>NC_137888.1:145799747-147019747 GCF_963455335.1 Martes martes
GCTGAACTAAATTAACACTACCCTCTTTTCTGTTCTTCTGGCATGAGAAGTTGATTTTTTAAATTGAGGTATAAAATACATACAGGGAAGGGTGCCTGGGTGTCTCTGTTGGTTAACTGTCTGCCTTTGGCTCAGGTCGTGATCCCAGCGTCCTGGGATCGAGTCCTGTGTTGGGCTCCCTGTTCAGCAGCGAGCCTGTTTCTCCCTCTGCTTCTCACTCTGCTTGTGTTCTCTCTCTCTTTTAATTTTTAATTTTTTTTTTTTAAGTAAGCTCTATGCCCAGCATGGGACTTGAACTCACAACCCTGAGATCAAGAGTCACATGCTCCACTGACTAAGCTAGCCAGACATCCCCAGTGACTCTCATTCTTCACTCAGGTCATTCTTACCTCCTGTTTCCTCTACCTGGACTGCTTTGCTTCCAGATTTTTGCAAGGCTGACTTTTTCACCATTCAAGACTCAGCTGTCAGAGGCTTAAGGGGGGGACCTGGGGGCTGGAACACTTGGGAGCTGACTGGTCACCCCTCTATCTTCTTGTAGTCATAGGGCCTCTCTCTGTGGCTCCTTTCTGTGTGCTAGTTTGAGCTTCCTCACAGCATGGCAATTTCAGGACAGCTGGACTGTTTTCTATGGCAACTGAAAGTTTCAAGAGAGTATTCTAGCAAACAGGAAATTTTATCACCTTTTATGACCTAGCCTTGGAAATCACAAGCATTGCTTCTGCGGACGTATTGTGTAAGTCACCAATCCACCCAGATTTAAAGGTAAGGAAAATATACTCTACTTCTTGATAAGTGAATGGTAAGATTCTGGATGAGCATGTTGGATGGAAGATTGTGGCCAATTCTTGGAAAATATACTCAACCATACTGCCCCATACTTTATGTGGTTTTCTTCATAGTACTTTTTATTATTGGATATTATTTCTTTGCTTTTGATCAGCCACCTCCCTTTACTAGAATATGTGCCATAAAAAGCATCTGAATGGTACTGGCTCATAGTAGGTATTCAATGCATTTGTTCAAGAAAATAATAAGACTTTTGTAATAGGGGACCTATAGATGCCTCAGGTTAATAAACCAAGTAATGGAAGTATAAGCACATTATTTAAGGATGTGGACCTAACCACTCAAAGAACTAAAACAGAAATCATTAAAGGGATTACCTGTAGGGAGCAAGATGGGGAGAAGAAGTGGAGGATGGATAGTGAAGTGCTTTTCTGTAGCACTTGGGGGGGGGTTAAAATCCATGTACTTTTATCTCTTTGATATTAAGGCTTTAAAAAAATTAAATGGAAAACAATCATTGTAGAAAATATGGAAGAACTGGAAGAGAGCAAAAAACTAACTTATGAGGCTTTTTTGTGATACCACTACCCAGAGAAAGCTGTTATGAACATTTTGATCTATTACCTTGTTGTTGAAAATAGGCAGTTCTGAATCTTGCCTTTTAATCTTCCTTGCATTAATTCTATTGTGAGGATGGCTCTGGGGCAGAAATACTGCCTGGCAAAGGTATGTGACCTAAAGATTCTGTTACTTCTTGTTTCCACTACTTAGAGGTCTGCATAATTATGCCCTTTGTTGTTTTTTTTTTTTCTTTCCACCCCTGGCAATTGTCTTGTACCCACTCTTTCCCTGCCCATCTTTCTCTCCTGTTCAAGGACTTCATAAATTTGTCACTGTCTCCATCTCCTCAGCCACAGGACAGAGGTGTGTTTCATGGTTACCTATTGATACATAACAGACTACTCAAAACTTAGGGATTTAAAATAACCACCATTTTTATCACTTTGCACAGTTCTATTGGTCAGCAATTTGAACAAAGCAAAGCCCTGTCATCTCTGTTCCACAGGATGTCTGCTGGGGCATAGTGTCCATCATGTCTGATGGCTCCTCTAGGATCACTGTCAAGGGGGGGGGTGAGTGCCGATGGGAATTAATTGGGGTCATATGCCTGGGGCTTCACCTTAACTCTGGCTGCTGGGTGCCTCGCTTCTCCATGTGGTGTTAGAGCTTTTTCTTCTCCACGGGTTCTCTCCAGGGTCATAGTCAGCCTTCTTGCATGGCAGCTCAGGGATCCCAGGAACCTGGACCTGGAACTCCACCTGCATTCTTTTGGCTAAAGCAAATCACAGGCCCAGTCCAGATTCAAGGGAAAGGGAACACACAGGCATGAATACCAGGAGGCATGGGTCACTAGGGCCACCAATGTAACAGATTGCCAGTGAATCAGATGGATGTGAATTCAAATCCTGTCTCCTTGGCTTGCTAACTATATTTCTTGGCCTGATTTCTTTCTGTTTTGTTGTTGTTGTTGTTTGTTTGTTTTTGAAGATGAAAACATTTATTGAATTTAAACATCATCTATAAAGTCAAGTATTGTGCTGGGTACAATCATTGCATGGTGTTTCATAGAAAGGACCTGAGCATTAGAAAGATGTGGAGAGCGGTAGTGGGGTCGTGTTTGTCACCAAGGCTACAGAACTCATAATGAACATAATTCAGATTGTTCATGACCACCAGTTACATTTACTTGTGCCTGTGGGCTTTGTCCTTGGATATTATCTAGACAAAGAATGATGAAAAGCTAACTGCCTTCTGGAACAAGAGTGTATTGTTTAAGAGGGAATTGAGATGCAGTGAAGGAGTCACCTGGAAGTAAAGGCTGTGACTGAATTCCAGAATGTTCACATTTTAAAAATGAGAGAAACAAAAACTCATTCATTAAAAAAAAAAAAAAAAGAAAAAAAGAACAGATGTGCAAACTGTAAACCTGATGGACCCAGGGAAAAATGAGCTCCTGGTAACCTGAAGACACCTTTGGGAGGGCTTTAGGTTTCCAACGATCCAGAAGCTGGAGCCAATGGTATTTCGATCTTAAAAAAAAAAAAAAAAAAGTGATATCAGCAAAAAAAAAAATAGATATTATTGTATGGTTCTAGTAGTGAAGAATTTCTTTTCTCTCTTCCATCTTGAGTTACTTTCTTTTATTTACCGACCTATTCACTCTATTTCAAGTTTACTTGCTCTTTTCTTGTCTCCCTAATTTCCTCTGCCTAGTAACCCTTTATTTTATCCAAACCCTGGAGCCTCAAGAAGCCCTTCCCATTCGTTTGTTCATTTGCTTTTTCAGATTCTACATGTAAGTGAAATCGCACTGTACTTGTCTTTCTCTGTCTGACTTATTTCACTTAGGTCCATCCTCCCCTATAGAAGAGAAGTCCCTTTAAGCGTAGTCACCATAACTGGTTACCACCCACACTGGAGAAACAGAACTCAGACCCCACAAGAGGCCCTAGAAACACAGACCTTCCTCCTGGCCTCCTGTCTTGTTGCTTTAACCATGAGGCTCTTCCCCAAGGACTGTTTGAGTCTCCTTTGCCCTGAGATTTGTAAGCAAATGACCTTTAACCCAGTGAGACTCTCCTCCTGCAATCCCCACTAATCTTCTTAGGTGTTAATATTTAGCATTACCTTGTACTCTCCAGGTGCCAGGGAATGTAGCTGCCAACAGCCTTATCAGCAAAACCTGGTGAAACACTTCCCTTGCTTCTTTCCTGTTCTTGTTTGATGGAGATTTCTGCTCTGGCAAGGGGTCAGTAGAAGTGACACCCCTTTTTCAGTGAAAGGAACACACTGCAAAAGGTTTGATGAAAGGCACAGAAACTGTTTCTCAGAGTTGCTCTCTGCTACAGAATAATTAGTCTGTTATTAAAGGCCTGTAATGAAGGTACCAGGAAAGAAGGTGATCTGTTCTCTTCCAACTTTAGAGAGTGGATTCTGGCTTAGTAGGTCTGGGGTGGAGCCTGAGTTTCAGCATGTCGAAGATGCTTCCAGAAGATACTGGGCTGATATGCTGATCTGGAGACCATACTTAGCAAGGAAATGCTACTAAGTCTTAAGGAAGGTGAGGGACAGGCTATGAACATCTTTCTGCCGCTCAGAAGGGCAGCAAACAACTCTGGTTTTCCAGGCGTTTCCTTGTAGCAAAAGAACCTGGGCTTTGGGGACAGACAAAGAAAGCTCTATTCTAATCTTGGCTTTCCACCCACTGGGTGGTCATGGGCAAATCACTTAGCCTCTCTGAGACTCAGTTTCCTCTTTGGTAAAACAGAGAGTGGAGGCAATGCGTGCCTTACTAAGTTGCCCAGGAGACTTTGCGACACAATGGGTATGATGGTCTTGCAGAACGCCTGGTGCATTTAGACCCTCTGTAAATGGTGCCATGTCTCACTACTGCAAAGATGGAACCAAGAGACCTGAACCGGAGCCTGCTATCTTCTGCTTTCCTGTATTCAAGGTGAGGACTTGGCTTTGTTTTCACAGAACCAAAGTTAATAAACAGCAGTTTAGTGGGTGTGCTCCCCATGTTCAGACAGTTTCTCTGCTTTGATGAATACACTTGAGTCACCCTAGGGCGAAATGAAGTAATGCTTTGGAATTGTGATGAGAAGTCCTCTTTCTTATTAGGTGTCACACCCTCAGATGTTAAGGTATCTTTCAGAGATTTTTCTGTTAAGTTCCTGTGACAACTTTGTCACAGATCTTTCTCAAGTGACAGAAAATGAAAATATTTCATAGTTCCTATGGGTTCAAGTTCATTTTCTTGCCCTATACACACAAAAAGCATTTTCTTTGGGTCCATGTGCTCCATTCCTAAGCCTCTGGCTTGCTCAGACTTCCTAGTTAAGCAACAAAACCTGCAAATCTTTTAAAGTTCTGTTTGCTGGAACTTTCATATAACTTTAAAATAACGACAGACTGGGTCTGCTGACAAGCAGGAGGTAGAACTCAACTTTTCCCCTCTGTGTGTTTTTGCCTGTTTTGACTGCTGCTGTTGGCACCCACATGTTGTCTGACTGTTACTGATGACTCAGCAGAAGCCACCAGGAGCAAAACCAGTTGTTTTGTGCCCAAGAACACCCTCTTGCTGGCCTGATTCTCTGGCAATGATGATGACAACAACCTGATTTCTGGAGGTGAAACTTCTGGTTTTCTCTCTCCAGATGTGAGTAGCAACAACATAGATTTCTCCTTACTTCAAGGACTAGTTCATGTTAGCAGAGTGAAAAAGACTATATCTTGAGCACAGTTATTTTCTCTAAATTCCTAAGCTGCCGTTGCTACAATTTCTGACTTAAGAGATCAAAATGGAATAGTGGGAGGTATAGAATATAGAGTGAACAAAGGAAGAAAATAAATGGAGTAATGCTGAGTAGTGACTTGGGGAAATCAGAGACGCTGCCCAAATGGTTTACTTCAGTAGCAGTGAGTACATGTTCACCAACCTGACAGGGATTTCAGAGACCTCCTAAATTCAAGTTCAGATTTTTAACTTGAAAGCTTTTTAACACTAATCAGATTTTAAACTATGTTACATTTAAGAAACAAAGGTAGGCCATGAGATAGGCTAATTAGTTGGAGGAATACTTGATGAAGAAAAAGTATGAACACAAGCAGGAAGCATTTAAATTTGTTAAAAAAATTTTTTTTAATTTATTAAAAAATGTATTTATTTCTTTATTTGAGAGAGAGGGAGATGAAAGAGAAAGAGAGAGCATTGGAGTGGGAAGGTCAGAGGGAGAAGCAGACTCCCTGTTGAACTGATGCGGGACCTGGTCCCAGGGGTCTGGGATCATGACCTGAGCTGAAGATAGTCGCTTAACCAGCTGAGCCACCCAGGCACCCTTTAATTTTTAAATTTTTATTTTCTTATTTTTTAAAGATTTTATTTATTCATTTGAGAGAAAGAGAACAAGCAGGGGGAGCAGCAGAGGGAGAGGGAGAAGCAGGCTCCCCACTCAGCAGAGAGCCCAACACCTGGCTCAGTCCCAGGACTCTGAAATTGTGAACTGAGCTGATGGCCAACGCTTAACCAACGGAGCCCCATGGGTCCTCACATGTACTCATCTGATCTGGTGAAATTTTCCACTTTCAAGCCTCTATATTTACATGTACATAAAGTGCTCTTCTCTTTCCTACAGAAATAATAATAAAGTAAATAGAGACCTGTATATGGAGGCAGCAAATATGTATGAGGTTAGTACCTAACCCATGCTGCACTATGCTAAGTGCTGAAGGCGACACACAAGACAAACAAACTGCGCTTGTTCCAGATGTTAATATAAGAGTTTTCTGGTTACTTTTTTATCAAAAGCTACTCTAGCAAATGTAAGCAAAAATGGTGGTGTATTGGAAAGCTACTCCTGGAAGAGTTCAACATTCAAGCCCTGGATGGGACAAGACTAGGTGTTCATGGACCTTCCCCTTAGGGGGATGATGCCATGATAGTGACTCAGCCCCAACAAATACCAACCCTCTGTCCCTCAGTTCAAGTTTCAAGTTTCTAGGGGAGAGAACCTGCTTAGCCCAGCTTGGGTTTAACCATGATCTAATCAATCATGGCCAGATGGCAGGCTCATGTGGCTCAAACATGACCAGAAGGACCTCCTCTATATATTAAGTTTATATGAAAACTAAGAGGGTTTATGAATGCAGCAGACACTCTGGTTAGTTTTTATGTTATATAACCCTAACACTTATATAGGCTCAGGGTAAGTATTCAAAATACTTAACTACTGCCCTGGCCCAGGCAATGATTATGCAGAGCAAATGCCGGTCATAGCCTAGGAACAGGGTCCAGGAGGACCCCTGCTGGATCAAGCATTAACCCTGCAGTTACTAGATCATGGGGAGATGTGTGGCATCCTATGGGAGGGGCCAGGGTATTCAAAAAGGGGGGGATTTGGGGAATTATCCTAGAAGGTCAGGTGCCCTAGAGCAGACTTTGAAATGTGTATTCATGTAGAAGTGATTTATTAAGGAAATGTTTCCAGGGAAGACCATTTAGAAAATGAATGAAGCAGGACAGGGAAGGAGAGGAAGCCAAGCAAGGATGCTGTATTAGGGCTTTCTAGAAACACAGAATCAATATCTATATCTGAAGTTTAGAAATTTGTTATAAGGAGTTGGTTCACATGATTTTGGAGGCTGAAAAGTACTGTGATATGCTGTCTCTAAGCTGAAGACCCAGAAAAGCCAGTGGTATAGTTCTAGTCCACATCCAAAGACCTGAGAACCAGAAAACTAGCTGGATAACAGTATAACAGTAGAAGTTCACAGTCACCTAAGGCATAAGTTTCCTTAACTATAAAATAAAATAAAAGGTTTGAGGTAGGTGATTTTACCTCCAGTCTTCCATTGATACTTTCTCCCCTAATAACTAAGAATTGTCCTTGTTATGGCTAGACTGTACCTAGATTTTGAGATTCAATGGTAAATAATACATGTAGTGGACACTTGGTTTTTTTGTTTCTAGAATCAATTCTTACTTTCCTAATCATTAATCACTGTTTGAAGGAATTCCCCATATGTGGTCTTGGTAGAAAATAGTGGCAGCTTCCCAAAGGGCCCAACTCCCCCTCCCCCATCAGGCCCAGTACAGGCAGAGGGCCTGAACATTCTAGGTCACCTAGGTACTCGCTCCTGAATTTGAAATTTGGAGTAAGTAACACCTGGAGGTGGAGATGGTTTGGAGGTCATTCCTTGCAGACGGCAGTGTTTACTGACTACACTCTTCTACATATGGCCTCCACCTGGGTTCCTGATGCTTAGTCCTCCCACCCTCACCCCCAGAGTCCCTGAGACTGCACCTTTGCCATGCCTGGCCATGCAGACTTGATTCCCTGACACCCTCTCCTACATTCTTTTTCTGTTTAGTTAGTTTCCACTGTTCACAGCCAAGAACCCTGAGAAAACACAATAGGCTCACACTATAAATAATATATTTCATAACTCTGAAAGGCGTTAGGTAATAGGCCACTGTAATGGCACAGACAGTATATCCTACTATTTCATTCCTATATCATGGAGGTCAAGAGTTGTTGACATGTCTCTCTCCATCTCTAGAAAGGGTACACCTTGAAGGCTAGGACTATGGACTCTACTGCTGGGGTAGACTCATATCTAGCAGAAAACCTTGCACAAATTAGGCTTTAGTAATAAGAAAATGAGTAAAAAGTAACATTTTATAGTATAGACAAAAAGAAAATGGAAAATTAGTATTGAATTTTTTCTAAAACTCAATTCTGAGATTTTATACACAAGTCCTTGAACAGACAATTGTGTCACTGGAAGGATTTCTTTCAAATATTGATAAAAACACTCTTCCATGTGCCTGTGTCTGTCTAGCTCTTTATCCAACAATAGCTTGTTTCCTTATGTGCAGGGGCCCTGTTTCTAGGCATAAAGCTGAGTTTCCAAGGACTGTTGTTTTAGGTGATGTTTATGTGCAATTTTTTCTTTTGTTTCTTATGGATAAAACATGTTACTGACTGTAAGATCAGAATCTGAAGCAAGTATTGTGAAATCAGTATCTTGAGTAGTCTTCCATTCATCCCTACCCTCACCAGGATCCAACAAAACCATCCCAAACAGATGAAAGTCTGTTGGCACACAACTTTGAAGGCACACAGCAAAGAAACTGTGAAACAAACAAACAAACAAACAGGCAAGCAATGGAACATGTGTGCCAAGGGGGAGAGAGGTTTCTGCTTATACTTTTTTAAAATCATGAAGATAAATTTATTATGGTCCCAAGATATCTTGAATCAGAAATTCAAGTACCTGATTATTCTATAACATCAAAATGGCAGTCCTTGGAGAGACAGTTGCCTGGTAACTCAGATCAGAGGGTTGTCTTCAGATTCCTCTAGAATCATGTGTGTCTATTTTGGTTTTTCTGTTGAGCTCATTTCCTTCCTATAATCCAAAACCCGAACAATTTTGGGGGAAAATTCCATTCATAAGAAAAACTTTTCATCCAGAAGATATTTTTGTTAGGGAGTACAGCTGTCTTCATACCATTGAATTCCTCTATTTTTGGGATTGTTGTATGAACATATAAGAAAAGAAATGGAAAAAATGCATAAACATATAAGAAAAGGAAAAATGTCAACAGAGGGGAGGTTTCATATTGAGGTATGTGTTTATTTGGATCTTGAAAGCCAGACAATGGCTTTCTAAGACAAGAGACTAATTCAGGATCTCACACAGGATCAAAGTATAATTTACCCAGTTGAGAAATGCTTTGTTTACGCCTACTTCTTCCTTGAAGCCAGGAGAGTTGTCCAGGTAGGCTGTTACTCACCAAGCTCAGAAGCCCTGTGTCTGCCCTCTTCTGAATCAGTGGTTCTGTCCCAGATCCATTCTCACTCTGTGCTTAGATGAAAGACAGTAAGAATCACATTACTTATGATTCTTTTGGTAATAAGCAAGAGAGCCTGGGTGAGAGACTTTACATAAGAGGGACATCACTGGAAGAATTTGGAGCACTCACAAAAGCCTAGCCAAGTAGCTTGAAAAAGGGCAGGAACCAAGGCTTTTGACGCTAAAAGGCCCAGAAAGGTTGAGAAGGAGAAGCAGGCTAGCAGAAGTCTGTAATGGAATACATGAACCTCAAAGAACCATTCTATCTTTGTATTACTCACTTAAGATTCATAATTCCAGGACAGAATGTCAAGTTGGCTGAATTTAGGTCACATGCCTGGGCCTGCTATACCAAAGCAGTGAGAGGAGGGATCTAATGGAAGGGAACTTCACAAGCTCCTATAGCTTCCATGATGGCAGAGCACATACCCAGATTTGGTCCCATCAAGACTGTTCAAAAGGTGTGGGAGATCATTTCCCAAAGGAAACTCTTGTGCTATTAGGAAGGGAGAATGCATGCTGAGAAGCCAAAAAATGTCTGATGTTCACCATCATCTTTGATTGGGTTTCTAGAAACAGAGACTGAGGCTGAATGCTTATTTAAGAGACACACTGAAATTCTGCTTTCAGGAGAAACTTGGAAGAAGATAAGGGAAGCAAGATAGAGCAGGGGAAGTGGCTAAACAAAGATGAGGTTTCAGTTGAAGTATAACTTAAACCTGACCCCATGGAGAGTTTTGGAGTGTGAATGACACCACAGAGTTGTCCTCTTTGAGGCAAGGGGGCTCGGCTTTTGTATCCCCATATCAGTCACTGGTTGCACGATTCACGGAGGTGAGATATAGCCTCCCAGGCATTTCTCGGTAAGGTGGCTCTCATTGACCAAGAATAGTTCTCCAGGGAAGGGCATATTGAAGCCATTAGCAGCAGCACTACAATAGCTGAGGATGAGGCACCAGCACAGTACAAGGGATCAGGGCGGGACACCAGCAATGTCAACTACTACCACAGTAATACAGGCAAGACATTTGGATTTGCTTTGCTAAGTCCAGGGCTTCTCATCTGTAGACTGGCGCAAGTATCCTGGGACTACCACTAATTCTGAGACAGGTCAGATGAAAAGGATTGATTATTTATTGTGCAGCTGTCTCACTAGGGAAAATAGTGTAATTAACAAATACCAACAGACAGTGTAAGAAGAGGTAAAATTTCTTTAAAAGGAAAAGATATGGAAACTTGTGAATATATTCAAAGAACATATATAAGGAAAGAAGATTACGAGGAGATCACTAAAAAGAAAAAAAGAAAATGGGTAGATTTTCTAATGCATTTGAAGAAAGTAGAGTAGTGAGGGAAGTGGCTATCAAATAGAGTTTGACCCCCATCTTCCATAATGGAAAGGTGTGCTGGTAATTGGCCCATTTGCTCTCTAGTTCATACACTGCCTTCTCCTCTTGGGCTCCTATTGCAACGGCTATGCTTCCGAGACCTGGATGACTGGCTTCTGGCTAAGTTCAGCCAATGGCAGTGCCAGGGGATTGGAGGGTGAAAGACATGGAGAAGCCAGGATATTTCTCTTTCCCATTCTCTCTGCTTTGGGCAATATCTCTCATAGTAGCTCCTTCTCCTCTAGGTCCTCAGTTTCCTCCGAACATTTCCTGGTAGTACCAGGCCATCCTACTGGGTTTATTGCTTCCTGTGATGGCCTTTGTTAGCACTGCTTTCTCACACTGACCCACTGGCTCTGGAAGTCAGAGTGGCTTTCCACATTTGCGGATCCTAGTTTTGCCTCCCCTTCCCCCAGTTCTTTCCAGTTCTTCCAGTCTAAGTTTTCTTGTCAACTTTAACACTATTGATACTGTGCGCTGGATGATTCTTTGTTTCAGGGGCTGCCCTGTGTGTTTTAAGATGACTAGCAGCATCCATGGACCGACTCTGCCCACTAGATACCAGTAACCTCTACCCAGCTGTGATGATAATGTCTCCAGACATTGTCAAAACATTGCCAAATGTTTCCTGGGGGGTGGAATCACCCCAAATTGGGAATGACAATTCCAATCCCTTTATAGCTGCATCACATTTTCTTTACTAAGTAATCTGATGAGGGTTTTATTTTTCTAACTTGAAACTAACTGATTCAGAAAGGTATAAATGGTGTCTAAATATGATAAATACTAATGTAATAAACACATTGTTTAGAAATAGGCAACTAATAAAAGAATAAACAAAACTATTGAATGCAATTGGTTCTAGAGAGTGGGATTGGAAGGCAAGGAGTGGTGATTCTGAACTTTTTAATATAATTTTATTTTTAAGATTTATGTATGTATATAGCCAATTAAAAGTAATACAGGAAAAGAGAATACGGAAGACTCAGCCATTCTATTATCACGTAGAAATTTCCAGAGAGAGGCTTAAATTCTTATTTTCACAAGAGATGAAAGAAGTGCTTATTCTGATCTTTTGTTTCTAATCTCATCTAAACCGTTTTCTCATATTTTACCCAGAGGTAAGTATGGCAGTCACCTAAGCTTAAATCACATATATACGTTTTTTCAAGGTAACTCCAGGCTGCCTCCTCTGTAATGGTTCCGGGTGGAGAACTGGCTTACCTGGTTTTAATTATGTAGTAGTCAGAGAAGACAGGAAAAACACTATTGTAAAGATTTTATGAATACTGAAATAACATTAGAGTCTTTAGATCCTAATGGACTGTCTCCCTCCAAAAACAGGAGTCGGGGGAGAGGAAGCTGTTTCAGACTTTGCTGTGCTGATGTGTGTCAGTGCTCCTTATTTTACTAGCATACCTTTCCGCAGTCTCCATCCACCCCCGTCTCCCACACACTGTAATCTCCTCCTCCACCTCTAACTCATTCTCACCTAACCCCCACCCTAGCAACTGAAAAAAAGTCTTAGGATTGAATTCTTGATTTACTTGATTGACTAGTCATGATTGTGTTCCAATTATTTTGGAAATGCATCATTCTGATAGACGACCATGTAAAAGAAGACAGTTTTCAACCCTCTAAAACATAAAAAGATGGAAACATATGTTTGTGTATGTCCATACGTATATACATGATATACACACACAAATGTGATATATATGCATTTTTATATCTATATTTATGTTTTACATTCATATATGTATGTTTTAGTATATACATTAATATCACTATACATTTATTTACATGTAAATAGCTTTTTTCTCACATAAGATAATAAATGCTAATAAGGAAAAACCAGGTAATACAAAAAATATTTTAAAAAGTAAAAGCAACTAATATTCCTACAATCCAATGGTAGGTACCATCTGGGTCAAAATTAACTTCAGCTGCAATTATTGGGGGGAAAATATTAAAAGTAATAGAATAATATTTACCTAATATATCTGGAAACAGGCTGTCGAGAGCTTGTATGGTGGCTCCAAAATCATCATGAGGCATCTATTTATAGCTCTCCACTGCACCATTCTTAGGGTATGGCCCTCATTCTCAGGGTCCAAGATAGCTGCCAGAGCTCTAAACTTAGTATTCATACTCCAGGTAGTGATTGGAGTAAGGGAATAGGAAGGGAGCAAAGGGCACAGCACAACTGTCTCTCTCTCTCTCTCTCTCTTTTTTTTTTTCCCCCTAGATTTACTTATCAGGAAGAGAGCAGTGGGGAGAGGCAGAGTAAAAGGAAGAGAGAAACTTCAGAAGACTTCTGTGCTGAGTGTGGAGCCCAATGCAGACCTTGATCCCAGGACCCTGAGATCACAACCTGAGCCAAAACCAAGAGGCAAAGGCTCAACCATCCAGATGCCCCGACAGCTGTCTTTTAAGTTGGTTTCCTCAGAAGCTGCCACACAATACCTTTTATAACTCATTGGCCAAAATTTAGTCACACTAAATGTTGTGATTTAAATCACAATAGTTACCAGAAAAGTTAGGGAATACAGAACTTTTAACTAGGCATTAGAGTGACATTAGTGGGAATGGCAAAATACAGATCTCCAAAAATCCATTCCTCCATAAAAGTAGTGAGAACATAGGCTAAAATTGTTAAAATCTTTTCAGAATGCTGGATATAAATCAAAGACTTGCAATAATCCAAGAAACATTTATCCAAGAAAAGTTAGTGAATCATGGTAAGAACAATGATCTTTGTGGCATTTTAACTTACCCTATTTACATCTCCCTTCTCCTACATGAAGAAATAAAGATCACCGGTGAAGGCAACACAAAGGTAAATATAAAAGACTATAAATGTAACTTTTGTTTGAAACCCTTTTCTTCTCCCATCTGATTTAAAAGACAATTGCATAAAGCAATACTTATAAATATGTCATTGGCCATATAATGTATAACAAGGTACTTTGTCGATAATAACACAAAGGAGGAGGGAAGGAATGAACTTTAATTGGAGAAAAGTTTCTATATACTATTGAAATTAAGTTTGTACTAGTACAAATTAGATTATTAGATGTTTAGATGTTGATTATAGTCTCCAAGGCAATCACTAATAAAACAACAAATATATATATTATATTTATTATATAAATATATAATGTATAAATATTATTATATTATATTATAATATTATGTTTATTATATAAATAGATATATATTTTTTAAAGTACAAGGGAATAAAAATGGTACAGTAAAAACATTTAGCACAAGATAAAACAATAGGAGAACAAAACAAAAATACATGAGCAAATCAGAAGCCAATGGTAAAATGACAGACACAAATTCTACCTTACTAATAATTTTATTAAATGTAAATGGTTTAAATACTCCATCAAAGGCAGAGATTAGCAGAATAGTTTAAAAAAAGATCCAACTATGTTGTATTTGCAAGAGACAATTTAGATTCAAAGACTCAAATAGGTTTAAAGCAAAAGGATAGGAAAAGATATACCATGCAAAGAGTAAGCAAAAGAAAGCTACAATGGCTATACTAGTCTCGGACAAAATGGACTTTAAGATAAAAATTGTTACTAGAAACGAGGAAGGACATTTCCTAAAGATCAAAGAATCAATCCCTCAATATGTAGTGATTATAAGTATGTATTCACCTCATAACAGGGCCAAAAAATTAAATGAACCCAAAACTGACAGAATTGAAGGGGGAAAACAGACAATTCAACAATAATAGCTAGAGACATCAACACCTTACTTTCAATAATGAATAAAACAGGGGGCACCTGGGTGGCTCAGTGGGTTGAAGCCTCTGCCTTCAGCTCGGGTCATGATCCCAGGGTCCTGGGATTGAGCCCTGCATTGGGCTCTCTGCTCAGAGAGCCTGCTTCCTCTTCTCTCTCTGCCTGCCTCTCTGCCAACTTGTGATCTCTGTCTGTCAAATAAATAAATAAAATTTAAAAAAATAATGAATAAAACAACTAGACAGACAATCAACAAGAAAATAGAAGACTTAAGGTCAGAAAAAAAGTAAAAGACTTAAACAACACTCTAAACCAACTAGGCCTAATAGACATCTATAGAACACTCTGTCCAACAACAACAGAATACACATTCTTCTCAAGTGCACATGCACCATTCTCTAGGATAGAACATATATTAGGCCATAAAACACATCTCAATAAATTTTAAAGGATTGACATCATACAAAGTCTCATCTCCAAGTCCAATGGAATGAAATTAAATCCAATAATAGAAGAACTTCTGGAATTCACAAATATGTGGAAATTAAAAAACATAAAGAAGAAATCACTGCTGAAATTAGAAAATACTTTGAGATGAGTGAAAATGAAAACACAGTATTCAAAACTTATATGATTCAAATAAAGCAGTGCTCAAAGGGAAATTTATAGTTGTAAATGCCTACATTTTCAAACAGGAATGATAACAAATCTGTTGCTTATCCTTTTATCTTATGAAACTAGAAAAAGAAGAGCAAATTAAACCCAAAGCAATCAGGAGGAGGGAAATTATAAGAATTAAAATAGAAATAATATAGAATAGAAAAATAGAAAAATAAAATAGAAAAATAATGGAAAATAGAAAATAGAAAAATAGAAGAGAAAAATAATATAGACAATCACCAAAACTAAACTTTGGTTTTTTGAGAAGACCAACAAAATTGACAATTCTTTAGCTAGACTGAGAAAAAAAGAAGACTCAGATTAGTAAAATCAGAAATAAGAGAGAGGACATTACTACAGACCTAACATAAATAAAAAGTATTGGAAATTCTGTGGACAATTGTATCCAACAAATTAGATAGCCTAGATGAAATGGAAAAGTTCCTGGAAAGACACAAACTACTGAAACTAACTCTAGAAGAAATAGAAAATCTGAGTAGAACTCTAATAATAAAGTTCTATTGGGACTGAAATAGTAATTTGGACACCAGTGTGCCAAGCTAAACACCAGGGTTCCTATTACTAAGGAAGAAGAAGAAGAGAAAGATTGCAGGGAATTCCCAACACTCTCTGCCACAGCCACTATTAACACTTGGGTAGACTCAGAATAACATATATGTAATCTATCACATGGACCATTTGGTAGCCTAGGCAATTAGGTTTATTGGAAATTAAAAGCATAATTAAAAACATAACATTTCAAAGAAAATACAACTAACTCACCAAGTTTACTGTCTTGCCACATTGGTAATTTGTGTATCTAGAGAAAATTGGTGGTTGTTGTTTTTTTTTTTTTACCTTCCTTTTTTCAACAGGGTCATGTGAAGTCTGTCTCTGAAAAAGCTCACATGTAGCTCCAGTTACCAAATCTGTGCTGATTTCTCTAGAACTTATTCTTTTTTTTTTAATTTTTAATTTTTATTAACATATAATGTATTATTAGCCCCACGGGTATAGATCTGTGAATCACCAGGTTTATACACTTCACAGCACTCACCATAGCACATACCTTTCCCAATGTCCATAACCCAACCACCCTCTCCCTACCCGCCTCCCCCTGGCAACCCTCAGTTTGTTTTGTGAGATTAAGAATCTCTTATGGTATGTCTCCCTCCTGATCCCATCTTGTTTCATTTTTTCCTTCCCTACCCCCCAAACCCCCACTTTGCCTCTCAACTTCCTCATATCAGGGAGATCATATGATAATTGTCTTTCTCTTATTGACTTGTTTTGCTCAGCATAATACCCTCTAGTTCCATCCACATCGTCGCAAATGGCAAGATTTCATTTCTTTTGATGACTGCATAGTATTCCATTGTGTGTGTGTGTGTGTGTGTGTGTGTGTGTGTGTGTGTGTGTGTATCACATCTTCTCTATCCATTCATCTGTTGATGGACACCTAGGTTCTTTCCACAGTTTGGCTATGGTGGACATTGCTGCTATAAGCATTCAGGTGCATGTGACCCTTTGGATCACTACATTTGTATCTTCAGGGTAAATACCCAGTAGTGTGATTGCTGGGTCATAGGGTAGCTCTATTTTCAACTTTTTGAGGAACCTCCATGCTGTTTTCCAGAGTGGCTGCACCAGTTTGCGTTTCCCACCAATAGTGTAGGAGAGTTCCCCTTTCTCCGCATCCTCGCCAGCATCTGTCATTTCCTGACTTGTTAATTTCAGCCATTCTGACTGGTGTGAGGTGGTATCTCATTGTGGTCTTGATTTGTATTTCCCTGAGGCCGAGTGATGTGGAACACTTTTTCATGTGTCTGTTGGCCATCTGGATGTCTTCTTTGCAGAAATGTCTGTTCATGTCCCCTGCCCATTTCTTGATTGGATTACTTGTTCTTTGGGTGTTGAGTTTGATAAGTTCTTTATGGATTTTGGATACTAGTCCTTTATCTGATATGTCGTTTGCAAATATCTTCTCCCATTCTGTCAGTTGTCTTTTGGTTTTGTTGACTGTTTCCTTTGCCATGCAAAAGCTTTTGATCTTGATGAAGTCCCAATAGTTCATTTTTGCCCTTGCTTCCCTTGCCTTTGGTGATGTTTGTAGGAAGAATTTGCTGCAGCTGAGGTCGAAGAGGTTGCTGCCTGTGTTCTCCTCAAAGATTTTGGTGGATTCCTTTCTCACATTGAGGTCTTTCATCCTTTTGGAGTCTATTTTTGTGTGTGGTGTAAGGAAATGGTCCAGTTTCATTTTTCTGCATGTGGCTATTCAATTTTCTCAACACCATTTGTTGAAGAGGCTGTCTTTTCTCCACTGGACATTCTTTCCTGCTTTGTCGAAGATTAGTTGACCATAGAGTTGAGGGTCTGTTTCTGGGGTCTCTATTGTGTTCCACTGATCTATGTGTCTGTTTTTGTACCAGTACCATACTGTCTTGATATGACAGCTTTGTAATAGAGCTTGAAGTCTGGAATTGTGGTGCCACCAACTTTGGCTTTCTTTTCCAACATGCCTCTGGCTATTCGAGGTCTTTTCTGGTTCCATATAAATTTTAGGATTATTTGTTCCATTTCTTTGAAGAAAAAAATGGATGGTATTTTGATAGGGATTGCATTAAATGTGTAGATTGCTTTAGGTAGCATAGACATTTTCACAACATTTGTTCTTCCAATCCATGAGCCTGGAACATTTTTCCATTTCTTTGTGTCTTCCTCAATTTCTTTCATGAGTACTTTATAGTTTTCTGAGTACAGATTCTTAGCCTCTTTGGTTAGGTTTATTCCTAGCTATCTTATGATTTTGGGTGCAATTGTAAATGGGATCGACTCCTTAATTTCTCTTTCTTCTGTCTTGTTGTTGGTGTAGAGAAATGCGACTGATTTCTGTGCATTGATTTTATATCCTGACACTTTACTAAATTCCTATATAAGTTCTAGCAGTTTTGGAGTGGAGTCTTTTGGGTTTTCCACATATAGCATCATATCATCTGCGAAGAGTGATAGTTTTACTTCTTCTTTTCCAATTTGGATGCCTTTAATTTCTTTTTGTTGTCTGATTGCTGAGTCTAGGACTTCTAATACTATGTTGATTAGCGGTGGTGATAATGGACATCCCTGCCATGTTCCTGACCTTAGCAGAAAAGCTTTCAGTTTTTCTCCATTGAGAATGATATTTGCAGTGGGTTTTTTTTTTTTTTTTTTTTTTTTTTTTTTTTAAGATTTTATTTATTTATTTGTCAGAGAGAGAAAGAGCGAGAGAGCACAGGGAGACAGAGTGGCAGGCAGAGTCAGAGGGAGAAGCAGGCTCCCTGCCGAGCAAGGAGCCCGATGCGGGACTCGATCCCAGGACGCTGGGATCATGACCTGAGCCGAAGGCAGCTGCTTAACCAACTGAGCCACCCAGGCGTCCCTGCAGTGGGTTTTTCATAGAAGGCTTTGATGATATTGAGGTATGTACCCTCTATCCCTACACTTTGAAGAGTTTTGATCAAGAAAGGATGTTGTACTTTGTCAAATGCTTTTTCAGCATCTATTGAGAATATCATATGGTTCTTGTTCTTTCTTTTATTAATGTATTGTATCACATTGATTGATTTGCAGATGTTGAACCAACCTTGCAGCCCTGGAGTAAATCTCACTTGGTCGTGGTGAATAATCCTTTTAATGTACTATTGGATCCTATTGGCTAGTATTTTGGTGAGAATTTTCACATCTGTGTTCATCAAGGATATTGGTCTGTAACTCTCTTTTTTGATGGGGTCTTTGTCTGTTTTAGAATCAAGGTAATGCTGGCCTCATAAAATGAGTTTGGAAGTTTCCTTCCATTTCTATTTTTTGGAACAGTTTCAGGAGAATACGAATTAATTCTTCTTTAAATGCTGGTAGAATTCCCCTGGGAAGCCGTTTGGCCCTGGGCTTTTGTTTGTTGGGAGATTTTTGATGACCGCTTAAATCTCCTTACTGGTTATGGGTCTGTTCAGGTTTTCTATTTCATCCTGCCTCTGTTGTGGTAGTTTATATGTCTCTAGGAATGCATCCATTTCTTCCAAATTGTCAAATTTGTTGGCGTATAGTTGTTCATAATATGTTCTTATAATTGTTTGTATTTCTTTGGTGTTGGTTGTGATCTCTCCTCTTTCATTCATTATTTTATTTATTTGGGTCCTTTCTCTTTTCTTTTTGATAAGTCTGGCCAGTGGTTTATCAGTCTTATTAATTCTTTCAAAGAATCAGCTCCTAGTTTTGTTGATCTGTTCTACTGTTCTTTTGGTTTCTATTTCATTGATTTCTGCTCTGATCTTTATGATTTCTCTTCTCCTGTTGGGTTTAGGCTTTCTTTGTTGTTCTTTCTCCAGCTCCTTTAGGTGTAAGTTTGGGTTGTGTATTTGAGACCTTTCTTGTTTCTTGAGAAAGGCTTATATCACTATATATTTTCCTCTCAGGACTGCCTTTTCTGTGTCCCACAGATTTTGAACTGTTGTGTTTTCATTATCATTTGTTTCCATGATTTTTTTCAGTTCTTCTTTAATTTCCTGGTTGACCTATTCATTCTTTAGCCTCCAGGTATTTGGGTTCTTTCCAAATTTCCTCTTGTGATTGAGTTCTAGCTTCAGAGCATTGCAGTCTGAAAATATGCAGGGAATGATCCCAGTCCTTTGGTACTGGTTGAGACCTGATTTGTGACCCAGGATTTGATCTATTCTGGAGAATGTTCCATGTGCACTAGAGAAGACTGTGTATTCTGTTGCTTTGGGATTGAATGTTCTGAATATATCTATGATGTCCATCTGGTCCAGTGTGTTATTTAAGGCCTTTATTTCCTTGTTATATTTTGCTTGGATGATCTGTCCATTTCAGTGAGGGGGATGTTAAAGTCCCCTACTATTATTGTATTTTTGTTGATGTGTTTCTTTGATTTTGTTATTAATTAGTTTATGTAGTTGGCTGCTCCCATGATAGGGGCATAGATGTTTAAAATTGTTAGGTCTTTTTGTTGGACAGACCCTTTAGGTATGATATGATGTCCTTCCTCATCTCTTATTATAGTCTTTGGCTTAAAATCTAATTGATCTGATATAAGGATTGCCACCCCAGCTTTCTTTTGATGTCCATTAGCATGGTAAATTGTTTTCCACCCACTCACTTTAAATCTGGAGGTATCTTTGGTTCTAAAATGAGTTTCTTATAGACAGCATATTGATGGGTTTTGTTTTTTTTATCAGTCCTGATACCCTGTGTCTTTTGATTGGGGGCATTAGGCCATTTACATTCAGGGTAACTATTAAGAGATATGAATTTAGTGCCATTGTATTGCCTGTAAGGTGACTGTTACTGTATATTGTCTCTGTTCCTTTCTGGTCTACTACTTCTGGCTCTCTCTTTGTTTAGAGGACCCCTTTCAATATTTCCTATAGAGCTGGTTTGGTGTTTACAAATTCTTTTAGTTTTTGTTTGTCCTGAAAGCTTTTTATCTCTCCTATTTTCAATGATAGCCTAGCTGGATATAGTACTCTTGGCTGCATATTTTTCTCATTTAGTGCTCTGAATATATCATGCCAATTCTTTCTGGCCTGCTGGGTCTCTGTGGATAAGTCTGCTACCAATCTAATATTTTTGCCATTGTATGTTACAGACTTCTTGTCCTGGGCTGCTTTCAGGATTTCTCTTTGTCAGTAAGACTTGTAAGTTTTACTATTAGATGACAGGGCGTGGACCTATTCTTACTGATTTTGAGGGGTTTCTCTGTGATGCCTGGATTTTGATGCTTGTTCCCTTTGCCATATTAGGGAAATTCTCTACAATAATTTGTTCCAATATACCTTCTGCTCCCCCCCTTTCTTCTTCTTCTGGAATCCCAATTATTCTAATATTGTTTCATCTTATGGTATCACTTATCTCTTGAATTCTCCTCTTGTGGTCCAGTAGTTGTTTGTTTCTCTTTTGCTCAGCTTCTTTATTCTCCATCACTTCATCTTCTATATCACTAATCCTCTCTTCTGCCTCATTTATCCTAGCAGTAAGAGCCTCCATTTTTTATTGTACCTCATTAATAGCTTTTTAAATTTTAGCTTGGCTAGATTTCAGTTCTTTTATTTCTCCAGAAAGGGCTTTTATTTCTCCAGGCAGGGTTTCTCTAGTATCTTCCATGCATTTTTCAAGCCCACCTAGCACCTTGAGAAACATTATTCTGAACTCTAGATCTGACATATTACCAACGTCCATATTGATTACCAACGTCCCTAGCCTTTGGTACTGCCTCTTGTTCTTTTTTTTTTTGTGGTGAGTTTTTCCACCTTGACATTTTATCCAGATAAGAATATATGAACGAGAGAATAAAATACTAAAATGGTGGCAAAGACCCCAGAAAAATGTGCATTAACCAAATTAGAAGAGACCCCAAATCGTGGGGAGAAGAAAGGGGGTAAAAAATGTTCAAAAATTAAAAAAAAAAGAGAAAGATAAAGAAAAAAAAAATATATATTAGACTGGTGACTAGAACAGAGCCACCCACTTGATTTTGGGAGTATTTTGGTCTCTTAGAAGAAACTACCTCCCAAAATTTAAAAAAAAGAAACACACACACACACACACACACACTCACACACACACATAAGGGTAAACACTATGAAGGGATGGATATGACTATAAATATGAACATTTTTAAAAAATTCTATAAAAGGAGTTGATAAGTTGGTTGGGAAAAGAAAGAAAAAGAAATTGGAGAGAATTTGCTCAGGCTGGAGATTAGAACAAACCCTGTGCTAGATTTAAGGTATATTTTGATCTATTAGAAGAAGTTGTATCCCAAAGTTCTCTAGAAGAAAAAACCCTATGTGTATATAAAAGATAAAGTTAGATACAATGAAGGATAAAATATGACTATAATAATAAAGGTTCAAAAAGATTTTTTTAAAGAAAGGTATTTTTAAGATAAACTAATTAGAAAACGTTAGAAGAGGAAAGAGTGAAAGTTAAAAAATTTAGAATAAGAAAAAAACAAAATTAAAAAAATTTAATTAACTTTGTAAGACTAAAGAATCATGAGGAGAAAGCCATGAATGCCATACTTTGCTTTACACTTCTCTGGAGTTTCACTGTTCTCCTTGATAAGTGAGCTTGGTCTTGGCTGGATTTCTTGCTGATCTTCTGGGAGAGGGGTCTGTTGTAGTGATTCTCAAGTGTCTTTGCTGGAGGCAGAATTGTGCTGCCCTTGCCAGGGGCCGGGCTAAGTAATCTGCTCAGGTTCGCTCAGGAGCTTTTGTTCCCTGAACGCTTTCTGTAGAGCCCTGGAGGATGGGAATGAAAATGGTGGCCTCCCAATCTCCAGCCCAGAGGAGCTGAGAGCTTGCGGCCCCTCTCCTCAGTGCGCCCTCGGAAAAAAGCGCTCAATCACTCCTGCCTCCCTGGTCTCCAGCCATGCTTGGAGCTCACCCGGCCTGTGACCGAGCATTTCTGTCTCTGGCACACAGCCCCATTTGGAGTCTCCAAACCCAGCAGATCCCTGCCGCTCTTCCAGGGGGTTCTTCCTGGATCTGCCACTAGTGGGGCCCCTGCTCAAAGAGCAGTGGTCTGACTGTTCCACAGATCACAGTTTAAGGTAACCCCGAGTTGAGAGCTCACTCCTCGGCTCCGTGTCTTTAGCTGGCTTCCCTGCTCAGATAGCTGTGAGCTCTGTGACTCTCAGACACCCCCGATCCTTTGGTGACCCTGCGGGACCTGAGACCACGCTGTCCCTGCTCCACCCCTGCTTAGCCTCTGGAGCGATGTCCCTCTGTGGAGCAGACTTCTAAAAGTTCTGATTTTGTGCTCCATTGCTCTGCCACTTGCCGGGAGCCTGCCCCTCCCCTCCATGGTCTATCTTCCCGTCGCTTCAGATTCACTACTTCGGATTCACTACTACCTTTCAGAAAGTGGTCGATTTTCTGTTTCTAGAATTGCTGCTCTTCTTCTCTTCGATCTCCTTTTGGATTTGTAGGTGTTTGAAATGGTTTGATAAACTATCTAGCTGAACTCCTGCTACCTGTTGTCATATCAGCCTGCTACTCCTCCGCCATCTTCCACAATGTTTAGAACTTGTTCTTCAGCCTAAATCTTTCTCTTAGCTCCAGAGCCTTATACCCAATGACCTCCTAAACATACACTTGGATATTCTGCATGTACTTTCAACCCAACATATATAAAACTAAACTCACTAAGTGTGGACTTTCTGTTTAAATGATTGCCTTTCTGAGGTATGACTAAGGCTACTAACTCCCTCCATGTGTTGTAGATCAAAGATAATGCATATAGCTATTAGGTCTAATGATGTGAAATGGCCAAATTTGTTGGACAAAAACTTGAGTACCTGCCATTTTTCATGGCTCCACCTGATATATCACACCGTAGGTCACAGCATTTTATTTATTTTATTTTTTTTTTACTTTTTTATTTTATTTTATTTTGTTAAAGACTTTATTTATTTGAGAGACAGAGTGTGAGAGAGAGCAAGAGAGAACAGGACGGAGGGGTAGAGGGGGAAGCAGACTCCCTGCTGAGGAGGGAGCCTGATGCAGGACTCGATCCCAGGACCCTTGGATCATGACCTGAGCTGAAATTGCTGAATCATATGATAATTCTATGATTAATTTTTTTGAGGAGCTACGAGACTGTTTTCCATAGCAGCTGTCCCATTTTACATTTTCACCATTAGTGCACAAGGGTTCCAATTTCTATCCTCACTACTTGCTATCTGCGTTTTGTTTTGCTTTTTATAATAGCCATCCTAATGGGTGTGAAGTGGCATGATATTTCAATTTTGATTTCATTTTCCTAATGATTAATACTATTGAACATCTTTTCATGAGCTTATTGGTCATACATCATCTTTAGAGAAATGTTTATTTGAGTCCTTTGACCATTTTAAAATCAGGATTTCAGAACACCTGAGTGGCTCAATCAGTTAAGCAGCTGCCTTCAGCTCAGGTCATGATCCCAGGTTCATAGGATCGAGTCCCACATTGGGCTCCTTGCTCTGTGGGGAGTTTTCTTATCCCTCTGCCTGCCTCTCCACCTGCTTATGCTTGCTCTCTCTGCACCCTCTCTCTGTGTCAAATAAATAAATAAAATCTTTAAAAGAAAGAAAGAAATTGTAAACAAAAAAGAAAAAATTAAAAATAAATAATAAAATCAGGATTTTATGTTGTTCAGTTGTAGCGTTTCTTCATATATTCTGGATACTAATCTACTATAAAATATTGATTTACAAATATTTTCTCCCATTCAGTTAGGTTTCCTTTTCACTCTGTTGACAGTGTCCTTTGATACATGAAGATTTTAATTTAATGAAGTCCAGTTTATCTATTTTTTTCCTTTTGTTGTTTGTGCTTTTGATGTTATATCCAATTGTCATGAAGCCTTTCCACTATGTTTTCTTCTAAGAGTTTCATAGTTTTAGCCCTTACATTTAGATCTTTGATCCATTTTGACTTACTTAAGGTAAAGACCTAGCTTCATTCTTTTGCATGTAGATATCCAGTTTTCCTCTTCTACCTTTTTTTTTTAATAAACTGTGAATTAGAATACAATTAATTAAGAGTTCTTACAAAATTCTGGAAAGAAAGTGTTGAAGATAATTAAAAGTTAAAAATTATATAAGGCACTGTATCACTTGGGATTAGAATTTGGCCACATTTTACAGAAAACTCAGATAGGGGTGGCTTAAACATAAAAGTCCAGAGCTAAGTAGTTCCAGGCTGGTGTGGCAATTCTGTGGTCACAAAGAGTCCAGGCTTCTCCTCACCTTCCTTCCTGCTGTCCTTAGTGCTGGCTTATATGTCAAAACTACCTTTTTGTTTTAACATTTTTCCTTAACTCTGGCTTATTTGGAAATGATTTTCTTTTCTTTTTTAATCTTTTTAAAAAATGATTTTATTTATTTATTTGTCAGAGAGAGAGAACATAGGCAGGGGAACAACAGGCAGGGGGAGAAGCAAGCTTCCCACTGAGCAGGGAGCCCGATGTGGGACTCCATCCTAGGACCCCAGGATCATGACACCTAAACAACTGAGCCACCGGAGCATCTCTGGAAATGATTTTCAAGTTTAATATTGATTAAAGGTCTGAGCTAATTTTATTTTCAAGTTGCTAATCCACTTCCAAAGCAATATCTTTTTCTCAATTACCATTTTGTAGCACTTTTATGGAGATATAATTCACCTACCATATAATTCACATACTTAAAGTGTACAATTCATTGGTTTTGAGTATATTCACAAAGTTGCGTGACAATTACCACAATTTTGGAACATTTTCTTTTCTTTTCTTTTTTAAAAGATTTTATTTATTGGGGCGCCTGGGTGGCTCAGTGGGTTAAAGCCTCTGCCTTCGGCTCAGGTCATGGTCCCGGGGTCCTGGGATCGAGCCCCATATCCGGCTCTCAGAGAGCCTGCTTCCTTTCCTCTCTCTCTGTCTGCCTCTCTGCCTACTTGTGATCTCTGTCTGTTAAATAAATAAATAAAATCTTAAAAAAAAAAAAGATTTTATTTATTTATTTGACAGAGAGAGAGAGAGATCACCAATAGGCAGAGAGGCAGGCAGAGAGAGTAGGAAGCAGGCTCCCTGCTGAGCAGAGAGCCCGATGTGGGGCTCAATCCCAGGACCCTGAGATCATGACCTGAGCTGAAGGCAGAGGCTTAACCCACTGAGCTACCCAGGCACCCCTTGGAACATTTTCATTACCTCCAGAACAAACCCACATCTTCTGAGAAACTAAATCTGGTCAGCTCAACATCTATACCTTTTAATCAAGGCACCAAGGCATCTCCTTTTGTTTAACCCAACCGGAGGTACAACCCTAAGAATCTTGAGTTATAGGGTATCAGGAAACCCTTTATCTCTCAACCACCCAGCCCCAACCAACTGCTGATCTACTTTCTGTTTCCATAGATTTGTGTATTCTGGACATTTCATGTAAGAATCACACAATAAGTGGTTTTTTGATAACTGATTTCTTCTACTTAGCATAATGTTTTCAAGTTTCACCCACGTGGTAGTATGCATTAGTATTATATTTACTTTATTCCTTTTTTAGACAAATAATACTCATATATAAATAAATAAATAAAATATAAATAAATATATGGATAAATAAAATGTGCCATACATATATATATATATATGGCACATTTTATTTATCCATCCATTAGTTGATGGATATTTGGGTTATTATGAATAATGCTGCCATGAACATTTGTGTACAAATTTTTATGTGGACATATGTTTTTAGTTCATTTGTAATTCCAGGATTGGAATTACTGGGTCAAACAGTTATATTTAACATTTTGAAGGACTGCCAGACTGTTTTCTAAACAGGTTGCACCATTTACATTCCCACCAACAGTGTTATGATTTTATCCACATCCTTGTCAATACACATCTTTTTTATTATAGACTTCCTAGTGGGTGTGAAATGGTATTTCATAGTGGTTTTGATTTTCGTGATGGACACTGGTGATGATCATCTTTGTATTTACTTATTGGTCATTTGTATATCTTCTTTACCCAGTTAACTGTATGTCTTTTTTTTTTTTTTTTAAATCAAGCCTGCTTACCTATTCCATTCCATTTGGCTGCCCGTTCTTTCATCAGAGCCGCACATTTCTCTCTTTATTTTACATGTTTTAGTTCCTAATAGGACTACTCTCTGAACTTTGCCCTTCTTCCATTTGCTTCTTCTGAATGATCTTGGGTATTCTCTCTTATCAATTTATTGGGAAGAACTTTAGAAATTTACACACTGCTCACATGTTAACAAATAGAGACACCTTGGTTTGCAACCATTCTTTCTATATTTGTTATAGTATTCTGATGCAGTTCTATGGATTCTAAACTTCCAGTAATGGTTTATACTGGAAATGGGATACATGTAATTTGTGATTTTAATGACATATTATTGCAATATCTTTAGAAAAGCAATTGGCACATGTGAAAGTATTAACTTGAGTCAGTTGATGCCAGGGGATAAATGCTTCATTTGTAGTAAGAGGCTTCATCTAAATATTTTCCCTAGTTGTCCCTTAGCATAGGTAATTGCTTACTATGCTAGTCTCTTTGCATAAATTTGAATTTTTCAGCATTTGATTAATCTTGACAGTTGGAATTCTCCATGGAAACGGTGGAGCAAGATGCTATACCTTCTAAAAAAACAAAACAAAACATAAAAATAATGCTCTTACTTGTTGCCTGGCAACTGTACTCTTTGTTTTTATTCACAGGAAGATTTATTTTTGCTGATTGATGCAACTTTGGCAGGGAAAGATAGGAGAATATTGTTCTCTCCACATTCAAAATATGATAGGGCAGCTTAATCTTTTTCTTTATTAAAGACCCAAGTGCATAACTCTAAACAGCATAAAGAGCATAGATAGAAGAGTATGAGTACGATCAGAGAGGACCCTTCATTATGGATCTCTGATGACAAAGGGTTTTTGATTAAGGGGTATGCTAGACAAAACTGTTGTGATTCTCAAGCAGTATGAGTTCAAACTGCATTTATAAGGTTCAAGAGTAGATCTCAGTCTAAATGTCATTCCATCCTGGTTGGTCCCTGTGATAGGTGGTACATTTTTATCCATGACTCTTTCTTCCTTTTCCACCTTTGCCATGGCTTACTGAAGGTAAAGGGCAGTTCTCTAGCTCATTTGCTTTTGACTTGGTCTGTAGAATGTGTGTGGATGTAACATATGCCATATCTGACCATTCACATGTCTGTATGTGAATTTGTGAGATTTGGCTTAACCTTCTGCATTTCTGGCAGGTAGCCATTGCCCCTTCAGCCTGGCTGCTGGAAGGGAATCAAGTAGAGCAGACCAGAATCTAAGGCCAAGGGGAGCCTGGCCAACCCACATGCAGCACACAGACCAGTGAGAGAAAAACAAATGTCTGTTGTTATGAATCCCTGACTCTCGGGGGCGGTTTGTTATATAACATTATTGCAGCAAAACCTGACCAATAGAATCATTGAGAAACTAATTGTTCTTATTAGTGCCTACCACGAGCAATCACATAGACTTAGAATTTGCACTCCAGATTCCAGTTAGGTGCCCCCCCTCTTTCCAGTCACCAATCGGATGGAACGAAGTCTGTTTAAGAGACGAGCAAGCTTATCTTGAAGATGCTAAGGATGTTCTGGAAGGTGAGAGATCTATTTTTTCAAATCTGTATTTATAAACTAGGAACAGATATTCTAGGAATACTATTAGTGGAAAAAACCAATTTACAGAACAACTTGGATGTTCTTATTTAGGAAAATTTCAAGCATGCACTGTGGCAGCTCTGGAATTTCCATATAGAATTTCTAGGTATGTGAGCTGAATGACAATCTGATTGGAAGGGAGTTGGGGTGAACAAAAAGGCTTGACACTGCATTTGTATAGCACTTTCATATGACTGAAGAAACTCCCAACTGGCTGCATTAAAGAACTGGTTGGAGGGAAGCTGATGAAGAGTATATGTGAATTCTAAAGCTCCACACTCCCAGGCCTTCCCTGGCCCATACAGTGCCTATGTTAAGTATATCTATAAATACACAGAGAGAAAGCTGGAAGGACATATACCAAAATGTAAATGGAAGTTATACATTAAAGAAGAATCTTGTGGAATCTTTTTCTTCTTCTTTTTATTTTTCTGTATTGTTTGAATCTTTTGCAGTGAACATATATTATTTCCGAAAAATATAATGAAGTTATTTTTCACAAGGAAAAGAATCCTATGACCTCTACTTTCCCCCATACCTCATTTTAATCATCTCAGTGATGTCTCAGATCCCCAGATTTTGGTTCTCCCACTATGGCTCACCTGTCTTTAGCTCCAGTCCTTCTCTGAAAACAACCAAATGTAAATGAAACAACACAAGATATGGAAATGGAGCCCTGGCCTGAGGTAGGGAGTCCATGCCAACCCTCAATTTCTCTGTAGGACTTCAGCCTCCACATTGGAGAAAGGAAGGGCTGGACTAATGTCTGGAGGAGCCAAAGGGAGACAGAGGAGAGAAGCAGGTGCACTGGGTGGTGGGATCTGTTCCGGACTGGTAAACACCAGCTCAGCCTAAAGGAGGCCACTGCAGGCCCGGACTTGCCAGATCTTCCAGTTTATTGAGAGGCTGGAAATCAGTTTTTTCTAGGAAATCTCCTGATTTTTGAGGGAATATTTGCAAATAAAATTTGAAACATTCTGTGAACTCCTTACAAGACACATTCACCTCATCTAAGAATCCATCTGGCGGCTGGTAAGTGGATGTTGGGTCTGATGCTCTTTCAGACTCCTTGTTTCACTCACCTAGAGTGTCACTAGGTGCCACCTAGTGACAGGGACTGTTACAGTTCCCAAGAAGGCTCTTGTGGAAAAGGACAGCTTTTAAAAAATTAAACAGATTGGCTAAAATGTCATTTATTTGTATCCCAAATATGTATCTTACTAAATGGCTTCTCAGATGTAATTAAAATATTCCAAAATATGATTTACTCACTGCTCATTGGGAATACAGGATTAGGAAAAGTGAAGAACATTTATTGTCAACTGCATTCTAGGCTATGTTCTGTTCTAAAGTATTATTTTATTTAATTCTCATGATAATCCTATGGATTAAGTATGATTACTACCTTGTTTTTATCATTTGGGGAACCTGAAGCCCAGAGAGACTGTGTAATTTTTACAAAATAACACAGCTAATTCATGGTGGAGCTGGGTTTCCAACCCCAGCAGCCTTAATTAAGAAGGTATGCTCTTAAAAGAATTACTCGAAACTGAAATTAGGCTCTTCCCCTAAGTCCTCAGAAGAATGTAGAACTGGTCCCAATTCTGAAGCAAGAAGTCATGGTTAGAATTTTATAAAACTCAGCTTTTTACTAAAGAAAATCCCCCCAAACCCAATCTGGCTATCAGAACTAACTTGAAACTTGAACTATGTAAGATTTTCTGGATTCTGAACTGAATAGCAAAGATATCTAAAATTTGTGAAGTTTCCCTAAGTATTTCATCTTTATGGTAATATAGATTAATAAAAGGCTTATGGGGTAGGGAGGGATAGGGCCCAAGTGCTCCATTGGATGTGCTCTTATTTCTTTAATTTAAAAATCCCTCTCAAGGACTCTTCCCCTTCAGCTGTTGTCCCAATTCACTGCCTCCCCTTTACAGAAGGGCATGGAATCAACTCCTCTCCCTTCATTCTCTCTTAGACTCTGTCTTAAGCCCATAGATTATTACTCCCACCACATTGCCTTTGTCAGGGTCACAATGACCTCCACATTGTCAGCCCAATGGCCATTCTTAGTCTTTACCTTTCTTGACCTGTTGGTAACATTGGATCCAGTTGATTACTACCTCCTGGAAACACTTGTTTCACTTGGCTTCTGTGACTCCACAGTGTCCAGGCCCTGCTCCCCCAGCCCCCCCACCAAGCATCCTGTGGTTCTCTCCCTGGTCCTTTGCTTGTTCTTCCTCATCTCCCAAACCTTGTAACAATAGAGGGCTCTAGGGCTTGGATCTTGAACCGCCCCTCTTTTCTACACTCACTTTCACTCTCACAGCAAACTCATCCCCTCTCATAGCTTTCCATACCACTGTCTGCTGATGACTCTCCAAGTATCTCTAGCTGAGACTTCTCTCCTGAGCTCCAGAGCTTTGTGCCCAACTGCCCCTGGACATCTGTACTTGAGACTGATAGTGCATTTCAGTCTTATCAAGTTCAAATGGAGCTCCTTATCTTCTATTCCAAATCTACCTAGGCCTCCATCTTTCACCTCTTGGTCCTTGGTTTGGCATCTTCCTTGGCTCTTGTCTTTCTCTCATATGGCCACCATTCCCAGCCAGTCTGTCAGGAAATCCTGCTGGCTCTGCACTCAATGCATGTCCTTCTACAACAATTTCTAACCATTTGTGCAGTTACCATCCTGCCCTAAGTCCCCATAATCTGTCACCTGGATTATTTAATTAGCCTTCTTTCTGGTTTCATTACTTTCATTCTTGCCTCTTAAAATCTATTCTCATCATGAAAGCCAGAGTGATCGCGTTAAAGTCACCCTTCTGCTCAAATCCCTTGACTTCCTGTTTCTCTGAGTGAAAGCCTCTTGGTGACCAGGAGGCTCTGTATTATCTGGGCCCCCCTATACCTCTTCCTTCATCTCCCAATACTCTCCCATGCACACACTCCTCTCCAGACATGGTCTTTGCTATATTCCTAAAACGTGCCAGTGTGGTTACATGCTAGGGCCTTTGCAGCCTCTACTTGAAATCTGTGTCCTCTACTTCAAATGATTTCTCCCAGATATCCTGATGGCCCAGTTCCTTTTTTTCTTCAAGATTTTACTCAACTGTCACCTTCCCAAGGAGGCTTAACCTGCCCACCCCACTAAAATCTCAGTCTCTCCCCACTCTCCCCTAAATATTTTTATCTTGCTCAAATTTTTTTTCTCATGGAAACTTTTCACCTCTACCATACTGTAGAATTAGTGTATTTATTACATTTACTGTTTATTGTCTCTCCTCCTACCTAGAAGGCAAATTCTGTGAGGGCAGGGATTTTTGTCTATTCTATTCTCAAATGTGTTCACACAATCGGGACAGTACTTTTATAGTCAGGAGGACATGCATTAGGACTTTTGACATGATAGTGAATTGCACTGTTATATTGTTTGGGATTATTTTGTTAAGTGTTTTATATATATATTATTATTATTATTAAGTGTTTGTTATTATATTTGTTAAGTACAAAAACATAAAATACTTTACAAAATATATCTTACAATATTTGTTACCCTGTTTGGGCATTTTAAAGATTTATTTATTTGAGAGAAAGCAAGTGGGGGCAGAGGGAGAGGGAGAGTGAGAATACCAAGCAAACTCCATATGGAGTGTGGAACCCAACAGGGGGCTCAATCTCAGGACCCTGGGATCATGGCCTGAGCCAAAATCAAGAGCCAAATGCTTAGCTGACTGTGTTGCCCAGGCACCCAATGTTTGAGCATTTAAAAAATATGTATCTATATATCTCTTCAAAAAATGGTGGCCTGGGTCTTTCTGGGTCTCCAAAGGACTCTCAAGGATTCTTTTTTTTTTTTTTTTAATTTCTTTTCAGTGTTCCAGAATTCATTGTTTATGCAACACACCCAGGGTTCCATGAAATATATGCTCTCCATAATACCCACCACCAGGCTCACCCAACCTCCCACCCCCTGCCCCTTCAAAACCCTCAGATCGTTTTTCAGAGTCCACAGTCTCTCATGGTTCATATCCCTCTCCAATTTCCCCCAGCTCCCTTCTCCTTTCCATCTCCCCATGTCCTCCCTATTATTTCTTATGTTCCACAAATAAGTGAAACCATATGATAATTGACTCTATCTGCTTGAGTTATTTCACTCAGCGTAATCTCTTCCAGTCCCGTCCATGTTGATACAAAAGTTGGATATTCATCCTTTCTGATGGTGTATAGTGTATATGGATCACATCTGCCTTATCCATTCATCTGTTGAAGCGCATCTTGGTTCTTTCCACAGTTTGGTGACTGTGGCCATTGCTGCTATGAACATTGGGGTACAGATGGCCCTTCTTTTCACTACATCTGTATCTTTGGGGTAAATACCCAGTAGTGCAATTGCAGGGTCATAGGGAAGCTCTATTTTTAATTTCTTAAGGAATCTCTGCACTGTTTTCCAAAGCGACTGCACCAACGTGCATTCCCACCAACAGTGTAGGAGGGTTCACCTTTCTCCACATCTTCTCCAACACGTTGTTTACTGTCTTGTAAATTTTGGCCATTCTAACTGGTGTAAGGTGGTATCTCAATGTGGTTTTGATTTGAATCTCCCTGATGGCTAGTGATGATGAAAAATTTCCCAATCTAGCGAATGGAACCAGTGTTCGTGTCCTAGAGGCAGAAAGGTCTTCCCCCAAGATCATAGAATCTAGAAAGACCTCAAGACACCTGATTGAGAAAATGATGAATCATAATTTTAGACAGGAGCTTTTGAAAGCAGCTAGGGGGAAGAGACTCCTTACGTACAGAGGAAAGCCCATCAGAATAATGTCAGACCTGTCCACAGAAACCTGGCAAGCCAGAAAGGGCTGGCAAGATGTATTCAGGGTACTAAATGAGAAGAACATGCAGCCAAGAATACTTTATCCAGCAAGACTGACATCCAAAATGGATGGAGAAATAAAGAACTTCCAAGACCGGCAAGGTTTAAAAGAGTATGTGACCACCAAGCCGGCACTACAAGAAATATTAAGGGGGGTTCTATAAAAGGAAAAAAACCCCCAAGAATATCATTGAACAGAAATTTATGGAGGCAATCTATAGAAACAAAGACTTCACAAGGTAACACGGTGTCAATAAAAACGTATCTCTTAATAATCACTCTAACGTGAATGGCCTAAATGCACCCATAAAACAGCACAGGGTTGCAGATTAGATAAAACGACAGGACCCATCCATATGTTGTCTACAAGAGACCCATTTCGAACCTAAGGACACATCCAGACTGAAAGTGAAGGGATGGAGAAGCATCTTTCATGCCAATGGGCCTCAAAAGAAGGCTGCAGTAGTGATTCTCATATCAGATAAATTAGATTTTAAACTAAAGACTGTAGTCAGAGATACAGAAGGACACTACATCATTCTTAAAGGGTCTACCCACCAAGAAGATATAACAATTGTAAATATTTATTCCCCCAATATGGGAGCAGCCAACTACATAAGAAAACTGTTAATCAAGAATAAAGAGTCATATTGATATGAATACATTAACAGTAGGAGATCTTAACATGCCACTCTCAGTAATAGACAGATCATCCAAGCAGAAAATCCATAAAGAAACAAGAACATTGACACATTGGACCAGAAGGACCTCATAGATATAAACAGAACATTCCACCCTAAAACAACAGAATACTCATTCTTCTTGAGTGCACATGGAACCTTCTCCAGAATGGACCACACACTAGGTCACAAATCAGGTCTCAACCAATACCAAAAGATTGAAATTATTCCCTGCATATTCTCAGATCACAATGCTTTGAAACTGGAGCTCAACCACAAGAAAAAATTTGGAAGGAATGCAAATACCTGGAAGCTAAAGACCACCCTGCTTAAGAATGCTTGGATCAACCAGGAAATCAAAGAAGAACTTAAACAATTCATGGAAACCAATGAGAATGAAGACACTTCAGTCCCAAACCTATGGGATACAGCAAAGGTGATCCTAAGGGGGAAAGACTCTCAAGAATTCTTGTGAAAAAGAATTATTTTCTTGTGAGCCAAGTTTTTGTCCATTATAGCATTTTAGTTTCCTCAGCTTCACTTCACCCAGAGGGATTGTTATTGCCAGAGAACCCAGGATAGTGTTAAAGTTACTTAATATGCTTTTGACCATTTGCATTGTACACCATGTGTCTGAATTATCTGTTCAAAAAATAAATAGTAATTGTAAAAGCTTTACTTCCCCCTTTGAATTCTTAGTAATCTTCAAAGTTAACAAAGTAAGCATAGTTGATGCTAATAAAATTGGTCACTTGATTCCTGGTAGACTTACTAACAGTGCTTGATAGCTTCTTTGAAAACATAGTCTTCATGGAGAAATTAAATCTAGATATATGAGAGAAAACCTCAAGTCATAACAATGACTTTTTAAAATCTCTTAATCAAAGTATAACAGATATAAGAGGGCACATATTATAAATGTTTACAGTTCAGCGAATCTTCACAAACTAAAGTCACTCACATAACCAGCATCCAGATCAAGAAACAAGATTTCTAGCACCCCAGAAAGACTTCTTCACACTCTCAGTCTCTACACCCCCCAATATACCCACTCTCCTAACTTCTTTTTTTTTTTTTTTAAGATTTTATTTATTTATTTGACAGACAGAGATCACAAGTAGGCAGAGAGACAGGTGGAGAGAGAGGAAGGGAAGCAGGCTCCCTGCCGAGCAGACAGCCTGATGCGGGGCTCGATCCCAGGACCCTGGGATCATGACCTGAGCTGAAGGCAGAGGCTTTAACCCACTGAGCCACCCAGGTGCCCCTCCACTCTCCTAACTTCTAACTGAATAGTTTTGCCTGGTTTTATATTTTATACAGATAGAATCATACAGCATACACTGTTTCATTTTTTATTTATTTTGCTCAGCATTATGTTCATAAAATTCACCCATTTTGTTGTCTGTAGTTATAGGCTGTGAATATTCATTGCTTTATGGGATCCCATGGCATGACTATACCATGATTTATTTATCTGTTTTTCTGTTGATAAACAGTTGAACAGTTTTCAATTTTATACTGTTACAAAGAGTCCTTTTATGAATATTCTAGCTCACGTATATTATGGATTGAATGGTATCCTCTAAAAAGATATGTGAGGTAATAACCCCTGGTTCCTGTGAATGTGACTCTATTTGGAAACAAAGTCTTCGCAGGTGTAATGTTAAGAAGAGGTCATACTTGATTAAAGTGTTAAGAAGAGGAGAAGAGACACAAGCCAGAGCACATAGGGAGAAGATGGCCTTGTGAAGACACAAGACAGAGATTAGAGTAACACATCCGTGACCCTAGGAAAGCTAAGGATTACCCACCATCACCAGAAGCTAAAAGACGGGGAAGAGATTGTCCCTCACAGCCCTCAGAAGGAACCAACACTGTCTACATCTTGATTTTGGACTTCTAGTTTCCAGAACTGTGAGAGAATAGATTTCTGTTCTTTTAAGCCACCTAGTTTGTGGCACTTTTTTCCCAGAACCCCTAGGAAATGAATACAATATCTTTTGGGGAATTATAGGCTAAATGGTTACCAGTGAGTGATTTTACCCTCACACCAGTAATGTATGAGAGTGATGGGAGGGAGGACTCCACATCTTCACCAGCACTTGGCATCATCAGTCTTTTTATTTCGGCCCTTTTGATGAATGTTTAGTAGCATCACATTGCGGTCTTCAGATCTTCAGCCCTGTCATTGACCTTGCAAAACCAAATTTATTAAGACATAGTGAACATTGATTACTGAGTATCTCAACAAAATATTTTTATTTGATGCATTCTGTGGTACAGGAAGTAGGAAAAAAATTAAATTTTAAATGGACAGCAAAACCACATTTTGAACTGCCTAATATTCTTCTGCCACAGGTTCAGAGAGAACAAAAGAATCCAAGTAAACAAATCACAGATTCAATTAGTCAGTACAAATGAGAATCAATTATGCTGGCTGGAATTATCATTATCACTTGAATCTTAGCAGGATAGAATATTAACTTTTAGATAGTAGCTATATTAGGGGATCATGGTAGTACTAGTCATTTCAGTGACAAAAAAAAAAACCCCACATAAAAACAAAAGTATTGGGGAGATTTCTGGCTTTAAAAATATCTGGGGCCCAAACTGCAGCATCTCCCCTCATCTCCCTCAGTTCTTTCTTCTTGCTTGTCCATAGTCTCAAAAAAGTTCTACCAAGTCATGATAAACATGGCAACTTCTGGGATCACAAAGCAATGGAGAAAGAGTGGTCTTGGAAAAACTGGCTTGCATTTTGAAGAGAAATAAAATTGGATCCCTCCGTAATACTGAGACAGGGAAACTGAAGAAAAGAAAAAAATTTTTTTTCTTTGCTCTTTTTCCTGCTTCTATTCCTGCTAGAACCTACACCCCTGCCTTATACATGCCTTAGTTTATGTCCCCCTTAAAAAGGTCAAGGAGTTAATGATTTCTTTGGCGTCTTCTAGAGCAATAGATACCATCTAGGGAGCGGCAGGGCGGGGTGGTCATGAATGTTCTCTGAGACTTCTAACTCCAAGTGCCTTGAACACTAAGACCCCTGGCTCTAGGCATAAGTTCAGGGCACCTGAACACTCATCCTTGTTCAGCCAGTTCCTGGATGCCAGAGAGGACTCATGCACAAGATCACCATCTTTAGTAAAAACTCCAGACCCCCCCAGGGTGCATGGGCGGTTCAGTCATTTCAGTGGCTCAGCTCACAATCCCGGGGATCCTGGAATAGAGCCCCAAGTCAGGCTCCCTGTTCAGTGGGGAGTCTGCTTCTCCCTCTCCCTCTGCACCCCCCACCCCTGCTCATGCTCTCTTTCTCTTGCTCACCCTCTCAAATAAATAAATAAATAAATAAAATCTTAAAAAGAAACAAACAACTCCAGACCCCCAAGCAAAGATGAGACTCATCCTCCATTTCCTTTTTGAGTCTCCCAGATGCTCCCTCTGTATCTGGGCTCTCTATATCTTCAGTAAACTGCCCTCACTTCCTGCTGGCTTGCATTTGCACCAAGCCAACGACCCTCTTGGCTGGTTCTGCAGGACCCCCTCTGGGTCCTTGGACTTGCCTGCCTGCATCAATATCACATACACAGTGGAGCTCCGGATGGATGTGAAAATCAATGTATACATTTAAAATGAAAAAATGTGGGAGACAGTCCATGTTGAGAAGGGCTTCAGTGAAACTCAGAAGTACACACCATAGGGAAAAAAGGTTGATACAACTGATTTCGTTCAGTGAAGGGGTACAAAGCAGGAGGGACACAGGGCAGCAAAGGCCAGGTGGTGTGAGGTTACACTCGCTCACAGCAGGTTTCTGTAGCAACTGCTAGAAGAGAGGACAGGTCAGGAGAGAGAACACAGGGCAGAAGGGCAGGGCAGCTGCTGCCTATGGTTGCCAGATTTAGCAAATGAAGTTGGGTTTGTTTTCATCTGAGAGAATGTACTCAGAGCTGTGGACTTCGAAAGCTTTTATTTGCAAAGAAGGCACCAGAAGCCTTTTCCACACTCTGGGTGCACAAGCCTTCAGAGAAAAAGCAATGGTGGGTGATGTCTGCTCGGAGACTCCAGCTTACACAAGGTCCATAAGCAGTCAGTGAGTTCCAGGACGCCAAGACCCTGAAGGAAGTTCATTTCCATAAACCAAGGCAGAAGTGCCTGCCGACCGTGGTTAACAAGAAAATTCAACAAAGTGAATTTTAAAGATCCAATTGGCTTTATTCACTGATTCGGGAATCAGGCGGCCTCCCATCTAGCAAATAGGCACTCTAAGGAGCTGTACAAAATGAAAGGCTTTCATAGGCAGAAGAGGGTGGGACAAGGACATTATTAGAGAAGAGTGGATTGTTTATGGCAAGGTCACCTTCCTTTAGGGGACAACAGGGGTCCCTCAGGCAGATTGTCTCACTAGTGCTGGCCAGGTAATTACGATTGGCCATTTACCATTCCACTCCTAGAAGAGGCTGAAACTGTCGTTGATTTGGGCAGTAGATCTGTTTGGTGGCATGGATTTAGCACGAGTGACTCCACTGGGGCCTATTATCTCCTTTTTAATACATCTATGATGCTCTAACTAGTGATGTTGGGTTCTCCCCTCCTTGGATTTCTGGATATTAAAAGCCAACCTGGGGACGCCTGGGTGGCTCAGTTGGTTAAGCGGCTGCCTTCGGCTCAGGTCATGATCCCAGCGTCCTGGGATCGAGTCCCACATCGGGCTCCTTGCTCGGCGGGGAGCCTGCTTCTCCCTCTGCCTCTGCCTACCACTCTGTCTGCCTGTGCTTGCTCTCTCTCTCTAACAAATAAATAAATTAAAAAAAAAAAAAAAAGCCAACCTGTTGGGGCGCCTGGGTGGCTCAGTGGGTTAAAGCCTCTGCCTTCGGCTCAGGTCATGATCTCAGCATCCTGGGATCGAGCCCTGCATCGGCCTCTTTGCTCAGCAGGGAGCCTGCTTCCTCCTCTCTCTGCCTGCTTCTCTGCCTACTTGTGTTCTCTGTCAAATAAATAAATAAAATCTTTAAAAAAAAAAAAAAGCCAACCTGTTGATGAAAAGTGTGAATTTGCCTGCGTTGGAATCGGGTTCGCCTCTTAGCAGCTACACTCTCTTTTTGCCCGAGATGTCTCATCTGTAAAACGGAAAGTGTAATACAACCTACATCATAAGGCTTTGGAGGCGAGTCATGAGTTAATGCTGTGAAGTATTTAAACAGTGCCTGGCGCTTAGTGGGAACTATAAAAAATATTGGCCATTATTATCAAGGCCACTTGGGATGTCTGGGTTAACCCAGATCTATTTTACATCTACCAACAGCACCTGCCTTGGGTAAGAGTCTGGTTTCCTGTGTGCCCTGCAGTCAAGTCTGGCTACCCTCCTTGGATGGGAGGAAAGACTGTGTGCTTCTAGTTCCTGAGAATTTAACAAAGCTAGAAGCTGTTGTCTTTTCAAAATTCCCCATGGGCCAACATGTAAAAATGCTGTTATTAATATTGCTTTTTTCAAAAAATGGAGAAGCTGAAGCACCAAGGAGTGATTATAAATAATGAAACTCACACCACTGGTTCCTGGGAGGTGAGATTTAAACCCAGGCATTTTGGGCTTCTCCTCTTTCTGCAGCTGGCATTCTGTTGCCTGTGCCCCTATCCCTTCCAGGGCCCTGGTCTCTAAGGCAGGACAGGGGGGTGGACGGTTCCTTGGGCCTTTGGTTTTTAATTGGCAACACCTGGAGGTACAAAACCCTCCAAAGCCCACAGGGATGAAGCTACATGGGTGGAAATAGTGGGCAGGGGTATGAAGTTTTACGCTGAAACACTCAGCCTGGCAATTTCTTAATCTTCCTCCTAAAAACACATTGTGACAGCAATTACCCTCCTCCCTCCAGTTAAGACTGCTCAATAATAATGATAATAAAAACAAATATGGCAGAATGCTTACTAGGTGCCAACCTTGTACCAAGTGCCTCACATGTAGTATCTCATTTAATCAGCTATACACCCAGTGGGGTCCTGTTATTACCCACACTCCCATTTTTCAGATGAGGAAACTGAGGCTTTAGAGGACAGAAATGAAGGTGGCTAGGAAGTTGCTGAAAGATCAGAGGAAGCCCATCACTTGCTCCTGTAGCATTTTATTTCCAGAAAGCCTTGTGAGATGCTCCCTTCGCCATGAGTCTGCACTCACCATCACAAAGACCACAATAAAAGGAAACCAAATGATGGGCTTAATAAAGATATCGAACACATAATTTAACGTTTCCAAAGCCGTACTTGTTCTAATCTGTGCCAGAGTGGGAAGGAAGAAACAGTGTTAACCTTCATTAGTCAGTCCTCCCCCACCAGCCTGATTCAGCCCCATAAACAATAGATATAATTACACCGAACAATTGGGTGTTTATTTCCATGTCTAGACACAGAGCTTGCATTTGAAAACAAAAGAGAACAGAAAAGAGAGAGCATCCTGCTGCTTTTTAATTCTTTGTGTCAAACTTTTCAATGGAGGAGCCCCGTGGTCCTGCCACATCTCATCTTAAGTGAGGGACAACTGGAATGACTTGGTTGTGACTTCCTCTTTTGGGGGTGATTTGGGAAATCCCATTTCCAGTGCCTCTTTTGCTTACAGCATGTGCATTAGTTAGATCCTAACTTTGTGGGCTCTCTCCTGGTACCATTGGGGGAGGGCAGGGGCACTCACCCACAGTGTCTTCTTTTCCTCCCCTGGGCTACCACATGTGGATGGGAGACCTCCATCACTCCCTGTTATTGAACACTCTGAAGCCCACCTCTATAAGCTGAGTGGAGTTAGTGTCAGGACCCATGGCAAATTTTTGAAGTTTCAGATGGTTATCAGGAGCACTTTGGTATTGAGGACCACATACCTATCTTGGGCCTTGGGATTCCAACTTGTATTCCATTTCAGGCAATCCTGCAGCCTTTCTAAGAAAGTTGATGGGTTTTCATCAGTCCTCTCCAAATCTCCCTTCGTTTGGACCAGTTCATAGGAGGTCTACTTACTTCTTGCATAGCTTTCAAAAGCAGACTCCAGAAATGCCCTGACTCCTCCTTCCCTTCTAAAGAGTTAGGATCCCATTCAGGGTTGGTCCCTGGTACTGCCTCCTCACTTGGTCTTCTGGAACCTGACTTGGGATCATACTCCTTATTAGCCTCTTCTCTGGCTTTTGTAAATATGGCAGACTTTTCTTCTGCCATTAGGAGGGTGGTTAGCAAAGCCTGGATGTCTGAGCAAGTTGGATTATGTGTAGAAAAGATGCCCTGCGTTAGGTTCAAACCTCAACCAGGTAAGCCCACAGCCCTTTGATGCTTCCCAGTTGTGTAAGTCTGAAGTTGTAAACCAGACATGCATATTGATGAGATGTCCATTACCAACAGGCCTTCATGGAAATATTCCAGCCCCAGGTTTCAGATTAGTGCCATCTGGCAAGGGAGGGTAAAGGGATTCAAGAGAAATCAGAGACCTGTTGGTGTGTGTGGGGGTGGGGATTAATTGAGGATTAGGAGCTGGTACAGATGGGGCCAGAGGAGTTGGGTCTGAGTATCAGAGGAGTAAGTTGGGGACCCCTTAGAACTTGTGACTGACTTAGAGGTGGGGGAAAGGGTCTAGGTTTTCTCTAGCTTACAGTAGTTCTTCTTCATCAGATGGACCCTTTAATATTGGAAGCATTTGGGGGGTTTTAGATTCAACCTTCCTTTTACATATGTGACATTTCCTCTGTAGACCCCTTATTCTGATCTAGCGTCATTAAAGTTTGAATGTAACACTTCCCATTTCCGTGCTCTCTACAAAACAAGTCCAATTGTAATATGGTATTAAAATTCAAAGCTTCACTCTCCAGCCATTTCTCTTCATCTTCTAAGATATATTGTGGCCAGGCTATGTTACAGGAGAAGATTGTCTGCTTTTAGATTAAGGGGGAAAGCCGTCCTGCTATGGAGGATACAGTCCCATGGGGTCTCCTTGGGGATGAACTTGTCCTCACCTCCATATTCTGGATTTTTCCTTAGATTCTCCTTCCAACTACCTCCCCACCAGCACCACCACCAAGAGGTTTATAGGGGTCCAGTGCTTTCACTGCCAAAGTCAGTTTTGATTCCCAGGTAAGGAACAAGGCAGCCAGGATGGGGGTTCAGATGGAGCAAAAGGCCACACAGTTTAGTGAGCAAAAACACACCACACAGACATTAGATCAGCCAGATCAGAGATGTCTTGCAACCTCCCAGACCCTAAGCACCAGATGCCAGAACTCGTGTCGGGTGTCCCTGACAAATAGAACAATCTACCTTCGGATCAGTCTCAGATAGATGGCTCTGTTTTGCTGGGCTGGAATATGCGATCCCCTGAGTGGCCAGGTCGTGCAATCTTTTGCTGCCTCCTTCTCCCTGGGATTTCTTTGCTGGCTTACTCAGACTTGTGAAACAACTTGAATATTAATGTCTGCTAGCTGTGCCTCAGACCTGGTGCTAGTCACTTTTGTGGAGATCCTTCCTCCTGAGAAAAAGCCTCCGCGGAGCCGAGGATTCTGCGGTGAAGTCAGAACACTAGGTGGGGGTGGGGGTGGGGGTGGGTTTACAGGCACCAAGAAGGGAGAGTCCGCCGAGGAATCCGTCCCAGCCCTGGCAGCATGAACATGTTAACCTGGGATGAGCTGCCGCTGCCCACTGCTCCGTTCTTTGGAAACCAGGTAACCAGAGGATGGAGTCTCAGAAGGATAAGTGTCCCATCTGGGTTGCCAAATCTGTGACCGAAATAAAGCGTACAGTTGCTTCTTGGTAAATTGCAGATACGGACTACACCAGATGGAGTTGTTACACACAGGAAACTTGATTCGCTGCAAATAAGGAGATCACCGGGAATCACTTCCCAAGCCAGGGCTCTCCAAGCAGGGATGAACCGGATTCTGTTAATCCGGGGTTTGGGATGAAGTTTCATCATTATATGTAAAAGGCGAGCATAGGTTTGTGCATATGCGCTTAGAAAACATACTTATATACGCATCGTGTGTTAGGTTAAGGAGGCTCCTGGGTTCCTCCCAGGGCGGGGATCCTAACATTATAATGAAGTCCGAGGGAAGGTCTGGCTCTTTATGGCTCAGTTGTGCGGGTGCCCCCTGGTGGTTGAGCTCGAATTCGTCTAGGCCAGTTGGAGCTTGTTTCTTTTTCGGTTCCAGAAAGACGTTAGTTTCTAAAAGATAAAATTGATAGTGTGGCCTGAGTGTAGGGGGCCCTGCCAGTGACATTGTTTGCCTCAATTTAAGCCCTAAATTGTAAAAATGTGCATATTTCCTTCAAAGACAGGACTGGCGGATGATGGCCAGGTGCTTGGCTGGGGTATAATCCAGTAAGAGGAGCCTGGGAGTCCTGCTTGCTGGAGGAGCCCGGGACGCCTGCAGACAGCGAGTTCAAATAGGGACTGAGGTTGGCCAATCTGCAGCTGCCACCTCAGAGTGATTTTCTGGGGTGGGCCCCTTCCCCACTGTAGCCGATGCGGGAGATTGGTGCCTCCCTTGGACTTCCCCGGGTTGCTCAGGTCAGGCCAAGGGCACGAAGTGCGCATGCACGTGTAACGAAGCTTAGGGATCCGGGGACCTAGGACACGGTTGTCGTCCTGAGAGGTTGGGTCTGAGAGGCTCTTAGGGATGTAAACCTTAGAAATAAAAAAAGAGAGAAAGAAAGAGAGAGAGAGAAAGAAAGAAAGAGAAAAAGGAAGGAAGGAAATAGCCAATTATTTTACCAGCAAAATACACTTATTTGAGAATTGCAGAGAAATTGTCATTTGGGACAAGCAAACTGTGCAAACCACAGGCAACTCTGAAGAGATCAAGGGAAGGTCAGCTTTTATTAGGTTTTAAGAAGAAATTAAGGAGGGTGTTTTGATCCGAAGTTTATTGGAGAAGAAGAGTTCAAGGTTATAATGATTTCTCATTGGCTGAAAGCCATGGTTAGCTGGTTGCTGCTGGGGCTGGGAGAGATCTTTTTCTTAAAGGCAGGAGGTACAATTCCTATGGGAAAAGTGTCCTCCCTTGTCCTTCAGCTGCGTACACGACAGATCCCCCTTCAGGGCTTCCTGACTCGATCTTTATGAGGGTTTCTTGACCCATTTTCACACTTGCCCCACTTGATCAAGAGATTTCCTCAAAACCATCACCGATCCAGAGTAGGGTTTTGTGCATTTAGTGGTTTTGTCCTGGTTGTCATGTCCCCCGCTGGTGGGAAAGTGCGATGACTGGGAACCACCGAGGCCACGTTTGAATAATGAGGAAGGGAAGGCGGGAGAACTCTCAGGCATCTTCCACCTAAAGTTTGTGTCTTTTTTTTTTTTTAAGATTTTATTTATTTATTTGAAAGAGCATGAGCATGAGTCAGGCCGGGCAAGGGATGGAGGAAGAGGGAGAAGCAGGATTCCCATGAGCAGGGAGTCTGATGCGGAGTTCAATCCCAGGAGCCTGGGATCATGACCTGAGCCAAAGGCAGACACTTACCCAACTGAGCCACATGGGCATCCCTAAAGTCTGTGTCTTATTGAGGTTATAAGTATTAGAGATCATCTTGAAGCCATCTTGAACCAGCATCATCTTATTTGGTACATCAACTCTGCAGGGATCTGGCAGACAAGAGGTACAAAGTTTTAAAAGATTATACAAAAATAATACAAAAAGCAGAAAGATGACCCAGTTTGCATAGTAGTCCTAAACTAAGAGCCCAAAGCTGAAGGTAGCCAGCTAAATAGATCAAGGCTCACAGGTGAGGTGGAATTCTTTGTAGTCAAAGTGCTTATTCTCTGATGTTGTGCAGGTTGGTATTTATTTCCCCAGGGGAAGTTACCCATGTGCCGCCGGCGGCATTCCCTACTGCTCAAAGCCTCCCGGTTCCGTCAGGAGATGATCGGGGCTACACAATTATCCAGAATACTGTAGCCAGTGAGGCAAGTGATCGTTGCTGGGCTGTTAGTGCTTTGGTTGGGGAGTCAGCTAGCTCTCTTAATGTTGGAGAGAGATTTCCGATCTTGCCTTTGTTGACATTTACTCCAATCCATGAGAGAAAGTCTCTGCCTAGGGAGGAAAACCAGAGTCGTACATGCCTCCTGGAAGTTCCACTTAAGACCGTCATGGAGGCTCAATGGAGTGGACCAGTGGGGGGTCTTCTGACTTGTTATGTGTGTTAAGAGGGACAGTGAAATGTTCCAGTAAGCACTGCCCTCCGGTTGGCCAGCTGTCAACATTTGTGTGCCCCCGGGAAATGCTGTCCACCCCAAACGCAAACGAAAGCAAGTGGAGCCTGAAGGACTCCAGGTAAGGTTACTGACAGATTCATTAGCAGAATGTCCTGACGGACCCTTTCAAGTTATGGGTCAGAGGCACTGAGGTGACATTCTAGAATGCAGAGATTATCTCTTCCTAAAGGGGTCTTTTCTGAAAACCTCACAAAGGAGTATAGACCTGTTTGTCTTTCCCTTCGGTACAGGGAAACAGATTATATTTTATTATATTATATTAAGGAAAAGGAGGGGGGCAGAGTGAGGGAAGTAGGATTGACAGAGGTGGAGGTGTTTAGCTGAGCTGGGGGAAAGGTTGAAACAAGCATGGGAGCTCCTGGTTGCAACAACTGAAACCCGCTAGGTAACCTCCAGAGACTTGCAGGTAAATCAGCAGTGGCACAGGGGACTAAAGAGAAAATAACAGCAGGTAAGGCCAAGGGGCCTCTTAAACAGACTGGAGTTCCGGGTGACAGATCCAACATTCAGAGAGGTTTCTTTCTTTTGCACCAGACAGAGAAATGTGGAGAAAAGCACTGTGTTTTCAAGAGTAAGAGGGGGCGAAAAACCGAAGTGAGAAACAGCAGTGCCTGGCCTGGCGATCTGGGGAAAGCTATCTCCTTCCGTTGTCATTGGCTTCAGTTTCTGGAAATCTTTCCTTTCAGGTCACCGACTGGTGTGCAGGTCCAATCGGGTTCGGTGCTTTCCTTAGATATGACAAGTGAATCCAAGGGTCTATTCCTTGAAGTGTGGTGGCATAAACGTTGGTTAAGAGTAGCTGAGACGGGTCTTTCCCATGGAGTTGAAGAAAGTCTTTCTGGAGATGTCTTTTCCGGTAGATGACGTCCCTGGGTCGTAAGGTGTGAAGTTGAAGGTCTTCATCTCCTGGGAGCAGCTGTGAGGCGACTGCCCAAAGCAAAGCATGGTTATTTTAACAAGCAAGTAGGCCTGTAAAGTATTGAGGTGTATCTCCTGTTATCAGCCGTGGGTCAAAGAAGCAGAGGCCAGGTGGTGTGGGAGTTCTGTTACAAGGAGAACAGATTTTTTTTTTTTTTTAAAGATTTTATTTATTTGTTTGACAGAGAGAGACACAACAAGAGAGGGAACACAAACAGGAGTGGAGGGAAAGGGAGAAGCAGGCTTCCCACAGAGCAGGGATCCGGATGCGTGGCTCGAATCCAGGACCCTGGGTGGGATAATGACCTGAGCCAAAGGCAGACACTTGACGACTGAGCCACCCAGGCGCCCCAGGTGAACAGATTCTTATTGAAATGATGCAAATACATACATTGTCATGAAAAATGAGAAAAGTGCAGAAGAGTGTCAGAGTTCCAGAGGGATTAGGTAGGGAGAAAAAGATAAATGTCTCAGTCTTTATTGTAAAGGTCCGAGTTTCCAAATTGCCCTAAATTAGAGAGCTTAAAGGGAGGCGAATTACAGTCCTTTAGCCGTGGGAAATGGAATACGAAAGCAGTTTCCCATTACAGCTTCAGAAATTCTCATGAGTTCAGTGTTATGATCTTCAGTTGATCAAAACCTGTGCTCTAGAGTACTTGTCAAAGTCTTCTTCAGGAATCTCTTTGAAGATGAAACACTTGATACAACTATTTGTCGCTGACAAATACTTGCAAATAGCAATGGTTAGAGATCTGAGGGGAGTTCTTATGTCATTGACGAAGAAATTTGGCTATTTCTGTGACACACATCTCAAGAAAACTAGAGTTATGACTGATAACGCTATATGAGGACATTGAAAATTTTGGAATTAATTTCCAAAACACTATATGCATCTATAAATACCACATAAAGAGGACTTAGTGTTCTTTTTTTAAAGATTTATTTATTTTAGGGGGAGTGACAGAGACAGAGTGCACACCTGAGTGGAGGGAGGGGCAGAGGGAGATATTTTCAAGCAGACTCCCCACTGAGCATGAATCTGACACAGGCTGGATCCCATGATCCATGAGATCATGACCAGAGCCAAAACAAAGAGTGAGACGCTCAACCGACTGAGCCACCGAGATGCCCCTTTTTTAAATTTTATTTTTTTAAAGATTTATTTATTTGAGAGAGAGAGAGAAAGAGAGGAGGCTTAATATTCTTATTTAACAATGCTGCCCATGTAATATAACATAAAAAATAATGCTCATTACTGTAACATCTCCCCTTTTATATTCTCCAATTTACTTTCAGGTCAAAAAGACTATTTTAGAATTTGATTTTGGGAAGTTTGTCAAAAATATCAAAAGGTTTTGGACACTTAACCAAACAGGATCACATTTTGAAACAATATTTACTTGTCTATTTGAACAATGTGACAATAAAAGATTTCAAAGGCAAATACAATGGGTTTTTACATCGTTGTAGGTAGTGTCCAGAGGACTTCGTTTACTTGAGTAATCAAAGACCTGATGATAAAGATTAAGGTGGAGTACAAAAAATTATTTTGATAGAACACAAAATATTTGCTTTCTAATTAGATTACTTTAAAAGGTAAAACCTTCACAACTTTTTATAAAAAAACAAACAAACCCAGTAGTCCAAGAAAACTTTGTCTTTTTAACAGATAAATAATTTTTAGTTTTACATAAGTACATCATTTGTAGTAAGGCTTAATTCCTTAGAATAACAATTTAATTTTTAGCCAAATTGACCATATATAAAATTCCTTTCATGAGATTCTTTTTCCATAAAACTTCTACAACTTTCTGTGTCTATTAGGTTTGTCCTAGTTTCTCCTTATTCTGGAACAACAAATTTGCTTTAGGATAAAATTACCTTTTTTCCTTCCCCCCCCTCTCTCTCTCTCTCTCTCTCACACACACACACACACACAATGATGTCCTTCATGCCATGCCTTATCCAATCCTATTTTCCCTACTTTTCATATATGACCATTTTCTTTGATCCTTATTATTTCTAGTAGTTCTTTGTTTTTTAAAGAGAGTGGGTGTGTGCAAAGCGGGGCAGAGGGAGAGGGAAAAGCAGACTCCCTACTGAGCTGGGAGCTGGATGTGGGGCTTCATCCCAGGACCATGAGACCATGACTTGAGCTGAAGGCAGCCGCCTAACCAACTGAGCCACCCAGGCGTCCCTCTAGCGGTTTTGTTAAAAATTTTTTTTGCTGACAATTTCAACTTGATCAGTTTAAATGTTATTTTCTAAATTTCAAGAACTTACACAGCTTATCTAGAAATAATGTCCAGTAGTTGTTACTGAATAATTATAAATTTACTCTTAGAAAATAGCTTAATTGCTTATGCATTATCTTAGGTTAATAGAAACTTTTATATAGTTAAAAAAAAAAAGCTGCAGGCTTTTTGGAAATGACAGTTTGAGATTCACTGGTGTCTGTGGTCTCATCCTGACGGTGCTCTGTTAGAACGGGGATGATAGAACAGGCAAGGGTGACAGGATCCCCACATTGTTGCTGAAGAGGCTTCTCTAAGTTACGTAGGCAGAAGAAAGATTTGAAAAATGGGACAACTTCTAAACCGGTGGCAGAGCTATAAATAGTGGGGAAGCTGCCAACAGAACTCCCAGCTTTGTAAGTTGTTATAAGAAATGGGGGAAGTGCCTTTAAACAAAGATTGCTGCCTGGCTGCAAATCTGAAAAGACAGGGCAACAAAGTATGAGGCTCACAGACTGATGACCACACAGACCCTTTGTGGCTCAACTTCCAGGGATGTAAGAGCTGGGCTTTCAAACATGTTGGGTTGTTCCATAGTGAGAAATGTGTCTATTTTATGGTCTAGCACATTCCTATATAAAGAAAACCATCTAAATAACTGAAATAGGGGCGCCTGGGTAGCTCAGTCGGTTGGACATCTGACTCTTGGTTTTGGCTCTCAGGTCATGATCTCAGGGTCGTGGGATCGAGCCCTGCCTGGGACTCGGCATTCATGGGGAGTCTGCTTGAGAATTCTCTCACCCTCTCCCTCTGTCTCTCCCCACTTCCTGCCGCCCCCACACTCACTTGCTCTCGCTCTCGCTCTTTAAAATAAAGAAATAAATATTTAAGTACCTGAACTAAAAGTTTAATAAACTGTATGTATTTCCTGTATTCAGTATATGCCACGAATATATTCTGCGTTGCATTTTATGGAATTATATATAATCAATAATATTTATAAATTATAGATAAATTTGAAGATATATTTTCCATTTATCTGTATGGATATACATAATAATACATATATTTCCCACTTAAATAAATGTTAATCATAATTCATCAATGGCCTGTTTGAAAATGAAGAGGTTGGGGTGCCTGGGTGGCTCAGTCATTAAGTGTCTGCCTTCGGCTCAGGTCATAATCCCAGGGTCCTGGGATTGAGCCCTGCATTGGGCTCCCTGCTCAGTGGGGAGCCTGATTCTCCCTCTCCCACTCCCTCTGCTTGTAATCCTTCTCTCATTCTCTCTCTCTCTTTGTCAAATAAATAAATAAAATCTTAAAAAACAACAACAACAAGATGTTATAATAGACTCTTCCATAGGAGGAGAAAGCTCTCATGGGAACACTGTTGTTTCTCGCCTTCCAAGGGGCACCTGCAGCATTGCCAATGTTCCCTCAGTACGAATGCACACAGCACAGTTAATTTATGCTTATTACTATGTGTTCTTTTTGTTGTTCCTTATGTATCCTCAGCTCTTCTTCTGATATTATACAATATTTGTCATCGTGGTTTTTCAGTGAAAAGTAGGAAACAGGCAATTTTGCACAATCATATGTTAGCATCCTGCAGTAGATGAGCAAATCTGTAAATATATTTCCATTTTTTCAAAGTGACATAAAACATGTTTATTAATAGACTCATATTTCTTGTGTCTCTGTAAAAATTAAAGAGCCAAGAGTATAGGTAGTATAGGTACTTATGTTTAGCATTTAATGTTTATCTTATTTGGAAATGACTTAGCTATTCAATAAATCTCCATTGTTCAGTTTAACTTAGTATAATATTTGATCTTATTAACATTTATTGACACTATTTGCTTTCAGCAAATATACTTGGATAAGGCACTAAACAGCTAACCATCATCTTAAGTTATTTCTCTTGTTGACAAATTCTGTAATAGAAAGATAGCATGAATTTATTTGATTAGTGACCCAGGTAGAAAAAGTTGTTTATCTGCATTATATTTAATCCGGAACTCTCAGTAAGTGCCTATTTTTCTTAAACCAACAAATTTAAAGTAGTGTTTATTGATCAGAGATTATCTCAGATTGTATGAACTGAAAAAACATTTGGGTTCACTGCTATATTTCTGAGATGATATTTGACTTATGTAAACACTTAATTTTATTCAAGACCATTAAATAGAGCTCTGTACAACTTAATTTTGGTAGTACTAATACCCAGGTTGGCTAGAAAGCAGTGAGCTAGCTCAATGCACTCTGTGAGTACGAGCACCTGTGTGCTCACAGGCCTCTGAGTTGTTGGGGGATCTTCTCTGGATCCCGCTTCTCAGACATCATTTAATATCAACCTTAATTAATCAATAGCCAATGATTTTACTAGCAAAATGAATTTCTTCGGGAATACCCAAGGAACTGCAATTCAGGACAAGCAAATTCTGACAAGCCACAGGCAGGTATGAAGCGACAAAGGGAAGGTCAGCTTTTATTAGGGCTTAGGAGGAAACAGGGGAGGATTGTTTAAACAGAAGTTCACTGAAGAAGAAGAGTCTTAGATTATGGCAGGTTTTCAATGGCTATAAGAGCTTATTGCTGTGGCTGGGACAGATCTTCCTTCTTTTTCTTAAAAGCAAGAGATAAAAATCCTATGAGAAAAGGACCCTCCCTTAACAAGAAGTTCCCTCTTCCTCCTTGTTGGTTACACAGGCTGCAAAGGGTGGTACTTGCATGGGAGCGCCCCCTTCAGGGCTTCCGGACTCTACTTAAAATTGTTGTTTTAAGATTGTATTTATTTGAGGTTGGGGAGTAGCAGAGGGAGAGGGAAAAAGAATCTGAAGCAGACAACATACTGAGCCCCACATGGGGCTCGATCCCACGTCCGAGAGATCATGACCTGAGCAGAAAGCAAGAGTCAGACTTAAACAGCTGAGCCACCAGGTGCCCCTCCAGACTCCATTTAAAATGAGATGTCCTTTACTTGTTTTCATACAATGAGGTTTTTGCATACTCAAAAGCTCTGATCCACCCAGCAGACAAATTCCCTCTCAATGAAGAGCTTGAGGTGATGCTTCTGCCTCAGCAGGGCTTCATTTGAGAAGAAAGCCCTGGGAGCTTGGTTGGCTAGAGAAGCCCCGGAACTCCTCGGGCAGCAAGTCCAGATGGGGAATGGCTGTCCCCCGCTGGCGGCTGCCACCTCAGGATGATGCTCAGGGGTTGTCCCCTCCACACTCCATCTAGCAGTTTCTTAGGGCCCGGCCCCAGCTGAGCGGCCAGGTGGTCCCAGGTTCCCTCAGGCTGGCTGAAGCGTTTTGAACGGAGCATGCGCTGGCAGTACAGTTTCAGGTGGCCAGGAAATGAAATGAACAAGAGTTGGGAGAGGCCAGGTCTCAGGAACAGAATGATGGGGGTCCACAGCATTTGCCTAATTCCAAGATTTAACCTACACAAATGGGTTTGTTCCTTCTGAAGGCAAAGCTGGAGGAATTTGCGCTTTGTTGCCTGGGACTGGACTGGGCCAGGCTGACTGACAGGGCATGTTCCAATAAGAGATACCAGGAACTTCAATTACTGGTAAATCTGGGACTCCATTAGGCACCCTGTCTACATAGAGACTGACTGTGGCTAGCTTTAAGTGGACACCTCAGAAAGATTTTCAAGGTGGACTTTCTACCCAAGCCTCCCTCGTCCCAAAGGTATTAATGGTGTGTTGGAATGGCCTGAGTTCCACAGGCCTGCAGGGTGCTGGTAGCCAAGGCCTGGCTGACAAAGTGTGTTCTGCACGTGGGTGAATCCACAGGCTAGGGGAGCCAGAGATCTGGAGCAGGGCAAGTGTCAGGACAGGCTGGGTCTTGGATAGGACCATTGTAGGTCCAAAGGGAGCTGCCTAATTCCAAGCCCTATTCTACACAAATGAACATAGGGGGCTAAGGGGCAGGGGACTGCAAATGGCTGTTTTGAATTAAAATTACTTAAATAGCTTGTGCAAGACAACTCCCTGACCTCCCTTTGTCTCCAGAAAGCAGGAAATAAATCTCCCATGTGGAAGGCACCCTCCCTGTACCAGGAAGTAAGGAGTCACCCTTATCACCAGAGAGAGGGAATTCAGTCAAGAAAGCTACAGAAACCAATCTTGTTACTTTTACTAGTTTACTTCTCCAGCCCAAATTCTGTTAGATTTCCTCACTAATTGAAGTTTCCAAACATAAGTTTTCTTTGGTCTGTCAGACTCCTCACAGGTTGTTTCTTTGTCTAAAATGTGAAAAAGCTGCTTGCCTTTTGTTTTCAAAGTTAACATTAGGCCTCCATTCACAATAATTAAATTTTGTGTTTTGTCTTCTGTTAATCTGTTTCATATCACTTTAATTCTCAGACCAGCTAGAAGAACCTTGACTGACACAGGCAAATTTTTCCTCCCCAGCAGTTGGAATAGGCAGCAGAATAAACTTTACTGGCTGGACACTGCTGCATCTGAGAAATCCTGTGACATTCGACAAAAGCCGGCACAAAGTAAGAATCTTCACCGCATTAACTTAACACCCCACTCCCCCCAGATCTCTTCCTGCAGGTCTAATAGAAGCAAGAATGGTGAGAGTTGTTTTGGCTCCAAATTTATAACAGTAAGAGAAACTAATTTGTGGAACTGGTTCCTCAAGCTTAGCAACACCAGTAAATTTGATAAAGTACTCTAGGGCGCCTGGGTGGCTCAGTTGGTTGAGCGACTGCCTTTGGCTCAGGTCATGATCCTGGCTTCCAGGATCGAGTCCCGCATCGGGCTCCCAGCTCTTTGGGGAGTCTGCTTCTCCCTCTGATCTTCTCTCTCATGCTCTCTCTCACTCATTCTCTCTCAAATAAATAAATAAATAAATAAAATTTAAAAAAAAAAAAGTTCTTTGATAAAGTACTCTAGGCTCTACTGGTCCTGTTCGACCCAGAGACACTCACATTTTCTTTGTCATTGTCTTTTGGGTTGTTTATCGTAAAAAGGAATTACCACACGGGAAGGGCACAGGCATAGGCCATATTGGCCTGCTGTTGGAGCTGGCCTCACAGACCAGTAAGTTGGTAGTTCTCATCACACTGGACTCTATAGATAGCATTTTGCCATGTAGCATTTTATCTTCTTCTATGTCCCACGAGCTTGGCTTTGTGAACAGTGAAACACTCTCTCTGGTCTCCACCATTGGCAGGATGCACTTGCTGGCTGCACCTTGGTGACCTGTAAAGTAAACTAAAAGGACGAGAGTTCAAGTACATGCAGTTACAAGCAAAACTCTCTGTATCCAGCCATGCCAGCTCTCAGGAGTTTCTCATAAGAGGCCCCAGGCCAAAAGGAGAATAATCTCTTGGTTGCTTATTAGTGCTGGAAAAGGGTTATTTCATCAGGCCATGTGGCAGGAGTCACGGATTAAAACTGAAGACATTCCATGCTTTTTTTGGGAGAACACAGAAACTGTTTTCTCTAAACCAACCTTAACATGTGTCCAATAGAGGCTGTTGCTTTTCGGACTATTTTGGGGAGTGATTTTGGAAATGAGGGCTATAAAAGTATCCCTCCCAGATGGCATCTTCTGATCATTCTCTAGGCCCAAAATTGCTGGGGTGGCAGCTTGAAGTCAGCCGTGGGCCTTCCTCATCTCCCTAGGCTGCCTCACCTGGTCTCATTCGGACCAGTTGACCGGGATCCCAGCTGGCGTCTCTTACTGGAGGTGAGCCCCACTAGCCACCCAGGCCAGTCTTGCCAAGGCAGTCCACACTCTTCCACCTCTTTCAGCCCATGGGAGGATGGAGCAAGGGTACATTAGCCCTTGGAAGTGGGCAGCGTCTTTTACCACCCACACACAGATCCCACCACGGGGCTTCTCCACACATCTGCCAGAGTCCAGGTCCTGGGCTCCCCTGAACCTGCCAGGCTGCTGCAAGTCTGTGTGTACCACGGCAGCCCCCCTTCGGTCTCCTAGGCCCTCCAGGACCAGCAGGTCCCCAAACACCTACATAGCCTCCTGTAAGACAAAACCCACCCCCGAATTTCCCTCTGCCCCACAGCTATAATAAGCTGCCACAGTCGGCCTCTGTGCAAACTAGCTCCCCCATAGGGTCCCTGGCTCCTAGAGCAACCAAGATCCCCAGGTGTCTCCTGCCTCAGGAAGCCTGGTCCACTCACCCAGGTCCCACCCTGGCAAGGCAGTCCTCGTTCCTCCTGCCTGGCCTTCAGGGGTAACATAAGCATATTGGTGTCAAACAAGGTTTGGAACCGGATAGACGCCGGCTCCCTGTAGAGCCCTGGCTCCTGGCACCCCGCCTTACCCTACAGCTGCCCTGTGCCAGCTCCCAGGTTCCCTGGCTCCCCTGACCTACTGCCAAAGGCCAGGGTCCTGTCCACACGCGGTTTTGCAGGCCTCCGCCGGCAGGGGGCGCCAAAAGCCTCCGAGCAGGGGCCGTCTGGTGGTGGGGAGGCAGGACCCCCAGCCGGATTGCTTGGACTCAGAGCACAGGAAGCCCACTGAGGCAGGTGCTTTGTGAGGCCCAGGCAGCCCAGTGAAATGGACAACAGGTAGTTTCCCTTTGACTTGGCTGACTCATGGGGGTCCCAGCTCCTCCGGCCATCAGGGCTCCCAGGTGTGTGCTATTCCAGGGGCCCTTCCGCCCCACCCCTAGCCCCCAGCTACAAGCCAATGGGTCCCACCCTGGCAAGGGAGTCTGGGCTCTCCCAGCGGAGAGTCTGAGTCTCTCCCAGCTCTGGCCTCAGGGGGGACATGTGCCCCCCTGAACTGCAGTGTTTGGACTCAGGCACGTGACTTGTACCACACAGCCTGCTCCCTTGACCAGGTCTCACTGCACACTTGTCCTGTGCCAGGTCTCTGGCTCACCTGACCCATGTGCTGGGTCTGTCCCTAGGCAAGACCCACGCCATCAGCCTGCCTGGGCCAGCTGGGGTCCTCCAGGCCACTGGAGCTCCAGTGGGTCCAGGACCGTGTCTTCGCCTTCAGGGATGTGAACAGCCCAACTTCCCCCAAAATCCCACTGGGATGACAGCTTGAAGTCGGCCATGGGCACACCCAGTCTGTAGACTGTTAGATTCTCTGACCAGGTCCCATGCTTACTGGTTACCCAGGGTCGCAGATGGTGTCTCTTGCTGGAGGTGAGCCCCAGTAGCCACCCAGGCTGGTCTTGGCAAGGCAGTCCACACTTCTCCGTCTCTATGTACCTGTAGGGGAAATGGGGTATGTGTGGTTATAATTTGAATTAGGCAGTTGTTTATTTTCCCCAGTTGTTCTTCTGCTGAACTGTCCTCTGCAAACTTTGTCAGTTTTTTTCATGGCTTCGTGTCTACATATTTCCTGCTTATCTTTGGCAATATATGCATTGCTTTTCATTTAGGGTCTCAGGTTCTGGGTTTACATGTGATGTTACTGGAAAAGGCATATGTGAGTTACATGGGAAGTTCATAATTGGCATGATACCTCCTGCCTGATTTCTTTTTGAGTTGCTTTCTTTTAAACAGCCATCATAGTGCGAGGAAGCCCAAGTACCTGTCTTTTCTGACATCCCTGGCTCTGTGCCCATTTACTGTCTGGCATCAGTCATCGAAATTAAGTACTTAGTCTTCAACTGTTTTCAAAACCTGGCTCTCTTGTTACCCTCAGTCTTTAGGCCCTCCCAGCCCTCCCAGCTCAGGTCCTAGATATCTTGGATTTGGTGTGTTGTGTCTGGTTTTCTGACACACTGAATCCATTGTCATAGGAAAATGAGTATTGTTTCGGGCACCTGGGTGGCTCAGTTGGTTAGGCGTCTGCCTTCGGCTCAGGTCATGACCCCAGGGTTCTGGGATCGAGTCCCGCATTGGGCTTCTTGGTCAGGAGGGAGCCTGCTTCTCCCTCTGCCTGCTGCTCTCCCTGCTGCTCTCCCTGCTTGTGTTTTCCCTCTCTCCCTCTGACAAATAAATAAAAGCTTTTTAAAATAAATGAGTGTTGTTTTATGTCACTATGTTTGAGGTGGTTTGTAATGCAACAGTAGCAATTGGAAGGAATACTGATTGGTCAGTTTGCTCATTTGATGCTATTTGACCCTGTCCTTGTTCAGACTGTTTCTGTGGCCTGGGCCCTCTCCAGACAGTTATCCTGACACCTCTGTGAGCAGGATTTTCCCTCAGAGAGACTCTTTCTTCTCCCTTACTCTCCTGCTCCCAACCATTGATAAAGTATATTTCATTTTAGATTTTGAGTCTAAACTTCCACTTCTACTGCAGATGAATAATCCATTCCACTGGTTGAAGAATGACCAATGACCAAGGTGCACAGAAAACTGGAATGACAATGAAAGAAAAGGGAGCAACATGGGATTTATATTAAGTCTTCCAAACAAACTGCCACCTGGACAACTTCCCTGACCTTTGTACCTATCTAAGGGCTGATACCCAGAGCGGGAGGTTACGCCCCTGCTTTGCTCGGTCTCAACGTGTCAGAGAATCTGTTTTATGTTGGACTCTCCCAAAAGGAGACCCTGGGATTAGGATTTGGGCATAAAGAGTTTACTTGGAAAACGGTCCCCAAAAAGCATCACGAAATAGTCCAAGAAAAGAGGAAAGCCTATAGAGAAGATGATGATTGGATTTTCAGTGGGTACCAGCGCTGTGCATAAGTGGGGTCAATCGTGCCAGGCACCCTCTAAGAAACTGTGCAGAGCCCACTTCCCAAGTGCCCCACCAAGAGATTGGGAAACTGAGATACTTATGCACCAACTCTTTCTCCTTACTAGTTGTAGTTTGCCTGTGGTCAGTGAACCCCTGGAACTTCTGGTCTGCCCCCCACGCAGACCACACAGTCTTACAGCCAGAGAATGCCTAGGCAGTGGGGTGGGAGCCTCTCAGCATGCCCAGGAACTGTCCGCCGTCCTTTTGGGTGGACTGAGGAGGCAGGGGCAGGGCACAACCCCACCACACCCTTGCCTCTACTTAGGAGGTACAGCTTCTGGATTCTTCTGGCCTTTTTTTTTTTTTTTTTTATAAAGGGACCATTGACATATCCTTTTTTCCTCTTTGGTAGCCATCATCATTCTACACTATTCTATAGTGCCTCTTGGGGATTTATAAAGTTTATTTCTGAATGGACGAGCATCGCAGCCTCCTGTCCTCACCACTACAGCCAAGTTGGCAGGGAACATAGAACAACAAACACGGGGGTGCTCCCAGGCTTCGGCAGGCATGGTCACTGGACCATCCATCCTTTATTCCTGCTTCCTAAAGTTGCCATAAGAAAGTACCACAATCAGCGTGGCTTAAAACAACAGAAATTTATTTCAAAGCTATGGAGGATGGAATTCCAAAATCAAGATAATAGTAGGGTTTCTTTCTTCTGAAGACACTGAGGGAAAATCTGCTCCATGCCTCTCTCCTGGTTTCTGGAATGGCTGGCAATCCTTGGCATTTCCCAGGCAGATAGACGGAGCACTCGAACCTCTGTGACCTTCTTCACCTGGACTTCCTCCCTGTGTGTCTGTGTCTCTGAATCCAAATCTCTTTCTCCATTCTTTTATAAAGATAGTGGTCATTGGATTTAGGGCTAACCCTAATCCATTATGGCTTCATTTTAACTCAGTTACATCTCAATAATTTCCAAATAATTTTGCATTCCCTAGCCCTGGGTGTTAAGACTTCAACAGATCTTTTGGGGAGACATGATTAAACCCACTACAATCTCTTAGAGGGGTTCATGTCAGCTGTGTTGAGTTCTTGAGGTTGAACCCACCGGCTCCTTTCTCTTTTTCTAACCCTGTGGATCGAATTGTCCGTACCAGTCAGAGTCCAGTTAGGAAAGCAGCCGAGTACTCAAGTATGGGTTTTAAAGAGATATTTTTTTGTAGGGGATTTGTTGATCAGAGAAGGGCTGGAGCAAGAAGCCAAATGGATTGGTGATATAACCCAGAGTGTATCAGTAGCAGGAAGCTGTCCGCCTCAGGCTGGAAGCATAGCAGAGCCCCGAGGCTGGGTGGCTCCAGGGAAGGTCACCTGGCCAAAGCTGGAGCCATGAGGAATGTCAGTCACTGCTGAAAAGTCCACTTGAGACCGAGAGGGAGAAGGAAGTATTTTCTCCTCCTGCGCCCTTGTCTTCTACCCACTGAGACTAGTTTGAAGCCTGAGAGCAAGAGGGTCTGGAAGATGTGGCCAGCAGGGGCGATACAGAGGAGGTGGAAGGAGGAAGGGCACACAGACCAAGGACCAGCGCAACCATTAGCTGGCAGAGCACTCGCCTCCTGCTTTTCTTTAAAATCAAACTTTTTATTTTTACTTTGTGATAATAGATTTTTATGCAGTTGTGAGAAGTCGCACAGAGGGATCCTATGGACGCTTCACCCAGTTTCTCCCGGTGGAACTATCGTACACTATCATAACCTATCATAACCAGGGTTTTGACATTGACACAATCCAGCAATCTTACTCAGATTTCCCGTTTTACTTGTACGTGTGTGTGTGTGTGTATTTGGTTCTATGCAATAGTAGGCCATATGTAGGTTTGTGTATCCACCACCTGTCAAGATGTTCTAACACCACAAAGACCCCTGGTGTTGGCTTTTATAACCACACCCACTTCCCTCCTGCCAACATCCGACATCCTGACTCTGACCCGAATCCCTAACAATCATCAGTGTTTTCCACTTCACTAATTTGTCAGTTGAGAAGTATTATATAAAGGGAATCACACCTCCTCCCACCTGTTGGGATTGGCTTTTTGTCACTCAGCATAATGCTGTTGAGTTTCTTCCAACTGGCCCCTGTATCAGTAAGTTTGTTCCTTTGGGCTGTGGGCCAGCACTCCTGGTACGAATGTAGCATGGTTTGTTTCACTCTTACCCTGCTCTTTTCATTTATTTCTAGTCTGTTTTCTTTCTGTCCTTCAGACTGGGGAAATTGATCTGTCCTGAAGTTCACAGATCCTCTATCATCTCTACTGTTTTTTAATTTCCTTTACTGTATTTTTCTGTTCTATCATTTTCATTTGAAATTTTTTAGAACTTCCATTTATTTATTGAGATGTTGTGTTTTCTTATCTGTTTCAAGTTAATTCTTAATGATTTTTAAAGCATTTTTATGGCTGATTTTAGATAGTCTCAACCTTCGATTCATTTTGGTGTTGGTGTCAATTGATTATCTTTTCTCATTTGAGTTGGGTCTCCCTGATTGTCGATAGGACGGGTGATTTTCTACTGAATCCTTGATGCTTTGGTTATTAAGTTTGGAGACTCTGGTTCCTATGTAGTTCTTTTGTGATTGTCATCCTGTATAGATTTAACACAAAATTTAACACACAGGTCTTGCCAACTTTTGTGAGCCGTGATTCCAATGACAATTTAATATTCAGAGCCTCTTTGATGCAACTTGGTGTGCTCGATACATCTCGTGCGGCTGGGGCTCCCACTGAGCCCTGCTGATTCTGCCTGAAGGGTAGAAAGAACTTCTATAATCTCAGCCTCTAATTGGTGGAAGGGAGCGTCCTGCCCATGGGGACAAAGATTGCTTCTGGCACTTAATGTCTGGCTCTTCCACTTTTAGTAATGTTAAGATCAATCAGTGGATTCAAGTGTTATCAACCCAATTTATTTGTATCATAAAATACCTCATCAACATTTCACCCAATGGTTTCAGTATTGGAACCTAGGTAACTGATTGTTACCTAGTTACTGTAACTCTTAAAGATTTACTAAGTGTATCCTTCCATCTGCATTTGTTAGCTGGAATTCTTTACAGTGAACTTTTTTGTTTTTTGTTTATTTTTTTGCTGTTTTTTTCTTTTCTTTTCTTTTACTATAATTCCAGTATAGTTAACATAGTGTTGTGTTAGTTTCAGGTGTACAATATAGTGACTCAACACTTCTGTACATCACCCGGGGCTCATCACAAGTGCCCTCCTTAATCCCCATCACCTATTTCACCTATCTCCCACCCACATCTCCTTTGGTAACCATCAGTTTGTTCCTTATAGTTAAGAGTCTGTTACTTTGTTTGTCTCTCTCTCTCTCTTTTTTTTTCCTTTGCTCATTTGTTTTGTTTCTTAAATTCCACATGAGTGAACTCATGAGGTATTTGTCTTTCTCTGACTTATTTCACTTAGCATTATACTCTCCAGCTCCAGCCACATCATTACAAATAGCAAGATTTCATTCCTTTTATGGCTGAATAATATTCCATTGTGTATATTACCATTTCTTTATCCATTCATCTATCAATGGACACTTAGGTTGCTTCCATAATTTGGCTACTGTAAATAATGCTGCTATAAACTTAGGGGTAGTTGTATCCCTTTAAATTAGTGTTTTTGGGGGAGGAGTCAAGATGGCGGAGAAGTAGCAGGCTGAGACGACATCGGGTAGCAGGAGATCAGCTAGATAGCTTATCTAACCATTGTGAACACCTACAAATCCAACGGGAAATCAAAGAGAAGAAGAGCAACAATCCCAGAAACAGAAAATCGATCACTTTCTGAAAGGTAGGACCTGCGGAGAAGTGAATCCAAAGCGACGGGAAGATAGACCCCGGGGGGAGGGGCCGGCACCCGGCAAGCGGCGGAGCGACGGAGCACAAAATCGGGACTTTTAAAAGTCGGCTCCAGTGGGAGACATCGCTCCAGAGGCTAAACTGGGGGGAAACCCAGGCGGGGTCAGCATAACCCCAGGACCCGCAGGGTCACAGAAGGACTGGGGGTGTCTGAGTGCCGCAGAGCTCGCAGGTATTGGAGCGGGGAAGCCGGCTATAGCGACAAAGCCGAGGAGTGAGCTCTAAGCCCAGGGTTACCTTGTGCCGGTCGCAGGCTGGGTGGGCTCGGAGCGCGGCCGGAGGCCACAGAGACAAAAGCGACCCGGCGCTTTTCTCCAGCTCCAACAATTGACTGCTTTCCTCGAGGCGCGACCGCAAGCCAGGGAGGCGGGACTGTTGGGCGCTTTGCTCTGAGAGCGCACTGAGGAGCGGAACCCCAAGCTCTCGGCTCCTCCGGGCCGAGAGATTGGGAGGCCGCCATCTTCATTCCCGTCCTCCGGAACTCTACGGAAAGCGCTCAGGGAACAAAAGCTCCCGAAAGCAAACCCGAGCGGATTCCTTAGCCCGGCCCCTGGCAAGGGCGGTGCAATTCCGCCTGCGGCAAGGACACTTGAAAATCACTACAACAGGCCCCTCCCCCAGAAGATCAACAAGAAACCGATCCAAAACCAACTTCAGTCACCAAGAACAGCGGAATTCCACAGCAGGAGAAAGCAAATCCTACCTGGACAAAATGACAAGGCGGAAAAACTCACCTCAAAAAAGAGAACAAGAGGCCGTACCGAAGGCTGGAGACCTAATCAATACAGACATAGGTAGCATGACAGATCTAGAGTTCAGAATGACAATTCTCAAGGTTCTAGCCGGGCTCGAAAAAGGCATAGAAGATATTAGAGAAACCCTCTCCGGAGAGATAAAAGCCCTTTCTGGAGAAATAAAAGAACTAAAATCTAACCAAGTTGAAATCAAAAAAGCTATTCATGAGGTGCAATCAAAAATGGAAGCTCTCACTGCCAGGATAAATGAGGCAGAAGAAAGAATTAGTGACATAGAAGACCAAATGACAGAGAATAAAGAAGCTGAGCAAAAGAGAGACAAACAACTACTGGAACACGAGGAGAGGATTCGAGAGATAAGTGACACCATAAGACGACACAACATTAGAATAATTGGGATTCCAGAAGAAGAAGAAAGAGAGAGGGGAGCAGAAGGTATATTGGAGACAATTATTGGAGAGAATTTTCCTAATATGGCAAAGGGAACAAACATCAAAATCCAGGAGATGCTAAGAACGCCCCTCAAAATCAATAAAAATAGGTCCACGCCTCGTCACCTGATAGTAAAATTTACAAGTCTTAGCGACAAAGAGAAAATCCTGAAAGCAGCCCGGGAAAAGAAGTCTGTAACATACAAGGGTAAAAACATTAGATTGGCAGCGGACCTATCCACAGAGACCTGGCAGGCCAGAAAGAACTGGCATGACATATTCAGAGCACTAAACGAGAAAAACATGCAGCCAAGAATACTATATCCGGCTAGGCTATCATTGAAAATAGAAGGAGAGATAAAGAGCTTCCAGGACAAACAAAAGCTGAAAGAATTTGCAAACACCAAACCAGCTCTACAGGAAATATTGAAAGGGGTCCTCTAAGCAAAGAGAGACCCTAAAAGTAGTAGATCAGAAAGAAGCAGAAACAATATACAGTAACAATCACCTTACAGGCAATACAATGGCACTAAATTCATATCTCTCAATAGTTACCCTGAATGTTAATGGGCTAAATGCCCCAATCAAAAGACACAGGGTATCAGAATGGATAAAAAAACAAAACCCATCAATATGCTGCCTACAAGAAACTCATTTTAGACCCGAAGACACCTCCAGATTTAAAGTGAGGGGGTGGAAAACAATGTACCATGCTAATGGACATCAGAAGAAAGCTGGGGTGGCAATCCTTATATCAGATCAATTAGATTTTAAGCCAAAGACTATAATAAGAGATGAGGAAGGACACTATATCATACTCAAAGGGTCTGTCCAACAAGAAGATCTAACAATCTTAAATATCTATGCCCCTAACATGGGAGCAGCCAACTATATAAACCAATTAATAACAAAATCAAAGAAATACATCGACAGTAATACCATAATAGCAGGGGACTTTAACACTCCCCTCACTGAAATGGACAGATCATCTAAGCAAAAGATCAACAAGGAAATAAAGGCCTTAAATGACACACTGGACCAGATGGACATCACAGATATATTCAGAACATTCCATCCCAAAGCAACAGAATATACATTCTTCTCTAGTGCACATGGAACATTCTCCAGAATAGACCACATCCTGGGTCATAAATCAGGTCTCAATCGGTACCAAAAGATCGAGATCATTCCCTGCATATTTTCAGACCACAATGCTCTGAAGCTCGAACTCAATCACAAGAGGAAATTTGGAAAGAACGCAAATACATGGAGACTAAACAGCATCCTTCTAAAAAATGAATGGGTCAACCAGGAAATTAAAGAAGAATTGAAAAAATTCATGGAAACAAATGATAATGAAAACACAACAGTTCAAAATCTGTGGGATACAACAAAGGCAGTCCTGAGAGGAAAATATATAGCAGTGCAAGCCTTTCTCAAGAAACAAGAAAGGTCTCAAATACACAACCTAACCCTACACCTAAAGGAGCTGGAGAGAGAACAACAAAGAAAGCCTAAACCCAGCAGGAGAAGAGAAATCATAAAGATCAGAGCAGAAATCAATGAAATAGAAACTAAAAAAACAATAGAACAAATCAACAAAACTAGGAGCTGGTTCTTTGAAAGAATTAATAAGATTGATAAGCCCCTGGCCAGACTTATCAAAAAGAAAAGAGAAAGGACGCAAATAAATAAAATCATGAATGAAAGAGGAGAGATCACAACCAACACCAAAGAAATACAAACAATTATAAGAACATACTACGAGCAACTCTATGGCAACAAATTTGACAACCTGGAAGAAATGGATACATTTCTAGAGATGTATAAACTACCACAACTGAACCAGGAAGAAATAGATAACCTGAACAGACCCATAACCAGTAAGGAGATTGAAACAGTCATCAAAAATCTTCAAACAAACAAAAGTCCAGGACCAGACGGCTTCCCAGGGGAATTCTACCAAACATTTAAAGAAGAATTAATTCCTATTCTCCTGAAACTGTTCCAAAAAATAGAAATGGAAGGAAAACTTCCAAACTCATTCTATGAGGCCAGCATCACCTTGATCCCAAAACCAGACAAGGATCCCACCAAAAAAGAGAATTACAGACCAATATCCTTGATGAACACAGATGCAAAAATTCTCACCAAAATACTGGCCAGTAGGATCCAACAGTACATTAAAAGGATTATTCACCACGACCAAGTGGGATTTATTCCAGGGCTGCAAGGTTGGTTCAACATCCGCAAATCCATCAATGTGATACAATACATTAATAAAAGAAAGAGTAAGAACCATATGATACTCTCAATAGATGCTGAAAAAGCGTTTGACAAAGTGCAGCATCCCTTCCTGATTAAAACTCTTCAAAGTGTAGGGATAGAAGGCACATACCTCAATATTATCAAAGCCATCTATGAAAAACCCACCGCAAATATCATTCTCAATGGAGAAAAACTGAAAGCTTTTCCGCTAAGGTCAGGAACACGGCAGGGATGTCCGTTATCACCACTGCTGTTCAATATAGTACTAGAAGTCCTAGCCTCAGCAATCAGACAACAAAAAGAAATTAAAGGCATCCAAATCGGCAAAGAAGAAGTCAAACTATCACTCTTTGCAGATGATATGATACTATATGTGGAAAACCCAAAAGGCTCCACTCCAAAACTGCTAGAACTTATACAGGAATTCAGTAAAGTGTCAGGATATAAAGTCAATGCACAGAAATCAGTCGCATTTCTTTACACTAACAACAAGACAGAAGAAAGAGAAATTGAGGAGTCAGTCCCATTTACAATCGTACCCAAAACCATAAGATACCTAGGAATAAATCTAACCAAAGAGGCAAAGAATCTATACTCAGAAAACTATAAAGTACTCATGAAAGAAATTGAGGAAGACACAAAGAAATGGAAAAATATTCCATGCTCATGGATTGGAAGAACAAATATTGTGAAAATGTCTATTCTACCTAAAGCAATCTACACATTTAATGCAATCCCTATCAAAATCCCATCCATTTTTTTTAAAGAAATAGAGCAAATAATCCTAAAATTTATATGGAACCAGAAAAGACCTCGAATAGCCAAAGGATTATTGAAAAAGAAAGCCAAAGTCGGTGGCATCACAATTCCAGACTTCAAGCTCTATTACAAAGCTGTCATCATCAAGACAGTATGGTACTGGCACAAAAACAGACATATAGATCAAAGGAACAGAATAGAGAGCCCAGAAATAGACCCTCAACTCTATGGTCAACTAATCTTCGACAAAGCAGGAAAGAATATCCAATGGAAAAAAGACAGCCTCTTCAACAAATGGTGCTGGGAAAATTGGACAGCCACATGCAGAAAAATGAAATTGGACTATTTCCTTACACCACACACGAAAATAGACTCAAAGTGGATGAAGGACCTCAATGTGCGAAAGGAATCTATCAAAATCCTTGAGGACAATGCAGGCAGCAACCTCTTTGACCTCAACCGCAGCAACTTCTTCCTAGGAACATCGCCAAAGGCAACAGAAGCAAGGGCAAAAATGAACTATTGGGATTTCATCAAGATCAAAAGCTTTTGCACAGCAAAGGAAACAGTTAACAAAACCAAAAGACAACTGACAGAATGGGAGAAGATATTTGCAAACGACCTATCAGATAAAGGGCTCGTATCCAAAATCTATAAAGAGCTTATCAAACTCAATACCCAAAGAACAAATAATCCAGTCAAGAAATGGGCAGAGGACATGAACAGACATTTCTGCAAGGAAGACATCCAGATGGCCAACAGACACATGAAAAAATGCTCCACATCACTCGGCATCAGGGAAATACAAATCAAAACCACAATGAGATACCACCTCACACCAGTCAGAATGGCTAAAATTAACAAGTCAAGAAATGACAGATGCTGGCGAGGATGCGGAGAGAGGGGAACCCTCCTACACTGTTGGTGGGAATGCAAGCTGGTGCAACCACTCTGGAAAACAGTGTGGAGGTTCCTCAAAAAACTGAAAATAGAGCTACCCTACGACCCAGCAATTGCACTCCTGGGTATATATCCTAAAGATACAAACGTGGTGCTCCGAAGGGGCACGTGCACCCGAATGTTTATAGCAGCAATGTCCACAATAGCCAAACTGTGGAAAGCGCCTAGATGTCCATCAACAGATGAATGGATCAAGAAGATGTGGTATATATACACAATGGAATACTATGCAGCCATCAAAAGACATGAAATCTTGCCATTTGCGACGACGTGGATGGAACTAGAGGGTATCATGCTTAGCGAAATAAGTCAATCGGAGAAATATAACTATCATATGATCTCTTTGATATGAGGAAGGGGAGATGCAAGGTGGGGGGTTTGGGGGGAGGTAGGAAAAGAAAAAATGAAAAGATGGGATTGGGAGGGAGACAAACCATAAAAGACTCAATCTCAAGAAACAGACTGAGGGTTGCGGGGGGGAAGGGGGACGGGAGAGGGTGGTGGGGAAATGGACATTGGGGAGGGTATGGGCTATGATGAGTGCTGTGAAATGTGTAAACCAGATGATTCACAGACCTGTACCCCTGGGGATAAAAATACATTATATGTTTATTAAAATAAAAAATTAAAAAAAAATTAGTGTTTTTGTATTTTGGGGGCAAATAACCAATAGTGGAATAACTGAATCATAAGGTAGTTCCATTTTTAACTTTTTCAGGAACCTCCACACTGTTTTCCACAGTAGCTGCACCAGTTTGTATTCCCACCAACAGTGCAAGAAGGTTTCTTTTTCTCCACATCCTCACCAACAGTTGTTGTTTCTTGTATTTTTTATTTTAGCCACCCTGACAGATATGAGGTGGGATCTCATTGTACTTTTGATTTGCATTTCCCTGATGATGAGTAATGTTGAGAATCTTTTCATGTGTCTGTTGACCTTCTGTATGTCTTCCTTGGAGAAATATCTGTTCATGTCTTCTGCCCATTTTTAACTGGATTATTTATACCTTGGGTGCTGAGTTGTAGAAGTTCTTTATGTATTTTGGATACTAATCCTTTATCAGGTAAGTCATTTGCAGATATCTTCTCCCATTCGGTAGGTTGCCTTTTAGTTTTGTTCATTGTTTCCTTCACTGTGCAGAAGCTTTTTATTTTGAGGTAGTCCCAAAAGTTTATTTTTGCTTTTACTTCCCTTGCCTCAGGAAACATATCTAGAAAAATGTTGTTATAGCCAATATCAGAAATATTTCTGCCTTCTACAATGAACTTTCATCAGCTACTGTTTCCCCTGAAAAACAGATCATACAGGAGAGACAGGACAAATGCTTGATTCTTTTCCTTTCTTTGTTGGGATCCCTAGCAACATCCAAAGACAATAAAGCTTTCTTCTTTTAAGTGTCATTGAAAACCTAGATCTTTTACTTCCAATTCTGTCCATTCCAATTGCAGTCCATTGCATTACTATTTCATGTCCAATTGTTCCACTTTTAGCCAGTGGGAGACCCTCAAGTTGACCCCTAGGTGCCTTTGATAAGATTCCATTAATATTTGACAGCTTCTTCCTTTTCTAGCACAACCACATGTTCTAGGGTCATGTGGTGCCTTTTCTGCCTCAGGAGTGGAATCAGCCATTTCTCAAGGAGCCCTGATTCCTTTGAGTGGGAAATGGTATTAGAGACTAGAATTCATTGCTACTAGACATTTTCAGCAAACAGCTGGGAAAAACTTCTTTTTAGAAAGAAACATAAGAAATAATAAGTTATTGATATTTCCTATTTAAATATAAGATTATAGGGTTTTTCCATTATTTCTTTGAATGTATCTCTTTCTTCTCATGCCCTCCTAGTTTTTTTCTGCACCACCCCCCACTTTGGTTTTATACACCCAAGACCTAAACCCCTAGTAGTTTCAGATTTATCTCTTACCTCCCTCATTTTACTTTCCCATCTGAATACCTTCCAGCTCTGAAATGAGGGGTCTGATATTTCCCCCATTAGAACTAACATAGTGGAAATAAGATGGACTTGTAGGGACATGGTGAAAATCTTCCCACCTCAGGACAGCTCAAGGTCATGTGAGCCATTGGATTCCTTAACACCAACCATTTCCAGGCAAACACTCCCCAGCCTTTCCAGGAAGTTACTCTTGACAGACACACCTCCCCAGGGAAATCACAAGCAACATAATTAAATGAATATGCTAGTTAAGAGCCGATCACCAGAGATTCTATCTCTGAAAGTCTCCTGAGACAAAGCTGAATGTTTTTCCATTCTTTCTTTAAAAAAAAAAAGATCTGATCCAGATTAAATTATGTTCCATGGAAACTTGCATCAGTGAAGTTGTCATGGTTACAGGTGAACCTGAAAGTGAGCTGTGACAGTCTGGGCTCTGAGTTCCCTGAGCTACAGGTCAGGGACCTGTAAAGACACATCCATTTGTCTTCTTTTCCAGGCTAGAAACATAATGAGAACTAATGAAATTTCCCAGCGAGGTGTAGCCTGCAGACATATGCATGTTAAGCAAAGATAGAGCCATGGGCCTCTTCATATAAATGTTTCCCTCCATCAGCCAGAGCAGTGTCCAAGAACACATCACACCATTTCCCCATGCTTTCATCTGCCCACACATGAGGAACCAGGGAGAATCACCATGTGCTTGCAACTCTCCAAATGAAGAAGCCATGAGCCATTCCCGGAATTCTCGTTACATGAAAGGTAAGAAATAATATCTTCCTTGGTTGTAAGGAGAAATTGTCCCTGTAAAATGGCCTGTGCTGTTCTGTGGAGGGCAGACTGGAGGAAAGAAGTCAAGGGAAAAGCCAAAAATCTCAGGTAAGAGCTTCTGCACCAGCAATTCCTCTCCGTACCACCTATCTGTCCCTTGTGGTATCAACTGAAAGTTACCTGAGAGAAACCAGAGTGGAAACCCAGCAGAGGCCATCCAACCTTTTTTCAATTACCTAAGTTAGTGGTCTCCCCTAGCAGCACATTAGAATCACCTGGGAACTTTGGCAGGGAAAATGATACCCGTGACCCCACCCCAAGACAGTTAAATTGATATTTGGGGGGTAGGGCCCAGATATGGGTATTTTAAAATGTGCAACTCCAGAGGTTGACCACCACTGTGCCGGACCACCGGCCCTCAGACGTAAATGTGCATCAGAATCATCCACTGGGCTGGGTAAAAAAATTAGATTGCTGTTGACCACAGCTTCAGATTCAGTAACTCTGGGATGGCCCCCAAGGACTCAGGTGGTACTGATGCTCCTGGTCAGGGACACCTCATCGAGAATCCCTGCTACAGAAAAATACTTCCAGCATCTGGTACCTGTCCCCTTGGCCTTGCCTTGTTCCTCATCTTCCACTGTTTCTGTGGTTACAAGCTCCTGATCACTGGCTTATCCCTGGACCCAACAATCATTTGACTTCTCCATTTTCCCCCTCACTGCACCCTCCTGGAAGTGGTTTTATATTCACCCTCCTCCTGCCCCTTCCTGTAGTCTTACCTCACCAGACCCCCACCCGCCCACCCCGTCTCCAGCCCCAATGGCCTAATCTGTCATCAGCCCCCATGACCAGAGTTTCCATTGGGGTTGGATGGCTTCCTGTCAAGGGAAGAAGGTTACAGCTGGGGAGGGGGCCTTAAATGGATGTTCACATCAGGGGTCTTTATCTTGTCACAGTGTTACAACACCCTCAGATCTTTCTGGTTATACTATTCCCACGAGATGAAAGCATTTGAAAACTGTGCAAGCCATTTCTAGGGTCTTAAGATGTGTCGTTTTCCAGCCTTGTGAACCAAATCCAGTTCTATCAATCTTGAACCTCAATTTTCTGACCCATAAGATAAGGGGATTAGACTAAATCATTGCTAAAGTTTCTTTAACTTTAACCTCTATAAAATAATAATTTCTCTAAGATCTGAAAGATTGAGCAATTTAGGTCCCATTACTGACAAAATTAGATTCAGCCCAATGGAATCCAATACATTAAGTAAAAACATGTACCTATGGAAACAAAGAAAATCATAAGCTTATTAAAAATAGAACATTTTAATTTAAAAATGTCTGCATTCACCTTTAAGACACTTAAAGGAAAATGATTTGGGCCAAGGCAGATGAGTCAGCAACCTCAGAGATTCCTGTGAGAATTGCTGTCCTTTCCCGAAGACTCTTCTTATCGAGACATGCTCATGACCTACTAGCAAGTGAAAAAGGCAGGTTACAAAACGGTGTGTACAGTAGGACGTCACCATGCATGCTGACGTACACAGAGAAAACAGTTTGGAAAGAGATACAACAAAGGGCTAACTCAAAATAAGGGTAATTTAAATTGCACTGTTTCAGCTTATAGTGGTTTTCAGTTTCGCCTGCAATGACCACGTTATGGCTTCAATAAAGGAAATACAAAAACTTTCACAAAAAACCTTTTACTTCCAAACTTGCACATCCAAAGGAGTATAAGCCTCGTGGAAGGAGTCTGGGTCACAGATGCGAACTTATCGGCAGAGCTCCCACAGAAGCACATTGGGTTTCCTGGGGACCTGTGTCCAGGCTGTTCTTGCCTGCCCAACCCTCTGCCAACTGCATCTGAAGTCATCAATTTGAAATCTTTTTGAAATCTTTCTCTGTTTTTAAAGATTTTATTTATTTATTTGACAGAGATCACAAGTAGGCAGAGAGGCAGGTGGGGGGGAGAAGGTAGGTTGGGGAACAAGGCTCCCTGCTGAGCAGAGAGGCCGATGTGGGGCTTGATCCCAGGACCCTGAGATCATGACCTGAGCCGAAGGCAGAGACTTAACGCACTGAGCCACCCAGGTGCCCCGAAATCTTTCTTTTTTAAAATAGTGCCTTTAATACTACAAATTTCCCTCTAAGAATTATGTTAGTGGCACCTCACAAATTTAGTATGTTGGGTTTTTTGTTTTCGTTCACTTAATATTTTCTGATTTCCTTTTTGATCCACGAGTTACTTAGAAGGACCTTATTTAGTTTCAAAAAATTGGGGGACTTTCTAGGTATGTTTCCATCATTGATTTCTGATTTAATTGCCCAGAGAGCCTACTTTTAATTTGAATCCTTTTAGGTTTATTGAATCGTGTTTTATGTACCATAAGATTGTTTTGGTAAATGTTCCATGTGCACTTGAAAAAGATTAATCTTCTACTATAGTTGGGCAGGGTATTTGAAAAATATCAATTAGGTCGGGTTGGTAGGGTTATTTAAGTCTTCTGTATCTTTACTGATTTTCTGTCCACTTGTCTTATTAATTATTCAGATAGAGGTTTGTGATCTCTCAGCCCTGTGTGAGCTCTGGGCACTCTCTCCTCTAATCCTTTGACATGGTTTTTTCTTTGGCCTCTGAGTTTCCTCATATGCCAATCAATACTCAACTGAAAACTTGAGAGGGACCTTATGCAGTGTTCTAGGAACCACACCCCCATCTCTGACCGAAATCCCTCTTTTCTAGTCCTCTGTCCTTTGAACTCTCGCTGCTCTGGCTTCCCAAGTCTTCTCAACTCAGCTCTCTGCCTGGTTTCCCTCCCTGTGCACTGCGGCCTAGAAGCTCTCCCTATGCAGTAAGCTGGGGTAACTGTAAACTCTGTCTCATTTGTTTACTCTCTCTCAGGGATCACTCTGCTTTACTGACTGATGTCCAATGTCTTAAACACACTTGTTTCATGTGCTTTGTCCAATCATATTTCAGGCTGTAGAATAAATCAAGTTCCTGTTAGTCTGTTTTGGCCAGAACAGAAATGCCACCATTAACTCTTCTTCCACTCTTACCCGCTCTGACCCATTCTCTGCCCAACAGCTATCTTTTCTTCCTAAAGAAAAATCTTTAAAAATTTTTAATTCTATCACTTCCTCACTTAACATTCTTCGATGGGTTCCATTGCTCTTAGAAACCAAAACCTTAAGTATAACTTCCAAAGACTATACACTCTACTTCATGCTTACCTCTTTAACCTTCTTTAGCCCCAAATCTCCCTCTTGCTCTCTGATCTCCAATTTCATGACTATGGCCCCTGGTTCCCCAGGGCCTTTGCTCATACTATTTCTTCTCTCTTCCCATATCCCCCAAAGTCCTACTTATGTATCTTCCACATCTTCCTCAAACAAGCCCACCATAATTCCTTAAACTAGAGTATGTTTTCCTGTCATCATCTTTCAGAATTCTCAGTTTTTTTCTTGCACCTTACATGCTCACTGATTTTATTATATACTGTCATGCTTATTTACTTAACATTGGACTTCTTTGCTAGATTTTAGGCTCCAGAAGATCACAGATAGTATCTGTGTTGTTCTCCAGTGCAGCTACAGTATCTGGCATAGGGCTTCATACAGAGTGATGAATGGTGGGTAAAGGAGGGAAACTACAGCAGAGGCCGTGGTGCTGACCCATATTCCCCTAGTTCCCCCTAATTCCTTTGCACAATAAAGGCTTCCTAAAAAAAGTACCTGGGCTTCTCCATCTGATGGCTTTCTGCACAGGTGTGGGGCAGAAGATGAGACTCTTGGAAATAGTTCCTGCCGGGGCACCTGGATGGCTCAGTTGGTTAATCCTCCCAACTCTTGATTTCAGCTCAGGTCATGATCTCAGGGTTGTGGGATCGAGCCTAGCACCGGGCTCTGTGCTCAGCACCATTTGTCCCTTTCCTCCTCTGCAGCCAGCACCCCCATCATGCACTCCCTATCTCTAATAAATAAATAAAATCATTAAAAAAAGGAAAAAAGAGAAATACCTCCTGGCACAGTGGATAAGAGTTGGAGCTTTGAAGCTTTATGCTATGGAGCTTGAAATCCTCCTTTCCTCCCCAGTTTGGGGTCTATGACTCTGAGGAATGTTCTATGCAGTCCCCAGATTTCCCCAGTGCGACTGAGCCACTGTTTCCCAATTTGCCCTATATTGGCTTCTTTCCCTTCCCTGTCTTACTTTTCCATTCCCTGGCAGGAACTCCCTGGGACCACCTCTGAAATAAATGGCTTGCCCTCAAATTCTTGTTTTGGAGATACCCAACTTAAGAGAATGATACAATAAATGGGAGTCACAGACAGGTGACAGATCCCTGTAGGTACGGATGAACTGAGTGGTGTTTATGCAGCATCTAGTGTGTTAATCAGGCTTTGGAGACCTGGAAATGGGGGAGGAATATGGAGGAAATGCTATGTGCAAACCTTCCAAGGCAGGTATGGAAAGTGAGCAACCTGTATGGGACTTCCATCCCTGCCCCAGGGAAGGCATGACTTTTCTGCTCTAACAAGCTGTTTTTGGTTTAAGAATTTCCTCCCTCGTCTTCAGGAATAATATTCTTCTTCTGAGCTGGTGAATCTTAATGTGCCAGTGAAATCATTTGCACTTTAGGTCACGTCGCCCAAGTCAGCCTTATTACTCTTTCTGCTTTTACAAAATGTCTCTTTCATAAGCCAGGATCAAAGAACAAAATACGCGACACAGCAAGTTCAAGAGTGTGGCTTCCTCCCGCACTCCTCAAAGTCGGGCCAAGGGCTGGCAATTTTTCCCATGACTAGCAAAGGGGTGATGAAAGTCTGACGAGAGTAGGACAAACAGGAGATGTCTTTTTCCTCTAGAATCATCTAGAATGTCTGTCAGATGATTGCCTCCTTCCAGCTTGGCTGTGAACCAGGTAGACTCAATCAGACCAGAAGAGTTTTTCCAAAACAAAGGAAGGAAAGCCAGCAAGCCTTCAGTCTCATCTTTGATGATGTAATTCGGCCCAAATGCCTTCTCTGAAGTTATGTAGGCTGAAAATATACATTGAAGATCCCTCAAAATACTGGTAAATACCCCCCAAATGATATATTGCAAGGAGTGTTCGCTGAATGAAGGAAGCTTTTGAAGCAACAGTGTTTCCTGTGTGAAGCAGAAGCCCAGGGCTTCTCTTGACTTCAGTGGGAGACTTCTAGCAGTGGGCACCGCTGTCCCACACAACATCGGGCCCACAGCTGGACCTCCACGAACTAACACCCTCATCAGCAGACGTTCTCTTGCTAGATGTCGTAAGTGGTACCCAGCAGATTGTTTAGGCTGTGTGAAAAAATAGGTCTTGTTGGGCAACTAAATAACGAAGTATTCACTATTACCTTCCAAGCTCATTCAGGGCATCATGGAAGGCAGGGACATCATCCATCTTGCTAACTCTCAGAGGTTTCACCTGGATACAATGCATTCTCTACTCATGTTGCCTCTGGACAAGAGACCGAAAGCTGGTGAAGGCTGATGGAGATACATGGCAGAAACCAAGTCAGGGACTACAGACAACTCTGGGGTCTTGTGAAGGGATGGCTGTTCAGAGGTTTCAACAGATAGAGTTGATGCTGAGTTAAGTTCTTATTCTAACAGAATGAAAAGACATTCTGGAAGAAGTGGGATAGACTATAGGGAGAAAAAAAATGTAAAGATCAGTATTTTCATTAATGGATCTTCCCCCCATCCCAGCCTTTTTGCCTGCTCTCCTTAAGCACCATGAGTTGCAACTCATCCCCCCACAAACCTTGAAGGGCCAACTGGAAAGGTGTCTCCTTACTGGTTAGTAGTTAACACTCACTGAACACCTACTACGTGACAGATACTGTGCTAATAGCTTCAGCCTTATTCTATTCATTTCCACATTGCCATGTAATAAGACAGAGAAAGGGGTCTTAAAAACCTGCCAGTAGAATTCCTCTTACAAAAGGGACTGACTTTTGGAAAGCAACTACATGAGGTGCCTGGTGAAGGTAGCAGACCACAGACTGAAGACCACACTCATTAGCCAACATCTCCTTCAGTGTCGCTCCAGCCCCCTTCTCCCACAGGGTCCACACTGGTGATAGAGAATTATAAACTCCATCTCCCACATGCTTAGGAGCTAGGGATCCATGTGGGACCTGGGGTCCATCAAAAAAACTGTGGAAAAAGGAAGGACAGTCCATAAGGTTGTACCCCTGCATGGGGAAATGGCGGCAGAGGCGTGTGGTTCTCTGTGGCTGGCCAGGACATTGGTAGGTTCTGGCTCATGGCAGGCAGCATGATCCTGGAGGCGAGGACGCAGCAGTTCCCTTGGCTGTTCAGTTCTCAGACACGGTGGTTGTGGGCATTGCTCCTAGGAGCCCAGTTCTGAGTCCCTCCATCATCCCAGTAAATCTGTGAGTCATCCAATATCCCTTAACAAATCCCATTCTGGGGGTGTCTGGGTGGCTCAGTAGGTTAAGTGTCTGCCTTTGGCTCAGGTCATGATCCCAGCATCCTGGGATCAAGTCACCTGCATCAGGCTCCATGCTCTGCTGGGAGCTTGCTTCTCCCTCTCCCTCTGCCTGCTGCTCCCCGTGCTTGTGCTCTCTCCCTCTCTCTAAAATAAATAAAATCTTAAAAATCAATCAATCAATCAATCAATCCCATTCTGCCAAAGCCAGCCAGAGTGGATTTCATAGTCTGAAACCAAGAACCTTTCTTTTTAAAAAGTTTTTATTTTAGTTCGAAGGTAGTTAACATACAGTGTGATATTAGTTTCAGGTTACGGTATGGTGATTCAACACTTTGGTGTTCATCACAAGTGCCCTCTCCCCTCCCCTCTGGTAATCATCGGTTTGTTCTCTATAATGAGGAGTCTCTTACTAGGAACACTTCTGATACAGGACAGAAGTTGAGACCTCCAGGTCCTGGGTGCTAACTGGTGCTGAGGCTTCAGAGAGGAGCAGTGACTCCCTTGCAGAAGGCAAAGAGAAGAAATGACTGCTTAGGAGAAGTCCAGGGCAGTGGTGGAGGAGGAGGAGAAAAGGAAGAGGGGAGGAGAGGAGAGGCAGGTGGACTGCGGGCACACGGGGCAGGGGAAGAAAAGCCAAGAGAGGCCCCCTGGTGGTTGCAGTCCAAGAGCGTCTTCTTTGGGTATTGTTTGGATGTGGTATGTGGCACGTCCTCTTTTTTTTTTTCTTTTTTCTTTTTTAAAGTTTGATTGATTTTAGAGAGAAAGAGAGTGTGCGAGCAAGTGCGTTTGGGGCAGAGGGAAACAGAGAGAGCAACTTCAGCAGACTCAGCCGTGAGCATGGAGTCCCTCTATCACAGGACCCAGACATCGTGACCTGAGCCCAAAACAAGAATCAGAGGCTCAACCGACTGTGCCACCCAGGTGCCCTGGCGCGTCCTCACTCCTAGTCCTGCTTCTTCAGGAAAGTCCATTCCTCTGTTATGCCTACAAATGCTTTATGTGAGGTGTTATGAGGAGCACTAGGGAAGGGGTGGAATTCCTAGTTTGGACTGACTCATGAGGGTGCAAGTCCCTCGGTCACATAACAAGCCAGTGTTCATGGTCAGGTCTGTCTGATTTCAGAGCCTGAACACCAGCCATTGCCTTCCAACAACTCCGCTCATAAACAGCTGCCAGATCACCACCAAGCTGAATGAGAGCACCGGGAAGGAGCACATGGTAAACACCAAGCCAGCGATGCTCCCTGAGAGGAAGAGCCCCTGTGCCCAGCAGTCCCCACAGGAGGCTCCGCAGCGTTGAACGTTCTCTCCGAGCTGGTTTCCCTGGCCTTCGAGCACACTCTGATATGGCTCTCTGATCTCTCGTCTCATTTTCTCTTGGTCCTCAGGTGTGGGGTCCCTCCTGGTTCTTTCAGAATCTACCAGCAACATTATGGCCCCAGTCACACCCTTGGCTGTGTTCTTTGCTCCCTAGAGCCCTTTGAAGGCAGCTTCTTAATCTTTTGTGAATTTAAAGGCTGGGAAAGGAAAGAAAGTACCTTTCGGTCCTTTTCCAGTATCCTATATTTATGGATTACTTCTTTATGGACCATTTCTAACCATAATGGAAGCCTTACCCTAACTGGATGAAGCAAAAAAGAAAAAAAAAGGAGGAAATTGATCGGTTCATATTTCTGAAAAGCTCAGGACTTGGAGCTTCAAGTCTGGCCCAGGTGGTCAGACCTGGAAAGACTTACTTTCTTTCATTTTCTCCCTCATTTCTCTGCTCCATTCTTTTTGTCTCCAGTAGCGTCCCCCCAAGGTACCTACTGCCGTATCCAGGCTTTCCCCCTTAATGACCTCAGAGGAAAGGGCTTCTCTTTCCCAGGAGATACAACCCAAGTCCTGGAAATGAGGCTCCGTGCTCACTTCTGAACCCAGTCCTGTGGTCAGGGAGTAGACTGTTATGATTGGTTCATGTGAGTGCCGCCCTTGGTACCCAGGACAAAGCCAGCCGACTGGAACCCCATGAACTGAGTTTCCAGAAGGATATTTTTCCATAAGAACTCCGAGGAGCATATTCAGAGAGCGAGTGGGTGCTAGGTGGGCTGAAACAAGAAACACCCGCTGTTCTGCCTTTACTGCCCTCTCCACACCCGGTCTTCTCTTCTCCCTGACCACATATCCTGTTCAAACCATTGCTCCAGTGTTCTGTTGGGGTCTCTCTAAATGCTCGCAGCCTTTCTCAGCAGAATTCTCCAGGCCATAGCTCTGCTGGGGATAATCCAGGGTTTGCTGGCCAGACTTACCCAACCTTGCCTCATTTTTATCCTCAGTGTTGAGCACAGTGCCTGGCACAAGATACGGCGTTTGGACAGTGTCCATGGCAGGGAAGCGGAGAGGGCAACAAGCTCTTTTGCATAGATGGAGCGGACCCGGAACAACCCCACAGTGTTGTCCCCGAGACCGCCAGGAGAAAAGCCCCCAGATTCGTCTGACAGAACCATCTGTGTGGGAATTTCACTTGGCTCTGCCTCTTCCACGTTGTTCAAATTCCTCACCGTAATACATGCCAAAAGATTTCCAAACCATCCCTGCTTCCTTGTAAAATGCATCCGTCAGCTGAAAAAGAGTCCAGAGCCAGGCCCTCAGGTAGGTGGAGGTAGAAGTCAGAGTGGGTTCTGTCTGAGAGTCAGGTGAAAAGGACAGGTGGAAAGATGTCCCAGGTGTTGATGCTCTCCCCCACCTGCTGAGGCCTTGGAGGTTTCCATGGAGACAGAGGAGGGTGGGGGAAGCACGAGTTATTTTCAGCATATGTGTTCCCTGCCACTATGCATAGCATAGTATGGATTGATAACACTTTATAGGAAGACTCGCAAATGAAAATGTCCACCCTACAGTGGCTGTTTGAACAGTCAGGGCTATAAAAATGACCATTCCTGTCCTCCTGTCCTTCCCTCCCACCGTATCTATAGTATCACACTTTGAGCCCCTCCTCTCCAAATGCCTCTTTAGTTTGGAGAAAATACAAAGCTGTAGTTAGATGATAACTCAGGCCTTCTTCCTCCTTGTAGATGGAGCTGTTCTCATGCAAATCTCCATCAACTCTTTCCAAGGGGCTTTTCAGGTTTTTGCTTAGAAGGAGCCTTTGGTGAAGGGAGCCACCAGGGAAGCCCTTTGCCTTGAGGTATTAGTGCTGTGTCTTTACATTTGGGCAGGGGCCCTTCAAGACTCAGCCCAAGTTCCTGGAGGGCTGAGCACCCCCATTCATGAAATGCCCACCAGCTGCCCCTCTGAGTATGGAGTGTGACACTAAGGGATGACTGCTCTCGGTGGAGTAACCATGATGGCCTCCAAGTGTCTGAGAATCTACTGTAAAGCAGACGATCTCCAAAAAGCAGACCCAGAAGAATTGCTCCCCCAGTGCCCCTGCACCTCCCTCAATCTCAGCTTCCTCCTCTGAAGGTGAAGAGCGGACTCGACTGTCTTCAAGAGTCTTGGGTGTTAAGAGCCGCCTTCTGAGCCTTGCTTCCCCTGCTTCCTCTACCCTGAAGAGCACAAAAGAAAGTTATTTACAGACACTGAAACAACCCTTTTTAGTCTCATAGATGATCTGCCTACCGTCTTACTCCCTCTTAAGTGGTTACATTGGGGCGCTGCAGGGAGACATCTTTGCTCCTCTCCCTGCTTTTGTTCCTTGGCTTTAGAGACCCCCACCCACCCTCCTGCTCCCCGTCTCTACCCACCTCCTCCTTGGGAATTGGATGGGTCTGAGCCTGACATTTCCTGAGGCACTGCACTCAGGGAAATGCATTTCCATGAATTGCTTCCTGCTGCAAGTAACGGCTTGTAGTGTGTAAGCATATGCTTGTATGTGAGAACACATCTCCGGGATAAATTCCTAGCAGGGGGATTTGAGTCAAGAGGTAATTGCATTTAAATTTTTTAAAAAGATTTTTTATTTGTTTAAGAGAGAAAGAGACAGTGAGAGAGAGAACACAAGCAGAGGGAGTGGGAGAGGGAGAAGAAGGCTTCCCACCAAGCAGGGAGCCTGATGCGGGGCTCGACACCAGAACCCTGGGATCATGACTTGAGCTGAAGGCAAACGCTTAATGATTGAGCCACCCAGGCACTCTTGCATTTAAATTTTTAAATTTTGATAGCTATTTCTGAATTGTCCTCCAAAAAGCCTGAACTTCATGGCAGAGGGTGTTAGTAATCTACCCAATATTCATTATTCCCTTACTCTCTTAATAATGAAAAAGCTTCATTTCTGCAACTCCCTGGCAGGTAGGGGTGGCCAATAAGACATAAGTAGAACTTCTGAGTGAGACTTCCAGGAAATTTCCTTTTGCTTCCAGTCCTTCCTCCACGGGTCTCTGTTGTATGGCAAGCGCTGCAGCAGCCTTCTTGTGACCTGGAGGATGAAAGCCATACACTAAGGAGAGGGGAGCAGGAAGGCCAGTTAAGTCTGGGTCATTGAAAGTCCTCTTAGAGCTTTCAAACAGCTCTGGGCTATTTCTCAGACAGGAGCAAACAAAGTCCTAATTGATCTAAGCTACCTCAAGCAGCCTTCTGATGCTAATAGTCCAACACAGTCCTCCATTCACACTGATTCACATTCTCGCCAATAGCATCTTTCCCCTAATATTCTCACCAGCATTACATATCACAAAGTATCTTATGTTTTTTAGCATTTATTTTTTATGGAGGTATAACTGACATAGAGCATTCATGTGTACCTGATTCGATGTTTATAGATATTATGAAATAATCACAATAAGTCTAGTTAATATCCATCACTATGCATAGCTACAGAATTTTTTCTTCAATGAGAACTTTTGAGATCTGCTCTCTTAGCCACTTTCAATATGTAATACAGTATTATGAACTATAGTCAAAGTGCTGTACATTACATACAGTGACTTATTTATTTTATAACTGGAAGTCTGTACCTTTTGGATTCCACCCATTTGCCCACTCCCTACTCCCAGCCTCTGGCAACCACCAACCTGTTCTCTGTACCTATGATTTTTTTTTTTTTTTTTTTTTAGATTCTCCATAGATGTGAGATCATACAGTATTTGTCTTTCTCTTTTTAACCTACTTTACTTGGCCATTGTACTCCATTTTTGACCATCAAAGTTTCCCATGGAATCATCCTCCAAGAAATTCAAGATGTGAGACTGCAGAAAGTGAAGCAAATTACTGAGCTGGAGATTTCAGAAGCAGCTGTATTCAGGAGGGAGCTGCATCTATTTGAGTAAGACAACCAACAGAGACAGAGAAACAAGGGACACAACATGGTCCTGCAGGGTCTGGGGAGCCCAGGACACAGTGTTCTCTGTCATATATTTCCCAGGTATGTGTACCATATGCGCTGTGTTTTTTTTTTTTTGGTGTAACTTGAGCACTTCCACTAAAGGATGTGCCTTACTTTTCTCTCACATTTAGAGTGAAATCATCTTCCACAAGTCTGCACAGGCGGGACAAGCCCAATAATGGTCCCTGGCAGGAGAAAAGGAAAAGTGCAGTGTTGGGGTGAGGAGCTAAGGAATGGGGTGACTTTGAATTATGCAAGTTTTACATCCTTCCTCCAAAACTTAAGGTTTGTTAAAGGCAAAGCGATCATTTAAGCTTCAGTTTCAGGAAATGAATGTGTCTTTTATAACTATCCTTTTCCCTAGGTAGCATTTAGTTATCTACACAAGCCAATGCATAGTGGGGAGCCTTAAGAAAGCCCTGATGACATCTCCTGCTTAAGCTGGCTCTGAGTGCTCACCACAGGAGGAAGAAGGGAGCACCCCCATGGCAAACAGACACGGTAAGCGCAAATGTTAGCAAAACTTCCTATCACACCAACAGGAAGATGGACAAATATAACCTTGAATTAAAAACAGACAACAAAGTCTTACAGACACTACATTTTCTTAAAAATAATTATTAAGTTTTAGAAAGCATATTTTTTAAAGCCCTTCAAACTTCATTCTGTTGCCATATCTGGAGAAGGCAGCCCTGGACTGATGGCAGGCCAGGAGGGCTCTCGCTCTCTGCCTCTTCTCTCAACTCAGCTCTTCTGGGCCTTGCCTCATTTTCTGGTCTGGGCACAGAGGCCACTGAGATGATCTGGCTTCCTGTTTCTCCATTTGCGTTGAGTCTGAGGATTCCTTTTGGAGATGCTAATAAATGCATAGGGTTCTTTTTTTTTTTAAGATTTTATTCATTTACTTGACAGCAAAAGATGGAACACAGGCAGAGGTAGTAGGAGAGAGAGAAGCAGGCTTCCCGCTGAGCTGGGCTTCGGCTCATGACCTGAGCCGAAGGCAGACACTTAACAACTGAGCCATCCAGGTGCCCCAAATGCATAGGTTTCAAACCAAGTAGTTATACTAGGTTTCTGGAGGACTGCCCTGAATGAGGACAGCGGAAGCAAGGTTAGAAGAGGATGGGGGTAAGGAGGATAACTACTGCAGGAATTTACACAACTTGAGGAGAAAAGAGAGGGAGCAGAAGGGGTGAAAGTGGTCTGGGAGAGAATAGAAAGGCTGGTATGGAGTCACCTCAAGCTAGGTTTCATCTTTCCATTTGCTGCTCCATGGCCTAGGACCAGATACTTAATGAGCACTTCCAGCCCGCAGTTTCCAGGCACAGGGCGTGGTGCATTCTTTGTTTGGGAATTCCTTGTTTTAAGGAGTTGGGCTTGAGGAAACAGTCCTTACACCTCATGTGGAATTTAAGAAAACAAATGAACAAAGGAAAAAAAGAGGGAGAACAAGAGAGACAAACCAAGAAACAGACTCTAAACTATAGAGAACAAACATGGTTACTAGAAGGCAGGTGGGTGGGAGGGATGGGTAAAATATGTGATGGGGATTAAAGAGTGCACGTACCATGATGAGTTCAGAGTAACTATAGAATTGTCAAATCATTATTTTGTACACTTGAAATTAATATAACACTGTATGTTAACTACACTGGAATTAAAATTTTTAAAAAATGGGTGGAGGACCTCAATAGACATTTTTGCAAAGAAGACATATAGGTGGTCCACAGATAGACAGAAAGATGTTCAAAATCACTAATCATCAGGGAAATGCAAATCAAAATTGTAGTGAGGTGTCACCTAACACCAGTCTGAGTGGTCAGTGTCAAAAAGACAAGAAACAACAAGTGCTGGTGATGATGTGGAGAAAAAGAAATACTTGTTAGAAATGTAGAAATGTAATTGATGCAACTACTGTGGAAAACAGTGTGAAGATTCCTCAAAAAAATTAAAAATAGAAATACTGTATAATTCAATAATTCTACTACTGGGTACTTGCCCAAAGAAAATGAAAACACTAATTCAAAAAGATATATGTACCCCTATGTTTATTGCAGAATTATTTATAATAGTCAAGGTATGGAAGTAACCCAAATATGCACATCCGGGGAAGAATGGATAAAGATATGTCATAAATACACACACACACACAATCACACACAATCACACATTTAATATACATACACATATATATGAGATTCATATATATATAGTATTATTCAACCTATATATCTATTTTACATACATATATTATACACACACACACACACACACACACAATATTACTCAGGCACAGAAAAAGAAGGAGATCTTACCATTTATGACAACATGGATGGATCTGGAGGGTACTATGCTAGGTGAAATATGTCAGAGAGAGAAAGGCAAATGCCATATGATTTCACATACATGTAGAATCTAAAAAGAAAACAAGTGAACAAACAAACAACAGACTCTTAAATACAGAGGTCAAACTGATGGTTGCCAGAGGGGAGATGGGGGAGGGGGTGATGGGCAAAATAGATAAACAGAATTAAGAGGTACAAATTTCCAGTTATAAAGTAAGTCATGAAGATGAAAAGTACAGCATAGGGAATATAGCCCATAATATTGTAATAACATTGTATGGTGATAGATGGTGATTACACTTATTGTGAAAATAGAAGTCACCCATAATCTTACCATACAGGGTCTGTGCTAAATATCCTTTCTATGCACAAATATACTCTTTTTTTTCCCACAAATATACTCTTTTTAAAAAGGGATTATATTGACTATTTTGGTATTTTTCTCATTAAATGATAATGGTGTAAGCGCCTGAGTGGCTCAGTCAGTTAGGCAACTGCCTTCAGCTCAGGTCATGATTCCAGGGTCCTGGGATCCAGCCCCACTTCAGGCTCCCTGCTCAGCAGGGGAGTCTTCTTCTCCCCTCCCCCTGATCATGCTCTCTCTCTCACTCACTCTCCCTCTTTCAAATAAACAAATAAAATCTTTAGAAAAAATAAATGATATAGTGTGAAATATCTTTCACAGCATTAAGTATTATTTTGCAACATCCTTTTAGTGATTTTTTTTAGATGGTCCATGGCTTTATTTAATCAATTCTGTATGGCTAAGGAATTAAGCAATTTCCCTGTTTTTGTTTGTTTCCTCTTTTGAGCATTTTTATTTTGGAATAATTATAGATTCACAGGAAGATGCAAATAGAGGTCATGCTGTTTCCCTTGGTGGTATGTATGTCTTTCATGATTACAGTAATAGTAAATTATCAAAACCAGGTATTTGACACTGGTATAAATGGGTGCATAGTTCTCTATCATCTTAACACATGTAGGTTCATGTAACTGCCACCACATACAAGATACAGAACGATTGCATCCCCTCAAAGGTCTTCAGCTTGCTACTCCTGTACAGTCTACATGCCACTGTCCTCTCTACCCCATCCTGAACTCCTGACAATCACTAATCTATTCTCCATCTCCATAGTTTTGTCATTTCAAGAATGTTAAGTAAATGGAATTATAACATGTAACCTTTTGTGACTGACTTTTTTTCACTTCTCGTAATGATTTGGATACCCACCCAAGTTGTTGAATATATCATTCCTTTTCATTGCTGAATAGTATTCTATGATATGGATACACTATTCATCCATTCATCTTGTTTAACTATTTACCTATTGAGGGACTTTTTTTCCTTTCAAGTTTTGGGGTACTACAAATAAAACATCTATGAACAATGGATTCAAGTTTTTGTGTGGACATGAGTTTTCATTTCTCTGGGATAAATATTCAGGAGAGCAATTGTTGAGTCATATGGCAAGTGCGAGTTTAGTTTTTAACAAACTATCAAACTATTTTCACCAGCAATGTATGAGATCCAGTTCTTCGTATGCTAACCATGGTATTGTCATTATTTTTTAATTTAACTATTCTCATAGGGGTGTAGTAGTATCTAATTTGCATTTCCCTAATGGCTAGTGATGTCGAACATCTTTTCATGTGTTTGTTTTTTATGTATATATATGTCTTTCAGTAAAATATCTGTTCCTATCTTGCCAATTTTGAAATTTATGGCCCAGGATATAGTTTTTTTAAATGCATATACTCTGGGTGTTCAAAAAGAATGTGTATTCTGTTGTTGTTTAGTGGAGTGTTATGTAAATGTTGATTAGTTCCAATTGATTTTTGCTGTTTTTGAGCTTTTCTTTTATTTCTTTTTTTAAGATTTATTTGTTTGTTTTAGGGGGAATGGGGTAGAGGGAGAGAGAGAGGGAGAGAGAAACTTTAGAAGACTCCTTGCTGAGCATAGAGCCTGACGCAGGGCTCGATTTCATGACCCTGAGATCAGGACCTGAGCTGAAACTAAGAGTCAGTCCCTTAACCAACTGTCACAAAGGCATTCCTTGTTGAGTTTTTCTATATCCTTGCTGACTTTCTGTTTAGTTTTTCTGTCAATTTTTGAGAGAAGAATGTTGAATTTTCCACCTAACATTGCTGATTTGTCTGTTTCTACCTTTAGTTCTATCAGTATTTGATCCATTTACTTTAAGGCTATGTTATTGGTACATTCACATTTAGGATTACTGTGTCTTGTTGGTGAATTGATCCTTTTGTGGTTACATAATATCCCCTTTTTCTCCATAGTAATTTTCTTTTTTCTTGATCTACTTCATCTGAAATTAATATAGCCACTCCAGCCTTTTATTATTATTACAAACAACACTGTTCAACCTTTGTACTCATCTACAATTATGAGAATTTCTTGGTTAAAAGTCTGCTTGTTTTTAAAAAAGATTTTAGTTATCTTTTTATTTTAGAGAGAGGGCGCGTGTGTAAGAGAGCAAGTGGTGGGGCTGAGGGGAAGACCAGAGGGAGTGGTAGAGGGAGGGGGAAAGGACCGTAAGCTGAGTGTGGAGCCTCACAGGGTGCTTGAACTTAAGACCCTGAGATCATGATTTGAGTCAAAACCAAAAGTCCTACACTTAACTGAGCCACCCAGGCACCCCCAAAGTTTGCATGTTTTTAAAGGCTTTTGGCTATATTGTCAAATTGCCCTGCATAAATTTACTAAGTTTTACTGCCTGAACACTGGGCATTATCATTTAAAATAACTATAAATGAAAGACAAGGTTTAACCAGTTACAATAGAAATGTCTCATAAACTACAAAACACTGATGAAAGAAATTGAAGATGACACAAAGAAATGGAAAAACATTCCATGTTCATGGATTGGAAGAACAAATGTTGTTAAAATGTCTCTGTTGCCCAAAGCAGTCTACACATTTAATGCAATCCCTATCAAAATACCACCAGCACTTTTCACAGAGCTGGAACAAACAACCCTAAAATTTATATGAAACCAGAAAAGACCCTGAATAGCCAAAGTAATGTTGAAAAAGAAAACCAAAGCTGAAGGTGTCACAATTCTTGACTTCAAGCTGTATTACAAAGTTGTAATTATTAAGACAATATGGTACTGGCACAAAAACAGACACACAGATCAATGGACTAAAATAGAAAACCCAGAAACAAACCCCCAACTATATGGCCAACTAATCTTTGACAAAGCAGGAAAGAATATCCAATGGGGGGGAAAAACAGTCTCTTCAACAAATGGTATTGGGAAACCTGGACAGCAACATGCAAAAGAATGAAACTTGACCGCTTTCTTTCTTTCTTTTTTTTTTTTTTTAAGATTATTTATTTATTTATTTATTTATTAGATACACAGAGAGAGACCGCAAGTAGGCAGAGAGGCAGACAGAGCAAGTGGGAAGCAGGCCCCCTGCTGAGCAGAGAGCCTGATGCGGGGCTGGATCCCAGGACCTGAGATCATGACCTGAGCTGAAGGCAGAGGCTTAACCCACTGAGCCACCCAGGTACCCCAGACCACTTTCTTACATCATGCACAAAAATAAGTTCAAAATGGTTGAAAGACCTAAATGCAAGATAGGAAACCATCAAAGTCCTAGAGGAGAACACAAGCAGGAACCTCTTTGACATTGGCCATAGCAATTTCTTACTAGATATATCTCCTGAGGCAAGGGAAACAAAAGCAAAAATAAACTATTGGGACTTCATCAAAATAACAAGCTTCTGCACAGCAAAGGAAACAAGAAAACTAAAAGGCAACCTATAGAATGGGAGAAATTATTTGCAAATCACACATCTGATAAAGGATTAGTATCCTAAATACATAAAAATCTTATACAACTCAGCACCCAAAATATAAATAATCCAGTTAAAAAATGAACAGAAGACATGAATAGATATCTTCCCTAAGAAGACATACAGATGGCTAAAAGATGCATGAAAAGATGCTCAACATCACTCATCATCAGGGGAATACAAATCAAAACTACAATGAGGTATCACCTAACAGCAGTTAGAATGGCTAAAATTAACAACACAGAAAACAGCAGGTGCTGGCAAGGATGCAGAGAAAGGGGAAACCCTCTTACACTGTTGGTGGGAATGCAAACTGGCGCAGCTACTCTGGAAAACAGTGTGGAGGTTCCTCAAAATTAAGTTGAAAATAGAACTGCCCTAGGATCCAGCAACTGCACTACTAGGTATTTACCCAAAGGATAAAAAAAAAAAAATACTGATTCGAAGGGATACATACACCCTAATGTTTATTTATAGCAAGTTTAACAATAGCCAAATTATGTTTGAAAAAACCCAAATGTCCATCAACTGATGAATGGATAAAGAAGACGTGGGGTATATGTGTGTATATATGTGTATATATGTGTATATATGTGTGTGTGTATATATATGTATATATATATGTGTATATATATGTGTGTGTATATATGTGTGTGTGTGTATATATATGTATATATACATATACATATATATACACACACACACAGTGAAATGTTTCTCAGCCATAACAAAGAAGGAAATCTTGTCTTTTGCAGTGATGTGGTTGGAACTGGAAAGTATTATGCTAAGCAAAGTAAGTCAGTCAGAGAAAGACAAATACCAAATGATTTCACTCATATGTGGAATTTAAGAAACAAAACAGATGTACATGGAGGCGAAAAAGAGAGGCAAACCAAGAAACCGAACTGTAAAGAATAAACTGAGCAGTAGTACTCAGGGGGTTGGGTGGGGAGATGGGTTAAATAGGTGTCAGGTATCAAGGAGGACACTTGTGATGAGCACTGGGTGTTGTATGTAAGTGATGTATCCCTAAATTCTACTCCTGAAGCTGTATTACGCTGTATATTATTACACTGTATGTTAACTAACTAGAATTTAAATAAAAATTTGGAGAAAGAAAAAAAGAAATGTCTCATAACGGGGGTGCAGGTAGTAATGGTTGGTGAACATATTTAAATGAGTTAAATTCTCCTTTATCCTAGTAAAAAGCCAAGAGGTCTAAAATTCATAAATCCAGAAATAGGGTTACATGTGTATTTTCAGAGTGGGCGGCACTCATATGCAGCAGCCATAAGAGTTGGGAATGTTTGCCATTTTAGGAAGGTCTGAACTGGTATGGGATGGGATGGGATGGGGAACTGGATAGGGCTTTTGTATTTATTTGTATTTGTAGTAATAGATGTTTTTAAAAACATGTGGTGTATTTTGATTTTGTAAATGATATCTGACTGTTGGTTTAACTTGAATTTACATTTATTATCAAGACTCCTATAATTGTAAAAAATCTAACACCACGTAAAACTGTGACTCTCACGGGAAGAGACTACAACTTCCAGGATTCCGTGGGTTGAAGCGGTAGGGTGTTCTCGGAGACAAACTACAATTCCCAGAATCCCGCAAGACAAGGGGGTGGTTCTGGCCTAGGGTTGGGGCCGCTGAGTCCGCAAGCGTGCGCTCTTGCAAAGGCTGCCGCGCCGGGCTCGCCAGCCGAGCAGGCGCACGGCGGGCACCCGCGAGCCCGGCGGCCGCGGACGGGACGGTGCCTCGGGACCTGCCCTCCCTGTCTGGGCCTCCCGGTCTTGTAGCGGGAACAGGAGGAGGCGGCGGCAGCTGTTTGGGCCAAAGCCGGGTCCGCCGAGGGCCCACCTGGACGCTTGAGCCCAGCGGAGCTCGGCCTGCGGGCTGCAGGTGAGACGCGCGCCGGGGGCTAGCCCGGGCTCCGCGACACCCCTGGGCTTGGAGTTGAGGGATCGGCCCCAGACCTCCCGAGGGAGGGATCAGCGGGAGCGTCGGGCCCTGGGGTAAAGAGGAGCCCAGGGAAGTTTGCAGAACCAAGAAGTGACGGGTGATGTGGACTGACAGAGGCGCGGGATGGGGGCGGGGGTGAGGATAGGTGGACCCTCGGGGTCCCGCTGCCGCGGGGTCCGTGCTGCCACCCCCAGGCGCGCCCGTTGAATCTCTTAGCTCTTGGCTGGCACTGGCAGCAGGTCCTCACACCCTTCATCTTGGGAGTGGAATAGCGCGCTTGGCTGGGAGCCAGCGACGTAGGCGGAGGGGGCTTGGGCCCCCGGAGCTCCCTTGGAAGGCAGTACCTGGGCAGGCCTGCGGCTGATCGCTGGGCTCTTTGGGGGTGATAAGCGCCCGGTGATAAGAGCCTGCCACGACTTGCTTGACAGTGCCAGGGTAGCCTTTGGAGGGACCCACTTGGACTCCTGACCCCGTGCAGGTGGGTAGACCCCATCTCCTGGTCACTGATGAGAATCCTCTACTAAGATCTAGGGTCCTCAGGCCAGAGCCCTGCACCTGGTGGTGGGCAGCTAGGGTCTGCTTACTTACTCTCAGAGACTACTCTTGGGGGAAGCAAGGCCCAGCACAGGAAAGGTTATGGGGTGAGCTTGATAGGACTTAGTGGCTAAGAACACAGACAGAACAGAGTTTATTCACCAAATGTTTACTGTTACATGTGCTGGGCATTCAAATCCTGGCTCTCATTTATTAGCTTGAGCTAATAAGTGCCCTTGAGCAAGTTACTTATCCTTTCTGAGCCTCTGTTTCTTCCTCTGCAAAATTGGGATGAAAGTACCTTCATGACAGGCTTGCTGTGAAGATTACGTGAGATAATGCTGTGCAAGTCCTCAGTCCAGTGTTGGTACACAGTGGATGTGCAGCAGATGGTAGCACTTGTGGTTGCTGAGATAGCAAATGTTAGAGGTGAGGCTGGAACCCAGGTCCGTCTTTGTACTGGAACTAGCTGCTCTCTCTGCCTCTCACGGATCTTGGAGATCTTCCAGTTCATCCTTTTCACATTACAGAGGAAGCATCTGAGTCCCAGTTAGTGCTAGAGCCAGAAAAGAACACGGGTCCCGTTTTCCCCAGGGATGGCCAGCCTTGGGCCCCAGGAGGGTGAGGAGAAGTAGAGAGTGGAGATCTTCAGCAAAGAGGAGGATGGGGTGCTGGTGACGGAGTTCCCCTAGACCACCCTGTGGCCATGTGAGCATCCTGGTGGCCTGAAAGTGTTAGTGACAGAGCAGCTGCAGCAGTGTTCAGACTTTCCTTCTGGTTGGGAGTTCTTGCTCTGAGCCAGGCTTTAGAAAATATTGAGCAACAAACAAAGGTTTCTAGTGCATATGGAGCTAATTGGAAAATTAAATTACCAAATGTTCCATTCCCCAAGGGTCTGCGGCACTCTTAGTTTGGTTGTTAGTGGATACTCTCCCCCAGGACCTGCCTCACACCTGATAGGTGTTTTTTTTTTTTTTTAAAGATTTTATTTATTTATTTGACAGACAGAGATCACAAGTAGGCAGAGAGGCAGGCAGAGAGAGAGGAGGAAGCAGGCTCCCTGCTGATCAGAGAGCCCGATGGCGGGGCTCGATCCCAGGACCCTGGGATCATGACCTGAGCTGAAGGCAGAGGCTTAACCCACTGAGCCACCCAGGTGCCCCTGATAGGTGTTTTTAAATTGGGTAAAATAATGAATATGAAAGGCATAGCCCACAAATGTCAGCATAGGCTTTGGAGTGAGACTTGGGTTCGAATTCCAGTCCCACCACTTCATAGCTGTGTGACGTTGGGTGATTCACTTAACAACTATGCCTGTACTTCCTGAAATGTGGGATGAAATCGATAGCACTTATTTTAGATTTGTAGGAGGGAATAAATGAGGTTGTTCATCTAAAGCACTTGGCGCTGTTTCTGGCATAGAGTAAGAGCCGCTGAATGGGCTGTAGAGCATTATTATGATAATAATAATACTATAAATACTATAGGCATTGTTTTGCCTATAAAGTAGGTATAATTGTGTTGGTTTTTCACACCAGGAAAAGGAGACTTGCAAGGGTTAAGAATTAGTCCAGGCAGACACAGAAGGACAAATAATACATGCTTTCACTTATGGGTTGAATCTAAAATAGCCGGACTCATAGAAGCAGAGAGTGGAATGGTGGTTGCCAGGGACTGGGATGAGCGGGAACAGGGAGGCATTAGTCAAGGCTCTAAAGTTTCAGGTATACAAGACGACTAAGTCCCAGAGACCTACTGTACAGCTTAGTGCCTGTGGTTAACATGATTGTACTATTATGCTCTAAAATTTGCTAAGATGGTAGGTCTTATGTTAAATATTTTTATCACAAAAAAATAATAAGAGGGTGGGAGGAAACTTTTGGAGGTGATGGACAGGTTTATGGCATAGATTATCGTGATGGTTTCACAGGTGTATACCTGCTTCTGAACATCAAGTTTTACACGTTAATTATGTACAACTTTTTTCTGTCAAAAAAAAAAAGAAGAAGAAGAAGAATTGGTCTAGGATCTTGCAGCTGCTAAGTGATGGGACAGGAGCTCACTTCTGGCATTTCAGCTGGAGAACTAGTGCCATTTACTTCTCTGCAGCCTGTGGTCCTCCCAGTTCTTGAGGCTCGGCTGTGACCGGAGGGGTGGGGGCGAGGCCGGGTGGCCAGAGGGCAGCCTCCAGCATCGCAGCAGGGGGGTCTTCAAGGTGGGGACCCTACAGTCTGACTGCTTGTGCTTCCTCTCTGTGCCTGAGGTTGGGTGAGGCTGGAGGCCACATCCACTGAGTGAGCCTGGGGGATGAGGGGTTAGGAAGCAGTGCAGCCCTGTGGCCCCTGGACTTCAGGGCTGGCGAAGGGCGCCATCTGGGTGAGGCCTGCAGAGCTTCATTCTGAGAAGAAGTGATCTTGTTTAAGGGCCAGGAAGAGTTCTTCTCTGGGCCTGATCTCTGCCTTTGGGAGGAGGGCCACCCAAGAGCCATGGGTGTGAGGACAGGGAGCTCTGGACTGACAGCACCTGCTGTTCTAATCTCGGCAGCCTTTGAGAGCTCAGCTGCCCTGGCCGCTGCCTCTCTCAACCTCTTTTATAAAGTAAAGAGATGGAGCAGATCATTTCTAAGGGCTCTTTTGGCTCTAAAAATAGAAGGTTTTGTCACTTTAAATTGGTGGATTAACCCTCTCAGCCCAGCACCAGGGCAGGTGGGATAATTATCACCCCCCTGTGTTACCCAGACTTTCCTTGGGGCAAGAGGATGGCCACAGCTCCCTTGAGCTGCCTGCCACCATGGGTGTCCCTGCCTGGCCCCGTGGGGAGGAATTACACAAGGAAGCAGTGGGTTGCTAAGTTACAGTGGTGGGCCTGTGGGTCTGCGTTCCCGCAGTCATCCACACCTGCTCTGCCCTTGAGTGACAAAAACTCATTGCCTTGACATCTGCCTTGCTTCTCTGTCACTGACTCTACCGCTGAGTCTGAAGCACGGTGAATAAGACCCCCTGGTCGTCAGATATAGGTTTGTATCCTGGGGCCCTTCTTGAGCTGTAAGACCTGGAGCAAGCATCTTAATCTCACTAAAATTTGTTTTTTTTTCATATTAAAAGAAAACAAAGCTAATCCTAGTACCTACATTGCAGGGCTTTTGTGAGCCTTAACAGAAAAGGGGCAGGAAAGGGGCCTAGGGTGGTGCCTGGTACACAGTAGGTACTCAATAAAGGAAGCTGGTGGTAGCATTAACTGCCACCCCCTGCCCAGAAGTCAACACCCTCTTTTCCTGAGCTAGCCAGGACAGCCCTTCCATTTTTGTCTGGATTCCCATGTCCTCACTGCTGCCTGTGCAGGGCCCGACCTCTGTCAGAGAATCAGACGTTTCACTGCCATTGGTAGCCTACCATCAGTACAATCTTAATGCTAAGAGTTGTCCCTTTTCTCCATTTTGAAAGCATAACAGAGTGCCCCTTCCAGGCTGGACACTGGGTACTCAGCCATGAGCCAAGCGTCAGGGGGAGGCTGGAGCGTTTGGTCTGCCGAATTGCCTCTATTACCATTATTATTGCAATTATCAGGAAGGCCTGTGTCAGGTTATTTTCAAAGGAAAGGGAAAAAAGAAATAAACAAGAGATTAAAAAAAAAAAGGCGCTTTAGAAATGGAGGCAGATAGAAGGGTGCTGCCAATTTGCCCCTGAAAACTGCTTCACTCAGCTCCTGGAGCAGCCAAATATTATGAGAACCCCATGGCCTTAGTGCTCCCTCCTTTCTAGGACCCCCTCCATTCCAAGAAGCGCTGGACGCAGGTGTCCATGGTGCTGCCACACCTGCAGGCAGAGAGCCGGGCAGCTGGACGAGAGGCTGCCAGCCACGGTGGCTCATCTTCTGTGGCTGGTCACCCAGCGCTGGGTGCAGGGTCCACTTCTGGGGGGCTCTGGCCAGCTCCAGACCTGGGCCTCGAAAAGCCATGCATTAGAGCCTTGGGGTCTAAGAAGGCATAAATGCTCTGGGAGTTTTAGGCCTAGGGCAGGAGGCACAAACTCCCACACTCACTGGAGCCAAGAGCCCATGGGGCTAGCGAAGCGGGGCGTTGGCCCTGGGACTGGAAGGCCGGATGCCCAGATGAAAGATCAAGCTGAGGAAGTTCTGGCAGGAAAGTGGCCTGGTGCTACCTCCTTGTCTCAGCCAGCTCCAGCTGCCATACCAACGTGCCACCGCTGGGGTGACAAGCAGCAGACAATTATGTCTCCTGGGTCTGGAGGACAGAAATCCGAGCTCAAGGTGCTGGCAGGTGTGGATTCTCCTGAGGCCCCTCTTCTTGGTTTGCAGATGGCTGCCTTCTCACTGTGCTTTGTCACGCTTTTTGTGGCTGAGTCACTATGTGCTCTGTGCCCCACACCAGCTGGGTCCTAAAATCTGGTGCCCAACGTAGAGAAGGCAGAGAACAATAAAGGCAGTGATAATTGCAACCACTGAGTTTCTGTGCCCTGGCAGGCTGAGGAGATGAGGGCCAAATGGTGCCTGGGCTGTTGGCATAGGCAGTGTTGATATGCTTGGTGTTCAAATCCTGACTTCACTCCATACAACCTGAGGCCCTTGGGACTCATGTACTTAGCTCCACCTGGCCTCTGTGTCCTGATGTGCAGATGGGGAATACGTGACAGTGCTAGGCTAACCCCTTAGGGTTGGCTTGAGGATGATGTACAGCGGTTTCTAGTACACTGCCCACATATAGTCTGCAAGGTGGCCATGGCTGAAGTGGTTAATTTCATGCTGGGGACTGGCTGCTTGGAGGCTCTCTTCCCAGGGGAAGGGAGGCAAGTCATTAGGAAGACTGAGCAAAACTGGGAGGGATGATGAATGTACCCCAAAGCCATTGGGGAGGTTCAGTCCCTTTAGGAATGATTTGGGGCTGTATGGCTGGCCTGGTACCTGTGTGTCATTCATTGTTAATTTGAGGAACTTTGATGAAATGTGATTCTGACAGCTGATGTGTTTTGAGGCCTATTCAGGTACTTTCCGTGTATTACCCCATTCTCACAGCCCTATGGAGGTTATTATTCCCATTTCACTGATAAGGGCATTGAGGCTTGAGGTGTTAAAACGGCTTCATGCCTAGGGTCTGAAGGAAGGTGAATGTGAGCCGGGTGGCCCGGGAAGAATTCTTGGCCACGACCATCAGGGAAGAGGGTTGAAATCTCCGAGGCAGTCTTGTGCCCCGATGCCTGCACTTAGCCCAGATTGGGTGCGCTGAGGTGGGTGGGAGATCAGCCAGGCTTTCTGGCTTCCTAAGCAGATCCTCCTGTTACCCACCTGACCGCAAGAGCCGTGGAGGCAGGGATTTTTAGGTAAGGCTAGGTGACCGTGCATTGGGGTGGCGCAGGGAGTGATCAGACGAGGAGTTGGGGTGGCCCCACTGAACCAGGAAGGCCTGTGGTGTGCGCACAGTGCATCCCAGGCTTCCCCGACATTCCTGGGCCGGGAAGAGGGCATCCTGCGGTGACGCCCCACCCCGGCCCCCGCAAGGAAGCACACAGGCCCTTCTGCCGCAGCAGCTGTGTCCCATCAGGTTTGAACAGCAGTCTCTTGATCCCCCTCGGCCACAGTAGGAGCCTTGAGGACATTTTTTTTTTCATGTTTGTGTCTTTTGCACATACTTTAATTTGGGCTGATGCAAAGCCTCACTCCCCCATTCCCTTCATGTCCTCTTAAGACTTTGGACTGAGGTTCATGAGTAAATATACATACGACTGACAGAGATGCATACAGATCATCTCTGCCCCGCGGTACCTGGTACCTTCGCTCAGGGAGAGTCAGCGGGATGCTAAGGAGGGACTGGCGCCTGTGCGGGGGAGGGGCTAAGGGGCGGGGCTAGGGGGCGGGCGTGTTGGGTGGCGGTGGCAGCCCTCTTGCTTGGTCAGTGACTCTGCCCTATTGGTCGTTAACTAAGTTCCACGTCATGCCTGTCCACGTCTGAGCAAAGCCTGTTTTTTTTTTTTTTTTAAGATTTTTATTTATTTATTTGATAGAGATCACAAGTAGGCAGAGAGGCAGGCAGAGAGAGGGGGAAGCAGGCTCTCCACGGAGCAGAGAGCCCGATGCGGGGCTTGATCCCAGGACCCTGAGATCATGACCCGAGCCGAAGGCAGAGGCTTTAACCCACTGAGCCACCCAGGTGCCCCACAAAGCCTGTTTTTGAGAGAATGAAGGAAGGAGTCTAAGAACCTTCTCCACGAATGACTCCAGGGCACAGCTTTCCACCGTGGGCCAGGGATCCAGGCCTCAGCAGATATTTCCAGGAGGAGTTTCCTTTGGGGATCTCTTCAGAGCTTGAGTCTGCCGGAAGATGGGAGCTTGGGGCCAGTGCCCTGTCCCTGTGTTGCCCCAGAGCCTTGTTCTGTGTGAACATGTGCAGCCTTCCCTGCCTTCTCTTCTTGCTCCTTACTCTTCCTGGGGGGCCACTGCACCCGACCAGGCTTTGGCTGGGGCAGAGTGATTGACAGGTAATTTGAGACAAGGGTGGTCTCCTCCATAATACTCGACATACTCTGGTCCATAATACCCTTTTCGGGGCCTCCGTGCCAGGGAGTAGGCCTGCTGGAAACAGCGCGATCCAGGCTGTTGGTGCAGAACCTTCAGAGTCCAACAGGGACTGCCTTGTCCGCGTAACAAGTTTATTTCCAAAGAACACAGGTTAACAATCAGGCTTTGGCCACACAAGTGGAAAAGGTGCCACCGAGGTCATTTCTGTTGAGGAGTAGAATCAAGGTTTGGGCCGGCCTTTGGTTTGTTTCCTTCCCCCTCCCCCCAACCCGACCCCAGCCAGGATGGCTCTTCATCTGCCTCCGGGTACGGACTTTGGTGGAGGAGGCAGCAGAGATGCTGCCCTTCCTTTTCCAGCAGCCTTGTGCCTTGTGTGGAAAAGTTGTATCCTCTCAGACGGCAGACAGGACTTAGGAGAATCTGGGGCAGGAGAACGACCCGTCTCTTCTTCTAGAAGATAAGTTTAAAGAGAAGTTGGCTTGAGTTGGGGTGCCCGTTTGCATGGGCAGTGGATTTTTATTCTGCATGGTCTTTATTATATGTCTGGAGGTCAGAGCGGGCTTATATTTGATAGTTGGCAGTCATCTGGGGATCCGTTCCAAGTGCAGGTAGGGTGTTGGAACAGGAGGCACACCACGGGGCGTCTGGCTGGGGATCCCGGGGTGATGGAGAAGCCTTGTCATGTCCACTCAGGGCAGGAGCGAGAGGGGTCGTGGGCAGCGGTGGTTTTTCCAAGTTTCATTCTCTCTGCTTTCTAAAGGAAAAACAAGCATACAAGGCCGGGGGTTGTTGGGTCCTTCAAGGACCCATGGAGAGGCACTAAACAGTGGGTCAGACTTCAGGACTGGACACAGCTGTCCTGTCAGCCACACAGGCCGCAGTCCTGCAGAAGGCAGCAGCTTGGCTGAGTGTTTCTTCTAGTCTCCCAAGCCAGGAATAGCGACCTGAGTTCTCCCTCAACACCCCCATCTCCCTACCACTGCCCTGCTGTCACCAAGACTGGTGGCCTCTCCAGGAGCACTGAAAATTGGCCTGGAGAAAGGGGACATCATGGGATCCATTGTCCAGGAAGCAACGTGGCCCAATTATTCTTCACCATTTTGAACTTCCTCCTAGAGTTTATTATCCAGAAACATTTTGAAACGGTGATGGAAAAGGCTGCTTTCATCTTCTTCTAATGAGCTCTTTGCCTCCATCCGTATCTTTTGAAAACTCTTCTGAATGTTTTGCCTGATCCTTGAGCTCTGCTGGCTTACACAGCTGCTGCAGTGCAGTTGGGGGTCAGGGGAAGGGGGAGTAAGGGAAACAGACTGAAAGGACTTTATAATAACCACTGGTTGCCCAAGTACCTGTTGGCTTTTTCCTACTGCACTTTGGCTACTTCACGGCAGGGGGAAATGCAAGGTGGTTTTTCACCTGTCTCCACGTGGCAAAATACAGTTATGACTATGTTAGTGCACTTTCCTCCAGAAGTAAATCCTGAGACAGAGATGCAAGTACAGGAGATTATTAGCACTCCTTCCTTTTTTAAAAAAAATTTTATTTATTTATTTGACAGACAGAGATTGTAAGTAGACAGAGAGGCAGGCAGAGAGAGGAAGGGAAGCAGGCTCCCTGCTAAACAGAGAGCCCGATGCGGGGCTCGATCCCAGGACCCTGAGATCATAACCTGAGCCGAAGGCAGAGGCTTTAACCCACTGAGCCACCCAGGCACTCCTTCCTAATAGACATGATTAAGGGACTGAAGAACTGAGACCAGGGACGGGGAGGAGGAGGCGTGCATCAAGCCAGTGCCCACTCCGGGCAGTCACCCCATCTGTTAGGGAGCTCTGGAGCCAGTGTAGAGCATGCCTTAGAACTCTCCAATCTGGACAGCATGGGAATGGGGAATTCATTAATTCATTCATTCACTCACACACTCATATTTCAGTACCAGGAGAGTTAACATGCAGTGTTGTAAAGTGATTCAGCTGTTCCATGGGAGGGGTAACTGTTCCCACCAGATGTTGGTTCAGGCTGCCTGGCTTGTACATGGTAAAGTTAGAAACCCAGGCGGTCCCTCCTCTGGGCCCCATGCTCCAACCACCACACGATTTCTAGTGAAATACTCTGTCTATCCCCAGAAAAATTCCCTTCCCATTTTCCCCCTTGGAAGGCAACTTGAGAGCCTCAAGGGCCCTGTGAGCCAGTCTGTATTTGTCCTGCTTTCTGTCTGCATTCTTCTGGCTGTCCTGGGGAGGGGTTGGTAACTTCGCATCTAACTAGGACCAGTGCCCCTCAGCCCCCAACTCCCCAGGCTCAGGCTCAAAGGCTGGCCTCTGCCTAGTTGCCTAGTTGCCCCACAGTGCCGCAGCCCCATGTTTCTTGGTTCCTGTAAGCTTGGCTCCAGCTCCCCCCCACCCCAGCTCTACTCCGAGCTTGCCTGGGATTGGCTACTGCACACACAGTCCCCCAGGTCCAGAGGAGAGGCCCGGCCCCTTCCTGCTGTGGCCCCACACCACACCCTCACCTGCCTGCTGCCAAGCTTACATTAGAGCACAGGGAGGCCTAGGAGAAGGGCAGGTGGCAGAATGCTCACCAGAGAGGTGCCCACTCAGGTCAGAGGTTGGTCTTTCCTGTCCCTTTTCCTCATTTCCCTGCAGGTCTTGCTCTTTGGTGTCCCCTGGGTGTGGCTGTTGTGGCTTTAGCTGCTGCTGGAAGCATTTCCGTCAGTGATGGGAGCAGAACACGCATCTGCTCAGACCCTGCTTGTCTGCCTCTCATCTCTCCGGGGAGGGCCATTTATCTTATATTGTCTAAATATTCATTTGTTACTTAGCCACTCTCTGGAATTCTGCCATTTGTAAATAGGGATTTGTTTGCTTCTTTATCCTTAACTTTTTGACTTTTTATTATGGAAAATGTTAAACAGACACATGAAAGGATCTTAGAAAGGCCCCCATCACCATTTTTCACAGTGATCTATTTGCTACCGTCTTATTCCATCTGTCTCCATACTTTTTTTGCTGAGGTATCTTTATTTTATTTTATTATTTATTTATTTATTTTAAGTAGGCTCCGTGCCTAATATAATGCGGGGCTTGAACTCACGACCCTAAGATCAAGAGTTGCACACTCTTCTGACTGCGCCAGCCAGGATCCCCTTTGCTAGAGTATCTTAGGACAAACCACGTATGTGTCATTTTACCTATGACCACTCTTATGTTCTCTTCTTTCTTAAGTTATCTAAATTTTTTAAAAGATTTTACGTATCTGAGAGAGGGCGAGAGAGAGTATGAGCAGGGTTGAGTAGGGTTGGCAGGGGAGAAGGAGGGGGAGAGGGGGAAGCAGACTCCCTGCTGAGCAGAGAGCTCAACGCAGGGTTCCATCCCAGGACTCCGAGATTAGGTCAGGACCTGAGCTGAGATCAAGAGTCAGACACTTAACTGAGCTGCTCAGGCGCCCCTTATCTAATTTGTTATGACTTTTTACTTTGAAATAATTTGAGACTTACAGAAAAGTTACCATAAATGCTTCACTCAGCTGCCCCTGATGTTAAATCTTACATAACCACAGTGCCATGATCAAAAGTGGGAAATTAACACAGCACCACTACCTAAACCACAGACCTTACTCAGATTCTGCTAGTTATGCACTGACGTCCTTTTCTGGGTCCAGATTGCCATATTATGTTTCGTTGTTGTGTCTCCTTAGACTCCTTCAGTCTGGAACAGCTTCTCAGTCATTCCTGGTCTTCCGTGACCTTAACTCTTGAAGAGTCCTGGTCAGGTAATTTGTAGAATGCCCTTCTGGAATGGGTTTAATGTTTTCTCTACTAACTTATCTATACATTGTATTCAGAGCTAGCAGGGAAGCTAGACCCCGTTTCCCCTTTTGGACATACAGACTGAGGTGGTGTATTTCAGGTAAGAAAATCACAGAAGTCAGGTGCGCTTCTTAGGGCACCATATCAAGAGGTACATGGTGGCAGGAAATTGTTCCCGGTGATATTAACATCAGTTACTTGGTTTAGGGGCTGTCTGCCAGGCCTCTGTATCATGAAGTTTTATCTTTCCTTTTTTCTTTCTTTCTTTCTTTTTTTCTTTTTTTTGTACCATAAACTTTCTGTTTTTGCCTTTGTAACAGATATGTATCTCCCAGGGAGATTGTTTGAGAGGATGCAAATATCCTATCTCTCATACTTCCACCCACTAATTTTAGCATCCAGTAGTGGATCTTGCCTGAGACCATTATTACTGTGATGCTTGCCAAATGGTGATTTTCTATTTCCATCATTGCTTCTGCTTGTATTAATTGGAGTTCTACTGTAAGAAAGATCTGTTCCTTCTTCCTTATTTATTCATATCAATATTGACTCATGCATGCTTATTTTATTCTGTGGGTTATAATCCATAACTATTGCTTTTTAATTTCATTACATTGCCCCAAATTTAGCTCCTTCAGGTTAGCTCCTGAGCCTTCTTGATATGTCCTCATCACTTTTTGAGAACTTACATTCTGGTAGTACAAGATGTTCCCAGCAACTCTTGTATTTTCCCTGCCTGAGCCGTGGAAACAGTGATTTTTCCACAGAGCCCTGGTTCCCGAGAGGGGATGATGTTAGGAAGCAAGACCTGCATGCCAGGCATGCTGTCCCTGCTCCCAGGCGCTCCTGTGGGTCAGAACTAGGAGCTGTATGTATGTGTGTGCACCCCTCACTCCCCCTGCCCCCACAGCTCTTCCTTCTTCTCACACTCCTCCTGTCATGTCAGCCTGGGTCTTTCCTCAGTTCCCTGGCCCAGATCTGAGCTAAGGTCTCCAGAGTAGCCTCCCCAGCTTCCCAGTGAGACACCCTGCCCTTCTGGCCTCTCCTGACCTTGAGGATGGATGAACTCCCCCTCCCCCCTACCCCCGGGCTTCTTTCTGTGTCTTTTTGTTTCTCATCAGAACCCGCAGCTGTGGTCCTGTCATGCTCAGGACGCAGGTGTTCCCTTCTGAGCAGTCTTGTATGTCCGTACCACGGTTGTGGTACGGATAGTTGGCGCCCGTGGTGGAACCATGGGACACGGTCAGAATTGGTCAGGTATCAGTAAGGTACCGTGATTCAACCTAATAGCGAAGTAGTTCTTCTTTGGGGCTGCCTGGAGAATTCCATGGGGTGGGGGTGGGGGGCCACATGTTTTTGTAAACGTATATGCAGCCATATGATTTTACATATGCAGATATAGATACAAAATACCAACTTCAGAAGGTAAAGGTTGATGAAATCTTTCAATCTTGGGGTGGAGCTTGCAGAAAATTTCTTATGAATGAGGCATGCTTGGGGAAGGGGATGTTGGGCTTTACAGGTTGGTATGGAACATGAAAGAGTTTCTCTTTTTTATCAGTGGGCCCTTAGGTTTGAAAAGACAGGGAAACACTGATGTTTAAGCACATTTCTTGGCTGTAGGTTCTGGGCTTGCAAAGACCTTCCCCTGGAGATTAACAGGGCTGATGGGAACACAGGCAAACCCCAGCCAGGAAGGTAGCTGCCTGCACCCTCTCCTCTCATTCTGGGGCTGGACCAGAAGTTCTCTGCTCTTGTTCTGTGAAGGCCTTGAAGACCTGCGTAAAGGACATGGGGTTCATGGGCTCTCAGGATAGCTGTGACTTTATCCTCTTCCCTGCAGGCCAAGAAGACCCAATGGGTCTGGGTGAGTGGGAGTTCTATTAAAGGACTAGTTTTGAGTTCACGGGAATTTATTTCACCTAAGTCATCTGCAGACTTCGGGACTTGACTTGCCATAAGGAACATGCTCCTTGTACCACTTCATGCAGAGCTCCCTCTCTGGGGACCCCCTTCTTCTCTCCCACAGGAGTGGAGAGACACCGAGGCTGGGAGCTTGTCACTGGGTTTTCTACCTCTGTTCTCCCCCATATCCACGCTACTCTGCTCAGAGACCTTCAGTAGCTCCCCTTTGCCTAGAGGGTAGAGTTCATATTTCTTGACCTAGCATCAAGGCCATTGACATCCAGGCCTTAGCTGATTTTTCCAAGTCTCTCTTCTGCTTTTCCTCTGTGTGAACCATCTACCTAACCAGACCGGACTGTGTGGTCTCCTCCATCTTTGGATGCCCTCTCCCCACTACCTCCTTTCTTTCTACCCTGGAGATGACATTTCTGGTTCCTCTGAAAGCTCCAGGGAATGGCCAAACCAGAAGGACTCATTTCTTCCTCAGAGGAAGCCTGCAGGGCTCACCAGAGCCCCACCTACTGCCTATGCTGTGACACTAAGGTTACCTTAGTGTCCACATTCCCTACCCCATGGAACCCGTGTGGAAAGTTGTAGCTCCACTTGGCCCCACAATGAATACGCTTGTTTTCTAATTGCTAATACAAGAGTTTCTCGGAGGGCTTTGTTTACTCAAGTCAGAAGGGTCGTGGGGAAGCTGATGCCAAATAGCGCCACTAGGTTAGAGCAGAGCTCAGATGCAGAAGGCACAGGCCAGACCCCCATGCGTTTGCTTCCTGCACAACAGCCTGTAAAGACGTTCTCCTCAGGTTTTCTTGGTTTGGAGAAACCAAAACTGAGCTTGATAATCAGGAAAGCTCACAGCAGGAAGTCCAGGCATGTAGGGCTCCAGGACATCAGTGGGGCCCTTTGTCTCTTTCCTCCATCACGCTGTCCTTGGCATCCTTGCTTCACCGTCCAGCTGGTCAGCAGATGGCAGGCGGCAGCCTTGGGACAGCTCCTCCTTTCCTCTCCAGTGGGTGGGAACATGGACTGTGACTCCTCCCCCTTTGCTCTGTTCAGTTCTACTCCAGCAGTGGCCTCCCCTGGGCCAGTAATTGGCTCCAGAAGCATGCTCTCTGCTGATCAGCCCTCTGGAGGTGGGAGGTCGATCTTGGCTTTGTTTGCACCTCGTCAGTATCAAGGAAAGGGCTGGCTCCTGGCCAAACCTGGAATTTTATTAGGCAGGGGAAAGGGGCAGGAAGCCTGGGTAGAAACAATGTCCCCTCTGTCACTTATTAATACACTTGACTTGGAAACCCAAGGAGCAGAGCTGGTGACCCATCTGGCCCAAGGTACCAACAGGTGACAGCATATCTTGTCTTGGTCTCCATTTTTGGGAGGAATCTTCTTAGATTTAAAATGCTTTGTTTCAAATGACTGTAATGAAAAGTGACAGGTCCCGCCTCAGCAGGCGGTCAGCTTTTGCTTCCAGTCAGATGAAGGCAGTCAAGTATGTCCAGAAGGTTTTAAAATGCCAGACTTCATCGTGCATCCCCGTGGCCCTTCATTAACCATCTGATTCCCCAATTATTTTTCTTTTCCCTTCTGCTAGACACTCATTAGTTTGAACCTGATCGTGTGCAGTTGCACGCAGTTGCAGAAGTAGTCGGCTCTCAGTATTCATGAGGTTCAACTATCACCTGATTTCTGACCTTCTCCACCACCCTGTGAAGTGGGGGCTGCACATTCACCTTCGCTGACAGGGAACCTGACTTCAGAAAGGCCACATGGTAAAGTCAGGGAGCTGGGTTTGAACCCGAGTCTTCTGGCCTTTTACCCTTAAACTTTCCTAGACAGCGCACATCCTCTCCCAGGAACTACTGACCACCTAATGCAGCGGGCACTCAGAGCCAGGTTGGTCTGGGGTGTGATGTGAGATCTCCTGGTGATCGGGTGTCTCCAGAAGAGCAAACCAGTCGGTCAGACTTACAGGAGTAAGATGGAGTTGGTGCCCTAAGCCCCAAGGCATGCGGACCACCCGTCTCCCCGTTCTAGGGAGAGTTAGCAGAAGGTGTGGCAGCGTTGGCAAGGGGAGGACTCCACAGGAGTTTCCTCGGGCAGAGGAGGCTGCAGGGGATGTTGTGGGCCTGCCCTCCTGAGCAGAGCTGTGCCCAAGGGGCTTCAGAGCAGCTATACACATATGATGTGGCCCGGCCCTAGAGGGAGGCGGCGGGATGGAGAAGCGGAGAGGCTGAGCTGCACGAGGAGGGTCTACCTTCACTAGACCCTGAGCTCAGAAGCTGTGCGGCCAGGCCTGCACCTGCCCTGTGGCTCTCCCCAGCCTATCTTCAGGAGGCAGCGCTCACCAGCTCATTAGGACGCCTCCATTTTTAATCCTGGCTGCATCACAGACTTGCTGGGTGATTTGGGACAAATTCTTCACCTCTCTAAAATGAAGACTTGCTTAGTGGTTGTTAACCTGAGTAATAGTGGAATTCCTTCCTGTGAGTGAAAAACCCCATTTTAAAATACATTTTTGTGGCACTCGTATGAGTTTCCTAGGGCTGCTGCAACACATTTAACCGTAGATGTGGTGGCTTAAAAGGCAAGAAATTTATTCTTGCAGAGTTCTGGAGGCTAGAAGTCTAAAATAAAGATATTGACAGGGCCATGCCCCCTCTGAAAACTCTGGGAGAGAATCCTTTCTTGCATCTTACTGTCTGGTGGCTCCTGGTAATCCCGAGCAGTCTTTGGTTTATAGCTACATCATTTGAGTCTCTTGTCTTTGCCCTCATGTGGCCATCTTCTCTGTTCCTCAGTGTCTTTTTCTGCCTCTTATAAGGACACTTTCATTAGATTTAGAGCCTCATCTAGATTATGATCTCGTCTCAAAATCCTTTACTAATTGTGTGCGTAAAGGCCCTATTTCCATATAACATCACATTCTGAGGTTCTGGGTAGACATGAATTTGGGGGGCATTATTCAACCCACTATAGTACCCCTAAATATAAGAAATTAAAGGCGCTTGGTTTTGCTTGGAGGTAAATGGGGGCCCAAGACCCTGGCCTCATGTCCTTGTTGCCTATCACCAGCCTTGGCAGCCTCCAAGAATCAGGTCTGCAAGCCACTAGGTAACCAAGGTTCCAGGAAGCCCTAGTTCACCATATCCCATGGTGATGAGACTTTGGACTTAGAATTTTGAATTGATGCTGGAATGAGTTAAGACTTTGGGGGCTATGGGGACTCATGGCCTGGTTCTTTGGTTAAGAGTCTCTTCTTGGTTTTTCTCAAACATGGCTGTACCCCATAATCACCTGGAAGCTTGGTAAAAAAGCAGATACCAATGAGACCTTGGGTTCTGGTCAAAATGGAGTGGACATGTGTATCGCTATCCAGGCACCATGCACTAAAACACAGGACTAAAAACACAGGACATTAGGTATAAAACATGAGAAGACTGAAAGGTAGAGAGAAGAATGTGGAACAACAGAGTGGTGAGTTCCTTGGGTTTTCTTTTTGCCTCCTGTGTATCCTAGACTGTGTGCTAAAGAAACCAACCCAGAAATGTCAGTGAGCATAGACCAGAAAAAGCCCAAGGGAAAGCTCACTGTCTCTCATCAAAGGACTGGAAAAGGAGCAGCCTTACAATACCTTTTTGACAATAGTACCCTATCCCTGTAAAACACCAGGAAAAATTGCTTCTCCCCCTCCTTCCAGCTTTAGTAAAGGCTGAATAGACAGACATCCATCCTTGCTTTGCAGTAACCAACCAGGTATCTCCCATCTTTAGCAAAGCACCCCCACCCTCCCACCATGGGGCTGGATGAGAAGCCTGGACTTTTACCACAACCCAGAGGTAAAAAGATCCCTTTTTATCCCCTTCCCTGCCACCACGGTCCCCTTGAGGTTTTACTGGAGCCTAAACTTGGACCCCCACCCAGTGGTGATGAGACTCCCCTACTGAGGCCAGCTGAGGAGCCTAGATTTCCACCCCTTCTCAACGGTTTTGCCGCATCTCTCACTTTCCCTGCCAGAGTGCTCTTGCTGGAGGCCAAGCAAGGAAGCGTGAATATCCCCCTACCCAACAATAGGGTCTGCACTCTCCCTTCCCCACCAGCATGGTTCTTGCAAAAACCTGCTGAAAGGGAAAACCTAATATAAGCTCAGGATAAGTCTCAGCAAAGAAAGAGAAGATAGAAGGAACTAAATGGAGATTTGAGAACTGAAGAATGTAGTAACCAAAGTAAAAAAAAAAATCACTGGTGGGCCCAGTAGAAGAATGGAGATGACAGAAGAAAGAACCAGTGAACATGAAAACAAACAGTAGAAATTATCCAATTTAAACCGTGAAGAGAAAATATACTGGGAAAACGAATTGAACAGAGCCTTAGACATCTCTAGGACAGTACTTTTTTAAAATTTAGCATTCGTGGACCTGGAGGCCTGATGACCAGGCTTCTGAAAAGGAGACAAAGGAACACTCTTCAGGGCCACGCGAGAGGAAGGACGTACTACGTCCAGAGAAGGGCGCTTCAGGTACAGTAGATTCCTCCTCAGAAACATGGCTGCCGGAGGGAGGCTGCCCAGCCTAAGCGTTTGTGTGCTGAGAGAAGGCACTGTCACGCCTAAGTTCTGTCCCAGTGAAAATATCCTGTAGGAAAGAAGGGGAAATCAAGACATTTTCTTCACCTGAAGGAACACCGGGAGAATTTGCTCTCAGCAAATTTCCCTAAGATGATGACCCAAGGATGTTCACCAGAGAAGTGATAACAGAAGAAAACCTGGAACATCAGGGACAAAGAAAGAACAGGAAGAGTAAAAATGTGGGTGAATATAATGAACTCTCCTTTCCCTCTTGAGGAGATTACACTTGACAGTTGAAACAAAAATTAGAGCACTGTCTGACGTGGATTTTGATGCATGTAGAGGAAACACTGAAGATAATTATATTATAAGGGAGGAGGGTAAAAGAGCCCAGATGGAGACCAGGTCTCTGTCTCAGTCAAGAGGTAGACTGTCACTACCAGTAGACGCTGCTAAGTTGCATATACCTTGTATGGTGCCGGAAGAAACCACTAGAACATCTGCACCAAGAAATACTCTCAGAAACACTGTACCTAAAAATGGAATTCAGATAATCTGCAAGAAGACAGGAAAATGAGACAGAGGAACAAAAGACGCAGATGCCTAAGCCTTACTCCAGACCTCCTACTGAGTCAGAACCTACCGGATTCCTGCCTGTGAATATCTGGTTTTAGCAAGGGCCTCTGGGGATTTCAGGAACCAGCCAGGTTTGAGAATCTGGTCTAGACCAGTTTTTATTTTTGTTTTTGTTTTAGAGAGAGCGAGTGAGCATGTGTGCGGGGGTAGCGGGGCAGCTGGGAGGAGCAGGGGGAGAGGGAGAATCTTCTCCAGGCTCAGCTTGGAGCCCAATGCAGGGCTTGACCTCACGACCCCTTATGACCTGAGCTGAAATCAAGAGTCAGATGCTTAACTGACTAAGCTACCCACGCGCCCCTAGACCTTTAAAATTTTTTTTTTTTTTTTTTTTTTTTTTTTTTTTTTTTACTAACATACAATGTATTATTAGCCCCAGGGGTACAGGTCTGTGAATTGCCAGGTTTACACACTTCACTCAGCATAGTACACACCCTCCCTGATGTCCATAATCCAACCACCCTCTCCCTACCTCCCTCCCCCTGGCAACCCTCAGTTTGTTTTGTGACATTAAGAGTCTCTTATGGCTTATCTCCCTCCCGATCCCATCTTGTTCTATTTATTCCTTTCCTACCCCTCCAAACCCCTCACATTGCCTCTCAACTTCCTCATGTCAGGGAGATCATATGATAATTTAGACCTTTTTTTTTTTTTAAACAGCAAATTGCCAACCCTGTTAGGTTGTAAAATCAATTAAGAGGAACATGCCCCCCCCCACCTTTTTAGAACAAACTTAATATACTGGACTAGAAAAGGAAACACTGGAGTACATTATAGCCAGTCAGAGTAATTCTTCGTGAAGTTTTGGGGGAGCAGTATAACATGTGCGTATGTATGAATGTGTGCATGCGGAACCGTTAGATGAGGGTCGCTGGAAGAGATGGTGCCCCCAGGAACGGCCTTCAGCTAGTGCCGGGGAGGAATTGGAAGGCGAATAGCCCAGCCTCTTCAGAATAGTGACCTGCTCATTAATGTGCCTGTATTGGCGTCACTCCTCCCTCCCACTCTCCTACAGGGATTTCTTTGGATAATGTCTCAAACTATTTTGGCTCAAATCCTTGTCTCCGATTCTGCTTCTGAGGGAAACTAGCCTAAGCCCCTGTCTTTTTCTGGGCAGGATTGTACTTTGATTTTTGTGATTGCAGGGAGAGGGAAGTTACAAGACCCCAAGAGTCCAAAGCTAGCCCCAAGGGAATAAAGGGGTGGCTCCAGTCCCACCCCAGGGCAGTGCTGGCCAGGCACCAGGGATTCCCCGGGCAGCTCCTATGAGGGCACAGGGTGAGACCCCTCAAATCTGAGCAGTCCTGGGCTTCAGAGCAAGAATGTTAGCTTTCCTGCTAGTGCAGGAAAATGGAGGAAACGCCACCAGCCCAGCCAGGCCTCTCTGCAGGCCTGCGTGTCAATGGTGCCGTCCAGATACAGTTCCTTCACTGGACCAGGGAGGGAGCAAATATCTACCCATCCTTTCATGGGAATCTAAAAGACAGAAGGCATGATTTCCAAACAGTAGCTTTAAGCAAGAGCAGACAATCCCCCACATCCCCTGGGCATATGTGCCATGGGTCCTAAGAAGGGGACACTGGGCTCCTGGTGTACAGCCTGGCCTCTGTGCCCACGTAAGGAAGAGTCCTTACCTCACAGGACCAGGAATGCCAGGCCCCTGGAGGGGACCCTCCCTGAGGCCTCTGGTCACAGATCCTCCATTGGTTAGCTCTTCCCGTAGCAGTGCTTCATACCAAACAGCCACAGGATTTCAGTGACATCCAACAGTGAGCACTCACCCAGCCCAGCTGTTTGCGTGTCGGGGTCACTGGCCAACCAGGGGTCAGCTGGGTTAGACTGGGCTTGGCTGCAGCAGCTCCACACTGCACTCCTGTCCCTCCTCCTGGAACCAGGAAGTTAGGCTGCACACCTTCTCCCCTCGGCAACGTCCTAAGTATGAAGGAGGCGGGGCCAGTCACACAAGCTCTCTTCAAGCCTCTGATCATGTTTTCCCTGATGACATTTCACTGACCAAAGCAAGTGATGGGGTCAAGTCCCAAGGCAGGGCGCAGGGATGTATACCGCCCCCACGGGAGCGGTGGGGAAGGGAGGGCGAGAATAAGCGGGGACGGTACGGGCACCGCGCCCGGCAGGAGCCCAAGGTGGCTGCGGACGGACAGATGGACAGATGGGGCCAACACTTTCCCTTTCCTTGTCTCCCGCAGGGTTGTGCTGGCGCTAGGGGCGCCCGCGGGGATGGGTAGAGCCGGCCAGGCCTGTGGCGCCGCCCGGGGGCTGTGCTGGCGCTAGGGCCCCACGGCGGCGTTAGGATGCACCTGTCGGCCGTGTTCAACGCGCTCCTGGTGTCGGTGCTGGCGGCGGTGCTGTGGAAGCACGTGCGGCTGCGTGAGCATGCAGCAGCGCTGGAGGAGGAGCTGGCCGCCGGCCGCCCCGCCCCGGAGCCCGCCCCCGCGCCCAGGATCGACTATCCCAAGGCCCTGAAGCTCCTGGCGGAGGGGGGCACGCAGATGGTGTGCAGCGGCCGCACGCACACCGACCGTGTGTGCCGCTTCAAGTGGCTCTGCTACTCCAACGAGGCCGAGGAGTTCATCTTCTTCCATGGCAACGCCTCGGTCATGCTGCCCAACCTGGGCTCCCGGCGCTTCCAGCCAGCGCTGCTCGACCTGTCCACCGTGGAGGACCACAACACCCAGTACTTCAACTTCGTGGAGCTGCCGGCCGCCGCCCTGCGCTTCATGCCCAAGCCAGTGTTCGTGCCCGACGTGGCCCTCATCGCCAACCGCTTCAACCCCGACAACCTGATGCACGTCTTCCACGACGACCTGCTGCCCCTCTTCTACACCCTGAGGCAGTTCCCGGGGCTGGCTCACGAGGCGCGGCTCTTCTTCATGGAGGGCTGGAGCGAGGGTGCCCACTTTGACCTGTACAGGCTGCTCAGTCCCAAGCAGCCGCTCCTGCGAGCGCAGCTGAAGGCACTGGGCCGGCTGCTGTGCTTCTCCCACGCGTTCGTGGGTCTCTCTAAGATCACCACCTGGTACCAGTACGGCTTCGTCCAGCCCCAGGGCCCCAAGGCTAACATCCTTGTGTCCGGCAATGAGATCCGGCAGTTTGCCAGGTTCATGATGGAAAAGCTGAACGTGAGCCACGCGGGGGCGCCCCTGGGCGAAGAGTACATTTTGGTTTTTAGCCGCACGCAGAACAGACTCATCCTGAATGAGGCAGAGCTGCTGCTGGCGCTGGCCCAGGAGTTCCAGATGAAGACTGTGACGGTGTCCCTGGAGGACCATGCCTTCGCCGACGTCGTGCGGCTGGTCAGCAATGCCTCCATGCTGGTCAGCATGCACGGGGCCCAGCTGGTCACTGCCCTCTTCCTGCCCCGTGGGGCAACCGTGGTCGAGCTCTTCCCCTATGCGGTCAATCCGGACCACTACACCCCCTATAAGACGCTGGCCACGCTGCCCGGCATGGACCTCCAGTACATAGCCTGGCAGAACACGATGCCAGAGAACACGGTCACGCACCCCGAGCGGCCCTGGGACCAGGGGGGCATCACCCACCTGGACCGGGCTGAGCAGGCCCGTATCCTCCAGAGCCGTGAGGTCCCGCGGCATCTCTGTTGCCGGAACCCCGAGTGGCTCTTCCGCATCTACCAGGACACCAAGGTGGATATCCCGTCCCTCATCCAAACCGTGCGGCGTGTGGTGAAGGGCCGGCCTGGGCCGCGGAAGCAGAAGTGGACCGTCGGCCTCTACCCAGGCAAGGTTCGGGAGGCGCGGTGCCAGGCGTCCGTGCAGGGCGCCTCCGAGGCCCGCCTCACCGTCTCCTGGCAGATCCCCTGGAACCTCAAGTACCTGAAGGTGAGGGAGGTGAAGTACGAGGTGTGGCTCCAGGAGCAGGGCGAGAACACTTACGTGCCTTACATCCTGGCCCTGCAGAACCACACCTTCACCGAGAACATCAAGCCCTTCACCACCTACCTGGTGTGGGTCCGCTGCATCTTCAACAAGATCCTCCTGGGACCCTTTGCAGATGTGCTGGTGTGCAACACGTAGCGAGCGTGCTGTGGCCAGGCCGCGGTGGGGGGCGGGGATGGCTCCCCCGGCTCAGTGCCCCGGGGCCCACTGGTGCCCTGCGGTGGCTTCTGGGAATTATTTATTTATCGAGCAGGCCTGCCCCTGGCCTGTGCCTCCGCGTCTTCTTACTGGGTCTAGAGTGTGACGTTCCCAGCACTTTTTGCACTGGTATAGTGGGACCCTCCCAACCCCCTTCTCCTATCCTGAGCCTCCGTACCCTGGAGAAGGTCCTCAGTGGGAGGAGGAAGAAGGAAAGTGAAAATCCTAAGGAGCCTCTGGCTGAGAGATCTTGCTGTACCCTACTGAATCTCTCTGGTTGATATCCAGATGTCTGGAAACTGTGAGTAAATAATGTGGTTGCTTGGGTGGGTGGTTCATCAGCTTCCATCATCATGAAATTCACCTGTAGCACAGTGAAGGTGTGTTTGGAACTTTCATTAAATGATTATAAACGTCTTGGTCAAGTCTTTTTTTATTTTTAAAATATTTTATTTCTTTCTTTTTAGAGGGAGAGTGAGAGAGCAAGAGAGAGCATGAGCAGGGAGCCCAATACTGGACTCAATCCCAGGACCCTGGGATCATGACCTGAGTGGAAGGCAGACGCTTAACTGACTGACCTATCTAGGCACACCTTGGGCAAGTCTTTTTATTGGGTAGTTGGAAGCAGGGCTGGTAGTCGGTGCCCGTGTGCTCTTTCATCCCAGCTATCAACCGAGGAGATGTGGCGATGGGCAAGCGGCGAGGACCGCGAAGTGGGGCAGGCTGGTTGCATTGCGTCTTGTGACTTGCCGGGTGTATGTCACTTTTCCCATCTAAGTGGGGTCCAAGTCTGGAAGCCTGGGGTCGGGTCTGCGGTGAAGAAGAGCACTGCCCACCAGGGGGCGCTCTTACGCTAAAGAGGACATCCGGCAGCCAGGACCACAGCCGACCAAACTGGGCATCCGGTTCGCTAAGAAGGACATAGAGCAGGGAATTCAGCAAGATAGCACGGAACACTTTTCTTCAGCAGGAGGAGTCCTCACGGCAGCCCAGGATCCGTTCTCCCCCTGTTCTGTGAATTGCTGCTCGAGGGTGAGGAGGAAAGACCCCGTCAGTAGTTGGGGCCACCAGCTTAGAAGCCCCATGGGAGCCATTGTCTTTCAAACAATAGACGGGGTTCCCAGCCCACCACCACCCCCCCCGCCCCCCTGGACACTGCGCTCAGTGGAGCTTGCTGCTCTGGTGCCTGCCCAGACACTAGTACCCGCAGAGCCCTTCCAGTGTGGACATAGCTCATCCATCATAGGTCACTTGTACTGTTAGCTTTGCTGAATGGCACACCTGTCATTCCACCGTTCTCTGGCTTCTGCAGAAACAGCTACTGCTGTTTCTGCTCCAAGTCTGACTCCTGGGAAGGAGAGCAGGAAAGGGGGTCCAGGAGGGAGAGCCACTGGCTGTAGCTCAGCTGGAATGTTGTTGCACCAAGCTAGACAGTTCTCAAGCTGAAGTGGTCTGTTAGATGAGTAGCGGGTCCCTGGCCAGGGCAGTCTGGGAAGAATGGCCTCGGTGCCTGTCGGTGGTGGATTCAGAGCAGGAGACCTGAGTGGCATGTTTTTGTGGTCACCAGGGGCCTCTGTGACCTTCCCTTTACCCAGAATATCTTTGTCCCTAACTATATCCTCCATCGACCACCTTCTCGGGCTGTCACATTGATGCACACGTGAAGATTCAGTTCAGTTGGAAGTCTCTAACACTGAGAGGTGAGGGTAAAACTACTTCAAAACCCCTTGGTGGTTTCTGCTAAGGCTGAACACAGCTCCCCTGGGTCTCAGCGATTCCACTGCTAAATGTATACCCCAGAGAAAGGAGTGCCAATGCCATTGAAAGACATGTATCAAATATAGCTCTAAATAGCCAGAAGCGAAACAAAACCAGTTTCCACCAACAGGTATATTCATGCAAAGGACACAACTTTTTTTTTAAGATTTTATTTTTTTAGAGAGCATGAAATGGTGGAGGGGGGGGGGCGGGAGAGGAGGAGGGGAGAGAGAAAAAATCCCAAGCAGACTCTGTGCTCAGCACAGAGTCTCACACGGGGCTTAATCTCATGACCCTGAGATCATGACCTGAGCTGAAAGCAGGAGTTAGATGTTTAATCAGCTGAGCCACCCAGGCGCCCCAGGACACAACAATTTAAAAAAAAAGGAATGAAATGTGGGTACACACAACTGTAAATCTCACAGAGTATTAAATATATACCGAGTGACAATATATACTGTATGATTCCATTGACATGAAGCGTTGGAACAAGTAAACCAACCTATGGCGGGAGAAATCTGAATCGCTCCTGGGAAGGGTTGAGACTGAGCTGGATGGGAGGGAACTCGGGCTGGAGATGTCTTGATCTGGCTGGTGGTTGCATGGCGACCGTCCATGTCACCAGGCATCCGCTTACACTTGAGATCAATGCCCTTTATGTACGTCACTATTGACCACAGTTAAATAGAAACAAAAACTCGGCCCAAGGGGCAACTCTTCTGGAAAGCAGTGTGGTGTCTTCAGCTCCCCAGTCATGAGGCCTGCCGCATCCCCCAAACCCCAGCTCTGCTGCCCTGTCGTATTCTGGAAGGTACTGTGCTCCCACAAGGGTTTGCCCACCGGCTAGAGGCTCAGCGTGGGTGTTTGTGTGTGTGGACCCTGATGCCGAGGAGCTCCACGAATGGTTCGTTTGTTCCATGAAACAATGGATTTCTGCCTGTGTCCATATTGCTTTTGCAAATTCGTAATCCTATGAAACTTTGTCCTGGTTTTTTTGGTTTTGTTTTGTTTTTTTTTCCTCTTAACATTGTAACATGAATGCTTTACCGTGTCACTGAAAGTTATTCTTTGAAAACAAGATTCTAGCTGACTGTAGAACGTTCCACTGCATGGTCTCACAAAGAAGTTGCTACCCTTTCCCCAGGTCACAGCATTTGTTAAGGAGCAGGAGCCTGGATCCACAACCAGCAGCCCAGCTCAGGCCCTTTGACACCTGTTTCTGCTTTTGCTGCTGCTTTGTTACCATGTTTCTTTTATTGATGTTAAGTTAATTTCTAGTGACTTGCACAGATCTTCACTGTACAGTCTCATGGGCTTCACGCATACATACTTCGTACCCCACACCCTTGCAAGGTGTACATTAGTGCTATTATCCCCATATTTGCAGTTTTTGCACTTTGGAAATTTAGCAGGCAAGAATTGTTTTTTGTTATCATACAGGGGTTACAAGAGCTGCATTTAACATTAAGGGTATGCCATTTTGTTGGTACTGTTTGTTTTAAATTAGTGTCCTCACACAGCTGCATCAAAGAATCGGGGGGACAATGATGGCAGGAGAGCCGGGAGCTGGGATCTAGGGTGCCCAGGAGCATCTCCAACAGAAACCCATCCCAATAGACAGCGGCAACCTCTGCACCCCATGAGTCAGCTCTGAGAGCACCTCTCTGGCCGTGGGTTGGGGGGCAGCGGGCCAGTGTGAGGCCTGGGAAGGGAGTGCACATGGACCCCCCAGCCCAAAGCAAACCCCTCAGAGGTGTCCCTCAGCCCTGGGCTGTGTAGCCTCTGTCCACCCCGCTTGGCCATCCCTGTGTGGTCAGGTGCTCCGGGAGTACCGCCCCCACCCCAGGCGCTACCCAACAGCATGTACCCCTGAGCTGATGGGGGGCCCTCCTCCATCTGGGCCCCCACCCTCCAGCACAGGAGGGCAGTGTCAGGTCTGCAGATAGTCCTCCTCAGATGTGGGGAGGGTGGAAGGGAAGCAGTGGCATGCTGCCTTCCTCTTTGCAGGGGTGTGGCCCTGCACTCTCCCAGCCCAGTGTGGAAGAAAGTGACAGCCTGGCCAGGTCACTCTGGTCAGCGCCAGAGGCAGAGCCCAGGGCTGCATCCCCATGCATAAAGGCACTGTGGGGTCTCCCTCAGGAGTCCTGCTGGCTGTGGGAACTCCAAGACCCTTACAAAAAGGAATTTCATGTCTCAGAGAAAACCTCGTGAAGCCACACAGCATATTAGAATTTGAGACAATTCTGTTCTGTTTGGGGAATAAAAAGCACAAAAAGATGTAGTTGCTTTCTGGGCACTTACATCTAGTGGAAATAATCCAATAATCTCTTTTGGAATGTTATACTGTTGGGACTTCCCAGGTTCAGGTAGGGCAGCCTTCTTCTAGGATTGCTAAGCTTTAGAAAAACACTCCAACTTGAATTTCATGTAACAGGTTTTTGGGTGCTGTATTTGCTGTATTGCTGTAATCTCGTGCTGTGTTTGGCAACACTACCTTTTTCCCCCTAGTGGAAAATATGAGGTGGGGAGGTTTGTTGTATAACCACAAGGTTAATAATCCCCCGTTCTCCCATTTTCCCAGTGGAAATGCAGAGGCGCTGGTGGGAGGAAGGCCTCACTCCTGCCTCAGCTACAATAAGAAATAGGAACGATACCAAATGCCTGAAAAGATGCAGGGAAATCAGCTTGCTCATATACATTGCTGAGAAGAGTGAAATGGTAGCCTGGGAATAGTTTGGCAGTTTCTTAAGAAATTAAACATATTACCATGAAATTGCACTCCTGGGCATTTGCCCCAGAAAAAAAAAAAAAAAGAATATTCTGTTCACACAAAAACAAGTACGAGAATGTTCAGAGCGGCTTTCATTGTATTAGCCAAAAATGAGAAATGACCCAGATGTCCTTCAGTAAACAGTAAACAAACTGTGGTCTCTCTGGACCATGGGGTACTAACTAATAAAAAGGAACAGTAATAAAAAAGGAACAGACTATTGGTAAAAGCAACAATTTGGCTGGATCTCAGGGGCGTTGTGTGGAGAGAAGAGAAAAAAGCAACTCTCGAAAATTTACATGCTGTGCGATTCCGTTTAGATACCATTCTCAAAATGATAAAAATTGTAGAGATGGAGACCAGATGTGCGGCTGCCGGGGATGAGGGTGGGAGAGAGTGAAGGGGCGGGTGTGGCGGGAGGGGTGGCAGGTAGGAGAGCATCCCGGTGCTGGGGCAGTTCTGTGTCTTGATTGCCATGGTGGTTAATGAATCCATGGGTGCTCAAATGAGACACAGTACACCAATGTCAAGTTCATGGTTTTGGAACTGTAATTACGGAAGACGCAACCACTGGGGGAAACTGGATGAAGGGTACACAGGACCTCCCAGTACTACTGTGCAACTACTGTGAATTCATAATTACGTCAAAATGAAAAGTTGAGGAAAAAAAAATAATCCTTGGGAGGATGAGAGGCCCGGGCTCCAGGCTCATGATGTGTCACAGTCACTGTCATAGTTCCTGCCACTGTCACAACCACCATCACAGAGCTGGTGACTGAAAATAGCTGAGAGGTGCAAGACGTCCTCCACCTCACTCCTTCCAACCGACCCTTGCGTGCACCTAAATCATGGAATCTAATTTGCATACTGAGCCCAGCTGGGCCCCGAGGGAGTCTGGGTAATGGCAGCTGCAGCTTTCCTGCCTGGGTCCTGCAGGAAGCCTTTGAAGGGTGGGTGGGCAGAAGTCGGACGACCCCGCCCCAACCCCACACACACCCTATCACCCACCAGGACTAGACGTGTCTTTGTGAGGCGCCAGAGCTTCCAGGTGTGCAGGGCAGGGAAGGAATGCCTCCAGTCCTTCCCAGCACGAGTCCGCGAGGTGCCTGGGGTCCCACCGGCCCTGCGTGTGTTTTCCACGAAGGCAGCCATCACCAGAACAAGGCAATCCGATGCGCGGGAAGCAGTCACTGCTGGATCTGCCTTATGCACTAGCCTTCAGGGTCATGCTCAGCATACCTCCCCCAGGGACATGGAGGGGAGGCCCTTGCTGCCTGGTGTGATGCAGGGTCTGTAGAAATGATTCTCTGGCAAATGATCCTCCACTGGGGAGACAGACACACAAGAAACTTGACAAAAATCCATATTCTAACACCCATCAGCTTGAAATGAGTTACTTCACTCATCTTGTCTCCTGGGCCTCCCACCAGCAGGTGCCCTTGACCTGTACTTCCTCCACAGCCCACACTAGGAACCCTCCAGAGATCATCCTGCCTCTGCCTGCCCTCTGGGGTGGGGTGTGCTGCTCCTGACCGCCGCCCCTCAGAAAGCCAGATGCTCCCGAGAAATCCTAAGGAGCTAAGTTGTGCCGTGGAACTGTAGACACTAACAGAAGCATTCCTCAGATCACACCTCACGTGGGCTGCCTTCCCTACTGACAAGCCTGGTTCACCCTGGAGGCTAGCTCCTCCCAGACGCCCTGCAATCCTGTAATCAAAGCCCACCACCTCTGCGGCTCGATTCCCAGGGCTTCCGTGTCTGTGCCTCCTGGCTGGGTGCTGCCTCCTCCCCCCTGAGGCCTCCCCCAGTGGACCTGCCATCCAGCATACCCTAGCCCATCACCGGCCATGTCACCAGACCGACCCATGACCCTCCCCCCATGCTACTTTCCTACTGAACTCAGCCTCTGCTGTTGTGTGAACTACATGGAATCCGACCTTCTACCTCGAGATGCCTTCCACTCTGGTCTGCTTCCTTGGAGGTTCAGTGACTCCTCTCCTTGGTCGGACAATGCCAGGGGTGGCAGAGGTCACCCCACCTCTTGCCCCAAAGGCCTCCAGTCCCTATAATACCCCAATGCCCTGCCAGACCCCACTCCCCCAAAAGGCATCCCCTGAGCCATGCTAACCAGAACCCCAGGTGGCCCAGGAGCTGCAGTGTGGGAAGTCTTGCCTGAGCTGGCGGGTGAGCCTCGGGGGTTCGGGGGCGGGGGGGCTGCCCACTCATCTGAAGGCCCTGGCCAAGGGGGAACCGTCTCGAAATATTCACAGAGGTCTCACCTCCTGCATCTCCTTGTGCTGCCCCCCACACCCTCAGGCAGAGCTCTTGTGAGCCCCTCTTTCCCACATGCTGCCCCCAATCTTCCTATATCCTCAGCCATGGGGACCTTGCTCACCCAGCAGAACGCCAGGACACATTCTTGATGGCCCAAAGACATTATCTCCAAACATCTGGGACACGTGGCTACCACAATGTGCCGCACACGTGGACTCTTTCCAAATTCTATATTCTGTGTGGAACATCTGAGTGAGTGAATGAATGAAGAAGGAAGGATGCTACAGTGGGGGAGGGGGCAGGGGAGTTAAAGGAGTTAAAGGGGCCTGGGTTCAAATCCCAGCTCCACCAGCTACCTGCTCTGTGACCTTGGGCAAGTGACTCAACCTCTCTGGGCCTCTGTCTCCTGTTCAGTTGAATGGGAGCAGTAATGCCCTCCTCCTGGAGTTACTCCAAAGGTTTGCGATGAGGAACACAGTAAAGCTCGAGGCACAGTGTGGGCCACCTTCTGTATTCACCTCACGCCAGGTGGTGCTCCCCAGGATCAGGGCAGCTGTACAGCCTCGGGCAATGCCCTCACTCCCCAGCTGACATTCTTTTTTTCTTTTCTTTTTTTTTTTTTAAGATTTTATTTATTTATTTGACAGACAGAGATCACAAGTAGGCAGAGAGGCAGGCAGAGAGAGAGAGAGAGAGAGGAAAGCAGGCTCCCCGCTGAGCAGAGAACCCGACTCGGGGCTCGATCCCAGGACCCCGGGATCACGACCTGAGCCAAAGGCAGAGGCTTTAACCCACTGAGCCACCCAGGTGCCCCCCCAGCTGACATTCTTTACCTGTAGAGTGACAATCATGCAGTTGGGATTGTCATAAGACATTTGCGAAATCACCTGTAGAAGCCCCCAGCGCCATGCCTGGTTTGTAATAAGTTATTACAGGTCTGGAATTCCACAGCCAAACCCTGGAAGCCAGAAGTCATTCCAAATTCTGGATTTTTCAGCTATAGAGAGGTAACATGGTGCCTATTTGTGTTTTATGCTACACTCTTGGTGGGGTCTGAGGTTATAAAACGTGATAACCAAGCACATTGGTATTTTCTGCGGTATAGGAATAGCGTATGAATATTCAAGCTGAGCAGGACATGAGTTTTGGCCCTGGATGTAGGAAAAGGATTTTGATTTTCAGGGCTTGGGAATCCCCAAGAAATTGGGAATTGCATCTAGAGAGCTGTGAACCTCTGTTACTATCACCAGCTGCTCCCCTTTGGAAACACCATCATTCTCCTTGGAACAGCCCTTCTGGAATGAAGTACAAGAAACAGGGTCAGGCCTGGGTTGAGTTGAGTCAGCCACCCGGGTGGCTGGCGACTGGGATGGCCTTACCAGACCCTGTGGCCGGCCGGTTTCTCAAGGACTGGTGTGCAGGTGAGCAGACCCCCCACACTGCAGACCCCTCATGTCTCTCGCCTCCCGAAGGCTTAGCTGTTTGCTTCGCTGGGCACATCCTTCTTATTTCAGAGGCAATGGCTGGGGGAGGCAGAGGGCATGCGGGACACCCTGTGGCTGAAAGTATCCTCTGGAAAGGATGCGAAGTGGCTGAAGCCTCAGGTTCGCAGGAAAGATACGGTTCAGAGCCTGAACCGACATTAAGGAGCAAAGAGCAATGGTTAGGGAGCCAGATGCCTGTGACCATGCTTGGCTCAGGGGTCGAAGTGTGCAGCTTCTTATTCCAGGCAATTGGCCCCGCCTCATCAGCAGCGCTGAATCCAAAAGTACTAGAGGAGAAGCTGTCAAAGTGATCGGGCAGGGGAGAGGGAGCCCTTTCAGGATGATTATGGGCTCAAGACAAGTCCTGCCTGGGTTCAAATTCTGACCCTTCCAACTCCAAGCTGGGTACCCTTGAACAAATTCCTTAACCCTTCTGTGCCTCATCTGTACAGCGGAGATGCTAATAATCACACGTACCCATCGGCAAACCACGGTCTCAATGCCCAGTGCATAGTCATTGCCCAGGAAATGTTACTAGTCATTATGGCTGGTGCCCAATAACCTTTGTCATTTGCCAGCCGTGAAGTGACCCCAGCCAGATCTGAACCCAGGGCTCCCTCGTTCAAGTCCAGTCCTCTGAAAATCAAAAGAGAAAAAAAACCTTAAGGGTGCCTACATTTCAAAAAGTCTTCAGAGGTGGAAGGGTGGGAGGGCAGGGCTACCCATGGAGGAACAGCACTGCGAGAGACCTGCGCCCCTGGCCAGAGCCACTCTTGGCTGAGAAGTAGCTCAGGAGGTGTGAGGCCCAGCCCTGGAGTTCTGAGGAGGCAGGCAGAACTGGGCTTGGAGCCTCCCTCGACCCTCTACCACCCCTGAGGGAGGAAGAGGCCCATGCTGAGGGCTGCGCTGGAGACGGGTCTCTGCTGAGTGGGCTGAGCAGAGCGCTGGGCCCTATGTCCCCACCGTGCCCTGGGTGGTCGATGTGCACTGGGCAAGCCAGGCAGGGCCACACACTGTTTATATGTCTGCCTTTCTGTGCTGAGCACACCTATTCACATCAGGACATAGAAGGGCTTGCTGGCAGCTTCAGGCCTTGCTTACTGACAAGCTTCTGGCTCAGTGTCTTCAGAGGGAAACCACATGCACACACACACATGCACGCATGCGTCTACCCTCCATATGCATGTGGGAGGCACAATTTTATAGTATCTGGAGCAGTTCTTAGGACGTTCTTGAACATATTTATTGGTGCAAGGGAGTAAACAGCCAGAGCCGAAAAGGCTGAAAGGAGGGCGGTAAGATGGAAAGCCCCCCACCCCCCACCACCTTCACCCTCCCGAGCAGACGGGACATCCGGGACACCCAAGGTATCCTCTGGTTTCTTCAGGCTTTTCCAATTTGTCTTCAGGTTGGGGGAACCCAAGAGAACGTGGCCACGAGGATGGAAGCTCATCCGGTCAGGGATGCTGCCCTGCCAGCGGGACAAGAGCCTTGCCTGGGCAGCGGGGGAGCTCATGGGGCCTCATCCCTGAAGAGCGTCAGGTTATGTTTCCGGATGTGCTCCAGCAGCACCTGGCCTCGCCGCTCCAGGGTCTGGAGCACCCGCTCCAGCCCCTGCCTCCCGCCCTGACTCTCCCAGAACACGGGGTCCATCTGCAGGGACAGGAGCAGCAGCTTCTGCAGACACCCTGAGGCAAGAACCTGCACAGCCGACTCAGGAAACCTGGAGGCAGGTCCCCCCGGGGCCAGGACAGAAGGGAAAAGCAAAAGTGCTCTCAGAAAATGTCTGGGACCGGTGAAGCCAGATGGCCAGGAATTGCACACCTGGCCAGCCTGGCACAGGTGTCCTGCAGAATGCCTGGGGCCCGCCTGCTGACTCGTCCTCAGAGAACCCTCCTACCAACTCTGCTGTGAAAACAGGCAGGGGATGGGGCTTCTGGATGGGTCCCCCATCCCACAGAGAAGAAGGGGAAACCAGCTCTGCTATCCCAGTTGAATGCCAGCTGCTGTGCTTGGCAAGTGCCAGGCTGAGCCACCTGCAGTGAGTGAGCAGGGAAGGGGGGCTCCCCAGGCTGGCTCCTCCTCTGGGACAAGGAGGCCCTCTGGATATGGGGGTGTCTGCTGACTGTGTCCTCCCAGCTCCCCACCTCCTCCTGGGGCTCAGATCCAGCAGCTTTTGTCTAATAGGCTGCAAAGCACTCAGGACCATGGGTCAAGGTCCCACGGTCCACAGCAGGGCTATTGGGTCTCCACCTCCAAATTTCCAACCAATCCCGCTGACCCTTACCCAGTGATGCCCTCCAGCAGCCGGAAGTTCAGCTTGTCCTCGGGATGCTGAAGGTTGCCAGCATTATCGATGTAGACCAGATGGGATGGATCACTGCTTCGGACCTCAGGGAAGAAGATGGACAGGGACAGGGGTGGGTGAGGTTGCAGCCTAGCTGGTACCCATGGCTTCTGTCAGTGTTAAGGGTCTTGGGGGCCCCTGAGCTGACAATCCCACAATGCACCCTGCTACCTGCCTGGAAGGTTCCCCTGTGCTGAGCTGTAATCTGACTTTATGGTAGTGCTGTGCTCAGTGCTTCCAGGCACCGTCTCAGTGAACCCTCCCAGCAACCTTAGAAGGGAGCCTTTAGCATCAGCTCTATTTTACAGAATCAGGGGCACGGAGAAGTTAAGTCATTTGCACACAGTCACACAGCTAAGTAGCGGGTTAGGTCCAACCTGGACCAAGTGCGAAGACACACCCTGAGAAACTGCAAGGCAGAGGGACTGATTCCTGCTCAGTCCCCTCAGGGGGCTAAGGGGTGAGGAGCACGGGTGAGAACCGGCAGGTGCACAGGGAGCCCACCATCAGGTTGTGGCTTCAGGGTATATTGTGTACGCGCATGCTCACACACCCTCACCCCTTCCAGGCCACTGGTGGCTGCTCTGTGCCTGCGTGTTCCCCTGAGTGTCACCAAGAACGCACACACCTTCCAGCCTTGGGCGCCATACTCCATCTATCCCCAGAGAAGAGTTTAGCGACTCCTAATCCCTTTGAAAACTAAAACCAGCAAAAGGGAATACCTTAGCACTTTAAAAATATGGTGTGGCTCGGAATGAGAGGCCTGGTCTTCCCTTCTCCCACCCTCATCCGCCCCATTCCTAGACATTCTCCAGGATTCCATGGTATTTTCCCATAATTCTCCCTATCACCCTCGGCTTAACTTATGAACTTTTGCCTCCAGGACCCTAGCTTTCCCTCCCTCACCCCTCTCTATACATCAGGGATCATCTATTTTTTGAAGCCTGATGACTCCTTCCTCCAAAATCTGCTGTCCTAGGGGATCTGTGAAATGGCTGCCCCCTCAGAGTGAATGATAGTTATAAAAGCCTTACCTCTCCCCGTGTGAGTGCCTTTTACCAGGGAAGAGGGGAGCAGGCTCTAAGGACAGGAGTTGGAGATTTCCTACCACCCAGAGGTTTAACGAGGCAGCCCAAGCCTCCGGGCTGGTGTGGCCTGCCTGATGCTCAGCCCGGACACCGTGCTGACAGCTACCCTCCACAAACAACTGGCCAGGGGAAGACATCGAGGACATTAGGGTCACTGGGGGAGAAGATAGAGTAGCCCTTCCTAAGGGTGGGCCCTTGCTCCTTGGGCAGAAGTGGCTGCTCTGCCATTCCTGTCCCTGTCTCTGATGGCCGCGGCACACCGCTTTCCCACCCTGGGCTCTACTTTTCACAGGAGGCAGCCCAGGGTTCCTCAGATTGTCACGAGCCTGTGAGCTGTAGAGAGAGCCTGTCACTGCCACTGCCCAGCCCTGTGGCTTTGGAAATTGCCCTCCCTTTTCCATGCCACAGTTCCTACATTGGCTGGGACGGTGGGGGCGGCTCTCCAGACACACAGTTCCCACACCTGCTTCCAGGGGCCCTCAGGGTCCCCTGTAGTCTCTCGAGGGGATGGTGGAGTGGTCCCACCTCAACTGTATCGGCAAAGGCCCACTGGGGTCAGTTTTATGTATGGTGGCTTCCCAGAAACATTGTTCAGACAAAGGCTCCTGCTGCTGAAAAGAACAGGGCTGGGAATGGCCCGTGTCATGTGATCTCCGCAACTCTGGAGCGGAATCTTCCGAAGGAGACAGGAAGACAGGAGTCTGGGTGACAGGGGACGTACCAGGATGTGGACCAACCGCAGCTCCTCTGGGTTCCGGCATTTCTCTCGGAGCCTCTCTTCCACACAGGGGTCCGATGGCTCGGGCACGAAGCCGCAGCAGTAGCGGTCTAGGCGGTCGTGCACCTGCGAGGACACCCAGCCTGTGAGGGGTGCGGCTCAGGGTCTGCCTGCCCCTCGGGCCCAGCACTCAGGCAGCCTGGCCCGGGGGGACCTCGTGCTGGAGGCAGCCCTTGGTGGCCGTCAGTGCCGGTCAACCCATTGCTGGCCCCTGGCCAGAGAGGGAGCTTCTGCTCTGCTCCTCCAGCCAGCTCGCCCTGCACCCCAGGAGCTGCTGGCTCACGCCTCAGGCCAGCACAGCTTTCCACCGAACTCTGGCCTGAGGCCACTGGGCCTCCCAGTGCTGACCATCCATGTCCTGAGGGAAATCCACTGGGACTCCACTCCTTGTTTAAGCAGCCAGTGCTGCAGCAGGGGTCCCTCCCTTCCTTGGAGCTAAACGTGCTTTAACGACCATCTAGACAGCTCCAGAGTCGACACCTCTCCCACCCTGCGGGGAGGCCGGAATCAAAATCAAGGGAGGAGGAGGGCATTCCCCTCACAGGCTTGGTTTCCACTGGATGCCTCGAGTGGGAATTCTCAAGCATGATGTGGGGTCAATTCTGAGGAGCTCTGCCTCCCACCCCCTATGTACACACATGTAAATGGCATTTCAGAGTGTCACAGGGTTCTCACAATAATATATCCCACTCACCTGCTTCCAGGAGCTTTCTTCAGAAGGAAGGAGTTGCAGCCTGCAAGTCAGGAATTAAACAGAAACAGGGATCCGCCCCCGCCCTGACCTACTTGAGGAAGTTATCTGCGGTAGGCAGCAAACGCAAAGAGGTCCAGAACGGAGAGGCCTAAAAACAGAAGTGGCAGAGTCCTCTTGGGTGGGAGAGGGAGGGTCTTGCTGTAGGGAGAGAGACAGGAAAGGGGGAGGTGAAGGGGGAGGTGGTGTGGAAAAGGTTGGGATGTACTAGGAAGTGGATGAGAGAGAGGGTGAGGCTGGGGACAGCAGGGAGTGTCTGTCACAGGGGGGTGAGCTGGAGGAGATGCACGTTTTTCCCTCATAGGGAGGAAATTTGGTTTGATACAATACCTTGAGGAGTGCTAATGACAGAAGGTGAGCTCTCCAGAGGTCTGGGTGTGGGAGGACTTGCTTTGCTTGGGGCAAGAGGAAAAATCCATTTGTTGCTGTGGGAGGGGGAGGAGAGAGAGGAGAGGAAGAGGGAAGTGAAGCAGGGAGCAGCAGGAGGCTGAGGGTGTGAGATGTGCCCTCCCCAAACCCTCCTCCCCCCAGCCAAGTGGCCACCCTTGTGAAATGCTTGCTGGCCTTGGGGGAAGGGCTGAGCTCTGAGTTCAGGTCTAGTGTGGGGTAAATCGAGGCAGGTGAAGCAGCAGTCAGCTGCCTGGGATTTGCCCAAATCCTAGGAAGGTCTACCAGATCCTCCTGGGTTGTGGGGCCCGTGGTTTGAATGATCTTAAGTGCCCAGGCGGTGTCAGGGTCGTGGGAGAGGGAGGACTCCGGGACCCCCCCAAGGAGGCTGATGAATCACACAGGAGCTAACTCTCAGGACGTGAAGGAAATGCAGTTCCTGAGAGAGCCTGGTGTGTGGAAGACCCAGCAGTGAGACCCAGATCCCACCTTTGCAGAATGGCTGGTCTAGTGCAGGAAGCCTGGCAACACCCCTGGAGAGGCAGGTGCCAGCCTGGGAATCCAGAAATCAGCTCCAGGTAACATACTCTGGTTGGGGCAACCGTCCAGGCCAAGGGCACAGAGGGGACAGAGTCAGGGTGGAGGTGAGTGAGAGTCAGTTAAAGGGAAGCAGGAAGCCAGATGGCAGCAAGTGGGTGATGAACCCCACAGAGAGAAAGGGTTTGCTTCCTCTCTCAGTCCTCGGGAAACTTCTGTGATTCTGCTCTACCACATGGTTCAGCTCTTGGGGGAATCTGGGGCACCTGCCTCCCCCATAGTGGTGGTGACGGTACAGGACAGTCACAGGTTTAAAGCAAATGCAGGGGCCATTTTAATCTGACACAGCAATGACAGGGTCTCCCTCCGAGATGATGATGATGTGGTCTAATAAGAAACATATTTGGTCATGGTCCCCTGATCCTGGTGCAGAGCTCCTAAAACCTTTGGAATTTCCCGAGAGATTCATAATGAGCCCCTCTGAGCACATCTGTGTTTATGCTGATGAGATGACGCAGGGGAGCCCTAGATAACTTCAGAACGGGGGCTGGTCACTGGAAAGACAAGTGAAGAGAGGACAGGAACTTTTAGCCCCATACTCCAACCCCCCAGGAAGAGTAGAAGAGCTGGAGATGGGGTTATAAAAACTTGAACAATGAGATTTGGAGCACTTCCAACCACTTCTGGGTTGGAAGTGCTCCATGAGTCAGGAGGGTGGCCCATCCCAGCTCCACAGGGACATAAAGCTCCTGGGCATGGGACCCTTCTGGACTCACCCAATATACCTCTTCATCAGAACATTCATTTGTATCGTTTATAATAAACCTGTAAACATAAGTAAAGTGTTTTTCTGAGCTCTGTTGAGCCATTCTATCAAACAATCCAACCTGGGGCGGAGGGCAGTCATGAGAACCCTTGGTTTATAGCCAGTTGGTCAGAAGTGTGGGTAGCCCAGGACTTTTGACTGGGATCTGAAGTGGGACAGTCTTGTAGGACTGAACCCCTTAGCTTGTCTGGGATCTGACACGGACTCCAGGTGGACAGTGTCAGAATTGAATTGCATTGTGGGACACCAGTTGGTGGTGGAGAATTGGTGTCAAAACAAAACATCAGGGCACCTGGGTGGCTCAGTGGGTTGAGGCCTCTGCCTTAGGCTCAGGTCATGATCCCAGGGTCCTGGGATCAAGTCCCACATCAGGCTCTCTGCTCAGCGGGGAGCCTTCTTCCCTTCCTTTCTCTCTGCCTGCCTCTCTGCCTACTTGTGATCTTTGTCTGTCAAATAAAAAAAAATCTTTAAAAAACCAAAAGCAACAACAAAAAAAACCAAAACATCGTTCCGGTGACCACCACTATGAAAACCACCGTCCATCCCCAGCTCCTTCACTCCTCACTGCAGCTGTGCTAGGGAGACGCTATGAGCCCATTTTACATATGGGGACACTGACCCCAGACATACCCAAGGTCATAAATGTAAAAGTCACGTAGCTAGGATTTGAGCCAAGGTCTGCCTGGCTCGAAGGCCAGCTCTCGGCATTATCCTACCCTGCCTCCCTGAAAATCAGGAAAGGGGAGCTGGTTACAGAGGTCAAATGAGGTCTCCATCATTACTCTTCATGAGATTAATTAATATGGTCTCACCCTTGCTAATTAAGGCTAGAGAAGAGCTTTCAAAACTATGAAGGAGGAAGGGGAAGAATGAGAAAACACAGAGCCTGTCATCCTCCATGACAGCAACTGAGGCAGCCGCGGGCATGGTGGGGTTTGGACAGCCCATGTCTCTCATCTGTGATTACTGGGGGTGACCAACCCAGGCCAGCACTACCATCCTGCCTCCCTCTGCCCAGTGGCACAGCCACGCCTCTCCACAAATGGGGCGGAGGGGGGACGGTCTGTCCTCTGAAAGGCAGTACTCCTCAAAGCTACCCCCCAGTCCACTCAGCCCGGCTCAGCTCTGGCCAGTCAAAGGTCTCGCTTCGTTTCCATATCCCTTGGCAGGAAAACTCACGTATGTTCTGAAAAAATGCAGAATTGATCTCCTCCAACACAAACAACAATAACTATGGTTCAATCAATGTCACAAAACTAGACATCCAGGAATGAGAGCGTTAGAGTCCCAACTGCTGTCTCAAAACATGTTCTGTTTTGCAACAGTTCAGCATGGAGAAGTCGCACATCGGGGCCTAGACCAATCACCCAAACAGGCTGAGGGCAATTCTGTGAGGCCCCATTAGGGAGTATTTCTAGGGGCGGTGGGCCAAAGACACCCACAGGCGCTGCTCAGAGGACTGGTCCAGTCTGTCCAGGGTGGCATGAAGTGAGCCCATTAACAAGACCCCCGACATGGGCCATCACTGCTTTGGCTGCCTGGGCTTTGGATAACGACAGCCACAAGTCACAGAAAAACTAAATTCAAAACGGTTTTAACCATAAGGAAAATTAAGATCTTCAGTGGCAGCGATTAGCCCCAAGATCGGGCAGGCTAGAGATACATGTGCTCCTTATTGTCGTGGTCAGGACTCTTTCTGCTCTCCACTCCCCACCAACGAGGTTAACATCACAGTGTTGTCTCTGGAAGCCTGCTGGTGGCCACTGTGGGCATGTGCTTCCTTGTTCATGTCCAGAGAGAAGTAGAGGACAAATGAGAGAAAAAGAGACAGAGAGACAGATAGAAGGGAAAGGAAATTCTCCTCCAACAACCTTCCCTTTAACCTGACTGGACCAAATCGGGTCATACACATCCCTGGACCGAGGGTGGCCAGTGGAAGATGGCGATGCACTGATCCCCAGACCTGGGAATGGGAAGAAGGTGAATCACATCAGGGCTCTGTGTGAAAGTCTAGTTTAGCTGCAGTGTCCTCACTCAGGCTACTAATAATAGCATTGACCAGGACAGGGCTGAGGACAGAGCCCTGCAGCTTGCCTCCAGACCATCCCACCTCCCAGCTGGCTTTAAAGCCACTTGAAGCCTGTATCATGTTCCCATCTGCTATGTCCTCGCTTTATGACCTGAGGAAGTTATTTAACCTTGATACTCCTCAGTTTTCTCATCAACAAAATGGGGCAGCGATACTCCCCTCCCATGGACCTGCCCTGAGGCTCACATCCGATAATGATACCTGTGAGGCAGGGGGTGGTTGTTGAGAAAGAGCCTTCTGTTATGTCTGTCCTGGGAAAGACAGGCCCAAAGACCTCCAGGAATCTCAGGGGTCTACCCCCCACCACCCCCACCCTCCGCCACAGGAACCAGGAAACCCCAGCTTCACCCAGTGCTACAGGCCAGAGAACCAGAATCTGAAATAAAGTAAGTTACAACAGGGTAGCCATGCTCTTGTGGGTACGCCCAGTTTCTGGACAGATCTGTCCAACACACAACACCTGCTGGGTTCTCTTTGGCTAGGAGAGTAAAGGCCAGGGCAGTTTTGGCAAGACTGACACAGTAAGTGCTCTGGATTTCATATTATGCCTGACGCCCAGCCAGCCAAGGCCCCTTCCTCCCGCCAAGTCCTTCCCAGCCCCGTCTCCCGGCCATTCTGTGTGGATCTCAATTTACAGCATCTATTTCCAGAGGAAGCCACAAGGAACATGGGCCCATCCAATATTCCTGGCTTCTCAACTCAGTACCCATCTGAATGTTTAACAGGAAGGGCCTAGCCAGGCCCCGTTGCCAGTTTGATTATTTCGCCATATTGTCTGGTTATTTTTTTTCCACCGAAGAGAAATTCAATTTCAACAGCAGCGGGCTAGCAGCCAAATGGGACCAAGATTAAGTTTCATTCCCACATTCCTTCAGGATTTGATTTTCTTTCCCCCGTTTTGAAAAAAGAGCAGTTACCAAGAAAAAATGATAAACCTTTGCAGTGTTGCTTTTCTGACCCACCCAGCAACGTTGCATGCCCATAATGGGGACTGAAGTCTGTTCACATTTACTTAAGCCATTGTAAAGCTCACTCAGTGCTTTCCACGCGACAACCGGTTCACTCCTTCCCGGTAGCCAAGGGATAAATGCCATTATTATCCCCACTTCAAAGTTGTGGAAACTGAGTCCCAGTAATGTGCCGAAGGTCTCACGGCAAGGAAGTGGAGGTGCCGGGACTCAAACCCGAGCGGTCCGTCTCTGACCAGTCAGGGGGTGTGGGGTGTGGCTGCATGTGCTTTGTGGCACCAGAGCTTCCAAGTTCCCTGCTGGCAAAGATGAAGACATGGTTTGGTCCTGTCCCCAGCACCCGCACTTGTTTTCACAACCGGAGCCTTAGCTGAGGTTTTTCTGAATGAAAGAATGAGTGAATGACATGCGTGGCTGGCTGACAACACGGGGACTATGATCACTTACATTCTACCTTTCTGGCCAAGATGCCAACACCGGAAGTGTCCGGCGGGAGGCCTGGCTTTGTGGCCACCACACAGGACATCTGGGTGAGACAAGACACTGCAGTCTGCCAGCGAGGGACAGGAGGTCCGGCTATGGGAGAGGGGAGGTCTGGGGGGAGCCAGCACAGGGTAGGAAAGGTGGCCAGAGTCCCCTAACTGACCCATCAGGCTCCTGGGCCAAGAAGGGTTCCTCAGCCAGTGCCTGATCTGGGTCTGGTGGATTCTAGGAGGACCACTTGCTGTTCCTGGAGGCCCATCCCCCCCTCCTCCGTTTAGGGACCTTCTCCCCGGCTGGAAGTAATGACAGGCCTGGGTCTTTCTGGGTGGAAAGGGTGGCTCTTGGCAGGGCCGACTCACCGCCTGGTGATCAGACTGCCACGAGGTGGCAGCATCTCTCTCCACAGAGGGCAAGGATCTGGTCCCACCCTGCCCAGTGGGCGGACAGAGAATTCTTGAGGCTTCTTTGGGGAGGTCAGAGTGGGAGAGGAGTGGGTTAATGGGTATTGCTCCCACTTCCCTCTGAGGACTCACCTTGGAGTGTTCCCCATGTGTCCTGACAAAGGGCAATCATTCCTGGAAGCTTCAGGAAGGAACATCTGGATGTTGCATCTGTCCCAAGCCTGAGGCCAGAGGTTGTGTCCCCCGCTTGGGATGTGGGTGAACAGACTGGCTAACAGGCTTTGAGGAGATGCACTGAGAAGAACTAGATCTTATCTAAAAAGACATATGTAGATTGGTCTAAAATTCTAACAGCAACACAAACACCACAGCCGTGAAAAGATAAATCCACCACAGCAAAAAAGTTTCCAACCGAGAAAGCTAGGGTGAGTCACCATTAGAACACCTTCCACAAGAGTCCTCACATAATAAAGAGTCCCCACATCAGAAGGGAAATGCTGTGACCTCTTCCACGGATACTTGGAAGACATTTGATAAAATTTTGCATCCATTCCTGAGAAGAGAAATTCTTAATAAAGCAAGAATAATGAATAGCTCCTCATTATATCTTCAGTCAAAAACTACTATGATGTTTAATAGTGAAACAGCAGAAACTGTCCCAAATCTGTAGCAACAGCTCGTGTCTCCCAGGCCATTAAAATTTCCCAATCACCCTGGAGCCGCCAGCAAATGTAATGAGGCGAGAGGCAATGAGAAGACCAAGGGCATTCATTACAGATGAAACGCTGAGATACTTGGAAAACCCAGAGGATTAACTGAGCAGCTTTTAGACATCACATTAAAACACAAAAATAATAGCCTTCACACAGCCTGGAGGCTACTGGCCAGAACATCTAATGGAAAAAAGATCCCATTCTCAGTGGCCACAGGAAGATGAACTCCCTGGGAATAACCCCACACGAACAGAAGACATCTAGATGCTTCTGAGGAACATGAATAAAGGGAGAGACATAGCTGCTGGAGAACGTCATTGAAAAGACATGACTGCTGGTTGACCTGAGATCTGGACCTGGGCACTCAGAGGCCTCTTGCCCCCTCCCTGGTCCTCCTGGGAATGTGGGCTTCGCTTGCCTTTCCTGATCCCAGAGGCTGCTCCGAGGACATGGCCTTGAGATGTTGATGTGGTGTTGAGAACACCTGCATGGTGTACATGAGTGAATCCGGTTAAGGCCTCTCTATAAACTTCTAAGGTTTGGTAGGTGGGCACGGAGATCCTCTGTCTGGCTGCTGCTAAAGGCAAGCCTGGTATATAAGTTCTCTTCATTGATTACACCTACCACCTACCAACCTGGAGTGGTCTGCCTCTTTGGTCTCTCACGGCCCTCCACGTAGAGGGGCCGCTTTCAGATTACACCTGGGGAGGTCCAGAGTGGGTTGTGAACCAACAATATCCAAATCTTGGCTAGAATGACTTCATGTTTTAGGATATAAATTCTCTCTACAGTCCACACAAATTTAATTTGATCCCAGTAAAATCCCAAAAGGACTTGCGAAGGAGAAGGAGTGACAAACTGACTCTAAATTTCTTACGATAATAGTATGCAAGACTATCAGGAAAATTCTAAGAAAGAGCAATGAGGAAGACCAAGCCCTACTGGTTTGGTTATCAACATAAAATACGAAGCACAGCAATTAAAACTGTGATTCTGGCATAAAAATAGACAGAACCTTTACTGGGACAGAAAAGGGTCCAGAAATAGACCTACATACATATGGAAATTGGCTATATGGTAAAGGCAACATTTCAGATTGGGGAAAAGGTTGATTATTCAACAAATGTACTGAGACATTTGGGTTGCCATCTGAAAAAAAAATCGTTGTTTTGCATCTTATCTCTTGCTCCAAATAACTTCCAGATGGATCAAAGATAGATGAAAATACATGGAGTCTTAAAAATAACCTTGAAGTGAGGATGGCCTTTTAAAATACATACTAACCCAGAAGTCATAAAAGAAAAGCTGGATAATTTTAGTAACATAACATCTTTTACATTTCTGCATAGCAGAAAGACTATAAACAATGTTTAATGACAACCGAACCTGAAATATTACCATACAGTAAAACGAAAGACTAATTGCCTTCATCTATAAAAAGCTCTTGAAATCATTAAGGAAAAGGCCAACAACCCAAAAGATAATGGGGCAAATACTATGGACAGACAAAGAAGAAAACAAGTTAGAAAAATCCAAACAGAGACAGGGCTATGGTGGGGCTGAAGAAACAGGGAGGCGCCCACGGTCCCTGTCACGTGGGACAGGCGCTGTACCTCCTTAAGACGTTTGGACCCTGGGCTCATAAATTCATTTTCTACTGCTGCATTGCAAATGACCAGGGGCTTAGTGGCTTCAAAGAACCCACTGATTATGTCACAGTTTCTGTGAGTCAGGAGTCCACCACATTTTCGCCAGGTTCTCCAGAGTCTCACCACATTGAACTCCAAGGTGTTGGCCAGGTGCTGGGTTTCATCATAGCTCAGGGTCATCCCCTAAGCTCGTTCAGGTTGTTGGCAGAGACCATTCCTTGTGGTTGCAGGACTAGGTCCCGGGGATCTCAGGGTCCTCCTAGAGACGTTCCCTTCCGCCACGTAGTTCATAGCATGGCTGTTTGCTTTCTGAAGCCAGCAGGACACTCTTCAGATACTTCATCTCTTTTGAAAGCCTCCCCTGATTAGGTCGGACCCATCCAGGATAATCCTCCCTTTGATCAACTCAAAGTTAAATGATTGGTAACCTAATCATTGAAGTGCTGGTCTATCATATTCGCAGGTCTCACCCTAACTCAAGGGCAGGGGCTAATGCCAGTGGTGAGGGAACTGTGGGGATCATCTTAGAAGTCTGTCCCTCATGCCTCATCCTGGTTGAGGTCCTGCTTTTAAATATATGTAAAGATACTCAATGTCAGCCTTGTCCAGACAGGGGTTTCCATCCTCCGTAGTTGGCTACACCATCTGTGAAATGAGGTGGAACACAGCTCCCATCTCTTTGCCTGTTGTCGGACTTAAATGGGTTTATGTGTGTGGTTTGGGTCAGACATTGCCAGACAGCCGTAGGTGCTTCATGAATGGCTACTCTGATATGTCACGTCTCTGGTTGGAAGCCTGAAACGTCGGCGGTCAGAACAGATCTGAGGTCCTTTCTAACTGACAGAATACCTGATGTTCCAGGAAGACTAAACCAGAGGAGATACACATGAACTGAAGCCACAGATTCGGACTCAACAGAAGGAACACACACAGGATCACAAATAACTGAAAACAGGCTCCTTGGGAAGGAAATGGGCCAGTCCCACCCAGAAGAGGCTCAATAAATACTTCTTCTAGAGCCAGTTTGGTACAGCAAAGAGGGCAAGACCATGCACTCAGGGGCCAGGTGGCACTGGATGAAACAAGGCTTTGACTGTGGGCAAGTTCCTTGGCTCTTTTATTTTTTTTATATATTTCTTTAAATTCTTTTTTTTTTTAAAGATTTATTTATTTATTTGACAGATAGAGATCACAAGTAGACAGAGAGGCAGGCAGAGAGAGAGAGAGAGGAGGAAACAGGCTCCTTGCCGAGCAGAGAGCCAGACTCAGGGCTCAATCCTGGAACCCTGGGATCATGACCTGAGCCGAAGGCAGAGGCTTTAACCCACTGAGCCACCCAGGCACCCCTCCTTGGCTCTTTTAAACCTCAGTTTCCCCATCTGTAGAATGAAGCTAAGAATATTTTCTTCCTCCAAGGGCTGTTATGCATTAACACAGGCAAAGTGCTGAAACAGTGGTCAAGGGCATTGGCATCTGTCCTGGAAGTGTAAGTTAATTAACGGCCAGAAGGCAGGAGCATGACAGACGTTGTCTTCTACCTCTATGATTCTATACAGACCCTATACGAGAGACCTATAGAAAGCTTTGGGATTCTTTTCGGTCTAGAGGAAGAAGTGGTGTTTGAGGAAGCAAAACACAGTAACACCTAGACAGGAAATCATACAGAGACCCTGGAAGTTCATTCATCACCTGTTCGTTCATTCATTCATTCATTCACTCATTCATTCATTCAACAAGTGCTTATCTAGGAGACTGAGTCGAGAGTTTGGCTCTGTGCTAGGTTCTGAGGCTGTGGTGATGAACAAAACAGAGACATATGATAAATACATGAACAAATAAATAAAATATTTATATACTGTGCTGGGAATCAGAAAGGGACTAGACAAGATGCCATGAACGAGAAAGAGAGTAACAATGAGGGGTGGTCAGACTTGCTCAAGCCTGGGGAGGAGGAGTCAGAAGCAAATCCAAGCCAGAGGCCCTGCACCGGAAGGAGCTGGGTGTGTTTAGAAACTAACCAAGGCCAAGTGCCAAGAGATGGGGGTGTGGACAGATCCTTGAAGGTCTTTGAAGACTATGGGGCCTTGGAGAACCTGATCTTGAGAGCACTGAGAAGGCCTTACTTTGTTTTAATGGGAAAGTGGGACACGATCTGATTTATGATCTTAGAAGTGTGCTCTCTGCGTCTGAACACTTCCGTGTGAACTTCAGAGCTCACCCTCCAACTTGCAGCTGCTCTATGGCTTTATCTGGGACCTTTCTCCAAATTCCAGGGGCCCCATGCCACCAGGAGCAGCCCTCAACCAAAGATTGATAGGATATTTGGCTATAAATACCTGAGTCCCTCACCTCTTGGTAGGCTAATTCTGAGCACGTATTTTATACCATTTCTCAGAAATTTTCCTGTGGAACTAAGCCCCAGTCACCCATGTGGTGACCTGCTTGATACCATGTCCTTTATCGGCTGCCTGCCCTCTCATCTCACTTCCCACCTCCCTTCAGGTGTTTCCTGAGATTGTCCCCCAGATAAAGGACCTCCCTGGAATCCTGGGCTCAGGGTCTGCCTGGGGAAGACTTCTGTAAGGCGACTGGATTGGAGGGGACATAAGTGGAGGCAGGGAGACACATCGGAGGGCTGTTGTGTTAGTCCAGGTAAGGAAAGATGATGACCTGGGCGAGGATGATGGCAGGTGAGGCTTCCTGGGATCTCCACTCTTGGGGACATGTAGGCCCTTCATAACAGAGGTTGTAGAAATGCTCTCATGAGCCCAAATTACCAGCTCCCAGTCTGCCTGAATTCTCCACATCTCACCTACCATCTGGCCAATCACACACCCTCTAAGAGGAAGCACAGTGTGAGAAAAGAGGCCCCTTTAAAAGAGAAAAAAATAGAAATGAGCCCAACTCCCCCAGCACTTCCTGCCCTCACTCTGGCCTCTGGGTCAAAGGCCCCCTTGGGTCCCAGGCACAGCTCCTCTCAGGTTGGATTTGGCTCACAATGAATGTGATGGTCATTAGCTCTTCCTGATCAGGGCCTGGCTGGCCATCATCACTGACCCAAGAGGAGAAGGACTTTCTACATTTTACCAGAGTGAATACAACTCTGCTTGCAGGGCCCCCCCACGCCCCCCGACCTTGAGTCCCACCCAACGAACACACCAACACATTCTCCCACCCATTTTGTCCACCTGAGTAGAACCAGCTTCTCACTGATCTGTTCAGAAGTGGCGGACTCTCTCTTGGTCCTGCTTCTTTGCATGACGCAGCCTGGAGTGGTGGGCTGCTACCTACTCACAACTAGTCCTTTATCTCTCATAGCCAAACAGCTGATTAGCTGAGAGCACGGTCCCGGTCATACCGCCTGCCAGAACTTGCTCTTGACTTTTTCATTAGGAGTTAGACGTTGTGAGTGTTCTCCCACTAGTCCCCTGGGACCCAGTCTTCCCGTATGTACTGATGGCTTTCTAGGACAAGGGCGGCAGCTCTCTGCCATGGCCCCTTTCTGGCTGAGGGATCTGGTTTGGCTGGCCAGCACACGGGCCGGACCACAGGAGCCAGGAGGTCGATGCCCTCACGAGCTGTCACAGCCACTAGTGTGTCACTAGTGTGGTAAATAATCTAGCTCTGGCCCCCACATGAGACAACTTTGGTGTGTGTTGTACACACTCCCTCAGTGGAAATAAAGAGCTGGTATCTTAAGACACTGAATTCTGGATAGGTTTCTTAGCATCTCTGCAATCACTAATACGAGGTGTTAGATGGGGTTTACAGAGCATGGGGTATGATTTGTGGGAGTACAAGGAACGCGGATGTGTGCGGTGGTTGTGTATTTTGTTGGGGAAATGGTATTTGTGATACACAAACACAAAAAAGCGAGTGTTTATACGGGATAACACCAAACCAATGAGTGGGCAGTATATGGAGTTTATACTCAGTTCCCAGTTAGAAGGCACCTTGGATTTCTGTGCTGGGAAACCCACATCCTGAAACCTCGCCTCTCTCTGACTTGCTAGTGGCTTCTAGGAAGGCAGCCCCAGCCAGACAGGGGTGTTGGACTTGACTGGTGTTCAGCAAACCAAGGAAGAGGTGGCACAAGGCCAGCCAAGTAGCGTCTGACCACACACCCAACCTTCGTGTGCCTTGGCTGCTGAGGTTTCTGTCCCCACGACAGGGCTTGGCAGCTGAGGAAGGGTCCACACAGCGACTCTGGGAGATGCACACAGGGGCTCTGTGTGGAGCAGAAAAACTGTGGTGTGCACATCAGCTGGACTGGGGCTTTGCAAGGAGGTGCCTCCAGTCTCAAGGCTGTGAGACACAGAGGGTGAGCAGTGACTACTGTGAGTAAACAGGGCTCAGTTCTGGTAAGGGACTCTGTGAGACATGTGGCATGCACACAGCCACCCTCACCAGGGAGGTGGGGTTTTATACTCTGGCTCCCATCAGTGCCCTGAGGCTGCTCCTGGAAGCAGACAAGCAGCCTGCCCTGTTTGCCCAGGACTGTAGGTCCTGTGGTCTAAGAAACTTCTCCTTCCTAACCTGGATGTTTGGTCACACCACCTGGAGAGCATTAGCTCCCCAGCATCCAGCCTGTCACTTGTCACCCCGAGCAAGGCCACAGACACAGGTGCTGGCAATTAGAAGATACCACACATTTTAACGGTCAGACCCAACGGGATGAGGTCAAGGCATCCAGTCCCATTTTCGATGTAAGAAAAGTGAATCTCCGAGAGGCAAAGTAATCGGCTCAGGGTCATCCAGCTTCAGGAAGGGGTCTGCGGGTGGGGGGTTCGAGCCCAGCTCTGTCTGATGCCAAAGCCCATGCTGACCACGAGGCTACACACTCCTCTTTGTTCACAAAGCAGCATTTGTGGACACAGGCTGGAGAAGCCAGTAGTACCTCAGGAGAGCAGCGAAGCCTACGGACTGGAAACAAACACCCACCGGCTGACAGGTAGCATCCATGGTTCCGGGGATGGGGCGGTAGGCAGATGTCAGAAAATAAGGGGTCGGGCCTATGCCCAAAAGGAGAGCAAGGCAGCCTCTGAAGCAGGCATCCCTTCTCAGCTCAGGCTGATCACTGCCATATGGGAATGGACGCCCAATGTTACTAAACCACCCAATGTTTCAAAGGAAGCTGGAATTTTATGGGCAATCTCCAAAGTATTACATGTTGTCTAAGAATTTTCTAAAAACACAAGGGGAACCAACCCTGGATGGACCAAATACAGTGGGCCTGTGGCTGCCTGAACCCTGTCCTGTGGCTCATCCACTCACCCCAGCCCGTGAATCTGAGGGCTCACATGGGTGTCTTTCCTCAGTAGGCATCCCTGGAGAAATGGGGGTGGGCTCAGTCTGCATTTAGCACACTATTCCACCTGTCGTGAGCTTTTTTTTTTTTTTTTTTTTTTTGGTCTTAATTTCTGGACACATTTCTACACATGTGTCTCCACAGCTGACATGCGACCAGCCCCAGCACAGCCACACTGTTCATCGTTGGTAAACAGCCGGTGCCTGTAGTCCCCACCGTTAACCCTGTGCCCCGACCACCTGATCCTTCCCTAGAATCCCCAGAAACTCCAGGGTTAACTTCTGGCACGGCAGGGATCTCAGCTGACCGTGTGGGGCCGGAATTCTTTCTCATTCTTCCCCGCCCCAGAATCATCCCTTTATCCTCCTGGGTCTCTGAGTCTCCCCACAATCACTTTCTTTTTTGAATTAGGTAATTGTCTTGAATGCTTGTTGATTCAAGGATATCATGTCATCAACAGGGATGTGCTGATAAATGTGTGACACCTAGCTCTCAGAAGTAGTGGGGAGTCCTGATTTGCAACATTCACTGACAACCATGGTGGAAATACTCAATACCCAATTTCAAGCCACCAACAAGACTGAATATGGAGTTGACGGGAGATGAGCAGCAGCTCACCATTATATAATACTTACTATATAGATGCAAATAACCTAAAAAGTACAGAGTGCAGTAAAATATAGTGAAATCATTAGGAATTAATGAGTTCTGAGTATTTATCACCTTTTTTCTAATATAACTGATTATATTATTAGTTGATATCATCTCACTTTTAATAATGCCTGTGTTTCTCAACCAGGTCACACAATTCCCGAAAATTCTGGCAATTGGCTCTTGGAAGCCCACATGAGCTGATTCCAGCACACCACTAGGAGGATAAACACAGAGGCAGAAAAATAACAAGAATAGGGGCTTGGTGGTCAAAAGACAAGGACTGGAGGGGGAGTCCCCCAGATCGTCCTCAGGAGGGCAATTCCAGGGTCTCAATTCATCCCAAATCCCATTACCCGCCCCCACTTTCCACCCTCACATTGCCCAGCCCCGCATACCTGTAGCAGGAAGTCGAAGAGCGCCAGGCGGGCCCACTCAGTGCGGTGGATGGGCAGGCAGGGGGCCTGGCTTGGCCAGCCACAGCCGTGTGCCAGCAAGGCCTGGTACTGCAGCCAGCCCAAGGACAGAGAGTTCTGATCATCGTCTGGGTCCCCCAGGTGCTGCACATCCGGCGCCCACCAGATGACGGGCCTGGGGCTGCCATCTGTGTATCGGTAGGGCAGCAGGGAGCTGCGGAAGCTCCGGGCCACGGCAGGTAGGCTCCGGCGCAGCCCCAGCACCCGGTCCATGTGGAAGGACAGGACCTCTGGCAGGTCCCCAGGCCTCTTGATCAGGCCACAGAGCCCCTGGGAGCAGAGATGGCTGAGCCCAGAGGACATGTTCGGAAGGGCACCCTCACTGGAGAAGCCGACTTGCAGCACCTGCCCGTGGCCGGGGACCCTGGCTTTGCCCACCACCTGCCCCTGGGCCAACAGCTGGAGTGCTTGTACATCATGCTCTGTGAGCCATGGGGGAACCTGGCCGCTGGCCCTCAAGCTGCGCCACCGCTCAGGGGTCTCGGCATCACACCAGACAGATTCTTGCAGCTCCCCAACAGAGCCAGGCCACCGACGAGCCCCTGTAGCTGGGGTGGGATACCCTGCTGGTTGCCTACCGGTCAAGGCTCCGTTCCTCGCTCCTGGCAGATTCCTGCCTGCCGCTGGGTAGGGCCGTGGGGTTAGTCCAGCAGCAGCTCTCCAAGCCTGTGAAGCTGTCATGCTGTGTCCTGTGACAGGGCCAATTGAGATGCCAGTCGCATTCTGTGCCTCTCCGATGGGATCATCATGCCAGGGGGGACTCAAGTCTTTGGCTCTTGGATCCCTGTCCTCATCGTCCCTCAGGAGCACAAGATGTGAGGTACTGAATCTCAAATCTCCTAGAGAGGCCAAAGTCATGTCCCTCCTGACCCTCCCTGGATGCCTGCTGTCCCCTCTCAGGGACCTTCTGCTTCTGTCCACTGTCCCTCTGTGGCCTTGCTCCTTAACACACACTGGGATGGAATTCCTAGGCGAGGGCCAACCCCTCCAGACCTCTAGCTCTCTGGCCTGCTGCCTCCAGCTGGAGCTCAGAGCCTGCCAGCTGTGGGGGCCAGGGGCTCCAGTGACATCCTGGGGCTCCATGGGACCCGCATCTGGGCCAGTGGCTGGATGCTGTGGGGGGAAGTGGGTGACGGTCACCACAGACAGAGTCATCAAGAGGCAGAATGCCATCACCAACCGCCTCTTGCCACGAAGCTTTCTCCAGAGCCAAGATGCCTGGGGGACAGGGCAGAAGAAGAAACTTTGAGACCTGGGAAAATGTCAGACCCAATCCACAACACAACAGGGACAGTGAATGCAACAGCTTGGGTGTATGAAGAGGGCGGAGATGGCGGAGTACACTTAGTTGCCTTCAAGGGAGGAACGGCAACCATAGCCAAGTGCGCCCCTGCTTCAAAGCTGAGCTTGCTTTGCCTTCCAGGGTAGCCTTTGCTGATCCTCGCAGTTGGATCCGGGCTTCTCCCCCCTCGGAGAAGCCACCATTATGACACCAGTCACCAAGCACCCTAAGCTCTCTTATTCACACCTGTCCCTCACCCCTCTCTTCATCTCCAGGTGAGACCTTGAGCCCACTCCGTAGATCCCTAATGGTTTCCCAGACATGCTTTTCCCTCTTCCCGGGCACGAGGCTGCCCAGCTGCACATGACCTTGCCCAGCCTCTCTGTGGCCATGTGGCTCAGTCCTTGCCTGGGCACACTTGCCCGCCCCTCTTGCTCCCATGGAAGTTGGGTGCCCTGGCCTTTCTTAGCACACAGATGTGGTAGCAAGGACACACTCTGGGGTAGTGATTGTTAAACATGTTGTTCTTGGACCAGTAGCATCCATATCACCTGGAAACCTGTTGGAAAAGCAAATTCTCAGGCCCCATCCCTCGTCACCTCATTCCGAGGTGCCTAGGCTCCTGGGAGCCAGCAGGTGGGTCTATGTCTCAGGGTCGGGCTGTCCTGATCCTGAACACCCTGCTGGAGGCAGGGCAGGGTGGGGACCAGCATGCTGAATAGCAGTGGGGGGATCAGAGGAAGGCAGGGTTCGAATTTCCTCCCTCTCCAGGCAAGGCCCCCACAGCCAGAGGGCAGGGAAACAAAGCCTAGAGGAGATATTCCTCATCAGTGTGGGCTGGATTCCCACATTCAATCCCACAAACCTGGATTCCATCTGGAATCTCTCCTGCTTGCTGGAGATGGGCTCGAACAATGGTTTTCAAACCTGTCCAGAGGGTTCCTTCATGGTCTACGGTGGAGTAAAGGTTTAGGAGAGGACTTTTGTGTGCTCTGTATCTCCCCCTCCCCCGCCACATACACACAAATACATTCACATATATACACAGACACACACATGCATATGTACACACACACTTCCACCAGAACAGCTCTGTGTTCTTTCACTAGGTAGGTTTAGCCCATTTATGTTACTTGATATGCTAGACATGTTTAGTCAGTTTGTCATTAAATTTTACGGCATAATTTTTCTATTTATAATTTGGAATTCTTTCACTCTGTTTTCAGTTATCTTTATTTTGTTTTGTGGTATATACTTTGCTGCTTGTATGCCCTTAGTTGTCTAGCTCTTTAAACAGTCACTCCAAATCCCTACAAGAACAATCATAAGATTAGCACCTTTCCTCTTCCCTGTCCCCTACCATTCTTCTGCTATTCAATATTAACCACCTGCATTATCATTTTAATGTTTGCCTTTGTAAAAGTAAATATGCCTACATTTCTACTATATTTGGCGTCTTTCAATGATATTCTTTGGTTCTCTGCTCTTATTAATGAATAGTGTGTTTATTCTTCCTCCCTGATTCCCCTTCCAAATTGGTATACTTGTATCGTTCTTATCTTGCTAGAATATAAAACTTGTACATTCTATCCCTTTTGTCTAATACTCACATTTGTCCAGGTTTTAGTGAAGTACATTCTTTTCATACTCTTGTCCCTTTTGCCCTAGTTTTTCATTATTTCTTGGTTGAGAGAAGCCAAAAATCCATAATTTCCTCAAAAAGTGCTCATGGGAACAAAATTCTCTGAGTTCCTGCCTTCTCAAAACTATTTCTCTGCAGCATTCACACCCGAAGGAACGTTTGGCTAGAAAGAAAATATTTTGGCCCAGTTTTTCTGAATAGCTTGTGGGTCCTGCTCCACTGAACAGAGGGGACCTTTTATCCTGCCTGGTTGCTGTAAGAATTCTTTCTTTTTCTTTACATTTTTTTTCCAGCTTTGTTGAAGTACAATTTACAAATAAAACTGTATATACTTGAAGTACAGAATGGGATGATTTGATCTGCATATACATTGTGAAATGATCACCGCAATCAAGTTATGAAGCACACCCATCACTTCACCTAGTTGCCTTTGTGTGTGGGTGTTGAAAATGCTTAAGATCTACTCTCTGCAAATTTCAAGTGTACAATATGGTATTCTTAACTACAGTCACCTGCCGTCATTAGATCCTCAGAACTTACTCACCTAATAATTGAAAATCTCTGTATTCTTTGACCAATGTCTCCCTATTCCCCTTGCCCCCTCCCAGGCCCTGGCAACCAGCATTCTACTCTCTGTTTCTTTCTTTCTTTCTTTCTAGATTCCACATACAAATGATTCCATATAGTACTATATAGTATTTCTCTACCTGCTTTATTTCACTTAGCCTAATGCCCTCCCAGTTCATCCATGTTATCACAAATGGCAGGATTTCCTTCTCTCTCTTTTTTTTTTTATGGCCGAATAATACTGTGTTGCGTATGTATACACTTTCTTTACCCATTCATTGAAGAGTTCACATGGGTTGTTTCCATATCCTGGCTACTCTGAATAATGCTGCAATGAGCATAGAAGTACAGATGTCTCTTCAAGACACTGATTTCGTCTTGCCATTTGCAACGACGTGGATGGAACTAGAGGGTATTATGCGGAGCGAAGTAAGTCAATCAGAAAAAGACAATTATCATATTATCTCCCTGATATGAGGAAGCTGAGATGCAACGTGGGGAGTTTAGGGGGTAGGAAAGGAATAAATGAAACAAGATGGGATCGGGAGGGAGACAAACTGTAAGAGACTCTTAATCTCACAAAACAAACTGAGGGTTGCTGGAGGGTGGGGGGTAGGGAGAGGGTGCTTGGATTATGGACACTGGGGAGGGTATGTGCTATGGTGAGTGCTGTGAAGTGTGTAAACCTGGTGATTCACAGACCTGTACCCCTGGGGCTAATAATACATTATATGTTAATAAAAATAATTTTTAAAAAAACACTGATTGCAAGTCCCTCAGATAAATACATCCAAGTGGGATTGATGGATCATCTGATAGTTCTAATTTGTAGTTTCTGAGGAACCTCAGTGCACAAGGCTTCCCTCTTCCCCACATCCTTGCCAACACTTGTTATCTCTTGTCTTTTTGATAAGAGTCATTCTGACAGGTGTGAGGTGATCTTTTGTTTCCTTTGAAGTCCCTGTGTTAACAGAACATGTCTCAGTGTTGACTTTCCTGGGTCAGTTTTGCTGGGCATAATATACCTTGTTAGAAAAGGTAGATTTAGATGTTTTATTTCACCGAAGTTTTCTTAGACTGAATATTAAAGGTTTTCCACTCCACTATTTTTTTATTTTTTTTTAAGGCTCTCGAATTACGTATGTGTCGGACCTCCTTTGTCTGTCCTGTGTTTATCTTTCAGCTTCTCTCTGATCCTTTGTAACCATTTTCATTTCCGTTTGTTCATTTTTCTTATTCCTATATTCTATTTAGCTGAATGTGTTTTCCCCAATATTCATTCATCCTTGTGTACTTTCTAATTTCTATCAAATTCCTATTAATTTCTACTTCCTCCTATTTCTTTCCAGCTCATATTTCACTTCTTCCTGCTATCTTACCGTCTTACCATTTTTTTCTTGAGTTCTTGCATTTCTCTTTTGTAATGCTTCTTCATAGAGGGTATTTTTCCATTAAGCTTTAAAAATTGATAATGAAGCAGTTGCTCAAAATTTTCACCTATTTCAGGGTGACCTTAATCTGTTCATAAACTTTGCTATTCATTGTTCCCTTTTTTTCTCACAGTGTCTCTGTATGGAGGCTGAATTCCTTTTATGAGTTGGATGAGTCAGTTGAAAGAGGCTCCTATAGCGGAGCCTGAGCTGAATTTGAAATCGTGACCAGGCCACTTCCTGCAAATCTGGCTTGTGAGCAGGTTCTTCATGTATCCTCTCCTCTGCTTCAAAAAAAGGAAAAAGAAATGTGCATTTTGTCTTCCATTCTCTTTGCTGCTTTCAGATGGTTTCCAGGAGACGGTGGCAAGAATGCAGAGTTTATGTTCATAGTAACAGGCCTTAGTGGCACATTTTTAAGAAGAAAGGAACACGCCCTCACAGTATGCAGTGACTGGGCCAGGACACAGAACAACCAACTTCTTCCAACTTCTGTGGTCCGGAGCCACGGCAGCCAAACAGCTCTGGGAAGTCCAAGAGTTTGGCTCCCTCTGTACATGTTCACAAGATCTAGTCACTAGCCTTGTGGGAATGGAGTGCAGCCCCCAGGTACGTTGGCCACTTACCACCCCCAAGAGACCACCCTTCAAGAGTGTCATGGAGCAGGAAGAGAGGTGGCCCACCTATCACAGTGAGATTTCTCAGAGTCACAGAGAGGGGAAGGGATCACTAGGTCAACCAGATGTTCCCTACTTTATGTGATTTCTACCATCTCCCCCACCTCTAAATTGCTCTTCCTGTTTCCAATCTGCTGAAAGGTAGTGCCATCCACCCAGATATCCAAGCCAGAAATCTGGGCCTGATCTCCATTCCAACTTTCCCTTTGGCCCATACATCCAAGTCTTGCAAATCTTCCTCCTACATATCTCTGGAATCAGTTCATTTCTCATTGGCCACTCTGTGTCTACCTGGGCTGAGGTATCCCCTTCTTTATTAGGACACCTAATCAGTCTCTCCCTCCACTCCTGCTCCTCTACATTCCATTCTCCACACACTCGATCATATCCCTCAAAGCCTCTTTGGAGAAAGTCTAAATGCCTGAAGTGCTTGAGCCCCACTGAACTTCTTTGAATTCCTGATCAGCACCAGAACCTTTCTATCTCCACTTCACACATGCTGTTCCCTCTGTCTGGAACATCCCTCTCCCCCCATTCTCATTCTTTAGGTCCTCCCCAGGAAGCCCCTCCATGGGCCTGATGCCCCAGCTATGTGCTCCCATAATACACTGCTCCTCCCTGAGCACACCCTTTCACTACTCTACTATATTTGATCATTTAAATTCTGTTGATCCACACAGGCGGGGCACTGGCTCCCTTGCTGTTATGTCTTGGGACCATCATCACAGTGCCTGCCACACAGGAAGCTCCGTATGAAATGAATCCTCAAGTTAAGAGGGGTTTTCAGAGAGGTACAAACACCATTCCATGGCCTAGGGCACTGCAAGTCTGCCGGCAAGAAGGGCACCTCCGATTCTGGGGTCTTCCCTGTTTGGGGATCTAGGAACTTTCTCTCTGTAGAAGATGCTTTTGGTGCCCCACGTTGTGGTGCTCTTGTCCCCCAAGAGATTCCAGCTGCCCCCACAGTGGACAGTCCCCTGGCATACTGCCAGCTTCCTACTCAATTGCCTGATTCACTCTCCACTTTCTTGCCTGCTCTGCAGGGAGGCACAGGGGAAGTTAATACCCTTGGTGACAACCCTCAGCGCAAAGGGGACAAAAGTCAGTGGATAAATGCTCAGTGACCATCCTTCAGAGGGACAATTCTGAGAGGCATGGAAATGAGCCTCTTTTCTGTAAAACAGATGATTCTTGTCACCTCGTAAGATGTCTTTACCTCTTGTGTCCTGAAGTGAGATTCTAAATTTTGTCCTGATTAGATAGATTTTTAATTTGGTCTTTATTACTACTTAAAAGATAGACAGACACACAGACACACAGACACACACACTGCATTCATTAATAAGCACAGTGAAAAACCCAAATAATGTTAAGAAAATCAAACAAAATGTGAAATCTTCCCCCTCCCCGCCCCCAGAGGGAGCCACAGTCATCAATTTGGATACGCATCTTTGTCAGCCTGTTTTTTTCCTTTGCATTAAGACATGCACGCCTGTCTTGAAGCAGTAATTGCCTGTGACTGCCATAATAAATATTCACAGACCTGATGGCTTAAAATAACAGAAATGTGTTCAATATCAGTTTCACTAAGCCAAAATCAAGGTACCAGCTCCCTGCGGAGGCTCTAGGGGCAATCTTCCAGCTCTGGTGGCTGTTGGCATTCCTTGACTTGAGGCCCCAATCTGTGGTCACTGTGCCTCCTTTTTTTTTTTTTAAACTGTTTAAGGTAGGGAATTTTTTTGGTTTGTTTTGCTTTTTAAGATTTTTTAAAGATTTTTTTTTTTTTATTTGATAGAGACACAGTGAGAGAGGGAGTACAAGCAGGAGGAATGGGAGAGGCAGAAGCAGGCTTCCTGCTGAGCAGAGCTCCATCCCAGGACCCTGGGATCATGACCTGAGCTGAAGGCCCTGGCTTAATGACTGAGCTACCCAAGTGTCTCTATTTTTTAAGATTTTATTTATTTATTTGAGAGAGAGAGAGAGCATCAGTGGTGGGAGGAACAAAGGGAGAAGCAGACTCCCCACTGAGCAGGGAACCTGACTTGGGCTTGATCCCAGAACCCTGGACTCATGACCTGAGCTGAAGGCAGATGCTTAACCTACTGAGCCAGCCAGGTGCCCCAATGCCTATGTGCATCAGAACTCTCTTTGTCTCCCTCTTATAAGAACACGCATGATGGCATTTAGGGCTCACTTGGATAATCCAGGATAAGCACCCCATCTCAAGATCCTTAACTTAGATATACAAAGACCGTTTTTTCCAAATAAAATAACATTCATAGGTTCCAGGGATTAATATGTGGATGTCTTTTGGGGGATTACTTTTTCATCTACTATACATGGTAATTACTTTTAGCATAAAAGAGAGGACCATTCCACAACTTGCTTGTTGAACATAATAAGATGTTCTGAAGCTTTTTCCATATTTGTCTATATAGAGTTACTTAATCGCTGCTTAATAGTTCACAATGTGAATATTCCATAATTTCTTTAACCATTCCTCTACAGAGAGAATTTTTATTACAGCAAACAGTGCTGCACTGAACACACAGCTCATGCAGCTCTGGGGAAAACTGAGCATTTCTGTACAGGAGACACCGGGAGATGAAGTCATTGGGTCCCACTCCTTACTGATACTAACTTCTTCATATATCAGTTATTATCTCATTAAATCCTCACACATACAATGGAAATAGAAATGATTTCCTTCCTACTTTACAGCTGAGAGAACTGAAAGATCCAGAGTGCTAACATTTGCCCAGGGTCCCACAGCTGGCAAGAATACCAATATTTTGAGTTAAAACTATAAAGAGAAATGGCTATAGGAAAAGAAACCTGGTTGTTGTTTTTTTTTTCCTTCTAAAAAGAAAAATATCTTTTCATGTTGGATTTGTAATCTGTATTCTCTAACTTTTGGATACCACTAGGGAAAAATAAATCATCTTTTCAAACATGTTTGAAGAAGACAGACTGTTTTGATCCTCTTCTCGGTCTTACTTGGCTTCAGACAACCTGGAGAAAGTTGGCAATTGTGCAGTTGTGCAGAGAGAGAAAAGTTCAAAACAGTCATGGGCAGATGTCCGCACAGGGCCACCCAAGTAAAGCTTTGGGAAAAGAATAGCAGCTTTGATCAAACTGAAAAAACATCCTCTGAAGAGAAATATTCAGCTGAATAATAAAGAGGACATCAGAGAAGGGGAAAGGGAAATGATGCATGATATACTAGAAAGTTGGGATGGGACCCAACAGACCCCATCGCTTCACGTTTGCCAGCTGAACCCGCCCCAGAGCTCCCCATCCAACACACACACTCTATCTTTTCTGCCCTGCGATGAAAGAGGACTGGTGTGACCTTCACTATTTCTCCAGCTGCTCACTTTCTCCTGCCCTCCTCAACCCCCACCACCCACCCTTTCTCCAAGACGCCCTCCTTCCCCTTAATTCCTCAAAGAGAATACCCACTGGCCTGGCAGTCACATCCACCCACAGCTGCAGAGGAAGAGGACTGAAAAAGGGGGTAGCTAGAGAAAAAGGGGATTTGAGGAAAACATAGCTGAGTTCTAGATCAGCTTCTGCCCTTTTGAGCTGTGTGACAATGGGCAAGTTATGTGTAACTCTCTGGCTCATTTCCTCGGTCATAAAATGGGGGAGAATGAGGTAATTCCTCCCTCCAAGGATTGCAATAAGAAGCAAATGAGTCAAAATATGGGAAGTGTCTACCACATGGTTTGGTACATTTAAATGAGTAGTGGGATCAATGTTTCTGCCTCCTCTTTTTAAACTACCTTTACCTTTTTGGGATCTGAAAAATACCCTTTCCCTTTCTTGCATTGGGCATATTGTGCCCATACTCTGACATTTCAGAGTAAAAAATAGGATATTTGGGAACATAGCTCAAGTTGGAGGCAGAATGAGAAACTCTTTCATCATAGAACTACAAGTGTAAGCTAAGAGGAGGCCACCTTGGCAGTGGGGGAGGTCTTGTCCTACAGAGGTTCCATCCAAAGATATCAAGGATGGAACAGGAAGGAATCACTAGGCCTAGAAGCAAGTTGGAAGGTGAGGAGAGAAAGGGTAGGAGCCAGAAAGGAAATTTGTGGAGGGACTAAAGGAAAAGACTGAGATTTTGACAAGACTGGGGTTTGGGTTCCCTAGCAACTGTGCAAAGGAAAGCGGAGAGAGTTGAAAAGAGCCCAGCCCACTGAGAACCTGGGGACCTGTGCTGGGCTGGGGACAGGAGCCACCACCAAACTCCCTATCACTGCCTCCAAAGAGGGTGGGAGACAGCTGTTCAACAAGAAGTGAAGGACAGGGTCAGGTGGTATTACTTATTCACTATTCTTCCTTCTTCCTCGCCTTCCCATGGCTTCACTGAAGACAGAGTATACCTCCCCACCCACTGTCTCTGATCTTAGCCACGTGACGTGCTTTTGCCAATGGAATGTTTGTGGACATCACATAGGCCACATCCTACCAGAGGCTTTGAAGGTGCTTGTATGGTTTGACTTGCCTCCTTGCAAACTTGTCCTTCACCACCAGTGGCGTATGCCCCAGGTGAGGCACCCGGAAGGGACCTGAATCCAATCCCCGGACTGCCGCCAAACCAGCCACGCCCACTGGGCCCCTCCTACACAGACATTGGTGAATATCGTAAGCCATTGAGATTGGGAGGTTGTTTATTATGCAGCATTATCACAGCAGAACTAAACTAATACAGATCCTATGGTGGTTTCTGTTGGGCTTAGTGTGTGCCCTTGGTCAGATAACAGAAAGGCAGTTTAGTAATGAAATACAGTGTCCTTCCCTTGACTAATAAGGGCATAGTGCTGTCATTACAGATGGGCTGAGGCTATGATGAAGATAATAATAGAGAGCTCTGGTCACAAATACATCCCATGAACAAGTTACTTTTATAAGCTGGGCAGATGGCATTGAGGGAAACTTCAGTTAAATGGAAACCAGAGAGGTCTTTTGAAAAGGGCCCTTTTGAAGAATTCCAACACAAACCTGGTGGCCTTTGTACCGAGACAATTTTAGAAACAAGGACACTTGGAGGAAAGGACTCAAATACAGTTTGTATTGTAACAGCCAGCAGGAGACCTTTTTTTTTTTTTTTTTTTTTTTTTTTTCATTTCTAAAGGGTCAGGGTAAGAAATGCTCCTCTATTTCGGGAAAATCCAGTCAGGATTGAATTTTGGGCTCTAGCTCTCCCTTCCCCAGATCACGTCCCAGAATGCCCTGCTCTGAACCCTGACACCCCCTGTGCTTGACAGCTAAGATTCCCACTGGCTGCTGAGCAGGAACCAAGTGGCAGAAACAGAGGCACAGCCATCTTTTCTCAATTCCCGGGTGTCAGAAAGAGATGACAAAACCCTGGACCTCCACTAAAGTGCCATGGATAATGGGATAACATCCTGGGGATGTGGGGAGAAGACAGAGGTCACAGGTTCCTCTTCCCATCAAATCAGAGGAAATTATAGAGCATTTGTAAAGTGTTTCTTGGTGGGAGTTCTCTGGGTAGGAGAATGGGCAGAGGAAAGCCATGTGATGTGTGTGTGTGTGTGTGTGTGTGTGTGTGTGTGTGTATAACAAAACCTAGGTTTGGCCTTGGTTCTGGAGTCATCACTGAAGATGTCAAAGGCCCTTCCATTCTGTCCCTCGACCTCTGCTCTCTTTTATTTTTATTTTTTTAAAGATTTTATTTATTTATTTGACAGAGATCACAAGTAGGCAGAGAGGCAGGCAGAGAGAGAGGGGGAAGCAGGCTCCCCGCTGAGCAGAGAGCCCGATGTGGGGCTCGATCCCAGGACCCTGGGATCATGACCCAAGCCGAAGGCAGAGGCCCAACCCACTGAGCCACCCAGGCGCCCCCTCTGCTCTCTTTTAAACTAAACAGTCCCCACTGGCTGATCATGGATTCATTACTACTCAGACTCTCAGACTGGCAGAGATTTTGAATTCAGAGTTTCTGTTCCATTTTTTTAAAGATCAGTTAAATAATTTTCATAACAAAACCATGACTCGCATGAAAGGGAATACATAAGCATATTTTCAGAGGGCTGTATTAAAACCACATGTCAGTCCTGGGAGCAACACTGCGTGCTAGACCTGGTCAAGCTCTGCTTTCCTTGGCTGAACCTGGAGTCAGGCTCCAGGCAGGGAAAATAGGTCTAACATATGCCTGGGGGCAAAGGCAACAGGCACAGCCCATTGTAAATTCCAGGCATACAGTGTCCCTCTCCCAGTAAGATCTGTTGGGTCCTGGGAGGCCAGAGCTGTTTGTTCCACTGTGGGCAGAATCCCAGGCTGCCTGTCTCCCAAGCCACCACCTAGTCAGGCCCCCTTGCTCAGCTTCATTGGAGAGTTGTGATTTTTCCTTCCATGTCAGCAACCTCAAGACAAGAAAGGACTTTTGCCCCTGTTATTTCTAACCCAGACAATTTCCAGGGAAAATAAACACACACACACACACACACACACACGAACAATAACTAACATTTATTCATGTTCCTATATAAAGTGTATATATATATATATACACTTCTACAGTGTACTTAGGACTGTTTGAAGAACTTTACTTCTCTTAACTCATTTAATCTATATGTCAGTCTTATAAGATAGGTATTAGTATTATTATTATGTTGTACAGGTAAGAGAAACAAAGCATAGAGAATGTGAGGACAGCACAAAGACATGAACCCAGGCAGTCTGGCTCCAGGACCGGTGACCTAATCACTGTGCCACCCTGGGAAGGGGCTGCCACCTCAAGTCCTTGCTCCAGCCCTGATGGCAAAAGACTGCACTTGGGTCTCAGGGAGAGGCCCTGCCTTCAAAGGAGGCTTACCTCTTTGGGACTGCTCAGTTCATCTGGAAAATGGAGCTTTCTTGAAGTCAAGGGTAGGTGGCAGCCTTTTTTGCAATGGGGAAAATTGGGGGAAAATAAAATCGTTTTGGGGCTACATTTATTTTTCTTTCAAAATGAAAATAACGGTTTTCTTTCATATCCTACTTCATTAAATAAAAGAGCAATGAGAGAATACTGCCATTTGACCCAGTCAAATCTGGGCGTATTTGAGAGGTAACTTCAGAAGCAGGTTCTTATGATCTGTTATCCTCAAATTAGGTCTAGGGCTTGATCTCAAAACCAGACAGGTTTCTATGCCTCCTGCTCCTTCCAGAACCAGATGGTACCCAAGTTCCTTTCAGCGCAAGCGTTCTTAAGAGAGAAGCCAGGAATAGACTTGTGGTGAGTAAAGCATAAAGTATAAACTTGTTGAATCACAATGTTGTACACCTGAAACTAATGTAACACTGTGTGTCAACTACACTTCAAGTAAAAAAAATAATAGACTCTAGCCAGGAAATTGAACATACCTGACTTAAGAGATGGATACAGCAGATCTCTATTAATAATAGCCACTTACTTACCAAGCACATAGCATGTGCTAGGCAGGCAGTCTAAAAACCCCACAATGTATGTACTAAGATGACAATTTCTACAATTATAGTAATTGTATAGCACTGAGAGGGATTTAGAGAGGTACCTTACTCCAGGTCACAAAGCTGGTCAGTGGCAGGCAGGATTTGAATTTTTCCCAAAGCCCACATTCTTTTTCACTCTACCACAGAATGACGAAGGAAGCCTTGGGAGACCAAGGTGAGTTTAGGGAGGGGCTAAACATGGCAAAGGGACCATGTGATGTGCTGTGCGACCATAAAGGGTGTTATATCCAAGAAGCCAGCTTACTCTTGTAAATGGTGGTCTACACAATGGGTTCTTAAGGAAGGAGAAAAGCCCTTCTTCTTCTTCTTCTTTTTTTTTAAGATTTTATTTATTTATTTGAGAGAGAGACAGTGAGAGAGAGCATGAGAGGGGAGAAAGTCAGAAGGAGAATCAGACTCTCCAAGGAGCAGGGAGCCTGATGTGGGACTTGATCCCAGGACCCTGGGATCATGACCTGAGCCGAAGGCAGTTGCTTAACCAACTGAGCCACCCAGGCGCCCGAGAAAAGCCCTTCTTGAAAATGAAAATCTCTTTTCATTTCCCTCCCCCCACCCCTCCTTAACCTGCCCAAGTAAATGCTCTCCTTGGCACATCTGAAGGGAAGTATTTTGAAGAGGTAAAAGCACTTACAGCTATTGGCCTTGGAGGATTTATGGCAGAGATGGAGATTGAAGTTCATGGCAGGGGGTAATTTGAAATTCTCCTGAGGCTCAGATTTTAATCTCATTTACCCCAAGCAAATGATTCCATGAATGTCTGGCCAGGTTCTGCTGCGTAGCTTCCATAGTTTAACTTCAGGGATGTGGTCACCTTGTGATGGGACAGAAACTTCCCGGTTCAACAAATGGCAATAGCTAGAGCATGGGATGGGAATGAAGACCAGAGAAGTCTTAAAAAGTGATGGTTCTCAGTGTAGGAAGAGAACTGAATCAGGGAAAAGAGCCCCAGAAAATACAAGTTTTAAAAACAATAAGGAGAAGAATGTTAAATCTAGAGACATCCTCAGTGAAGACATGCTAAATCCTAAAAGCTATCTTGGCAAGCCCAAGAAAAAGGCCGCTCACTCATTCTTCTACCCCCAAACACCTCAAGGCTGCTGAAACTTCTTCCAGCCATGAGGCAGGCAGGAAAACAACAGATTCCGATTACAGGCTCCCAGAGGTCAGGTAAATGTCAGCAAAGCAACGACAACCTAGTAGGTCCTTAATAATGAATGAGTGAATGAATGAATGAATGAATGAATTGCATATATTCAAAAGAGTAACTAACACAGTGGTGGGAGTCAGTTTACACAAGGAGGGAAAATTACCTTCTATGGACCAGTAGTCTCAAAATCTTTTGATGACATACCCTTACTAGAAAAAATTTTGAGCACATCCCTCTAATACTTACACCTCATCTTTCCCAATATTTACAAATTATTATAAATGAATATGTTCATTAGAAAACATGGACAAGAAACGAAGAATCAGAAAAAGATTGGGTAAAACAAATGTAAACAGAAGTTCTAAGGGCGACAGAGTGTCTCAGTCCATTAAGAGTCTGCCTTCAGCTCAGGTCATGATCCTGGAGTCCCAGGATCAGAGTCCCCGGATGGAGCCCTAAATCTGGCTTCCCACTCAGCAGGGAGTCTGCTTCTCCCTCTGACCCTCCCTACCTCTTGTGCTCTCTCTCTCTCTCTCTCTCACTCTCTCTCTCTCTCTCAAATAAATACAATCTTAAAAAAAAAAGAAGTTCTAATATTTTTTATACTGTAACCCAGTGGATTGTCTAGTGTACCTCTGAGGCCAGTAAGCCCTACTTTGCAGACTTTTAACTTAGAAACAGTCTGCTTCCTCATACACAAAATGACTCTGGCAAAAAGTAATCTGAGTTTGTGCTCATATGTTATTTTTAAAAAATGCATTGTAGGTAACCACAATGTGCTAAAGATGATTTGAAGGGGATATGGGACCAAATAAAATAAATATTTTCTTGTGTAAATTAGGAGAATCATCAAGATTGAGGTTTAGAGTTTAGAGACTCTTCTCAGAAATAAATGAATAAATAAAGAAATAATAAAGAAATAAAGAAATAAATGAATCAAATAAAGTCCAGGTACATTAGAATGAGAAAATCAGAGCCTAACGAATACCTATAGTCCCCAAATGTCCAGAAACAAAAATCAGAACAAAGGTCAGGAAGCAAGAAATGGGGAATTGTTGAGCTTGACTATTAAGGATAAAAGAACTGAAGAATGAGGTTCTGATCTGAGCCAGTGTTTATCTCACTCAGCACTGACTAATAAGAACATAATGCTAACCACATATGAAATTTCATATTTTCTAGTGGCCACATTTTAAAAAGAGGAAAAAGCTAGGTGAAATTGACTTTAATAATATTTTTTATTTGGCCAAATATATCCACAGCAGTATCATTTCAACATCATTAATAAAACAATTATTGAGATATTTTACATTTTTTGTAATCAGTCTTTGAAATCCAATGTGTATCTCACACATACAGCACATCACAGCTCAGACCAGCCATGTTTCAGTGTGTGGCTGGTGGCTACCATCCCGAATGGCTCAGATCTAAACTGAGGCATAGATCCTTGAAACCTCAGGAGTCTACAGCGTTTGAGAAGTGTTATACTAAGGGATAAAAAGCACCAACAAACCCAAAGGCAAGCATAACAATTATAGTACAGAGGAAGGTTAGATTCTAATAGAGCAAATTAGGAAAAAACTAAGTCTTGATCAATATTACCCCTGAAAATCCCTTTAGAAGGAAACTAATACACATCAGTTTTTCCTCCAACCTTAGAACAGATGTTGCCTTTTGTCTCCAGTTGTAAAATTCTTCTGGAACACTCAACCTCTGAAACTGATCAGTCTTAAGAAACACATCAGACCATCTAAGGAGGGATTTGGGGAGGGAAGGTTTGAACACAGACCTACCTAGCTCTATTAACATTTAGAAGGAGATCAGTTATAATTAACACCAGATTTCTAATCAGCAAAGTTTCTAGTAGTAAAAAGAATCCAAAAGGGAAAGGAGGATATGTGTAACAAGAGAAAAGGGGGTCAGGGAGCTACATCAAGGGCAGCAGGGAACACAATTCAGGTGGGAAAGGGGATGGGTGAGGGGAGAGACAGCAGGCCTGATCCCTGGATCCCCCAGGGTAAGGGAAGAAGGGACTTCATCAAGATAAAAAGCTTCTGCACAGCAAAGGAAACAATCAACAGAACAAAGAGGCAACCCACAGAATGGGAGAAGATATTGACACTACAAACAAAGGGCTGCTATCCAAGATTAAAGAACTTCTCAAACTCAACACCCCCACCAAAAATAAGTCAAAAAATGAGCAGAAGACATGAACAGACACTTGCCCAAAGAAGACATACAAATGGCTAATAGACACCTGAAAAAACGCTGATCATCATTAGCCATCAGGGAAATTCAAATCAAAACCACATTGAGATTCCACCTTACACCAGTTAGGACGGCAAAAATTGACAAGGCAAAGAAACAACAAATGTTCGAGAGGATGTGGAGAAAGGGGAGCCCCCTTACACTGTGGGAGGGAATGCAAGTTGGTGCAGCTACTTTGGAAAATGGTGCGGAGAGTCCTCAAAAAACTAAAGATGGAGCTACCCTATTGACCCAGCAATTGCACTACTGAATATTTACCCCCAAAGATACAGATGTAGTGAAAGGAAGGGCCACATGCACCCCAATGTTCATAGCAGCAATGTCTGCAATAGCCAAACTGTGGAAAGACCCAGGATGCCCTTCAACAGACGAATGGATAAAGATGTGGTCCATTTACACAATGGAATATTACTCAGCCATCAGAAAGGATGAGTACCCAACTTTTGTATCAACGTGGACGGGACTGGAGGAGATTATGCTGAGTGAAATAAGTCAAGCAGAGAAAGTCAATTATCATATGGTTTCACTTACTTGTGGAGCATAGGAAGGGAAAAACGAAGGGAGGGAAATCAGAAGGGGAGAGGAACCATGAGAGACTGTGGACTCCGGGAAACAAACTGAGGGTTTTAGAGGGGAGAGGGCTGGGGGGATGAGTGAGCCCATGATGGGTATTAAGGAGAGCACGTATGGCATGGAGCACTGGGTGTTATATGCAAACAATGAAACATGGAACAGTACATCAAAAACTAATGACATACTCTATGGTGACTAACATAACATAATAATAATAAGAAAATTATCCTAAAAAAAAAAGAAAAAGAAGTGAGTCAAGGATCCAGCGAGCAGAAGTCTCTCAGAAATTCTTTCTCCAAAGAGTTTGATGGCCTTCCCTTCATCACACAAAATTTTTAAAGTACATGCATTGTTGCCTCAGAGGTGTCCAATGCCAGTGCTCTAATTATACCTCCAGAAGCTCACCCGCCCCCACCCTCACCCCTACCTTCCTCACTTCCTGTAATTCCTCATTGAGGTTCTTGGCAAAATTAGGTGTTCCTGGAAGTCAGTAGCTATAGCACCCCCCACCTTGAACCTTAGTTCTTCACTTTTGAAAGGGATCAAGCCAATCAACATTTCCCCAACTGCTGCTTTGTGTTCAGGAATAAATAAGCAAGAACTGAATCCCTGTCCACATTCTTGCTAAGGCCTTTGTGAGCCCTCTGAGCACAGAGGAATATTTCATAACATTTGGCTCCTTTTCCTCTGTTCTGGCCTCCTGCCCTGGTCTGGCTGGGCCAAACCCATTCCAGGCTGGATGTGACCACATGCTGTTTGGATTAAGTTGCAGAGTGTTAGAAGGAATGATTCCTTATCCTGGACTCCGTATCACCAAGTTCCACCAAGAAAAGAAGCTGGGAGAGTTCTTCTCCTCTCCTATGTCATGAAGTGCTACTTCTTTCTATATAGGACCCAGGACAGGCTTTCTGGACTAGTCCCATAATGCCAGTGCTCTCGTTAGAGTTCTGCCAAAGTGAAGATCTGGTGCTGGGTGTTCCCGATACTAGGGCATCTGGAATGGTGTATCTGGTGCTCAGGGGCCGGGCAGAGGTGGAAAGAGGGAAGAAGTGCCAAGGAGAGAATCCACCCAGGCAGGGAAATGGGAGGTAAATTCCATTTGCCTCCCATGATAGACATCCACTGGGTACCTCTACGGGTGCACTGTGGTACCATGGGGGTCCAAAAGAATGAAAATCTCTTCTTCAAGAAAACATAAAAAAGAAAATGTAAAAAAGGCAAAACTAGGAAGTAGAAGAAAGTAGTCTTCAGTGTCCTCCATGATCCATCTTGCCCCCCAGTACAACTAAAAACAAAGTTGTCCATAACTCCTGCCACTTTTGGACAATGATATGGTTAATCTCATAGGGGGAACAGTGTAAAACAACAAAAGTAGTAAGAGTAGAATTTACAAAGTTGGGTTTGTTTGTTTGTTTTTTTAGAATTTACGAAGTATTAATGTGCTTTTCCTATCTGGACTCCTGAGAACCAGATAAGCTGAAGCTTATCCACCTACTGGAAGTGTTACAGATGAACGTTACAAAAGAGATGCAAAGGGCTAGACCAATGTTCACCTTCTGATATGCAAAATAGAGTTACGGAAATTCATGGACTTGTATGCATAGCTGCATAGAGAGATTTCCCAGACTCCTTCCTCTCTCTCTTTAGCATCAGAGGCCAAGTCTGGAGAATAGGTGATTTGGCCCCAGTTTGATACCCCTGGTTTATGTGAGCTCTAAGTTCCTCCCATTTCTGAGATTCTGCAGCCCCCTGTACTTCCACAGACCCTAAAAGAACTTATTGATGAGCTGTAAACCTAACGCTGGATGTGGTAGAATACATCAGTTATTTGTTAAGTAATTGATAACTCCTGATTTGTTTGTTTCACTAGATGGGAGTGGGAAAGCATTTGAAGGTCATGCTGGTCTGACTCAACCCTTAGGAGCACACAGCCCCAGCCTGACCTCACAGAACTAGGTTCGCTGATGAGGGCCAGTAACTCACGGTGCTCGAAGCAGAGCCTGGATGACTCCCGTGGCTTCTGAAGATATCCAGGACCTAATCCCTCAAAGCTGTGAAGGAAAGGGAGACTTTGCAGGTGTGATTAAGTTAAGGCTCCCGAAATGGAGAGATTATCCTGGATCACTCGGTGGGCGTTAAATACAACTGCAAGTGTCTTTACAACAGGGAGGCAGAGGGAGATCTCACTGCAGAAGAGGAGAAGGTGAAGTGATGAGGGAAGCAGTTTGGAGTGATGCTATTTGAAGTTAGAGGAAGGGACCACAAGCCAAGAGATGTAGTGGCTACTAGAGGCTGGAAAAGGATTCTCCCCTAGAGACTCCAGAAGGAAGCAGCCCTGCTGACAACTTGCCTTTAGCCCAGTGAAACTGATTTCAGACTTCTGACCAGAACTGTAGGAGAACAAATTGGAGTTTTCAGCCACCAAATTTGTGATAGGTTGTGACAACAGCAAGAGGAAACTAATCAAAGCCTTCCCTCGGCTGCTGCAGAGATCAGCCGTAGGGCCCCCTTTTAGATGTCTTCCCACCGTGGGCAGCAAGGGTTCTAAGAAGGCCATGCCCAGCATGCCCACCTTGGGAATCTGAATGTGTGTGTCAAGGTGGGCAGTCAGTGGAGGCAGCCCAGAAGAGTCAAACACCACCTCTTCCCCTGAAGCCTACCCCAGCTGGGACAGTAGGGAGGCAGCCTTGGGGCTGACACCTGGTCAAGATCAGGGGCTTCTGAGCACCTTCACCCTGGAGCTGGCTGGCTGGGGAGGACAGCGGCCCATGGAGAAGCACCGGTGTGCCCCAGCTCAGCCCAGAAAGTAGAATATATGTTGTCAGGGTGGGGCAGTGATTTGAAAATGCAACAACAGGCACATTGCCTCCAAAACTCCAAATGGCCTCATTCCCAGGAAAATGAACCAAGCTCAAGAAGGGGGAACAGCTCTATGAATATGCGGGGAGAGTTCAGTCAGAGTGTCACCTTGTGGGTTGAAAACCCATTAGTTGTGACTGGATGACTCTCAGATTTTTTAAGGAAAGGAAAGGAATAAAAGAGAAAAGTACCTGTACCTCATAGGGATAAGTATCATTTCGTGAAACCTTTATCTGAGTTACATGCACACGCATATTGAGTCGTCATGCAAAATGCCTTGCTAAGCTCATCAGTAAAACATTTGAAAGCCAGTGGGTTAAATGACATAGGTGTGGCAGTCAGGACCTAATAAGAAACCAGAGGTTTTTCCCTGACTGCGCATCCTGAGAAAGCTGACACTGAGGGAAGAGTCCTCTCCCTGCAAATCTGGACACCATCAATGACCACAGAGACCACATAAGTGCCAGTCATGGCCAGATTGCTGGTATCAGGTAAACTCGCACTAGCAAGCCCCAGGTTAGCACAAAGGTCATGGGCAAGAGGTAGTGAACCGGTAGAGAGGAAGCGCCGTAAGTAGAAGGGATACCCTATAGGGCCATGCCCGTAACACCAACCCTCAGGCCCAGCTTGGGGAGACATCCAGGCCAGGTACCCTAGCTCTTCGCTTGTTTCTACAGTGGTAGAAATAATGGCACCTACTTCCCAGGATTGATGCGAGTGTTAATGAGTGCTTAAAACTCATAAAGAAGTTGCAGGGACATAGCAATTCTATAAAGATGGTAGTTGTGGGGGCACCTGGGTGGCTCAGTCAGTTAAGTGTCTGCACTGGACTCAGGTCATGATCCTAGGATCCTGGAATGGAACCCCGCTTCAGGCTCCTGCTCAGCGGAGAGCCTGCTTCTCCCTCTCTCTCTGCTGCACCCCCCGCCTTGGCTTGCTCTCTCTCTCTCTCTCTCTCAAATAAATAGATAATAAAATCTTTAAAAACACCACCACCACCACCACCACGATGGTCGCCGCCATTATTGTTATCCCATGAAGAATGAACTACAACAAAGGACAAACTGGGCTGAGTCAGTCTGCAGAGCCAACCCCTAGACGCCGGCCATGTACCAGCCATTACCTCCTTCAGGAGGGCTGGTTCGGAGCATGCCCGCCCTGCAGTCCCCGCCCCGCCCCACCCCCACTCCCTCTTCTTCTCCTTCAGCCTCCTCTTGTTCTGAGGTTGAGGTCCCCGGGATAGTCCACAGCTGGATCTTCATCCAGCCAACCCTGGGGTAGGGACCCTTACATTTTGTTCCTTCTACAGAGTTTAGCTCACAACCGGCATCCTTCCATACAGCTGAACAACCGGGAGATGACGTGAACCACTTAAAGGACTTCAGAAGTGGTCAACGGACAGCGCAGAAGTTCAGCACAGAGTCTCTAGAGTCAGGCTACCTGGGTTCAAATCCCAGAGTACCATCTACTTGCTGTGTGCTCCTGGGTGAGTTACTTACCCTCTTTGCTTCTCACCAAATCCAGACTGCCACAGCTATGTCATTTAACCGCTGGCTTTCAAACTTTCTTTTTACCAATATGCACAGGAATGCAGTTGACATTGTGACTCGATGTGTGTGCATGTGTATGTAACTGAAGTTAAAGTTTCATGAAATGATACCCTTAACAGATGGAATGACTCATGTTTCCTCTCTCTCTTCTCTTTCCTTCTCTTCCTTTCCCTTCTCTTAAAAAAACAATCTGGTAGTGACCCACTAATATGGAATGTGCTTCAATTTCCTCATCTGTAAATTGGGGGAAAGAGACACACCCACCTACTAGGGTGGGGCTATTTGCGCCCCACCCCATATCTCCTCCCACAGGTGGCTTTGGCTCCCTGCCTTCAGGCTCACTTTGATGCTGGCATATGCCTGCTGGGAAGTTAATACCCCCAGCACCAGCCCTTGACCTCAGACAGACATGGAACCAGTGGGGACAGATTCCATCTGCTTTACCCCTCAGGTAGGCCACTTCTGAGGCTTGTTCTACATAGTCCCCTGGAAGATCCCAGCAGGAAGGAGCTCCAGCCTGCAGGGAAAGCTGTTCCTTTAAGCACGCTGCTAGCATCAGCTGCCTTCTTGGTCTCACTTTCTATTCCACCAGCCCCACCCCAGCCCCTCTCGCTGCTGTCTTCTAGTGACATCTTCCAAAAAAATTACTCACACTGGAATCCTTGTCTCAAGGTCTGCTTTTGGGAAAAGCCAACCTAAGACACAGCCTTATAAGGCAGTCAGGCCCATTAAATGAGACAATGTCAAATGCTTACAAGGATTCCAGTCTCCTAGTAGATGCTCAATAAATGTCAGCTAGGAGGCGGTTTCCATGGCCAATGTCACGTGAGGTTCAGCTGGAGAGGGAAGAGTCTGCACAGTCAGGGTCGGAGCAGCCCAGTCAGGGTCGGAGCAGCCCATGGATGAAAAGCCTGAGGGAGGTGTATTTTTGGAAGAGAATGTTTTGTTTTTCAATCTGAAGATTCTCCCATTTCTGAAGATCACATACAAATCCACCTTCCTGTGGTTCTCCCAAGGAGACTTGCAGGTGTCACCCACGGTAATGGTCTCAGAGGGTGGAGGGAGTTTCTGTCCCTTACAGAAAGGAAAACTTCTGTGCCTCCTGCCCCAACAAGGAACCCTGGCTCATGCAGTTGCCCATCACAGGGTCCCTCACCCCGGCCCCAGAGGCGACAGGATTCTAGCCCAAGTTCCAACCGAAGCTCCAACTCACTGTTCAGCAAATGAAGGGAGTGTAGAATGTGTGGTTCTACACAGCCTTCCAACCCATGTAGCTGACAGGCCTCTGCTCTAGGGACAGAGCCACCTCTCTGTCACCAGCAAGACAAACCATCTCTCCGGGTTTGCACACCTTCTCCAGGGAAGCCACAAGTCCTCAAGCTCGGTATGGATGGCCACACCCCACAGGCATAGGGGACTATGTAAGGGACTGAGCACTGCACACCCAAATGGCTCCTGAGAGCCCCACTCAGCCCCTAACCACAGGACCAGCCCCTAGCACAAATCTGCTCACCACAACCTTTCTCTAGTCCCCAAACTGTTTGACAAGCTTCATCTCTGGGCCCGGAGGGAGGCAGCAGCCTGTCAGACTTGCCTACCATCACTGGCCCATGAGTAACCCGTGGGCTCAGAGTCAGGCTGCCTGGATCTTGAGTCCAGCTCTGTGTGTCTTTGCTGTGTGAACTTGGGCCTCAACTTCCTCATCTGTACAATGGCAATAAGAATAGTACCTCCTTCGTAAGGTGGAGTGTTCATCGGCTCATTTAGCAGATATTCCCGAGTCAAGCGCTCACTCCTTCAGACAGAAGAGCTACCTCGTGAACAAAACAGACAAATCACCACCCTTGTGATGGTGACCCTCTGGGGGTGGGGGGTGGGGAGAATGTGACTTGTCATTTATAAAAATAAAAACACTCCACTAAATACTGCAAGAGTTATACAAGCCGTTGTAGGTAAAGCATTCGAAACAGAGCCTGACACAGCTACGTTCAGTGAGCATCAGTATTCTTACTATTTTTCTAGCAAGGCCCATGGGATTACCTCCATAGTCAGGCTCCCAGAATCTGCACTGAGAATGCAGGCCTTATAGGTAGGCATGTGAGCCGCCTCCTACTCCTAAGACAGGAGGGAGTTAAGCATATGTCCCTTATCTCTCGCTCCCTGCTTGCGGGTTGTGCTGCTGCTGTCTCTACACTGATTGTACATTGGGGCTTTCGCAGCCCTGCTGGCCCCAGGAGCCCTCTCTATATCCACCACTGAATTACCATTTTGTTCCAGCTCACAAGAGCACCAGTGTGGGAACGCTGCGGGCCAGATGGAATTTTGGAGACCCTGTCATTTGTTGGAAATTTTCTCTGGCTGCCCTTGTATTAACAGCCATATATTTGGCTCCTAGGCCTAGGACTGGGGCTGGGGTGGGAGAGGGGTAGGTTTTGCTGCTTAAAAACTACAGCAAGTTTCTCTCTGGGCCATTCTGTTCCAGCCTTCCAGAACACTCTACTCCCTGGCCACTCAGAGGACAAGACACAGCCCCAGAGAAAAGGGGGTGGTTGGTCTTCCAGACACACTTCTCCCCTCTTCTGACCAAACCTGTGATAACAGGGGAAACTGAGCCAATGAAGACATGAAGGAAAGAGTCCCCCTCACTCTTGCCTTAAGGTTGTATGGACTTGTCTAAGATAAGGCCTAGAGGAGAGTTTGTAAACTGGGATCACAGGCCAAATCTGGCCTACAGATGTGTTTTGCTTGGCCTGAAGTATTTTTAATACATTTAAGCCAATCTTTAAAAACCAGGATATTTCGCATAAAAAATCCATATTTCTGGCTTCCTGCAAAAAACACAACACAACACAACAAAACAAAAACCCAAAAGTTCTAGCCACAGCTTGGGCCCATGTTCTCACATGGCTGGAGTAGAGTTCAGCTCTCTCTCAACGACATGCTCTCTACAGTTGACCACAGGCCCCAGCACTCCCTATTGTCTCCCAAAGCTGAGGAGGAAAGACATTTGCCTCTGGGATCTCACTAGTATGATGGTTTTTTCATAGAAGATAAACACTTCTTTGACTACAGCTCAATAAAACTTGAGAAAACAAAACACAGAGTCATTTTCCTTTCCCCACCATATCCAGCTTACTCCACTCACTATGCCAATGGCGCAGGTGCCATCAACACTTCGGTTTGTACTTTTTGATTCAGAGCTGTACCATTCAATATAAGTGCCACTGTCCACATGTGACCATTTATATTTAAATTAATGGCAATTTGAAATTTCCATTCCTGACCCACTAGCCACATTTCAAGTGCTCAGGAGCCTTCTGTGAGTAGTGGCTGCCATGATGGACAGCAGGACATAGAGTATTTTCATCATCTTGGAAAGTTATATTGGACAACTCTGGAAAGATTTAAATCTAAGATACAAGAGGATACCAGCCAGTCAAAACACTTGTTGAGGGGTGCCTGGGTGGCTCAGTGGGTTAAAGCCTCGGCCTTCGGCTTGGGTCATGATCCCAGGGTCCTGGGATCAAGCCCTGCATTGGGCTCTCTGCTCAGCAGGGAGCCTGCTTCCTCCTCTCTCTCTCTCTCTGCCTGCCTCTCTGCCTACTTGTGATCTCTATCTGTCAAATAAATAAATAAAATCTTCATTAAAAAAAAAAAAAAAACGCCTGTTGAGCTCATCCTCTGCATCTGCACTGGACACTGTGGGGAAGCTGCTGTCTTCCAGGGGTTCACAAACAAGGCAGAAAGCCATAGGCAAGGACAAGAGACAGTGGGAAGTGCCCAGTTTTGCCACAAGAACCCGCTGAGGGTCCAAGACCAGGAGCAGGTCTCTGTTTCCGTGATACAAAGAAAATGCTCTGCTTGTCTATCACACTGTGCTCTTGGCCCAGTTCCAGGCAGTACTGTCAGAGGCTACCCGAAATGGGGACCCCCTGTTTCCCCAGAGATGCTACTTTAGATATCTGGGGCTGAGTCCCACATTTTTGAGGCTCCTCAAGCAAAACACACTATGAAAGTCAAGTTGGGCGGTGCCTGGGTGGCTCAGCCTCTGCCTTTGGCTCAGGTCATGATCCCAGGGTCCTGGGATCGAGCCTGCATCGGGCTTTCTGCTCAGCAGGGAGCCTGCTTCTTTCTCTCTCTTTCTCTCTCTCTCTCTCTCTCTCTCTCTCTCTCGCGGCCTGCCTCTCTGCCTAATTGTGATCTCTCTCTCCCTCTAATACATGAATAAAACCTTTAAAAAAATTAAAAAAAAAAAAAGGGCTACCTCTAAATTGTGAACATTTTTCAGGAGGGACCACCTTGAAGTCCTTCATGTCTATCAGTGTGTGACCCGGCCATCACTAGCAGCAGTAATCTCTAAAATTACTCTATTACTGATCTCTAAAATGGGTTTACACCAGCCTCAACAGCTGGAGGGTGAAGGATTCAATGAGGTAATAGACAAGAAAGCCACAAAGCCCAATGCAAATGCATGTGGGTATAGTATTAAGGGGAAATTATATTCTGACACCCAGCACACACCAGAAGTTTGTTGAAAACTATTTTTTAAGTGATCCTGGAGTAGAGGCTGAGGAAAGACCCTTTAGGTAAAGGGGGCTTTTGGCATGCTCTCAAGATCAGATCACACAGATGAATACCTACACAGAAGCAGAGGTATTTTTAGTACCAAAGACTATTCGAGCCACCTAGTGAAGCCATGGATTCTTCTCAGGATGCTTTTTTAAAATGTATAAAATAAAAGACATAGCTTTCCAAAGACAATTAATTATATTGGATACGTTGTATTGTATCAGGTATATTATATACTGAAACACAGTTATGAAAATATCCTAAAAAATAAATTTATGGTACAATAATACATATGTTTCTTCATTAACACATTAAATAATAAGATTTAACAGCACCTCTAATAACAAATGGACTTTCAAAGTAGTAAGGAGTAAAGACTATATTTCAAACTCTGTGCTTCCACTGTTATGATATAAAATACCTGTGATTCCTGGGGTGCCTGGGGGGCAGAGTCAGTTAAGCATTTTGGTTTCGGCTCAGGCTGTGATCTCGGGGTCATGAAATCAAGCCCCGCGTCAGGTTCCTTGGTCAGCGCACAGTCTGCCTAAGATGCCCTGTCCTTCTCCCTCTGCCCCTCCCCACCGCCCCCACTCTCTCTTACTCTGAGATAAATAAATAAATCTTTAAAAAAATGAAATGAGGGGCGCCTGGGTGGTTCAGTCGGTGAAGCAACTGCCTTCAGCTCAGGTCATGATCCCAGAGTCCTGGGATCGAGACTGGCATCGGGCTTTGTGATCAGTGGGGAGCCTGCTTCTCCCTCTTCCTCTGCCCCTCCCCCTGCTTGTGCTCCCTTTCTCGCTAACAAATAAAGAAAATCTTTAAAAAAAAAAGAAATAAAAAACAAAAAAATAAAATGAAATGTCTATGATTCTTGCTGATGACAAAGTCACAGGTCCTGCTAACACTATTGTGGTTATTGCCTACATTCATTATTAAAGAAGCACCGCATTTCCATGACAGATGAGTGAAAATAAAGATATAACTTTTCTTCAACCAAGCTGAAGGCTCCCCTGAATTTTACATATGGACTCCAGGTCAAGCGCCCTTGAACTAGGTTCCTTTTTACCTCCACTATTCAGTTGTGTTTTTCTCTAGCTCACCAGTATTCAGATGGATCCACATGACTGATACCATGGAAGCCCCTTTAGAGCACATGTTCTCCAGTTCTAAAACCCCTTATGCATGGGAGCTAGGGGCAAAGGCTACCCCCAAGTTCCGTTCCCCTTGATGCACTGAAGGGTCCTACTAACAAGCTTAGAGGCTCGGCCTTGCCGCATCTGCAGCCCTGTCTGTTGTCTGGGGACGGCTCCTGCTAACTGAACACTTAGCATATGCTGATGACTACTGTACGAGTTGCTTTACGCTCATTAAGGCATCGAACACACAAACTCACAAGAGGACAGTGTTATCTTTGGGAGGAAACTGAGGCTGAGGGGTTAAACAGGTTCAGTGACTTGCCCAAGTTTGAATTTAGTTCTGATTCCAAATCGCCTTTTGAATGCTTCAGGCTTTAAAACTGTGCCAAGGAAGCTACTGTGACAATTACACTTAAAGCCCATTCTCCCTGGGAGGGAGCACCAGTGCCGAGGATGTAAGTGCAGGTGAACAAGGAGCCAGGAGCCTTTCCTAACTCAAGGTGAGGTGACTACACAGAGCGGCATTGCTCATGCAGCCATCCACACCCCCTCCCCAACAGGAAATGAAGGGATTTTAACTAGCATTTCAAGAGAGAATGTTCTGGGGGGAAAAGGAATACAATAGCATCTTTGTAATTGCAACGGGATCTCTAGAGTGCCAGGAGAAGTGAGGGTAGCTTCGGGGAGGAAGGGGAGGGACAGAACTTGGTGGCTGACTGTCTGAGCTGACTGGGACCTGGGCCTGCAGACAGTGGCCGGGTGTACGGGGAGGCCGGGAGGGAGGGCTCGTGCTGTCCAGGAGGCCACCCCTGCCGCCAGCCAGTCCCTGAGCTGGGGTCCGGTTCCCCCAGGAGGTACACACTGGGCCTCTGTGTGGACAGACAACAGAGCCACTCTGTCCTAGAGAAAGAAGCCTGTGTGTCCTGCCCACCTTGCTCAGAGCACAGGGATGGACATCCAAACAGCCCATTCAGTAGGCAGCCCAGCCTCTAGTCTTCACACTGCCTGCAGCCTCCACCTCCAATGCGTTCAGGCATCCCAGGCAGCACCGCCTGGAGCCCCATCCCAACCTGGGTACAGCTTGAGCCCTTCAGTCTTCCCGACCCCCTCACCATGCTTCTTCCCTGTGGGTGGTCATGGGTTATCACATTATCCTTGGGGCTGGAGTTCACTCATCTCCTCTGGGGAAAAGAGTGAAGGGGGTTGTAGGTCCCATACTTTTTGAGATTATGACCCTCTGATATTACAGGTCTGACTATGCTTGGGTCTTCCACTCCCATCTCAAGCATGGCACCAAGCATGCTACGAAGCAATTGTTTAAATTGTTGCCAGAACAATGAAGAGAGGCATGGCCTCTGCCCTCAGTTTATAGTCCAGATGGGAAGACGGCCCTAGACAACACTGCTGACCCAAGTACTTAGACGGGTCATAGAAATGAGTGAAGGGAGTACATGCTGTTTGTTTATCTATATGAAGGAGTAGATTCATATGGATAATCTCCTTCCAGGAAATGCAGAAAATGAGAAAGAAGAGACAGAACGTCTTGACAATCCTGCAATGTCCGGTGCACTGGAAGTGACCTCATAGCACTGGTGCAAAACCAGTCTGGACACAGGCAAGGCCAGTCGCTGGGTAAGCCGAGTCTGTTCTTGGCAGGAGCACGGGGCTGACACAGGGCATCCGAAGCACTGAGAGGCAGCGGCAGGGGAAAACATCACGGCTCTGCCAGAGGGTGACCCATTGCTGACACCAGCTTAGGACACTGCGCCTGCTACAGTCCCAGAGCCCTGTGTCCCCCTAGTGCCATGATCACAGGCTGTGAGGAGCTCCTGTCTGCTCCTTCGCCAGTGCCCCTGCAGGGGAAGGGGCCTCCACGGGGCCGGTCCTTTTTTGTCTCTGAACCTCCGTCCCCTTATCTCGCATCTGTACATCTCTGGCTCTGACTCTTCTCCCTTTCTCTCTCTTTCTCTCTCCCCTCTGATGTCTTCCACCAGGCCGATAACGTTTCTGAAAAAATCCCTACCCCACTTGGCTCTTAGACATGGAACCATGAACCTGTTGCCTGAGCCAAGATGAAAGGATCTGAATTCTCCAGGTGGTTCTGGAAGAGGCTGTTTGCTCATTGCAAGCAAACACCCTCGAAAGCCAAACAAAACCTGCCCACAAGTAAACAGCATGTGACACAGCCCCTTCCTACAGCCACTTAGCAGAAACCCAAACTAAAGCACATGGCAGGCAGGGAACTTGGAGGTGGAGCTGGGGGAACCACAGGCTGGCTGGCAGAGAGCACCAGGGACCACGGGCAAGGTGGCTGGGTAACATAACCACCGCCGTACTCCTCTCTTGCTGAGATTATCCCTAATCTATTGTTTATGAGAATAAGGGCAAAACCAATGTAGAAGATTAAGGGAGAAATGTCAAACCCTTCGCTGTGGCTCTTAAAAATATAACATAATAATCGATTTTATAGAATTAAAATGATTAGTATCTTTTTTAAGATTTTATTTATTTGTCAGAGAGAGAGAGAGAGAGAGCGCGGATCACAGGCAGACGGAGTGGCAGGCAGAGGCTGAGGGAGAAGCAGGCTCCCCGCTGAGCAAGGAGCCCGATGTGGGACTCGATCCCTGGACGCTGGGATCATGACCTGAGCCGAAGGCAGCTGTTTAACCAACTGAGCCACCCAGGCGTCCCGATTAGTATCTTTTTTAAATAAGTCACTGCTATAGCATGATTACTTCTAAGTGTGACTAAAGGACACAGTAGGAGAAATAAAAATGAAGAGGAAGACAGACAGAGGTCTGTATACCCACATGCCTGAACAAGAAACAAGTCAGTCTTGACCTGCCTAGATTCCCTATCTGACGTTACGAAGAACTAGAGGTTCTCCTGCTCAATTATATCCCTCCTACCTGCTCCCTTCGGCCAGGCCAGTCAGCAGATCCATTCCCCCAATGCCAGATGCTCCCCTCCACTCCCTGCAGCCTCCCTCCCTCGGAAGCTGCTTTCTGAAATGCACACAAGCCCTGACTCCCCATGCCCAAAGGCAGTGTGAGGCTCCTAATGTTTGCTCACCCTCCACTTCCCCTCCTCCCTCCCTTTCACTCTTAACACCACTGAATTCAAAGCACCTCCTGGCTTCTATCAGTGGGCAACTCTGGGGCCACCAGGCTGGGCCTTGGGGATACAGGCAGATCCCAGGCCACTTGGAAGAATATGTGTCTGTATCTGTCTGTGTGTGTTGGAGGTGGGGATCCCCACAGAGAAAGGCGGCCTGGGGATCACTCACAAACCACTGTTCCATCCTCACTCTTGGGCCAGATGGTCCTTAGGTGCAGACCTGGGTAGACACATCCAGACCGATATGGGGTGGGGGTCCCCAAATGCCCCAGAAGGAAACACTTCCACAGTCACATCAAAAAGGGATCCAAGCAAAGATAGCCCAGGTTGCTCACAGCAACTGGGCCTCAAGGAAACCTGATGCACTCTGTTTCTAAATCAGTACCTTGGGTGGGGAGGGAGGGCTGGGGTCTCCCAGGTCTGTTCCGAGTGGGCTGTCAGCCTCTTGGAGGCCCATCTGAAGCACATTTCTTTCACGAGCCCTGAAACAGCTAAGGAACTCATTTCTTTGTGAGGCCTATTCCTCACTCTCCCTCCCCACTGCTTTTTTGAACCAACCTCTGCTAGGGCTGGATAGGGCAGGTAGATTATTCAAAACCCTCTGCTCCCTGGCCAGCCCCATGCAGAGCCTGGCTCCTGTATGCAGCAGGTCAAGGGGGCTGCCCACAAAAGAGAGGGTATCAAATGCCCCACGGGCTTCAAGGGCTGGATGTCATGGTTCCGGATTCTGATTCCAAAACCAGTTTAACCTCTTTTCTTCAGCTGAGCCTGAGGAACTTGGGCACGGTGATTGGCCGGAGCACCCCAGCTTTAGACCTCGGGGACCTGTGACTGAGTGGGGGCTGCCTTCTCACCCAGTGTTCAGCAAGGGGGCCCAGAGCTCACAAACAGGGCAAATATCTCCCGCAGGCTGGGCACTTCCTTCTTGGTGAGAAGAGAGATTTAAAGGAGCAAGAGAACCTTTCTAGAATACAATCTTTATGCATGTGATCCATACTTCAAGGAGAGGCCCAGGAGCTCCCCACCCCCACCACTGGAGGTGAATGAAAAAATGCATCAGTGACTTCCTTACCATTGGTTTTAGGTTCTTTTCTTACAAAAAGAAAATTTATTTTATGGGTCTTCTGCAAAACCCCCATTCTTATAGCACCTTTGGGGCACCAAGTGTTTTCACTTCCATGATGACATTTGCTCCTTATAATGGTCTATTATTACAACCCCGGGTTGCAGAGAGGTCCAAAGCTCAGAGTACTGGAGTGCTTACCCAGAGCCATGTGGTAGCCTAGTCTGGCACAAACCTCCTTCTGATTTCAAACCCCATGCTTCTCCTTCACTCCAAGCTCTACCAAATGCCTCAAGGATATAAAGAGGGTACAGTGTCTATTATGGGACCTGTGTGGGGCAGGGGGAAAGACTTAGGAGACCTGGGCTCTAACCCAGCTCTGAGTCACCTTGAGAAGGTCACATCCCTTCTCTGATTTCAGCTCCTTCTCCCCAAGATTCCCCTCTGTCTTAACTACCCGGGAATTTAGCTCTTGGCTTTTTTGAGAATAACTGACCCATGTGTGGGTTCTCCTGGGATCCCCTTCCCTCCCTATCTGCCTGTCTGCTGACATTCCCATAGCACAGAATGAAGACAGACAAGAGGAAACCCCTCCCACACTCACACTCCGGGCCTTCAAAGGTAACTGCAGTAAAATCTTTGTAAAGGGGCTGAAGCAATTTGTTCTCATGAGCTTGTCTGATTTCCACTTAGCCAGGCACTCAGATCCCCATTTCTGTGGATAATCAGAAGCTGCCCACATGCCACTGAACACAGCTCCCAAGTGGGAACCACCTAAAGTCCACAAGCGGAGAGATGATAATCAAAATCATGGTACTGAGCATGAAAAGTACGGCTATGAATATTTTTTGGAGATGCAGACATGGAACATACTTTGACAAAAAGTGAAGTAAGACAAATTGGACTATAAAATTGCATGTTTGGTATAATATCAACTCTTTAAAATAATACTCAGAGACAGTAGGAGATATGCCAAAATTATACCCCATGGTTATGGACAGAGGTTGGCAGTATGGCCAAATACACGATCAGGAAGAAAACTTTGTGTTTTTTAAAGAATCAGGAAGGAAACTTTTTTTTAAAGTTGGCAATAATAGTCTTATAACTTCTATCAATATTCTTTTTTTTTTTTTAAGATTTTTTAATTGATTTGTTTGGGGGGTGGAGAGAGAGAGAGAGAAAATGAGCAGGGGGGAGGCATAGAAGGAGAGGGAGAAGCCAGCTCCCCTCTGAGCAAGGAGTGCCACATGGGGCCCCATCCCAGGACCCTCAGCTCATGACCCAAGCCGTAGGCAGACGCTTAACCGACTGAGCCACCCAGGCTCTTTATCCAAGTTCTGAGTCTTGGCACACACCAAGTCTCCTGCCATGATTGTAACTTATGGGCAAGCGTCCCAATCTTAGCTTCAGAAATGCACACACCATGCCCTATCAGAGATCCACATCCCCTCCACGATGATCAGAAATACCCTCATAGGTCCTGCAGCTCAGTGTTCACTTTCACAAAGTGACGTCTAAGGATTCCAGACTTTTTAGCTTTATATTTCTAAGCCCGGGTTTCCCCTTTTATGTGCTTCAGATCAGTAATATGACAGTGTTAAGGAATTACTGGACAAAGACCATATTCAAACAAGCTGGGGAAGTTCACGTCTCCATTTCAATGAATGAAGAGAGGTTTCTCTGTGAAATGATCCCGCAAGAGGGGCATATAGGATGTATCCTTTGCAGATCAAGTTCACTGACACCTTCTATTTTCGGAGTATCTCAGGGGATGGCAGCTTGACAGATTCAGGGGCATCTAGGGAAGTGCAGTTCCTGTTCCCTCCGCCTTCTAACCCTGTGGTTCTCAGTCCTGACTGCACACTGGGATCACCCGCACAGCCTGAAAAACAAACCCCTCGGCCTGGATCTGGTCTGGGGAGCAGTGAGAGCCAGGGTTGAGAACCACACCTTCCTTTCACTATCCTGAGGGCGTCCATGCTAAGAAGTCAACACCAGATTGGGCTCCAACCTCAGAATCATTCATGTATCATCCATTTTTGAAGCTAAATGGAACTTCAAAGGACATCTAGTTCAATCTTTCATTTTACAGAGGAAGAAACTGAAGCCCCCCCAAGGATTCCCAGCCCCTGACTTCCTCTTATGCTGGTTCCAGTCAGTGCCCAGCAGTCCCTTGGGCCCCCAGGCCTCTGGACCACAGGACCCTTCATTCAGGGGGAGAAGCAAAGGAAACCTTTGGATCTCCAAGGCCATTTTGCTGCCAGAGGTTGCTTATCAGGCTGCCCCTCTCTCTGGCAAGTGGACCCTGACACAAGTGAAATTCTGACTCAAGTCCTCTTCCTAACACCCCAGGACTGAGAATGAGGAGTCAGGGGACTGCAGGCTCATGAAGACAGAAAGCCCATACCGGCAGCAGAGCACACACATCCATACACCCTTAGGCTGCTAGAGCAGGAGGCAGGCACATTTATCCCCTGTGCACTCCATCGCCATTGCAGGAGGGCTGAGATGCCGTCAGAGACATTTTTAAACTCAAGAGTGAAAAGAAGGGGCACCTGCACCCCAGTGTTCATAGCAGCAATGTCCACAATAGCCAAACTGTAGAAGGAGCTGAGATGCCTTTCAACAGATGAATGTATAAAGAAGATATGGTCCATATACACAATTGAATATTACTCAGCCAGCAGAAAGGATGAATACCCACCATTTGCTTCGACATGGATAGAACTGGAAGGGATTATGCTGAATGAAATAAGTCAAGCAGAGAAAGACAATTATCACATGGTTTCACTCATACATGGAACATAAGGAATAGCGAGGAGGACCACAGGGGAAGGGAGGGAAAAGTGAAGGGGAAGAAATCAGAGAGGGAGACAAACCATGAGAGACTCTGGACTCCAGGAAACAAACTGAGGGTTACAGAAGGAAGGGAGTGAGGGATGGGGTCACCACGTGATGGGTATTAAGGAGGGCACGTGTTGGGATGAGCACTGAGATTTAAACGCAACTTATGACTCACTGAACACTACAACAAAAACTTATGTTGTACTATACGTTGGCTAACTGAACATAATAAAAAAATAAAAATAAAAAATAAAATCAAGAGACTCCTGCATACCCGTTGAGAACTTTCTGGGTTGATGATTTTGGCCCCATCCTCTTCTGACAATATTCTTGCTCCTGAACATGGAATTTTGTAGTTTAAAAAAAAAAATCACCGTACTTTTCAGTTTCACATCCTGTACTTCTGATCACCCCCCTTTTTCAACCCTAAGATTCCATTATTTCTTTCTCTTTAGCAGCACTGAGAAAGACACACTATGAGAGAGGGTCCTAAGAGGGGAGGGTGAAACACACATAGCCTCTTGGTACCCTTCCTGCGCCCCCAGCTTGTGGCCTCTGGTCCCCACAAGACCAGAATGAACACCTTTGCAATCAAGGAACTATTCTTCTAGACCCCCTCCATCCTACAGGAGAATCTCTATGCACCCTTCTAAACTCCAGGCTCACAGCTAAGCTCCCAGAGAAGAATCTCAGTGAGCCCCAGTCTGGCCTCTGTGACCTTCAGAGTGGGGAGAGGGAGCAGGTCATGGAAGCGGATGGAAGAGTCCTGTAGGTTCCTTCGGAGTTCAAACTCATTCTGGTGTCTGACACCCTCCCCCCACACCACCCACCCAGCGTAAGGCAGAGAACTGTAGGAACAGTGGGTGAGGGCTGCAGGTAACTTCTACCAGGAAGCAGAGCTCAGCGGCAGCCAGTCCCGAGACAAGCCCCCTTTCTGAGGCTACATATGAGCCTGGTTCGTGCTCAAAGGATCTAGCTTTCCTACGTGTTGGTGTCTTTGAGTTTTATCCATGGAAAGGCAACGGTTGGCAAGTTCTCCAACTTCCTGAAGAACGTCCCAGACTAACCAGCTCTCCCACACCTGCCCGACGGTCCAGGAGATGGAGCCAGGCACTGGACCTTTTCCAGACCCAATTTATTTCTTCGTGGATTAAGGTTCAGCCAGGGTGTACAGGTCGGTAATGAAAGCACCCCCAGTCATCTCCGCCAAGGGGCGCGGCAAAGCTGATTGACCACTCCTCACCACCAACACTTCGTCCCAGGTGCAAAAATTAAGAGCCCCTGCGACCCCCAAGCAAACTGTCAGAACAATTCCGGCTCCCGGAGGCTCTGTGCAGGCTCTGTGCACCCAGAGCTGCGCGCACTTTCTGTGGCCACCTGTCTGGGTGCCCACCCGTCTGGGTGCCCACCCGATCCGCCCACCCTAGTGTCCCCTCTCGAGATTCCTACCATGTCCCCTGTGGTGGCTGGACCCGCTCCTCGGCGACCTCAGCCGGCTCTCCAGCTCATCCCACAGCCCCGGGGTCTGCCCCGTGCTCCGTGACTCCTCAAGGCTTCCCAGGATGCGGGTTTCCCGGAACCAAGGTTCACAGCTCCCCAGCGGCCAAGTGGCCCCACAATTCCTGGGTGTGCGGTGCGCTCACGGATGCTCTGCAGGTGGGGTTGTTAGAGAAAGTCTGGGATCTCCAGACCACGGGGGATCTGCGTGTCTAAGGTCTGCGGTTCTGCCAGAGCCTTCCCACAGCCTCGAGCCTCCGCGATCAGCCAGGGACTTTTGCAGTTTGCGAAGTCCCTGCTGCGTGTCCCAGCCCAGCCTCCCCCCACTTCCACGAAAGCGAAGGAGGGGGGAACTCCTTTCACAATAAAAGCCCTGCCCCAGGCTTAGGCGGGCAGAGCCGCCTGGAGCAGGGGCCCAGGTGCTAGGAAGGAATGGGTCCCGCCCGCCAGGAGATGATCTGAGGTTGGGCGGCCAGCGCCGAGCAGGGTCTGGGCAGATCGCCCTGATCCCGCCTCCGAGGTGTGAGGGTGTTCGGTGAGTCCTGGGCAGTCGTGGGCGGGAGGAGGGACGGAGAAAGGGAAGGAGGGGCTCTGGCCTGCCCGCTGAGGGTCGCCAAAACTGTTGCTCTCCCAAGCAAAGCCACAGAAAGATAAGTCTTTTCACTGGTATCTCCTAACCTTATTTGAGCTCTGTCTCCAAGGGTGGTTGGAAAGGAAATACGGGAGGAAAATCCTTTTACCACTTAAGGTCAATCACAATGGACAATTTTTCCCCCACTGAGAATTAACCAGTGTTTAAGTCGTTGGAGTAAGTGGCTGATACCGACCCCTCTGCTATGGATGCACAGAGTGTCTGTGTCCCATGGGTCACCCATAGTAGGCAGGATCTGAGGATCTGCATGCTCCTTGATGGAGAGAAGTCTGGGCTTAGAGTCTATAGTCCTGGAATTGGGGGATGGTCCCTCTGTTAACAGCTGAGTGACATTTAATAGCTGAGTCACCTTCAACCAGTGCCTGGATGTCTTTGAGACCTATGTCCAAAGTAGAGACTAAGTAGTCCAATGATTGGACCTCAGGATTCTTAAGAGCCTATAGGCATGAAGGTAGAGGTGAGGGCAGTCAACAGTAGGGTGCCCTGAGATAATCTGGGAACCAGGCTGACAAATTACTCTCTGAGGTTGAAATTAACAAGAATCGTCACTAGATGGACAGAAACCATCTTCTCAGGAGTCACCTGCAACAGAGTGCTTTGAGGTTGTCACTGATGACAGTACTTCTAAAGGAGAACAAATACCCAGAGGTCTCTTTAAATTGTGTACGAGGATGGGGAGACAGAGGGAAGGGAAAGTATTCCTTCAGTCCTTATTATGTTCTGGATGCTTTCTGCAGGTGATTTCATTTCATCATTACAAACAATCCTAAGAGAGAAAATTTATTACCATCATTTTACAAACAAGGAAACTGAGGAATAGGGAGTGGAAGTGACTTTCCTAAAGCCAGAGAGTAAGTAGTTTTTAGCAAAACAAAAAGCCTATTCATTAGAACATGAGAAGAAAAGGAAGAAATTGATAAACCAGGAATGGGAGGCAGGATGCAGTGCAAAAAACTGCAGCTTGCCTGGGATTAGGGTGTAAGAGAGTACAGAAGAATCTGAGCAAGCGATCATCGATCATCAATCATCGATCATCAATCATCGAGCAAGTGCTGGATGAGGATGGGGGTGGGGAGGTGATCCTGCAGACTGTCTCATTCAGACATCAGTGTGGTTTTTTGGGTCCACTTTTCTGACTGCGACCCACATAAGATGTACATTTTATGCCGTGACCCTTTACACAAACATATATGTCTAAATGTCCCTAAAACCAAGTTTTATAAAACATTATTACATGTAATGCACTTTGATATCTTCTATTCTGTTCCATTTCAACTATTTGTAATGGTGGTCTCAAATCATTACATTTATTTCAATAATATCCATGAATAACTACAGTTTGAAAAACCACAACCCTGGAGAGTGGAGAAGACATTTTTTTTTTAAATTAATGTTTTCAGAGGGTTTTGTGGTATTCTGCAGAATTTATCTGTTTTGTATAAAAGGAATTTAAGAGGCAGGGATTCTGTTGGCCAAGACTGAGAACACTGAACACAGTTAAATGGACTGTCCCTCCCCTGCTCTTTTTAGCAGTAGGACTCATCAGAAGCGTCAATGCTAATGTGTACTGAGATTTCCTGAGAAAGTTGGAAAGTGCTCAGTTTTTTCCACATTCACTGGGCGCTGAACTCTTTTTCTGGGGTCTCACAGGACACACTTGAGAAAAGCTGCTCTGGGACCTGGCCCAGGTTTCTGAATTGTCACCATAAGAACAGGAGTCAAAGTCCTACGTTCTGAAGCCAGACTCCCAAGATCAGCATCATTTTGTTCACAGGATACTCTGCTCAGCTAAGGAGGTGCCCAGACCGGAGTGTAGGAACTCCATTTGTAAGTGAACAACTGCAACTGTGTAACCCAGATTGAATGTGAGCACTCAGTATTCCAGGAATGACCGCGGCTGGGTAAGCCGGTAAAACAGTTCTGGAACTGCCAAAGTAGGACACACCTGGATCTGCAGTGACTCCACTGGCCCTTCACAGAGTCCTGCCTAGAAAAAGCAACTCCCCCTTCTCTACTACTTCCTGCTTCCTTCCGGGTCTGCAGTGCTATAATTAAGACCACTGGTCCACAATACCTTAGACGTAAACATTGACTTCCCTGATAATTTCCTCTTCCATACGGCCATGACCGTGGCTGTGGCTCTGTGACTCAACAGGTCTGCATGCCAACAATCTTTGACAAGCACCTTTTTGCTCCCTGTCCCCCTGCTTCCTCACTCTCCATGCATTTTTTTGCTGCATACTCTGTGATTGGTGTTAATATCAAGAACAAGTAAGAGGTAGCACTGCATTGGAAAACTGTCTGGCTTTCCACTAAAACTAAATATACATGTGCCCTGCAAAAGCAAATCCTAGACCTTGACCCAACAGAGGTGCCTACACATATCAAAAGCCATGTACATACAAGGAAGTTCATTAGCAGCAAATTATTCGCAATGGTCACAAATAAGAAACAACCCAAATATCCATCCATAGTAGAAACAATAAGAAGATTGTGGTGTATTCACACAATGGAGTGTTTAACAGAAATGGCAATTCATGAACTACAGCCACACACGAACATTCTGTAGAGGGAGAGAAGCCAGCCACAAAAATAGGCCTACATATGCTTTCATTTATATGCAGCACACAAACAGGCCATGCTGATTTCTGCTGTGAGAGGTCAGGTGAGCGGTTATCCAGGGGAAAGTCATGACTGGGAAGAAGACACGAAGAGGGCTTTTGTGGTGCTGTGAGTGTTTTGTCTGTCAATCTGGCTAATAATTTGAATACCAATTACAGATGAAAATAAACTGAGCCGTAATATACTGAGGATATGTGCACCTTTCTGTATGTATGTTAACCTTCAATAAAAAGCTACATGGAACAAAAATGAGCACATCCTGTCTCTAGCTTCAAAGGACTCACAATCTAGCACAAAAGACTCCAAACATTTTAAGTTACTTGCCTCAGTAGCAGTAAGTTTTTGAGTGTATTCCCCAATATGTGCATTACATGTTTACAAGTTACTTAAGTGTACCATCTTATTTTATAAAAATGTTTCTTTCCACACACACACACACTGTACTCATCACATGTATGTACCAGTGGCTCTCTCGGTCATGCAGAGCTCGCTAATGAAAGGGAGATTTTGCAAGACTGTGTTTCGAAGAAGCTGGATTATGGTAGCTACTAGAGCTATTTACAAGCATCTAGCACCCCACCTTTCAGACAATGAATAGGATGTATGTCTCACTGCCCTTTGAGGTTTGCTGGGCTCATGTGACCAGCTTTGGCCAATGAGATTAAGTAGAAGAGCCATCTCTTCTGGGTGGAGGCTATAAAATCCAGCCCATGACTGGCCATGCTCCTTCTCTTCTGCAGTGACTTAAAAGCTTCTGTCAAAAAGGGGTGCCTGGGTGGCTCAGTGGGTTAAGCTTCTGCCTTGGCTCAGGTCTCCAGGGTCCTGGGATTGAGACCCGTATCAGGCTCTCTGCCCAGTGGGGAGCCTGCTTCCCTTCCTCTCTCTGCCTGCCTCTCTGCCTACTTGTGATCTCTGTCTGTCAAATAAATAAGTAAAATCTTAAAAAAAAAAAAAAAAAAAAAAAAAAAAGAAGGAGCCTCCATCAGCCTGGGCCTCTGGGGACCATGATGAGCAAAGCCTCCACAAGACCTCATTGGATGTGAGAGTGAATGAGAAATAACTTTGTGTGTTTAACCATCAAGATTCAAAAACTGTTCGTATATCAATCCATCCTAATCACGTGAATAAAATTACTTTTGAGAAGGCTTGCTTGAGAATAACCATAAATTGGATTTTGTCACTCCTCTGTTCAGAATCTTCCAGAGGCTTCACATCCCTCTCAGAGTAAAAAAAATCCCAAGTCTTGCAGGAGCCTCACAAGTCCTTCCACACTCTGCTTGTCTGTCATCACCACCTGCACTCTCTCACTGCCTATGCTCCAGGAGACACTCTTCTTCTTATTGTTTCTTGCATACCCCAGCCACTACGGCACCTCAGGACCTTTGCACTTACTATTCCCTCTGACTGAAATACCCTGTGTTGATTCTGGCGAGGATGCAGAGAAAGGGGAGCCCTCCTACACTGTTGGTGGGAATGCAAGCTGGTGCAACCACTCTGGAAAACAGCATGGAGGCTCCTCAAAAAGTTGAAAATAGAGCTACCCTATGACCCAGCAATTGCACTACTGGGTATTTACCCTAAAGATAGAAATGTAGTGATCTGAAGGGGCACATGCACGTGAATGATTATAGCAGCAATGTCCACAATAGCCAAACTATGGAAAGAACCTAGATGTCCATCAACAGATGAATAGATAAAGAAGATGTGGTATATATACACAATGGAATACTATGCAGCCATCAAAAGACATGAAATCTTGCCATTTGTGACAATGTGGATGGAACTAGAGGGTATTATGCTTAGCGAAATAAGTCAATCAGAGAAAGACAACTATCATATTATCTCCCTGATATGAGGAAGTCGAGAAACAACATGGGGGGTTTGGGGGGTAGGAAAAGAATAAATGAAACAAGATGGGATCGGGAGGGAGACAAACTGTAAGAGACTCTTAATCTCACAAAACAAACTGAGGGTTGTGGGGGGTGGGGGGCGGTAGGGAGAGGGTGGTTGGGTTATGGACATTGGGGAGGGTATGTGCTATGGTGAGTGCTGTGAAGTGTGTAAACCTAGCAATTCACAGACTTGTGCCCCTGGGGCTAATAGTACATTATATGTTAATAATAAAAAGAAAAGAAAAGAAAAGAAATACCCTGTGTTTTCCTTCATCTCCTTCATGTCTTTGCTCAAGCGTCACCACCTCAATGAAACCTTCCCTGACTGCTGTATTTAAGACTGACTACATACTTCATCCCACTTCGGTTTTATCTTGTGATTCTTTTTCTGAGCTTGACACCTGTTGGATGCTATGTTAAGAGAGTTTTTAAATTTAGATAGCCAATAAACTCCTCCTCTCTAGAAGAGAGTACTACTCTTTACTTTCTTTCAGAATTTAAGCCGCTTGGCAGTTGGCTGCTCCCAGGATGCTGGCAGGGCCTCGGATTACACAGTGGACTTTGCAAGTAGTAAACATTCAGCTGTGACAGGTTGGTATTAGTGAGGAATATTTTACTACTTCTACTGGAGTCTATCTTTCCCTTCACAAGTTCTAAGGAATCAGATTTCCAATTTGCCCTAATGATGTTTTAGGTTCCTTGTAAATTTGTAACCCAGGCAGTTGCCCAACTGGTTCATTCTTTACTCTCGTTCCTTGTCTGGCTCTATCCCAAACTTACTAAATCAAAATTTCCAAGGCTTCAGAATCCATGTTTTTTAAAGCACCCATACCTAATTCTGAAGCACAGTTAGGGCCGAGAACTGCTAAGCTAAGCAGTTCCTCTTCCTTGGGTCTCATGTCCAAATGGCCATTCAAAATGACCTTGGAATTTCTCTCCTTCTATCCATTCTCACTGCCACTTCTTTGGCCCAAACTTTTGTCTCATTCACAATACTCTTGGAGGGATCCCTGAACCAGTGTCCCAGGCTCTCCTTTTACTTCCTCCGATCTATCCTGCACATCCTATCTGAAATGTGGACTTGCTTACTGGCCTGTTCCATAACTGTCAGGATTAAATGCAGAGGGAAATTGGAAGGGGAGGTGAACCATGAGAGACTATGGACTCTGAAAAACAACCTGAGGGTTTTGAAGGGGAGGGGGGTGGGAGGTTGGGGGAACCAGGTGGTGGGTATTAGGGAGGGCACAGATTGCATGGAGCACTGGGTGTGGTGAAAAAACAATGAATACTGTTACGCTGAAAAGAAATAAAAAATTTAAAAAAAATTTAAAAAAAATGCAAATTCCCCAGCATGGCTTTCAACGTCCTTCAAAGCTTGACTCCTAATTACCTCTAGAGGCATCTTACACATTTCTTAACCTTCTAAGTGGTTTCCTCCTCTCAAAGCCTTTTCTCGACCTGACATACCTCCAACTGTGACCCCTTCATTCCCACCCCTACATCTTCTCTATCCTGAAGACCCAATACAGCATGACTCCTGAAGTTACTCTATTGCAAATATGATCTTGTTAGTCTCTTTCATGGACCTTGAGCTCCCTAGAGGAAGGGTCCATTCTGGGGCCTTCTGCCTCCATTTGCCTAGGAGCAAGTGACTATTCAATAATGCTTCTAAATGAAAGAATAAGAGAGAAGACCTGGGTTCAATTCTGAAGCTACTGCTCACAAAGCCTGGGTACTCAGGAAAGCAACTTCCCTCCTGCTGGCTTCAAGGTTCCTCCTCTGACAAATAAGGACCCTCATCCCTGTCCAGCCCCACTTCCTGGGCTCTTGCAACCATGTAACATGTTCACATAAGTTACATTATCCAAACATTACCTGTCTCGTGGTAAACTCTGAAGAACATTTGTTTAATCCATGAATGAATAAATGAGAAAGAAACTTCCTTTGCAGCAGAGAATGCTAGCATCCAATTTACCTTCTCTCTTTTCATTCATGGAATCCCTAGCTTTTAGGGGGCAGCAGTGTACACAGCCCCCCAAAATTATGTTTCATATCCTCCCTTACAAAAAGGGACAGCCACTGAGAAATAAGTGGAAGTCAGTGGGTGGGGTCCCTTAGGTTACTATTCGGCAAATATTCATTCCCCTTCCTTCTACTGTGAGCAGAGCATGTATATTTGCTCCACTGTTGCTGGCCTTGGCCATGGACGTACTTTGACCACTAAAATGTAAGCAAACAGAGGCACTGTATATGGTATGCAGTATCACATGGCTTTCATTCTGGTGATTCACCATATAAAGAACAAGCCCTGGGTAGTCACTACCCTCCAGTCTGAGCCCCAAAACAAGACGCGTGGGACAGACCTAAGGCTCACTCACTGCCTGGAGCCAAGCCCAGTCAACCCACAGGCATGAGAACAAATTCTTATGGTTGGAAGCCACTGAGTTTTGGAGAGGTTTGTTACAGAGCATTATTGTGATAAAAGTTGAGTGATATAGGTAGGATGGTTAAGCTTTTAGAGAGCCAACCCAGGACAAAAGGGTTGCCAGGTCGAAAAAAAAGAAAAAAAAGTGTCATGTTATACTCTCCAAAACCCATAATAATATAATATATAACAAATTATTATAAATGTGTTATCACTTCAACATAAAAATATGGAAATTGGTGTTCTTTAAAAATTATGTACTATTCTGTATCATTTAGTTTTGTTTCATCAATGCTATTTTTTCTGACATTTAATATCTCACTTTTGCATATAACAATAAAAAAAGATACCCCAATTTGCATAGCCAAAGCCAACCCCTGTTTGCAAGCTCTTACCATCAAGAGAGAACTGCTGCTTTGTGAACTTCTTTTAGAATCTGCAGTCAATGTCTTTAACATGGTGGAGAATTTCTTTGCCGAATTCAAGCAGAATAAAAATCTTGGCACTGTGGGCTCAGACAGAGCATCTGTGATGCTTGGCAACACAGCTGGTTCTGCTGCTTTCATGAAGAAACATGCTTCTCATCTCAACATCCAGTGGTGTCACCTGGTATCATTGACTCTGCCAGCCATCCTGAAAACATTGTGTCTGTTTCTACAAATGTTGTCAACCTCCTGAGAGTCTTCCAAGAGGTTTTGTCAAGAAACAGAAGTATAAGAGTAAGTTCATTGCTGCAGTGGACATTAACTAGCTCTCCAGAGGAACTGTCTGAAACATTCGGTTGACTTTCAAATGCAAGTTCTTCCCAAAGAAAACAAAAACACTGATTGAAAGAGATATCTACACCCCTCTGTTTATTGCAGCATTATTTGTAATAGTCATGATATGGAAGCAACCCAAGTGTCTATCCACAGATGGATGAATAAGTAAGATATGTGTACACACACACACACACACACACACACACACACACAGGAATATTCTCAGCCATACAAAAGAATGTAATCTTGCCATTTGCAACAACATGGATGGACCTAGAGGGTATTACACTAAGTGAAATAAGTCAGATTGAGAAAGACAAATATCATATGCTTGCTTTCACTCATGTGTAGAATTTAAGAAACAAAACAAACAAAGGAAAACAGAGACAAATAAAAAACTAGATTCTTAAATACAGAGAACAAATTGGTGGTTGCCAAGGGGGAGGTAGGGCATGGGTAAAATGTATAAAGGGGATTAAGAATATACTTATCGTGAGGAGCACTTAATGTATAGAATTGCTGAATCATTATGTTGTACACCTGAAGCTAATATAACACTGTGAACTATACTTCAATTTAAAAAATTAAATGGAGGGGCGCCTGGGTGGCTCAGTGGGTTAAAGCCTCTGCCTTCGGCTCAGGTCATGATCTCAGGGTCCTGGGATCAAGCCCCTGCATCGGGCTCTCTGCTCAGCAGGGAGTCTGCTTCTTCCTCTCTCTCTGCCTGCCTCTCTGCCTACTTGTGATCTCTCTCTGTGTCAAATAAATAAATAAAAATCTTTAAAAAAATTAAATGGAAAGACGCATCTAGATAATTTGGTAAGAATATCCATCAAGTAAAGCAAACTATGAATGGACTCTTTCTTGTTAGGTTAGTCTAATAATTAAATTTCCTTTGCTTCACAAATGCTATTATTTAAACAAAACAATAATAGGACTAGTTAGCAAGAGTAACTAGTAGTAATTAAAATTATGTGTGAGAAAAATGTAATAATATTTTATATATCTCCTTTTCTCTTTTGATATAGCTACTTATTTAAAATCTTTATGGCTACTTACATAGACTATATTATTATATATTCTTAAGCTACATAAGTGTAAGACTTTAAGAGAACATAAATGCAACAGGACTAGTTAAATAGATACATATATTTAATAAAGAATAATAATACATTTCTTTCTGTCCCATGATAAAATAGGATTTTTTTTACTTTTTCTGTCTCCTTTCTCAATGGCAGCCCAAAGAGTTAAAATCATCAGTATCACATTTTCATACTTATTTATCTAGTGTTCCAGGTACATGCAACAGGGTAAGTATTGATTATTTCAGCAGATATTAAGGTTTGTTATGTTCTCACCATTACAGATCTTTGAGACAATGTAATAACGAGTATCACTCCATTATTGATGTTTGATTGCTGGCAGCTTTCGAGCCCCATCCTTTCCTCTTCTCCTATTGCCCCATACCTGGACAGACCTATAGAAACCCTGCAGGCTCCCTTCTCGGTGCCCGTGAGAAGTCCAAACTATGCAAAACAAAACAAAGTAAGCAGACTACATACCCTCACCCACACAAAAAAGAATATCCAAATGGCCAATAAGCATATGAAAATCGTACTCCACCTCATTAGTCATTAGAGAAATATAAATTAAAACCACTGAGCTGCCTCTACACTGCCACCAGATGGCTACTATTTAAAACACTAAGGAGGAAGAGAACACAGAACAAAGACTCTCAAACATTGCTGGAAACAGTATAAATCATTCTGACTCTTTTTTTTTTTTTAATTTTATTTATTTATTTATTTGTTAGAGAGAGAGAGAGTGAGCGAGCACAGGCAGACAGAGTGGTAGGCAGAGGCAGAGGGAGAAGCAGGCTCCCTGCCGAGCAAGGAGCCGATGTGGGACTCGATCCCTGTACGCTGGGATCATGACCTGAGCCGAAGGCAGCCGCCCAACCAACTGAGCCACCCAGGCGTCCCTCATTCTGACTCTTGTAAACTTTTGGCAGTACCCACTAAAGCTAAACATACGCCCAACTTATGAGGCAACAATCCCACCCATATAGTAATTAATTAATTAATACAAATTTATATAAATATCGATCAATTGGTTGATCAATATATAGATATTCAAGAGACATGAGAGAATAAGGCAACCAAAAACATCTAAAACAATGTTCCTAGTAGGTTTATTCACAATAGCACCAAATCTGAGACCACCTAAGTATCCATCAACCTGTGGTATAGTCAGTTAATTGAATAATACTCAGCAATTTTAAAAGCCTCTGGTATATGCAACAAGGATAAAATCTCACAGACAAAATGGGGTGAAGACATCTAAACATTAAAAAGTACATACTAAATGATTTTATTTGTATGGAGAACAGAGAACCCTGACTTACAGTCATAGAAACCATTAGAATGGTTAACCCTTGGGAGGAGGTTGACCAGTAAGACCCACAGGCAGCCTCTGCCATCTGGATCTGGGTGGTGGGCATAATCTGTCTCATGGTTTGTCTCCACTGAAGATTACCTTGCTATTTTTAAGCCTGCTTTTCCTCACTTAGCATGTCAACAAAAGTAGCTCTGTTTTATCTGTTTTAAGTTGCTGTCACCTTTTTTTAAAAAATATTTTATTTATTTATTTATTTTTATTTGACAGAGAGACAGAGGGAGAGAGATCACAAGTAGGCAGAGAGACAGGCAGAGAGAGATGGGAAACAGGCTCCCCACTGAGCAGAGAGCCCGATGCGGGGCTTGATCCCAGGACCCTGAGATCATGACCTGAGCCGAAGGCAGAGGCTTGACCCCCTGAGCCACCCAGGTGCCCCGTCACCTTTTTTTAATGAAACATAATTTTAGGAATCTTATCTCTCTAAGTAAATTGCAAATGTTACAGGTGTGGGAGCTTCATCTCACAAATCACATGAAGAAAGAGAACTTGGACCTGTGGAGATAGTCAAACCTAGGTTTAAAGCTGAATTTTGTCACTGATGACTGTGTAACCTTGGACCAAAAAATGAACCCATCTGGCCTCAGTTTCCCCATCTTTCAAATGGGGATAATGCCTCCCCATTGTCTGTGAAGTTTGTTAGACAATCTTAAACAATGAATGGAAGGAACTTAGTCCTAAGAGGTGCTCATCAAATGAGAGATTTCCTTTTTTCCCCAGATTTATTAATTTATTTTAGAAAGAGAGAGAGCATGCAAGCAGGGGGAGGGGGAGAGGGGGAGAGAGAGAGAGAGAATCTCAAGCAGACTCTCTGCCAAGAATGAAGGCTGAGGCCGGGCTCAACCTCACAACACCGAGATCATGACCTGGGTGGAAATCCAACTCTTGGTTTAACTGACGGAGCCACCAGGCGCCCCTCCAATGACAGCTTTCTTCCTTTCCACACTCACCAAGGCCTTGCTCAGAGAGCCCTCAATAACACAATGATGATTCTCTTACCTTGTTCTTGTACCGAAGCGGCAATGTAGAGAATGAATGAAGGGCAGCATCAGCTCAACATGCTTCCTAATGCCATCACTTCTTTCAAGTTCAGGAGATACTGTTTAGCTGACCACGCCATTGAAGATCTGAAGATGAATTCTGAGGGCTCATAGCAATGGGTATCCCGAATTTCTCTCATCAGTCATGGACAGCAATCCCCTCAAAATGAATGAAAAGGAGGCAATGCACTGAGCCTCAAGGCAGGCAGGCAGGATTTGACACATCCAGGCTAGTTCCTAAATCAAAAGTAAGAGAGATATGTTTTAAGTAATGAGGATTTGAAGAAGTAAAATAGCTCTAGTCTATGATCAATTTTCCATGTGGAAGCTATTCTATGCCCTGGTTCAGTCTTGGTGTTTTCCTAGCTACGGTATAATATCCTAGTCTCACAAGGGTGGAGACAGTACTCAGACAAATGTAGGGCAATGAGTACAACTGATCCTACAATCTGCACTTCACTGAGGAGACCTGTAGCTGTGTGCTCAAGGTGTCTTTGGGGCCTCCTACCTTCTAACAGGCTCTAATTCAACCAACCCCTTGCCATGGGCATCTCACAAACCTTATCCTGAGCAAGACCCACCCCACTGTTTTTCACCACCAGCCCATCTTCCAGTATGAGATTCACGAAACTACATTTCTTACCAGAGTCCTTGCTTTCCCCCAAAGATGGTTGCCTTTCTTCTTGTGGTTTTCCTGAGCAATATGAGGGCAGGTGCCATGACTAACTCATTCACAGGTGTAATCCTGGTACGGAGAATGAGCTTAGTAAATGTTTCCTGGGTGAACTAATGTTAAAGTGATAGAACTGTCCGATATATACCATATCTACTGATTGCTAAAATCTCTTCACTCACTCACTCCTTGATTCAATATTTATTAAGTATCTCCTATGTGCCAAAAACTGTGTAAGGGGCCAGGGTGACAAAGATAATTAGAACACGGTCCTTTGCCCACGAGAATCTCCAGATGAGAGAGAGGGTGTGTGGAAGTGAGTAATATGACTAGAGCTATCAGAAAGAAATGAGCGGGCTGCTCTTGACATCTGGAGGAGGAACAATTAAATCTGCTTGAATAGATGACCTAATGCTTCCAGGGCTTGCGGCCAGCTGAGTGTTTAAGATGAGTAGCAGTTCTCCAGGTGAGTGATGGGGGAAGGGGAGGCATTCTTGTCAAAGGGAACTGAGTGATGCGCATGGGGTTGGATCTGGACTTTGCAGAGCAGAAAATAGGGTGTGTGTTGGATCTGAAGGACACAAAAGGCCTATCTGCACATGGGTACCATTGGGAGGCATGGCGGGAAGTGATAGGGAGAGGCCTTCAAAACTTTCCCCCCAAAGGAATTTCTTTCTTGGCAACCGAGAATGTTTGAAAACATTGTCAACATAACGCCTCTTTTCCTCCTCCCTGGCCATCTTTTGGCAGCTATGCCTTCCTGACCCTTCCTCTGTTTCTCTATCTTCTCTAATTTCTAACCAACTTGCAACTTTCCCTTCCTCAGTCTCAGAATCCCTGCAAGAGTCAACAGGAAAGTATTGCTGCCCCAGGTTAAGAGGGGAAAAAAAAGACCCAGAGCACACTATTTCAGTACTATTTCAGGAACACAGCAGTGTGAGGGGTCTGCCCACCCATCCAAACATTAATACTGCCTATCCAGACCCACGAGGCCCTATACACACCTGGAAATAAAGCCTCAAAGTTTAGTAAGCAAATAAGGAAAAATGTACAAATCCAGAAGCACAGTATGAAATTTTAAAATATGCGTCTCGATAACTGGCAAAACAGACAAATAATAGTCACGGTATGCTCTACATCTGAAACTAATGATGTACTTACTATATGTTCGCTAATTGAATTTAAATAAAATTTTAAAAAGTAAATAAAATATTTGAAGAACACAAAAACAAAGTTGGCCTAATGGATCTCTATATACAACTGCACCCAGTAATCACAAAATGAATGTTCTTTTAAAGTCCAGAACATTTTCCAAAATTGAGTACCCATCATGCACTATCACATATTTCAAAGGACTGAAATCATACAGATATATTCTTTTTTTTTAATATTTTATTTATTTATTTGACAGAGATCACAAGTAGGCAGAGACGCAGACAGAGAGGGAGGGGGAAAGCAAGTTCCCTGCTGAGCAGAGAGCCCAATGCGGGACTCAATCCCAGGACCCTGGGATCATGACCTGAGCTAAAGGCAGAGGCTTAACCCACTGAGCCACCCAGGTGTCCCCATACAGATATATTCTTTAGCAACTATTCAACCAAGCTAGCAATCAGTAACAAAAAAGAACTTAAAAATCCTCATGTGTTTGGAAATTAAGGAATATACTTTTAAATAATTCACAAGCCAAAGAATATATCACAATATAAATCGGAAACATATTTTGAACTTAATAAAGTAGAAATGAATAAGTAGCACTTCTCTAGAGGTTGAATAACAATGAGTTTTCATATACTGCTTTAAAGATCTTAAATTCTTAGCAAAACATTAAGAACTCAGGGGATTGAAAGGCACATTATGTAAAAACAAACTTTTCACAATAGGAATTAAAATTAGCAAACCTATGTAGAAATACATGCAGCCTTACTTATTATAGTAACAAAATACAGAAAGTATAAATAAAAAGGAAACAAGTCACATTTTATGTCAGTTAAATTTAAAGTATTTTTAAAATTATAATGCCTACTGCTGATAACATTGAAATCAAGTATTATGTTTATACATTTCTATTAGCACAGTAAATTAGTACAATCTTTTAAGGAATATGAAGAATGTTTTTAAAACATAAAAATGATTATATCCTTGGATTTAGCTAATCTCATTCCTGAGAATTTATTCCAAGGAAATCATTCAAAAGAAGTGAGGAAAAAAACTATATTCATGGCACTGTTGAGAGTAACACCATTTACAAAGCTCACAAATAGAAATTTCCTAATGCTCATTAATGAATTTTAATAAAAATGAACCACCATCTACTGGATGGATGCTAGAGAGGAAAATATGATTAAGTCTCTACCCTAAAAACATTCACAACTTGGAGAGGGGAATAAGAAGGGTACACTCACTAAATGACAAACAGTAATTATGAAGAGTATACAGACCTGGGGAAGAGGGAAGTGCTTAAGACAACAGTCATGGAAGAAAAGCGCAGCATAATCTTTTACCTGTTGTGGTTCAATTATATATACATATGGACAAGGGCTAATGATGAACATAGAAAAATAAAAATGAGATCGGGAGGTACATTTTTCTTAAAATAGTTATAATGTATTGGGACAGCAGTGTATTAACTTTTTTTTTTTTAAAGATTTTATTTATTTATTTGACAGACAGATCACAAGTAGGCAGAGGCAGGCAGAGAGAAGGGAGGAAGCAGGCTCCCCGCTGAGCAGAGAGCCCGATACAGGGCTCGATCCCAGGACGCTGGGATCATGACCTGAGCCAAAGGCAGCGGCTCTAACCCACTGAGCCACCCAGGCACCCTAGTGTATTAACTTTTTAAACTCTCCTATGATAATACTCATAATGCATGAACAATCTTTGGATTATGTAGGCTCAGCCTACATAATACCAGTCTCATAATCAAATGGAAGTGAGACCCAAGTGTATCGCTTACAATTAATGCAATTTTTAGCAAGTCCAGTCCCTTACTACAGGTTGTCTGAGAAGCACTAGTTTAACCTCTTAACTAAAATTTTCCAGAGCTGACCCAGAAAAGCTTATAATACTGGTTAGCTATCTCTTTGACTTGAGCTATCATCTCCTTGGCCCATCTACCTATTTCAACAGTTGGCTTTGCTACACACTCAGTCAGATCCTTACTATATTTTCATTTATGTACCATCGGTTTCCAACCAACACAGTTCTCTATAACCTTCCTCCTCATCCCCAGGCTGAGATCAAGGCTGCAGCTGCTTTCCCCAATCCTTCTTTCTCTTACTCCCGTTATTTTCGGTAAGTGTTCAACTATGCACCAGAAAGACCTTTCAGCAAGATCTTCAGCTGCTCCCAGTCCTGAAGGGAAGGTAGACAGAGACTGTGATTGGCTCTGCCGTAGGATCAAGGAAGGTCTTTCAGTGGCATGAGTCCAGGAGTAGGGAAAAGAGAGAAGTTTAGGAACCCTGACCTCAAAGATCCTAGCTTGGGGCACAAAGCACCAACAGGGGTAGATGAATAAAGGAGGTGGTACCACCATGATCATATGCAAGGGTTCTGGAGTCTCACTTTCTGGGTTTCAATTCCGACTTATCAATAAATCCCAATGTATTCACCTATGAGCTGGAGACAATAATAACCCTTTACCTCACAGAACAATTTTAAGATTGAGATCAAGCCTACAAATCCATAACATAGTACCTGGCTCTTGGTAAGTGCTCAATAAATGGAAGTATAACTATTATTGTTTCAGTTATTGCTGAGAATAGGACTTCCTGCATAGCCCTGTTCTCCAGAAAAGGCCCCCTACTCACATAAGGGAGACATCATATCATCATATGGGTCTCAATAGGAAAGGTTACAGCATGCTAGCAATTTGTTCTGAGCATTCCCCAAACATATCCTCCCACCTGCCCTTCGCCTGTTACGCACTACACCCCACAAGGATACTCAGGTCTACCAATAGCAGGCAGAGTTGCTGATTCCATCACAAATGGACATCTGACATGTCAGCCATATAACCAAAGGGGCCACTCCAAGGAAGCTCCCAAACTTAGCCCGAGTCCAGCCACCTCTACCTTGACTCAATCTCTAAAGTAGCCTTTCTTCACAGCACCCCCTTCACAACACATTCACAGCTCATTTAAGAGCATATCTTTACCGACAATGTGGGAGATACAAATTACACAGCTCAAATAAAACACAATAACATGATCTCAATCAGCGCAGGTATTATACAAGAAGAGCCCTCAATGGTTGCAATCATCCCTCTGAAAATTGTACTCTGCAGCCCAGCTTCTAACTCTTGACCCTCTATCCAGTCATACTTCTTCCCTCTCCAAGGTCTGAGACTCCCCATTAGATTCCAGGGTCCCAGGAAAAGTAATGACTTTCCATTAAGATATTGTGACCACAGGATTGACCAATTTTGCTCAATTGCTTGGCCCACTAATCTGACAGGATCCTGATTTCATCCATAAAGATACAGTCTAATGCCTTGCAATCAAAAGGCAGTTTGTGGACTGGTGGCCAACCGTGAACTGTTTCTTACAGGCCCACAAGTGCAGAAATTGAGAATAAATGTTTTAAAAAGAATATAGCAATCTGACAGAGCCAAGACATCCAAGCATATGATCAGTCACCTCATACAGAATTTATACCAGATCTGAAGTCATACAATGAATTACATGTCACATGAGTTGTGTCATTAGTCACGTTCTACTGCAGAAACATTGATTTGTCAGTGTAAGACTGTCAGAGGAACTGAAGAACGAATCCTTTACTACAGGTTGTCTGAGAAGCACTAGTTTAACCTCGTAACTAAAATTTTCCAGAGCCGACCCAGAAAAGAAGCTTATAATACTGGTTAGCTATCTCTTTGACTTCACGAAAACAGTTTCAAATACATGAATGGCCAGGAGAGAAGGCAGAAATACAGCACAACCATCTTTTTATTTTTCAATAAAGAGCATTAAATAACAAAGCAGAACTACACCAAAAGTCTACAGGCTTCATGGTTATTTCATAAGAGATCAATTTAATGCCAAAAAGGAGAAAGGACAACTTCAGTGTAAGTTACCAAGAACTGTGGGCCATCGTGTGTGAGCATATACAGCTCCGCCTACACACAGAGATTTCCACTACATTTTCCTCACTTGGCAGACTGGTAGAAATGTTGTCATGAGCTTGCACTGCTCCACAGACTCCCATTTAGGAAGCACTGGTCTATCTAGTTTTCCTGGCTCCTATTTCACTGACCCTTAATTCCCCCGATGTCGATGCCTCAAGTGACCTTGCTTCCTCTGTCCAGGAAGTTCAGGCTCCCTAGCACGGCATACCAGTTTCCCAATGATCTGGGGTGCTGTTCACCCCTCCAACATTAACTCTCAAGATCACTCCCAGCATTGTGCTAAACATTTTCAGTTCCCTAGCACGTTCAAAGGACCCAACATGCCCCAGACACAAGGAGTTCCATGCAGGCTTGTAATTACAAGTACATGAAATTAACAGAACCCAGTGGGGCTACCTTGAGGTACAGGGCTGATTAAGGTGACAGCTTGTCTTTATCTCCTCCTTTGCCTGGTTATTTCAGGCATATATCTCAATACACAGATATTAAGGATAAGCTCCCTTTTAAACAGAAATCCAGGAATGTCTGGGCGCCTGGGTGGCTCAGTGGGTTGGGCCACTGCCTTCGGCTCAGGTCATGATCTCAGGGTCCTGGGATCAAGTCCCGCATCGGGCTCTCTGCTCGGCAGGGAGCCTGCTTCCCTTCCTCACTCTCTGTCTGCCTCTCTGCCTACTTGTGATCTTTGCCTGTCAAATAAATAAATAAAATCTTTAAAAAAAAAAAAAAGAAATCCAGGAATGTGTATAGATTAAATTACTTATCACCTGCCCCTTCTGATGTAGTTACCAGATAATACAGTCAGGCCACAGGTACCACATTCCAGGCAACCATCTGGCCCTCCAGAGATGAGTCTGTAGATTAATGCTCCCTATCCTTTGATTCCCAAACCTCTTCACTATTTAAATAAACCTGGAAACTCTATTAGCAGGCTCATTCTTTCCTTTCACAGTTTTTGCCCTCTAGGCCACTTCTCTAAGTGACATTACTGCTTTCAGCTACCGGACCTTGTTCTGAGTTCATACTCTCTACCCTTAGACAAAATGGTCTCTAAATAGGTTGTGACTGTCCTGGCTCAAGGTCATCAGCATCTGGCTCACTTGTATTTTTCTAAACCACAGCTTCCAACCAAGCATAACTGTTGGTTACAACAAAAGAAAGTAGTATTTGCAAGATACAAATAAGGGTGAACAAGGGCGAGGGAGGTAACCTATCACACTATTTCCTAAAAATGTCACCTAGAAGCAGCCAACTTACAAAGGATTATACCTTTTCATAATGAAGCTAACTCTACTCTGCTACGGAAGGAGGGACCTACTAGAAAATATTCATTTGTAAATATCTTCTCCCATTCTGAACTGTACACTTTAAATTGGTGAAGTGTATAGTTTGTGAGTTGTCCCTCAATAAAGCTATTTTTACAAAAAGGATATGAGAGCCAGTTTTGTACATAATTTTAATGAATCAAAAACCATTAAATCTGTGGAAATCCATGAGTCGATAGAAAAAGAAAGTGGACATTTAACAGCATTCAAGATGGCTCTTCAATCCTTATTTTGAAAACTGATGTTTAAAAGAATCAAGCCTTTCTCTTGTCTACCCAGAATTAAAGATTTTGAGGAATTTTAAATTCTGTTGTTTGTAATATTATTTTATTAGTTAAGTAGGGAAATATTCTTATTTTTGAGATGTATCCTAAAGGGGAGGAAAACCATAATATCTGTAAGCTACCTTAAAGTATATCAATATAAAAAATTATTTTAAATTAGTAATATGTTAATTATCACGAAGAGCCAAAATAAATTCTGTAAGTTCTTTTGGTTAATGGACAAGATAATGCTGCACTGAGCTTATCAATTTTGTAAAGCTTGGGAAAACTGGAAAAAGGTGACCACACATAACCAGTATTTAGAAAAATTTTTCCACATATCCCCAGGGACAAAAGCACCCAAGTGTGTGCAAAACTGGGATGTAAACAACAAAGATTGCTGTGTGTTGTGTATGAATGGTTTAAAGGGATGGGAAGCAGTGAATAACAGACCAGTCAGAAAAAGTGTGATCAAAGGTCCCAATATACTCCCTAATGCTAGGCACAGAGAGCACACATCTTTCATTTTGATGAAATAAGAGCAAAGGAAGAGAAAAAGTTACAAAAAGCACACTTTGCTTACCTTACCTTTTGGGGCCAACTCTCCTGCTCCTCTTGCTTAGGGGTCCCTGTGGCTGGGTGACACATAGTTCTCTCCCTTGCTCCTGCTGAGCGATCAGAGCTGATGTGGAAGTCAGTGATACTACTTGAAGGAAAGAAGATGATGAGTAGGTAAATATTCTTATTTTTGAAATGTATCCTATGATGAGCAGAGTCATAGTGGTCAATCACAGCCAGTGGCTGCAAAATGAGCCAAGACAAGGACAATAATTAATTCCTGGGTGAACCGAGCAAGAGGGACCCTAAAGAGGTACAGAGAGGTGTCCTGGAAAGGCATGTCTGAAAGGTGCTCCCAAGGAAGCCTGAAACACTCTGAGAGACAAATTTCTATTTAAAGGGAAACAAAATTTCTTACCTTCTTAGTTAGAGGATAGAAGATTCCCATAGGGAAACAGACACATGGCGGAGCATCTCCCAGAGGGAGACTAATCGGCTGAGTTCTCTCAAGATAACCTGGAAGGTCAATACTAGGGAGAAGCTACCAAGATTTGGCTCCAGCCCTACTGTATCCAGAGAATCACCTCAAAGAAAGGTAGGAAGACAGAATAACTTTTATGATGTAAGAAGGAAGGAAAACTTTCTTGGAGGTCAAATAGTCATGGGGGGCTCTCCTTGCCTGGCAACCATTGGCATTGCCATTCGGGGTCAGCTAATAGTTACAAGAGAACCCTTAACCTCTGAGGGCCCAGACAGACACAAGTAGCAGAGAGGACTTACCTAAGAAAGCCATAGTCCCATAGTTTTGCAGCATCAACCCCTGTTACAAGGCCCTATAAGCAGGCACCAGGCTGGCCCATTCCTTCTTGGTGAAGTACTCAGCCATGTCTTCAAAAGTTACTGATTCCTGAAAGGACAAGTTCCTGCTTTCTCAGGTCTCAGGACTTTGGTGATGGTCAAAACCATCATTGAGAGGCATAGGAAGGGCATCTACAATAATAGGTATTTAGCATGGGGTCCGTCATGTGCCAGAGGAGTTTTTGTGTGAAATTTGAAAGGTTTGGAGGCAAAGGACACAGAGAATAAAAGGCAGACAGCCAGGCAGAGTTCAGCACACTTTTCCGTAGAACCAAATACATCTCCATTATGAGCTTCCAAACATATGTGACCTCAAAATAGATTACCATATAGGAGCTGGGCTTGGGTCTGGGTCTGAAAGTATGTATATAAAAGGACAACTAACATAGAGCTGGATGTGGCCATCGCCCTAGCTCTAAGTCCCTCCCCACCTTGTAATGTCTTTGGATGATTATTTGGGCTGTTCATTTTACTGCCCTTTCCCAGTTCTGCTTTTGTGCCAGTGCTTCCCTCATTCTTGTCTCCTTGTCCCACTACCCTGGGCACAAAGCTCTCAGATCTGCCTATGACTCCCCACCCACATGCAAAGATAGTGAGGATAGAGAGGCACAGGAAAATACTGCTTACTTGGGATGAGCTAGAGAAAGTTTGCTTTTTGAAGGACACCGTGAAGACAGTGAAAAAGCCACAGACTGGGAGGTTATTTCATAATACATATACCTGACAAAGGACTCATAGCCATAATAAAGGACTACAACGCAGAGAAAAGACACACGATGTAATAAACAATGGGGAAAATATCTGAACAAGGACTTCACATAAGAGGATATCCCTGTAGCCAAAAAATATCATGAAATAGTGCTCTGTATCACTGCTACTAGAGAAAAGGAAATCTTAAAACCTCAATGAACTATCAAGAATGAATGGCAAGAAGTGTTGGCAAGGCCGTGGAACAACTGGAAATCTCATATACTGCTGGTAAAAGTATAAACTGGAACAACCATCTCAGAAAACTGTTGGGGAGCTCCTACTAAAACTAACCAAATATATGTACCCTATGCCTTAGCAATCTGACTCCAAAAGGTATAGCCAAGACAAATGAGCGCATGCATCCACCAAAAGACATATACAAAAACATTCACTGAATTCCTACGCACAGTGGTCAAAATCTGGAGGCAACCAAAATGTCCAGCTACATTCCATGAATGAGTAAATAAAAAATGGTGCAATCAGATACTGGAAAACTACTCAGCAATGAAAAAGAACAAAATACTTGCTCTGTGTAAAGAGGAGTGAAATTCATTGACATAATGTTGAGCAAAAGAAGGCAGATGCAAAAGAGAACATGTTGAATTACTGCATTTATATGTGTTTAAGAATAAATAAAACTAACTATGATGACAGATTAGAATAACGGTCAGCTTCAGGATGGGGCAGGAGGTAGTCTTTTGAGATACCAATAATGTTCTATGACTGATGGTAATACAAGGGTATATATTTCCCAAAAGTGAGCAATGCAGTTCAGATTTGTGTCATAAAGAAGTTATACCTCAATGGGAAAGTAAATTTATATATTTAATATATGCAAACGTAAAAGTATTTTGCATATATTTTATATATGCATGTATACTTACATTATGTATGTATATAACTTATATAAATGTACATTTATGCAAAATGTACATTTTTATATGCATATATGAAAGTATACATGCATATATAAATAAACATTTGTACATACACACATGCACATGTACATGTAGAGGAAACCCAGCTCACTTGGGGGCTGGCTATTAAGGACATTACTGTCATCCTCTGACCTCTTTTATTCCCATCTTGGGGGAAAGTAAGTCTCAGGAGCTGAATGTAAAGAAAGAAGCATTAGTAACATCAACCCTCCTGACCACAACTCCTGTACACAATATCCAATTCCCCTGTTTGAAGCTACGTGAAGTAATACTATTCATCAGTTACTGCCTTGTATCAGTGGCAATTCTCATCTCACAGTGATGAAATAGCAGGCATGGAGGGGAACAGAGAAAGGAAACAGAAATCATCCCAAGAATGTGTGATGAGAAGGTGGACCAAGAAAACTTAATTTTCAGTAATCCAGAGAAGACATCATAGGAAAGGACAGAAAAGGAAACCAGGTGGTCAGTGGATAAAATGTGATGGGCTGAAAAGAAAGCTGGGGCTCCAGTTAAGAACTCTAGAATCCACACAATACAGTTAGGAATGAATTATATACAAGGAATCCATCAAACACCATAAGATCCCCAGATCTGTTTTTCCTCTTACGTTCTTTAAAATATTAGAATAGGACCATTTTATTTTCTAATAAGTCAGAACAGAATTTGAAAAGAGTTTATTAGGAATATCCTTATGTCTCCCCATTACTCTTTTTTCCTCTAAATACACAGATTGATCATAAAAACTTCATTCAATTTTATAAGTATCCGGTGTTGGTGGTGAGAAGAAACACATTACCATATTAAATGATCCATCAACTTCATGACTCATCTCAAATACTCCAAGTTCTAAATATTATAGTATAAGAGAAGCAAAGCAATTTTATTTCTAAAGTAGTTCCAACTCCTTTTCTGGGTCAGTTAATAGTGCATCACTAAGAAGTAAGCCTTCTGGGTGCCTGGGTGGCTCAGTTCTTTGGGGTACTGCCTTTGGCTCAGGTCATGATCCCGGAGTACCAGAATCGAGTCCCGAGTCGGGCTCCCAGCTCCATGGGGAGTCTGCTTCTCCCTCTGACTTTCTCCCCTCTCCCACACTCTCTCTCACAAATAAATAAATAAAATCTTAAAAAAAAAAAAAAAGAAGTAAGCCTTCTGCCATTCAGTAGAATGAATCAGAAAGGATTACACATTAAAGGTAACACTTGAAATTCAAATAGCTGCTATCAGATCAGAATTATTTAACAAGCACAAAAGTTAATGCACTTAGAGACCTTAAAAACAACTCTCATTTCAACTCCATATCTGCAGTTTGCTGAAAGTCTCGGGAACTACAAACCATCAGAAAAAAGACTGGAGATACTCAGTACACTGCATTCCTCCACTGACCCTTCTTAGTCCATTCAGAAAGTCATCCATGAAGATAGACGAAGCTGAGACTCTCAGAGAAACAGAGCTGTCAGGAGAGACCAAAACTGCCTTTTGGCAATTACAGGGATTCCAATAAGGAAAAAGAGAAGGTGTAAGTGCGGGGTGTACAAGAAAACACAATGCAAACTGACACAAGCAATACTGCTAAATTCATGGATGGTTTTTGTCCCAGGGTAACAAAAAGCAGGGATTTATAGTTGTGTGCTCCAGTTCCCTTAGTATATGTGCTGCCAAAGCGAGCACACTCCAGTTCCCTTAAAGCATGCTGTCATCCTGTCTTTGTAAGAAATGTCCCTTACAGTGGACACTTAATGATATTGACATATGAAACATAAGGATTGAAGCAGAAACGTCTGATCTGCACAGGTGGCAATCTGTGAAAAGTAAATCCTTTGGAAGCAGAACAGCAGCAGAGACCACCCTACAAAACACTCCCTCCTACTTGCCTATGAGGAAAACCAAAACTATGGCGTTGAAGCATAGATAATAAGCTCAAGTTGAAAACAAATCACAGTCCAACACACTTTACTAACAGCAAGGACCAGTTTTTTGAAGCTGATTGTTAGGAACCCTAACAATTAGGTTATGACAATGATGGAAAGTTTAGAGAATGTAATGAGAAGAGTGACAAAGGATGTGAAAAGGTCAAGAAATCTCTCTGTATCTTCAACACTGTATATATGAATTTGTCCACTAAACTTTGGACACCTATTAAGTGCTTGGTAGATAGGACTCATGAGATTTTTAGATTAAACTTTCATATGGGACAATCCAAATCCAGGGCTCCACGTTCTCCAATTTGTGAACTAAGTAAATAGCCCCCATCCTGGGGTAAAACGACCCAGCTATTTTAATATTCTCCAAACTTGGCTCTACGAACAGTAATAAGCTTTCAGATTGGGTTTACACCAGGCCAGGCAAGTAAAGTAAGCGAAGGACCACCTGAAAAGCCAGAAAGCGCCTTAAGATGCACACAGGCCGCGGCGAAGGGCTGAGGTCTCCGCAGCTGGGACAAGAGGCGGCTGGAGCAACCGCGAAGTTCTCTTCTCTATAGATGGCGTGTCCTGGAGTGAAGACATTTAAAACTTTTTGAGGACCTCGGATCCGTGTGGGTACCAGAATCTGAAGCTTTCGTGGGCACGAGAAACAGGCGGGGACGACCAGCGTTCCGGGGCTCTCAGCGCCCCCTCTCCACCGAATCGAGTCGAGCCCAAGGGTTTGGGTGAGGATCCCAGGAGCAGCAGTAACCGCGCCCATTTCCGGCGGAGTCCTTCCAGTCCTCTTCAGGCCAAGCCACGCCGCTCACCGTGGGCTCCGGGCGGCCTCTATGCCTTTCTAGCTAACAGGTTTGGGGCACCACTCCAGGTCCTCACAAACCAGTAAGCGCTGCGCCTAAAGAAGGTCAACACAACACACTGTTCTACCAACCTATACCTACTCTGAAACTCTCTCTAGAGAACTCAGAAGGCCCCACATCTCGGGGTCCCCCCTTCTAGCTCCCGAGAGACACACCTGAGGAAAAGAGAGACCAAGCGAGGAGGAAGCCCCGTTCCCTGCCTCCGGGTCTAAACCGTGTACCCGGACCGAACTTGTCCAACAGACCTCCGGAAGGAGGCGGAGCCTAAGACTAAAACAAGAAGCGGGATGCTATTCCATTGGCTATCAGATGGGAGGGCGGGCCCAGCCAGGCCAATGAGCAGATCCCGCATAGATCACCCTTCCCCTAGGCGGCAGCAACCTGTTCCTGGTCCGGACAGGTTCCGGCCCTGCCGGATAGATTTCCCACCTGGAGGTTAGTCTCTTCAGAGCCTGAAAGAACGGTCCGCCTGGCGGGAAGATCTGAGCAAGGCTAAGCCTGGCCTGGGCGGGATGAGGACTTCAGAACCGAGGCGCCTCCGAAACATTTGCTGAATGAATGAAAGTCGAGAAATTGAGTAATGATCTTACTGTGAACCCAGAACACCTTAAGGATGTCAAGAAGGCAGTGCTTTTTGGCCCTGCATGGTAGGGTGAGCCACCTTGAATGAGGGGGGGAGGGTCAGGAGCGGGACGAAGTGGGTCTAGGCCCCACTTAACTTTCTTAGACTATCTTGATTGGTTCAGGGAGTTTCATTTGTGCACCACTACTGGATGTCCTCATTTCCCTGGCTGCTACTTAGGCTACTGTAATGCCCTACATGGGACTCAAAGCCTACAACTCTTTTATCTCACATTCACGCTCAACCATTGTCTCCCACAAAACCACAACACTGCCAAGAAGGCTGGATCCAGAGGAACATCCAGCTCTCAGCCATGTCCTACTGAGGCCAATACTTCCATAGGATTGATGAGAACCTTGTGTGAAACCTAGATCCCATCTCTTCCAGGTAATTTCATCTCAAGTCCTCGATGGTTGGCATAACCCCAGACCTTTATAAGAGCTCCTCTGGTCATTCCAAAAGATCTTTTAATACAGGAGAGCAAGGCTTAGGATCTCACTTCCTGCTCCAAAGAAACTGAGTTTTTACAAGTAGATATGCCAAGGCAAAATCAAAAGAACCTATGCCATAGTGATTAGTGTAATATTCATTTTAGAAAAGCAATTTAGTTTCAGCAAAACATCATTGTCCCTAACATTAATGCAATTTGAATGATGATTTTGAATGTTCAGTTGTAATTGTCTAAATAACCTATAAACATAAGGAATTTATATCAAGCTTTAAGAACACACATATCTAAATGCTTTTACACATTTTGCAAATTCTTACCCATCCAAATGCTTTAAATATAAACCAAATGAGCATATTTTAGCCATTTCAGAGACTACCTGCTTTGCATAACCCATGAAACTGCACCTAACATCTGCTAGCCATAGATAAGACAAACCCTGTGTCCATAAAATATCCTAAACCATTGCTGCCCTTCAAAGCTCTCTGACCCAGAGACTCCCACCTTGCAGCTGATTGACATTGCCTAGACAGGTAAGCCTCCTTCCTAATGGCTCCCCACACCCCACCTCCACCCCTAGAATTCCCTTACCTTCTTTCCCCACTGGGCAGTCCCCTTCTGTAAGGATTTCCCCTTTTCTGCAATCCCAGGGCAGAGAATACCCAATAAAACTTGTTGAACAATAGTGCCATCTCCTGGTCTTCTTGTCTCTTTCTTTCTTTCCTTTCTTTAGTCTTTTTCTTGATCAGCCCTGAAATCCTTGAACTCACCAGTTTATAGTACTGAAACAATATAGATCATTTTGCCTCTTTAGTTCTCTAATACCATTTATTTAACACTTGCTACATCATGACTAATGACATTGCAGCATCCTGCCACCCACAAATACTGGCTTCTTTTTTATTATTAACATATAATGTATTATTTGTTTCAGAGATACAGGTCTATGATTCATCAGTCTTACACAATTCACAGCACTCATCATAGCACATACCCACCTCAATGACCATCACTCAGCCACCCCTTCTCTTCAATCCCCCTCCCCTCCAGCAACCCTCAGTTTGTTTCCTGAGATTAAGAGTATCTTATGGTCTGTCTCCCTCTCTGGTTTTCTCTTGTTTCATTTTTCCCTCCTTTCCCCTATGATCCTCTGTCTTGTTTCTCAAATTCCTCATATCAGTGAGATTATATAATAATTGTCTTTCTCTGATTGACTTATTTCGCTTAGCATAATACCCTCTAGTTCCATCTATGTTGTTGCAAATGGCAAGATTTTGGGGTTTTGATGTTTGCATAATATTTCATTGTATATATATATACACCACATCTTGTTTATCCATTCATCTGTTGATGGACATCTAGGCTCCTCCCATATTTTGGCTATTGTGGACATTGCTGCTATAAACATTGGGGGGCACTTGCCCCTTCAGATCATTACATTTGTATCTTTAGGGTAAATACCCAGTAGTGCAATTGCTGGGTGGTAGGGTAGCTCTATATTCAACTTTTTGAAGAACCTCCATACTGTTTTCCAGAGTGGTTGCACCAGCTTGCATTCCCACCAACAGTGTAGGAGCAGCCTGCTTTCTCACTGGTATTTAGGAAAATTCATACTATGTGAAAATCTCTAAAGGCTAAGTCACATGTCAGATAAATAAATCTGAAAGGCAAACATTCATTTAATGACACCCATCATCAATGGCAAATATTAGTGTAAACTTTAGTGATCCCAGATGGCCACTTTCTTCTTTGCATATATGCCTGGTGATCATAACTACTTCTATGTGTATTAAATCCTAATTCCATACACTCATTAATATGCATGTCAATCTCCAGTAAACATCTCCACCCCAGCTTTGTCCCTAGTGACTCTCCCAATGTGAATACAATGTGCTCTGGCCCACAGTGGTGCCGTCTGTGTACCAGTTCACTGACTATAGATTACCTATGCCCTAGAACATTCTTTCCTGCATGCCCAGCAGCTATAAACCAGCTCTAGCCTGAGCAAACCAGATGATTTTCTGCCACCTAGTGGACTACAGCTATACCTTCTCCAACCAGGTTTGAACCTCAGCCTTGGGGAGAAACCTCTCTTCAAAGTTTGTGCTTCCTTTGGTATCTCCATCAGCCCTAAGGTACCATATAGCATCGTCTTACATCTTATAGGCTATTCTTTTACCATAGCTTAATAATTCTTTTTATTGGGCACCTGTGTGGCTCAGTTGGTTAAGCATCTGACTCTTGGTTTCACCTCAGGTCATGATCTCAGGGTCAGGAGATAAGGCTCTGCTTAAGATTCTCTCCCTCTTTCTCCCTCTGTCCCTCCTCACTCACTGTCTGTCTCTCTTTCTCTAAATAATAATAATAATAATTCTTTTTACTGAGTTTCCCTTGTTTAAATCTCTGTTGGTTTCTGTCTCCTAATTGGACACAAACTGATACAGTCCTTGAAGGAATCAGCTGTACAACTCCATTCATTAATCTCCCTTGGGAATATTACAACTTCCTGACCTATCCTTCTCTGAAGAATCTTACCACTGTAGAGTTGGAAAGGATACTGAGCCAACTGGAGGCAAAATAAAGAATAAGAATACAAAACAATAATAATAAAAACCCAGCATGCAAATTTTAAATAGAATAAGGCATTCTTTAAGAAAACAGAGATGAAGGAGGCTGTGGTGAGAAAGGCAGTATCAAACTGACACGTTTGAAAAGGTCTTAAGAGTAGCTAGGATCAAAGAAAGCGGAACAGGTGGGTAAAGGTTACATGGGGGAGCAGAAAAGGCAAGGGCTCTCAGGTACACAGTGAGCAGAGTACCACAGACAGTGAGTAGAGAGAATGGCGGGAACCCATTGAGCACTCTGGGGAAGGGCAGGAGGTACAGTTGGATTGGGATAATCAGGTCAAGAAGAGGAGGGTCTGCTAACTTGCCTTTAGGGGATACATAGACCAACAGTTATATTTAAAAATTTCTCTCCAGGATGAATTCTCCAATGGGGAATACAGTTTGAGTTCCAGATGAAGACTTCCCACATTCCTGACATTCAGAGTGTTTTTCTTCAACATGGTGCCTCTGGTCCTGCCTCATGCTGAACTCTTACAGCAGCCCCTCTCCCACTCATGGGGTTTTTGCCTCTGGGTGGATCCGCCGATGTGGATTTGAGCTGGCTTTCTACTTGAAGGCTTTGTTGCAATCCTTCCATGGATAAGCTTTCTCTGGTGCTGGGGGAGATGTAAGTTCTGAGTGAAGCCTTTCCCACACTCCTTGCAAAGATAGGATCTTTCCCCAGTGTGCGGTACTTGGTGGTGAACGAGCTGTGAGTTCACACTAAAATCTTTACCATGTGCATTACCTGCATAGGATTTTTCTCCAGTGTATGTCCTCTGATGGAGAACAGAGGTGATCTTCTGACTGATGCCTTGTTACAGTCCCTGTATTTGAGGGGCTTCTCTCCAATGGGGGCTTGCTGGTGCCAAGCTGAAGCCAAAGACTTTGCCACGTGCTTTGCACACATAGGACTGCTTTCCTGTTGTGGGTCCTCTCAGGGGTCACTCTGCTGGTCACAGGTGGACGCATCTCCGCCTTCAGACCCAGTTTCAGTGAAGCACCTGAAGAGAAGTAGAGTTGAGGGCAAAAACTTTGCCATGATCCCTACTCATTGGACTTTTCTCCAGAGTGGATTCTCCATGTTGAAAAAAGGCTGAACTGCAATTGAAACATTTGCCATACACATCACATTTATAAGAAATCTCTTCACCTGAAAATTGCAGATGTGTTACGTGATAAAAGCTCATATTTTTTCTGATTTCTTATGTGGATGACATCTATTTTCCATAGGAATTTTCTCATTGTTTATTCTCTTTTTTGCTGAATCTCTTTTTTTTTCCATTCCATCCATTCTGAGATTTCCTGAATCTTATCCTCTGATTCGTAAGTGACTTAAAAACTACGTCCCTGAAAATGTCTCTTAGATGTTCTCCTGAAACTAAGCCACAGGACTTGTGTTTCTCAGAATGTCTTCTTTGAGGCCAAAAGCTCAAATTCAGCTCTGATTTCACAAGCTGACCAAAATAATAATAATAATAATAATAATAATAATAAATGTAAATGTCACCTCTTAGCAATGTTAGAGAGGGAATGGAATCATCAAGGATATGACTGTTTCCTGTAAATGCACAGCTTTTGTGTATGTGTGGTTACCTACCTGTGGTACCTATGTCTGATCTTACCGTCAGAGATGCAAAGCACACAAGAAAATTGTGGTTGGTCTGAAAGGGTAACATTGTTGATAATAGAAATCTCATACTGGGAACAGCCTGAGAAGACTAAAATAGAAGGGGAAAGTGAAGAAGCTACTGTGTTGGGTAAGCTGTGGGGACGGGGGCAGTACAAATTGAATGTATTAATAAGGAGATTAACAATTAAGAAGGAAGAAAAGGGGCACCTGGCTGGCTCGGTCATAAGAACATATGACTCTTGATCTTGGGGTCATGAGTTTGAGCCCCACGTTGGGTGTAGAGATTACTTACATAAATTTAAAAAAAACTTTAAAATTTTTTAAAAAGAAGAAAGAAAACAATTAAGATAAAATTAAGTGAAACTTCTATTATTTAATATGATGTCAAACAAAAAAAAATCAAATAACTTGGCTACTCCAGATTAGGGGTATATGAACAATGTATAAACTCATCAATGCTGTCAGGAAGCTTGCCTGTTATCTGGAAACATAAGTAACATACAAAATTAGAGAAAACAACATTGGGCTGGAGAACACAGGTCCAACATGCCAGCTACACTGACTAATGGTCACTGTAAGGTAGCAACATTTTGCCCTAACGGTTTAGCTCTAGGACATAACAAAATACCACAGACTGGGTGACGTGACAAAAATTTATATTCAAGTCCAAGATCAAGGTCCCAGAAAGTGGGATTCCTCTGAGGCCCCTTCTTGGCCTGTTGATGGCCATCCTCTTGTTGCCTCTTCACGTGGGTGTCCCTCTGTGCATGTGCACTCCTTGTATCTGTGTCCTAATTTCCTTATGAGGACACCCATCAGATTAGATTAGGGCCCACTCTAACAACCTCATTTTTAAATATAATTTTATTATTTTTTAAAATTTCTTTTCAGTGTACCAGAATTCATTGTTTATGCACCACACCCAGTGTTCCATGCAATACGTGCCCTCCATAATACCCACCACCAGGCTCACCCAACCTCCCACCCCCCGCGCCTTCAAAACCCTCAGATTGCTTTTCAGAGTCCATAGTCTCTCATGGTTTGTCTCCCTCTCCGATTTACCCCAACTCCCTTCTCCTCTCCATCTCCCCTTGTCCTCCGTGTTATTTCTTATGCTCCACAAATAAGTGAAACCATACGATAATTGACTCTCTCTGCTTGACTTATTTCACTCAGCATAATCTCCTCCAGTCCCTTCCATGTTGATACAAAAGTTGGGTATTCATCCTTTCTGATGGAGGCATAATACTCCATAGTATATATGGACCACATCTTCCTTATCCATTTGTCCGTTGAAGGGCATCTTGGTTCTTTCCACAGTTTGGCAACTGTGACTGTGAACATTGCTGCTATGAACATTGGGGTACAGTTGGCCCTTCTTTCCATGACACCTGTATCTTTGGGGAAAATACCCAGTAGTGCAATTACAGGGTCATAGGGTAGCTCTATTTATCATTTCTTAAGGAATCTCTGCACTGTTTTCCAAAGTGGCTGCACCAAATTGCATTCGCACCAACCTTCCTCCACATCCTCTCCAACACTTGTTGTTTGTTTCCTGTCTTGTTAATTTTGGCCATTCTAACTGGTGTAAGGTGGTATCTCAGTGTGGTTTTGATTTGAATCTCCCTGGTGGCTAATGATGATGAACACTTTTTCATGTGTTTGTTAGCCATTTGTATTTCTTCTTTGGAGAAGTCTCTGTTCATGTCGTCTGCCCATTTTTTGATGTGATTATCTGGTTTTGGGGGGTTGGGTTTGAGGAGATCTTTATAGATCTTGGATACCAGCCCTTTGTCTCCAGTGTCATTTGCGAATATCTTCTCCCATTCTGTGGGTTGCCTCTTTGTATTGTTGTTGACTGTTCTCTTTGCTGTGCAGAAGCTTTTGATCTTGATGAAGTCCCACAAGTTCATTTTTGCTTTTGTTTCCTTTGCCTTTAGAGACATGTCTTGAAAGAAGTTGCTGTAGCTGATGTTGAAGACTGAAGGTCTGTTCTGGGAAACTGTTTGGCCCCATGACCTCTGCCCCTACAATGATGCAGTTTTGCCAAGTTTCTTCCCATTTGACTTGTATATATGGAAGGGTAATGATGTAATTGCATATTTATATATGTATATATGTTTTGGATTTTATTTATTTGTTTGAGAGAAGGAGAGGGAGACAGAATGAGCTGGGAGTATAGCAGAGGGAGAGGGAGAAGCAGACTCTTCACTGAGCAAGGAGACTGATGAGGGGCTCAGTCCCAGGATGCTGGGATCATGACCTAAGCTGAAGGCAGACTTTTAACCGACTGAACCACCCAGGTTCCCCACAAACTTATTTTTAAAACAAAATCTTGAAAAATCATCCTGAGGTATCTTGATAGGGTACCAGCTCTCTTAGGACTTAGCATTGGGATAGTTTGTTTGGAAAAAAAAAGATGAAGAAAGTGTCCATCTTGGCCAACTAGATTTGCCTTGGGGTTGTGGACAGGTGACTAATGAACAAATTTCAGGAGAGGAATGACATCCTAGAGAATGCCATTCAGTGTGAAATTTCAGGTCTATAGGGAAGTGAGCAGTGGAGTTGGCATCATGTCTGGTGAGTCACAAGTGTCTGTCTACCAGTTGGCACCTCCTACATGTGGAGGCCAGGAAACCAGCCTGAGGTCACACAGCAGGTAAATGGGAGGACTGGGGTTGTAGCCCAAGCAGTATGTCCCCAGATTCTGTGCCATCTCTTCTTACCACTCAGCTGCCACCACTGTGCACATAATAGCTCACTGGGCCAAGGAAGGCGGCAGGACCAGATTCAGCAAAAGAGACCTGAAAAGGCTGAGGAGCCTTGAGCCCTGGTCCCCTTGGCACTGTGTGTGTGTGTGTGTGTGTGTGTGTGTTTGTATGTGTGTGTGTTTGTGTGTGTGTGTGTGTGTGTGTGTGTTGTGCACAAGTGGTTATTATTTGACTGTGAGAGTTTCCTGTGTCTCTCTGAGGGTTTGTATCCATCACTGATGCACCTTGTGAAGAGTCCACACTGCCGCTAACACCTGCAAAAAATCCCTTCCCAGGTGGAAAAGGCAGTGAACAGCTGATCCTCTGAATGCACCACCAGCTCTTCATTGGGCGCATGTTTGTGGATGCCGAAGGTGCCAAGACCGATGAGACCATCAACCTGACAGATGGAAGTGTGACTGCAGACCTACTGTGCTCTCCGACCTTTCCTCCTTCCTACTCATCCCATGGCCTCTTCTCCCACCTGGCATCTGGGGATTTTGGCCCAGGGGGGCCTCTGCTTGGATGCAAAAGTGTTGCAGCCATTTTCCAGTCCTCCCTATAGGAATGGCCTAGAGGGGAGAACTAGCAAGGAGTCAGGAGGACTCTAAAAGTCTGGAGCCTGCTTCAGGGAATGGAACAGAGTTAAACCCTGCTCCCTGCCCCAAAGAGAAAATGAAGCCATTTCCTCCTCCTCCACACTTCAGCAATGGCAGTAGCATGGCCCCTACCTTCTCGAATATGTGTACGCCTCACTGTTGGGAAATTCTTCCTTGAATCCCATGTTTGTCAGACTGTCTAGACCGTGATCCCCTTATGTCATGACCCAGTACACACACATTGTATTCTCTTACACATACACCCACCTGAAACAACACTTAGTCCTACACATGCATACTGATAGTTTTCCATTCTGCTCCACCCTATAGCATCTCTCAGGGCCTGCAGAAAACAGATGGCACACACACAGTGGGTCATTTGAGGGGAGTTTAAAGAAAGTGAGGGACAAAGGGGTGGAAAGGGTATGGGGACACACACAAGGGGGTGCAGTGCTGTCAGGCAGAAATTGGGAGATGTTACCACCTTGAGGCCTGTTTTGAGAATTCCAGAAGGGAGGTTGTGTGGGCAGGGCTGCCTGGGTGCTAGGGCCTTGGGCAGGGAGGGTGCAGCCTACCTGTGGTGACCAGGAAGGTGCTAGCCTCGCTCCTCCTACTTCTGTCTCCTCCTGGCTTTCCCTTTGGCCAAGCCCAGGTGGAAGGAAGTGTGAGAGCCTGCCCTGTAGTGCATGTGGGCACTGTCAGGACACAGAGCAAGGATGGGGACAGGAATGGTTCTGCTACAGTCAATGTCTAGACTATTTCACCTAAGAAATAAACCTTCCACCTGGGACTCACTAAATTAATGGGTTCTGTTCTTGGCTTGAAAACACTGAGCTGATCCTCTGCCTCGTAACAGGAGCCTGAGTCTGTTGCCCTGTTTGGGCTCAGTGACAAGTGCAAAGAAGGATCCTGGTATGTGGAAACACAAATAGGTCTCTCTGAAGGCCCTTGACTTTCCTTATTGTGCACACCCTTCCAGGGCTCTCCTGCTGGCCGACCATGCCTTCTGAGCCATCTCAGGTGGCCAGGGGAGTGGGTGGTGTGGGGCTTCTGTGTACCCAACTCACAACTCCGCTCCACCACAGGTCATCTGCCAGTTGTCCCTGGCCCAGGTCAGTGATGTTGGCAAGGCAGCGGCTGCTGCTAAGGATGCCTTTGAGAATGGATTGTGGGGGAAAATCAATGCACGGGACCGGGGCCAGCTCCTGTACAGGTGAGAGCCCCACAACCACCTGTCAACCCCCTTCAACCCCCCACAACCACCTGTCAAATCTTCAGCTTGGGCATGCTTGGGTCCTGTCAGGAGGAGGTAGAGTCTCAGACATGTTTGTGTGACCAAGGCCTGAGGCTGAGAAAAGGCTCCAGAGGAAGTGGCTTGAGAGTCAGGAGGGATTTCGCCGGACACAAGTAGCCTTGAAGGGAAAGGTGTGTTCGGTGGAGGGGACAGTGAGATAGAAGATGAGAGGGTGCAAAAGTGAAGCTGCTGATTGGATTGGACCAGCAAACTGGCAAAGCTAACAGATGGGCCTGGACAGGCTCAGTACGGCCTTTACTTGGAGTGGCTTGGACCAGAGGCGGGATCGGGCTACTTGATGCAGAAGCCAGCAAAGGAAGGATGGGGCCTGTTCTGTCTGCTGGCACTTGCCCAGCTTCACACTGACTGCTGGAATCTCACACTTTCCTGTCTTGTTTTTTTTCTTAAAGCAGGGCAGAGGGGATTTTTTCCCTTAGTTCCATCAGAAATCTTAGGGAAGGAGTTCAGGTTGCTCCAGCTTGAGAGAATGGGGTGGGAGTGAGGCCTGGAGAAGAGAGAGCTCCTCTAGAACCAAGTGGTCCCAATGGGGGAGGAGCAGCCACCCCCAAGGAAGTGGGGTAATGTTTCCAGAAGGGGGCTAAACTAAGCAATGTTGAAAAGACTGGTTTCAGGAACCTGATTTTTCTGCTCTGGGTCCTGGGGAAGTTGTCAGGCATACAGCCTGATCATGATATGGTCCAAATGTGCTTGTCATATGGTGGGAGAGAGACCCTGTCTTGGCCTTGTAGTCAGAATGCCATTTTTTTTTTGTTTTTTTCCTTTTCTATTCCAGAGGCCAGACCCACCAGGTCAGCCCCCAGCACAGGGGACCAGAGAGGGGGGCCTGTATTCGAAACAGAAAAGAGATGGTGGGATTTAAGGAGGTGCACCCAGTCTGCTGTAACTCAAGTTAGTTTCAAGACCTTGAAGAGTCCATCAGTTTTAGGAAGCCATTGGCTTCCTAGAGCCCCCAGTTTAGGCAGAACCAAAATGTGCAAGCTCAGGCTTATGGTGCTGAGCCTACTGCCCCTGAAGCGGGGACTCCCATGGCAGAATGTGCTGGCCCCGAGTTTTTTCCTTGAGGTTCTCTGCTGCCATCTAGTGGCATGTGCTATAATAGCACCGCTAGCCGCATCACAGTGAGGGATTGATTGTTGGTCCCTGCACAGCTGTGAAGAGTCCTGGACTGCTGGGACACACATCTTGAGGCCAGGCCTGAGAGCTCCTAATAACTCGGTCCCTGCCTCATGCAGTCTCCTAGTCCCCATGGTGGAGGTGTGCCCATTGCTGGCCCAGGAGGGGGCAGCCCCTCGTTCAATGAGGAAAATAGGACCCGGGTAGATATTATGGAATACAGAATGCATTGTAGGGTTAAGTTGGGAGGAAAGAACCAGCAAGGAGTGTTAGAGAAAGTCACCAGACAGCCCCCAAGAACCACCGAGGGACAAAATCGAGACTCTCAGGAGCCTGGAGAGCCAGTGTCCCAGCTGCCAGAGCGGGACCACCAAGAGCTGGTGGGAGAGTCTGTGGGAAGCTGTCACCTTGTGTTCAGACACCCCCTTAAGTCCACAGCCAGGAATGTGGTGGTGGCCCACGCTGCTGTTAGGGAGCCAGGGGTGCCAGACTGAGCGTGCCTGGCACCCCACCCTTGCCCTTCCTCACGTCCATCCTGCAGACCTGTGGGGTGATGGAGGTTGCTTTCCCTGCTTTCCCCGCTGGCACTTTCTGGGGACAGGACTCTGGGAGGTAGAGCTGCTGCTTAACAAAGTGGACAATAGAACAGTCCCACTCAGCTCTCCTTGAAGAGCCTCCCAAATGGTATTCTAGGGTGATAGTCACTTTAGGGACTTATGACATGACCACATCACATGTGTGTGACATTGTCTGGTGGAGTTGGAGGGATTTGGGGCTGTTCAAGGGAAAAGATATGACCATGAGAAGTAGTAATGCACAACAGACTCCCCATAGTGGGAGGCCCTCCAGAGATTGTAGTGGGGGCGCCTACTCAGAATGGGAGGGGTGCAAGGGAATTCTTGGGGGTCAGGAGATCCTGGATGGGGCTCTCATGTCCTGGCAATGTTTTCTCGGTAGCAGAACAGGAGTCTCTGGGTCAGAGGCCTGGGAGGGGCAGCAGTTACAACTGTGTGGTCCATCTCACCAATGATAACATCTGTCAGGTGAGGTTCCTGGAGGATGCGAAGCAACAAGGCCCTAAATGGCTCAAAGTCTGCTTGTTTGGACTATTTTTAAAATAACTGGATACATAAACATATATCCAGCAAGCGTCTGAGCACACAGGTCTCACCCTGCGAATAAGACGTGAACAACCTAGGGGCCAATACACAGAGGCCATCTTTGGCTTATGTGTCATATAGATTTATACCTTAGGCACATCTGTTTTTCTAGTTGATGAAACCCTAGTCCTTGAAATGCCACAACATGGTGTTTTCCTTATCAGGTCTAGAATAGTTCTCAAAGAGTGACTGACACCTTTGTTTTTCTTAACTAGAGAATTACCTAGTATATACTGTCTCTGAGGTAACAGTGTGGCTCTGCCACTAGATTGCTTGTGTCTGTTTGGTCCAGTTTCTCTCACCAGCGTTGAGCCGCACACTGACTGTGTGGCTGCGGGTGTAGGAGGTCCTGGAGGGAGCAGGGGACCAAATACTGTCCCAGCCCTCAGGGGGAGTCAAACACGACTGGAATACTTGTCTAAGTGGTTATCTGTGATAGTCAGGCAAGGTTTGAAGAAAGACGGAGGGTGCTAGGAGGACACTGCAGGGAGATGTGATTGATGTGGGGTGAAGGCTGGCTTCCCAGAGAGTGTGAGTGTGTACTTGGGGGTTCAAGACATGCCACAGCTATGTGCAGAGAGGAGCAGCTCATCAGGCTTTGGTACCAGACTTTGGGCCACAGCTCCCCCATGTACAAGATTGAGAGCTGTTCTAGATCTGTGGTCTCCACCTTCCCCTGTCCACCCTGCGCCCTGGGCACGCTGCTCCCTGAGCTCCCTTACATCAGGGAAGGGGGCAGAGTCCTAATCCCCAGGCTGCCCCTAGCAGCATACCCACCAGAAGCATGGGAGGGCGGCTGGCTGTCAGGGTGCCCCCACTTAAGAAGGGCTGTGTAGATGCACCTTCCCTTGAATCTCTCCCATCATCCCCCACCCCGCCCTCCCCACAGATGCCATCCTTGGGGGAATACTCCACCAGATCGGCTGGTGCTTAAAGCCAGACATGCTTTCCCCTGGTCAAGGCTGTCTAGAGACAGAGAGGGTGGCCTTTGGAGTGGTGACCTCCTTATTACAGAGGCAGAGGGACTATTTTGCAGGATCATTTGTAAGCATCATTATGAAGTAGTAAATCCATCAATATTTAGGAAGGAAGAAAGGAAAAGAGAGGAGAGAGGGCCAGAAGGGCACCATTCTCACACTCATCCGGCCAAGGAAAACTTACTGTCCCATCTCACGGATGGGGAAACTGAGGTCAACACATCGGAGTGTGGCAGAGCTGGGAGTGCAGGGCAGAGCCCCTGACTCACTGAAGAAGGGCCTTGAAAGAACAGGCCAGGCTGCTCCAGGCCTGAGCCCATCTCCCTCCTCTCTGCACCCCTACCCCTTGGCCAGGTTGGCGGACCTCATAGAACAGCATCAGGAGGGGCTGACCGCCATTGAGGCTCTGCATGCAGGTGCTGTCTACACACTGGCCCTGAAGACCCATGTGGGCACGTCCATCCAGACCTTCTGCTACTTTGCTGGCTGGTGCGACAAGATTCAGGTGAGGCTGGGACTCCTGCCCACCAAGTGAGTTCACACAGGCAGTCTGGGCCCAGCAGGAAACTCTGAAGGCAGTGCATTGGACTGCCTGTGGTATAACAAAAGACCACAGCTGACTGGCTTAAAAGAACCCCGTTAATCGGCTCCCACTTCTGCAGATGGGAAGTCCAGGCAGGCTGGACTTCAGGCTGGGTTCCATGCCGGGGTTTCCTAAGGACAGCGTCAAGGTGTGTCCAGGCTCGGCTTTGGCTGGAGGCTCTGGGGAGACCCTGCCTGCAGGTACATTCAGGTGTTGGCAGAGTTCAGCTCCTGTTGATGCGGGACTGAGGCCCAGGTCCTTGCTGACTGCCGGCGGGGGCTGCTGTCAGCCACAGCAGGCCTTGCTCTGGCCCTTGCCCCAGCCCTCCATCCCCTTGCTGTTTTCAGGCTTGGCATCTCTCTGCCATGAACGGGAGAAAACTTTGCCTTTGTGGGGGCTCCTGAGGTAGTGCTGGGAACACCTGCATCATCGCCTCTTCCTAAGGTCAACTGTGCCATTCCGCATCTTTGCAGGAGTAGCTCACCATCTCCCAGATCCCAGGGATCAGAGTGGGACCATGGGACCCATTTTCAGAGATTTGCCTACTACAGGCAGTGATGGGACACCCACCACCAAGGTGTTCATGGGTCTGTGCCAGATTTGGGGTTCATGCCTTGTGTCCTCTCCATGGGGTGGAGGGTGCAGGTGTGATGGAAGGCCCACCTTCTGCTCCTCCTGCTGCTGCGTCACTGCTGGCAGGAGCTGGCCCCCGCCTGGGCCCTCCTGGGCTAGCACACCCTCCAGAGGCAACTTGGCCTCTCACTCCCCTTTTCTCCGCCCCAGTGTCAAAGCCAGAGATCTTAGCTGTACCAGGACCAGCTTCGCATCCGAGGACTCTGTCAGGCTCTGTGCAGCACGCACCTTGCACCTGTTGGCTGCCCACTCCACCTGTGTCTGGAGTCCTCAGGTGCCCCTGGCATACATAATCTGGAAGGTTTGGGTCTCTACCTGTCTGGTTCATGGGGGCTGCAGGACACAGACAAGACTTTTGAATTCTGAGTTCTAGACACAGTCTGGCTGCCCAAGGGGAATGGGTGAGGAAACAATGGAGCCCCCTCCCAGTGGTACCCCCCCATCCCGGCCACTCCATGCTTCTTCCAGGGCTCCACCATCCCTATCAACCATGCCAGACCAAACTGCAACCTGACCTTGACCAGGAAGGAGCCTATTGGGTGAGTCACAGCACAGGGTGAAGATTCGCCACACGGTGGGTGCTTTTCATATGGTATGTTGTGTGGGCACTCATCCCCTTTCTGCATATCTATCCTACGTCTGTTTATTCAACAGTCACTACATGCCGGGGAGTTCAGGTGCTGGCGATACAGTGATGATCAGAGCTGATGAGAATGCCTATCCTCAGGGGACTTACATTCTAACAAATGAAACAGCTTTCATTCCCAAAGTATCTGCTCTGTGCCAGGCACTGTTGTAATGACTTTTTTTTTTTTTCCAGCGTAACAGTATTCATTGTTTTTGCACCACACCCAGTGCTCCATGCAATACGTGCCCTCCCTAATACCCACCACCTGGTTCCCCCAACCTCCCACCCCCCGCCCCTTCAAAACCCTCAGGTTGTTTTTCAGAGTCCATAGTCTCTCATGGTTCACCTCCCCTTCCAATTTCCCTCAACTCCCTTCTCCTCTCCATCTCCCCTTGTCCTCCATGTTATTTGTTATGCTCCACAAATAAGTGAAACCATATGACAATTGACTCTCTCTGCTTGACTTATTTCACTCAACATAATCTCTTCCAGTCCCATCCATGTTGCTACAAAAGTTGGGTATTCATCCTTTCTGATGGAGGCATAATACTTCATAGTGTATATGGACCACATCTTCCTTATCCATTCGTCCGTTGAAGGGCATCTTGGTTCTTTCCACAGTTTGGCGACCGTGGCCATTGCTGCTATAAACATTGGGGTACAGATGGCCCTTCTTTTCACTACATCTGTATCTTTGGGGTAAATACCCAGTAGTGCAACTGCAGGGTCATAGGGAAGCTCTATTTTTAATTTCTTGAGGAATCTCCACACTGTTCTCCAAAGTGGCTGCACCAACTTGCATTCCCACCAACAGTGTAAGAGGGTTCCCCTTTCTCCACATCCTCTCCAACACACGTTGTTGCCTGTCTTGCTAATTTTGGCCATTCTAACTGGTGTAAGGTGGTATCTCAATGTGGTTTTAATTTGAATCTCCCTGATGGTTAGTGATGATGAACATTTTTTCATGTGTCTGATAGCCATTCATATGTCTTCATTGGAGAAGTGTCTGTTCATATCTTCTGCCCATTTTTTGATGTGATTATCTGTTTTGTGTGTGTGGAGTTTGAGGAGTTCTTTATAAATCCTGGATATCAACCTTTTGTCTGTACTGTCATTTGCAAATATCTTCTCCCATTCCGTGGGTTGCCTCTTTGTTTTGTTGACTGTTTCCTTCGCTGTGCAGAAGCTTTTGATCTTGATGAAGTCCCAAAAGTTCATTTTCGCTTTTGTTTCCTTTGCCTTTGGAGACATATCTTGAAAGAAGTTGCTGTGGGTGATATCGAAGAGGTTATTGCCTGTGTTCTCCTCTAGGATTCTGATGGATTCCTGTCTCACATTGAGGTCTTTTATCCATTTCGAGTTTATCTTTGTGTACGGTGTAAGAGAATGGTCAAGTTTCATTCTTCTACATATAGCTGTCCAGTTTTCCCAGCACCATTTATTGAAGAGACTGTCTTTTTTCCACTGGATATTTTTTCCTGTTTTGTTGAAGATTATTTGACCGTAGAGTTGAGGGTCCATATCTGGGCTCTTTACTCTGTTCCACTGGTCTATGTTGTCATGACTTTTTAAGTGTAATTTTACTTAATCCCCCTCGATAACCTTCTAGCAGTCACGCCTGTAGAGGGTGCACCTGAAAAATTTTATCTGGAAAGATTATAATGATGACTGTGCATCAAAACAAAGAACCAAGGAATAGGAACAAAATGATAGAGAAATAGGCAATGGATAGGAACTGGCACTCCAAGAGGGAAAGTCAAGTGTCCACTGCACACAGATCAGACTAGGGATGGGGGAAATGATTTACACCCAGCAGTGAGGCCCAATAGCCTAGGGAGAGAGAAGTCCCCTCACACTGCCTGGGGACGGCAGAGGGGTTCCACCCTGTGAAAGGCAGCTTGCCATTGACTGTTCAGTCCCCAGATGCACCCCCGCCACACGGCATGGCTGTGTGGCTCACTGACAGGCGCACCGGGAGATCAGCCCAAGAGCGCTCCCAGCAGCTCTGCTGGGGCCCTGACAGCAGAACGCGGCACAGCCCCTGCTGAGCTCTGCAGCATCCTTACCTCGTATGGTGTGCAGCTCTGCGAAGGCCTGGGGCAGAGCTATGGGGACCCCAAGGAGCAGGCCCAAGAGAAACTTGTGTGAGGAAAGCACACCAAGGAATGTCCTCTAAGATCATCTAAGATGGGTCAGAGGCCCAGTGTGGTCAGCACCCAGCAGACCTTCCCACCTGCTCTGTGTCCCCAACAGCATAGGGACACCATGACCCACCAGCAGGGACCTCGCATCCCCATGGACGGTGGTCAGAGCCACTCGGCTTCCTGGAGAACATGGGAGTGTTTCAGAAGGAGAAGGGTTTCAAATGTCATTTGCATCCACAGAAATGAGCACAGATGGACACATCAGGTCCTGAAGGACAGGCCTGCTGGTGAGGGAGGCTCCTGTCAGGAGAGTGGGCTGTGGACACAGTAAACCCTCTCCTGTAGCCCACAGAGAGGGGCAAGCTTGGGGGGAGACGGTGCATACTCCAGGGCGGGGTGCCCACCCAGCCTTTCCCCCAGAGGACATGAGATGGAGGGAGTGCTCCAGGACAGCCCCCCACAACAAAGAACTCCCCAGCCAAGATGTCAGAGTGTGGAGCGAGAGCCCTGCAGGGCCAGAGTGCTTGGAGCCCCTTCCTCTGGCGCAGGCTGTGGGAGGGGCTGGGCTGGGATACCAGGGCCCAGGTGAACACTGGCGCCAGGCACATGAATCTGTAAGGTCACTGATCTTCCAGGCGTCTCTCAGGGAGTCTGTCCTGTCAGACTGAGGAGGACGCTGATGCTGAGCCTCCCAGTGAGATGGGGGAGCGGGAGGTTTTCCCTATATCGGCAGGTGTATGAGTCTGCTAGGGCTGTAGTAACAAAGTACCCAAACCAGGAGGTTCAAACAGCACGCATTTACTGTCTCGGCGTTCTGGGGCTGGAAGTTCTAGATATAGGTGTCAGAAGGTTGGTTTCTTCTGAGGGTGTGAGGGAGAATCCGCTCCAGCCCTCTCCCCTAGCTTCTGGGTTTTATTGGCAATCTTTGGTGTCTATCTCTGCCCCCATGCTCACATCGTGTTCTCCTCCTGCATGTCTATCTCTTCACATGGCCCTGTTTTTATAAAGGCATCAGTCATTTTGGGTTAGGCACCCCCCCCCATTCGAGTGAGACCTCATCTTAACTAATTACATCTGGAACAACCCTAATTCCTGGAGTTAGGATTTCAACACTTGAATTTTGGGGAGTGTCGATCAGCCATGACAGTGGGACTTCCCTCGTGTCTTTTTTTCTTTGGAGCCTTCACAACCCTGATGACCTCACCCCCTGCCCTGGGAACACTTGCTATGCTCCCTCCACTGTCTCACCCTACTGGGTATACTGGGGGTGGGAGTGGTTCTCCCAAGCCCTCAGTGCACACCATTCCTCCCAGGGCAGTGTGCAAGCCCCATTGGTCCTGACCTCAGCATTTGTCCACACTCTTCCCCTCACCTGGGCTTAGCTAAGAAGTCATCTTTTTTGGGAAATGTTCTGATGGCGATAATGATCGTGAATATGATGATGATGAAGAAAACAAGTCACGTAGCCTGTGCAGAGCTCTTGTGTGGATGTGCTCAGTAATTGTCTGACACTGATGAAGATAGTGCCCGCATCTTACAGGAATTAGGGGAAGGCAGGGCCACATGCCCGCTAGGACCACACGTGTCATCATTAGGCCCCCAGGACTGTGGGGGCCTCCCCTTGATGGAGACACTGCTTATACTGATGGTACCATCTCTTAATGCACGGCAGGCAAGCCTTATCAGGACTCCCAGGCTGACTGCTTCCTTCTCTCCAGGGGACTCACCCTGGCCTCAAGCCTAGGAAACCCTCACCTGCTTCCTCCCGGCCCACCATGTGATCCCACCCCTCTCCCATACCCTCTCAGACTGCCTGTGTGATCCTTGGCCTTCTCCCAGGCCCTGCTTGCCATCACCTCTCCCATTGCCTGGTGTCACACCCTGCTCAACTGTCCCTAGGCAGGTTTCACAGCTCCCATCAGAAACTTCCCTGCCATCATGCCCTGCTGGGAAGGGGCTACTGCCTGATTGAACATACTGCTCCATCAGGGACTGGAATGCCAGGCATGAGCTATCTCTCAGGGGACCTTTGGCTCCATGTCAGGAAGCCTAGAGTGGAGTGGAGTGGAGTGGAGGGGAGTGGAGTGGAGTGTTGTGGAGTAGAGTGAGCGGAGCAGAGCCGAGTGGGTGTCGGCTTGGGAGAGAGGACACCACTGGCAGGTGCACTCTGGCCCCCAGGCTGTGTGGAAAGACGGAGTCCCGCTTCTTTTGTATGGCAGGGTCTGTGGCATCGTCATCCCCTGGAACTACCCCCTGATGCTGCTCTCCTGGAAGACGGCTGCCTGCCTGGCTCCTGGAAACACAGTGGTGATCGAGCCTGGCCAGGTGAGTGTGGGCGTGTTCTGGGCAGGGCCTGTGGGCCATAGAGGGTATTGATAAGCACCCTATAAAGGAGACAGGTGCCCACCCGGGACTGGTTTCTCCTCAAGGAAGGAGGGGTACTGCTGATGAGGGCTGGCCTTCTGGGCGCCCCATTCACAGTCAGAGGCGGCATGCAGCAGGGACCAGTGGGGGTTGTAGGCAGCATCTGTTCTTTCAGCGGTAGGGTGACCGAGTCAGGTTAGCTGACCCTGTACCTATAGCTGCTTGGTGATCAGGTGCCACACCCTGCACGAGTGCCAGCACTCTGGGATTGGGGGAGGAGAAACCATGTTTGGTAACCTTTGTCCAGGCCTCATGCTCTGAGACTGAAGCCCAGCCCCTCATAGAGAAGCTACGGAGGTAGGACCTTGGGGTCACTCAGACAGTCTGGAAGGGCCTAGCAGGCTCCCCCCAGGATGAGGACACCCCCTGAATGAGCCTCAGCTGCAGTGGCAGCCCATCCCCTGCCTGCCTCCAGTGGTGTTAGGAACTGAAGGCAAGATGCTCCACCACAGGGCTCTGGACAGTGTGCCCCGGAGGTCTCTTGCTCCCCTGGCTGCTTTGGGGCAATTTGGCTCCCAAAGTCTTATAATTTAAAAACCAACAATAACAACTGTTGACATTTACAGTATTCACATGAGTCAGGAACTCCTAAAGCACTTTAATATATAACAAATTATGCTAAAAATGTGCATGTGTTTGCTTACTGAGCATCACAGCAACCCTCTGAGTTCACCCAGGAAACCACCTGATGCTTGACCTGGATTCTACCCCACTGCCTAGCATAGCCCCAGAATCTAGATCAAGCTCTTTGAGATTTTCTACTGTTGCTACTCAACTATTTTTAAAATCACAGTCTTGATTTTCTGGATTATGACCTAATAAACCATGTTGACAGATTTTGTTCTCAAATAGCACAGGAAAATATTTTTTTCATGTAATAACATCTTTTATTTATTTTTGGTGACAGTTTATGTTTTGATGGCTATTAAAGCAAGTAATCACAATAGAATGTACAGAAAATTATACAATAAAGTTTACTTTTTAAAAAGGGACAGGGACACAGTGTGAGAGGGAACACGACCAGGGGAAGTGGGAGAGGGAGAAGCAGGCTTCCCACTGTCTGTTTTAATTCTACCATTCAGAAGCAGCCCCTATTAGCATCTTGATGTATATCCTTTTGAACTTTCACTGCTTGTGTTCACTGCTTTGTGCGTTTATGTTAATTTCTCATTTGCTTTTGTAAACAGAAATGAGAAACATTTTCATAATGATTAGGAATTGCTTAATCGGGAATCTCTTTCTCTGTGAAATTATGTAAAGGATTGTCTATTTCCATATCTTCTGTACCGATGAGAATGGTTCAAGGCCCCACTGTGTATAATTTTACATTGTATTAGGATGTTTGACCAAATTCAAAACTATAAAGAAATAATAATAAAGTGACCACTTGTCGGGGATCCCTCCAGCTCCGTGCCATGGGATCAGTGTCCAGAGGCACCAGGCGAGCTCTGAGCTGTTCTGTTGTAAACCAGTTAACTTCTGCAACTCCTTTCCCCAAAACATGCCATTTCTCTCTGCCTTCTGCTGGTTCAGACTCTTGTTGGAACACAGGGATCCAAACCACAGATGGCAGGCAGCAGCAGATGGCAGAAGGCAAGGAGTGGACCACAGGGAGGGCGGCGGAGGCAGTCTGCACTGGGCGTCAGGGTCTTAGTCCTGCCTCTGGTACTGACATATGTGATGATCTTGGGCAAACCCTCTAGGACCTTCAATTTCTTTCTTTCTTTTTTTTAATTTAAATTCAATTAGCCAACATGTTAGTTTTTTTTTAACATTAGTTTTTGATGTAGTGTTCAGTGATTCATTTCTCACATATAAAACCCAGTACTCATCATGACATGTGCCCTCCTTAAAGCTCATCACCCAGTTACCCCATCTTCCCACCCCCTCCCCTCCAGCAACCTTCAGTTTGTTTCCAGAGTCAAGAGTTCTCATGGTTTGTCTCCCTCTCTGATTTCTTTCCATTCAGCTTTTCATCCTTTCTCCGATGATCCTCTGTGCTATTTCTTATGTTCTGCATATGAGTGAAAGCATGTGATAATTGTCTTTCTCTGCTTGACTTACTTCACTTGGCGTTACACCCTCTGGTTCCATCCCCGTTGATGTAAATGGTAGGTGTTCATCCTTTCGGATGGCTGAGTCATATTCCATAGTAGATATGAACAACATCTTCTCTATCCATTCATCTGTAGAAGGGCATCTCAGCTCTCTCCAGTCTGGCTTTTGTGGACATATGGCCCTTCTTTTCCCTACATCTGTATCTTTTGGGTAAATACCCAGTAGTGCAATTGCTGGGTCATAGGGAAGCTCTATTTTTAACTTCTTGAGGAGCCTCCATACTGTTTTCCAGAGCGGCTGCACCAGCTTGCATTCCCACCAACAGTGTAACAGGGATCCCCTTTCTCCGCATCCCTGCCAACACCTGTCATTTCCTGGCTTGCTCATTTTAGCCATTCTGACTGGCGTGAGGTGGTATTTCATTTTGGTTTTGATTTGTATTTCCCTGATGGTGAGTGATGTGGAGCATTTTGTCATGTGTCTGTTGGGCTTTTGATTTCTCATCTGCAAAAACAGAAGGTTGCACTTCCTGGTGAACATCCTAGGGATAGTTTGTGAGTCTGGTGGTGGACTGAATGTGAGATGATTCAGCATGAAAGGGCTTTGAGAAGCACAGTTGGCTACACAAGGGAGTGAAGCTCTTTTAGTCGTTCGTTTATTCATTCATTTGCAGGTCTTGGTGCTGTGTGGTTGGTTGGCCCCCCTCTCTGCTCCCGTTCCTTGGGTTTCCTTCAGAGCACTTGTCACAGGTCATAATTACATTTTCATTTTTAGGATTGGCTGCTGTACTAGAAGGCTCTAAGCATGTGTCTTTCAGCTAACAGATGCACCATGACACTTAGACCGTGAGTCTGGCAAATATTAGGCCCTCGGTACTAATTGGAGGAGTAAAAGAATGAATGCTTTCCCCTCCTCTGAAGATTGCAACAGTGAGTCAGCCAGCCTCCATCTTGAGGCAGTGCACTCCAGGACAGGAGAGTCGATGTGTGTGCATTCATGTTGCCACCCGGCAGGTGTGGGCTTGCCTTCAGGGGGGTTCAGAAAAAGAGCTTGGGAATCCTGGGGAAGATGTCAGGCTCTGCCCAGGAAACTGGGATGGCCTCAAAGACGAGGAGGCACTTCAGCTGGCCCTGAGGTTTGGCAGGAGTTCAGTCTGAGCAGTGTGGAACCTGCAGGAAGAGTGGTGTGAACATAGGCACGGCCCACGTGAGGGCCCGCGGGAAGTTCCTTCTAGGCCATGTGGTGTATGACTATGTTCTAGAAAGAGACAGGCCTCAAATGGATGCTCCACAGCCCAGATTGCGAGGGACCTTGAATGTGTGGCTGCAAAATCTCAACTTTCTCAGGTAATGAGCTGACAGCTCTTGAGGATATTTGGGCAAGCGGGTGACTTAGAGATGTGATGTAAAATGTGAATGTGAAGACATGCATTACTTCTGGTGGACGGATGGGTTAGGAGGTAGAAAGGGCCCTGCTGAAGGTGGTGTCATGAGCTGGAGAGGAGGGGACGGGTGTGGCAGAGACATGGGGATGAGCAGATTGGGTGTGGTGTTGAGGTGTTTGGGGGATGGGTGATCGGAAAAGGTTTTGGTTTTCTGGCAGAAACATTCACTGAGGCAGGAGACTTGGGAGAGGGGTTGGAAGGAATGATCATGGAGGAATAATTGAGTTACATGGGAGTTCCACGGAGCCTGCGAACTCAGGGAAGCTTGGTAATTATTAGTTTATCTGAGATGGGAAAAATAAAGAGTGGGGACATGGCTCCCTAGATGTCCCTGTTACCCACCACCATGCCGTACACCACACCCAAATTTAGTGGCCTGTTTCAAGCCAGTCATTCAGTTAGATCATCATTCTGCAGTTTGGGTAGGGCTTTGTGAAAATGGATGTCTGCTCCATTGCTGTGTCTGCTGTGGTGGCTTGCTAACCACAGGCTAGCTCACTACATGACATGACACTTGCTGCTGGCTGTCACCTGGAATCACAGCAGGAACATCCATAGGAGGCCTCTCCATGTGACCACTTGGGCTCCTCACAGTGTGGGTTTCAAGCATGAGCATTTTGGGAGATGGGAAGCAGAGACTCATTCTCTCAGGAACCAGACTGACTTGGCTTCACAAATCAAAGGGAGGGATGTCCAAGAACTTTAGAGCTCATTATGACTGGCTCCAAGGAAAGGCTTAAAAATACCTGTCATGAATGAATGAGTAAATGAATTGTGTGAGGACAAATGCAGAGAGAGGAATATTTGAGGCTTGAGGGACACAGTTGTTGGAGGACTTTAGCTGGAGTTGGTGAGGAAGTGGATGGGCTTGAGGAAGTCATTAGGATCTATATTAGTGAGGACCATGATCTCTAGGCCACTGGGATGGCATCTGAGTGTGGGATAGACTATCCAACACAGGGTAACTAGCTACGTTGCCGAGAGGAACAGGAGCAGAAGTTGAGGCCCAGATCAAGGGCCTGGTCGAGGTGAAGTCCTCTCGGGTTAGTAGGTGAGTGTGCTGCTGACCTTGGACTTCTTTTGTGGCCATGGCCTTTGTTCCAGTCAGCCCTCAGGCCTGCCATTCCATCCCTGGTATGTGGGGAGTACACCGGGCACCCCTAACAATAGGATCGTTGGCAGTCTGAGTTGATGTCCCAACCAATTCTCTGGGGCGGGGCAGTCAGTAGGCAGGGTTGGTCTAACCTTTGTAGTGGATGGGAGTCCCTTTGGAAGCATGTTTATAAGCCTGCTAGGCCCTTGAGAGAGAACAGGAGTGTGTTTCCTCTCTGAACACAGCTTCTTCATATGGCCATGAGCCTTTGGACTCCGAAATCAAGGTGATCGTAAGACATGGCTTCTTTCTTGAGTACCTACAGCTCTCTCGACCTTGAGGAATGAAGTCCTCAGGGGCCTGTAGGGCCTGTTATGCTGAGATTTCTCCAGGCCCTTCTCTGCCAAGAGTAGAAGCAGCCTGGAGAGTCGAGGCAGCCTGGGGTGCCTATACAGAGGTTGGCATTTGTGGGAGGCCCTCGGGTGAGCACACACTCTAGCACTCGCTTCTCCTGATCTGTTTATGCCCTGGGATTGGCTCAGGTAATGCTGTTTGAATTGCTGAGGGTTTGCTTTGTCTGCCTAAACGCTTTTATAGCGTTAGTCTGTGATTTTAGACAATATACGTAAGTGAAGAAGAGAGGGTGCCCATATTCTCTGTCAACGTTTTGGTGTGTATCCGTCAAGAAAGTATGGGATCATACTATATGATTTGCTTTTTAGTGTGTGAAATTAGGTTTACATTTAGTTTTGCAGCCTGTGGGGACATCCCAGCTAGTGTGGGTCTTTCTCAACTGGCCCCAGCATCTCCTTCCTGATGGCTGTCTTCCAGTCTCTGGATGAGGCTCATGATGCCTCCTGGGTGGCCTCCACTTGCATGGCTCAGCAAAGGCACACTCAACCTTCGTGGATCTGGGACAGCCCGTTGTGTACTGGCCAGTACCGTTAGAAAACATTCACTTGGGGGGCTTGCCACCTGTATACCCATCTCTCCCACCTCAGAGCTGCACGCCTCGAGCTGCTGCAGTAGTGTCTCACGCCTTCCCTAAGACACTCCTGGGGTTACTGCAGAGAAAGACTCTGCCCTGGGTCTCTCCTTTTTGACCTTCCATGACTTTCTCATGGAGCACGGGTTTCAGCCCTCCACCGCATTGCATGTCCCTTAGTTGCCGCAGGCTGGGAGAATATTGATCAATCAGTTGGGGGGGATCTCGGAAGAGTCCAGAAGATTCCGTGGCATGTTGGGGGAAGACAGGCTTGGGATTGTGCCTGACCATCAGCAGTGGTGGTGCAGAAGGGCAGTCCAGGAGGAGGTCCAGCCAGAGGGCAGAACACCTTTCTGGACGTCTGTGTTAAGGTGCCATCCGGGAGGCTAGCATGAAGAAAAGAGGGTATCTTGGGAAGTGGGCCCAGAGCATACAGGGGGAAGGCTGTCTGCAAATCCAGGCCTTGAGCCATCCAGCTTTAGAAGACCCAGCAGCTGGGAAAACAGGAAAGAGCCCTGGAAGACACACCTCATTCCTTCTCCCCACTTTGCAAACGTGCAGGGCCTCCAGGGTAGAGTGAAGTTCAAGGGCACTCAGGTTTGCGTGACTCCTACGTGTGCACCAGCTCCTCCCTGATCATGGCCACGCAGTGGTTCAGGATGCAGCCTTGCCAGCACCATTTCACAGGGTAGTCCCGCAACACAGGATAGTGACCTGGCTCCAGCTGTTCCAGGCTGCTGCATGTCAGGGCCTCAGGGCTTATGAGCCTGCAGCAAGGATGACCACCTGCAGGTGTGCCTTGGGGATGTCCCTGGCACAGTGGGCTGGCCCCAAGGGCACTGGCCAGGTGCTGGCTTTATCTCGTCTAGATTTGGGGCCAGGGGTCTGTGTTCTCTGTTTATGGGGTCTGGGTTTAGTCTGTCATTGGGTCCAGGGATTGAGGCTAGTAAGTGGCCAAAGTATCAGTTCTTTTTCTTTTTTTTCTTTTTTTGAAGAATTATCTTTTTGTTATACAAGAGAGGAAAATATAAATATTTCTCTTTTTTATAAAATAAATATTGCAGTTGAGGTTAAGCCCTCAATCTCAGCTTTTTTGTGAGGAAGCCTCTATTACCGGGTCATGTGTGTCCTTCAGAGTTTTGGGGTGCACCCAGGGGCAATGGCAGCGATTTTAATTGTTAGAGTGTATGTGGTCTTTCTGCACTGAATCAGACATGAATCAGATAGGAAGTTGCCATGCACAGAGTAGGTTAGATGAATTCATTAATTCATCTGGTTCTTCATTTATTCACTCTCCGTATTTTGTTGAATTCTTTTTTTTAATAATTTTTTAAAGATTTTATTTATTTATTTGTCAGAGAGAGAGAGAGAGAGCGCAAGAGAGCGAGCACAGGAAGACAGAGAGGCAGCAGAGGCAGAGGTAGAGGTAGAAGCAGGCTCCTTGCCGAGCAAGGATCCCGATGGGGGACTCGATCCCAGGACGCTGGGATCATGACCTGAGCTGAAGGCAGCCGCTTAACCAACTGAGCTACCCAGGCGTCCCTGAATTCTTTTTTTTTAATCTTATTTTTTCAGTTTCCAAGATTCATTGTTTATGCACCACACCCGGTGCTCCATGCAGTACGTGCCCTTCTTAGTACCTACCACCAGGCTCACCCATCCCCCCACCTCTCCTCTCCAAAAGCCTCAGTTTGTTTCTCAGAGTCCACACTCTCTCATGCTTCATCTCCCCATCCAGTTTACCCCAATTCACTTCTCCTTTCCTTCTCCTAATGTCCTTCATGTTGTTCCTTATACTCCACAAGTCAGTGAAACCATACGATAACTGACTTTCCCTGCTTGACTTATTTCACTCAGCATAATCCCCTCCAGTCCCGTCCATGTTGATGCAAAGTTGGGTATTCATCCTTTCTGATGGAGGCATAGTATTCTGTTGTATATATGGACATATCTTCTTTATCCATTCGTCTGTTGAAGGGCAACTTGGCTCTTTGCACAGTTTGGTGACTATGGCCTATCCTGCAATGAACACTGGGGTACAGATGGCCCTTCTTTTCACTACATCTGTATCTTTGGGGTAAATACCCAGTAGTGTAATTGCAGAGCCGACATCATTGAGTTAGAAACTAGAGATACAGTAGAACACATCAATGAAACCAGAAGCTGGGACTGTGAAAGAATTAATAAGATCGATAAACCATTGGCCAAACTAATCTGAAAGAAAAGAGAGAGGACCCAAATTAATAAAATTATGAATGAAAGGGGAGAGATCATGACTAACACCAAGGAAATATAAAAGATCACCAGAAATTATTATCAACAGTCACATGCCAATAAGTTAAGCAACCTAGCAGAAATGGATACATTCCTGGAAATCTATAAACTTCCAAGACTGAAACGGAGAAATTGACAGCCTGCTTTGACCAATATCTAGTAACGAGATTGAAGCAGTGATCAAAAACCTCCCAAAAAACAAAGGCCCAGGACCTGATGGATTCCCTGGGGAATTCTACCAAACATTCAAAGAAGAAATAATACCTATTCTCCTGAAGCTGTTTCAAAAAAAAAAAAAAAAAAAGAAACAGAAGGAAAACTTCCAGACACTTTCTATTAAGCCAGCTTTACCCTGATCTCTAAACCAGGCAAAGACCCCATCAAAAAGGAGATTTTCAGACCAATATCCCTGATGAATATGGATGCCAAGATTCTCAACAAGATCTTAGCTAATAGGATCCAACAGTACATTAAAAAGATTATCCACCATGACCAGGTGGGATTTATCCCTGGGATGTAAGGGTGGTTCAACATTCACAAATCAATCAGTGTGACAGAACAAATCAATAAGAGAAGAGAGAAGAACCACACGGTCCTCTCAACTGATGCAGAAAAAGCATTTGACAAGATACAGCATCCGTTCCTGATTAAAACTCTTCAAAGTATAGGGATAGAGAGAACATTCCTCAAACTCATAAAATCTATCTATGAAAAACCCACAACAAATACCATTCTCAATAGGGAAAAGCTGACAGCCTTCCCTTTGAGATCAGGAACACGACAAGGACGCCCACTCTCGCCACTGCTGTTCATCATAGTACTAGAAGTCCTAGCAACATCCAGACCCTCGGCCAGTCCTAGAGACCGCCGGCTAGCACACACACCAAGCTCTCTCAGGTGGGGGCGGGGAGTGCACTCCGACCCTGGTCGCACAGTGTGCATAAAGTGCAAAAGGCTGTGGTTCAAGAGAGCGCCAGCTGGCTCCCACACCAGGCTCTCTCACACATGGGTGGGAGTGTGCCCAGCCAAGCAGTGCTGCACATAGTACAAAGCTGTGGGTTCAGGGACCAGGAACTGGAGGCTCCACTGCGCTCTCTGTGGCATGGGTGGTTGCTGGTGGTGGTCGTCCTGGGTTGTGGGTTTAGGCCTGTGTCTGTGACCGCCCTATTCCACCAGTTGCCCCTTAAGCTCTTCTGCTCTTTTTGAGTGCTTTTACCCAGACTCCAAGTTAATGCTGCTCCCCAACCACAGGACACTTTCGTATTGGGGTATTACTTTCTAGTGGGTCGCTTCTGGTGACGCCCTCCCCCTTCTGTTTATCCTCCAACATCAGTCTGAGCATTACCACTCTGCTTTACCTCTCCACCGATGTCTTCTGCCTCCGTAGAGATCCAGAAGTGTATAATCTTACATCTCAGGCTGATTTTATGGGTGTTCAGAGTGCTCTGGTAGATATTTAGCTCACTTTAAGGGACTGGTTGAAGCAGGGTCTCCTACTTCTCTGCCATCCTGCCCCTCCTCCTCTCTGCTTTTTTTTTTTTTTTTAATTTTCAAAGAATCTTTTCATACATTGTCTAATTTTTCATGAATAACAGATTTTGGAGCTCTTGAGTTTTCTCACCCTCTCTCTACCTATTATTTTATGGTAGTATTTTTAGCTTGTAAGTTGTACGATTGTTCCCCCTTTGTAAGTTTGATGAACTATCTTAACTCAGAGGCGGATGGAGACTTTTTATTGAAACTCTGTTTCTGTTTGAGAAGTCAGTTGCATTCACACGCACAGTTTCTAAAAGGGTGTGTGGTTGGGGCAGGGAAGTCGTACTTTTTGCAGAGTCTCAAATTCTTAGAGTACTGAAGTGACACGAGAATGTGCTGAATGGGTCCTAGAGGCTTAGGATGAGGAAGGGGCTGCCTGAGGCCCCCCATGCGTGTGCCACCCTTCCCTGAATTACTAATTCCACATGATGAGCCTCCGTTCACGCACATCCCAGGGCTCTCTTCGACCCTCAGCCCCTTGCATGTTCTCGTTCCTCTGCCACCTCCCCAGAGTCCTCTCTGAATTCATATCTCAGCCAAGATGTCATCTTCTCTTGAGGGCTTCTATGTCTCCAGTATTCATCCTACTAATATACACTTTGTTCTCTACCACATTATCCTGGTTTATTTTCATCCTATCCCTGGTCAGTTTGAAATGACTTCTCTTATTTGTTTGTGTCTGCTACTCAACTCTGGTTTGCTTATTTTTTTCTCTTCCTTAAAATATCAGTTCCATGAGGGAAGGGACAGGAGTATACCCCCATATCCCCATATACAAGAATATGCCTGCCACATAGTAGGTGCTCAGCAAACACTCATGTAATAGATAAATAATGTGGATGCCTCACTGGAGACTGTCACATGCCAAGGTGGTCTCTGCTGCCCAGCAGGTCACAGAATCTCCTTGGTTTTATTTTTTTTCCAGAAATTAATTCCTTATCAGCCTGAGTCCTACTCTTTCTGGTGGTTCTGGGCCATCTGATTTTCTTCTACATCATCTGCTTGGTGGAAGGCCATTTGGTCCCAAACAGTAAGATCTTTGTGGTGTTCTATCGGTTAGCAGGCCTGACCCAGGTAAGGATGGTTATAGCAGTATCAAAACAGCACTCAGTGGTTAGCCAGCAAGATTTGTCTCCCTGTCCTGGGAAAGATGCTGTGGAGATAAGGTCGGGGTTTCCTGGACATGGCAGGGTACAGCCTCCATCTTCCAAGAGTCAACTTGTTCAAGCACAAAGGCATGATCCAGACAGAGAGGCCACTCCACATTCTGTACTGCACACTCCACACAGCACAGGCTACACTGCACCCTTCATAGGGCACACCCCCCACAGGGCACACTCCATACCATGTGTAGAACACTGCACACTCCTCAGCAGAGGATCAGAGGATGGTCCTGAAGTGGCGGCAAGTTTCCGAGAAGCAGGTTGATGAGTGGGTCCAGCTGGGGAACTGGGCCATGCACACCGTCCATCACAGAAAGGGTGGGCAGAGACCAGCCCCCTGCTGGAGTGTTGCTAAAAGGCATGCATGGACTTCAGTCAGGACTGGATGATGATAGGGACAAGATGAAAGAGATTAAGCTGGTGCCTGCCTCTGGGTAGCACTCAGCACTGTCTGACCAGACCAGCTGGCTGATATCCCTTGTGGGCCCAGGTTGTTGGCAGAAAGGACTGTGGGCACTGATGGGCAATTCTAGGAGGGCAGTACTACAACGAGGAACTGACGTGTTCAAATCTCCCTGAGTTAGGGCATTTGCAATTGCAGCATGTCCCTGACCCTGACGAGTGAGCTGGGACACTCTGAGACACTGTTTTGAGCAGGAGCAAGGAAGGGGCTGGAGTCTGCCTGGGACAGGGGACCGAGGAGCCCTGAAATGAGGCCAGGACTGTGCTCACCACCCTGTGGCACTTTCAGGAAAGGCTTACTGTCCAAAACTGCCCATATAAGGACCTCCAGCAAATCCAAACTGAAGTCCCAATAAAGCCTATGTCTTGAGTTTCCAAAGACCATGCAAGGAGCTGCTGTAGCAGAGATGGTCTGTCTGGCACCTCAGTTTGCCACAAGCAGGGCCTGACCACAGAGAAGGAGGCTAGGCAAGTATGGGTAAGAGTAGACTTCCTGCCTCTGCATGAGCTCAGAGCTGGGCATTGACCCCAAGAAAAGCTGGAGGAAGAGGACTTCTAGGAGTGGACAAGTCCACCTTGGTATCTACCTTTGAAATTTGCTAGTGTTTCTTGGTGACACTTGGCTTTCTGACTTGGTTGTAGTTTTTTTGTGTCTGCTTGCCCTTATGCCGGGTGACAATTCTACTGTACCTGGCAGAAGTGATGGTTCGGCTGACATGGCACCAGACCCTGGATCCAGACAACCACTGCATCCCCTATCTCACAGAGTTGGGGGACCTCCTAGGGACTGGCCTTCTGACACTCTACTTTCTTATCAGCTGGTTAATGAGCAGTAAAGCAAGGCTGGATGCTTCTCAGAACCAGGATCTGGGCCCCCCTAATGAGCCCAGGCAGCCTCAGTTGTTCAGTGGAGTTTTCCTTCATACCAGCAGGGTACAGAATGCAGTGTCTCCCTGCCTGGGTCCCCTGGAAGGATGGTTGACACCCTGCCTCTGCAGTGGCCTTTTGTCAGTCTGCTAAGGACATTAACACACTTGACTCTGGAGTTGGAATCTGAGCCTATGAAGGTGAGGGAGGACTGAAATCAGAAGCATTGTTTGTGCGTGAATGTGATTGCATGTTCCTGGACTTAAGTGCACACCCATGTGCTTGATGAGTGCAAATGAGTGCAGAGGTGTGTGTAGAGAACAGGGGACTCTGTCCTGAAGATGCTGAAGGAAGAGACATGTCCAGTGGACATGGGAGATATGCTGGCATTGTTCTGTGCCCATGCAGCCTGGATTCGGGAGGAGCAGGAATGAGATGCCTTCTGTGCCTAAGCCCCAGGACTGAGCTGTGGCTTAAGCACAGTCTTCACTAGGTCCAAGCATTGTGGGCCATTCTGCTGGTGTGCCTGTAAATGCACAGCCGTTCCCAGGACAGCCCTTTCTTGCACATCCTTCATCTGCTCCCAGTATTTAATCTTGTTGATTTTTTTCTCCTTTTCTTCTTTTTATATTTATGTGAAATTTCTGTTTAGAGTTTAATGATCAGAGAAGTATAAAATAAAATATACATTATATTATACTTGGACTTTGTGTCCTTAAAGATACTTCATGCCGCCATGAGACTTGGGGTTTATAGGTAACAAAATCTCTGGTGTTTCTCTAGTGGTGTCTGTTTCTCAAACTGTGCTCTCCAGCATAGAAGCATCAAAATCACAGCAAAGCTTGTTAGAAATGCAAGTTGTTAACCTGCTCTCACTTAGGCTTGCCAAATCAACCTGTCTTGGGGTGGAGCTCGGCAGTATAGGATTAATAAGCCCTCCATGTTGATCTGATACATTCTCCTGTTTGAGAACCACTGCTCCAGAATGCCCTCACTTGTTTTTTCTTTTTTAAGATTTTATTTGTTTATTTGACAGACAGAGACATAGCAAGAGAGGGAACACAAGCAGGGGGAGTGGGAGAGGGAGAAGCAGGGAGTCAGGTGTGGGGCTCTATCCCAGGACCCTGGGATCATGACCTGAGCTGAAGGCAGACACTGAACGACTGAGCCACCGAGGCGCCCCATGCCCTCACTTTTAAAAATAAGTATTTACTTCCTATTTCTTCTTTTCTTTTTAAAATTTATTTAATTTATTTATTTAGAGAGAGCACACAAATGAGAGGAGTGGCAGAAGGAGAGAGAGAATCTCAATCAGATAGTATGCTGAGCCCGGAGCCCAACACAGGGCTCAATCACATGACCCCAAGACCATGACTGGAGCTGAAATCAAGAGTCAGATGCTCAACTGACTGAACTATCCAGCTGCCCCTATGTCTTGCTTCTTATTAACTCATCATAACAACTTTATTTTTTAATATATTTTTTATTATGTTATGTTAGTGGCCATAGAGTACATCATTAGTTTTTGATGTAGTGTTCCATGATTCATTGCTTGCATATAACACCCTGTGATCCATGCAATATGTTCCCTCCTTAATACCCATCACTGGGCTCACACATCCCCCACCCGCTTCCTCTCTAAAACCCTCAGTTTGATTCCCGAATTTGTAGTCTTTCATGGTTCATCTCCCCCTCTGGTTTCCCCCCACCCTCATTTTTCCCGTCTTTCTCCTAATGTCTCCATGCTATTCTTTATGTTCCACAGGTAAGTGAAACCATATGATAATTGTCTTTCTCTGTTTGACTTATTTCACTTAGCATAATCTCCTCCAGGTCCATCCATGTTGTTGTAAATGTTGGGGTTTCATCCTTGCAGATGGCTGAGTAATAGTCCATTGTGTATATTAACAATATCTTCTTTATCCATTTGTCTGTTTTATCCATTTGTCTTGGCTTCTTCCATAGTTTGGCTATTATGGACATTGCTCCTTTGAACATTGGGGGGCATATGGTTCTTCTTTTCACTACATCTGTATCTTTGGGGTAAATGTCCAGTAGTGTAATTGCAGGATCATAGGGTAGCTCTATTTTTAAATTTATGAGGAAACTCCACACTGTTTTCCAAAGTCACTGTACAAGCTTGCATTCCCACCAACAGTGTAAGAGGGTTCCTCTTTCTTCGCATCCTCTCCGACATGTGTTGATTCTTGTCAATTTTTGCCATTCTAACTGGTGTAAGGTGGTATCCCAATGTGGTTTTGACTGAATTTCCCTGATGGCTAATGATGATCTCAGATGTCTCTTTGCCATTCGTATGTCTTTGGAGAAATATCTGCTCATGTCTTCTGCCCATTTTTTGACTTGATTAGTTTTTTGGGTGTTGAGTTTGAGAAGTTCTTTGTAGATCTTAGACACCAACCCTTTATCTGTAGTACCATTTGCAAATATTTTCTCCCATTCTATGGGTTGTCTCTTTGCTTTGTTGACTGTTTTGTTTGCTGTGCATAAGATTTTTATCTTGGTGAAGTCCCAGAAGTTCATTTTCACTTTTGTTTCCCTTGCCTTTGGAGATGTGTCTTGAAATAATTTTCTTTGGCTGATGTTGAAGAGGTGACTACCTATGTTCTCCTCTAGGATTTGGATGGATTGCTATCTCACACTGAGGTCTTTCACCCATCTTGAGTTTATCTTTGTGTATGATGTAAGAAAATAGTCGAGTTTCATTCTTCCATACATAGCTGTCTAATTTTCCCAGCACCATTTATTGAAGAGACTGCCTTTTTTCCATTGGACATTTTTTCCTGATTTTTTGAAGATTGGTTGACCATAGAGTGGAGGGTCCATATCTGGGCTCTCTATTCTGTTCCTTTGATCTATGTGTCTGTTTTTGTGCCAGTACCATTGCTGTCTTGGTGATCATGGCTTTGTAATATAGCTTGAAATCGGACAGCATGATGCCCCCATCTCTTTCTTTTTTTCTCTCTTTTTCAATATTTCCTTGGCAATTCAGGGTCTTTTCTGGTTCCATACAAATTTTAAGATTGTTTGTTCCAGCTCTTTGAAATTGCTTTTGGTATTTGGTCAGGATGGCATTGAAAGCATAGATTTCTCTGGCAGCATAGACATTTTCACAATGTTTATTCTTCTAATCCATGAGCATGGAATGTTTTTGCATCTTTTTGTGCCCTCTTCCATTGCCCTCGTAAGTATTTTGTAGTTCCTAGGGTATAGATCCTTTACCTCTTTGGTTAGGTTTATTCCAAGGTATCTTATAGTTTTTGGTGCGATTATAAATGGAATCAATTCTCTAATTTCTCTTTCCACAGTTACATTGTAAGTGTATAGGAAAGCAACTGGTGTCTGTCCATTGGTTTTGTATCCTGCTGCATTACTGAATTGCTGTATGAGTTCTAGTAATTTGGAGATGGAGTTCTAGTAATTTGGGGGTGATAGTTGCTGGGGCTTTTCATAGACGATTTTATGATATTGAAGTATGTTCCCTCTATCCCTATATTTTGAAGAGTTTTAATCAAGATGCTGTTTTTTGTCAAATGCTTTTTATGCATCAGTTGAGGAATCATTATGATTCTTGTCTCCTCTTTTGTTAATATGATCTATCACACTGATGATTTGCAAAAGTTGGACCACCCTTGCATCCCAGGAATAAACTTCAACTGGTCATGGTGAATTATCCTTTTAATGTACTGTTGGATCCTATTGACTTGGCATTGTTGAGTATTTTGGCATCCATGTTCATCAGTCATATTGATTTGTAATTCTCCTTTTGGGTGGGGTCTTTGCCTGGTTTTGGGATCAGGGTAATGCTGGCCTCATAAAACGAGTTTGGAATTTTTCCTTCCATTTCCATTTTTTTTTTTTGGAAAGTCTTCAGTAGAATAGGTATAATTTCTTCCTTAAATGTTTAGTAGAATTCTCCGGGGAAGCCATCTGGCCCTAGACTCTAGTTTTTTGGGAGGTATTTGATAACTATTCCAATTTCCTTGCAGTTATTGTTTTGTTCAGATTGTCTGTTTCTTCCTGTTTCAGTTTTGATAGTTTATAAGTTTCCAGGAATGCATGCATTTCTTCCAGATTGCCTAATTTGTTGGCATATAGCTGCTGGTAATGTTCTAATAATTGTTTCTATTTCCTTGGTATTGGTTGTGATCTCTCCTCTTTCACTCATGATTTTATTAATTTGGGTCCCTTTTCTTTTCTTTTGGATACGTCTGGCCAGAGTTTTATTGATCTTATGAATTCCTTCAAAGAACCAGATTCTAGGTTTTTTTTTTTTTTTAAGGTTTTATCTATTTGAGTGAGAATGAGAGAGAGAGCACAAGAGGAGTAAGGGTCAGAGGGAGATGCAGACTCCTGGCTGAGCAGGGAGCCTGATGTGGGATGCGATCCCAGGACTCCAACTTGACTCCAACTGAGCCAAAGACAGTTGCTTAACCAACTGAGCCACCCAAGCGTCGCCCCATTTCTAGTTTTGTTGATCTGTTCTACTCTTCTTCTAGTTTCTATTTCATTTATTTCTGCTCTAACCTTCATTATTTCTCTTCTCCTGCTTGGTTTAGGTTTTATTTGCTGTTCTTTCTTCCTATCCTTTAGGTGTAAAGTTAGCTCGTGCATTTGGGATTTTTCTAATTTTTTGAGAGATGTTTGGATGGCTTTGTATTTCCCCCTAAGGACAACCTTTGCAGTATCCAATAGATTTTGAACCTATGTGTTTCATTTTCATTGGTTTGTATGAATTGTTTAAGCTCTTCTTTAATTTCCTGGTTGACCCATTCATTCTTTAGCAGGATGCTCTTTAACCTTCAAGTGTTTGAGCTCCTTTTAAATTTCTTCTTGTGGCTGAGTCCCTGTTTCAAAGCACTGTGGTCTGAAAATATGCAGGGAATAATCTCAGTCTTTTGGTATTGGTTGAGACCTGCTTTGTGACCCAGTCAGTATGTGATATATTCTGGAAAAAATTCTGTGTACACTCAAGAAGAATGAATATTCTGTTGTTTTAGGATGAAATGTTCTGTATATATCTATGAAGTCCGTCTGGTCCAATGTGTCCTTAAAAGCTCTTGTTTCTTTGTTGATCTTCTGCTTAGATGAAATGGCCATTGCTGTGAGTGGAGTTTTGAAATCTCCTACTATTAATGCATTATTATTAACATGATTTTTTATTTTCATTATTATTTGGTTTATGCAATTAACTGCTCCCATGTTGGGGGCATAAATATTGCAATTGTTAGGTCTGCTTGTTGGATAGACCCTTTAAGTATGATATACATATGGGTCCTGCCTTTTTATCCAAACTGAAACCCTGTGTCTTTTGATTATTGTTGTTCACATTGATAGTAACTATTGAAAGATAAGAATTTAGTGCCATTGTATTGTATGAGAAGTCCCTGTTTCTATTGACTGTCTCTGTTAATTTCTGGTTTATATTACTCTTGGGGTCATTCTTCGGTTATAGAATCCCCCTCAATATTTCTTGCGGGGCTGGCTTGGTGGTCACGTATTTTCTTTCAGTTTCTACCTGTCCTGGAAGCTCTTTATCTCTTTGTCCATTCTGAATGATAGCATTGTTGGGTAAAGTATTCTTGGCTGCATATTCTTCTCATTTAGTAAGCTGAATATGTCCTGCCAGCCCTTTCTGGCTTGCCAGATCTCTGTGGATAAGTCCAACGTTATTCTGATGTTTCTCTCTCCCTACATAAGAAATTTTTTCCCCCTAGCTGCTCTCAGAATAGCTTCATTGGCTGTCAAATTTGCAAGCTTCACTATTATACCTTGGGGTGTTGATGTATTTTTACTGCTTTTGTGTGAGAGCTGTCCTCTCTGCCTCTTGGACATGAATGCTTGTTTCCTTCCCCAGATGAGGAGAGTTCTCAGCTATGAGTTGCTCAAATATACCTTCTAGTCCTCTATATCTCTCCACCCCCTTGGGGATCCCAATAATTCTGAATTCCAATAATTGGAATATCTGGCACCATTGATCTCTCTACAACTATTCTCATGGGCTACTAGTTGCCTAAACATATTTACCTCAGCTTCCTTCGTCTCTACCAGCTTATCTTCTAGATCTCAAATTCGCTCTTCTGCCTCATAACCTGGCTGTTAGAGTATCCAATTTAGACCGTATGTCATTCACAGCATTTTCAAGTGTGGCCTGATTAGATCTCATTTTTGCCCTTAGAGATTTTATATTATCACTAATGCTTTTTTCAAGCCTTGATATTGACTTCATGATTGCTATCCTGAGTTCTATCTCTGACATCTTGCTTATATCCATACCCATTAGTTCTGTGGCAGAGGACATGGTCTCAGTTTATTTTCTTTGTTGAGAGTTCCTCCTCATCATCATTCTGTCAAGGGATAGTTGAGAGAATGAACAGAGTCCAAAATTTCAACCATGAGCCAAGCAAAATGCACCCTAGAAAAAATATGAAGGGGTTGGAAACTACCACAGGTATGCAAACAAAGCTAAGATAATCCAAAACAGTAAAAAGGTGAAGAGGGAAAGAGAGATTATAATCTCTCAGTGTGGACAAAGCAGGGTGATCTGCCTGTTCCTGATTGATTTTTGGTCTCTGTGTTAGAAGACTCAATACCCCAAAATTGCAAAGTAATCAAAACTTGTATACAGAGAGAGAGCTATATCTATATCTATATCAAGATAAAATTGAATAGAGTGATAAAAGGTCATAAATACATAAAAAGTACATTTGAAAAAATAAACATTAAAAAGTGACTTAAAAACAGAAGTTGGGAAATGACTCTAATTGAAACAGGAACAGGGTAAAAAAAATGAAAAGAGAGGGAAAAAAATGAAAGAAAGAAGAAAAGAAACCAAAAAGAAATGCAAAATTTTAGCTTGAAGTATAAATGAGTTGTGAGGGAACACCTGGAGCTCCCTATATTATTTCCCCCTGGTGCTGGAGTTTTATAGTCCTATAGAAAATAAACTTATCATTCACCTGTTCTTCAAGTCTGTCTTCTGGGGGAGGGGCCTGTTGCTTGGCTTCTCATGTGTCTTTGCCTGGGTGGAGTTACCCCACCCCTTGTCAGGCAGATGGGTTTAATGTGAGCTGAAGGGCTACATGGCTTTTATTCTCTGGTGGCTTTCCACTTCTCTTTAGAGGGCCAGAGCAAATATGGCCATGTGGGAATATCTCACCCAGTGCCACAAGGTTGAGGTTCCCTTTCTTCAATAAACCTTCCAATCAAACCATCTCCACTTCTGTGTGTACCAAACTCCGTATACTGGTGCTACTCATGCCCACTGTAACTCTCCTGGGGGAGTTCCAGGTGACACCCACGAGTGTCCCTGTGCTTTGTGATTTTGCAATTGTTAGCGGCCGTGGCCTTGTGCACACCCTCTTCCACTGCTCCTTTGTGTGGTGCCCCAGTTTCCTTTCATGGGTCACACTGCCCTGAGAACTGTTGCCTTGTTGGGGACGCAAGCCATTTTATATCTCCCGTGGGATGTTAAACAGCCCACACCGTCTAGTCATTTCCAGAGTGTTCAGGAAGAGAGTGGTCCCCTTACCAGCCCAGCTTGTGTTTTATGGTAACCAGAGCTGAGTCCCTTCTGGGCCCACTGACCATAAGTAGTCTCCCTGCTCCACTGCTTGGGTACTCTATCGGTTCAGGCTTCCCCATACTTTCTGAGTTTCCTGGAATCCTGCAACCATGTAGAATTCTGCCCTATTCTTTCCCTGTACCCTTTTCAGAGAGGATGTCTCTCACTGGAGCAGATTTCTAAGGGTCCTAATTTTGTTCTCCAGTGTTATATCACTTTCTGGTTGCCAGCTTATGGAGGTTCCCTCCTCCCTCTGTTTATCTTCTGATATTTCCCCTTAAAATTCCAGGTTCTGCACCTCCTACCTTGCAAAAAGTAGTCATTTTTATGCTTGTAGAGGTCCAGATCAATCTTCTTACATCTCAGGCTGAATTCTTGTGTTCAGAATGCTTCGGTAGATAAACAACTAAATTCGAGGGACCTTATGAAATAAGGTCCCCTACTCCGGCCCCATCTTCCCCTCTGGTTCCACAATGTTGTTTCTGATACCCTTATGAAGAAGTAGTGAAGACCCCAACATTTCAGCATTTTTCAGAGGTAATTTCAAGATTTGTAGCCCCAGCTCTCAAACAGGAGAGCTCTGATGCTATTATGTCTTGTCCTTGTTTAGAAATTTTGCCACTTTTCCCTTCATTTGGTGATCTTTCTGTTTGTTTTTATTTCACCCAGCTGGTGCTGGCCACTGCCACTGCCCACCCCCTCAGCAGAGTTTCCTACCGTGACTCACCCCCCCCCACCCCGCCACCACTCCACAACCCAATCCAGGAACTGAGTTGCTGACTCAGAGCTTCTCTTTTTCCAGGCCCCCAGAAGCATGTATTGTATACTTTAAATGGTTACAAAGACCAGTGCTTCAATCTGCATAATTTCCACAATTTAAAAAGGGACTTAGTAGCACACAAATATATATATATATATATATATATATATATACACACACACACACACACACACACACACACACACACAATGTTATGTATATACATTAATGTATATATACACAATATTATTAAGGTAAGTAACAAGACACTGATGTATGTTAAAACATGGGTAAGAGGGGTGCCTGGGTGGCTCAGTCTGTAAAGCACCTGACTCTTAATCTCAAGTCTTGTTCTCAGGGTCTTGATCTCAGGGTCATGAGATCAAGCCCTGTGTTGAGTCCACACTGGGCATGGACTTAAAAAAAAAATACAAACATGGGTGAGCCTCAGAAACATGATACTAAGCATAAGAAGACAGATAGACATGGTAACATATTTTATTATTACATTTGCTTAAAGTATTCATAATGGGCAAACCCACAGAGAGAAGAAAGGCAGATTGGTGGTTGCCAGGGGCTGGAAGGAGGGTGGAAAAGGAAGACCTTTTAATCAGTGCTGGGTTTTTTTTCCCCACTCCAACTTTACTAAAATAGAGTTGACATATAGCATTGTATAGTGTTAAGGTGTACAATGTGATGATTTGATATGTTCATATATTATAAAATTTTTATCACCATAAGGTTAGTCAAGGCATCCTTTATTTCACATATTTGCCATTTCATTATTGTTGTCATTATGGTAAGGACATTAAAGGTCTACTCTTACGGCAGTTTTCTTGTATAGAGTACTAATACAGTATTGTTAACTATGCTCGGCATGCTACACACTAGATGCCCTGAACCTAGCTTTCTTTCTGAAGTGGTGATAATGTTCTGGAATTAGACAATGGTGATGGTTTATGTAACTTTTTGAATAGACTATAAACAACTGAACTGTACACTTTAAAAAAAATTTTATTTATTTATTTGACAGAGATCACAAGCAGGCAGAGAGAGGAAGGGAAGCAGGCTTCCTGCTGAACAGAGAACCTGATGTGGGGCTTGATCCCAGGACCCTGGGATCATGATCCAAGCCAAAGGCAGAGGCTCAACTCACTGATCCACCCAGGTGCCCCTGAACCGCACACTTTAAAAAGAGTAAATTTTATGGTATGTGAATGATACCTCAATTTTTAAAAGATCTGTATGAATATATAAATAATGGATTTTAGAAAAAAGTTACCTTGTGAAATATATTATTCTGGGTGTTTTATTTGGTTCCTTAGTGAAGACCACCCAAATGAGAACAGGCACTGTTTATTTGGAGCTTGCTCTAAAGAGCAAGGGAGTCAGCCATAATCACATGCTCTTTTGGCAGAGACTCAAAGGTGGCAGGAGGAGTAGAAAGCTTTCCGGTTCAAAAAAGAAGGTACATTCTCATCAGAGGCTGTGACTGGGGAAGCTGGAGTCAGGTTGGCCAGAAAAGAGACATCTTCTGTGATTAGTTAGGGGAACATATTTGGCTTTCCTGGTTTGCTCCTAATTTAGAAGCAGGATTAAAAATAAGAGAATGGCCAGCTATTTATCAAGTCTTCGCCTTTCACGGGAGGTTGCTACAGATGTTGTGGTCTAGTTCCCCAGGATGGTGACTGCAGGTTGTGGGTCAGGGTCTTTCAGAATGGAGCAAGCAGTACATTTTCTGAAAGCTACAGAAAATTCCATGTGCTGAAACCCCCCTCTTTCACTGTCTAATAAATTGTACATTCTCCATGGATAGAGAATTTTTTGTGGTGTTTTTATAAGAACCACAGCTAACTATAAACAATGGTAATAATTACAAGAGTGATGAGTAACAACCGTGATAATTATTATGGTTACTCTAAACCTCAGGATCTTTTACTTTGCCAGTCCTCACCCTAAGGTATGAGAGACTGTGGACTCTGAGAAACAAACTGAGGGTTTTGGAGGGGAAGGGGGATGTTTAGCTGAGCCTGGTGGTGGGTATTAAGGAGGGCACGAATTGCATGGAGCACTGGGTGTGGTGCATAAACAATGAATCTTGGAACACTGAAAAAAAATAAAATTAAATTAAAAAAAAAGACCCATCTATATTCTGCCTACAAGAGACTCACTTCAGATCTAAAGACATATGCAGAATGTAAACGAAGGGATAAGAAAACATTTATAATGCAAATGGAAGCAAAAAGAAAGCTGGGGTAGCAATACATTTTCTTTTTTAATTTAATTTTATTCTTCCTTAATACCACCTCCAGGTTCACTGAAAACCCCACCCTCCTCCACTCCAAAACACTCAGTTTGTTTCTCAGAGTCCACAGGCTCTCATGGTTCATCTCCCCCTCCAATTTCCCCCAACTCACTTCTCTCCTTCCCCCAATGTCCTCTGTGTTATTCTTTATGCTCCACAAGTAAGTGAAACTGTATGATCATTGACTCTCTCTGCTTGACTTATTTTACTCAATATATTTTCTTCCAGTCCCGTCTATGTTGATGCAAATGTTAGGTATTCGTCCTTTCTGATGGAGGCACAATACTCCATTGTATATATGGACCATATCTTCTTTATTAAATTCATCTGTTGAAGGGCATCTTGGCTCTTTCCACAGTTTGGTGATTGTGGCCATTGCTGCTATGAACATTCAGATGGCCCTTCTTTCCACGACATCTATATCTTTGAGGTAAATGCCCAGTAGTGCAATTTTCTACACAGTCATACAGAGAACAAGCAAAGGGAACAAATTCACACTGCTCTCATAGGATGAGGAGAATCTTGATGCTGCCATCCCAGAGATAGACATTACAGGGTAGGAGAATTACAGGTCAAGTCTTCCTGAATTGAGATATCAAAAGTGAAAGCCAGTATTAGCAGTTTATTTCCAGAAGTCCCAAAACAGTCAAAACCCAAAAACTAGGATATCCTGTGGGATTTTTATGGATTGATATGATTGCGATAACTGACTGGGTGAAGCCGGAGAATGATGAAAAGGGACAGTACCATTGGCTTGGTGGAGCTGAGAGCTTGGGAGCTGAGAGTAAAGGTGTGTGTTGTGATCTTCAAAGAGAGATCTGGGGTGGGGTATCCAGACTGGGGTTTGATGGGTGTGGAGGGAAAACCCTGTTCCTGGCTAATACCAGGTCTAGAGATGAGTGATAAAAGATTTGAGAGTGCAGAGGTGCCTGGGTGGCTCAGTGGGATAGGCCTCTGCCTTCAGCTCAGGTCATGGTCTCAGGGTCCTGGGATGGAGCCCCGCATCGGGCTCTCTGCTCAGCAGGGAGCCTGCTTCCTCCTCTCTCTCTGCCTGCCTCTCTGCCTACTTGTGATCTCTGTCTGTCAAATAAATAACGTCTTTAAAAAAAAAAAAGATTTGAGAGTGTAGACTCTATGTGTGGGAGGACAGGAGCAGGAAGGCACACACTCAGCCAGTGCAGACTTGCCACTGTGAGCCAAGCCTAAGTACACACTGCTCAGTCACTCACATCAGTAGTAAGACATTGAGCATCACAGAATTAATTTATTCAACAACTAACGCCATAGTCCAGAGCACCACTTTCCCATTAGCATGCTATAACTGTTCATCTATGGTTGGTCGGTTGAACGGAAGCTAATTCTTGGTAGAGCCATCATATGACAGTTGGTTTGGAATGTCATGGACTCAGAGTCAGTTGAGGGCTGAGCAGCCCACCAGTCACTGAGGGTGGTTAACTGGTCATTGAAAGGCCCTGGGAGAGAAAGCTGATGGTGGCAAGAAGCTTGGGGATTGCCACGGTTGAACTTCCCTGGTCCTTCCAAAGGGCTTGATTTGGAGGACATCATCCTATTTTCTGTCAGAGATTGAATACCGAGTCAGGAGGATGAAGTAAGTTTCAGATTATCTTCTTGGCCCTGACACCTCCTTTAGGGTCCCTACTCTCTCCCCCAGAAACTGTGGGGCAGGACAATTTGAGAAAGTACAGAGTACTCTTGGTTCAGTGGTCCAGGGCATTTTCTCAGGGGCCTTGGGCAGGGCTCAGGTGTTTAGATCTCTCACCCAGGACCAACCATATTCCTGTCTTGGATCCAACACTCTTCATTATGACCACTTCTGGAAGATCACTTAATCTCTCTAAATTTCAAAGACCTGCACTGTAAAATATGGGTTAGGGTCCTTGCTTTGACCCCTCTCAACAGGGCTGATATGGAGATCACAGGAGTCCATAATACATATTCTCCATGAGCTCTTAAGCAGCATTCCCATGTAAAGGCTGAAGAGTAAGCTTTCATCCTCCCTTTTTGTGGAGACCTCCAAGTCCCCTCTCCAGAATCATTCACTACTGGGTGTGTAGCTCATTCTCTAGGGGTTCAATAGCTGAACACTTACAGAGTAATTGTGAAGCACCAGTCCTTTCCTTTCCTTGAAGCTTTACTCCTAGGAAAGTGCTTTTAGCCTCATACCTGAGCACTAATTTGTAGGCCATGCTAACAATTTTGTGTCCCAGAACAGGGCACTGAGGCACAGAGGGCTCTCTATAACTCTTTCAGGTATGTGCCACTGCTAAATTATATGGGAACCTAGGCCACCAGGTATAGTCACTCTGCTGTGTTTCTATAATGTCTTAGCTAAAGAAAGGTATCTTCCCATAAAACCAGTCTGTTGGTTGGTTGTTTTTGTTTTTTTAATTTTTATTGACTTTTAAATTTCAGTGATCCAGAATTCATTGTTTATGCACGACACCCAGTGCTTCATGCAATATGTGCCCTCCATAATACCCACCACCAGACTCACCCAACCTCCCTCCTCCCTCCCCTCCAAAACCCTCAGTTTGTTTCTCAGAGTCCACAGTCTCTCATGTTGGTTGTTTGAAGTACACACCAAGTTGCAACATCTTCCTAAGTTCAACGTTGATTCAGGAGGCTCTGCTGAGCAGCTGGTGAGGAAGGGGAGGACAAGATGGCACTCTGAATGATTACTAATTTCCCTATGGTCTTTTGTCAGCAAGTTGCCAACAGTACTCTCTATTATATACGTGTTTCCCGGGATCTTGTTTGGGACATGCTGGAAAAATTGTGCACCCCCATTCCAGAACATCAACTTCTGGCCCCTTCTGGCGGTTCAGGAAAGTCCACTGGCGGCCACACAAGGTTTCATCCTACAGGTGACCCAGATGAAAGTACTCTGGACATTTCCTCATTTATTTGATCCAGAGTACTCTCTTTCACTGTTTCATATCCCTAAGACAGTGTAATCAAAATGGTAGTGAACAGGGAGAAGTAGCAGGCTGAGATGACATCAGGTAGCAGGAGATCAGCTAGATAGCTTATCAAACCATTGCAAACACCTACAAATCCAACAGGAGATTGAAGAGAAGAAGAACAGCAATTCTAGAAACAGAAAATCGACCACTTTCTGAAGGGTAGGACCAGCAGAGAAGTGAATCCAAAGCGACGGGAAGATAGACCGTGGTGGGAGGGACCGGCTCCCGGCAAGCAGCAGAGCAATGGAGCACTAGGTCAGGACTTTTAAAAGTCTGCTCCACTGAGGAACATCGCTCCAGAGGCTAAACTGGGGTGAAGCCCACGCAGGGCCAGCGTGGCCCTAGGTCCCGCAGGGTCACAGAAGGATGGGGGTGTCTGAGTGTTGCAGAGCTCACAGGTATTAGACAGGGGGAGCCAGCTACAGAGACAGAGCCAAGGAGTGAGCTCTCAGCTCGGGGTTACCTTGAACCGGTCACAGGCTGGGTGAACTCGGAGCGCAGCCAGAGGCCAGGGACACGGGAGTGATTGGGCTCTTTTCTCTGAGGGCGCACTGAGGAGTGGGGCTTCCGAGCTCTCAGCTCCTCCGGGCCCGAGACTGGGAGGCTGCCATTTTCATTCCCATCCTCCGGAACTCTATGGAAAGTGTTCAGGGGACAAAAGCTCCCGAAAGCGAATAAGAGCAGATTACTTAGCCCAGCCCCTGGTAAGGGCAGTGCAATTCCGCCTCGGGCAAAGACACTTGAGAATCACTACAACAGGCCCCTTCCCCAGAAGGTCAACAAGAAATCCAGCCAGGACCAAACTCACCTACCAAGGACAGCAGCAGAATTCCAGAGGAGGAGAAAGCAAAGCACAGAACTCACGGCTTTCTCCCCATGATTCTTTAGTCTTGTGGTTATTTTTTTTTAACTTTTTTAAACTTTTACCCTTTTCTTTTTTAACGTTTTTTAAACTAGTTTATCTAATATATATATATATATTTTTTTCTTTTTTATATTTTTTCTTTATTTGTTTTCTTTCTTTCTTTCTTTCTTTAATTATTTTTTGGTTTCCTGAACTTCTTTTTATCCCCTTTCTTCCCCCCACGATTTGGGGTCTCTTCTGATTTGGTTAAAGTGCATTTTCCTGGGGTCTTTGCCACCCTCTCAGTATTTTATTTGCTCCTTCATATACTCTTGTCTGGACAAAATGACAAGGCGGAAAAACTCACCACAAAAAAAAAAAAAAAGAACAAGAGGCAGTACTGAAGGCTAGGGACCTAATCAATACAGACGTTGGTAATATGTCAGATCTAGAGTTCAGAATGACGATTCTCTTTAAGATAGAGTGAAGGAAGTCCTGAGAGGGAAGTATAGAGCAAAACAGTCCTCCCTCAAGAAACAAGAAAATTCTGAAATACACAGCCAAACTTTTCACCTAAAGGACCTGGAGGAAAAACAGAAAACAAAGCCTATATCCAGCACGAAAAGAGAAACAATAAAGATTAGAACAGAAATCAGTGAAAGAGAAATCAATAGGACAGTAGAACATACCAAAGAAAGAAAAGTATTTACTTAAAAATAAAAGGACATATCATGGACCATTTTGGAAAGAAGTAATAAGATCAATAAACCACTAGCCAGACTTATAAAAAAGCAAAGACAAACACCCAAAGAAATAAAATCATAAATGAAATAGGAGAGAGCAGAACCAACACCAAAGATACAAATCATAACAACAGCATATTATGAGCAAGTATATGCCAAAAATTTGGCAATTTTGAAGAAAGTGGAGCAATCCCAGAAACATACAAACTATCAAAACTGAAACAGGAAGATAGTAAACCTGAACAGACCCATAAACAGCAAAGAAATTGAAGCAGTAACCAAACATCTTCCAAGATTCCAGGGCTGGATGGCCTCCCAGCAGGATTCTACCAAACATTTAAAGAATCCATTCCTATACTTCTGAAGCTATTACAAAAAAAGAGAAATGGAAGGAAAACCTCCAAACTCTTCACATGATGCCAGCATTACCTTGATCCCAAAATAAGACAAAGTTCCCACCATAAAGAAGAATTACAGACTAATATCCATGATGAGCATAGATGTCAAAATTCTCACCAAGATACTAGCTAATAGGATGCAACAGTACGTTAAAGGGATTATTCCCCATGACCAAGTGGCTCTTATTCCTGGGCTGCAGGGGTGGTTCACCATCCGCATATCAATCAATGTCCTACTGAACCAATATAATGGGATACTTTATTAAGTTTTGAAATACAGCCGCACAGCAAAATGTGATTTTAGCAATCCCTTTCTCACACTACACACAGAAATAAAATGAAAAAGGGATGAGAGACCTAAATGTGAGACAGGATTCCATCAAAATCCTAGAGGAGAACACAGGCAGCAAATTCTTGGACCTTGGTCACAGCAACTTCTTGTTAGACATGTGTTTAAAGGCAAGGGAAACAGAACCAAGAAATGAACAACTGGGACTTCATCAAGATAAAAGTTTTTGCACAGCAAAGGAAACAGTCCATGATACTAAAAGGCCATCTGAAGAATGGGAGAAAATATTTGCAAATGTCTTATCAGATAAAGGGCTAGTATCCAAAGTTGAGAAAGAATTTATCAAACTCAACACACAAAAACCAAAAAGTCCAGTTAAGAAAAGGTACATAAACAATGAATTCTGGAACACTGAAAATAAATAAATAAAAATTTTTTAAAAAGAAAAGAAAAGGACAATAGATGTGAACAGACATTTCTCCAAAGAAGTCCTACAAATGGCCAAAATACACGTTGAAAAAATGGTCCACACCACTCGGTATCAGGGAAATACACATCAAAACCACAATGAGGTACCACCTCACATCGTCAGAATAGCTAAAATGAGCAACTCATGAAACAACAGACGTTGGCGAGGATGAGGAGATAGGGGAACATTCTTACACTGTTGGCGGGAAAGCAAAGTGGTGCAGCCACTGTGGAAAACAACATGGAGGTTCCTCAAAAGTTAAAACTAGACTACCCTATGACCCAGCAATTGCACTTGTAGGTATTTATGCAAGGGATACAAAAGTAATGACCCAAAGGGTCACCTGCACACTAATGTTTATAGCAGCAATGTCCACAGAAGTCAAAATGTGAAAAGAGCCCAGATATCCATTGACAGATGAATCGATAACAATGATAGGGTAGGTATACACAAACATGCATGTGTGTGTGTGTGCGCCACACACACACACACTGAAATATTACTCAGCCATCCAAAAGAATGAAATCTTGTATTTGCAATGATGCGGATGGAACTAGAAGGTGTTATACTAAGTGAGTAAGTCATTCAGAGAAACACAAATACCATATGATTTCACTCAGATGTGGAATTTAAAAAACAAAACAGATGAACATAGGGAAGGAAAGGAAAAATAAAATAAGAGGAAACCTGATGAAACTGCAAGAGATTCTAACCATAGGAAACAAATTGAGAGTTCCTAGAGGGGAGATGGGTGGGGTTCCTGGCTGATGGGCATTAAGGAAGGCACTTGACAAAATGAGCACTGGGGGTTTTGTGCAACTGATGAATCAGTAAATTCTACCCTGGGAACGAAGAATACACTATAAGATAATTAAATTGAATTTACATAAAAAGTGGAGCAAAAATACAGTAGTAGTATATGTCAATCCTGGGAAAAGAGATGATCTTGGAAAAGTCAAACATAGTTGCAACTTACGCTGAACTTCCAACAGGCAGGGGGGCCCTGGAACTCTCTCATTATAACCAGCAGGCATTTTGGTGTTTGCCCTTTTTCAGATTGACTATTTCTCGTTGATTAGATTCCCTCAAGTGACAATTGAAAGATCACGTTTCCAATTACTTTCCTGTTGCTGTCTTTGCCTTCCTTCATCCAGCAAGGATGATGGCCCAGCAGCAGCTCAGTCCACATTATTAACCACCTGGATCCATACACTTTTGCCCAGGGCCCCCATCAGGCAAAGCTCCCTGAGTCATTCCTGAGCTGCCCCACCAGCATCCTCACTGCTTCTTTGTATCTAACTAGCTTCCTTGGATGACCTGATGGAAGACCTTTCCAGTGACAGTGCAGAGGGAAAGGCCCCATCTTTCCCCAAGGTAAGCTTTCTTTTCTGTATCTGAGGTACACATGTAACCTTATTGCATTTTAAAGTGAGTTAAGATATGAAAATATGAGCATGCCCATGCCAGGTGATATATACAACTGACTTAGTGGGATGGATGTTAAGTAAAATCTGTTACCTACTGATTCCTGATTCCAAAGACTTTGAAACAATTGGAGTTTCAGTTGCAACACACAGGGTAGTGATCCTTTTACCAGTAACAATTTCTCCCCCCTAGAAATAATTCCCTAATTGCCAGTGGGACTTGGGAGGAATACTTGCTTTAGGAAAATTTGATGCCTTTGTCCATGAGTAGGCTTCCTCTCTTCATGCCTTTTGGTTCTCTGGCCTCTACCACAGATTCCCACCTGGTTTTCTATTGTCACCAACTTAAGAAGAAAGCTCTGCAAGCAGGACCTTGGATGACCTGATCTTCAGAGGGTTTTCTTTCTGTAATAGCAAACTGGTCAGGGGGATAGTGAAGGCAGTATGTATTCTGGAGTCACTCACTTACTGAGGAGAAATCTAGGAGATGAGAAAGGTGGGGCTGTCCTGGCAGTTTCATGTTGAGAGCCACCTGATTCCAGCTTCATGGTGGGATGAGAATAGGGCATGTGGTGACACAAAGGGATTTTCTAGGTGAAGACCTATGGTCACGTTGTACAGTCCCCAGAAGCAAGTGGGGTGGGTTTGCATGCAAGGAAGTAGGCGTGTCAGTATGGGAATCCACGTGCAGTGATTCTGGTTTTGATTGTGCATTTCTGTATGTTTCTGTGTGTGTGATACATCGTGTGTTTCCCTAGATTTATGTTTCCCTACAAATCACAATTAATGGTGTCGACTCTCCAAATAAAAATTTCCATCACCATACATCGTGAATGCATAAGTATGCATAAATTATTCAAACTGTACAATTCAAATCTTCTTCATGATATGCCCCATACACATCCATTAACCAGGAAAACATATCTCATCAGCAGCCAGGAAGAGGATAACTGTCCACAAGATAAATGAAATCATGCTTCCCAATTCCTGTTACGGAGTCAGTGACAATTCCATTTAATAATGACTCTCACCTCATGGTAGGTCTTGCAACACTGTAAAAGGTCAGAGTCCCTCAGTCTTGCTACTTCACCCACTCAAAACACTCTTCATCTAAGCGAGTCTTCCCAAGCTCCTCTGAAGCAGTGAGTGCTGGGGCATGGCTCCTTCCTTCAGCGGGTGGTTCTTGGTGCCACCACGTGCCCACACCCAGACCTGGTGGGAATCTAGAAAGGAGGAGTCCCAGGAATTTGGGTGGGAAATTCACTCCCTCTTTCTCCACCAAGGTCTAATATTTACCTTCAGAATAAGGAATGAAAGAATAAAACTCATTCTCGCTTGGAGAATGAGTCTTCCACCATTGATCGTTGTGGAGGTTCTCTTGTGTTGGGCAAAAACAGTGTCATATGAAACGAGAGACGAGGTCTTCTTCAGGGTCTGAGCATCAGTGTGGCCACTTGACTTCCTAGTTAGGAGGATGAAGGGGCACATTTTGCATGCAGGGAAAGGGAACCTCAGGAGTGGGACAGGAGTGTCACTACTCATGTCCCATCCATTGGCCATGGGAGATGGATGGATTATTCTGAAAGCCTCTACAAATAAGCAAGTCAAGGTGGTTATTTTAAGTCAATAGCAATGGACACTGAGCCACGTTATGGTTTAAGTTTTTTATTTTTTAATTTTTTTTTATTTTGGAGCATCCACCCTATGAGAAATACATGTCTTAATAAGATTTGATTTCCATGTAGGTGTTTTCCCCCCAAAGAAACAAACAAAAGCATGAGACTGCTTGATTTTCAAATGTTTGTCATTTGCCCCAGAAACAGTCTACTTGATACAAGGGTGCCCTAGAAATCCTAAATCTATAGATCATAGTTTCCACTGCTGGTGAGTGATTCCAAAGATTCAAGATCAGGAGAGGCAGTAGTGCACCTTGTGCACACTTTGGATGATATTTGGCTCCTTCCTGACTGGAGATGAGAAAGGACACAGCCTCCGGTTTACAACAGCAAGCACTGTGCAGACATCTTTAACACCTACAGAGAGTGCCTTTCTGTCATCTTCTTAACCCACAGTGTGACCCTTTTGCCTACCTCCCAACCACTACTCTCTTCTCTTCTTTTCTTTTTTTTCTTCTTTCTTTCCTTTTAACATTTGTGTTTTCTTTTACTCATTGCTTTACTAGTGGGAAAAAACCTCACCTAACATTACATCTGTGCTCTTGACCAATTTGGTAAGTAGACAGCCCAGTATTGTTAACTCAATGCACGTGGCTGAGCAGCAGGTCTCTGCTTCCATCTGGCATAACTATATCCCATACACATAGAAGAGCAACTCGTCAATGCTTGGCACCCTTCTGCTTTCTACTTCCGTGACATTGACTATTTTAGACTGCTCATGGAAATGCAATCATACAGTCTTTGTTTTTCTGTCATTCGCTTATTTGACTTAGTTCCATGCATTCCAGGTCTTTCATGTTCCCACAAATGACAGCATTCTCTTCTTTATGAAGGTTAAATAATATTCCACTGTATGGATATGCCACCTTTCTTCAACACTCAGTGTCAATGAACAATGGGCCTTTTCCCATATCCTGGGTACTGTGGAAGTGCTACAATGAGAATGAAATTGCAGGTGTATCTTCGAGATACTCCTTTAATTTCCTTTGGACGAATACCCAGATGTGTGATTGCTGGATCCACGGGGAGTTCTCTTTGCAATGTAAGGAAACTCAGCACAGTTTTCCATGATGGCTGTACCATTTTCCTTTCCCACTAATGGCATACACACATATGACATTTTCACATTCTTACCAACACCTGTTTTGTTGTTGTGGTTGTTTTTGTTGCTTTATGCTTGTTTCATATTTTGATAAAAACCATCTCGACAGATGTGGGGTTTGTTTGGATTACACTTCCCTGATGGCTAGTTAGGTTGAGCTCTTTTTGTAGGCCCGTTGGCCATCGGTTTATTTCCTTTGGGGCCAAGAGATCAAGTTTTCTCCCCATTCTCAAATTCGGTCCATTCCTTCTGTTTCCTTTTTGCACATTAACACCTTTTCTGATACAAGGTTTGCAAATATTTTCTTTCCTTCTGTAGGTTGCCTTTTACTTCTTTCAGTTGTTGAAGAGACTATTCTTTCCTCATTGTGTAGTCTTGGCACCCTTGCCAAAGATCATGTGGCCATGTATGTGTGAGTTTATTTTGAGCCTCTCTGTTCTGGTCCATTGGTCTATGAGTCTATTTTGATGCCTGCCCCACTTTGGCTAGTTTAGTGTAGCTTTCTAAAGTGAAAGTCAGCAAGTATGGAGCCTCCATCTGTGTTGTTTATTTTCAGTGTTGCTGTGGCTCTTTGGGGTCCTTTGTGGTTCCATATGTATTTTAAGATTGTGCTGTTGTTTCTATGAATGACATTGGGATTTTGATAGGTGTGGCATTGGATTTGTATGTGATATTTTTCTAGGACCTAGCTGTTGACCTTACTGTTTTCATTTCCCAAGGCCTCAGGTAATGCCAGACACTTGTGCAAGAACCCAGGAAAAACCTATACTTGAATGGTCAGATCGGGCCAGCAAATACTGTGCAAGGAATAGGCAGGGGAGGAGAGGTAATGTCTTCTTCCTCTTTGGATTCCAGAGCTGTGCTATCCAGAACAATAGCCCCTAGACAGATGTGACTCTCTAAAGTTAATTTTACAAAATCATTTATTAACTCAATGAACTACAGTAAAATAAAAATAAAAAAATAAAATAAGCTCCCTTTACTGGGACACACTAGGGAAATTTCATGTTTTCTAGGACAGGTGGAATTTCATATTGCTAAATTTGGAGGTGAACGTTATAATGGGCCTGTAGAACTGAGAATGCAAATGATGATTCCTTTGACATCTCAGTCTCATTTGAAGGTTTGCCACTGTGATCACTGTCTTGCTGAAGTGTTCCGACCCCATAAGGCCAGCAAAGGTTTGAGAATCCCACTAGAAGGATCAGGGAGATGCTGCATGTCCCACCATAATCTGAACCAGAGTAGGAGGAATGGCCGGGCCTCTCTGTCTAATAACATGTTTGCTCCTGCTTGTGTTTCTAGAGGTTGGCTTGTGGAGAACATCGAGGACCCCAGCAATGAGGTGGAAGACTCTCCAGGTAGGAAACGACACTGAGTAAAAACCAGTGGGAGAGGGTTCCGGGTAACAGTCAGGTTGCCCCTGATGACCTGGAGACCGAGGAAGGTGAATATGAAATCAGAAAGGAAAGGGAAATATGTGTAGAAGATGGATTTATTTATTTCATAATTTCATGACATAATAGTAAGAGGAATTGCATCCAGAGATCTTGAGTGTGCTGGGTTCGTACACATCTTTTCTTGCTCTGTTCTCTAAAAAGTAATCTCTCCCAGCACTTGCCTCCCTTTGCCACTACCAAATGTCACATCTTGGTTTTGTTGGTGACCAGCTCTTAGGAATTATGCATGAAGGATTGAGGATCCTCTTGCTAGGGACCTATGGCAGATGTATTCTCTGGTGACACAAGACCTCTCTCAGGGACACCTGTACATGGAGACTAAATTCTTCTAGTGTGTGTCATGTGCTGGGTGAGAAGTCAACTCTCTCCATCTTAACCTATAGGACTTGTCACATCACCTTCCTGCTTCTGTCCTTCATTTTCTCTTCCTTAAAGACCACTCCCCGGGCTGGATAGGTGAAGGAATATTTCCTCTGGGATTTTGAAACACACACCATTGCTGGGTTCATTCCTGGAGGGCCTGGTGGTGCTCTTGTGGGGACAGAGGCTGGAGGCCTGAGAGTAGGCAAGGTGTTCTGAGGATCCCTTGGGTTGCATGGTGAGAAACAGTTCCCCTTCTTGGAGTACCTTTGGGAGAGGTGGCAGGGACACTTTGGGCACAAAGACCAGGCAGGTGCCAACCAGTTTCCCTGTTCATTAGTATAGGATGAAAGATACCAGCGGAGGGCAGCAAACTTTGGTGCTGGCTTTTTTTTTTTTTTTTTTTTGCATTTTTTAAAATTTCTTTTCAGCGTAACAGTATTCATTGTTTTTTCACCACACCCAGTGCTCCATGCAATCTGTACCCTCCCTAATACCCACCACCTGGTTCCCCCAACCTCCCACCCCCCACCCCTTCAAAACCCTCAGGTTGTTTTTTAGAGTCCATAGTCTCTCATGGTTCACCTCCCCTTCCAATTTCCCTCAACTCCCTTCTCCTCTCCATCTACCCTTGTCCTCCGTATTATTTTGTTATGCTCCACAAATAAGTGAAACCATATAATTGACTCTCTCTGCTTGACTTATTTCACTCAGCATAATCTCTTCCAGTCCTGTCCATGTTGATACAAAAGTTGGCTTTTTGATGCCCTTTACAATAAGCTATCAACCATCCTGTGGTCGTGTGACCATTTTCTGGCACCAACTAGCCCCTGGCCACAGTGTGGCTAGACCCTCCCCAGAGAATCTGTGCAGATCTATGCCACACCAGGCCCTAAAATTTGGTAGTTTTGAAAGTTAGCTACACCTGTCATAAAACACAACAGTGTGCCACTGTCAGGCAGACAGCTTGAACACAAATGGTAAAGGCAGGGATGGAATGGAAGGTGGAGACACAGGAGGGGCGAGTGATTCCCTTCTATGAGGGTTATCTAAAGAGTGGTGGGTGTGAACTCACCTCTCTGGGTACAAGAGAGTGGGGTGCTGCCACTTTCTCCCCCACCCATCAGCACTGATCAACTGCAGTGAACAACACAGCGCCACCAAGTAAGGCCAGAGCTGCTTACACCAAGCCCTGACCCCTGTGACCTGCAAGTGCATCTCCAGCAAGGCAAGCTCACCTAAGAATCTGTGTGGCTGACCCCTTTCCCAGAAGACCAGCACAGATTCCTCCCATGCAGCAGGTTTACTGATCATAGAACACTTCAAAGCTTTAGGTCTCGGTGAAATAAGATCTAGAGTCCTTTCTGTTGAACTCTAGCTTCATTTAACAAGCAGACCAAGGCACACTTAATTAAATTTTGCCACACAGTGGACAAGGTCTGGACACTCTGCATTAGAGGCAAGGAGAAACTCTGCAGAGGACTGAGCTGAGGGAAGGAAGAGCAAAACACAATAGCAGAGTGCACACTCTGAAACATGTCCTGAAGCTTCAGGCCCAAGACAGTATAGGATACAACCTGTTTATTATTTATTTATTTATTTATCTGGACCTCTTTCAATATAACAATTACTCAGGAAATGGAAGGAGGGAGAATGTGTTTCCCAGACAAGCAAAAACTAAAAGACATTGTGAGCACTAACCCATCCCAATAAGAAATATTAAAAAGTGCTTTTGAGTGTGGAAAAAAAGACCAAAAGCAACAAAGACTAGAAAGGACCAAGGAACATCACCAGAAACACCAACTTTACAGGGAACCAATGGCCCTAAATTCATCCCTTTCAATCATCAGTCTGAACCCAACTTTTGCATCAACGTGGATGGGACTAGAGGACATTATGCTGAGTGAAATAAGTCAAGCAGAGAAAGTCAATTATCATATGGTTTCAGTTACTTGTGGAACATAAGGAATAGCATAGAGGACATTAGGAGCGGGAAGGGGAAAATTAAGGGGTGGGAATTAGAGGAGGAGACGAACCATGAGACACTATGGACTCCACAAAGCAAGCTGAGGGTTTTAGAGGGGAGGGGAGTGGGGGGATGGGTTGGCCCATGATGGGTATTAAGGAGGGCACATAGTGCATGGAGCACTGGGTGTTACACATAAACAATGAATCTTGGAACACTACATCAAAAACTAATGATGTACTGTATGGTGGCTAACATAACGTAATAAAAAATGATAAAAATAGTAAAAAATTAAAAAAATAATCATTCAGAAAGTAAATGTACTAAATGCTCCAGTCAGATAACATAGCACATCAGAATGGAAAAAAAAAACACACACACAAGAACAACTGTAGGCTGCCTACAAGAGACTCATTTTAGAACTACAGATATCGGCAGACTGAAAAGTGAGAAGATGCAGAAACATTTCTTATGCAATTGATGTCCAGAGAAAGCCAGAGTAGCTATACACCAAGGGTAGTCATCCTTATATCAGACAAAGTAGATTTTAAAACCAAGCCTGTAAGAAGAGATCAGTATGGGCATTACATCATATCAAGGAGACCTAAGAATTCCAAATATTTATGCCCCAATTTTTATCCTCTCAAAGATCTAGTTTCAGTTTTATTGATTTTCTTTACTGAGTCCCCATTTTCAATTTTATCAATTTCTGCAGAAAATATTCCTTCCTTCTTTCTTTCTTTTCTTTTCTTTTTTTCTTTCTTTTGGTTTACATTGTTCTTTTATCTAGCTGATTGCTTCAGATCTTTATTTTGTTAATGTATTATTTAGTGCTCTAAATTTTCCTCAAAGTACTGTTTTCATTGTGGTCCATACATTTTATAAAGGTGTATATTCATTTTCACTAGTTGGAAAATATTTGAACATTCTTTTGAGTGTTGTCTGTTTGATCCACGTGTTGTGTAGCCTCAACAGGTTTTGGAATGTTCTAGTTATTTTTCTGTTTCAGCCTTCTATGGTCACATTCTTTTGGGTCTGAGAACATAATGTGCATGAGGTCTTTTGTTTTAAATGTGATGAAGTGTGGGCTTCTCCCCACAGAATGTGGTTATTCTGTTGAATGGTCCCTTGAGTTTGGGAAGACTGTGTATTCTGCTGTTGCTAGATACATTATTTCATGAATCTCTTTCAGATTGAGTTGACTGAAGATACTGTTCAGTTCATCCTCAAAGACTTTATGCATGATGCATGTATCAATTCCTGAAAGAGGAGGGCTTACGCTGGAAAAGTGAGTGAATTTGGGTATTGGAATGTCAGCCCACCAAGGGAGTGGATTTTTCCATTTTTCTTTCCCATCGTCAATGGTTTTTGTGTCACATAATTTCATGCTGGATTATGAGGTGCATATAGATGAAGGATGGTTTATGTCTTATAGGATAATGGACCCCCTACTCTTTAGATGACACCTCTCTTTATTCCTGCTCATTTTCCTGGATCTGAAGTCAGCTTTGTCTGAAATGAATGTAGCTACTCTGGGTTACGTTTCATTTGGGTTAGCACAGTGGCTTAACTTTTTCTGCTTCTTTACTTTTAACTGATCTGTGTTCTGACAAAGTCAGCTTCTTCTAATGAGTTCCTTGTAGCAGTTTCTTCTGTTTTTAAAATCCATTCTGATGCTCTGTCTTTTAATTACTGCATTGAGAAAGTTTGTATTTATTTTTACCTTAATTTCTTTTCATTTTTTCTTATTTTTTTTTCCTTTTCAAAATTTTACTTAAATTTTAGCTAGGTAGCATACAGTGCAATACTGGTTTCAGGAGTAGAATTCAGTGATTCATCACTTGGATACAACAATCACCCTGAACTCATCATTTAAGTGCCCTTCCTCCTTAATACCTGTCACCCATGAAGCCCAACCCCACCCACCTCCCTCCATCAACCCTCAGTTTTAGCTCAATTTTTAAGATTTTAATAATCTTAAAATAGAGAGGGGGAGAGAAAGAGAGAGAGAGAGAAACCCATGCACGGGTGGGGGAAGGGGCAGACGGAGAAGGAAAAGCAGTCTCACTGCTGAGCAGGGAGCCAAATGTGGGGCTTTATCCTGGGTCCCTGAGATCAAGACCTGACCCGAAGGCCAACACTTAACCAACTGAGTCCCCCAGGCACCACTTGTTCTCTATCGTTAAGAGTATCTTATGGTTTGCTTCCCTCTCCCTTTTGTCTCTTTCCCCCTCCCATATGGTGTATACAGTAGCTATGTCCAGCCTGCTCCAGGTGTGAGAGGTGTTTGAGCAGCTGCAGTTCCAGGAGGCAGGGATAAGTCTCCCGGTGTATCCGTCCGCTGGGACGCGAGATACCCTGAGCTGCATCGTTAAGTCCCAAACACACTTTTATATGCAGGGCTCAGTTCTTCCAGCTGCCAAAGTGTGCTACTCTCTATACCCTGTTAGCTGAGCCACAGGAAAATTGAAACAGGTCTGTTTCCCATGCCACCCCTCACCCAAATTGGTGCTTTTGAACCCTTGATTGACAGAGCACAAGAACATCAGAATCATATAGAGGAACAGAAACAAGGATTTATGACAAGTTCTGGAAGAGATACGGGGGCTTTGGGAAGGAAACAGGGAGAGCGGAGGATTCAAGTTTGGCAGGAGTCCCTCCACATCCTGGCTTTAAGGGAAATATGAGATGAGTACTTCCATCAACTGCCCTGTGAACACTGAGGCCACATGGATTGAACAATAGCCTTAGAACATCCATCTTTGGGCAACATTGTAGGACAGAGGCGGTGGTTGGAATGCTTTATCTGTAGGCACTCAGCTGGCTCCAGGATCACAGAGGCCAAGTCTATCCATGCATTTCTCTATTCCTAAAGGAGGCTCACACATGGTCCAACTGGGAGGAAGATGGACATTGGGTGATTCTCCAGGAAGCTATTTCCTGAGGCCAAGCACTTGCCTCTTGGGCCCCAAGGAAGGCAATCCAGACCTGGAGGAAAACATCAGGGTCCATGATCCAGCAGTTTAGGGTCTAACAAGCCCTGAGTTGGGGATGGATGCAGCATCCTCACAGCAAGCATGCTCCTGCTGTGTTCACCAGAGATAGGTCTGCTAAGAAGAGAGGCCTGGGAAAGGAGCCCCCTGTATGCAGTGGGGCAGGCAGCAATGCTAGGCTTTCATCTGAAGTCAGGGAGCTCTGAGAGGGTGGGCCCCTGGGAAAGTGATATTAGGGGCAGTAGTGGCTCAAAACACAGTCGTGTCTATGAGGTTGACCTCAGGGTCAGAGGCTGGCTGGGGAGACAGACCTCCAGGTGTGCTGAAAATAGGCTGGATGTGGCAGCAGCAGTAATGGGCAGGCTGCCCTGAGGACGGGCACTACTAGGACTGCAGTGGAAGGGGAGCTCTACCAGTTGAAAACCAGAGAGTCTGATGGGGACTCCCATTTCAGAAGTGCTGGGAGCAAGAGGGAAGGCACAACTGGCATGTGCTTCAGCTGTCACTGAGGCCTTGGGTTGCACAGGGCCTCCTCCCTCTCTCCATGAGAGTGGAATCTGGGAGAAATTTCACCGTAAGTGGGGACAGGGACTGCAGCTGTTTCTGGAGCTGGCCAGTCAGGAGATGGGCTCATGCAGACTTCCTGCCTGATGAGATGGAGGGGGCAGGGGCAGTGGTTTGGGGACCCAGCAGGTGAGCCCTGCCTGAAACTTGGGAATCAGCAGGGGTCAGTCAGCCAGCGGATCAGAGCTGGGGACCGTGATTATGAAGAGGTGACTGGAAGGGGCTCTGACACAAGCTGTGTGCTCTCTGAGATAAAGGATGCACAGAGCTGCCCCTCAGTTGGAATCCAAGGTGGCCACTGGGCCCCGGCAGTTGTGCGTCTTCCTGCATCTCTCCTCCTGTGTATTCCTGCTGGGGGCTAGAGGACAGCTGGAGGAGAAGTGGACCTTGCTGCAGGCAGGGGGAAAGAACTGGAAGGCTGTCCAGTGCTGTTGTTGAAGACGGCCTCAGTGTCCCCCAGAAGTGCACTGGGCGTGACCTGGAGTGCTGCTTCCTCCTCAGAGGCCAGGTCTCCAGCAGTGATTCTCAACCCACCTCAGGGGCGGTGGCAGTCTCAGAGGGTCCTTTTGTCTTGTCTTCCAGGGTCCCCGGTCTTATCTCCAGCTTAGAAGTGTATACAACTTGTTTCTGAGACCTACAATGGTCAAGTGCCCCCTGAATAGTTATTCTGTGGGTGTTACTGTACGATGGTTCCAGGAGCACCAAAGCTGGAGCTGGACACCAAGGGCCTGTCTGGCTCATGAGGATCCCTGAAGAAATTACTCATGGTATATGGCCAGGGCATCGTCCTCTGCAGCTGTGACAAACATGAGGCGGAGCCATATGAGACATGTTTGGGACACTCCCTACAAGAGAGGTAGGATTTCTGGTGGGACATACATCTGAGTTCTGGGGGCTGGAGGTATCTCTGTAGGACCCAAGCCTTTTGGGAAGGATGAGAAGCTTGCGTGGATCCCCAGAAACTGAATGAAGGTGGTGTCTAGCATGCCATCAGGGCATGATAGCCCTGCCTCTTTGTGGCTGTGGGTCCTTCTGTTGCTTGGCAGCCCCTTTCCCAGTCTCTGAGAGCCCTCAACATGACTTCTCTGTGGACTGGCCCTGGGCGTATCTGGGTGCTGGGTGGCACAGTGGCTCCTGGGTGCTCCTGTACTCCAGAGGGAATGAGATTGCACAGTGTACATACTGAACCACTGGACATATTCACACTGGGAGCAGATAGGAAATCTCTCTGAAGGCTTTGACTGCCAGTTCAGGCAGAATCTAGAGAAGCTGAAGAGTCACATTGGAAAATGGTGCCATGGAGTTAGCCCCTGTCTCCCACAAGGGGGAGGCTCAGAGGGTTGCCTGCCATGAAAAGGTAAGGCACATGTGCTTCATCCCTTCCCAACTTATCAGTCCATCTAGAGTGAAATCAACCACAGTGATGGCCTAGCTGCTATTACCTGCCACCATGAAGTAGACAAGAGTATGGTCATAATCCAGGCAGCTCACTAGATGATGCCCTGAGCACATGCCCCATGGAACTAGTACCTAATCCGTGCATGCACCAGAGAAGGAAGGGCTATGTCTTCCCGCAGCTCCTTGACTTGGAGGCAGGGACCTGGGTGCCTGTAGGGCCACCATGGACAGGAGTAGAGGAGGTGTGTGCATTGATTAATTTCTGAAAATCACGCTAGGTATCAGGGGACCTACGCACATGGACAGCTGCCAGTCAGATAGGGATCCTACAATATCCCCTCCTCACTACCATGTGTCCATGTGTCCATGCCATGTGTCCAGAGGGATGCAAAGCAGGGGGAGCTGAGGTGTCCTGCTGGCATGAGCACTGGAGGGCCTATGTCTTTCACTCATTTGCCAGATGCCTGAATCGGGGGTGGTCACACCCAACCCCAAATGTCTCATCACACCTGAATATTAACAGAGGAAAGTCTCTGTTGATTTTAGCAGGTTGGGAGGGCAGGGTTGTGTCCTGCAGAGTGAGATGAAGAACATCTCCAAGGGTGCTCTTCAGAAATAAATCTATGCACACACCTCCTCCACTCCCATCCCTGGTGGCCCTACAGGCACCAGATCCTCACCACCTAATCGAGCAACTGCTGGAGGACATAGCCCTTCCTGCTCAGGGACATGCATGGATTAGGTCCTGGTTCCATGGGGCATGTGCTCAGGGCATAATCTCATGGGCTGCATGGATTATGATCATACTCTTGTCTACTTCATTGTGGCAGGCATTAGCAGCTGGGCCAGCATTGTGGTTGATTCCACTGTAGACCCAACCGAGTAAGTCGGGGGAGGGATGAGCTGCCTGTGCCTTACCACTCAATGGCAGGCATCTCACATTTAGAATTGCTCTTCATGTTCCTCCTGCAAAACAACACCCTCTGCTCTTCTTCTAGGGCCCTGTACTAGAGAAGTTTTTGATATATGAAAGGAAGGGAAGAATCAGGCATCACCAGAAACAACCAGGATAGGAAAACACCCATGTGGGACATGACCAGGTCAGGGACAGCCATCTCTGGGGCCTATCCAGCTCAGCCCTTCTGACTCCCAGCCTGGCTCACTGCTGGGCCATTCAGGACTGTTCACTATGAATCAGTGGTGCAGGCCCAGGTTCAGGGGCCAGGGCAGCGCTAAGGAAGGGGGTAATGGGCTGCAGAAACATCTCCTAGACCCTGAAGAGAGAAGGCCCCAAGTACCTGGATGGGACCAGGTTCCTCAAGGTGAGCCTCATAAAGAGAGACAATGGGTGAGAGCTCTAAAGAGGGGCTATGCATTGCAAAGAGAGAAAGCAAAAAGAGATGAGAGGAAGGAATGTGTTATGGGCATCATGTTGCTGTGTTCATCTAAGTCCTCTGAATCTGCAAAGTAGTCTCTGGGTGGATATGGATGGCACTGATGATGTGTGGGTGGCTGTGGGAAAGGAAGTCGGAGTTAGTGGAGGTAGCAACACAGACTCCGCTGCTCCAGGAAGGAAGTACCCTGAATTCTGGGTGATTGGCCCTCAGCTCTGAGTCCTCTCCAGGCTCCAGCCCTTGGTGTCTGCAGGGAGGGAGTGGGTGTCTGTTCTCTGACCTGCCTTTCCAGCCTCACCTTCTCTCCAAGACCAGGAATGGATGGATGCCTGTGTCCTCCTGTCCCTCCTGCAGGAGATCACTGCCCCCACGAGAATCTGTGCCGTTATTACCTTCCTCTCTCCTGGCTCCTCTCCTGAAGTGTTCCCCTCCCTCTTCCTCTATAAGATATGCTTCATTTCCTTTCTACTGCCAAACTCCACCAATCACATTGTTATGAAGAAGGGAAGCACTGGAGGACAGACAGTCCACGTGCTGGTGCCCACTCACTAAAGCCACTGATTCTTCTGGTTGGGGAGTTGCTGTCCTGGGTCTGGCATTGCTGAGGACCATGAGGGAGAAAGTGTCAACTACCTCCATGTAGCCCATGTCTGTTCTGAGCCTGACATGAGCATACTCAGGAGACATTTTCACCTGAAACAACCCCAGAAACTCCTAGAAACATTACAAAGGGTGAGTGAAAGTTAGAGGACGGTAACTTGTCCAATTTCCCTTAGTCTCTCAGTGAGGCCCTGGGAAATGGACAGCTGCGTGGCCACATAAACATAAAGCATCTGCCAGGGGTTTGCCATGACCACTGGAAGGAAAGCATGAGGAAAGGTCGCAGGGTGGTCATGACAAGAATGTGATGGGGGCAAGGCCAACACCATCTGGCAAGAGGACTTCTACTGAGAGGAGCAGTGACCCTTTGGCCCACTGCCCAGAGGTTCTGCCCTGGGACAGGACAATGACAAGAAAATCACAAGTGACAGGTCAGTGGGGCTGTTAGTACAAGAGTTTGAAACAGGCTCACCAGCCCCTTACACAGTCCTCTAGAATGATTGCCCACCCTGGAGCTTCTGCAGTGCAGCTGCACACGGACCTTCCTCTGACGGAAGCACATGCCCTTACACGACTCTGGGAAAGGACACTGGAGTATATGCAGTGATGCCAGAGGGAATTTCTTTAACAGTGCAGCTGTGGGAGTGGTCCTTAAGGAGGCGCAAGCACCACAGAAATACGGTGTTACAGGGGCACCTGGGTGGCTCAATCATTAAGTGCCTGCCTTTGGCTCAGGTCATGGTTCCAGGGTCCTGGGATCGAGTGCTGTGTCGGGTTCCCTGCTCCTTGGGAAGCCTGCTTCTCCCTCTTGCACACACCTTGCTTCTATTGCCTCTCTTGCTCTGTATCTCTCGGTCAAATTACTAAAATCTTAAAAAAAAAAAGAAGAAGAAGAAAAAGAAAGAAAGGAAGGAAGGAAGGTGAAAGGAAGAAAGAAAGGAAGATGAAGGAAAGAAAGAGAGGAAGGACGGAAGGAAGGAAGGAAGGACAGGAAATAGGAGGTAGAGTGGCATGGAGTGGGGGGGTAGGAGGGAGAGAGGGAGGAAGGAAGGAAGGAAACTAGGAAGCAAGGAAGGAAGGAAATAGGGAAGAAAGAAAGAAGGAAGGAAGGAAGGAGGGAGGAAGATGGTGTTACAAGTCCTAGAAGTTGTAGAGGCGAGAGATACCTCTCCTTGACCACCTGGCACACACTAGAACTTTGACTCTGGGTCAGGTATCTGTGAGAGAGTTGTGTCCCTGCCAGAATACAGTCATGATAAGTCATTAACAGAATGGTCCCCTAATCTCTGAGGCACAATTCCCAAGAGGTGCCAAGCAAACAAAACCAAGATCAGACATTCAGCAGTGGCAGAGGGAGGGGAGTACAGGTTTCACGGGAACGAAAGTTGCAGAGAGTAAAGCAAGAACAGACTTTTTCCAAGACAGCACACTCAAAGCCTACAGTCACAATTCCTCTTCCTATTATGTCTTTAAGATACGAAGTGAGCCAATCAGTCTTCTACACCTATTTCCCTGTTCTGATTTCACATGCACTTTTGCAGTCTCCAGATCAGTGGTTGCAACCTGACTGTTACCTGGAACCCTCTCCCATTGATTCCTACCTGAGTGCTGTTCGAATCAGGAGAGTCTTCCCCCCTCTGGTTGATATCATCATCCAGGATCTCCACAAACAAATCCATAGAGACACAGGCGTGAGCCATCCCGTTACTGGAGAGAGGGGCCCAGCCATTCCTCCTACACTAGTTGAGGTTGTGGTGAGTCATCCAGCATCTCCCTGAATTTTTCCATGGGTTCCCAGAAGTTTGTTAGACTTGGAGGAATCAGAGCCCTTCAGTAAGACATTGATCGCAGTTGCGAATCTGAGATGTCCTAGAGATGCTACAGGAATCACCATTCACACTCAGTTGTTCAAGATTATTATAGCTCTCACCACCAAATGTAAGGACACGATTCCAACTCTTAGGGATACACATGAAATGTGGCTAGTATGACTGAGCAATATGATGTTTCCTTTCCTTGGAATTAAATGAGTTAAAGAATGATAGAATGAAATCAGTTATACACAGAGAGATACAGGCTAATGGCTAGCACTCTGGATAACAGAGCTGTAGAATCCAAAGATGAGACGTGAGTGCCCATCTCTTCATTGTTCCTCGCTGAGTAGTGTGCTGGCCTGATTGGGTCATTCATTTGTAGGTATTTCCTGAGCCTGTGCATACATGCCAGTTACTCTTTGAGGTCCGGGGACACCAAAATGGTAAGGTCAGTGCCCCAGGTCTTAGTAGCAGCAGTGTACCTTTCAATGCAACCCCTATCAAAATCCCAATGTCATTTTACAGTGACAGAACAGTTAATACCAAAATCCCCAGGGAACCTCAAATAGCGGAAACAATCTCAAGCACGAGAGAAGAGTGGAAGCTCCGTTCTTCCTGACTTAAAACGCATTGCAAGCTACAATACTCTAACCATATGGTATTGCCATAAAAACAGATAGAGAACAATGGATCAGCATAGAGAGCCCCCAAATGAACACACATACACGGGCACAGGATCCTGAGCAAGGATGCCAAGACTGCACCATGGAGGAGGATAGTCTCTTCAATAATGGAGAGAATGGAAAGGGAGAAGACTTGTGCAAATTCACATTGCAAAAGGAGCTAAGATTCAAAATATATAAGAAACTCCTGCATGCGAATTGTAAAAACAACCCAAGAAAGCCACCCACCCAGTTTAATCATGGGAGAAAGACTTGAGTGGGCATTAGTTCAAAAAAGATGTACAAATGGCCAACAGACATATGAAAACCTGCTCCACACCCCTGATTACCGTGGAGATGTACAAATTCAAAGGACAATGAGATATCACCTCACTTGTTCAGATGCCAGTTACAGAAGGAAAGGAAAAAAGGAGTGCAGGGGGTGGGAGGAGGCTAAGGAAAGACGAAAATAAAGACAGAACCATAAAGACTATTGGTGAGAATAAGGGATATCAGAACCTTGGTACACAGTTAGAATGTAAAATGGTATAGACATAATGAATGAAAAACAATAACGAGTATTTCAAAGAACCACAAATAGAAGTACCACATGATCCAGCGGTCACACTTCTCGGCATAGTGTGAGGGGAAAGGAAACCAGCTTCTCTAGGACAGAGCTGCAACATTATAAACACTGCAGTGATCTACACTATAGCCAGGAAATGGAAACGGCCCCAGTGTCCATACACAGGTGAATTGATAAATTGATGAAGAAAATGTCGTACCTAAGTGTAGCGGAATATTATCCCAACTTCAAAGAAGAAGTGAACTTATCATGTGCAGAACCAGGAATGAGCCCGCACAGCCTTATTCTAAGTGTAATATGCCAATCACAGAAACACAAATACTGTGTGTTTGCATGACCATGGGGTGTATAAAATGGTCCAAGTCATAGAAGCAGAGAGCAGAGGATTGGTTGCCAAGCACTGGGGGTGAAGGTAGTGGGGAGTTGCTATCATGGGCTTTGGTCCTGCATGAGAATTGGCCCCACCTCTGACAGATGTTGACCTGCATGGTCCTCTGTGGGACCTACATCCACACCTTTCACACTCTCTGACTCACCACAAGCATGTGGGTTTTCTCTCTGTGGTCCTCACTAATGACTAGTCTTCAATGGGCTGTTAAACGCACATGAGCTGCCCTGGGTTATTTGTCCATGGAGGCCACTTAAAATGTTGGGCAATGTTGTGACCTTGTAGATGAGTATTCCCAGGTATGTAATGGATGTGGGACTTGCTCTGTGACTGATGGTCCCATAGCTGGGTGATAAGTGTTGATCGGTGTCCCAGAGCACTGTGACGTGGGCCTGGGTTCCTATTTTTGCTTTTCCATATAGAAGGCAAGAGCTTGGCCCATTCATCCCTGCAGCATCTCCTTCTGAGGAAAGGGAGTTTTAAGCAAATCTCCAGGTACAGCTGTGTTGAGAGAGGAAAGTGGTATTGTATGTGATACATTTATATGCATTGTATGTGCAGGGTTGATGAGATTTTCTTTTTTTGGGAGAAGTTTGGTTGTTGTGTAAGTGGGAAGCACCTCCTGAGGAAACACACACAGACAGACAGACACACAGACACACACACACATTGACAGTTGCGCCACACAGATGCACACAGCCAACCCCAACCTCACACACCAGAAACCACACCACCTAAATGACCTAGTGCCTCCAAGAATGTAGAACAAGGTCATAGTTGCTTACAGGACAGGTTCTCTCGTTAAATCTCAACACCCATTCCCAAAAGGAATGCAGAATCAGGGTGGATTCCTGCAGACTGAAGCAGACAAGCATTTCTCACCTTCTTTGTCAGTGACGTTGGACTTGAAGAAGACTATTTTTATAAAAACATGACCTGTATGTTCTTTTTCATCCACCTGCAATTAGCGAAAAGATTACAGTATGAGGAATACATCACACTATACAGTGTTTACACAGGTGCTTTGTTCTATTTCGGAAACCAAATGGCAGCCAGGGGTTGAGTCAATGGCCCCAGAACAAAACACGGTGGACAAGGACAAAGCTCGAGCTTTTCATACAAGATCATGCAAGACCATTTTGATCAGGAGACCAAAAATAGAAAGACAAACACTTCTGCCAAAGAAAGTGCTCACTACCATACAGCTTGTAGCTGATGTTGTCATTCAAAAACACCCTCTTGTATCAGGTATCAACTCTCACTTGAAACTCTCCCCGCTGACATAATTAGATATATCACCTGAGATGTCCAGGCTCCAAATTTAATAGCTTAGTTCTCTTGAAGAAGAAAACAAAATGTCTCCCTTAGACAAAAAGAGTTTACCTTGGAGAGGGTGGGGCTTCTTCCTGTGGCATCCAGCCAGGAAGCTCTTGTATGAGGCACTCCGTGGGAGCTAGGAGTAGACATAGGACCTATCAGGACCCGGTGATGCTGCTCAGCAACTAGCCAGGGAGCTTTGTGGGATGTGGAACAGTGTGGCAGTGTGCTTATGGGTGGTGAGTAAGGATGGACTGAGCTGCTGCTGGGATGTCCTCCTTGGTGGACAAAGAAAGGCAGAGTGAGGAACAGAAAGGAAATGAGAAACTGGACCTTGGCTTTCTTGCTGTGGGGAGACTATTTGGTATGAAAGAGTCAGTCTAAAAAAGGATTAACCCTAACATGCATGCTGTGTTGTAATGACGGAGTCCCATGACTTCTCCTGCATCTTTGAGGTTCAGCTAAATCGCCACTTTCTTGTTTGTACACCAGTTCTTCCCCCTGGATGCCCATAGGCTGCTACTGTACTGATCATGTCTCTGTAAGACTTTCTACTTTACTGGGAGACTGAAATCAATCCTAGGCAAATATCCTATTATAGTTGTTCACGAATCAATTATCCTAAAGGAAATCACTTATGGAAGACTTGAAATACTGACATCGTACCATTTAAAAATGCCTGTTTTAATTTTTCTTTTCACTGAAGTTCAAGTTTGTTAACATATAGTGTAGTTTTGGTTTTCAGGAGTAGAATTTCATGATTATCCATCATGTGGTATCCATGTATCCCTTCCAGTCTTCCCATCCCATGTAATGTGTGTGTGTGTGTGTGTGTGTGTGTGTGTGTGTGTGTGTGTGTGTCTGGGCATGTTTGTGTGTGTCCATGTGTGTCCACTAAGTTATGGATTTATCATCCCGTACAGGCAATCAAGCCAGTAGAATGTTCATTATGGAGAGGAGCCAAGGAGCATGGGCTGACACTCTAACCCAGCTGTGCAGGGGATTTGCAACAAGGGTGTTAGGCACCAAGCTCACAACTGACGTTTCCATTGAGTTCCTATTTCCTACTGTCCCTTGGGTGTGTGACTACAGGAGCCAAGCATTTGTATGGCTTTTGCAAATGTCCTCAAATACACTGAAATCTCTCACAGCTTCTTCTATGCCTCAGCCACGACCAAGCAATGACCCCAGCACTGACAGATGTTACTTGCACTGTCTTGCATGGGCCCTCTCATCCCTTAGAATCTGTGGGCTGACCAGGACCACGCGAGCTTTCTAGGTGCATTGCACATCAGTGCTAGGCCTCATCAGCTAGTGCCCCTATAATTACCCTGTTTTATGTGGCCACGGAGACTTCCTTCTAATGTTTTGGCAGTCTGGAGGATCTCTGTAGACTCTGATACTACCAGTCATGGACTCGGATGCAGAAACTCCCTTGCTCTCTAATGACCCTGTGGCTGAGAGATAAGTGCATGTCAGTGGCCCGGAACATCAACAGTGGGACCTAGGCCTTGGTTCACATTGTGACCTTTCCATGTAGGAAGTCAAGAGCTAGGGCCATTCATGTCGGCTCCATCTCTGGTCATGGAAAGGAATACTGAAGCATTCCCCAGATACAAATGCAGAGAAGGAGGAATGAGTCAATGTAGGCAAAACATGCACATGAGGAGTGTTTTCATTTTTCTCTTTAGAAAGCCAACCCTTGCACAGTGCTGGTTAAGTGAGAAAGAGCTCCTGAGAAAATATGTGTGTGCGTGTGTGTGTGTGTGTACATGCACACACACACACACACACACACCATACACTCATGCAGTCATGTTTACAATCATGCTGCATAGACTCATACACAGACAGCCTTCCACCTCATACACAAAAACCACACCTAATTTAACAACTTCCTTCTAGAGTCTGTGGAACATGGTTATAGTTTTTATAGTAGAGGTGGTTTTTATCACTGCTTCCCCTACCCACATTGTTTGTGGGAATCAGGACCCTGGGTGTTTCTCCAAAGGAGTCAGGGCACCCCCACCTTCTGCATCACCTAGATTGTGTGTGAAAAAAGGACAGTCTCTAGGCTACATACAATTTTGTGTTCCTCCTGCCTCCACCTGCAAATAGAGAAAAGAACCACTGTGAGGATCACACCCTTGTATACAGTATTATCCAATGATTTCAGGAAACCAGAATGTATACAAGGTCGATGGCTCCCCCAAATTAAAGAGGACACCTATGGAAAAGACTTGAGCTCTCCATGGCAGTAGTCCATTCTGATCAGCAAACACAACATTCTTTTTCAGGAAACAAAAGTTCCCATGAATGAAAAGGCTCGCTACTATACACGTTGTAACTGATACTGTCATTTGTATTACCTTCTGTTTCAGCTCTCAGTTGGTTATAGACATGCACTCAACATGGCCCCAAACAAGGAAATTGCATATAGGATTGCTACTGTACATTGTGCTTCTCCTACCTGAATAGGATTGAGAAATGAGAGAGGGAGAGGGAGAGAGAGAGAGAGAGAGGGAGAGAGAGAATACGAGAGATTTCTAACTCAGAAAGGGAAAGATGAAGTTACCTTGGGGAGAGATGGGATGCCTTCCTCCACCCTGCCATCAGGAACATTCTCCACTGGGCCCTTTGGAGGATCTGGAGGACACAGAGGAACAGTCAGGGCATTGCTTGTGTTGCTCAGGAATTATTCAGGGAGATTTGCTTGATGTGAACACAGAGTCACAGTGCATGGGTGTGATGAGTGAACAAGTAAGGACTGAGATGCTGCTGGGCCCACCTACTTGGGGGATGAAAAAAATGCAAAGCAGAGGAGTAGGAAAGTAGTGAGAAACAGAGTTTTTGCTTTTTTAGCTAAGGGGCTCTAATCAGGGTGAAATAGTCAATGTGAAGTATGGCAAACACGAACTGCATGCCTTGTTTCCATGACAGAGTCCCATGATGCATAATACCCAGTGTAAATTCCCTCTTCTCCACATATTAAAGGATTATTTCAACTTCCATATGTACACTCATACAGGTTCTCTTTTCATCAGCTAGTCCTTTGGTTTTTCCTTGCTTTCCTGGGATGTAATATTCATAGTATTTATGTTTCTAATGATCTGTAAGCATACCCTCAGGAGTGTTAATGTCATTCAAAATTCTTTGTATCTATTCTTACAATTTACCCACAAAACTGTTTCACTGGGTTAAAAATACCTCAGCACCCATGAGGAAATAACTCCACCTTCCCCCCTGCCTCTAGGCCTTAGTACCTCTCAGTGGGATCCTACAATATAGGTCTTTCTCTGCCTGTAAATTCCAGTTGTGTGATTCACGCTGCTAGGAACACAGGTGTAAAGATTGTGTATGTTGCCAGATGGGGGAATCCTCAACATATGCATTTGTCAAAACTCATACTATGTCAAATCACAAAGAATGCGTTATAGTGTCAATTATGCACTGGGAATGAATAAAAACCACATCGATGTGGTTGCACTGATTGTAAAAAGTTAAGAAGTTAAGAAGTTAAAAAGCAAGAAGTTATTCCTAGGGGGAACTGGAGGCGTAGCTAATGGAAATTTTCTGTATTATCTGTTCAGCTGTATGTTCATCTAAACCTGTTCCGAATCCTATCTATTAAGTTTTAAAAGTTTGGAAACAGTGATTCAGGGGGAGATCTGTATCTCCCTATATTCCAGATTCAGATGAGTTCTAAGATTTACCTAGAGATGTTTCATTTTTTAAATTAAAAAAAATTTTTTTTCAGTGTTCTGTTGTTTATGCATCACACCCAGTGTTCCATGCAATATGTGCCCTCCTTAATACCCACCACCAGGCTAAACCATCCCCTCACCTCCTCCCTTCCAAAACCCTCAGGTTGTTTCTCAGAGTCCATTGTCTCTCATGCTTTGTCTCCCCCTCCAATTTCCCCCAATTCACTTTTCCTTGTTATTTCCTGTAAGATTGAACACAACTTTGAGTTCAATATTAACACCAGTTGACTTAGTAAATTTAAATTTGTACACATGAAATTACAGAAAAATGTTCCATCACATTTTTTTTTTTGCTTTCTCATTAGCATAAGGTGCTTAGTGAGAGCGAGAATACTCTGGATCAACTTCATGAAGAAATTTCCACAATACCTTTCTCTGGCTCATCGGTGGGTTTGATCTTATTGTGGAGCCAGAAGCGACCTTGTCTGGTCTGTCTATTGATGACAGGTGATTTTCCCAAGTTGGCTGCCACATTGTTGTCCATGTCGTCTAGGCATAATCCTGAGCAACAGGTAACAGAGGGGAGGGCTATTGACAACTTGCAGGCAGAAGACCAGAGGGAAATTCGTCATACTTTATACACAGTTCAGTCCTCTGACCACTTCTTCCTCAGCTGCGCAGCAGAGACTTGTGGATCAAAGTGGGAGTTATGAAGATGGTACAGTGTATGTGTGTACTTAAAACCCCCAACAGACAGGTTTTATGGGTAAATGTATTTCTTTAACTGAGACACTAGAGAAACACCACACAGTAGAGTGAGCATATGTGATTGCCTAGGTTCACATTCCACTTCAGAGGACCATTCCCCCCCCCCCGAGATTATGGGGACACCCCTGTACCTCAGTTCCCTCATCTAGGATGTGGAAATGAGGCAACAATTTATTTGGCCCAAGTAAAGCCATAGGAAAGGAAAGAGCTGGTGCTTGACCATTGTTCTCTAAGTGTTCAGCTTTTAAATGACTAGAGAATGAGCTGGGCACTTGGTAATGGGTGATGCCAGATAGGGAAGTTGGATAGGGAAGATCCAGGGCATGGGGATCCCTGACCACCTGAGACCTGCCTGGGGCCCTTGTGAAAATGCCCTAGACCCCTGAATCATGACTCCCATCAGTTTCTCCAAGCGTCTTGCCCCAAGCTTTCTATTGCATAGGGTGGGTGCCCTGGAAGAAGCGTCTGGCCAGAGAAAAATCCAAATCTTAACTCAGCCTTATAACTCTATGAATCAGTCCCTGACTCCAGAATGGTGTAATGAATTAAATCTGTGATTCTCAGCGACTTGCTTTTGATCTGGCAAAGGTCTGAGGGGCTTGGACTAAGGCCTGGCCAAGAAGGTGCCTGGCTACCCTGGCTCAGTGTGCACCTACCTGCTCCTTCTGTCCTCCTACACATCCTGTCCTGAGTCTCAGTATTGCTCATCCTCTCCAGATCACACAATGGCAGGGAACAAGCTCCTCCCTCCTCTTAGAAGATTCCCTCTATAGGCACAGCCTGGAGATCCCACCCCTGGACTCTCTTTGAGGCCATCGGGCAAACACTCCATAGGTCAGTTGCAAAAGATTTGTTCCACTGAGGCAATGATACTGTCCCTTCTCACCAACAGTCCCCAACATCACTCAAACAGCCAACAAATGTGTCCACAGTAACCCACAAAAATCCCGTAAGAATTTCCAGTTTCATTCCTTATGAAAACCCCTGTGTTCAGACTGCTAACAATTGCCCTCAGACTCTGACATGTACATTGAGGAAGACTTGACCATTAATTCTCTAATTCTCCAAAAGTAATGACTATTGCTGCAGTGGCAACACCCTCCTGATCTGTTGAAGGCAGTGTGGTGTGTTTCTGTGTGTTTTCTCTGTAAGAATGTGTACAACACTGGTAATTGGAAATAGAACATTTTCCTAAATATCAGGAGAAAGTAAAAGCAGTCAGCTTGATAGAAGAATGACAACTATACAGTAATATGAAAATTATAAAATACATTTAGATAACCCCATAGACCACTGGGAGGGCGCAAATTTTAAAAAGTTAAGTATAACTTAGTGAGAGTTACCTAGTGCATTTGATGGAACAGCCCTTAGAACTTGAATATGTACATACCTGTAGAACAACAATTCAGATTTCCCATTGTGGGGAGCCTCTTCACCTATTCCTACTCAGCTTCCTTTCAGGACAGAGCATGCAGTTGAAGGGTGCAGGATATATCATCACATTCCCATGTACAGTTCCGAGTGATTGTGCCTCTACACAGTATGGGTCTAGGTGCTATGTTCAGTGTCTGTCTCCATAGGCATGTGCGGCCTTAGGAGGACAGATTTGTTTCACAAACTGATCCCAGGCCCACACATTGTTATTCTGTTTAACAAATTCTGTGAGAGAAAATATCCTGCAAGCCAAACAGAGCTGACAGAGAAAATTTCTGTGATTCAGGGAATAAAGCTAGCATGTGGAGAATAAAGAGAAGATTCCTTCTTGGTCTAAAACACCATCTCCATTTCTATTCCTGAGCTACCAGACATTTCTAGAACAAACAATGAAAATTACTTGCAGAGAAAGAAAATAAGTAATAGTAGAATATTGAGTTTCAAATGTCATATATTCTTTGTCTCAGCATGTGATTTTTGAATTATATATATTTTCTTACACTCTGTGTGATGTATGTTTATTTTCCCCCTGTACACAGCAAATCTATGCTCTAGGTTAGCTCATTTGTGTGAATTCCCTGAACATCTTCCCTTCTCTCTCTGTATATGGAAGAATGGTTATTCTCTGAGTAATGAAGAAAGAATATGTGTTCACCAGCATTGGGTAAAAACACATAATCAGTTCTTTCCAAATATATTTCAGGTAAGCAACACTGTGGGATTATATGTGTGCTCTGGCTCCTAATCCTAAACTTAATCACACCCCTTCTGATCCTGTGGCTGTGAGAACTTGCCATGGAAGTCATGTGCCCAGCCCCCAACCAAATTACAAGTGAACATGATCATATAAAGAAGAGAGTGTTGTCAATTTAAAGCATATTTATCAGTGGAAAAAAGGGTAGGTTGTGGAGAAAGAGGATCCCTCTTACGCTGTTGGTGGGAATGGAAGGTGGCACAACCACTTTGGAAAACATCATGTAGGTTCCTCAAAAAGCTACAACCAGAGCTATCCTATGACCCAGCAATCGCATTACTGGGTATTTACACCAAAGATACAGAGGTAGTGAAAATAAGGGCCACATGCACCACAATGCTCATAGCAGCAATGAGAGCCAAACAGCGGAAGGAGCTGAGATGCCCTTCAGGAGATGAATGGATAAAGAAGATGTGGTCCATATATACAATGGAATATTACTCAGCCATCAGAAAAGATGAATACCCAACACTTGCATCAACACGGCTGGAACTGGAGAAGATTATGTTAAATGAAGTAAGTCAAGCATAGAAAGACAATCATGTGGTTTCACTAATTTGTGGAACATAAGGAGTAGGATGGAGAACATTAGGAGAAGGAAGGGAAAAATGAAAACTGGGAAATTGGGAGATAATGAACCATGAGAGACAATGGACTCTGGGAAGTAATCTGTGGGTGTATGGGTGATCCCAGTGATGGGTATTAAAAAGAGCACATATTGCATGGAGCACTGGGTGTTATACACAAACAATGAATCATGGAACACTATATCAAAAACTAATGATGTGCTGTATGGTGAGTAAGGAAAAAAAAATGATAAAGAGGTCTTTCCTAAACTGGAAAGAAAAAAAAAAAAACGTGGTAGGCTGAAAGGGTTGATAGAACCACTGTCTTTCAGCTACATGCAGAAAAATTAAACTGGACAATTTCCTTACACCACACATGAAAATAGACTCAAAATGGATGAAGGACCTCTATGTGAGAAAGGAATCCATCAAAATCCTTGAGAAGAACACAGGCAACAACCTCTTCCACCTCAGCCACAGCAACTTCTTCCTAGGAACATCGCCAAAGGCAAGGGAAGCAAGGGCAAAAATGAACTATTGGGACTTCAAGATCAAAAGCTTTTGCACAGCAAAGGAAACAGTTAACAAAACCAAAAGACAACTGACAGAGTGGGAGAAGATATCTGCAAATGACATAGCAGATAAAGGGCTAGTGTCCAAAATCTGTAAAGAACTTAGCAAACTCAACACCCAAGAACAAATAATCCAATCAAGAAATGGGCAGAGGACATGAATAGACATTTCTGCAAAGAAGACATCCAGATGGCCCACAGACACATGAAAAAGTGCTCCACATCACTTGGCATCAGAGAAATACAAATCAAAACCACAATGAGAAACCACCTCATACCAGTCAGAATGGCTAAAATTAACAAGTCAGGAAATGACAGATGCTGGCGAGGATGCGGAGAAAGGGGAACCCTCCTACACTGTTGGTGGGAATGCAAGCTAGTGCAACCACTCTGTAAAACAGCATGGAGGTTCCTCAAAAAGTTGAAAATAGAGCTATCCTATGACCCAGCAATTGCACTACTGGGTATTTACCCTAAAGATACAAATATAGTGATCTGAAGGGGCACGTGCACCTGAATGTTTATAGCAGCAATGTCCACAATAGCCAAACTGTGGAAAGAATCTAGATGTCCACCAACAGATGAATGGATAAAGAAGATGTGGGATATATTTATATATATATATATATATATATATATATATATATACACATACATACACACACACACACACGTGTGTGTGTGTGTGTGTGTGTGTGTATAATGCAGCCATCAAAAGAAATGAAATCTTGCAATTTGTGATGATGTGGATGGAACTAGCCAGTATTATGCTTAGCAAAATAAGTCAACCAGAGAAAGACAATTATCATATGATCTCCCTGATATGAGGAAGTTGAGATGCAATGTCGGGGGTTTGGGGGGTAGGAAAAGAATAAATGAAACAAGATGGGATTGGGAGGGAGACAAACCATAAGAGACTCTAAATCTCACAAAACAAATTGAGGGTTGCCGGGGGTAGGGGGGTAGGGAGAGGGTGGTGGGATTATGGACATTGGGGAAGATATGTGCTATGGTGAGTGCTGTGAAGTGTGTAAACCTGGTGATTCACAGACCTGTACCCCTGGGGCTAATACATTATATGTTAATTTAAAAATGTAAAAAAAAAAGAACCACTGTCTTTTATGTTACGTTGGAGTAAATGTAATCAACACCCCGCCCCCCCCAACACACACAAAAAGAAGGAAAGGGATAGAAATGGCAACAAGGTTTTTAAATTTCCACATGCACATACCAGTTTAAAACATTGCCACTAGCAGGATTACCACTCCAAAATCTCTGATACATGACATATCTCTCTGGACAGGGCCAAGGCAAGTCAACATAGGTTGGCCTCCTGCTTCCATCACTATGTGGTGCCTGAAGAGTACACGGGTTTAGCAGGTCTTTGAGAATTATGATAAGACCATGAAACTCGTCATCTACCTTAAATGTTTCTCTGTCAAGGAATCTTATCCTCCACTCATACATTAAGGTGCATGACTGGGATACTCCTAGACTCTTCTGCACTTTTTCCATAAAACACTGCACGTGCTTGTATCTACTAACGGATTTGTGAACAGGGTGTCTGGAGATCACTTTCCCTTTCAGCCTTGGAGCTTAGCGGTGAACGAAGTCAAAATTATTTGGTTCCTTCCAGCTCTTTGCTGACCTGAAGGGTGATGGGTCATACTGAAGGAGCATAACACTGTCTCCAGGCACACGTCCGTGTATCCTCCTCTTCTCAAATCTAAATTCGTAAATGTCTCACAGGGAAATGCTTTCTTCTTAAAGTGGACAGCATAATGGAACCAGCAACAAACATGATTCAACTGAAGATAACCCATGTACACTCTTCCTACATTCTAATTGACTTGGGTTTCTAGGTATTTGGCCACAAGAATCTCAATGTTTTGGATTTGCGGATGCAGCTGTCACAAGGACCCATTTCTGTTCTCATCTGGGAGAGCAGTGAAGGGACCACACTGGGGTAACATTCCCTCTCAGGTTCCAACATTTGCATTTGTTCCACAAGGTACAGCAAGGCCCTGAAGAATCTGAACATAAGAATGTGGACAGAGCAGCTACCACCACATTCCTGCTGAACAAAGGAAAGCAATAGGTAAGTGATAGAAACATAATCTTACACTTTTAATTTGAGGAAATCAAATCAATGAGAAATAGTCAATCTAAAAAGGGGCAAAGGCCAAAATGCCTGCTGGTTTTAATGATGGAGTCACATGGCCCCCTGCCTGCTTGAGGTCCAACTAAATTGCAACCATGTGTTCCACTTTTCTAAGACTTTTCCAAAGACATGAAGCACATGATCAAAAGTCAGAAATAGTCGGCCATGGGGCACCTAGGTGGGTCAGTGCATTAAGCCTCTGTCTTCAGCTCAGGTCATGATCTCAGGATCCTGGGATCAAGTCCCACATCGGGCTCTCTGCTCAAAGGGGAGCCTGCTTCCCCCTCTCTCTGGCTGCCTCTCTGCCTACTTGTGATCTTTCTCTCTGTCAAATGAAAAAAAAATCTTAAAAAAATAGTTGGCCATGAAAGAAATACAAAGCCCAAACAGGGTGACCTTCATTTCATACCTGTAGGACATCTCTCATCCAAAAGACAGATAAACATTGGTGAGTATGTGGAGAAATTTGGAGCTCTCATGCACTGCTGGCAGGAATGGAAAAGGGTACTGTAATTTGGGAAAGAGTCTTGCAGGAATTCAAATAGTACAACCCAGGTACCATGTGACCCAATAGCTCCCTCCTAGGGATATACCTATTAAGAACTGAAAGCATAAGGCCACACAAAATCTTACCCATGAATGTTCCTAGCAGCATTATAATCATCCAAAAGTGAAATCAACCCAAATGTTCTTCCACTGAGGAACAAACTGTGCAGTATTGATACAGTGGAATATTGATCAGCCAAATAAAAGACACAAAGAACCCATTCATCCTACCACATCAATGGACCTTGAAAACATTATGCTAAATAAAGAAGACAGACACAAATGGTCACACACTGCATTATTCCATTTATACCAAAGGGTCAAAATAAGCAAATCCTTGGAAAGACAAAATACATTCCTGTTTCCCTGGGCCTTAGAGGTTAGGGGAAATGAGGATTCTCTGCAAAGGAGTAAGGGATTTCTGGTGCAGGGATAATGTACAACATCTGGAACCCATTGTTGCGATTTGCACAATTCTGTGAATATGCTAATAAAAACCCACAAACAACAAATATGAAACTGTACACCTTAAAAGGTGACCTACATTGTCAACGTTCTCTCAGGAAAACTCTTAGAGTGTTATTAAGTGTACATCATCATAACAGAAAGTAAGCCCCAGAATGGAGTATGGAATGTTGTCCCCTCGTGTTGAGGCCTCTGAACTATGGGAAATGAATGAGGAGATTAATTCTACTAGTGAGCATTCTAAGTACAATACCCACTGAAATAATCAGGAGGATTTCCATGTTTCAATTTCAAAGAAAAACAAGAGCATCTAAATTGAAAAAAAAATCACAATTTCAGAACACAATCATCATAACTCAGGCAGAGGGTAGTTCAGTGAAACCAAACCAAACCAAAACAAACCCCACCAGTTCCTATGAGAGGTTTTGAATGGTGCGATTGATGCTCTGAATTTGAAATTAGACCCACATTTCCGTCCACAAAGATTACATGAAAAATGACACAGTCCTGGTAATGGTGTGTCTTTTGAAGGGATTTGTTTTTGAGAACAACAATATTAAGACATAGATCGTTTGTGATCATGAAGAATTGGATCTTCCAGAATCCCAGAGAGAAAACTCAGAATTCAGATTCCATTGCATAGGCATTGCACTGAGTCCTCCTTGTGGTGGGAGTGGATTCCAGAAGGGATGCTATGACACATAGTGAAAAGTTCAAAGCATGCAGCGTTTCATAAGGCTATTTGTCATAGAGAACAAAGAGGTGGTTATCAAAGTGGAGCTGGGTGGAGGGATGGGCAAACTGTGTGAAGGGAATTAAGAGTACCCTGATCCTGATGAGCAAGGAATAATGCATCGAATTATCCTGGAATTAAGAGAGAAAAATGAAATTACACTGGAATTAAGAGAATATATTGGAATTAAGAGAAGAAAATGTAATGATATAAAGTGAAATCAAACTGGAGAACATAAAAAAAAAAAACTTAAAAGTGATTTGTTGGCCGTGGATCCATCTCAAGTATCCATGATGTAGCAGACATCAATACGGTTCAGGACAACCAGCAGGCAAAGTCACAAAGAATCATAAAAACTTCAATACTGTGTGCAGTGAGAGTTCATAGGCATGTGTCTATGAAACTTCATCAAGCAAAAATGTACCTTCTACAAGTGTTCAAAAACACACATAGAGAGTTTAGGCTCTTGTCAGAAAGGTGGGTGGCCTCCCTTTAACCACAACTCAACAGAATGACAGGGATAGGAATTCTGAACAAAGAACAATCCCAGACACAGTCGCCTCTCCAGCAGCTCTAATGGATATGAATCTAAGCCACATATCAGAAATGGACTTTAGGGTAGCAGTTATGAAGACAATAGTCAGACTGGAGAAAACTATTGATGGCAACATAGATTTGTTAAGGGCAGAAGTGAGAGCAGATTTGGCAGAACTTAAAAATGCTGTCAATAAGATACAATCTCATCTAGACACTCTAATATTTAGGGTAAATGAGGCAGAACAGATTAGTGATCTTGAAGACAAACTGATAGAAAAGAAGGAGCAGGAACAAACAGTTTAGAATCCTTGAAAACAGATTTAGAAACATGAATGACAGCATGAAATGGTCCACTGTCAGAATTTTGGGGATCTCTGAGGGGTGAAGAGAAAGACTAGAAGATATATTTGACCAAATCTTAGCCAAGAACTTCCCTAATCTAGCAAATGAAACAAACAATCATGTCCTAGTGACAGAGGGGATACCCCTCAAGATCAATGAGGGCAGACCAAGGCCCAGGCATGTAATGACAAAACTTACAAATCTTAGAACCAAGGAAATCATTTTAAAGGGCAGTTAGGGAGAAGAGATTCCTTATGTACAGAGGGAGGAAAATCAGGATAACATCAGACCTGTCCACAGAAACCAGGCAAGCTGGAAAGGGCTGGCAAGACATATTCAGGGTACTAAATTAGAAGAATAGTCAAGAATTCTTTATCCAGCAAGGTTGTCATTCAGAATAGATGGAGACATAAGAAGCTTCCAGGACTAGCATTGACTGAAGGAATGTGACCACTAAACTGTCCCTGCAAGAAATATTAAGGGGGGTGGTGTTCTATAATAGGAGAAAAACCCAAAGAGTGACAGAGAACAGAGATATACAGAGATAACCTATAGAAACAAAGACTTCACAAACAACATGATGACAATAAAATCTTATCAGTCAATAATCACTCTCAAGGTGAAGGGCCTCAATGATCCCATAAACAGCACAGGGCTGCAGATAGATAAAAAGACAGGACCCACCCATATGCTGTCTACAAGAGATGCATTTTGAACCCAAGATACATCCACACTGAAAGAGAAAGGATGGAGAATCATCTTTCATGCTAACAGACCTCAATAGAAAGTTGGGGTAGCAATTCTGATATAAGATAAATTAGATTTTAAGTTAAAGATTGTAGTTAGAGATACAGAAGGACACTATATCATTCTTAAAATGTCTATCCAACAAGAAGATCTAACAATTGTAAATACCTATGCCCCCAACATCAGAGCAGCCAACTACATAAGCCAACTAACCAAAATAAGGAGACATATTGATGAGAATACATTAATTGTAGAAGACCTTAACACTCCATTCTCAGCAATAGACAGATCATCTAAGCAGAAAATCAACACAGAAATAAGAGCTTTGAATGACACACTGGCTCATATGGACCTCAATGATATACACAGAACATTCCACCTTAAAACAACATACTACTCATTCTTCTCCAGTGGGCATGAAACTTTCTCCAGAATAGACCACATACTGGGTCACAAATTAGGGCCCAACCGAAACCAAAAGATTGAGATTATTCCCTGCATATTCTCAGACCAAACTGGAACTCAATCACAAGAAAAAGTTTGGAAGAAATTCAAACACTTGGGAACTAAAGACAACCTTGCTCAAGATTATTGGGGTCAACCAGGAGATCAAAGAAGAACTTAATCAATTCATGGAAATCAATGCAAACAAAGACCTATTGATCCAAAACCTATGTGATACAGCAGAGTCAGTCCTAAAGGGGAAGTGCATAGCCATCCAAACCTCACTCAAAAGAATAAAAATCTCGAGTACACAAACTGTCTTTACACCTTAAAGATCTGAAGGATCAACAACAAATTAAGCCTACCCCACACACAAGAAGGGAAATAATTAAGATTAGAGCAGAGTTCAATGAATTAGAAAACATAAACATGGTAGAACACAAGCTGATTCATTGAAGAAAGTAATAAGATGGTTAAACCAGTGGCCAGACTTACCCAAAACAAAAGAGAAGGACCTAAATTAATAAATTTATGAATGAAAGGGGAGATATCACAACTAACACCAAAGAAATAAATACAATTCTGAGAAATTGTTATCAATAGCTATATGACAATAAATTAAGCAACCTGGAAGAAATGGATGCAGTCCTAGAAATCTATAAAATACCAAGACTAAAACAAAGAAATTAACAACCTGAATAGACCCATAACCAGTAACGAGATTGAAGCAATGACCAAAACCTCCCAAAAAACAAGGGTCCCAGAACCAATGGATTCCCTGGGGAATTCTACCAAATATTCAAAGAAGAAATAATATCTATTCTCCTGATGCAGTTTCAAAAAAAAAAAAAAAGAAACAGAAGTAAAACTTCTGGACTCTGTGTGAGGCTAGCATTACCTTCAGTCCCAAACCAGGCAAAGACCCCATCAAAAAGAATTTCAGACCAATATCCCTGACGTATATGGATGCCAAGATTATCAACAAGATCCTAGCTAATAGTTCCCAATAGTATATTGAAAGGATTCTCTATCATGACCAGGTGGGACTTATCCCTGGGATGCAAGGGTGATTCAACATTTGCAAATCAATCAATGTGATAGAATACATAAATAAGAGAGAATAACCACGTGGTCCTCTTAAATGATGCAAAAAAAGCATTTGACAAAATACAGCATCCTTTCCTGATTAAAACTCTACAGACTATAGGGATAGAGGGAATATTCCTCAACATCCTAAAATCCATCTATGAAGAACCCACAGGGAATATTATTCCAGGTGGAGAAAAGCTGAGAGGCTTCCCATTGAGATCAGGAACACAACAAGGATGCCCACTCTCACTACTATTGTTGAACATATTAAGAGAAGTCCTAGCAATAGCAATCAGACAGCAACAACAGCAAAATAAATAAATAAATAAATAAATATTCAAAATGTCAAAGAATAAGTCAAACTCTCTCTCCTCGCAGAAGACATGATACTCTATGTGGAAAACCCAAAGGTCTTTATCCCCAAATTACTAGGACTCATACAGCAATTCAGTAATGTGACAGGATACAAAATCAATGCACAAAAATCAGTTGCTTTCTAATACACCCACAATGAAGCTGTAGAAAGAGAAGTTAGAGAATCAATTTCATTTCCAATAGCACCAAAATCTATAAAATATCTTGCAATAAACCTAACCAAAGAGATAAAAGATCTATACTCGAGAAACTACTGAACACTCATGAAAGAAATTGAAGAAGACAAAAAAGATGGAAAAACAGCCCATGCACAAGGATCTGAAGAATAAACATTACTAAATGTCTATGTTGCCCAGAGGAATCTGTACTTTTAATGCCATCCCAATCAAAATACCAATGGCATTTTTCAAAATGCTGGACAAATCCTAATATTTGTATGGAACCAGAAAAGACACGGAATCGCCAAGGAAACGTTGAAAAAGAAAAACAAAACTGTGGACATCACATTACCTGATTTCAAGCCATATTTCAAAGCTCTGATCAGCAAGACAGCATAGTACTGGCACAAAAACAGACACATAGACCAGTGGAACAGAGTAGAGAGCCCAGATATGGACCCTCAACTCTACCGTCAAATAATCTTCAACAAAGTAGGAAAATATATCCAATGAAAAAAATGACAGTCTCTTCAATAAATGGTGCTGGGAGAAATGGACAGCTATATACAGAAGAATCAAAATCTACAATTCTTTTGCACCATACACAAAGATAAACTCAAAATAGATGAAAAACCTCAAAATGAGACAGGAATCCATCCAAATCCTAGAGGAAAACATAGGCAGAAACCTCTTTGACATCAGCCACAGCAATTTCTTTCAAGACACATCTCCAAAGGCAAGAGAAACAAAAGCAAAAATGAATTTTTGGGACTTCATCAGGATCAAAAGCTTCTGCACGGCAGAGGAAACAGTCAACAAAACAAAGAGGCAACCCAAGGAATGGGAGAAGATATTTGCAAATGACACTACAGAGAAAGGGCTGATATCCAAGATCTATAAAGAACTTCTCAAACTCAGCACCCTAAAAACAGATAATCAAGTCAAGAAAATGGGCAGAAGACATGAACAGACACTTCTCCAAAGAAGACTTACAAATGGCTAACAGACGAAAAAAATGTTCAACATGAGACACCAGGGAAATTCAAATCAAAAGCACATTGAGATACCACCTTATCCGGTTCTGAAGAAAGGGGAACCCTCTTATACTGTTGGTGGGAATGCAAGTTGGTGCAGCCACCTTGGAAAACAGTGTGGAGGTTCCTCAAAAAAAAAAAAAAAAGATTTTTAAATTTTAATGCATTGTGTGACCATTTGTGCCTGCCTTCTTTATTTAGCATAATGTTTTCAAGGTCCATTGATTTGGTAGCATTAATGGGTTTTTCATGTCTTTTATTTGGCTGATCAATATTCCACTGTATCAATACTGCACAGTTTGTTCCTCAGTGGAAGAACATTTGGGTTGATTTCACTTTTGGATGATTATAATGCTGCTAGGAACATTCATGGGTAAGATGTTGTGTGGCCTTATGCTTTCAGTTCTTAATAGGTATATCCCTAGGAGGGAGCTATTGGGTCACGTGATACCTGGGTTGTACTATTTGAATTCCTGCAAGACTCTTTCCCAAATTACAGTACCCTTTTCCATTCCTGCCAGCAGTGCGTGAGGGCTCCAATTTCTACACATACTTGCCAATAGCTACCCTATGCCCCGGCAATGGCACTATTGGGTATTTACGCCAAAGATACAGATATAATGAAAAGAAGGGCCATATGTACACCAATGTTCATAGCAGCAATGTCCCAATAGCCAAACTGTGGAAAGAGCCAAATGCCCTTCAACAGAGGAACAGATAAAGAAGATATGGTCCATATATACAATGGGATATTACACAGCCATCAGAAAGGATGAATATTCAGCTTTTGCATCAACATGGATGGAACTGGAAGAGATTATGCTGAGTGAAATAAGTCAAGCAGAGAAAGTAAATGATCATATGGTTTCACTTACTTGTGGAACATAAGGAATAACATGGAGGACATTAGGAGAAGGAAAGGAAAAGTGAAGAGGGGGAATGGGAGTGGGAGACGAACCATGAGACTGTGGTCTCTGAGAAACAAACTGAGGGTTTTAGAGGGAAGGGATGGGGGGGATGGGGGGGATGGGTGAGCCTGGTTGTGGGTATTAAGGAGGACATGTATTGCATGGAGCACTGGGTATTACATATAAACAGTGACTCTTGGAACGCTACATCAAAACCTACTGATGTATTTTATGGTGACTAACATAACACAATAAAAGTTAAAAAAATAAAAGGCACTGTTTAGAAGAGGTTTAGATGAAGAAATATGCTGAAAAGATAATACAGGAAGTTCCATATCCATCCCCTCTACTTTTTCCTATTAATAACAGCTGACTTGGATGTAGTTAATTTCTTATAATGAGTGAAACAACATCAATACTTTCATTAGCTGAAAGTCTGAAGGATACATGAAAATCCACTCTTTGTGCTTTTACATTCTTTTTGTATTTCAAGTTTTTATTTAAATTCTAGTTGGTTACCACATAGTGTAATATTGGTTTAGGAGAGGAATTTAGAGATTCATCAATTACATATAACACTCAATGCTCATCACAACAATTACCCTCCTCATTACCCATCAACCATTTAGCCCATCCCCCTCTTACCTCCCCTCCAGCAACACTACGTTTGTTCTCTATATGTAAGATTTTTGGGGAGCACCTCGGTGGCTCAGTTGGTCAAATGATTGACTCTTGATTTCCACTCAGGTAGTGATCTCAGGGACATAAGGTCAAGCCTTGCATTAGGGTCCTGCTCAGTGGAGGGTCTGCTTGAGATTCTTTCCCTCTGCCCCTCTCCCCAAATGTTCTCTCTTTACATTTATAATATATAACTATAAGTATAGAGAGATAAATAGTCTAATGAATCATTGAACACTACATCAAAAACTGATGATGTACTCTATGTTGACTAACAACATAATAAAAAAGAAAAATATCCAAATATGAGTAAATAAGCCTTTAAAAAAAGAGTTTGTGATGGATTACCTCCCTCCCTTTCTTTTTTCATTCATACCCCATATTCATTGGTTTTGTTTGTTCAATTCCACAAAAGAGAGAATTCATATGATATTTCTCTTTCTCTGACTGACTTATTTCACTTAGGATATGACACTATAGGTCCTTCCACATTGTTGTGAATAGGAAAATCTCATATTTTGATGGCTCCATAATTCCACTGTATGTATATATCACTTCTTTTTTTAAAGATTTTATTCATTTGAGAGAGAGAGAGAGTGAGAGAGAACATGAGAGGGGAGAAGGTCAGAGGGAGAAGTGGACTTCCTGTGGAGCTGGGAGCCCAGGGTGGGACTTGATCCTGGGACTCTAGGATCATGACCTGAGCCGAAGGCAGTTACTTAATGAACTGAGCCACCCAGGCACTCTATCATTTCTTTTCTTTTAAGCTTTTGTTTATTTGAGGGAGAGAGAGTGAGAGAAAGGGCATAATCAGGGAAAGTGGTAGGCAGAAGGAGAAGCAGGATCCTGCTAAGTAAGGAACCTGACTTGGAACTAAATCCCAGGACCCTAGGGTCAGGACATGAACTGAGGCAGACACTTAACAGACTGAGCCACCCAGGCGTCCTTATATCACTTCTTTAGCCACTCATCTATGGATGGACATCTGGGTTCTTTCCATGTTTGGGCAATGGTGGACATTGTTGCTATAAACATTGGGGTGTTAGTGCCCCATCAAATCAATATTTGGCATCCTTCGGAAAATTATGAGTGCAATTGATGGGTCATAGTGTAGTTCTCTCTTTAACTTATGGAGAAAATTCCATGCTGTTTTCCAGAGTAGGTTCACCAAATTTGCATTCTCTACAACAGTGTAAGAGTGTTCCACTTTGTATTTTATCCTTTGTGCTTGTCCATGAGTAGATTTTCTCTCTTCTTTTTTTTTTCTTTTTAATTTTTTTTATTTTAATAAACATATAATGTATTTTTATCCCCAGGGGTACAGGTCTGTGACTCGTCAGGTTTACACATTTCACAGCACTCATCATAGCCCATACCCTCCCCAATGTCCATTTCCCCACCACCCTCTCCCATCCCCCCTCCCCCCGCAACCCTCAGTCTGTTTCTTGAGATTGAGTCTTTTATGGTTTGTCTCCCTCCCAATCCCATCTTTTCATTTTTTCTTTTCCTACCTCCCCCCAACACCCCCCGCCTTGCATCTTCACTTCCTCATATCAAAGAGATCATATGATAGTTGTCTTTCTCCAATTGACTTATTTCGCTAAACATGATACCCTCTAGTTCCATCCACGTCGTCGCAAATGGCAAGATTTCATTTCTTTTGATGGCTGCATAGTATTCCATTGTGTATATATACCACATCTTCTTTATCCATTCATCTGTTGATGGACATCTAGGCTCTTTCCACAGTTTGGCTATTGTGGACATTGCTGCTATAAACATTCGGGTGCACGTGCCCCTTCGGAGCACCACGTTTGTATCTTTAGGATATATACCCAGGAGTGCAATTGCTGGGTCGTAGGGTAGCTCTATTTTCAGTTTTTTGAGGAACCTCCACACTGTTTTCCAGAGTGGTTGCACCAGCTTGCATTCCCACCAGCAGTGTAGGAGGGTTCCCCTCTCTCCGCATCCTCGCCAGCATCTGTCATTTCTTGACTTGTTAATTTTAGCCATTCTGACTGGTGTGAGGTGGTATCTCATTGTGGTTTTGATTTGTATTTCCCTGATGCCGAGTGATGTGGAGCATTTTTTCATGTGTCTGTTGGCCATCTGGATGTCTTCCTTGCAGAAATGTCTGTTCATGTCCTCTGCCCATTTCTTGACTGGATTATTTGTTCTTTGGGTATTGAGTTTGATAAGCTCTTTATAGATTTTGGATACTAGCCCTTTATCTGATATGTCGTTTGCAAATATCTTCTCCCATTCTGTCAGTTGTCTTTTGGTTTTGTTAACTGTTTCCTTTGCTGTGCAAAAGCTTTTGATCTTGATGAAATCCCAATAGTTCATTTTTGCCCTTGCTTCTGTTGCCTTTGGCGATGTTCCTAGGAAGAAGTTGCTGCGGTTAAGGTCAAAGAGGTTGCTGCCTGCATTGTCCTCAAGGATTTTGATAGATTCCTTTCGCACATTGAGGTCCTTCATCCATTTTGAGTCTATTTTCGTGTGTGGTGTAAGGAAATAGTCCAATTTCATTTTTCTGCATGTGGCTGTCCAATTTTCCCAGCACCATTTGTTGAAGAGGCTGTCTTTTTTCCATTGGATATTCTTTCCTGCTTTGTCGAAGATTAGTTGACCATAGAATTGAGGGTCTATTTCTGGGCTCTCTATTCTGTTCCATCGGTCTATATGTCTGTTTTTGTGCCAGTACCATACTGTCTTGATGATGACTGCTTTGTAATAGAGCTTGAAGTCTGGAATTGTGATGCCACCGACTTTGGCTTTCTTTTTCAATATTCCTTTGGCTATTCGAGGTCTTTTCTGGTTCCATATAAATTTTAGGATTATTTGTTCTATTTCTTTAAAAAAATGGATGGGATTTTGATAGGGATTGCATTAAATGTGTAGATTGCTTTAGGTAGAATAGACATTTTCACAATATTTGTTCTTCCAATCCATGAGCATGGAATATTTTTCCATTTCTTTGTGTCTTCCTCAATTTCTTTCATGAGTACTTTATAGTTTTCTGAGTATAGATTCTTTGCCTCTTTGGTTAGATTTATTCCTAGGTATCTTACGGTTTTGGGTACAATTGTAAATGGGACTGACTCCTCAATTTCTCTTTCTTCTGTCTTGTTGTTAGTGTAAAGAAATGCGACTGATTTCTGTGCATTGACTTTATATCCTGACACTTTACTGAATTCCTGTATAAGTTCTAGCAGTTTTGGAGTGGAGCCTTTTGGGTTTTCCACATATAGTATCATATCATCTGCAAAGAGTGATAGTTTGACTTCTTCTTTGCCGATTTGGATGCCTTTAATTTCTTTTTGTTGTCTGATTGCTGAGGCTAGGACTTCTAGTACTATATTGAACAGCAGTGGTGATAACGGACATCCCTGCCGTGTTCCTGACCTTAGCGGAAAAGCTTTCAGTTTTTCTCCATTGAGAATGATATTTGCGGTGGGTTTTTCATAGATGGCTTTGATAATATTGAGGTATGTGCCTTCTATCCCTACACTTTGAAGAGTTTTAATCAGGAAGGGATGCTGCACTTTGTCAAATGCTTTTTCAGCATCTATTGAGAGTATCATATGGTTCTTACTCTTTCTTTTATTAATGTATTGTATCACATTGATGGATTTGCGGATGTTGAACCAACCTTGCAGCCCTGGAATAAATCCCACTTGGTCGTGGTGAATAATCCTTTTAATGTACTGTTGGATCCTATTGGCCAGTATTTTGGTGAGAATTTTCGCATCTGTGTTCATCAAGGATATTGGTCTGTAATTCTCTTTTTTGATGGGATCCTTGTCTGGTTTTGGGATCAAGGTGATGCTGGCCTCATAGAATGAGTTTGGAAGTTTTCCCTCCATTTCGATTTTTTGGAACAGTTTCAGGAGAATAGAAATTAATTCTTCTTTAAATGTTTGGTAGAATTCCCCTGGGAAGCCGTCTGGTCCTGGACTTTTGTTTGTTTGGAGATTTTTGATGACTGTTTCAATCTCTTTACTGGTTATGGGTCTGTTCAGGTTATCTATTTCTTCCTGGTTCAGTTGTGGTAGTTTATACATCTCTAGAAATGTATCCATTTCTTCCAGATTGTCAAATTTGTTGCCATAGAGTTGCTCGTAGTATGTTCTTATAATTGTTTTTATTTCTTTGGTGTTGGTTGTGATCTCTCCTCTTTCATTCATGATTTTATTTATTTGTGTCCTTTCTCTTTTCTTTTTGATAAGTCTGGCCAGGGGCTTATCAATCTAATTAATTCTTTCAAAGAACCAGCTCCTAGTTTTGTTGATTTGTTCTATTGTTTTTTTAGTTTCTATTTCATTGATTTCTGCTCTGATCTTTATGATTTCTCTTCTCCTGCTGGGTTTAGGCTTTCTTTGTTGTTCTCTCTCCAGCTCCTTGAGGTGTAGGGTTAGGTTGTGTATTTGAGACCTTTCTTGTTTCTTGAGAAAGGCTTGCACCGCTATATATTTTCCTCTCAGGACTGCCTTTGTTGTGTCCCACAGATTTTGAACCGTTGTGTTTTCATTATCATTTGTTTCCATGAATTTTTTCAATTCTTCTTTAATTTCCTGGTTGACCCATTCATTTTTTAGAAGGATGCTGTTTAGTCTCCATGTATTTGCGTTCTTTCCAAATTTCCTCTTGTGATTGAGTTCGAGCTTCAGAGCATTGTGGTCTGAAAATATGCAGGGAATGATCTCGATCTTTTGGTACCGATTGAGACCTGATTTATGACCCAGGATGTGGTCTATTCTGGAGAATGTTCCATGTGCGCTAGAGAAGAATGTATATTCTGTTGCTTTGGGATGGAATGTTCTGAATATATCTGTGATGTCCATCTGGTCCAGTGTGTCATTTAAGGCCTTTATTTCCTTATTGATCTTTTGCTTAGATGATCTGTCCATTTCAGTGAGGGGAGTGTTAAAGTCCCCTGCTATTATGGTATTACTGTCGATGTATTTCTTTGATTTTGTTATTAATTGGTTTATATAGTTGGCTGCTCCCATGTTAGGGGCATAGATATTTAAGATTGTTAGATCTTCTTGTTGGACAGACCCTTTGAGTATGATATAGTGTCCTTCCTCATCTCTTATTATAGTCTTTGGCTTAAAATCTAATTGATCTGATATAAGGATTGCCACCCCAGCTTTCTTCTGATGTCCATTAGCATGGTACATTGTTTTCCACCCCCTCACTTTAAATCTGGAGGTGTCTTCGGCTCTAAAATGAGTTTCTTGTAGGCAGCATATTGATGGGTTTTGTTTTTTTATCCATTCTGATACCCTGTGTCTTTTGATTGGGGCATTTAGCCCATTAACATTCAGGGTAACTATTGAGAGATATGAATTTAGTGCCATTGTATTGCCTGTAAGGTGACTGTTACTGTATATTGTCTCTGTTTCTTTCTGATCTACTACTTTTAGGGTCTCTCTTTGCTTAGAGGACCCCTTTCAATATTTCCTGTAGAGCTGGTTTGGTGTTTGCAAATTCTTTCAGCTTTTGTTTGTCCTGGAAGCTCTTTATCTCTCCTTCTATTTTCAATGATAGCCTAGCCAGATATAGTATTCTTGGCTGCATGTTTTTCTCATTTAGTGCTCTGAATATATCATGCCAGTTCTTTCTGGCCTGCTAGGTCTCTGTGGATAGGTCCGCTGCCAATCTAAGGTTTTTACCCTTGTATGTTACAGACTTCTTTTCCCGGGCTGCTTTCAGGATTTTCTCTTTGTCGCTAAGACTTGTAAATTTTACTATCAGGTGACGAGGTGTGGACCTATTTTTATTGATTTTGAGGGGCGTTCTTAGCATTTCCTGGATTTTGATGTTTGTTCCCTTTGCCATATTAGGGAAATTCTCTCCAATAATTGTCTCCAATATACCTTCTGTTCCCCTCTCTCTTTCTTCTTCTTCTGGAATCCCAATTATTCTAATGTTGTGTCGTCTTATGGTGTCACTTATCTCTCGAATTCTCTCCTCGTGGTCCAGTATTTGTTTGTCTCTCTTTTGCTCAGCTTCTTTATTCTCTATCATTTGGTCTTCTATGTCACTAATTCTTTCTTCTGCCTCATTTATCCTGGCAGTGAGAGCTTCCATTTTTGATTGCACCTCATGAATAGCTTTTTTGATTTCAACTTGGTTAGATTTTAGTTCTTTTATTTCTCCAGAAAGGGCTTTTATCTCTCTGGAGAGGGTTTCTCTAATATCTTCTATGCCTTTTTCGAGCCCGGCTAGAACCTTGAGAATTGTCATTCTGAACTCTAGATCTGTCATGTTACCTATGTCCGTATTGATTAGGTCTCCAGCCTTCGGTATGGCCTCTTGTTCTTTTTTTTGAGGTGAGTTTTTCCGCCTTGTCATTTTGTCCAGATAAGATTTGCTTTCTCCTGCTGTGGAATTCCGCTGTTCTTGGTGAGCGAAGTTGGTTTTGGATGGGTTTCTTGTTGATCTTCTGGGGGAGGGGCCTGTTGTAGTGATTCTCAAGTGTCTTTGCCGCAGGCGGAATTGCACCGCCCTTGCCAGGGGCCGGGCTAAGTAATCCGCTTGGGTTTGCTTTCGGGAGTTTTTGTTCCCTGAGCGCTTTCCGTAGAGTTCTGGAGGACGGGAATGAAGATGGCGGCCTCCCAGTCTCTGGCCCGGAGGAGCTGAGAGCTTGGGGTTCTGCTCCTCAGTGCGCTCTCAGAGCAAAGCGCCCACCGCCCCGCCTCCCTGGCCTGCGGTCGCGCCTTGAGGAAAGCAGTCAATTGCTGGAGCTGGAGAAAAGCGCCGGGTCGCTTTCGTCTCCGTGGCCTCCGGCCGCGCTCCGAGCCCACCCAGCCTGCGACCGGCACAAGGTAACCCTGGGCTTAGAGCTCGCTCCTCGGCTTTGTCGCTGTAGCCGGCTTCCCCGCTCTAATACCTGCAAGCTCTGCGGCACTCAGACACCCCCAGTCCTTCTGTGACCCCGCGGGATCTGGGGTTATGCTGACCCCGCCTGGGTTTCCCCCCAGTTTAGCCTCTGGAGCGATGTCTCCCAGTGGAGCCGACTTTTAAAAGTCCCGATTTTGTGCTCCGTTGCTCCGCCGCTTGCCGGGAGCCGGCCCCTCCCCCCGGGGTCTATCTTCCCGTCGCTTTGGATTCACTTCTCCGCAGGTCCTACCTTTCAGAAAGTGATCGATTTTCTGTTTCTGGAATTGTTGCTCTTCTTCTCTTCGATTTCCTGTTGGATTTGTAGGTGTTCACAATGGTTAGATAAGCTATCTAGCTGATCTCCTGCTACCCGATGTCATCTCAGCCTGCTACTTCTCCACCATCTTGACTCCTCCTCTCGATTTTCTCTCTTCTTACTTTTCGGTTCCCTGATCCCTTTCAGGTTCCCATCTATTTTTCTTCTGCCACCAACATGAGAATAGAGCTGGGCGAGGAAGAACAACATAATCTGATACTCAGTGTTTTCTTTCTGTAAAGCAGACTGGTCAGGTAGAAAGTGAAAGTGGTATGTATCTTGGAGTCAGTTACTTGCTGAGGAGAAATCTGGGAGATTAGAAAGGCGGGGCTGTCTTTCAGGTTTCATGTTGAGAGCCTCTTGATTTCATCTTCATGCTGGGACTGAGAATAGGGGATGTGGTGATACAAAGGGATTTTCTAGGTAAAGAACTGTGCCCACGTTGTGCAGTCCCTGGAAGCAGCTGTACTTCCCTTGGGAGTGTAGGTTTGCATGCAGGGCAGTGGGTATGTCAGTATGTGAATCCATGTGCAGTGATTTTGGTTTTGTTTGTGTGTGTTTATGTCATGCATTGTGTGTTTCCCCAGATTTATGTTTCCCTACAAGTCACAATTAATGGTCTGAATTTTCTAAAGAATAATTCCCATCTGCAGAATAGGAAAAGATATTTGCAAATGACACTATAGACAAAGGGCTGATATCCAAGATCTATAAAGAACTCCTCAAACTCAACACTCAAAAAATAGATAGTCACATCAAAAAATGGGCAGAAGATATGAACAGACACTTCTCTAAAGAAGACATACAAATGTCTAACAGACACATGAGAAAATATTCATCATCATTAGCCATCAGGGAGATTCAAATCAAAACCACATTGAGGTACCACCTTACACCAGTTAGAATGGCCAAAATTAACAAGACAGGAAACAGATGTGTTGGAGAGGATGTGGAGAAAGGGGAACACTCTTACACTGTTGGTGGGAATGCATGTTGGTGCAGCCACTTTGGAAAACAGTGTGGAGATTCCTTAAGAAATGAAAAATAGAGCTACCCTATGACCTTGCAATTGCACTACTGGGCATTTACCCCAAAGATACAGATGTCGTGGAAGGAAGGGCCATCTGTACCCCAATGTTCATAGCAGCAATGACCACAGTCACCAAACTCTGGAAAGAGCCAAGATGCCCTTCAACAGACGAATGGATAAAGATATGGTCCATATATCCAATGGAATATTACATCTCCATCAGAAAGGATGAATCCCAAGTTTTGTATCAACATGGACGGGACTGGAGGAGATTATGCTGAGTGAAGTAAGTCAAGCAGAGAGAGTCAAAAATCATATGGTTTCCCTTACTTGTGGAGCATAAAGAATAAGATCGAGGACATTAGGAGGAGAGAAGTGAATTGGGAGAAATCAGAGGGGGAGATGAATCATGAGAGTCTGTGGACCCTGAGAAACAACCTGAGCGTTTTGGAGGGGAGGAGGTTAGGGGTTAGGTGAGCCTGGTGGTGGGTATTAAGGAGAGCATGTATTGCATGGAGCACTGGGTGGAGTGCATAAACAATGAATCTTGGAACACTGAAAAAATAAAATTAAATTTAAAAAAAAAAGAAAAATTCCCATCACCATTACATCACGAATATCTAAGCATGTATAAATTAATCAAATGCTACAATTTAAATCTTATTCATGATATGCCGCATACACATCCATTAAAACATATCTCATCAGGAAAACATATCTCATCAGCACCCAGGTAGAGGATTACTGTGCACAAAATAAACAAATTTGGGCTTCACAATTCCTGTTACTGAGTCTGTGAAAATTCCATTTAATAATGACTCTCATCTCATGGTAGGTCTCATGACATTGTGAATGGTCAGAGTCCCTCAATCTTGCCACTTCACTCACTGAAAACACTCTTCATCTAAATGAGTCTTCCCAAGCTCACCTGAAGCACTGAGTGCTAGGGACGGGCTCTTTTCTTCTTCAAGTGGCCCCTGTTGCTGCCATGTGCCAACACCTAGAGCTGAGTGGGAGTCTGAGAAAGGAGAAGCACCAGGAATTGTTGGGGGAAATTAACTCTCTTTCTCCATCGAGGTCTAAACTTCACCTTCAGAATAAAGTACAAAAGAATAAAACTCATTCTTACTTGGAGAATGAGTCTCCCACTACTGATCGTTGTTGTGGTTCTGCTGGGCCACAATGTGTAATATGAAAAGAGAAACAAGAGGTCTTCTTCAGGGACTGAGCATCAGGGTGGGCACGTGCCTTCCTAGAAAGGAGGATGGAAGGGCACATTTTGTGTGGCACAGTGTGGAAAGGGAACCTCAAAAGTGTGACAGCAGTGTTACCACTCATGACCCTGTCCATCTGACAGGGGAAATAGGGTTTTCAATTATTCTGAAGGCCTCTGCAAATAAACAAGTCAAGGTAGTTATTTTAAGTCATTGTCAGCAGAAACTGAGCCAGGTTATGGTTTATGTTTTATTTTGGAGCATCAACCCTGTGAGAAAGACATGTCTAAATAATATTTGATTTCCATATAGGCATTTTCCCCAAAGAAACAAACAAACAAAAAAAGGCATGAGACTGCTTGATTTTTCAAATGTCACTTGTTTGTCCCAGAAACAGTCTACTTGATCCAAGGATTTCCTAGAAAACGTAAATCTATAGATCATAGTTTCTACTGCTGGTGGGTGATTCCAAAGATTCAAGATCAGGAAAAGCAGTAGTACCTGAGCACACCTTGCTCACACTTTGGATAATATTTGTCCCCTTCCTGGATGGAGATGAGAAAGGACAGAGCCTCCTGTTCACAGGAGTGAGCACTGTGCAGACATCTTTAACACCTGCAGAGAGGGGCTTTCTGTCATCTTCTTCTCCCACTTCACCTTTTGCCTTCCTCCAAAATATCCTCCTCTCTTCTTTTTCTTCTTTATTTCATTCTTACATTTGTGCTTTTTTCCACTTATACTTTAATTGTGAAAAAAGCACACATGACCTTAAATCTATCCTCTTGTCAAATTTGCAAGTAGACCGCACAGTATTGTTAACTCAATGCACATGGTTGTGCAGCAGGTTTCTACTTCCATCAGGCATGACTAAATCTCCACATGTGTAGAATAAAAATGCATCCTTTCCTCTCTCTCCAACTCTTGGCAGCCTTCTGTTTCCCACTTCCACAACATTGACTATTTTAGATTGCTTATGGAAATGCAATCATACAATCTTTGATTTTCTGTCATTGGCTTATTTGACTTAGTTTAATGTGTTCAAGGTCTTTCGTGTTCCCACAAAGGACAGCATTTTCTTCTTTATTAAGGCTAAACAATAGTCTACTGTATGGATATACCACAATTCTTTAACATTCAGTGTCAATTAACATTGGGGCTTTTTTCCATATCTTGGCTACTGTGTAAATGCTGCAATAAACATGAAATTGGAGGTGTATCTTCCAGATACCTGGTTCACTCCCTTTGGATATATAACCACATGTGTGATAGCTGGATCCTCTGAGAGTTCCCTTTGCAATGTAAGGAAACTCAACACAGTTTTCCATGATGGCTGCACCATTTTCTACTCCCACTAATAGCATTCACAGATTTGATTTTTTCACATTCTTACCAACACCTATTTGTTGTTGTTATTGTTGTTGTGGTGGTGTGTTTTTTTTTTTCATAAAAGCCATCCTAAAAGATGTGGGGATATCTGATTGTTGTTTTGATTACTAGTTAGGTTGAGCATCTTTTCATAGGTCTGGTGGCCATTGGTTTGTTTCCTTTGGAGAGAACTAATTCATGTTTTTCCCCCTTCCTCAAATTTGGTAAGTTGCTTTTGTTTCCTTTTTGCACAGTAACACCTTCTCTGATATAAGGTTTGCAAATATTTTCTCTCCTTCTGTAGGTTGCCTTTTCCTTCTTTAAATTGTTGAAAAGAGTATCCTTTCACCCTTGTGTAGTCTTGGCATACTTGCCAAAGATCATATGGCCATGTATGTGTGAGTTTATTTTCAGGCTCTCTGTTTTGGTCATTAGTCTATCTGCCTATTTTCATGCCTGCACTATACTGGTTAACTAGTGTAGCTCTCTAAAGTGTTGAAAGTCAGCAAGTACGGAGCCTCCATTTTTGTTGTTTACTTTCAATGTTTTGTGACTCTTTTAGGATCCTTTATGGTTCCATATGAATTTCAAGATTGTGTTGTCATTTCCCTGAATGACATTGGATTTTTATTAGTGTTGAATGGAATCTGTAGAAGATTTTTTCTAGGACCTGGCTGTTGACCTTACTGTTTTCATTTCCCAAGGCCTCAAGTAATGCCTGACATGTGTACATGATTGCAGGAAAAACCAACACATAAATGGTTAGATCAGGGCAGCAACTACTGTGCAAGGAATAGCAAGGGGAAGAGAGGTTATGTCTTCATCTTTGATTCTGGAGCTGTGCCATCCAGATTAATAGTCACTAGATGTGACTCTCTAAACTTAACTTTACAAAATCATTTATTAACTCAATGAACTAAAGTAAAGTAAAGTAAAAGAAAATAAAATAATCTCCTTTTACTGAGACACACTAGGAACGTTTCAAGTTTTCTATACCATATGGAATTTCATATTGCTAAATTTGGAGGTGGGAGGTGAAATGGGCCTGGTAGAACTGAGAATGCAAATGATGATTCCTTTAGCATCTCAGTCTCATTTGAAGGTTTGCCACTGTGATCACTGTCTTGCTGAATGGCGCTGGCCACACTGAGCCCAGCAAAGGTCTGAGAATCCACTAGAAAGATCAGGGAGATGCTGTATGACCCACCATAACCTCAACTAGTGCAGGAGGGATGGCTAGGCCCCTCTGTCTAATAACGTGTTTTCTCCTGCTTGTGTTTCTAGAGATTTGCTTATGGGGAACATCAAGGACACCAGCAGTGAGATGGGAGCCTCTCCAGGTAAGAAATGACACCGAGTGACAATCAATGGGAGAGGGTTCCAGGTGACAGTCAGGTTGTACCTGTTGACATGCAGACTAAAGAAGGTGTATATGAAATCAGAAAAGAAAGGGAAATATGTGTAGAAGTTGGATTTGTTCATTTCACAACTTTATGACGTAACAGTAAGAGGAATTGCATCCAAGTGCCTTGAGTGTGTTATGTTTTTAAACATCTTTTCATGCTTTGCTCTCTAAAAATTATCTTTTCTTGCACTTTCCTCCCTTTGCCACTATCGAATGTCAAATCTTGATTTTGTTGGTTAACACTTGGAAATTATGGATGAAGGATCTTCTTGTTATGGACCCATGGTGGATGTCTTCTCTGGTGACACAAGAATTCTCTCAGAGGCACTTGTACATGGAAACCAATCTCTTCTAGTGTGTGCCAGGTGGTGAGTGATAAGTCAACTTTCTCTCTCATAACTGAAAGGACTTGTCACATCACCTTCCTTTTACTGTCCCCCACTTGCTCCCCTCTAAAAACCACTCTCAGAGCTGGATAGGTGAAGGAATATTTCCTCTGGGATTTAGAAATCTACACCAGGGCCGCATTCATTCCTAGAGGGTTTGTCAGTACTGCTGTGGGGAGGGAGGCTGGAAACTTGGGAGTAGTAGTCAGCATGGTCTGAGGATCCCTTAGGTCACATGGTGAGAAACAGTTCTCCTTCTGAGAGTGCATTTGGGAGAGGTGGCAGGGACTTTTGGGGACAAAAGAGCAGGCAAGTGTCAACCTGCTTCCTTGTTCATTAGAATAGGATAAAAGACACCAGCTGAAGGCAACAAGTCTTGGTGCTGGCCTTTTGCCACACTTTACCATGACCTATCAACAATTCCACGGTCATAAGAACATTTTCTGGAACAAACCAGCACCGGTCACAGTGTGGCAAGAGCCTCCCCAGAGGAAGTTAGTGGGGTCTACATGACACTCACCCCCAAAATGGGGGAGTTTTGAAACCCAGCTGCTCCTGACATAAAACACAGCAGTACTGTAATATCTGGTAGGCTGAAAGCTTGCACTCAGAAAGGGTGAAGGAAGGGATTGGATGGAAGCTGGAAACACAAAAGGGGCTATTGTTTGCTCTTCTTTGAGGGCTTTCTTTCTTTCTTTTTCTTTCATTTTTAAATATTTTTCATTATGTTATATTATTCACCGTAAAATATATCATTAGTTTTTGATGATGCAGTGAGGGCTTTCTAAAGAGTGGTGGATTATGAACTCCCCTCTCTGGGGACAAGAGAATAGGGTGATGCCATTATCTCCCCCACCCATCAGCACTGACCAACTACGAGAGCCTCACAGTGCTACCAAGTCAGGCCAGAGCCACTTACACCAAGCCCTTCACCATGCCCTGCAGGTGCATCTCACTAAGGTGAGTTCTCATGAGAATCTGTGTAGCTGACCACTCTCACAGAAGACAAGCACAAATCCTTCACATGCAACAAGTCTACTGATCACAGAGTGGCTGCATAACTTTAGCTCTAAGTGAAATAGATCTAGATTCCCTTTTGTTTAACTCTGGCTTCATTTAACAAGCAGACCAAAACACACTTAATTAAACCTTGCCACACACTGGACAAAGTCTAGATACCCCCCACCCAAGTTCAGGCAAGGAAAAACTCTGCAGAGGACTGACCTGTGGGAAGGAGAAGTAAAACCCAAGAGCAGAGTGCATAGTCTGAAACAGCTCCTGAAGTTCCAGGCCCAAGACAGTATAGGACTTCTCCTTCTCCTCCTCCTCCTCCTCCTCCTCCTCCTCCTCCTCCTCCTCCTTCTTCTCTCCTCCTCCTCCTTCTCCTTCTTTTATACCTCTTTTAATATAGCCATTACTCAGGAAATAGGAGCAAAAAAGTGTTCCCCAGACAAACAAAAAGAAAAGATTTTGTGACCACTGAACCAGCCCTGCAAGAACTACAAAAGTGGGCTCTTTGAGTGGGGATAAAAGACCAAAAGCAAAAAGCCTAGAAAAGACCAAAGAACACCAGGAGAAACACCCAACTTTACAGGGAACACAATGGCAATAAATTCACATCTCTAAATAATCAGTCTGAAAATTATGGACTATATGTTCCAATCATGTGCATTAGAGAAGAATGTGTGTCCTGTTGCTTTGGGATGGAATATTCTGAATATATCTGTGATGTCCATCTGGTCCAGTGTGTCACTTAAGGCCTTTATTTCCTTGTTGATCTTTTGCTTGGATAATCTGTCCATTTCAGTGAGGGGAGTGTTAAAGTCCCCTACTACTATTGTATTATTGTTGATGTGTTTCTTTGATTTTGTTATTATTTGGTTTATATAGTTGGCTGCTCCCATGATAGGGGTATAGATATTTAAAATTGTTAGATCTTTTTGTTGGACAGACCCTTTAGGTATGCTATAGTGTCCTTCCTCATCTCTTATTATAGTCTTTGGCTTAAAATCTAATTGATCTGATATAAGGATTGCCACCCCAGCTTTCTTTTGATGTCCGTTAGCATGGTAAGTTGTTTTTCACCCCCTCACTTTAAATCTGGAGGTGTCTTTGGGTCTAAAATGAGTTTCTTGTAAACAGCATATTGATGGTTTGGTTTTTTTTTTTTATCCATTCTGATACCCTGTGTCTTCTGATTGGGGCATTTAGCCCATTAACATTCAGGGTAACTATTGAGAGATATGAATGTAGTGCCATTGTATTGCCTGTAAGGTGACTGTTACTGTATATTGTCTCTGTCCTTTATGATCTACTACTTTTAGGGTCTCTCTTTGCTTAGAGGACCCCTTTCAATATTTCCTGTAGAGCTGGTTTGGTGTTTGCAAATTCTTTCAGTTTTTGTTTGTCCTGGAAGCTTTTTATCTCTCCTTCTATTTTCAATGATAGCCTCGCTGGATATAGTATTCTTGGCTGCATGTTTTTCTGGTTTAGTGCTATGAATATATTATGCCAGTTCTTTCTGGCCTGCCAGGTCTCTGTGGATAAGTCCGCTGCCAATCTAATATTTTTACCATTGTATGTTACAGACTTCTTGTCCCGGGCTGCTTAAATGTTCCAATCAAAAGACATAGGGCATCAGAATAATTTTTTTTTTAAAAATTCTGCCTACAAAACTCATTTTAGACCTACAGACATCAGGAGATTGAAAGTAAGGGACATGAAATGGATGTCAAAAAAAGCCAGAGTAGGTAGCCATTCTTATATCAGACAAAGTAGATTTTAAAACCAAGTGTGTAACAAGAGATGAAGATGGGCATTATATCATAATTAAGGGGTCTGTCCATGAAGAAGAGAGAACAATTGTAAATATTTATATCCCTTTTAAAATCTTTTCAAAGAACTATTTGCAGTTTTATTGATTTTCTTTATTGAGTTCCCACTTCCAATTTTATCAATTTCTCTTAAAAGATATTATTTATTTGAGACAGAGAGAGACACACACACAAGTGGAGGGAGGAAGGGGCAAAGTAAGAGGGAAAAGGATACTCCCCGCTGAGCACAAAGTCAGATGCAAGATCCCATCCCACTACCCAGAGGTCAGTCCTTAACTGAATGAATGCAGGTGCCCCTTGTTCTCTATTGTTAAGAGTATCTTATAGTTTGTTTCCCTCTCTCTCCCCCCCCCAATATGGTCATATGTTTTGTTTCTTAAATTCCACATATGGGTGAAATTGGATGGCATTTGTATTTCTACAAAACAAAGAGGCAACCCATAGAATGGGAGAAGATATTTGCAATGGACACTATAGACAAAGGGCTGATATCCAAGATCTATAAAGAACTTCTCAACTCAACACCCTAAAAACAAAGAATGAAATTTAAAAAATGGGCAGAAGGCATGAATAGATACTTCCTCAAAGAAGACATACAAATGGGTAGCACATGAAAAAATGTTGATCATCATTAGCCATCAGAGAGAATAAAATCAAAACCACATTGAGATATCACTTTACACCAGTTACAATTGCAAAGATCAACTAGGCAGGAAACAACAAATGTTGGAGAGGATGTGGAGAAAGGAGAACCCTCTTACACTGTTGGTGGGAATGCAAGTTGGTGCAGCTGCTTTGGAAAACAATGTGGAAATTCCTTAAGAAATCATGAGAGAGCTACTCTTTAACCCTGCAATTGCACTACTGGGTATTTACCCTAGGATACAGATGTAGTGGAAAGAAGGTCCATCTGTACCCCAATGTTCATAGCGGCAATGTCCACAATCGCCAAACTGTGGAAAGAGCCAAGAAGCCCTTCAATAGACAAATGGATAAAGAAGATATGGTTCACATATATACAATGGAATATTATACCTCCATCTGAAAGGATGAATACCCAACATTTGCAACAACATGGATGGACCTGGAGGAGATTATGCTGAGTGTAATAAGTCAAACAGAGAAAGACAATTATCATATGGTTTCACTTATTTGTGGAATATAAAGAACAGCATAGGGGTCTTTAGGAGAAGGAAGGGAAAAATGAAGGGGGAGACATAGCAGTGGGGGATGAACCATGAGAGACTATGGACTCTGGGAAACAAACTGAGGGCTTTGGATAGGGGGGGTGGGGGATGGGTGAAACTGGTGATGGGTATTAAGGAGGGCATGAATTGCATGGAGCACCGGATTTTATACACAAACAGTGAATCATGGAACACTACATCAAAAACTAATGAGGCGAAGCATAAGGAATAACATGGAGGACATTAGGAGAAGGAAAGAAAAAGTGAATTGGGGGAATTGGAGGGGGAGATGAACCATGAGAGACTGTGGACTTGGGGAAAAAACAGGGCTTTGGAGGTGAGGGGTATGGGGGGTTAGGTGAGCCTGGTGGTGAGTATTGAGGAGGGCACATATTGCAGGGAGTACTGGGTGTGGTGCATAAACAATGAATCTTGGAACACTGAAAAAATAAAATAAATTTGAGGAAAAAAAACTAATGAGGTACTGTATGGTGACTAACGTAACACCATAAAAATAAAGAAAATAGAATAGTCGGAACTGTGGGACAATGACAAAAGATATAACATCTGTGTACAGGAAGTACTAGAAGGAGAAGAAAACACACAGCAAAGAATTAGCAGAAGTACTTGAAATACTAATGACAGAAAACTTGTCTTTCATGTACCTGAACTACAAATCCAAATCTCAGAAAATCCCAGCAGGATACCTATCAAGGGACCAACAATTTTGCATATAATATAAGCCTGGGAAACATTAAGACAAGAAGAAAACCTTGAAAGAGTGACAGAGGTGAGAGAAACTTCCCTGTTGTAAAACCAGTATAAGAATTATATTGGTTTCTCTTCAGCCAGAAAAAAGAGAAGCAAAAACAGAGTGGAATGACACACTTCAAGTATTGAAAGAAGAAACACTGTCACTCTGAAATTTGGTATTTCTCTAATTTACCCTTCAAAACTACCCAATATCAAGGACTTCAGGGCACTGTGTCCTTTATAGTTCTTGCTGGGATTTGAAGTGCTCTGTTTTCTGTTAGCCCCTGGGGAAATCTGATGAAAATGACCTTTAAATCAGTAATTATAAACTAGGGGGAAAGTGAAGGTTAAATAAGGACTTTAAAAAAAATAAACACTCCTTTTGGCTCCAGTGAAACTTTCTTGAAGGATATGTTAGAAGAATTAATTGCCAAGGAAAACAATGTAGAGCACAAACTTAGGTTCAATCTAAAAACAGTGTTAGAGAAGGAATGAATGATGGAAAACTTAAATAGACTTTAGGATTTTTATTTTCTTATTTTAACTGATAAAACAGACTTACTTTGTTCAAAATACACTTTCAAAAATCCATTTGTGATAACTGACATGGAGAAGTGAAATGTGTGAGAACAACTGCATAAAGAATGGAAGGCAGGAATTGAGGATTCTTTGTTTTAAGGTACCTACATGAAACGTGTTCAAGGGCAGTGTTACTTGAGAATGAATTCAGGTTAATTGTAAATTTACATTGAACACTTGAGGGAAGCCAAATAAACAATGTAATCGAGAAGTGTAATTGGCATCCCACAAAAGGAGAAAACATGGAATCCTATAGCTTGCTCAATTAAAAGCAGAGAAGGCAGAACAAAACTTAAGAGTGAAAGATAAGGAAAGAACAAGGGCAATGGGTACACACAGTTCCAACATGGTAGACATGTATTCAACTACGTCAGTAACCACTTTAAAGACAAGCAGTCTCACTTTCCCAAAGAAGACATCCAGATGGCTAACAGACACATGAAAAGATGCTGAATATCACTAATCATCAGGAAAAAAACAAATCAAATCCACAATCACATACCACCTCACATATATCAGAATGAATAAACTTAACACAAGAAACAACTGGTGTTGGTGAGGATGCAGAGAAAGAGGAACCCTCTTGCACTGTTGGGAATGCAAACTGGTACAGCCACTCTGGAGAACAGTGTGGAGGTTCCTCAAAAGATAAATATAGTACTACCTTATAATCCAGCAATTGCACTACTAGGTGTTTACTCAAAGGATACAAAAAAAAAATACAGACTCAAAGGTGTACATGCACCCAGTATTTATGGCAGCATTATTAATGCTAGCTAAATTATGGAGAGAGCCCAAACGTCCATCGACTGGTGAATGGCTAAAGAAGATGTGGCATATATTTACAATGGAATAATACTCAGCTATCAAAAGTATGAAATCTTGTCATTTGCAATGATGTGGATGGAGCTAGAGTGTATTATGTTAAGCAAAATAAATCAGTCCAAGAAAAAGAAAGGTTCCTTCAAAGAATTAATAAGATTGATAAACCACTGGCAAAAGTAATCCAAAAGAAAAGAAAGAGGGCCAAAATTAATAAAATTATGAATGAAAGCAGAGAGATCATGTTAGTCAGATTAGTCAAGGAGATAGAAACAATCATCAGAAATTATTATCCACAGCTATATGACAATGAGTTAAGCAACGTACAAGAAATGGATGCATTCCTGGAAACCTATAAACTTCCAAGACTGAAACAGGAAGAAATTGACAACCTGCATGGACCAATATCTAGTAACAAGATTGAAGCAATGATCAAAACCTCCCAAAAAACAGGAGCAAAGGACCTGATGGATTCCTGGGGAATTCTATCAAACAGTGAAAGAAGAAATAATATCTATTCTCCTGAAGCTGTTTCAAAAAATAGAAACACAGGGAAAACTTCCAGATACTTTCTATTAAGCCAGAATTATCCTGATCCCCAAACCAGGCAAAGATCCCATCAAAAATGAGAATTTCAGACCAATATCCCTGATGAATATGATGAATATGGATGCCCAGATTCTCAACAAGGTCCTAGCTAATAGGATCCAAAAGTATATTAAAAAGATTATCCACCAAGACCATCCCTGGGATGCGAGGGTGGTTCAACATTCACAAATCAGTCACAAATCTTATTGATTTGATAGAACAAATCAATAAGAGAAGAGAGAAGAACCACAAGGTCCTCTCAATTGAAGCAGAAAAAGCACTGGATGAAATACAACATCCGTTCCTGAGTAAAAGTCTTCAAAGTGTAGGGATAGAGGGAACATTCCTCAACTTCATAAAATCTATCTATGAAAAACCCACAGAATATCATTCTCAATGGGGAAAAGCTGACAGCCTTCCTTTTGAGATGAGGAACACGACAATGATGCCCACTCTCGCCACTATTGTTCAACATTGGACTAGAAGTCCTAGCAATAGCAATCGGACAACAAAAGAAATAAAATGTATTCAAATTGGCAAAGTAGAAGTCAAACTCTGTCTTCACAAATGACATGAGGTTTTTTTTACGGGAAACCTGAAAGACTCCAGCCCCAAACTACTAGAACTCATACAGCAATTCAGTAATGTGGCAGGATACAAAATCAATGCACAGAAATCAGCTGCTTTCTTATACACTAACAATGAAAATATAGGAAGGGAAATTAGAGAATTGATTCCATTTACTATAGCACCAAGAACCATAAGATACCTACAAACAAACCTAACCAGAGGTAAAGGGTCTGTACTCGAGGAACTACAGAACACTCATGAAAGAAACTGGAGAAGACACAAAAAGATGGAAGACCATTCCATGCTCATGGGTCGGAAGAATAAACATTGTTAAAATGTCTATACTGCCTAGAGCAATCTATACTTTCAATGCCATCCCGATTAAAACTCCACCAGCATTTTTCAAAGTTCTGGAACAAACAATACTAAAATTTGTATGTAACCAGAAAAAAACCTGAATTGCTAAGGAAATGTTGAAAAAGATATTCTCCTTTTTGATGGGGTCTTTGGTTAGTTTTGGGATTGAAGTAATGCTGACCCCATAGAAAGAGTCTGGAAATTCTCCTTCTGTTTGTGGTTTTTTGTGTGTGTGTGTGTGAGAGAACGGGTATTATTCCTTCTTTAAATGTTTGGTAGAATCCCTCGGGGTATCCATCAGGCCCTGGACTCTTGTTTTTGGGGGAGGTTTTTGATCACTGCTTCAATCTCGATACTGGTTATGAGTCTATTCAGGTTGTCAATTTCTTCCTGTTTCCATCTTAGTCTGACTATTCTATTTTCATTTGTCTTTTCACTATTAAATTTTAGTATGAGAAGGTTCTGGTGCTATATTTGTAAGCTTACTGAGCTTTCCTCACTCCAGAGCTCACCAAATGGCATTCTCCTTTTTGGATATGATAATTTTTTTTCTGCTATTGCCATTTGATTCTTTCCCAGAATGTCCACCTCTCTGTTTACAAGGTCCATCACTTCTTGCATGCTGTCCACTTTTACTGGAGGCTTTCAAATATTTAATCTCTTTGTTTAAAACTTCCAGCCTTGTAATTCTGCAATCTTGGCCATATCCCAATCTGGTTCTAATGAGGGCTCTGTTTCTTCATACTGTGGTGTTTTTGCAATTTAACACACTTTGTGATTTTTGGTGGAAATCTGTACATGACGCTTTGAGCAAAATCAGTTAAGTAAACTGTCTTTAATGTGACTTTGTGTGTTCTGGGTGTCAGTCCCTTGTTCACAATTTGGTGCAAGCCCTATGTGCTTGAAGATACTAATTTCTCTGAGGTGCCTTGTATTTTGAAAGAGGCTTTTGTTGTGTGTCTCTTCTGTTTACTTTGGGTTTTCCTTGCTACTTCTTCAGTAAGATCTGAGGGTTGATGTTCTTATGTTGAAATTATATCTTATACCAGGGCCATATTAATACATCAGAATGCTGTAAGGAAGTTTTGTGTATATGATTAGCTCTCAGGGTTTAACAAACTTGTGTCCCTGGGACTTGGCCTTTACCAGTGATTCTCAGACGTTTGTTCCCATTAGGAAAGAGAATAGCAAAGGGAGGAGTCGGTTCCCTTCACCCACACAGAAACCTGGAGGGGTCTAGATTTGGAGATTTACTTTCTCTGGGCCAGTGATGCTTTAATCAAACCCAAACTGGTGCTCTGATGAAACAGTTTCCCTTAAGGGAAGTCTTCCTTAAGGAGACCAGAGGGCACTGGGTGTGTTCCACAATGATTGCTTCTCTTCTCTTCCTGCCAGAAGTCAAAGCACTTTTCTTTGAACTTCATCCTGTCAGGAAGGGAGGGCAGCTACTGGAAGTAAATCGACTGTGGAAGTGCGGAGCTCCCCACCAAACTCACCCCCGGAGATTTTGACTTTCCAGCTCCCGCCCACAGAGCTTCCAGAGATTCCTGAATCACAGTATGAATTTTCAGGCCAGATCCTGGCTCCTGCAGAGGCCTGTATTCCTGAGGATGTGGCTCGTCTTTATTTACCTGCCTCTCCAGTTTCTGTGGTGGCAGTTTGCCCTGAGATTGCAGTTCTCTGATGGGTTTTTGGATGATTGTTGATTTTCAGATTGTTCAGCTTTTCCCTTGATGCAATGACGGGAGTGATGATGTCTGAGCTCCATATATATCAGATCACAAACTGGAAATCTATTAATTATATAAAAAATTAACTTTAGCAGAAAGACAAACACCATGTGATTTCGCTTATATGTGGAATCTTAGAAACAAAAACAGATGAACATAGGGGAAGGGAAGAAAAAATAAAATAATATAAAACACAGAGGGAGGCAAACACAAGAGACACTTAACCGTAGGAAACAAACTGAAGGTTGCCGGAAGGGAGATGGGTGGGGGGATAGGGTAATTGGGTGATGGGCATTAAACAGGACACTTGATGTAATGAGCCCTGGGTGTTATATGCAACTGATGAATTCCTAAAATCTACCCCTACAATACAGTATATGCTAACTAATTGAATTTAAATTTAAAAAATTAAAACAAATTAACCTTACCTTTTTTTCCCTTGCAGACAGTTCCCTGTCATGCCTTATTGTTGGAAAAAGGAGGAGACATAATCAGCGTATCCATCTGATTTTTGACATAGGATGTCAGGTGTTGCTCAGCGGTATGACACACCCTACAATGAAAGCCTCCTTGTTTTCCCCACCTCAGCAGCTGTAAGGCCAGGCTCATATTGTCTAGGTAAGATATTGAGGTACATGATTTGGCCTGAGATGATAAAACAAAAAGTCAAAATAAAAAGGACTATGCTAGACAAGACAAAACATGTAGAGTGTAGACCCCAGGTGTCCCGTAGGGATGTCCAGCCTGCTCCCGGTCTGAGAGGTGTTTCAGCAGCTGCAGTTCCAGCAGGCAGGGATAAGTCTCCCGGTGTGTCCATCCCCTGGGACCCCTGATATCCTGAAACCCCAAATACATTTTCACATGCACATGTCAGTCCTTCTAGCCATCAAGGTGTGCTACTCTCTATTCCCTGTTAGCTGAGTCACAAGAACTTGGAAACAGTCTGGTCCCCATGTTACATCACATCTGAATCAGTGATTTTGAACTCTTGATCTCCACAGCAGAGGCACATAACAATTATACAGAGGAACAGAAACAAGGACTTATGATAAGTTCTGGAGAAGACACGAGGGTTTGGGGAAGGAAAGAGGGAGAGGGGAGGAGTCAAGCGTAGGCAGAAGGAGTCCTGCCACATCCAGGCCTGGAGGAAATGGGACGTGAGCAGTTCCATCACCTGTCCTGTGAAGGCTGTGTCCCAGGGATTGAACAACAGCCTGAAACCGCCCATTTTGGGGCATAATTGCAGGGCTGTGGATGGAATGCTGTATCTGTGGACACCCAGTTGGCTCCAGAGTCATAGAGTCAGACCTAACCATGCATTTCTCATCTAAATGATGCTTGCATGGTCCAGCCTGGAAAGAAAATGGACATTGAGTAATTCTCAAGGGAGCTATTTTCTGAGGCCAAGAATTTTCCTCTTCCACCCCAAAGAGGGCAATCCAGACCTGGAGGAAAAAGTCACAGTCTAGGGCCCAGCAGTTTGGGATCTAACAAGCCCTGGGTAGGGGATAGATGCATCATCCTCCTGGCAAGATGCTCCTGCTGTATTCACCACAGAGACGGGGCTGCTAGGAGTAGAGGCCTGAGAAAAGACCCTTCCTCCCAAGGGGAAGCCAAGCAGCCAGCAACTCTGCGCCTTCAGCTATAAGTCAGGGAGCTCTGACAGGGTGAGCCCCTGGGGATGTGATATTGGGGGCAGTAGTGCCTTGAAACACAGTTGTGTCAATGAGGTTGACCTCAAAGTCAGAGGCTAGCTAGGGACCCAGTCTTTCAGGTGGGCTGGTAGAGGGGCAAGAAGTGGCAGCAGCAGTGATGGGCAAGTTGACCTGAGGAGGGCCACTAGGACCCTACTTGGAGAGGAGCTCTGCCAGGTGAAGAGAATCTGCCTGATGGTGGGATCACCATTTCAGATGTGCTGGGAACAATAGGGAAGGCACCACTGGTATCTGCTTCAACTGTCATTGAGGCCTTGGGTTTCAGAGGGTCTCTTTCCTCCCCCTTAAGAGGGTTATCTGGGATTGGCTTCAACGTAAAGGAGACAGGGATTGCAGGTCCTTCTGGATCTGGCCAGTCAGGAGATGGTTTTTGCATACAGACTCACTGCCTAGTGAGATGGAGGGAGCAGGTTTGGGGACACAGCAAGTCAGCCCTGCCTGATACTTGGGAGTGAGCAGGAGTCAGCCAGTTAAGTGGACAGGGCTGGGAACAATGACTGTGAAGAGGTGACTGATAGGGGCTCTGACAGGGAGGAGGGGGGACTAGGGGAGCTGTGTGTCCTCTGAGATAAAGGATGAACAGTGCTGCCCCTCAGTTGGAATTTAGGGTGGCCACTGGGCCCTGACAATCCTGCCTCATCCAGGATGTCTCCTGCTGTGCATTCCTGCTGGGCGCTGGAGAAAGAGCTGGTGGAGTGGACCTTACTCCAGGCAGGGGGAAAGAACTGGAAGGCTGCCAAGTGCTGTCACTGAAGATGGCCTTGGTGTCACCCAGAAATGCACTGGGAGTGCCCTGGAGTGCTGCATCCTCCTCAGAGGCTAGGTCTTTAGAGGTGATTCTAAACCTACCTCGGGGGTGGTGGCAGTATCAGAGTTTCCCTTTGTCTTGTCTACAGGGGTTCCCAGTCTTATCTCCTGGTTAGAAGGATAAACATCTTCTGTTTCTGAGGCCTGCAACTGTCAAGTGCCCCTGACCAGTACCTCCAGGTTTGTTTCTCCCCAGTGGCTATGTGTGCATCCTTTCATGATGGCTCTTCCACTGGGAAACCACTGAAGTTGCATCTGGACACCAAGGGCCTGTCTCACTTTTGATGGGGACCTCTGGAGCACCTAAGCCTGGGATATGGCCAGCGTGCCTTCCTCTGTAGCTGTAGGAAACATGAGGTGGGGCTGTATGAGATCAAGAGGCATTTTGTTTGGGACAGCTTTTACAAGAGTTGTAGGACTTCTTGTTAGACATACTTCTGAGCTCTGAGGACTGGAGGTTTCTCTGTAGAAACCAAGCCTTTTAAGAAGGAAGAGAAGCCTGCATAGATCCCCAGAAACTGAATGAAGACTGTGTCCAGCATTCCATTAGGGACCCTTCCCTTATAGGCTGCCTCTTTGCGGCTGTGGGGTCCTTCTGCTCTTTGGCAGTCTCCTTCCCAGTCTCTCTGAGAGCTCTCAATGTGACTTCTCTGTGGATTGGCCTTGGGCACATTGGGTGCTGTGGGTGGCATAGTGGTCACTACATACTCCTGTACTACACAGGGAGTGAGATTACAGAGTGTACATGCTGAGGAGCTGGGCATATTTGCCTTGGGACCAGATAGCACTGCCGTTCTCTGATGGCCTTGCCTGCCAAATTAGGTACCGTCCATAGAACCTCAAAACTCACATTGGAAATTGATGCCATTAAGTTAGATCCTATCACCCACAAGATTTATCATGGGATCAGGGGACCCAAGCATGCGGGCGGCTGCCATTCAGATGGAGATTTTTCAAAGTCCCCTCCTCAATACCACAGCCAGCGCTGTGCCCAGAAGGATGCAAAGCAGGAGGAGGTGAGATGCCTTGCTTGCATGAGCACTAGAGGGCCTGTGTCTTCACTCATTTGCCAGATGCCTGAATCAGAGGTGGTCAGACCCAACCTCTAAATGCCTCATCGTCCTTAGCTATTAACAGAGGAAGCCCTCTGCTCACTTTACCATGTTGGGAGGGCGGAACACTCAGGTGCTTGCCTGGTTTAGGTACTGGTTTCCTGGGAGATGTGCTCAGGGCATCCTCTAGTGGCCTACATGGATCATAACCATACTTTTGTCTTCTTCATGGTGACAGAAAATAGGAGCCAGGCCAGCATTTTGGTTGATTATACTCTAGATCCAACAAGTAAGTTGGGAAAGGGATGAGCAGCATATACACTGGGTTGCCTTACCCTTTTCATGGCAGGGACCCCACATTGACAATTTGTCTTTGTGTTTCTCCTGCAAAACATCACCCTCTGCTCTTTCTCTAGGGTTCCATAATAGAGAAGTATTTGATATCTGAAAGAAAGGGAAGAGTCAGGCATGACCAGAGACACCAGGGTAGGAAAACACCCATGGTGGACATGACCAGGTCAGGGACAGCCATCTCTGGGCCCTATCCGGCTCAGCCCTTCTGACTCCCAGCCTGGCTCACTGCTGGGCCATTCAGGACTGTTCACTATGAATCAGTGGTGCAGGCCCAGGTTCAGGGGCCAGGGCAGCGCTAAGGAAGGGGGTGATGGGCTGCAGAAACATCTCCTGGACCCTGAAGAGAGAAGGCCCCAAGTACCTGGATGAGACCAGGTTCCTCAGGGTGAGCCTCATAAAGAGAGACAATGGGTGAGAGCTCTAAAGAGGGGCTATGCATTGCAAAGAGAGAAAGCAAAAAGAGACGAGAGGAAGGAATGTGTTATGGACATCATGTTGCTGTGTTCATCTGAGTCCTCTGAATCTGCAAAGTAGTCTCTGGGTGGATATGGATGGCACTGATGATGTGTGGGTGGCTGTGGGAAAGGAAGTCAGAGTTAGTGGAGATAGCAACGCAGACTCCGCTTCTCCAGGAAGGAAGTACCCTGAATTCTGGGTGATTGGCCCTCAGCTCTGAGTCCTCTCCAGGCTCCAGCCCTTGGTGTCTGCAGGGAGGGAGTGGGTGTCTGTTCTCTGACCTGCCTTTCCAGCCTCATCTTCTCTCCATGACCAGGAATGGATGGATGCCTGTGTCCTCCTGTCCCTCCTGCAGGAGATCACTGCCCCCACGAGAGTCTGTGCCTGTTATTACCTTCCTCCCTCCTGGCTCCTCTCCTGCCATGTTCCCCTCCTCTTCCTCTCCTAAGATATGCTTCATTTCCTTTCTACTGCCAAACTCCACAAGCACATTGTTATGAAGAAGGGAAGCACTGGAGGACAGACAGTCCACGTGCTGGCGCCCACTCACTAAAGCCACTGATTCTTCTGGTTGGGGAGTTGCTGTCCTGGGTCTGGCATTGCTGAGGACCTTGAGGGAGAAAGTGTCAATTACCTCCATGTAGCCTGTGTCTTTCTAAGTCTGACATGAACATATTCAGGAGACATTTTCACCTGAAACAACCCCAGAAACTCCTAGAAACATTACAAAGGGTGAGTGAAAGTTAGAGGATGGTAACTTGTCCACTTTTCCTTAGGATGTATGGCCCCATAAGCATACAGTCCTGGCCAGGGTTTGGCCCAACCATTGGAAGGAAAGCACTGAGCTTGCCTGAGTAAAGGTCACAGGGTGGTCATGACAAGGATGTGAGGGGGGCAAGGCCAACATCACACGACAGGAACCCTTGGTACTGAGAGGAGCAGTGACCCCTGGACCTGCTCCCCAGAGTTTCTGCCCTCAGGTCAATGACAGATGATAGGTCAGTGGGGTGTGAGTACAGGTGTTTGAAACAGGCCCAGAAGTCTCTCACATAGTCCTCTAGAGTTGCTGCCCACCATGGAGAATCTGCAATGCGGTTGCACATGGGCCTCTCTCAGATGGAAGCACATGCACCCACATGACTCTGGGAAAGGACACTGGAGCATATGCAGTGATGCCAGAGATAATATTCTTTAACATATGTGGGTGTGGGAGAGGTCCTTAAGGAGGAGCAAGCATGATAGAAACATGATGTTACAAATCCTAGAAGCTGAGCAGGAGAGAGTTACCTCTCATTCACCACCTGGCACACACTGGAACTTTGTCTCTAGGTCAGGTGTCTGTGAGAGAGTTGTGTCCCTGTACCATTCATAAGAGGTGTGAAGCAAAACAGAACAAAACGAAGATCAGACATTCCGCAGTGGCAAAGGGAGGAGTGCAGGTTTCATGATAAATGAAAGTTGTAGAGAGCAAAGCAAGAACAGAATTTTTCCAAGACAGCACACTCAAAGCCCACAGACACAATTCCTCTTCCTATTATGTCATTAAGTTATGAACTGAGCAAATCAGACTTCTACACCTTTTTCTCTATTCTGACTTCACATGCACTTTTGCAGACTCCAGATCAGCAGGTGCAACCCAGTTGTTACCTGGAACCCTCTCCCGTTGATTCCTACCTGAGTCCTGTTTGGACCTGGAGAGTCTTCCCCCCTCTGGATGGAATCATCTTGAAGGCTCTCCACAATCAAACCTATAGGCACACATACATGAGCAATCTCATTACTGGAGGGAGGGGCCCAGCCATTCCTCCAACTGTAGTTGAGGTTTTGATGAGTCATCCGGCACTCCCTGATTTTTCCCATGGGTTCTCAAAAGTTTTTTGGGCTTGGTGGAATCTGAGCCCTTCAGTAAAACCCTCATCACAATTGTGAACTGAAATGTAATAGAGAAACTACAGAATCAACTGTTCACACTCTCAGTTTTTCAAGTTTACTATAGCTCTCACAACCAAACTTAGAAACCAAATTCCAGCTCTCAGGGATCCACATGAAATATGGCTAGTGTGACTGAGCAATTTGATGTTTTCTTTCCTTGGAATTAATTGAGTTAATGAACGACTGAATGAAATTAGTTATATGCAAAGAGATATAGGCTAGTGGCTAGCACCCTGGATAGCAGAGCTGTAGAACCCAAAGAAGGAGATATAACTGCCTATCCCTTCATTGTTCCTTGCTGAGTAATGTGCTGACCTAAAGGGATCATTCATTTTCCAGTATTTCCTGGGCCCATGCACCATTGCCAGTTACTTTTTGAGGTCCTGGGACACCAAAACAGTAAGGTCAACACCCACATCTTAGAAGCAGCAATGTAAAATTCAATGCAAACCCTATCAAAACCCCAATGTCATTTTATTTTTTTTATTTTTTTTAAAGATTTTATTTATTTATTTGTCAGAGAGAGAGAGGGAGAGAGAGAGAGCGAGCACAGGCAAAGGCAGAGGGAGAAGCAGGCTCCCCGCCAAGCAAGGAGCCCGATGTGGGACTCGATCCCAGGACGCTGGGATCATGACCTGAGCCGAAGGCAGCTTCTTAACCAACTGAGCCACCCAGGCGTCCCCCCAATGTCATTTTATAAAAACAGAATAGATCATGCTAAAATACCTATGGAACCTCAAATAGAGAAAACAATCTCAAGCATGAGGAAAAAGTGGAATCTCCACTCTTCCTGACTTAAAATGTGTTGTGATGAGCAATGGGTATTATATGCAACTAATGAATCATTGAACACTACATCAAAAACAAATGATGTATTATACGTTGGCTAATTGAACATAATGAAAAATTTTAAAAACACGTACTGCAAGTTACAATACTCTAACAATATGGTACTGCCATAAAAATGACAGAGAAAACAGCCAATTAGCATAGAGAGCCCCCAAAAGAACACACATACCTGGGCTCATGATCTTAACAAGGATGCCATGACTACATCATGGAGAAGAATAGCCTCTTCAACAATCAAGAGGATGGAAATGGAGAAGACATGTGCAAATTCACATTGTAAAAGGAACTAATACTCAAAATGTATAAGAAACTCCTGCATGTGAATTACAAAACAAAACAAAAACAAAAGCAAACAAACAAACAAAAACAAGAAAGCCACTAACCTGGTCTAAACATGGAAGAAAGGCTTGAATAGACATTACTTCAAAGATATACAAATGGCCAACAGACATATGAAAACCTGCTCAACATCATTGATCACCAGGGAACTGCAAATTCAAGGACAATGAGATATCACTTCACTTGCTCAGATGCCAGTTACAGAAAGAAAAAAAGGAAAGGAAAAGGGAGGAGACAGAAGGGAAAAGAAAGAAGAAGAAAAGAACCATGAGAATTTTGAAGAGGGTATGGGTAATCAGAACCTTTGTACACAGTGGGAATGTAAAATGGTACAGACATAATGAATTAAAAATAGTTACGAGTTTCTTAAAGAACTACAAATAGAAGTACCACATGTTCCAGCAGTCACACTTTTGGGCATAGTGTGAGGGAAAAGGAAACCAGCATCTCTAGGCTACATCTTCAACATTATACATACTGCAGCGTTCTACACGATAACCAGGAAATGAAAACAACCCCAGTGTCCATACACAGGTGAATTGATAAATTGATGAAGAAAATGTCGTACCTAAGTGCAGTGGTATATTATTATTTCAACTTCAAAAAAGAAGTGAACTTATCATGTGCAGAACCAGACTTCAAAGAAGAAGTGAACTTATCATGTGCAGAACCAGGAATGAGCCCGCACAGCCTTATTCTAAGTGTAATATGCCAATCACAGAAACACAAATACTGTGTGTTTGCATGACCATGGGGTGTATAAAATGGTCCAAGTCATAGAAGCAGAGAGCAGAGGATTGGTTGCCAAGCACTGGGGGTGAAGGTAGTGGGGAGTTGCTATCATGGGCTTTGGTCCTGCATGAGAATTGGCCCCACCTCTGACAGATGTTGACCTGCATGGTCCTCTGTGGGACCTACATCCACACCTTTCACAATCTCTGACTCACCACAAGATGTGGGCTTTCTCTCTGTGGTCCTCACTAATGACTAGTCTTCAATGGGCTATTAAACGCACATGAGCTGCCCTGGGTTATTTGTCCATGGAGGCCACTTAAAATGTTGGGCAATGTTGTGACCTTGTAGATGAGTATTCCCAGGTATGTAATGGATGTGGGACTTGCTCTGTGACTGATGGTCCCATAGCTGAGTGATAAGTGTTGATCGGTGTCCCAGAGCACTGTGACGTGGGCCTGGGTTCCTATTTTTGCTTTTCCATATAGAAGGCAAGAGCTTGGCCCATTCATCCCTGCAGCATCTCCTTCTGAGGAAAGGGAGTTTTAAGCAAACCTCTAGGTATGGCTATATTGATGGAAGAATGTGAAATTGCATGCAATACGTTTATATTCATGCCTATGTCTTACATATGTTTTGAGTTGATTTTCAGTTTCCATATTAACTTCAGCATGGGTTGCTTCCCATGTTCCCATGCTTCCCCCTGTTACCTTTTCACAATACTTTCACTGTGTACATCCTGAGTTCTTTGGTCTTTTGTGTTATTTGCTACCAATTCCATTCATATTGGAATTGGTAGCAAATAGGGGAATATTCCATTCCCCTTCTTCTAGTTTCCTCTTCACACAGGTTTGCATTTTTCAAAGGAACGTCAGGGAATCTGATCTGCTACCCCCAGGACAGACATAGCAGAGGAGCTTAGCCCCACTTGCATGATTATCCTTTGAGTCTCCCAGGAAAATAAAATAAACTTGGGGCCTGGGGGTTAGATCCCATGTATGTAGAATTACTGTGTTCTCAAAGGGAATGGGGCACAGTCAAAAGCCTGTGTCAACCTCTCCATAGGGTGCTTTTGGTGGGCAGGAAACACATCCAAAGGGAAGAGAAATCTATAGTGTAGGACACCATCCAAGACAATAGCTGATTGTCTGATAGACAAATTTACATTTTGGCTTCTTTGCTCCTGCTCAGTTTTTCTCATTTCTTTTTATATTATCAACAAAATAAAACTTTTGTTATGTACTTGAAAATGAGTGAATAACTTTTTATCAACTTTAGTGGGTTCGATATACTAGCAATCAGAATGGGTCTCACAGTTCATTCATACTAAGCAACATACTAAGTCCAGCCTGGACTAGGGATGCTGGAAATGGGGGTGGAAGCTGAAGAATGCTGTGGCTTAACTCCAACACCCATATCACTTACACCAGGAATATAAATCTGTTCTTGGGGGGAAGGGAAGATCAAAGCCAGTTCTGTCTGTTTTCTCTTTTTGCCTAGGTAAGGAAGTAACTTCTTGCTTACTTCTCAATCACTTGGCAGATAAATGACTTTCAATTTCAGAGAACATGCTCTAGGGAACTCTGTACCTCTCAGTAGTATTGGAACACTGCTCAGTAAAACAATGCATCAGTGGATACGAAAAATATCCGGTTATTTCACAAGAAACCAACTTAAAATATAGGTGATATGGCAAACCCCAAATTCACATAGGTCGGGTAGGGGGTACCTAGAAAATACTTCAAAGGAGACAGGAAGTTATCCACTAGAGAATCTGGAATGGAGAGTATTATATTCACATTTGGAAGGTATGCTGAGGTATGACAAAATATGTCTAGTGGTATTCGTGAAATTAAGTTTAAGGCATGGGGCATGCCTATTTAGCCACTCAAACTCCAAGCAACTGAGATGATTTACAAATGAGCAGCTCGTGTGACTTTTAAGCAGGAGAAAATGAAACATTAAGGTGTTGTACTAGAAACCACTGCTTTCAAATACAAGCCTCTATCAGTATGACTATTTGCAAATGACAGAAAATCCAAATTTAATTGGTTTAACAAAAGATGTGTTTTGGCTCACATAGCTGAAAAGCCCAGAGGTAAGTCTCTCTCAGGTAAGGCTTGGACTAGTGGCTCAATGTCACCAGGGACCCACTTTTTCTCTAGTTTGCCATTATCTTCTTTGGTATTGCCCTCATTCTCAGGCTCCACATGCTAACACCAGGAAGCTCCAGACTTCCCCCTCCCTTGTCCTTTTAACAGAAAAAAGAAAGTGTTGCCCTAGTTCAAGGCCTCATATCTTCCTATATATCATACAGAGGAGGACAGAGAGTGTCTTCTTTGGTTGTTTTCAAAGAAAAGCCTCTCTCTTTCAGAAGGCCTACTAAATATCTCCTCATATCTCCTTGGTTCTGTGCCCAAATAGGACAAGTTGATGGACCTGGGCTCAGGAAGTTGGGGGTGAGGCCAAACCACGTGGCTGAGAAAGGATGTTTTCCCAAAGATTATTTGGGTTATTGTCACCATAAAGAAGGAGAATGGATGCTGGGAACCAAATCAGAGATGAATAATACGGAACCCTGACTTGACCATGACAAAGACATGCTTAGAATTGCAGATACTAAAAAAAAAAAAAAAAAGAATTGCAGATACTGGTTTGCAACTGAGTTGCTTCTAAGACAACTCTGTAGCTCCCTCTGAGTTGTAAAACAGAAGGGATTTCATTATTCATTACCCCCAAGAGATTCTGGGCAGAACAGCTAATTTTCATATGTGAATGACTCTGTACACTATTTTTATATTTCCTCACTTTCTGATCCTACTTTTGAAAACTTTGAAGACAAAATTTTACCATAATCAATTTTGATTTTAATATATTGCTAATTGCAATTTATCAAAAAGTATCTTAAACTTCTAATTTTTCTTTTATATTTAAATTTCTCCAAAATTTAGGAAGTGAGTATTAATTTCATTCCTCTTCTGACTTTGAGATGCGTGGGAAGTGTCATTACAAATTGGAAGGTCTTCCATGTTATGAATCCTTCATCACAGACTACAGTCTTTGATATAGGCTCAGGGCTTTCAAGTACCTGTCTCTGGGGCTCTGGTAAGGAGAAAACTAGTCAGGAATTCTCCTAGTAGGGGGCATCCATTTCTACATGCTATTTCTTAATCCCTCTGAAATACACATCTTTTGCTGTCTTTTGATAATTCTCTCATTGCGATACTCCTAAAATTTGTCTTGCCATTCCACCACTCTGCCTACAAATATTTCCATCTTTGAGGAAAAGAGTTCCTAGGGTTGATCAACTTCCATGATCCTCCTCCATTAATCCAAACTGTTTCTTCTCTTCTGTGGTTCCATTTCTACGGGTTGCTCTTCTATTCATTATCTCTCTCCCATTTTAGGATACTGATGTCATCTAGCATACATATCATCCTCACTCTGGGAGCTTATCAATATTTAGGATTCTAATGATCATCTCCTTGTAGCACTAGTCCAAGCACTCAACCCTCTATCAACTGTGCCTGTGTAATGTGTCCACTGGTAATATTGCCAATCTCTCACTGACTGTTCTTAGTATCTCTTCCTGGCACTTCCACCTGTCCAACTCCCTAAATACTGAATTCGTGTGTCATAGGACTCTATCCTGGGTTCTCATATTTTGCTATACTCTCCGGAGGCAGTACCATCCAACAGAACTTTCTGAAATGATGAAAATGTTCTATGTCTACACTATCCAGTATGTTCTGGCCAATATAAGAACCTAAATTTTAAATCTAATTTAAATACCTACATATAGCCCCTGGCTACTGTGTTTGGTAGAGCAACTCCAGGGGATTTCATTCATTTCTTCCCATGGCTTTAAATACTTTCTGCTCATTTGAGGACTCCCAGATGCAAAACTCTAGATATGACCGACCTGAGCTCTAGCCCACATACACAACCACCACTTGAAATTTTTACTTATATATCTCATACATATCTCAAATGTTAATCCATAACAGAGTTCTCAGTTTCTCCTTCCCCAACCCATTCCCATTCCAGTCTTATTCACTCCAGTAAGTGGTCTGCTGACTAATTCAGCTGCTCAAACCACACACTAGAAAGCTGTCCCTAATTCTGTCACTCCTGCATCCACTGTTAGCAGGTCACTGATTTTTATTTCCAAACTATATCTCAAACACATTTTCTCTCCATTTCTACTACCACCATCCACTCCAAGTCATTATCATCTCCAATCTGGATTGCTAGCCATCTCCAACATGGTCTCCTTTCACTTTCCACCCTCTACAGACCATTGGCTACTTATCAGTCAGCGATCATCCTAAAATGTGAATCCAACATGTCATTCCTCCACTGAATACCCTTTAATGGCATTTCACTTAGGATGGAATTTAATGATCTGGTCTACCTGTGGCTACAAATCTAACTTATGCCTCTCCTACTCTTGATCATTATGTTATACCCCAAAACTTTTGGTTTCTTGAACATGCCAAACCCTTCACACATGAGAGTCTGCAGAGCAGTTCCCTCTGCCTGCTGTTTTTCCCATTCTTGATACATGTGCCTTCTTCTCATTCTGAGATTTAGCTTTAATATTACCTCTTAGGCTAGGCCTTCCCTGACCATTTATATAAAGAGGCTCCCTCTCCATCATTCCCTCTCTCTGTAGCATTCATTTCCTTCATAACACTTAGCAATTTTTAAATAAATTACTTAATTTTTTTTGTTTGGTCTTTCTCACTAGATCAATGTTCCAGAAAGGCAGGAAGCAGGTCTGCCTTACCATTGTTCATGCAGCACCTAGCACAGTGCTTTGCATATAAGCAGGTGCTCAGTGATATTTGCCTAATAAACTTCCCCCAAATGCCTGTTCACATCACTCATTTCCATTCCTTGGTTCTGTGTAGTACTGAAGTTTCAATCCTTATTAGAGGTTACCCTAACTGGACTATGCTAAGCCAAGTTCTCCTTACTACATGGTTTTAGGCTTCAGCAATCAGATAGTATGTTTGTAATTTTCAGGAAGTATTAGTTTAGTCCAAGCCAGCCTCTGGCTTCTCTTCCTTGCTCCTTAGTCAACAATTATATTACCTGGTAGGGAGCTTCTAAAGTGGAATGCCTAATGAGCAGAGGCAAAGTGCAAACTGAAAAATGGCTCTAAAGGTGAAGTCTGGAATGTACATTTCATCTGTTTTGGCCAGCACTCTTCTCTGAATAGGGCCTTTGTTTCTCTAACAGTCAGTAGCTTACTACTGGAAGCTCCAGCTTACTCTGGAATGTGGGATATCATGACAATAGAAGGGAAAGACTGGAAAGGCATCTGGGGTAGTGGAAAAATGAGAAGGGTTGTAGCTATACAAATTTTTATGAAAACAAAACAAAAGTCTACATTTTCCCAGTCCCAGAGTGCTATCTTCTAGCACAAGGGGAATTAGGTCTCTCAAGACTGCACATCTCAGACTACCCTCCACTACTTTCCTTAAGTTACCTTGGTGACCTCAAGGTGGACCACAACCTCAGAGGAAGAAAGAAAGTTCGGGAGTTGGCAATGTAACTGCACTGTCATCTACAGCAAATATGGTTTTCAGTGAGGTAGACTTATGAAAGCTGAGTACTTGTATATAAAAAGAATACATCCAGGAACACACACAACCAGTAACAGTGGCTGTCTCTGAGAAGGTTGACTGGGAGATTTACTTTTCACTAAACACCATTTTGAACTATTTCAACTTTTTTTTTTTATCATGAGCATGTTATAGCTAGTCAAAAATAAATACGTTTCAAAATTTGAAAAACATAAAAGAAATAGTGTTGGTCCTCAAAGAGCCACTTAGCTGGACTTACATAAGACATTAGAATCTAAGACAGCACATAGTGAAATACCAATTTGGACAGTACTGATGACAAGTAGAAGAGGAAGAGAAACCTGTTTGGCTGACAGAGCTGGGTCTTAGATGAGGAAGAGAAATTTTTAGCCTAGGGAAACTTGAGCAAATAGAAATGAGCAGAAGCAGAAATGTGCACAAATAAAGAACAGTAAATCTAGAGTCAGATAGACCTGCTTCCAATCTCAATTCCATAATACATTAGCTAAGTGACCTTGAATGAGTTTTATAAGTTCTTTCAACCCCAGACTTCTCATTTGTAAAATGAGGAGTACCCACCTGAACAGGATTAAGAGAAACTAAAGACTGTATGTAAAGTGGTTAGCATAGTATCTGACAGAGCAGACACTCAACTAAAATTTGCCTAGCATGAATGTGGTAGAACAGGACGACCAGTCTTGCTAGATCAAGGGGAATCTGTTCAGAAGGGGCAAGATAATACTGGCGACTAGAGTTAAAACAAACTGTGGACAACCACCTCGTTTTGTCTCCGGAGTTCCTGGTGCGTAAGAATTACAAACAAGTACCGCTATTATGTGTTTGCTAATGTTCAAGAAAGTGAGAGGTTGGACAACTGCAGGGTTTCTCTCTAGCATGGCGCCTCTGGTGCTTAATCAGAACGGAATTCTGACTGAAGGCCTTCCCGCAGTCATTACATTTATAGGGTCTTTCCCCAGTATGGATTCTCTGATGTCGGATAAGGTGTGCCTTGCAGATGAAGCTTTTCCCACAGTCCGTACATTCATGGGGCTTCTCCCCCGTGTGGACTCTCTGGTGCTGAGCAAGATCGGAGTTCCACATGAAGCCTTTCCCACAGTCCTTGCATTCATAAGGCTTCTCCCCAGTGTGAATTCTCTGATGTCGAAGTAGGGCTGGGTTCCGCGTAAAGCTTTTCCCACATTCCTTACATGTATATGGTTTCTCCCCAGTATGGATTCGCTGATGTTGTGTAAGGCTTGTGTTCTGACTAAAGCCCTTCCCACATTCCTTACATTCAAAGGGTTTCTCTCCGGTATGTATTCTCTGGTGCCGAATCAGGTTTGATTTCCAAACAAAGGCTTTAGCACATTGTTGACACACGTAGGGTTTCACCCCGGTGTGAATTCTCTGATGTGCAATGCAATGTGATCTAAAACTGAACGTCTTCCCACATTCCTTACATCCATAGACCTTCTCTCCATTATGAATTCTCTGATGTTGGTCAAAGTCTTCATTTTGATCAAAACACTTGCCACATTCTTCACATATATAGAACACCTGCTGACTGAGAATTTTCTGACGGATAACAAGGTGGGTATTCACATCCGTGTTCTCCAAACTATCTTCTCCTGACACCATCTCATCTTTGACAATCACTTCTATAATATCATTTGCAGTGTTCTCCACACTTCTTCCATTTGAGTAGTCAGACCATCTCCCTAATCTGCTTTTTAACTCCTCACAGGTTTTTCCAAACCAGAATTTTTGGGAACCATACCACCGAGGTCTGCATGATACCACCATGTGGTCCTTTGCCTCCTCAAAATGTTCCTCCTTCAGAGCAAAATCTTCTTTCTCATTCTTCAACATACCCTCTGAAAGAAGAAATCAAAGCTGCAAATGTCATCATTACCCAGGACAGAGCGAGTAAGGTCACCAAGGGGTACTAATGTGTCCATTTCACTCCAAGTGCCACCCCTGTGTCTCAGTGGCCCTGTTCTAGCTGAAAATGGCACAACAGGGATATAATACAGAAAGCAACCAAAGTGTATGCCACAGAAAGGCAAAAACTACACAGAGTCCCTGAGGGCTATGATTCCCAAGCACCGGGAGGGCTCTCCAGAAATAGTTGAGTTGAATCTAAGGGAGACAAGTCAGAATTTCTTCTAGGTAGTCTGGTTTCTAACACGAGAAGGCCAGGGTTCAGGACAGAGGACCTGTCCAGAAATAACAAATCCTTGTGGTATACCTGGGGAACCTGAACTTGTCACACACAGGGGGAAGCAACAGGGAGAATCTTCCTCATACTGGTCAACACTAAAAGGAAATATGGTCTTCTCATTCAACCCAATTCCCAGTTCCACCATGAAAAGCGCTTCCCCAAACTACTTCAGGCAAAGACTTCCTCCTCTTTGTTCCCACAGTGCTTTGTTTACACCTCTGTTACAGCATCGGACTTTGCTGTAACTATACATTTATGTATATGTATATGTATGTACATGTTTATGTAAATTATACATTTATATGTATGTATACGTATTTATATATATGTATATGTAGAATGTACCATTAGACTGTGAGGCCCTGCAAGAGAGGGACCATATATTACTTGCTTTCCGATCCCTAAAAACTAACAGAATAAATAAAATGCAGATTTATTTTTAAAATTTTGATTGACCATAGCAGCCAGTAGACCATCTGTTCTGTTAGAGCCTAAGACCCAAGACCCACCTGAACTAATTGATCATGTCCAAATGAAAGCTGAAGTTTAGAGTTTAACTTTGCTCTTCATTAAATGGTTGACTTGGGGATTTCTCAAGGGATTTTTATTTAGAATATAAATAGTAAAATGGAATTTTAACAGTTTACAAAGAAAGACAGTGGAAAACATGTGCCTGGGAGGAAAGCACTTGTTTCCCTCACTTACCAGTACAGATTAGGCTTGGACCCTCTCCTTGCGGTTTCAGGTTCAATGGCTCCTCCACCTGCTCAAGATGGGAGATCCCAGCAGGCTTTAGAAATGGACATCCTGCCAGGGTCAAGATATAAATAAGGCTGGCTCAGTCAGAAGATTGGGGCGCATTAGGAAAGGAGCAGAGATGGAAGTGGTAAGGGAGAATGAAGGTGGGTGGAGAGACTGGTACACAGGTGACCTAAAACTTAAGGAGAACAATATAAAGGATAGAAAACAGATGCACAGCGAAGCTGGGATTCCATCAGTTTCCCAGAACATGAAAATGAATCACTCATTTTTAAATGTCAAGAAGAAATAGGATAGACAAGGTCTCTTCTTTACCTCTTCTAGAAGGCAAAAGCCAACTGACAAAGAAAACAATCAGGATGGGATGGAATTGCAAAGAGTAGTTCCTGAGGCTATGTTGGGAAGCCACAGTCCTTTAGCTTCCTCCCTCTCTATCCACCTATCTATATTGCCTTCCTTTTCTACAAAGGGCCAACTATGGGTCGGTCTCTCTATGGCACCCATTAGATATGGCCCTAAAGCCTCACTCAGCCATTTCCAGAAGTTACTTCTTATTCTAATGACAGACACTTCTAATAGCAAAGGTCCACTCGAATAAACTTTTCTTTAGGCTTAGCTAATATTTGTCTCTTTGGAACTCCCATCCAAAGCCTCTTAAAAAAACAGAACAATTCCTCACCCTCCAAATGACCACCTTCTATATTGCAGAAGCCAAGGACTGTGTGTCCCCTGATATTCTCTTCTTTAAGACGAAAATGGACTTTGAATAGGGGCGTGTACTCAAAGGAAGTTTGCTACAGGTCAGGGAGCGAGGGTTTTACTCAAGAAAGCTGTCAGCTTTCTGCCTAGACCCAAGATGGGAAATTCCCATGGGTGGTAGGAGAGTAAGCACTGAGATCCTGAGAGAAGGCAGAGGACACTACAGTTGTCTCTCTACATCCAATCCACCACCACAGCCAACCACCCCCCTCCCGTCATCCCCACCATTATGGAGTAGCCATGCCCTTTGGAGGGGAGTGGTCCCAACTGCAGTTCCTAGTGTAGCCCTCACTGGTCTAAGTCAAGCAGGTTAACCTATCCCACTCACTCCAAGAGAAATAGTTTCAGAAACTGGCAGTCCAGGCCAAGACCATCAGTGCCTGCTTCTCTGGCCACAGAGATTGGTTTAGAGTTGCCATAAGACTTAAGATGGTACATCGCAAAGGCCTGAGGAAGGCCTGCCCTATTTCTCTTCCTAGGTATGAAGAAGCAGAGCCTTGGTTACAACTACCAGTCATCTTTTTTTTTTTTTTATGTACTATTTTTTTTTTATTTCTTTTCAGCGTAACAGAATTCATTGTTTATGCACCACACCCAGTGCTCCATGCAATACGTGCTCTCCATAATACCCACCACCTGGCTCCCCCAACCTCCCACCCCCCCACCCCTTCAAAACCCTCAGATTGTTTTTCAGAGTCCATAGTCTCTCATGGTTCATCTCCCCTTCCAATTTCCCCCAACTCCCTTCTCCTCTCCATCTACCCTTGTCCTCTATATTATTTGTTATGCTCCACAAATAAGTGAAACTATATGATAATTGACTCTCTCTGCTTGACTTATTTCACTCAGCATAATCTCTTCCAGTCCCATCCATGTTGCTACAAAAGTTGGGTATTCATCCTTTCTGATGGAGGCATAATACTCCATAGTGTATATATAACTACCAGTCATCTTACAACCACAAGAGGAGCCAGACTGTAGACAAAGCCAACATACAAGGAGAGAGAAAAGAGCAGAGACTGAAACTTGGATCAAGGTGTACCTGCACTCTACCTATGAACTTCCTACTTACATGAAACAGTAAATTCCCCCTTTCTGTTTAAGCCAATCTGAATTGGGTTGTTACTTGCAATCAAAAACATCCTAATATGGAAAGACTGCCAGACACAGCAAGGAACTGTGAAAATGGGGAAGTTGAAGGTACAGCTCAAGTTCCATGTGCCCACAGAAGAGCTTCTGCAGGAAGAAGATGGAACAGGGCCAGGGAGGCAAAAAGGGGACACAGTTGTCACTAGGAAATTAGGGACAAGAAAGCCCTGTGTTGGGCCGAAAGGAATACCAGGGCTCTGCCCACCAGACACCCCTGAATTGGAACTATAAGGCTCAGGGTTATTGGGTCTTCTTGATTTATAATGATAAAGAGGGGCATGACACCACAAAAGGGCAGTCAGAACCTTCTGCTGGAAGACTATAAGGAGGTAGAGAATGTAGAAAGGCCAGCCCAGTGTGTCAACAGCAAAGTCAGGGAGAACAGATGAATGGAGGTCATGATAAGAACAGTGGAGATGGGTTCAAGGCCAAACAGGTGAATGAAGAGGAGCCAGGGTAAATAATAAACAGACTCAAGAAGATGGAAAATCGTGGGAGCACAGAAAAAGAAGGAAAAAAAAAAAAGGAATTCCACTGGTGTCTATAGCACTAGGTTAAGAGAATGCATACTTATTACATTTTAAAGATCAAGACAAAGGAACTGGTCAGATGACTGGTACCTGTCCTCACTCACCTGAGGAGATGCCCCTCGGGCCCTCTCCATCCAGAGCTCCCTGAGGAGCTTTCCACCAGGGTGCTTCCCCTCGTTCCAGCTGGGAAATCAGAGCCGGTTTAGGAAATGGAAATGCTGCTTGCGGGGAAGGAAATGGGACAGGCAGGTGAGTGGGGTGACAGAGAGCAATCCCAGGGCTCCTCCCAGGCTTCGTCTTTAGGGGCGGAGTGGAAAGAAGGGAATTAACTAGGGAGAGCAAGAAAAGGGACCAGAGACTGGGGGGCGGAGGGAGGAGCAGGAGACTTACAAAGGTCAGGAATTAGAGTAAGAGGTGCTCAATAACAGTCCGAGTAAGCACACGGATGATTCCACTCATTGAGAGATTGAGCTTTCTTGTTCTCTGCCTCTCTTACAGCTCTCAAGTTCAGACATCTGCATGAGGGTGCTTGGTACTGGGTTTGATCTCCCAAACGGAGCGGGTGGGAAACTGAGCACTTGGTGGGGCACCAGGAATCTGGTGGGGCATTACTGGGGCACCAGGAATTTGCTCTTTTTCTACTCTACCCCCAGCTGGGAGTCAGGCAGCTCTCACCCTGGGGCAAGAAAGTCTGATATGAGGCTCAAATGTATACCAGGACTTCCCACTTCCCAGCAACCACTGAGGCTGGGTCATTAAGAATCCGAGGTTCCGAGGGTGCCACTCAGGTGGGGGTTATCAAAGACTCCTGAGCTTCTAAGGCAGAAGGAGCCAGGAAACTCTGAAGGGCAGAAGCAGAGTCCAAAAATAAAATCCTTACCCAGGGAAGCCACAGCCCCATAATTCTCCAGCATCACATCCCTGTACAGGACCCTCTGAGCGGGGGCCAGGCTGGTCCACTCGTTCTCAGAGAAGTAGACGGCCACATCCTCGAAGGTCACTAACTCCTGAAACAACATGTGTTTAAATGCCCTAGGACAATCCCAGACCCAGGCCTGGAGTAAGGGGTAGACCAGGCACTAAGAAGTACCGGAAGGAATGCCAGTCCAGTTTCTGGATTCTGAAGGTCTCCGGAACCTCTGCCGATTGGCACCCCTACTTACTTACAAAGATACAAGGGATCAGCCATCAATTTTTCATGTCTCTTCATCCTTTCTTCTTTTTTGTGAGTCTCTGCAAGTTTTCCCTTTTCATCCTTGTGGCCCTAACAATGATCTGGACTCTAGGTGCCCTCCTTTCCCACAGCAGGCCCTCAGTCAGAGGTCGTCAACCCTTGATAAGAAGTACAACTACCATCTATTGACTGAGACTTTGGCAGGCACTTTACCTATATTAAACTTTGTATATGCCTCACAGCCTATGAGGAGTGGATCAGATTCATTTTATGGAAGAAACAGGCTCAGAGAATCACTGCCCCCAAAGTTCCAGAATGGAGACAGAATGCAGGGCTGTTTGCCTCTCCAGCTGTTCTCTACTGGGCCACACTGCCTTCTAGCCTCACTCCAGCCACCCTGCTGCCCCTATGTGAGGCTCTTTCTCATCTCTCCCTCCCCCTCACTGTCATGGGCCACAGAGGCAGCTAAAGGCCCCTCAGAATACCCAGGCTGCTCTGGAGATCCACACTCTGACTTGACTCCCTGCACTCTGCCACTCCAGCACATTCTCTCAAACGTGGCACCCTACTCTCTTCCTCACTTCTCAGTCTCAATGCCCCCCCTTTTCCTGTATCTCTGGGAGCCCAAGCTTCTGCACTTTCTCTTACCTTCTTCCTTAAGAAACACAAGCAGGACTAATGAAGAGCCATCAAGGTTTCTAATTCCAAGCCACTGCCTCATTCAGGATCTCGATCTCCATACTACTGAGAGGCTGATACTGCTGCATTTCACGTAGGTCCTTGCCTTACAAAGTCAGCACAGCGACTCACCCAGCACCCCAGGGCTCAAAGACTGTCTGGTTCACCCTTGCCCCGCCTCAAAACATCCAAATCCTCTGCGCCGCGGGCAATTCCACTGACTGTTCAGAGGCCCCGCTCACCTGCCAAGAATCATCTCCCCCCACCCTGCCCCCCGCCCATCCCCTAGCCTGTCACCTGTCACGAACCCAAACCCCTGCCTTGCCCAGATCTGTGTCCTTGCACCTGCAGCTCCCCCAGCCTGGAGATGCAGTTCCTCCCTCCGGGGCCGGCAAACTCCGATTCATCCCAAGACCCACCTCAAACATAACCAGCTCTGTAAAAACCAGGGACATGGAAATGCTGGACATTCGTTGCGGCGCACAGCGCTCTGTGAACACCTCTGCCCCAGTGCTCGGCTCCCGCCTGTGCAGCTGCACGTGTGTTTCCCCTGCTGGCGCCAGTCTGGGAATGTCGAATCCGTTCTGCTCCCTGCCTGTTCCTCCGGCCCCTCCACTCTGGGCTGCACCCCGATTTCCCGGTGGCCGCACTGCCCCCTCCGCCCCTCGTTGTGGGCCTAGAGCCCGGGGCAGAGCCGAGCCAGCTTCGTGGCGCCGGCCCCGCACTCACCGGGCGCGCCCGGACCGGTGCGGGCTGTCCCGGTAGCAGCTCGAGTGCAGGGCCGAAGGGGTCCCCGATCGCCAGGGCTGCAGCCGCCATGGCCCAGGCCGCCCTCCCGGGAAGCGAGCGCGCGCCGGGCCCGACCGGGAGCTGCCCGGGGTTGGGGAGGGACGCTCCGCACCCGGGCGGGTCCGATAGGGCGGCCCCGCGCCCGGCAGCCAGCAGCGCACGTCCCGCACTCCACGCCCCGCGAAGCGGGCCAGCCCCGCGCCAGCTCCCCACGCTTTGCGCGAGCCAGAGCTCCGCACGGGAGAGGTGGAGGCGGCTGCACTCTTGCCACTCTGGCTTCTCTAGGACGGCGGAGGGCGCCACGTCTCTGTGGTCCTCCCTTCTTGCCCTAAAAAGAAACAGGGAGCCCCGAGCGCGTCCGGCTCTTCCAGAGACTCTAGCTGCCTCGGGGCACCGCTGTGGGGATGCAGGGGAGCGGGCGGTTGGGGAGAAGGCTTCCTCCGGGAATCCTTTCCCAGCCCTCTTCTTCCCACTGACCACCCTTCTGCTCTACTGCACTGCGCTCGTAGGATGGATGCTAGTATGAAAGAGCACTTGCTTCTCTTGGCATGCCCGTTCATAGATCTCCATCCCTTGACGGGGCTCTACATTCCCAGAGAGCAGCTAATGGCCTTGATCGTCTTTGTGCCTCGATATCTACCCAATGTCTAGCACCTCTTATGGCCCAGTTTCTTTAAGTGCTGAGGAATACTTGTCCAATAAAGGAATGAATAAATGTTGAACCAGTTTTTCAGGTGGAGAAAGAGGAAATGGCTTATCTAACATCACATAGCTTGCCGGGAAGTTAAACCTTTAAAAGAAATTGTAGAAATAAAAGAAGACCGCCAAAATGAGAACAAGCAAAGACTATTTATTCAGAGCTTGCTATAAGCAAGGGAGTCAACAACCATCACTTGCATTTGGCAGAGACTAAGCTGGGCAGAGAAGTGGGAAAGCTTTATGGCTGAAAAGAGAAGAAAAGAAAAAAAAAGAGAAAAAAAAAAGAAAGAAAGAAAGAAAAGAAAAAAGAGGAGAGGAGAGGGGAGGGGGTGAGGAGAGACTTCAGATATGCTCTGATTGGAGATCCTTGGCGTGGTGGTTGGGGGCGGGGGGTGGTTGCTTACTAGAAACAAGGCACCTTATGTGAGTGGTTGGGGGGAGGATATTAATAAAATTCTGGCTCTTTGGTGCTGATTGCCACAGGGTTCCTTTTGGCTTCCTGGACTGATTGCTGCAGGCTATGGGTCGGAGTTCTATTTTTCTATATGGTCTCGCCATTTCCCATTTGTATATATAGTCTCTTGGGGTGAACAAAGTAGGAAGATGTCTGCTTCACTGAAATTCCAGTCCAGAGGCTCAGATTCCTGTCGGGTCCCCAGGTATTAAGGGCTTACAGGTACCTTACCTGTGAAAAATCACAGAACAAAGGAGACTTCAGATGAGATTCCTGATTTGTTTGCATGCTTGTTTCTAAGAGGATACTGGAGAAGCTCCTGAAAGGACAGGAGTGAATAGTCTGTGAGCACTGAGAAGGAAGCGGTGAGTCTTACCCTGGGAAAGATCACAGGAAGGATGAGCACACAACAAATCCTCCTATGATCTTCTTAGGGACAAGATGGAGAAAACTGCACTCAGTACAAAACAATCAGGGGGAATTTTAGCTCAGAATAAGGAGCCATCAGGTGCCTGATTATTAAGTCACGGTCCACCAGAAGGAAGGTCTCTTATGGTTCTGACCAGCGTTTTGGTTCAAAACTAAAGAGGAGATAGTCTATTTTTACCCATATTCACCATATATTTCTACTCTTTCCATTCTTCTTCCTGTTAAACACACAACAGCAGGCAAGATCAGGGCCGTGTCCTAACTGACTTGACCAGTAAAGATACAAGAAGTTGCTTTTAGATTCATACAATGTATTGCTTATGTAAACAGCAAAAGGAGCAGGGAGCCCGATGCAGGGCTCCATCCCAGTATCCAAACATGCCAGTCCCCAGATCCTTGTCCCCCACACCAAACACAATGACACCAAAACAAAAGGGGGCTCAAGGAATCCTTGGTGAGGAGCCAATTTCAGACTGTAGCTAAGCAGTGTTACAGTCTGTAGTTATATCCAGAAAGCCTCATACCTCTTTAGAATCTGAGAGGCAATGAGAAATTATCTCCTGATCATCTCCCACAAGAGATAGGGAAGGGAGTGGGAGATGGGTTTGAAAGCCTGTAAAGCTCCTCTTGCCCTCTCATGTTCTAGAAGGATCCCAAGGTGTTCTGCCATGACTCAGAGTAGCTGTTGTTCAAGCTTTTGCCTGCACAGTTTATATATGTGCAAACTAACCAGGACACCATGGTGAAGCCACTCCCCTACAACAAGACCTCCCAACTGTTTACACATAAAGATTCTCAGGAATATGAACTACCACATAGGTTATCAGATACTCTAATTAGTTGTACTGATAGAGGCTTTGGTCAAATACATTCCATGTGTCTTAGGCAACTTCAGACAAAAATGACCATGATAGTGACATGTAGTAGTATAACCAGGCCCACTGGAAATTGGACCATAGTCGGTCTCCTCATCTGAAGCCTATCCAGCTAAATAGGTCATTAATCCAAATGAGGCAAGAGATACTGGCAATGACCCATACCCCTCCTAAACTGGCCAGCAAAAAATCCAGGGCAGTACAATTGTCCACTACCATTCATGCTAGAGAATTTAGAACAATCAGTGGTCTGTGAAAAATGTACAAGAAGTCCAACAATAACAGCATGAGCCTAAAGAGAATAATTTCAACGTCCAGGAAGTTCATCTTATTCTGTTGTTTCTTGCTGAGACTGTTTTTCTGGAGTCAGTAGCTATTGGGAGGATTCTGAGTTTTAAAATTAAGATTATTTGTTGGCTAGTTGTAAAATTGAGGGTGGTGTTGGAAGCCTGGGTTGCTGCTCAGATATTGTACAGACAAAAGCTAAGAGGGTAATGGTCCCTCCCTCCCTCTGCCCCTGACTTCCCAGGCCCAGAGTCTAAATCTTACCAACCAGGATTGTCCCTCTTCTTCCACAATCATATGACCATTATGACTAGTCTCTCACCTTTTCCCTGTCCTCTCCATTTTTCACCCACACCATAGGCTTAGACTTATCCTTGGTTAGCTCAGAAGTTCCTTTCTTCTATAATTTAGAACATCCTAGAAGATCTCCTACCCTCTGACATGTGGGTCATGCCAACATCACCTGAGTTTTCACCTAATTCATGGGCATTATAATCATTATCTATAATTGCCCAAATCCAGCAAGCATGGCTGGGTATGGAGATAAACTAAGTTTCAGTATCCCAGCCCCCAGCTCTTTTTATCCTATTTGCAAATTCTAGCAGTCCAGTTTTCCAGTGATAGGCATAGGAGGGGGAAAAAATAGAGCGATAAATTATGGTAATTAGGGTAAATTATGTAGTCTGGGTTTCCTGTAGCCAGTTAGGGCTTTCTCCCACTCCTGAACCTCATAAATAAACATTATACTTAAATGGGAGGTGTACTTTTACGTAACTATCACATTTGGAGCCCAAATTAACTTAATTTGTACAGCCCTGACAACATTTTTTTAAAGATTTTATTTATTTGACAGACAGAGATCACAAGTAGGCCGAGAGGCAGGTAGAGAGAGAGAGAAAAAGGGAAGCGGGACCCTGGGATCATGACCTGAGCTGAAGGCAGAGGCTTTAACCCACTGAGCCACCCAGGTGCCCCCACTGACAGCATTTTTGACAGGTTGTCCAATTATCTTTTTCAGTTTTTAAGAGTTCACAGTCTCTCTTAATATCACCTTCTCGGGAGTTGATACAGGTGTTGAAAGGTCCAGCTAATGTCCCAGGTCACTCTCCACTGTTGGTACTCTGAGCTATAAAAATAGCACTATTATCTTGTTGGGTGTGTTAGGGGAAGCTAAATGTGTAACATAGGTCCTCCTAGAATCCTTGAGTAGTACTGTCCCCATATGCTGTGTGGAAGATAGTAGTGACTTATCTTGAAAGGGTTTCTACTATAGCCCATGCCCAACAGTATTCTCCATATGAAGGTGGGCAATCCATACAGTCTATTTGCCAGGATTCACCAGGTCCAGTACCTGACTTAAGTGCTCCAGTTTTCTTTGCCACTCAACTGTGTGGCTGGCAGTCCAGATACATTTGTCTGTATGCTTCTTTCTGTATTGATTTCCAAGAGTCCTGCTTTTACTATTTCTTTTCTGTTTGTAGAACTTTAGCCATCATTTTAGGGTAGGTATACTAATGACAATTTCTCTTAATTTTCCTTCATATGAGGACACGTTGATTTTACCTTCATTTCTAAAGGATATTGTTATTGGCATAGAATTCTGAATTGACAGTTCTTTCTCATCACTTGATCAATTTTGTGCCACTTGCAAATGACTTTCATGGTTTCTGTTAAGAAATCCATGGTCATTTGAATTGTTTCTCTATAGGTGATACACTGTTTCTCTCACTAGATGCTTTCAAAATGTTTTTCCTTGTCCTTAGAATTTTGAAGTTTGATTACATTGTGTCTGGTCTGGAATTTCTTTGGGTTTATCCTGCTAGGGGTTTGATGAAATCCAATTTACCTATTTTTCTTTTGTTGCTTGTGATTTTGATGTCATACACTTGAAATTGTTGTCAAATTCAATGTCATAAAGATTATCTTCAATGGTTTCTTCTAAGAGTTTCATAATTTTAGAACTTGTTTAGGTCTTTGATACACTGAGTTAATTTTTGTATGTGGTATAAGGTAATTCTTTTGCAAATGATACCCAGTTCCCCCTCCCCCCACCATCACTTATTGAAATTGCTTTCTTTCCCTTTTGGTCTTGACATCCTTGTTGAAAATCAACTGATCATATAAGTGAGGGTTATTTCTGGACTCTGTTCTAGTCCATTGGTCTATATGTCTATCCTTATGCTAGTACCATAATGTTTTATTTACTGTAGTTTTGTAGTTTTTCAAAGTCAAGAGGAGTGGACCTCCCAACTTTATTCAAGATTGTTTTGGCTATTTGGGGCCCCTTGCAATTCCATCTGATTTTGAGGATCAGCTTCTCCAATACTGTGAAAAAACCTGTTGGAATTTTTATATGGATTGTGTTGAATCTATAGATCACTTTGGGTAGTATTAACGTCTTAACAATGTTTTGCCTTCCCATCCCTGAACATGGAATGTCTTTCCATTTATGTAAATCTAACTTCTTTCAGCAATGTTTTGTATTTTCAGCATACAAGTCTTTCACCAACTAGGCTAGATTTTTTTCCTCAGTATTTAACTCTTAAATGTCAATGTAAATGGAACTGAGTCTTAATTTCCTTTTTGGATTGTTCACTGCTGGTGTATAGAAACACAGCTGATTTTTATGTTGATCTTGTACCCTGAAACTTTGCTGAATTTATTAATGCTAGTAGTTCTTTTGTGGATTCTTTGGGATTTTCTATATATAGGATCATTTCATCTGCAACTAGAGATAGTTTTCTCTCTTCCTTTCCAATTTGGATCTTTTAATTTCTTATCTAATATCTCTGGCTAGAACTTCCAGTATACACTTGAACAGCAGCAGTGAAAGTGGGTATCCTTGTCTCAGGCCTTCTGATTTTAAAGGGAAATTTTTCAGTTTTTCACCATTGAATATGATATTAGCTATGTTTTTTTCATAAACACCCTTTATCATGTTAAGGAACTTTCCCTCTTTCTAGTTTTCTAAAAGACTTTATTATGAAAGGATGTTCAATTTTGTCAAATCCATTTTCTGCATTGATTGAAATGGTCATGTAGGTTCCTTTCTTTCATTCTATTAATGTATTATACTGATTTTGTGTTCAATCACCCTTATACTTCTGATATACACCCATTTGGTTATGGTGAATAACCAAATTATATGCTTTTAATATGCTGTTGGATTTGGTGTGCTAATATTTTGTCAAAGATTTTTACATTTAAATTCACAAAGGATACTGGCCTGAAATACTCTTTTAGGTGATGTTCTCATCTGACTTTGGTATCATGGTACTATTGATACAGATTGACTCTTGATCTTGGGACTGTGGGTTAGAGCCCCACATTGGGGCTCATTAGAGATTACTAATCTCATGTAGAGATTACTAAAAAAATAAACTTAAAAAAGCAAATATTTGGTAGACTTCACCAGTGAAGCCATCTGGTTTAGGACTTCTCTTTGTTGGGAGGCTTTTAATTAGTGATGTAATATCTTTACTTATTATATATCTGTTGAGATTTTCTATTTCTTCTTAAGTCTGTTTAGGTAATTTATATTTCAGGGAATTTGTCCATTTCTTCTAGGTTATCTAAGCTGTTTATGTATAATTATTGACAGTGTTGACATACAATTATTCAAAGTGTTCTTGTATAATCCTATCTCTGTAAGGTCAATAGTTTTGTCTCCACTTTCATTTTGGACTTTATTTACATCTTCTCTCCTTTTTTTCTTAGTTAATCTAGCTCAAGTTTTGTCTATTTTGAACTTTTCAAATAATCAGTTTTGGTTTCACTGATTTTCTGTTTTTCTATTCTCTATTTCATTTATCTCAGCTCTAATCTTTACACTTTCCTTCCTTCTGCTGGCTTTGGGTTTGGCTTGCTCTTCTTTTCTAATTCCTTAAGGTGTAAACTTAGATTATTGATTGGAGATATTCTTTTTAATGTAAGCCTTACAATTATAATTTTACCTCTTAACACTGCTTTCACTATATACCATAAGTTTAGGTATGTTGGTTTTCTCATCCATCACAAGGTGTTTTCTAATTTCTCTTGATTTCCTCTTTGAAGAAGAAAGCATTAGGAAGCTTCCATGTGGATTCTTTCAGACTCCATGTGTGTGTCTTTTTCCCTTATGATCTGGCTATATATCCTCAGTACACCACTGTAATAAATCTTAGCCATGAGTACAACTATATGCTGAGTCCCATTAGTTCTTCTAGTGAATCTCTGAATGTGAGGGTGGTCTTGGGGATCCCCCACAAATTGATGTGAGGATTAGATTGCTTAATACATGTAAAGCATTTAGCATAAATTTGGCTCATGATAAATTCTCAGAATAAGAATACTGATGATTACAGTGACAATGGGGATGACCAGTACAGAGCCATGAATAGGATAGATGCTCAAGGTCAATCAATCCAATTCCCATCCTTCACTCTATCTTCGCTCATATCTAAGCCGCAACCCAATACCTTTATAATGGCTTCTCAATGCTGGCAAGTACCTCAAGTTCAGCTTCCTGTTTGACACAGCGTAACAGTAAGGCCCAGAGAGGTAAACTGAACTGTCCTAGGTCATGTCATGAGTTGGTGACAAAGTTGAAACAAGAACCCAAGTCTGCCCTTTAAATTCTGTACTGACTTCACTGTCACCTGGTATATGTGATACAGCCTAGGAGTAAAATAATTAACCTGGGGCTAGGCTGCCAAGAATCCAGCTACCATAGAGGCAGAACCTTAAAAAACCAGGGAGGAATGGAAAAATAAGGAACCTTGAAAGCTAGGAAGTAAAGGAAGCCATAAATAAGTCCAGCACTAAATTAAATGAAGCTATTATTTGCTCTAAAGGCAGAGTAAAACAACTCCTCCTGCATCTCCATTTCAACAGCACTGTCGTTCTGTTCTGTTCTGGGGGTGAGACAGAGGGCAGGAAGCGGCATGCACTAAGGGAGCAGTCCGTATCATCCAGCACTGCAACAAAGAGCAAACAAGATGCAGGGGTAGTCAGTACAGCTGGACTAGAGAACCTCCAAAGGAGAACCCCAATATAGAAACCACAGCAGGTAAAAGGAATCCTCCTATCGGTGGACAATTGCTCAAAATTCTGGGCCATATATATGTAACGAGAAGACACCAGAAGGGACCAGAGACACGCTTGAGCCCTGTCTACAGGACTCAAACCACGGCCGACCACCCCCTGCTCCCCACGGAGTGTGCAAAGGAGGTGTGCAGGAAAGGGGCACGGAAAATGTCTAAGGACAACCGAAACAATGCTCCCGCCAGGCTTAGGAGGTGAGAACTCTCAGAAATGCGGTCCGCAGTGCGGTGACGCTCGTCGGAAACAGCTGCGGTGGCAGTGAAGGACACAGCCCCTCCCCCAGCACACGCCCTTAAACTGACAGCTCCGCAGGCAAACGGACACACACACAATGCCTAAGTAAGACTGGCCGATCGACGGACAGAGGGCGCCTCCGCACAGCGGACTTCCCACAGCACCTACGTAGAGACGCCGCCGCGGAGGCTGCAGGGCGGAAGTGCGTCACCGCCTTTCCGGCCCTCGAACCCGCGCCCGCTCTAGCATGCCCGGAGGCCATCTCCGCTTGTCGTTGGTCCTCCCGAGCCTCTCAGTCCCACTTTGCGGCTCTGTGTCACCCTCTTGCGGAGCTGCGGCCCTAGTTGGGAAGGCTGAGGCGTGCCGCGGGGCTCCTGGGGTTCGCTCTGGGTCGCTGGCCACTCGAGAGGGTTGGCCGGGCGGCTGCATGGGCCGATTTCCCCGGGGCAAGCGAGCCTCCGCCGGGTTAAGAACCAGTAAGGACTGCCCCTGCGTCAGGCCGCCCCTCAATGGCTCCAACTGGACTGGACCAGCTGGGCCTAGAGTTCAGTGCCGTGAGATAGGTCCAAGCTCCAATTCATCCTGGGCTGGCCGAGCCTGCGCTGGGCTGGCCGAGCCTGCGCTGGGCTGAAAACGTTTCCCCCTCCTCTGAGCCCCTCAGCCACGCTGGCGCCAGAATGGACATGCATCCGTCCTTTGGACCCGCCTGCCACTTGCATTGAACAGCACGTCCCGCGCGCTCCCCGACCTCCGTGTCTACCCCACCACCGCACGCAGCACGCACTGACCTGGCTTTGTCTTCCTCCGGGCCTCCACTTAATTACTACCTAATCAGTGTGGCTTTCCTGACTCCCCACCCCACTTCCCCATCTGCTCCTCTCCCATGCAGCACTTAACACAATTGTAATTACGTATTTGTTTAGGAACTAATATATTTCCCCCTTCCCTAGACCATACACTCCAAGAGGGCAGGGACCGTGTCCCTCTGATTCGAGGTTGGTTATAGCAGAAGTTCTGGTAGTTAAGTGAGCCGTTAATATCTGTTGAATGGATAGATGGGTCTGTTCCAAGGAAGGAGGGATTTAATAAATATAGGTGAGAATGAACGTAAGGTGATGCTGCGATCCGTTAAAGGCTAGGGGGCAAAGTTCAGCTCATGGAAGTTGGCCCACAATTTCTGACCGCTGATTCTAAGCCAGAGGAGAGTTGATGATACTGAGTACTTGCTGTGGTTGCCGCAGGCAACCAGAGAGGACTTCCTGGAAGCAGAGTGTGAACATTTCCAGCTCCCCACAAAGGGGAGCTCCACGAGACAAAGGGAACTCACTAGAGAGGGCATGTGGAAATCTGAGGAAACAAAGTCCCTATTTGTGGGTCACTTAGAAAGTTAAAGAGTAACCTGGGGGTTATCAGAATGGCTTGAATTGAGTCTAAACCTCACATTATTTCAGCAATGGCTTTAGAGTCAATGGCACAGCTTTCTCCTTCTTGGGCCTGCTGGCAGGGACCTGGCCTGACACCTCCCAGGAGGTCCCGAGAAAATGGTCAACTCCCCCCCACTGAAGCCAGGACAGTGGTAAGAGAAAGTCCCCACTACACTCTGAACCTACATCCTCATCATGAAATAAAGCAATTGGTTTGAATCCTTATCAACTCCAACATTTCATATTTGCAAGATTCCCCATCTGCCCTTGCTGGAGAAGTGTGCAAGCCAGCGGGGCCAGCAGTAGGGCTCCAGGCCCCAGGCTCAGGGACTGAAGTTTGAACCTCTGCTTGAAGGGTTGCCAGTCTGGGAGGCTGTTAGGGCCAATTTAATGTTAAAACCTGTTTAACCATTAGGGCCTGCTTAGCCAGAGCGACTCCATATTACCTAGGTAACCATATTGTTGTTTACATCCACGGACTTCATTCCGGGAATAAACGCCCCCGTAGTTCCTGGTATGGTTCTGGTATCGATTCCGGGAGTATATGCCTTAACAATAGAAGCCACGTACCTTGGGTCTGTGGTTATGCCCTATAAAACCAGCCTGTGAGATCGGGAGGGGGTCGCTCTCCTTGGAGGCGGCCCTGGCCGGTCAGTCTAACTTCTAATGCTTGGCATAGAATAAGGCTTTGCATAACTTTCACTTTGTCTGAGTCTCGTTCCTTTGATAACGGACCCCAACATTCTGGGGGCTCGTCTGTGATTAAAGGACGAGAACTGAGTCAGCATCAGAATTTCTGGGAAAAGCTTCCGGAGGTAAGATCTCGAGATTTTATCCTGCAGGATCTGATCTGTCTGTCTGGTTGCAGAGCTCCAGGGTGTAGCCCACTGGGGAGAAGCTGGATGCAGCATTGCTCCCCAGGGCTGGAATGGATGCGGGGACGCCCCATCCCTCCACTGGGAGATTGCCAGAGGGTTCGAATCCCCCTAGGCAGTCAGGGGACCGAGAAAATCCCCACCAGCAGCAGGTTGTATTTTTGAGTTGGGATTATATCTTGCACATCCTTAGACCTGATATCTGGTTGAGGAAGGGCTGCTGGGTCTGGTCTGCGGTTGTCTTTGTCTTGTCTTTTTGTTGTCTGTTGTGTTGTTTGTTGTGTTGGGAGAAATGGGGCAAGCAGAGAGTAAGGGACCTATGACACCCCTAAGTCTTGTTCTCCAGCATTTCAAGGATTTTCAAAGTAAAACCACCCAATTGGGTGACAAGGTTTACCCAGAAAACTCTCTAAAACTGGGAATCCTTTCTCTGCCTTCTGGCAGCACTTCCCCTTCTGTTTCTGCAGCAACTTGGGTGTGGCCTGCATAACTGGCCTCTAGACCATCCTCGGTGCTTCCCGCATCACGGCTGCTTCCCTCTTCACTGTCAAGGAGCAAGAAGAGCAGCCCCTGGACCTAACACCCCCCCACTCCAGATCTTCCCACCCTTGTCTCAGGTAAATATTAAAAGTGGAGTGGGTCCAGGTGAAACGTAAATCAGTATTTGAACTAAGTTAAGTTTGTTGGTTTAATTAAGATAGGCATGTCTTTAAAGTTACAGCAGTAAATGTGAAACTTCAATCAAAGTTCACTGAAGGTCAAATAAGCTCATGCTGTTTGTTAAAAATCTGTTAGCAAAGAAATAACTGAACTGATGGTTAATTGTCTGTCTCAAAGTTTTAATGGGTAATTGTTAAAGTAACTTTCAAAGTCTTTGGTAACCTGAAACTTCAAAGTTTTGGTTGGATGACAAATGGAATTAAATTTGTTGGACATCTAGGTCTTAACCCAATTAAGTCTTAAAGCATTGAGTACTTGATGTAGGTTTGTGCTTTTGACTTCTTACTGCAAAGAAACTAAGAATATTTAAATCTGTTGGTAAACATGTTTTGTGCTTAACTGATTCATAAATTTGCCATCTACAGAATTCTGTTGTAACTGTTCACAATTGGTTAATACTTAACCATCACTAGAAACTGAAATGTTTCTAAGAATAGAAAATTCTGCTAACTGTAACTAAGACTGATGGAAGTAAGGGAGATAACCCTATATGTAAAAAAGTAGGAGATACATAAGAAAGATAAGGAATGGGAATACATTTTGTTAAAGAAAAAGTAATTTTGTCCTAAATGAGATGGTTGTTTGAAAGGAAATGGCTTGGGACAAAACCTGGATACAAAAGAAAGTTGTAAAAGGTTTGTGAAGGGAAATTTTCAGAAAAAAAAAAAATTTAAGTATGGTCAGGATGGACTACCAAAAGAAAAACGCCATAAGGTTTTTATTAAAAGTTTTAATGTCGTCTGAAAAAACAGAGGAAAGGCAGTTGACTGATAGTAAGTTTTAAAAAACTGTACACGCAAAAAAGAGGGCCTAAGAAAGTAAATAGTTTTGTCTTAAAGTAAAAAAATATCTGGTTGCACCAGAACATGGAAGGAGATAATAAAAACTAAACTTGAGGGTATATAGTAAGTCGTAGAAGGCTCGGGGAAAGTGACTTTTATTTGCCTTGGTGTATAGGTTTGAAAGGAAACAATGAAATATGTTAAAAATTTGACCATATTAGATCAGTTTTGATGGATTTATTCACAAGAAGAGAAAAAAAGACTAATAAATCTTTTCCTGTAAAATGTTTCTGTTCAAATGAGGCATAATATTTAAGGAAGGAAGACTAAAGTCCTATGTAATGGCAAATCTATATTGGTGATCCATTCAAGTAAATGTTAAAATCAGAGGGCAGTAAATCTTGCCTTTGCCAGTCAGTCAGCCCCAGATATAAGGAAGAAACTTCAGAAAATTGAAGGATTTGAAGGGAATAATCTGACTGAGTTAGTGGGAATAGCAGAAAAGGTGTTTAACAACAGGGATACACAAGAAGATGAAAAATAGACTACAAAATAGTTAAAGTTTTGACATTACATGAGGCGGGAAGGAGACAGGAAAAAAAAAAAGGTCAGTGGGAAAAAAAAAGGCAGGTGGGAGATGGTCAATGAGGAAAAAAAAAAAAAACAAAAACCCTAAACACAGAGAAAGCAGGTGGGAAGGCTTAGATTCAGATCAGTGTGCTTACTGCAAGGAAAAAGGACACTGGGCCGGAGAGTGCCCTAAGAAGAAAACGGCAATGCTGGCCACCAAAGACTGAAGGGGCCATGGTTCAGAGCCCCTCCCTGAACCTCAGGTTAAAATTGAGGTGGAGGGGAAATCAATTGATTTTTTGGTGGACACGGGAGCCCAATTTTCATCATTACTAAAGCCTATGGGAAAACTATCTGGAGAGGAAGTCTAGGTACAAGGGACAAATAGCACAGAAAGATAGAAATGGACAACAGAAAGGACTTTAAATTTGGCCTCGGGAGTAGTCAAACATCAATTCTTGGTCCTCCCGAATGCCCCGTATGATCTGATGGGAAGAGATCTCCTCCACAAACTATGGGCTGGCATTCAGTTCTCAGAAGGAGACATGACTGTGACTTTGGGACAACTCACTGTGCAGATGCTTGTGGCAGCAGTAGGTGAACATCTCCTTTATGAGCCAGTCTCAAAACCAGAGGAGATAAGGGAGGGAAGCCTTCTCCAAACCCTACAGGTCGAATTTCCCGAAGTCTGGGCAGAAGGGAGACCTCCTGGCCTGGCTAAGGGACAACCTCCAGTAGTGGTACAGTTAAAAGCAACAGCTACGGCCGTTCAAGTCCGGCAGTACTCCCTCCCCTGGGAAGCAAAGAAAGGGATCAGAAAACAAATTAACCGCCTCTGAGGAGACGGGATCCTAGTTCCTTCCAAGTCTCCATGGAACACACCTTTACTGCCCGTCAAAAAGGCTGAAACTGGGGAGTACCAACCCGTTCAGGACTTGCGGGAAGTTAACAAATGAGTTGAAGACATCCACCCGACGGTGCCCAACCCCTATACCTTACTCTCCCTCCTAGGCCCCAAAAGAACTGTGTATACCGTCTTAGAACTCAAGGACGCATTTTTCTGCATACTTTTGGCAAGGGAGTCTCAACCCCTCTTTGCTTTTGAGTGGTCTGACCCACAGGAAGGGTTCCAGGGCCAGCTCACCTGGACAAGACTTCCCCAAGGATTCAAAAATTCACCCACCATCTTCAATGAAACTCTACACGAGTATTTGTGTGAGTACAGAATCACCAACCCAGGAGTCACTCTGTTACAATATGTTGATGACTTGCTAATAGCCGCTGAGGACTATGAGTCATGCTTTCGTGGGGTGGGGTGGAGGGACGACACAAAAACTCTCTTACAAACTCTGCAGGAAAAAAACGTATCGGGTGTCAACAAAGAAAGCACAGCTTTGTCAGAGCCACGCCACTTATTTAGGCTTTGATCTCCACAAGGGAGTGCGTTCACTGTCTGAGTCCAGGAAACAGGTGATCACCCAATACCCTGCCCCACCACACCCCAACAAGTGAGGGAGTTTCTTGGGACAGTGGGCTACTGCAGACTGTGGATACCGCAGTTCACGGAGATTGCCCAACCCCTCTACGAACTGATTAAGGGAGGACTCACTATGGTAGAGTGGATAGCTGAGGCAGAAGGAGCATTTTGAAAATTACAAACAGCCTTACTGAGTGCCCCAGCACTGGCCATCCCAGATGTTACTAAGCCCTTCCACTTGTATGTAGATGAAAAGGCAGGGGTGGCCAAAGGGGTTTTGACTCAGACTCTGGGGTCTTAGCAAAGGCCAGTAGCCTATCTTAGCAAAAATAAATAAATAAATAAATAAATAAATAAATAACTAGATCCAGTAGCGGCTGGGTTCCCCCATTTCCTCCACATAATTGCTGCCATGGCCCTCCTGGTGAAGGATGCAAGTAAATTAACTTTGGGTCAAAATCTCATCTTGACCACTACTCACGCTATCAAAGGCCTCCTCCGGACCCCACCAGACCGATGGATGACAAATGCCCGAGTGACAGGGTATCAAGCCCTCCTCCTCAATGAACTGAAAGTGATTTTCAGGCCCCGGGCAGTGCTAAATCCAGCCACGCTGCTGCCAGAAAAGCTAGCTGACCACCCACAGGACTTCGGGGAGGTCCTAACCCAGATCACAGCAATAAGGCCTGACTTCAGAGACACTCCCCTCCCGATGCGGAGATGACTCTGTTCACAGATGGGAGTAGCTACATGGCCGATGGAAAGAGGTATGCGGGGGCTGCGGTGGTTTCTCCTGAACATCAGCTCTGGAAGGCGGCCCTGCCACATGGAAACTTGGCGCAAAAAGTGGAGCTGATTGCACTCACCAAGGCACTGCAGATGGCCAAGGGTTAAACTGCCAACATCTATAGGTTCAGCAGGTACAGCAGGTAGCCTTTGCTACTCTCCATATACATGGGGCTACTTATAAAGAAAGGGCCTATTAACAGCAGAAGGAAAAGAAATTAAAAACAGAAAAACAATATTGGCTCTCCTGCAGGCTATTTGGGACCGGAAAGAGGTGGCCATTATGCATTGCCCAGGGCACCAAAAGGGGAATAATCTGGTTTCAAAAGGAAACCAATAAGCAGATGGAACAGCAAATACACTCCCGGCTCCAGCACTACCAGAAAAACCAGATTATTCAGAGGAAGGTTTAAAATATTTACAAAAATGGACTAAATTAGACTATGAAGGGGATTAGGCTAAGACTAGGACAGGAAAGTTAATTCTTCCTTGAAGACTAGGAAAAAAAAAATTAGTAAGCCAAATACATGAGGGCACTCATTTAGGGACACGCAAGCTTAAGGAGCTCGTGGGTAAACAGTTCCAGGTTTCTAAATTAGGGCGTATGGCTCAGGATGTGGCTGATAGATGTGCTCAATGTCAGGCAGTAAATGCGGGAGAAACTAGGATGGGAAGAGGAAAAAGAGAAAGAGGAAGGGAACCAGGAATTTATTGGGAAGTAGATTTTACAGAGATGAGACAGGGAAAGTACGGACACAAGTACCTGTTAGTTTTTGTGGATACCTTTTCAGGCTGGGTAGAGGCTTTTTCCGCCAAACACGAAATGGCAGGAATGGTAGCCAAAAAACTACTAGAAGAAATAATTCCTAGGTTTGGGTTGCCTCTCGCAATCGGGTCAGACAACGGCCCTGCATTTGTGAGTTCAGTCTCACAGGCACTGGCCAAGGCCATGGGCACTAATTGGAAACTACACTGTGCCCACCGGCCCCAGAGCTCCGGACAAGTAGAGAGAATGAACCGGACTCTTAAAGAGACCTTAACAAAGTTAATTCTGGAGACTGGCGGTGGGTGGGTGGATCTTCCCTTTGCCCTCCTTAGGGCGCGATGTACACCCTACTTAAACAAGGTTACACCATTTAAAATATTGTTTGGGCGACCCCCTCCACTCTGCCCATGGCTATAAGAGGTTGCCCTAGCAGAAATGACCGATCAGTCTGTACTCCAGTCACTTCAGGCATTACAGTCTGTCTTAAAAAGAGCCCACACAGGGATCCGAGCTGCCTACACTGAGACAGGGACAGAGGTAGAACCGCATCCTTACCAACCCGGAGACTTGGTTCGGATGCACCGTCACCGAGTGGAAAACTTGGAGCCCCACTGGAAGGGACCATTCATGGTCATCCTGACCACCCCCACGGCAGTAAAAGTAGAAGGCATCAGGGCTTGGATTCACTTGTGTCATGTCAAACGAGCCGAAAACAAGGACACCCCCCAGAAATGGGAGCCACTGCCGGTGGACCCCACTAACTGTGGACTAAAACTAAGACTCAAAAGGGTTTCATAACTTGGTCACTTTTAACCCTGTTCCCACTCAGCAGCAGCCAGGGGACACCTCATCGGCCTAAAACAGCCCAAGAGAAAATCAGAAAAACAGTAGATGAAACAATACTCAAGGTTAACAACACCTCAGGTCAGCCTGTTTTCACCCTCAAGAACTGGCTGAAGAGTCAAAGAATTGACTAATCTCCAAAGAAAAGGGGGGAATGTTAGGTCCAATTTAATATTAAAACCTGTTTAACCATTAGGGCCTGCTTAGCCAGAGCAAGTCCACATTGCCTAGGTAGCCATATTGTTGTTTACATCCACGGACTTCATTCCGGGAATAAACGCCCCCGTAGTTCCTGGTATGGTTCCGGTATCGATTCCGGGAGTAAATGCCTTAACAATAGAAGCCACATACCTTGGGTCTGTGGTTATGCCCTATAAAACCAGTCTGTGAGATCGGGAGGGGGTCGCTCTCTTTGGAGGTGGCCCTGGCCGGTCAGTCTAACTTCTAATGCTTGGCATAGAATAAGGCTTTTCATAACCTTCACTTTGTCTGAGTCTCGTTCCTTTGATAATGGACCCCAACAGAGGCTCTATGGATCGTTTAAAGATAAGGAAGGGAGAGATATGAAACTTAATAAGTGCTTGGTGCATTTCTGCTGAATGACCTAATAAATTAACGAATAAATAAATGCATGAGAAAATAAAGGTATGAATGGTCAGTAAATCATGGGGGTAGGGTGGGATCCAAGAAAGCTTTGTAGACATCATGCTGGAGCTGAGTCTGAAAAGATCAGAGCAAAGCCTAAAGCTGGTAAGGGGACTGTGACCATAACCAGAGACTTCTTTCTGAGCTTCCTTCTGTTCCCACCCCCTCCTCCCACCAGGTTGCAGCAAGTGCTAAATCGAAGAGAACACTTTGATCCCAGGGTTATTTAATATAACTTACAGCTACAGGGCAAGGTCCAGGCAGACAGACCTTTTCATCCCTAACTTGTCACAGCCTCTTAAAAGCTCTCTGACACACAGAGAACAGTGTGTCCAGAGCTTAACCTGGAAGGGCACAGGCATGGTGCTCTGGGGTTTGGTGCTCGGAGCCCTGCTGGTGTTCACCGTGGGGTTCCTGTGTCTGCTGGGGCCGCCCCGGCAACGCAGGCCCCAGGAGCCCCCTCTGGATAAAGGCCCTATACCCTGGCTGGGCCATGCCATGGCTTTCCGGAAGAATATGTTTGAATTCCTGAAGCACATGTGGGCCAAGCATGGAGATGTGTTCACAGTGCAGCTAGGCGGCCAGTACTTTACCTTTGTCATGGACCCCCTCTCCTTTGGCCCCATCCTCAAGGATGCACAGAGAAAACTAGACTTTGTGGAGTATGCGGAAAAACTGGTGCTAAAGGTATTTGGGTACCGGTCGGCGCAAGGAGACTACCGGATGATACACTCAGCCAGCACCAAATACCTCATGGGGGACGGCTTGGCAGAGCTCAACAAAACCATGCTGCACGGGCTGTCCCTGGTCATGCTGGGGCCCATGGGCCAGAGTCCAGATGCTAGTTGCTGGCGTGAAGACGGCCTCTTCCACTTCTGCTACAACATCTTGTTCAAGGCTGGCTACCTGAGCTTATTCGGCTATACAAATGACCAGGAGCAGGACCTGCGACAGGCCGAGGAGTTGTTTGTCCAGTTCCGCAAGTTTGACCTCTTGTTCCCCAGGTTTGTTTATTCCTTGCTGGGGCCCCGGGAGTGGCTAGAAGTGGGCCAGCTCCAGCGTCTCTTCTACAAGGCACTGTCCGTGCAGCACAACTTGGAAAAGAATGACATCAGCAGCTGGATATCCTACATGCTTCAGTATCTGAGGGAGCAGGGAGTAGCCCCAGCCATGCAGGACAAGTTCAACTTCATGATGCTCTGGGCCTCCCAGGGGAACACGGGTCCGATCTCTTTCTGGGCACTCTTGTTCCTGCTAAAGCACCCAGAAGCCATGCAGGCTGTGAAGGAGGAGGCCACCCAAGTCCTGGGGGAGGCCAAGCTGAAGGCCAGGCAGTCCTTCGACTTTGACGTCAGCATCCTGCACCGCACTCCAGTGCTGGACAGCGTGATGGAGGAGACGCTGCGTCTGGGGGCTGCGCCCACCCTCCTGAGGGTGGTACACGGTGACCACGTCCTGAAGATGGCCAACGGACAGGAGTACCAGCTCCGAAGTGGAGACACCGTGGCCCTTTTCCCCTATCTTTCAGTGCACATGGATCCTGACATCCACCCGGAGCCCACTGCCTTCAAGTATGATCGCTTCCTCGACTCCAATGGTAGCCGCAAAGTGGACTTCTACAAGGCCGGCAAGAAGATCCACCACTATACCATGCCTTGGGGCTCAGGTGTCTCCATCTGCCCTGGAAGGTTCTTGGCCATCAATGAGATGAAGCTCTTTGTCCTGCTCATGGTCATGTACTTTGATATGGAGCTCGTGGACCCTGACACACCTGTGCCACCTGTGGACCCCCGCCGCTGGGGCTTTGGCACCATGCAGCCCAGCCACGAGGTGCGCTTCCGTTACCGCCTGCGACCTATCGACTGAGCCCTGGCAAAGTGGCTGTGAGCCTGGCCTCCAGACCTCCCTTGGGATCTCCACCTCCTCCAGCCCTTCTGAAGCACCCCCCTTCCCTCGGGTTCTGTGGGATCTCCTACCTCTGTCCGGGTGGCCTTCCTTAGCTCTCTGGCTTTTCTCTAGCTACTTGATAGGCTTATCTATATCTCTTGAAATCACCGTCTCTCAGAGTGGGTTCTGCAGACCCCCCCTCTCATACAAAGTCCACAGGAAGGGGAACTATCTAGGGGAAACTTAGTTTTGGAAAGAATGCCTACCTTGACAAGTCCCGTGGTACAGAAACGGGTTATCGTGAGCCATGCAAACCCCTTGCAAATGCTACCCTCCACCCTTCCACCTCACTGTATTATTTCCCTCAATGCCTATTCCACATCCTGTGGAATTCAGGTTTGTCCAGAGCAACACAAGGCAAGCCATGTGTGTAATTTTTAATTTCCTAGTTGACACATTTTTAAAAAAGCAAAAAGAAACAGGTGAAGTTCATGTTTATGATATATTTAACTTAGCCCAATATATCCAAAATATTAGCATTTTAATATGTCATCAATATAAGAATATTAGTGAAATATTTTTACATTTCTTTTTCTTGTGTTGCCTTCAAAATCTGGCATGTACTTTTTCTCCTTGCAACATGTCTCATGTCAGACCAGCCACATTCTAAGTGCTCAACAGCCATGTGTGGCTAGTGGCTCCTGAATTGGATAGAGCAGGTCTGGAGACATGTTGCCTTTTAGATGGGAGTTATTCAAGGGGTCCCCATTCCGTGGGGACCCTCCACACCCCTACCACACCCCCACCCCAGGGTGATCCTAGTCTCTCCTCTGGTTTCCTCAACCATTGCTGAGCTTGGAGCCCTCTCTGACTTCCAGACCCTCATCCTCTCCACTGGGGTCCCACAGACCCTCTGACTCAGTTTGGCTCACGTAGAACTCAGCATCTGTCCCCCACCTCTGCCCTGAACCATGTCCTTTTCTGGATTTCCCTGTCTGTCTCTCCTCAAGACATCACCACCCATCTATCCCCCCAAGACAGATACAGAGATGACATCCTCTCCTCCCCAGCTCTCACCCACAGTCAGGCTCCAGTTCTGTCAGTTCAAGCCCTTGCAGTGTCTCTGAAACTGTCCCCTTTTCCCCACCCCCACTGCCCTGTGATAGCTCAACACTCTGCATCTCTCCACACCAGGCCTGCCTGGCCCTCTCTTCACCCTGCCCTTTCTCCAAACCTTTCACGTCTGATTGTCATTCTCTCACTTTTCTGGCTCCTCCACACACCTAACATTTAAGCTTTGCCACAGTTGGTCCCCAAATTTTCAATCCAGCACAATTCAACATTGCCAACTCTCTCTAGTGGAATGGTCTGTAGAGTTGCTTGCTTTAATGGCCAACCATTAGCTACGGGTGGAAATCTTCCTGGATCTCCCCCCTCCCATCCTCTGGCCAGAAATGAACTCCATCCCCTGAGGCTCCCCTAGCACAGTTTACATCACAGCACATCTGTTATGTGCCTTCAATTTCTGTGTCCTGCTCCCTCCCCCAGACTGGAGCTCATAGGGCTTGGTGTCTTATTACTTCATCTCTGATCCCCAATTCCCCAAATGGAGATTAAATGATAGAAAATCGACTCCATCTCAGCTACTTTACTTCATGTCCTCGAATCATTTCCTTCCCCTCCCTGGCCTCACTCAGCTTTCTGGCACAAGAAATGGTGACAATCCCATCACCAGGTATGCTTACTAGGGCTGGGAGAGGGTGAGAGTGTGTTGCTGGCTGCCAGAGCTGAGCTGCCCCGGACAGGAGGGGCAGATGCTGTGGGGACTGGCCAAGGGTCCTGCAGAAGGGGAGCCAGGCAGCATAGAACCCCCGTGAGGATGCCCAGTGGGGCTTCTCTCTTACTCATCTATCCCACATCTATGACTGATCTCTTCCTTTTTTTTTTTTTTTTTTTTTTTTTTGAGGCTGGCTGTTCTGTCCAGAGTTTTGCCACGATAACAGGCTGTTAGAGCAACTCAGGTAGGGCCTGGGGCTGGAGTTAGGAGTCTGTCCCCATTAGCTATGCGACTCTGGGCCAGAGTCTGCCCTTCTCTGGGTCTAGCTGCCCCAAAATGATGATGTCTGCCTGGAGCTAACAGAGCTCAAGCCAGTCAAGAGGAATATTCAGGAAGAATATTCCCTCCTATTCTGCAAGGGGCTAGGAGCACAAGAAAAAATGACATGGGGAACGCAGGAGAAGGTGAAGGGGACTGAGAGACTGGGAGCCACGACGGGGAGATTACCAACGAGGCTCTCCTGGCTCTCCACACAGCCAGGCCCTGTGCCGGATCAGGGCAAAGACGCAGAGCCTTCACACACTCCTGGGCCCTGTCCAGACCTAGGTGCTGCATCCCCTCATTTTCCCCACACCCAGAGAAATCTGGACCAGGGACCTGACCTGAGGGCCCAAGTCCATTGAGTCAAGAGGTCTCAACTGAAAGTGACTCCTTTTAGATCTCCCAGGAACTTCATGTTTGAGGGTATGCCTGGGACCAAGGGAATCCTCCATGGGTCAGGTTGAGATGAATACAAGTGTACCATCCCACAGTCATGGATATCCACCATAACAACAGCCTCCCAGGAAACAGTGAGCACCCAGAATTAGAGTGTGTGCACAGAGCCCAATGCCTACCCAAGGACAAGGGAGGGCCCCATGGGAACTGTAGTCCTATGTGCTTTGCATGAGGGCTGGACACACTCTCTACAAAGATGACCCTTCCTTCCCTACCAGGGGCCTTGAGGCAGTAGGAAGACTGAGACCCCCAGGGATACATTTAGTCACTACCTATTCTGACACAACAGGCCTGACCCCCCAATCCTCATTTCTGTACCAGTTTCTTCTCCCTCAAAGAATAGCCCACAATGTGTATTCTATGACGATAGCTTATAACAGAACGAGATCTGGGGTGACATGCCAGTGGCAGATTTGCAGGCATCTGGGAGAGAAAAGAGGTTTTTGTGTTGGTTTGGCTTGGTTGTTTCCACCACCACCCCCATAGGTAATAACTGCTGTAAACCCTCACACCTTCACAGAGCAAGGTGGGCAGCCTTGCTCCCAGGCAGAGCCATGCCTGTCCTTCCCGGGTCAGCCAGGGGAAAAGTCCGTCTTGCATTGGAATCTGAGGGCCAAGAGAATCCTGGGAGCCTTCCTTCCCAGGAAAGAGCAGCAACCAACATCCAACATCCAGGCTGGGAAGTAAGGTCAGGATGAAGGGGGCTCTGTCCTGGCCTGGGCTGCGAGAGCCCACCTCCAATTCCCTCCCTGACCAGTGCCCTCTGTGTGTAGTCAGAGCCCTCAACATGGTCAGCAGCAGTCAATGGTAAGGAAGACAGTGAGAGGGATCAACGTGTCACCTGTGGCCAGCCCTTCTCCTTCTCCTTGGGCACAGGCTTCAGGGCCCTTTTTATACACCTGCTATTTGCAGAGAGCACATACCCACACCTACACAGCTAGAGGAAGACACACAGGAACACACAGAAAACCCATGGGCACAAACCCAGACCCATGCAGACACAGTGACATGTTCATGTCGGACCCACATACACAGCCATATGTACTATGCACAGCCCACACGGCAACACACACACACACACACACACACACCAGTGCTGGGGACAAGCCCTGTCAGGCGCTGGCATACCTTGTCCCATTCCATCTGTGCATCATGGATACAATGTCGGAGACTCTGGGTCGCTAGACCCTGTCAGTACAGTCAGGCTGCTCTGTGGGCAGGCCTGAGGTCCCCCCTGGGGCAGATTTCAGGAGCTCTTAAGTAGAACCGCATCCCCCACATCCTCAAACAAGTCAGCACCTTCAGAGCCAGAGCTCCGTTTCCTAGGGCACCATGGGAGCTCAGAGTTCTTTGTGACAGTGGGAATCTGGGGCCTTGGGACAGAGAACTAAAGGCACAAGAGTTGAGTGAGATGGAGGACGGGAAAAGCAAAGCGTATAAAACCAACAGAGTCAACTCTGGCAACAACCAGGGACAGCCCTGCTCATGACACATGGGCCGTGACTAGAGTATCCGAAGCTCAGGGGGAAAGAAGAAAGAACGGCAGAATACTAACCACCTGGTCCATTCTCTATCCATCCATTCATTTTAAAAATGCTCAATGAACCTCTGTTACGTTCTGAGCACTGGCTTAAGCACAGGGGACGCCGATTTAATACGTGGCAAAGTCCCTGATCTCCTGGAGCTTCCATATAACCAGCCCTATGTTCTCTTGTCCTCCAGTCTATCCGTCTGTAAGTTTCCTTCCATGCATTACTGCCTGCCAGGCTCTGTGCTGGATTTTCAGGACAGACACAGCCGGATGTGGACAGGTTGTACTGTGGGCCAGTACAAAACCTCTCCCTGGGGAGAGGTTTTCAGTGGCCAGGACAGATGCTAACCACTGGAGACAGGAAGAGGGAAGCACCCAGGCAGGGCAGATCAGCCAGGAATCGGACCGCAAGTGACAAAACAGCCCCACGTGAAGGAATATATTGGTTCGTGTAACTGTCAGGTCCAGGACCGGGATGAGCTTCAGCCATGCCTGGATTCTGGGGCTTCCACACTGCCCTCGGGGTCTGCGCACTCACTGGACTATCACCTCACCCTCTGAAGTTGGAGTTGATGAAGGAGAACCCCCACACACACACACCACACATCCTCTTGGCTTCAATCTCAGGCCTCTGTTCTAGCATGTTCTAGTTGCTGCATTTCACAAGCTCTATCTGGGTCCTGTGCCCATCCTAAATGAATCACCGTGCCAGGGAAAGGTAAGGCTGGAAATGGACCAAGTCCTGTGCTCTACATGAATGCCACCCAAAGCACAAGGCAGAGGGAAAAACAAGTGGTTTCCCAGAGCAAGCAGAATTCCATTACAGAACAAGGATGAGAGGACAGCTGGCTGAAAAATGACCCCTGTTGCACAAGAGAGTGGGCAAGCATAAAACAGGGAGGTGGAAATGTGTAAGAAACAAGGGGTGGGGCACCCAGGTGGCTCATTGGGTTAAGCCTCTGTCTTTGGCTCACGTCATGATCTCAGAGTCCTGGGATAAAGCCCCACATCCGGCTCTCTGCTCAGCAGGGAGCCTGCTTCCTCCTCTCTCTCTGCCTGCTGCTCTGCCTACTTGTGATTTCTCTCTGCAAATAAATAAATAGAATCTTAAAAAAAAAAAAAAGAAAAGAAAAGAAACAAGGGGTGCCTGGTGTCCAGGAAATGAGAAGTAATGAAGGAGTATAAGGTCAAGCTGGTAAATGGGATTCTTCTTGTGAAAGCTCCAGTCTTGAAGCTGGACAAAGACTTTAGACTTGCTTGTGCAGGCCCTAGGGACCCCCGAAGGCTCCAGGGAGGGAACATGGGAAGCAGAGGGAGGGTGATCCTCCTGGATTATTGGGAACACGTGTTCACTCTGCCTCCCACCTGCCAACTCTCACGTTCCAGGGAAGTCCCCCAGGCCCCCGTAGTGGAACCCTTCCCACCCCTCCTGCTTGCCGGACCCTTGGAGCCACCATCAACACTGTGACATTAAACAATATTGCAGCAGTACTTCCCCAGCTGAGCTCCAGGGAAGGGAGCCAACTGGTGGGTGGCAAGCCTGGGACTCCTTTGAGAAAGACTGGAGTGATGGCTGCTGGTGAGGTGATCATTCTGGCCTGTGGGTGCAGATCAGATGACGGGAGAGCATGATTACAAGAAGCACAGCAGTCGGTTGGGAAGCTACTCTAGCAATTCGTGCACCAGAGTCTGGTTTCATGGACAACCACAGGGTGTGGCAACATGGTCCCTGAAGCCTCTGGAAGGAGGGCTTTGGGTGGATGCCCAACAGAGCTAGGTCCCATCCACTCTTGCCAGACTGTGGTATGATCACTCAGGCTTAATTTTCCCCCATATCACTCTTGCTACAGGAAAGCTCAGCCTGCCCCTCCCCGAGGTCATTCATGCCGGTCATTTCTTCTTGGGCGGTGAGCCTGCTACTCTCAGAGCAGCTGGACAGTGGGGCCTGTGCTGGGCCAGGTGCCTGGTGACGCCTGAGCACAGTGGCGAGGAAAGCTTTCAGGTACTGGCGGAAGTGGCGGCTGGAGAAAGCGTAGAGAATGGGGGTGAAGCAGCAGTGAAGGAAGGCGATGCTCTCGGTCACCTGCAGAGCATAGTCTAGCTGCTTGGCAACCTCGCATTCCCCAAAGATTTGCAGGTCCAGCAGTGAGTGCAGAAACAAGGTGAGGTTGTACGGGAACCACAGCACAAAGAAGGCCACCACCAGCGCTGTGACGATCCTTAGAGCCCGGCCCTGGCCCGGGGGCCTCAGCCTGACCAGGACGCAGCCAATGCGGGAGTAGAAGAAGATCATGACAAGGAGCGGAAGGAGAAACCCCAGGAGGTTCTGCTGGAAACGGAGAAAGAGCTTCCAGATGGTCGCATGACCCCCAAAATCTGCATAGCAGTTCCACACACCCGTGGGGTTTTCATGTGTCTGCACAAAGACCATGTCAGGGACAGAGACGGCCAGGGCCACAGCCCATACCGTGGCAGCCAGGAGCAGGCTTTTGGCCCGGGTTCTCAGCCTGTGGTGGGGCTGAGCATGGACGATCTCCAGGTACTTGTCCAGACTCATGCAGCTAATGAAGAAGATGCCACTGTAGAAGTTGATGGTGTAGAGGGTGCTCACCATCTTGCACAAGAAACTCCCAAAGACCCAATGCCAGGCCACGGAAATGCCCCAGAAAGGCAGTGTCACCACAAACAGGAGGTTGGAGATGGCCAGGTTCAGCAGATAGACCTCAGTCATCCGCCTGCGAGGTATATACCGAAGCAAGACCACTAGAAGAAGGAGGTTCCCGCCCAAACCCAGCACAAAGATCAGGCTGTAGAAGATTGGCAGGAAGATCTTGCCAAAGGCCAGCACCTCGTCCTTCCTGCAGAGCATGAAAGCCACCTGGTCCAGGTAGTACTCATAGTCATAGAAGGAGCTGCTGTTCTCAGAACTTGTGACCTCAGTGGTGGGTGGCAGAGGGGAGGTGGTGGAGGCCATGTTGGGAGGACACGCCCAGTTCTGGAGCTCTGTGGGCCAGAGTACAGTGGGAGAGAAAGAAGATGAAACCAGGCATTCTTTACCGTTCTCCAAACCCACTTTTGCTATTGCTCTGGGAGGCCCTGCACACTCTTCACATCGACATCAGTACCTGTAAGCTAGCGAGGAAGAGCACAAGTGTGGGGAGGCTGAGACTACCACTTAGAGCTATGTCACCCTAGGTGCGTGGCTTAACCTCAGGTGTTTCCATAGGACTCCCTTCTTTCATTATGGCTTCTCTTCTTTATTTTCTCTTTCATCGTTTGAAAGAATTGATAATGTCTCTCAGATTTTTCTTTATTATTTAGGGGATACCAGGTCACCTGTGTATTATCTCTCCATACTCTTCCTCATGTATGCCTTATAATTATTCTTCTTTGTGTGCCTTATTTAAAAAAAAAAGATTTTGTTTATTTACTTTGACAGAGAGAGAGGTCACAAGTGGGCAGAGAGAGACGGGGGGAAGCAGGCTCCCTGCCGAGCAGAGAGCCCAATGTGGGGCTCGATCCCAGGACCCTGACTGAGATCATGACCTGAGCTGAAGGCAGAGGCTTAACCCACTGAGCCACCCAGGCGCCCCCTTATGTTGGTTTTTTTTTTTTTAACAAGCACTTCTCTTCAGTGGCTTATTTTATGCATAAATATCTAGTGTGTCCACTCTGACTTTCAATTTTCTTGACATCTATCACCTAAGGATTTCCCTTATTTTTGTTATTTTTAAAACACTTTATTTAAAAATATTTAGTTTTATATCAATATTTTATTTACAAATATTTAATATTTTAAAAAGAAAAACATTTTATCCAGTATATGTAGTTTTGAAGCAGAAAGGCAAGATCCATCCTCCTGAGCGACTCAGAACCTACTAAACTTTCCATACCCCCATTCTTCCATATTTAAAATGATACTACTAATAACAGTACCTGCTTCGTGGGGTTCTTGTGAAGCTTAAATGTGATCATTCATGTAGAGCACTTCACACTCTAGGAAAGGAGTGCCCAGAACAGAGTAGGCACTCATTGAATGTTAGCTTAAATTATTGCCTTGTTGAGAACTGAGTCCATCATCTTCCCACCAGTGTCTTCTCCTCTCTTGCATCTCTCTAACTGAATGGCACCACCAACAACTCAGTCACCTAGGACTGCAACGTGGGAGACACCTCGGATTCCTTCTTCACCCCCCACCCCACCACCACCTGAGAATCTCTACCTCCTTACTTACTGCCATTTGAATATGTCCAACATTTCTAAGTCCCATAAAAATGCATACAAGATACTCGTTTAATAGAATTAAAACAAATGAAACAAAAATACTTTGAAGGAGTTCAGAGAGATGAAAGGGAAAGCAGGGAACTGATAGGCACAGCGCTCAAGATGGGGGCTGCCTGGGTAGAAGCCGGAGGCATGGGAGGAGGGCAGGTCACTGTCTATGGTCAAGTTAGTTCCCTCTGGGGCAGTGGTTTCCCAGGTTTTAATTGTTTTATTAAAAATGATTTTTAAGGGCACCTGGGTGACTCAGTGGTTTAAGCTGTCTGCCTTTGGCTCAGGTCATGATCCCAGGTCCTGGGATTGAGCCCCCAGTCAGGCTCCCTGCTCAGCGGGGAGTCTGCTTCTCCCTCTCCCTCTTCCCCTTCTCCTGTTCATTCTCTCTCCCTCTCTCTCTCTCTCTCAAATAATTCAATAAAATCTTTAAAAAATAAAATAAAATAAATGATTTTTAAGAGAGAGCCTCACATGTGCCAGTGATAAGAATCTGTGATGATTCCCATTCTGTGTTCCAGGAGACAGACTTCATGTTCAACACGTTAGATTGTTTGCCAATGAAGAAGAGGGTTTTGGAGGAGAGAGTAGGAGATAAAAAAGCGGCATTCAAGGAAGCAATCATGCATGGCCTCTGGAGTAGGGCCTATAGGCTAGGGATTACGGTTCATAAACCAAGAAATACAAATCAAGCCCACTTTGCACTTCTGTGCTTTATTTGTTATTCTTTTATTCAAGAGAGATTGAACTTTTTAATATGTTCAATGCCTTTTTGTATGTCTTCTGTGAAGAGTTCTTTGTTTTAATGGATGGGATTCTCATTTTATAAGAGGTTTTTTGGTAGGGATTTAGCTTCTTACTTATACATTGCAAACATTTGCCCCAATCCTTCCTGGTAGAAGTTTTGCCTCTTTTCCCCCGCAGGAAGAACTCTGAAAGAATTGTTGACTCAGGGCCTCAGCTGACCCAGCCTATATCCATGACACCTGGACTTCACAGCTGATGGAAATATACTATGTTGCCGAGACAGAATGTCTCCCAGGGAAACCCCTGAGTCTTCCTGCTCAGTGAACCTCTGCACCACCCTTGGGCTCCTATCAAATGGCATCTGCCAAATGGGGAAAATCACACACATGCCCAGGTCTGCCTAGAAGTTCAGCCTGGGTAGCTTTATCTAGGGCTGGGCTCTGGACTGGCCTCAGGAAATTTGCCTTGTGCCTTCCTTTCCTGTTCCTCCATTTCCCTCCTGTGCATCTGGGGTCTCCTGTCCCTGATCCCCTCCTTTTCCTAGGCAGCAGTAAGGGCCATGGCTGGTGTTGGAGTCCATGAGCTACTGGGGTTGGGAGGAGTGAGTGTTCTTCTGCACTTGGGCCTGATTAGGGATTATTAATTAAAAGTTGTCACTAACTAAACACCAGCTCTTCTGGTCCAGCCAGAATTACTGACGTTGATCCTGACCTGGTTTCTCAAAGTCCCCTCTTTAACAAACAACCAAGTCTGATGATTGCTTTGATCAAAGCCAGAAGTCAGGGTCAGCAGGCTCCAGGCAGGCCAAGATCACCTTTACAAGGTTCCTTCCCCTTGGAACACTGTTCCCTTCCCTCTCGTGGCCTCTGGCCTCCTGATATTTCACTCTGGGAATCTTTCCAGGTTGCCTTGAACTCTGAGACCATGAACCCCATGCCCCAGATTGCCCTTCAGGTCCCTGTCAACTCACACCTACCTGTTCCTCTGGATTCACTGGGGTTTTTGTTTTTTGTGTTCACTCTTCTTTATGCCTGAATTCATTTGGTTTATCCAGCAATACCTTGAGAGGAATAAAGGAGGGTGTCAGTTATATACATGCTGGTGGGAATTAGCAGTATGAAGTTCTGTCGTGTAACCTTTGGGGAAATCTAGGGAATCATATGGAGACGGAGGATTTAAAGAGGAGGGAAAACAAAGGTGAGGCGAGCAGAGCTTCCCCAACAATGACGCCAAGGGCACAAAGGCAAACTACAGCTTGTCTCTGGAGCAGTAACATCACGGTCTTTGTGACTCCCTGAGGCTGACAGCCTGGGCTGGCTCCAGCTTTGACTCAGCAAGAATCTCTGGCCGGAGAGTAATGTCCCCCCCTGAGGATCTAGGGCTTGCTTCCCTGGGCCTCTCAGAGAAGTCGCAGTTGAGGCAACAAGAGAGAGGATATTGCTATGTCCATCTAGGCAAGAAGGCAATGATGTTAGTTGAGCTCCCTCTAAGAGCTGAACACCCGGAGGCAATTTTCTCCTTTAATCCTCACCATAGCTCTGAGAAGCAATACTACTGTGATTCCCATGTTCTAGATGAGGAAACTGAGGCTTGGAATGGGTGCAGTCCCATTGCCCCAAGCTTCAGATCAGCAAATCGGGGACCCAGGATTGGATGGCCCCAACAATATAAGGTAGAACTGGTGACCCTTTCCCTCTAGCTCCCTTTTTCAGTATGGCCAAACCTGAAGTTGAAGGATGGGCCTCTGGTAGCAGGATTTCTGACCTTAGTAACCAGTGGCAGAAAATATCCAAAGTCGTTAATATGCTGGAACAGCTCCCATAGGCTTGCGAGAGCCAGTTATGCAACATCTGGGAGGCATCCAACAAACGATCGTAGAATTAACCAATTCCGCATTTGGGGATTTTAAATTGGTAGCTTGAAATTGATCATGGTGGGGCTATTTATACCGTTGCAAATGCTACAAATTGGAGCTTCCTCTCCTTCTTGCATGTGCCCCCACCACCACCTCCATCCCTGAGAGCTGGTTATTAAACCTTTACTGGAATACCCCTGATCAAGACCCCATGAAGCTTGTCCTATCCCTGTCCATTTCCCTCTGTCCCTGTCTGTGTCTCCATCACCTTTTCTCCTCTACCCGCCACATCCGTCCTGTAGCTGCCCTCCTCTCTAGCCAAGGACCCTTGGGACAGAGTCACATGTAGGTGGCCCGTGGCACGGTCGTACTGAACATGCTGCCCCCAGTGCAGCTGTGACTAGTGAACAAATAAACAAGCTCAAATGTTGCCCCAAAAAGCGACACCAGCTTTCAAAATGTAAAACCAAGAATAACATCTGAGATCACTCCTAGTGAACAAAAATTATGCTGGCCTCCTTACAATTTAGAAATCATATCCTTTAAAATGCAACCCCAATTCTCCCTTCCCAGAATTCTCCCTACCCAGGCTGCTAGCCTGGTGTAACTCCTGCCCTGAGGCCCAGCACTCGCAGAAGGCCACTCTTCAGCCTTGGTGCCTGTCTCCTTGAGTGGTGTCACATTGTGAGAATGGCTTGTCTCCTCTGCGAGGCAGGGGTTGGAACTCACTAGCACAGGGCTGGCATCTGAGAGGCGTTCAGCAAGTGACCGTGGACTTAATCAGTACTGTCACCTTTCTTCATCCCTTCTTCCCACCACATTTTCGCCTTGCTTGGCTTTTCGCCTTCCCCCCAACTGGTGCCCTGGACACAGCAGAGCCAAGACCCTTCTTGTGTGGGGCATTTCCCCAGCCTGGGCCAGCCCTGCCACAGCGGCCTTGGAAACCCCTAGCCGTGGAGCACGTCTGGCCCACTGCTCTCCTTGAGCCACGTTCAAGTGCTGTCTCCAGCTGGCACAGCCTCCCTGGACCAATGTCACAGGATGTGCCCTCTGACCACCCCCAGCTTCCTCCCTCAGGAGGCTCCCCTAACTGCTCTGGGAGGACTGGGGTGGAGATGGAGTCCAAGGCCAGGACTCCACCCTGGCCCAGCTTGGAATGGACTCCCTCTGCCTATTAATCTGGTTTTACCATTCTGCATTTCTGGCCTAGCTGTGGCTGGAAAAATTGAAGCAAGGAGTTAGGAAGTGATGCCCTCTCCAACCACGGAAAGTGCTCTGGCCTTGGGACATACATAGAGGAATACTTGCCTTTGGGTGAACTGGTCACAGCTGGGGATCGTTCTATTTTCTTCCCCCTGGGTTTGAGAAAACACCAGATGTTAAACCTTACTGCCTATGTGACACTTTCAACAACAGTAATAAACACCCACCACTTCCATAGCACTTGTGCTGGGCCAGGCTCTGTTCTCAGAACTCCATTCATTTCTTCCTGGAGGCAGGTGCTATTGTCATCTCCATTTTACATATGAGGAAAGTTAGTCACAGAGAGGCTTAGGGACTTGCCCGAGGCCACACAGCTACTAAGTCACAGAGCTGGGCATTGAAAGTAGGCTGAGTCTGGGCTTGCTCATTAAAAGACAAGGGTGCAAGGGGCACCTGGGTGGCTCAGTGGGTTAAAGCCTCTGTTTTCGGCTCAGGTCATGATCTCAGAGTCCTGGCATCATCGAGCCCCGCATCGGGCTCCTTGCCCAGCAGGGAGCCTGCTTCTCCCCCTCTCTCTGCCTGCCTCTCTGCCTACTTGTGATCTCTCTCTCTCTCTCTCTGTCAAATAAATAAATAAAATCTTCAAAAAAAAAAAAAAAAGACAAGGGTGAAGGATGGGGACTAGAGATGAAGTGACCGATCAGGCTGCTACTGTTGCTTGGGGGTGCCTGAATGGAAGAGGCTGGGGGGCTGATGGTATGTGAGTGAAAAACAGGGAAAGGAAATGCCAGCCATACAAGGCGGACCCGAAGAAAGAAGTTTAGTGTCTCAGGAATGGCGCACTGGGAGAGAACTCATGAACTCAGTTGGGTCTCTGCTTCACTGCTTGGTTTGGAAGGCCCTTGGGCTTGAACTTAGGGCCCTGCCAGCCCTAACACAAAGTCAAGGCTTCCATCCTGGAGCCCTTGACTTGCACAAGCCTATCTTCTGGCCCATAAAATAAAGAGTACACACAGAAAAGAATGTTGTGAGGAGTAAATGGCATGCAATCACTGTAACACCATAGAGCTAACACCATAGAGCCCTGACGGCGTTCCGGGTGCTGAGACAAGGAGCTTTACTTGTGTTGACTTATTCAATCCTCACATTTACCTTACAGAAGTTATAGAAGTTCAATACTATTATCAGCCCCCTTTTATAGCCGACAACACTGAAGCACAGGGAGGTTAGGGAACTGGCCCAAGATCACACAGCAAGTGAGTAGTAGATTCAGGAATTGAAACCCAGATTTTTAAAAAAGATTTTATCTATTTATTTATTTATTTTGAGAGAGAGAGAGAGAGAGAGAGAGCATGGGGAGAGGGGCAGAAGGCAGAAGGAGAGGGACAAAATCTCAAGCAGACTCCACGCTGAGCGTGGAGCCCAGCACGTGGTTTGGCTGGATCTCACAACCCTGAAATTATGACCTGAGAACCAAGAGTCGGACACTTAACCAACTGAGCCACCCAGGCGCCTCTCCCAGAGTCCACGCTCTTCAACACTAAGTCATACTGCCTCTCAAAGAAAGTCCCCCTCTGCCAAGCTTACTGTGTATTAATGTACTCACTTCACCCAACAACCTTGTGAGACAAGCACTATTATTATTCTCATTTTACAAATGAGGAACTGAGGCTCAGAGAAGGGGACTAACTTGCCCAAGGACACTCGGCAGGTGTGCTACAGGGTCAGAAATGAAGTCCCTGCAGCACCTTCAGGGCCAGAGCCCTGGACCACACACTGGGAGCTCCACTGCTGGGAGCCCTGATCTCAGACTCATGGGAGGCACAGCTGCCCTCTTCATGGTCCACTTTGGGAAGCCTTGCATTTGGATTCATTGTGATGTATAAGACACAGTGGAAACAATAGTAACTGGGTCCCGACATTTACACAGGGCTCCTTACCTCTCCAGACTCTTAAGCCTGCTCCTTGCAAGTCGTCCTGGGTCCCTTGTTAGAGGCAGCAGGTGTCACCTCCCTGGTTTCTCAGGAAGCCCAGAACCACACTACAAGTCAGGCACAGCTGACCTGAGTCCTGAATTGCGGAGCCCTGGACCATGGCACGATCTCCCTCTCTCTCTCTTTACTTTTTTAGCATGTATTTGTCCTGAATACCGAAGTAACATATGTGCAATGTAAAATGCGGAAATATAAGAGAAAAAAATAGAAAAGAGGCTGACTGCTTCCAGGAATAATCTTTGGGAATGTTTTGGTGTATCTTGTCTGTTTTCATGTCCGGAGCTCTGTCCACTGCACTACACCTCTCTGGGTTTGTGGAATCACAGAGCCTGGCTGGAAGAGAATGCCTTTGTCCAGTCCCCTGCAGGGCGTAAGTGCTTTTGAAGTTTACTCCTGCTCCCTGGGAGATGCGAGGCCCGCCTGCTCCCCATGCTCCCTGGGACCCCACATTACTCAATGTTTCCTGGCTCTTATCAGGGACTGGGGATGTTTGTGACATTGATAAAATCACAAGCCAACCCCTCCTTCCAAAGCTTATTTCAGTTAATAAAAACGAAGTGGTTTTAGAGCCCAATGCTTGAAGGAGCTGCTGCTGGAGAAGAAGGTATAATTTTCATGTCTTTCCTGAATCACTTTTGTTTTTTTCTCCTTTGTCTCTCTCATTGTTGCCTGAAATCTTACCACTAGGGCTCTCTGCGTTTATATTTCAGCATGATGCTTGGTTCAGAATGAAACAGTCACCACCTCCACTACCCGCAGGGAGGGTGGGACACTCAGCATGGTGCGGCACGGAAGAATAAACAGAATAGATGAGTCCACTTCTTAACGGCTGAGTTACCCTGGGCAAATTATTTAACCTCTCTGAGCCTTACCTAGCAAATGTCTCCTTCCTGGAGTGTTTATAATAATCAAATGAGTGTCTGGCACCTAACTATTGGTTCCCTTCCAGGCCCCAAAATAACCCTTGGCTCAGCCCGGGATGGATAAGAGGAAATCTTGAGACTGTCTGGGGCAGAAGAAGGGGGTCTAAGGAGAGAGTGCAGACATATGCAAAAGAAGACCGCAGAGCTGGGGAACCTCAGCCCTGGGAGGGGGAGCTTTAAAGACCATCCCTGTCTGTCTCCATGGGGAACCTGAGGCCCAGGGAGGAAAGGGAATGCCTGAGGTACTCAGTTGTCTGATACCAACTCTCGGGGACTTCCAGAATCCACTAAAGCAGATTCTCAGAGCTGGAGTCAAGGGGAAAGGGGTCGGCAGACTGCCTCACTCCACAGCTGCTGAGGCAATTGCTCCAAGAGTTGCCCTAGAGAGAATGTTCTACCTGACCCATTCGCACTTCCCTCTCCCCACACCTGTGGCCACTCTCTAAGCCCCTGAACCCAGTCTCCCTCTCCGCAGCCCTCCGGGTAGGGCCCACCCCAATCCCACCATGGCCACAACCTACCAGAGCCAGACCCACTTGCCTGGGGGTGTCCAACCTCACCCAGGAGGAGAGCAGCAGCGCCTGGGTCCTGCTTCCTCAGAGAAGTGCAGAGAGAGTATGAGTCCTCCCCCTCTGGGATCAGCCCTGCACACATCCTGCTTTTAAGGCGGGGACAGAGCATCCCTTTGCGCCTGCCACAGCCTATTTCCCTCCCTGGAAAGGAGTCAAGCCCAAAGGACCGCCCCTCATTAAGGAGCAACTCCCCCCACCCCAAGACAATCTAATGACTTTAGAAAATATTCCTCCCCAACCACACCTCTCTGGACCAGTTCCCGGGCTGCTGCACCAAGGAGATGAACAGCTCCAGGCCAGACCTTCAGGTCTTTGCTAGGCAGCTTTTCCCAACTCCATCCAGCTGCATTGATTTCAGACACCTCTCCGGCACGATCGGACTACCTCCTCCCCCACATCTCCTCCGGCCAAAATTCCCACCAAGCAGACCCGTGTCTGCCTCCCCAGAGAGTCAGGAACATTCTCATCTCCTAGACTTTCCAAACCATCTTCCCTCCTCCCCCACCCTTCTCCCTCTAGGACTCACATCACAGCATGTATCTCTGCCTGTTTATTTGTCTGCTCTCCTCCTGGGTCAAGAACTCCCAGGGCAAGGACCATACTTGACCAACCAACCTGACACTAGGGCCAGGCAAGAGCAGAAACTCATTGAATATGTGTGCGTGTGTGACATTCTGCCTGCCATATGCATGCCAGTATGAGGGTAACTCTCTGCCAGGACAGCACCTGTGGTCTGGGGGCAACATCTCAGCCACCTCCACCTCCACCCCCACGGCCAGCCTGATACACAGCAAGAGCTTGGTCCTGCTGTCCATACCTGAATTAAGCAGTAACAGAATAATGCCTGGTGGTCACAGGTACTGGCATTGGAGTCACACAGTGCCAGACTTGAATCTGGCGCTCTGTGTACCTATGTGTGATCTAGAGATGGTGGGTTCACCTCTCTGTGCCTTGGTATTCAGATCTGCACTGGGGATGGAGACCCTGTCTTCTTCAGACCGTCATGATGAGAACTAAATTGTCCCCAGAGAGATGGGCATGGACCTGGGGTCCACAGGCCACATAGCATGGAGGTCAAACTGTGATGGGTTTTCACCCCAATAGAGGGGAGCAAAGGACCTTCCAAGTGAGTGGGTCTCCAAGTCTCTCCAGGCCAAATAAATGCTGGAAGGATAAAGAATAGGGAGATGGCCAAAAGAAGCCACAGAGCCCTGGTTCTACCCTGGGGATGGATAACCTTTAAAGATTGTCTTGTTTTCATTCTGTCTTTCATTCTTCATTAAGTCTCTCAAGAGAAGTAGAACAGCTAAGTTCTAGAATCTAGGCTCTTTCCTCCTCCCCCCACCACCTTATTCAAATTTTTTATTTTAAGATAATTTTTAGACTTGTAAAAATTGTGCACAGAATTTCTATACACCTGTCAGGCAGTTTCCCCTAATGTTAACCACAGAACCACAGCATAATGATCTAAACCAAGAAATGAACATTGACACAATACCATTCTACGGACCTTATTCAAATGTCGCCAACTGTCTCACTGATGTCCTTACTCTGGTCCAAGATCTGAAGCAGACTCCCACATTGCATTTGATTGTCGTGGCTCCTCAGTCGCTCCATTTCGGGGGCAGTTCCTCCATCTTGTTTTGTCTTTTATGACCTTAATAATTTTGAAGAGGAATGTAGAACGTCGCTAACTTTTGGTTTGATACTTCTTCAAGGTTAAATTACAGTTATGTATTTTAGGTAAGAACCCCACAGAAGTGACGTGTCCTTCTCAGTGCATTATACCAGAGGTATATGATTTCAATATGTCTCATTACTGGCAGTGTTAACTTTAATCACCCGGTAAGATGGTGTCTGCCAGGTTTTTCCACCATAAAATTACTATTTATTCCTTCGTAATTAATAAGCAGCTTGTGGGGAGGAACTTTTGCCCACAAATGTTAATATTCATTCATCCATGGTGCTGACAATTATTACTGTATTGTTTGCCAAACAGTGATTTTCTATTTCCATAATTCTTGTGTGTGTGCATGCATGCGTGCATGCGTGTGTGTGTGTGTGTGTGCTGGTAAAGTTTATTTACATTGCATTTCAGCACATCGGTCACATTTAAGTCCTAGAGATTTGTATTTATTTACATACAGAATTCAGGACATTCCTGGGAGGTTTGTTTTTTTTTTTGTTTTGTTTTGTTTTGTTTTGTTTTTTCAAAAACAAAAATGGGCACCTGGATGGCTCAGCCAGTTAACTGTCTGCCTTTGGCTCAGATCAAGATCTCAGGGTCCTGGGATCAAGCCCTGCATCCAGGTCCCTGCTCAGCTGGGAGCCTGCTTCTTCCTTTCCCTCCTCCCCTCCCCCCCATTAGTGCACTCTATCTCCCTCTGTCTCAAAAAAAAAAAAAAAACAAAAAACAAAAAAAAACCAATAAAATCTTTAAAAGCAAAAACAAAACAGGAGACAATTAATATGACAGTTGGGTAATTTAATGAACCTCATGCTTCAGTGGGGGCTCATCTGGGATTTTAGAGTGAACTGCATCCGGGGGCTGCCACTGGCAATTCATGAGAGAGTTGGAGAGTTCCTTGCTTTTCACCATGAAGTCCTTCTTTAATTCCTCAATATTCTAATGACGTTTTGATCTTCCAGTGGGTCCTCGTCTTGCTTTTCTGACAGAAGTGTGCTTTCCTCAGACGTGACCAGAGTTGCAGCTGGGCGTCCCTAGAAGGGTTGCATGCATTTGCATCTGGGGCACCATCACACTTCTAGCCAGAAAGGGAGGAACTGCCATGCTGTTGCTCAAACCAGTTGCCCGAGTGGTAACCCTGGCAGGGCTGGAATGCTGGCTTCACCCTCTGCCAGTACCAGTAATAATTATCTTGTAGAGCTATGCCAAAACCTGCAAGACTCATCCGTTTATCCAGGAACATTACAAAATGACACCAGTTTTTATGCCTGCGTCAAAAATTCCAGCTCAGGGAGCTATAACCTCTTACCCCAGCAAATCTCTCTCACAGTTTACATCTTTTTTTTTTTTTTTAACATTTACTAATTGGACTTTACCGTAAGAAAGAGTTGGCCCTTCTCTCAATTTATTTATGTATGTTGTTATGGACTCAGGAGTATTAAATTAATTCCATTATTATCATCATCAATTTTGCTGTTCAATTGTCTCATCCTCTTTCGAAATACTTCAGTCCATCTGCTTCCTGTTGAGCTGAATTTCCAGCCACAGCCCCTCAGTCACCTACTCCCTGTGTGCAGGGCAGATTCCGAGCCCTTGCACCGAGGGCCAGGTTTCTGGGGAATTCACTGAGGCACTTTCCCAGCAAAGAAAGGGACAGGTCCCAGCCACGGGAAGTCAGTCATGGTTCCAGGGTCAGGGAGTTCCAGGAAGGGCTGACCCTGGCCAGGTAGGCTCTTCCATAATTCATCCTGCCCTCCATAGACCCACCCAGGCCTGTCCCAGTAGCAGCACCAGCTCAGACCTCACATATCCTGCGTTTTTCATCCTTGACCCACTCTTCTCTGCCCAGCTCGGGTAGAGCCGCCAGCCGAGAAGTCAGGTGGCAGACAGCTGGGCAGCCCTTTACCGTATTCCTTGGTGCAGAGGAAGCCCCCTCCTCCTGGGGTTTAGTTCCCAGCTATTCTCCACGGATCCCAAGAGCGGCCAAAGCAACGACAGCCGGGCACTACTGCAAGACAGACTACCTAAGGACAAGAGGGACTTTCCCATGTTGAAGTGGGCTGGGAGGAGAAGGCTCTGCCTCATCTTCTTGCTCTTTAAGATGTGCAAGGGTTCTTCGCCCTGGGAAGGGTGCAGACCCTAGCCTCTGAAGCCAGGCAGCCGAGATGCACAGGGCCCTCTCCTTCAGGAGTCCATGCTGCCCCAACTTCAGAATACAGACCTTAAAATACATACTGTTCTCGCACACTCCTAACACACAATTTTAACACATAGGCCGCATCTAGTATTACAGCAAAAAGTGACATCACATTTTCAAAACACCTGCTTCTATTGTCAGCTGAGAACTTGAATCTGTGAAACTTTTGCCAGCAGCCTGACCCTTCCTGTCCTCTACCAGCCAACTCCAGGCCCATCTCCCCTCCAGAAGCTTCCCCAATCTCTCCAGCCCTCTCTGATGACTTGCTTTGAGCTTCCTGTCTGTAGGGGAAATATTGTCCAGGGGCAAGTCTGTCTCCCTGCTAGCCTGCAAATTCCTCATAGTCAGGGTTTTTGTTCATCTGTACGCAGTGCCTGGTGCTACTCATGGAGGCCAGGCTAGGGAGCTGGGCAGTTGACTTGCTGACAGAGCTCCGCCGGCACTTGACAAGCTGGGGTTCTGATGGAAGAGCCCCCATTTGGCCCTGCCTCCAACTCTGCCTCACTCTCAGTCCCTTTCTCTCTATTTCCTCTGTCTTCCTTGGGCAAACTTCATCCCTTTCTGAGCCAAGTTCATTACGGAGTCAGTCTGGACTCTCTCTAGGTTCTCCAAGTTGGAATTTCTAAACTGCAAACTTGCCCTCCAATTTAGAAGTTCTTGTACAATTTAGAAGTTCTTGTAACACCCATGTTTACTCACGTTGAATAGACGTCGCGCCAGAGTCTCACGCCAGACCAACTTCTTCCTATCATGCTCTGTTGACGGCAAAACAGGAAGGAAATTCTGCTCATCTCACCTCTTCCATTTCCTCTTTCTGTGCTACCCCCACTGGCTGATCCCTTCTAGCCACCCAGCCTGTCTTTCTTTTTGTACCTCTGCCCAGTGTGTTGTGTTCGGGGCTTTGGGAGGGGGGCTGCTTTCAGCAGAGGAAGGGATGGCGTGTGTAACCGTTCCACCATGTACCGGTCCCTTGCCTTGGTACAAACATATTTGTTTGCAATCAGTGTATTTATTCATTTATTAAAATGTCTTCAACCACATATTACATGTTAGAGTTCTCCAGATGTCTTCTCTGTGAGTAGGCAAAGCGAGGTTATCACACCCATTTTGTAGACAAGGCTGCCAAGGCTCAGAGAGCCCAAGTCACTTTCCCGGAATCACAGAGTTGATAGGAATCAACAGGGCCATCTGGCTCTAATACCAGTGCTCTCTTGTCCACAATATATATGAATATTCTGTTTAATTCTTTTCTCCTTCCTCTCTGCAACCCTTCTAATTCCGTTCTAGTTAGCTATTCTAGTACAGAAGTTATTTCCCATTCATCTGAGGATCCCTCACATCATAGCCCAGCTGATGGTAACACAGCAGACACTCAGTAAAAATTTATTGAGGGAATGTACGTTTCTATGTAGAAATCCTTCCCAAGAATTACCTACTCTTATCCAAGACGGTCCCAGAGATTTTCGTACATGGATTCTAGTCCCTCGGTTTCTCTGGGGCTCACTTTCTCTGTCTGTAGGGCAGTTGTACAGTTGGACTCGATGGTGTCCATATTCCTTAAGCCGGGACACTGTTGTTGGCTTTGGGACTCTGCCCAGGAGGGCTGGTGTCTGTGCTTCTGGGAACACATGATACCCAGCAAGCCTGAGGTCAGGGACAGCGTATAGGAGCAGTTGGGTACACTGTGAGGTAAAGAAGACAACATAGGGCTTGGAAATTGGTGCTTAGAGCTGAGCCTGGAAGTAAGTGGGTGGCATGAACAAGCTGAGCTGTCGGCCCTCTGCTGTCAATTACATTTCTCTGATATTACTTTAAAAATTTTTTTTATTTAAATTCAATTTAATTAACATATACTGTATCATTATTTTCAGGGACACAATTCAGTGATTCATCAGTTGCATACAATACTCAGGGCTCATTCCATCAAGTGCCCTCCTCAACGCCCATCACCTAATTATGCCATCCCTCACCCTCCTCCCCTCCAGCAACCCTCAGTTTGTTCCCTATAGTCTCTTATGGTTTGCCTCCTTCTCTGTTTTTGTCTTACTTTATTTTTCCTTCCATTCCCCTACAATCATGTTTTGTTTCTTAAATTCCACATGTGAGTGAAAGCATATGGCATTTGTCTTTCTCTGACTGACTTATTTCACTTAGCATAATACACTCAAGTTCCATCTACATTGTTGGCAATGGCAAGATTGGCCATGGCAAGATTCATTCTTTTTGATGGCTGAGAAATATACCGTTGTGTATATTTACCACATCTTCTTTATGCATTCATCTGTCAGTGGACCTCTGGTTTCTTTCTATATTTTGGCTATTGTGGACATTGCTGCTATAAACATTCGGGTGCAGGTATCCCTTCAAATCATGATGTCTATAACCTTTGGATAAATATCCAGTAGTGCTATTACTGGGTCATAGTGTAACTCTATTTTTAACTTTTTGAGGAAACTCCATACTGTTTTCCAGAGTGGTTGCACCGTTTGCATTCCCACCAACAGTGTAAGAGGGTTCTCTTTCTCACCAACATCTGTTGTTTCCTGAGTTGTTCATTTTAACCATTCTGATTGGTATGAAGTGGTATCTCATTGTGGTTTTGATGTGTATTTTCCCGATGCTGAGTGATGTTGAGCATTTTCTCATGTATCTGTTGGCCATTTGTATGCCTTCTTTGGAGAAGTATCTGTTTATGTCTTCTGCCCATTTCTTGATTGGATTTTTTGTTTTCTGGGTGTTGAATTTGGTAAGTTCCTTCTAGATTTTGGATACCAGCTCTTTATCTGATATGATTTGCCAATATCTTGTCCCATTCTATAGGTTGCCTTTTTAGTTTTGTTGACTGTTTCCTTTGCTGTGCAAAAGCTTTTCATCTTGATCAAGTCTCAATAGTTCATTTTTGCTTTTGTTTCTCTTGCCTTTGAAGACGTGTCTAGCAAGAAGCTGCTGTGGTCAACGTCAAAGAGGTTGTTGCCTGCATTGTCTTCTAGGATTTTGATGGATTCCTGTTTCACACTTAGGTGTTTCATCCATTTTGAGTTTATTTTGTATATGAGAAAGTGGTCCAGTTTCAATCTTCTTCATGTGGATATCCAATTTTCCAACACCATTTGTTGAAGAGATTGTCTTTTTTTTCAATTGGATATTCTTTCCTGCTTTGTCGAAGATTAGTCGACCATGGAGCTGAAAGTCCATTTCTGGGTTCTCTATTCTGTTCCATTGATCTGTGTGTCTGGTTTTGTGCCAGTACCATACTGTCTTGATTATTACAGCTTTGTAATAGAGCTTGAAGTCCGGAATTGTGATGCTTCCAGCTTTGGTTTTCTTTTTCAACATTCCTTTAACTATTTGGGATCTTTTCTGGTTCCATACAAATTTTAAGATTGTTTGTTCCAGCTCTGTGAAAAATGTCAATGGTATTTTGATAGGGATTGACTTGAATGTGTAGACTACCTTGGGTAGCATAGACATTTTAACAATATTTGTTCTTCCAATGCATGAGCATGGAATGTTTTTCCATTTCTTTGTGTCTTCCTCAGTTTCCTTCATAAGTGTCCTCTAGTTTTCAGAGTACAGATCCTATGACTTTGTTGGTTAGGTTTACTCCTAAGTATCTTATGGTTTTTGGTGCAATTGTAAATGGGATCAATTCCTTGAATTCTCTTTCTTCTGCCTCATTGCTAGGGTATAGAAATGCAACTGACTTCTGTGCACTGATTTTATATCTTGCCATTTTGCTGAATTCCTATATCAGTTCTAGCGATTTTTTGCTGGAGTCTTTTGGGTTTTCTACATGGAGTACTGTGTTGTCTGCAAAGAGTGAAAGTTTGACTTCCTCTCTGCTGATTTAGATCCTTTTATCTCTTTGTGTTGTCTGACTGCTGAGGCTAGGACTTCCAGTACTATGTTGAACAACAGTGGTGAGAGTGGACATTGTTTTCGTGTTCCTAACCTAAAGGGGAAAGCTCTCAGTTTTTCCCTGTTGAAGATGCTATGGGTTTTTCATATGTTGCTTTTATAATATTGAGGTATATTCCCTTTATCCCTACACAGTGGAGAGTTTTTATCAAGAAAGGAGGCTGTAGGGGCTCCTGGGTGGCTCAGTCATTAAGCATCTGCATTTGGCTCAGGTCATGATCCCAGGATCCTGGGATCGAGCTCCTCATCCGGCTCTCTGCTCAGCGTGAAGCCTGCTTCTCCCTCTCCCACTACCCCTACTATGTGTCCTCTCTCTGTGTGTCTTTCTCTGTCAAATAAATAAATAAAATCTTAAAAAAAAAGGATGCTGTATTTTTTCAAATGTTTCTTTCTGCGTCAATTGAGAGGATCATATTGAGAGAATCATTCTTGTCCTTTCTTTTATTAATGTGGTATATCACACTAATTGATTATAGATTTTGAACTACCCTTGCGGCCCAGGAATAAATCCTACTTGGTTGTGGTGAATAATCCTTTTAATGTACTGTTTGGATTCTATTAGATAATATCTTGGTGAGAATTTCTGCGTCCATGTTCAACAGGGATATTGATCTGTAATTCTTTTTAGTGGGGTCTTTTGTGTGGTTTGGTAATGCTGACCTCATAGAATGAGTTTGGAAGTTTTCTTTCCATTTTTATTTTTTTGAGACAGTTTCAGAAGGATAGGTAATTCTTCTTCTTTTTTATTATGTTTTAATTTTTTTATAAATATATAATGTATTATTAGCCCCGGGGATACAGGTCTGTGAATCGCTAGGTATTAATTCTTCTTTAAATGCTTTGTATAATTCTGCTAGAAAGCCATCCAGCCCTGGACTCTTGTTTGCTGGGAGATTTTTTTTTAAGATTTTATTTATTTATTTGAGAGAGAAAGAGTGAGAGAGAACACAAGAGGGGAGAAGGTCAGAGGGAGAAGCAGATTCCCCATGGAGCTGGGAGCCCGATGCAGGACTTGATCCTGGGACTCTCTGCCTACTTGTGATCTCTCTCTCTGTCAAATAAATAAATAAAATCTTTAAAAAAAATAAATGGTATTAAGAGGTAAAAAATAAAATAAAATAAAATAAATGAGAAAATTGGAAAAAAAAACCGAAATAAAAAAAAAATAAAATGAGTCTCCTGTAAGCAGCATATCAATGGGTCTTGTTTTGTTTTGTTTTGTTTTTTACCCATTCTGATACCCTTTGCTTTTTGATTGGAGCATTTGGTCTGTTTATATTCAGAGTAATTATTGAAAGATCTGAAATTAGTGCCATAGTATTACTTGTAAAGTTGCTGTTCCTGTAGATTGTCTTTGTTCCTTTCTGGTCTTTGTTTGGCCTCTCTCTTTGCTCAAATGATCCTCTTTAATATTTCTTCCAGGGCTGGTTTAGTGTTCACAAATTCCTTTACTTTTTGTTTGCCCTGGAAATTCTTTATCTCTCCTTCTATTCTGAATGACAGCATTGCTGAATAAAATATTCTTGGCTGTTGGGGCACCTGGGTGGCTCAGTGGGTTAAGCCTCTGCCTCCAGCTCAGGTCATGATCCCAGCGTCCTGGGATTGAGCCCCGCATCGGGCTCTCTGCTTGGCAGGGAGCCTGCTTCCTCCTCTCTCTCTGCCTGCCTCTCTGCCTACTTGTGATCTCTATCTGATAAATAAGTAAATAAAATCTTTTTAAAAAATATTCTTGGCTGCATATTTTTCCCATTTAACACATTGAATATATCATGCCAGTCCTTTCTGGCCTGCCAGGTGTCTATGGACAGGTCTGCTGCCAGCCTTATGATTCTGCACTTGTAGGTTAAGGACCTCTTGTCCCAAGCTGCTTTCAGGATTTTCTCTTTCTCTTTGAAATTTTCAAGCTTCACTATAGTATGTTGAAGGGCCAACCTATGTTTACTGATTTTGAGGTGGGTTCTCTATGCCTCCCAGACTTGAATGCCTGTTTCCTTCCCCGAATAGGGAAGTTCTCAGCTATAATTTGTTCAAATAAATTTTCTGTCCCTCTCTCCCACTCTTCATCTTCTGGGACCCCTATTATCCAGATATTATTTCATTTTATGGAATTACTAGAGTTCTCAAAGTCTCTCTTTGTGATCCAGTAGTTGTCTTTCTCCTTTCAGCTTCCTTATTTTCCATCATTTTGTCTTCAATATCACTGACTCTCTCTTCTGCCTCGTTTATCCTTGCTGTTAAAGTCTCCATTTGTGACTGCATCTCAGTAATAGCATTTTTCGTTTCAGCCGGATTAGATTTTAGTTCTTCTACTTCTCCAGTAAGGGATTCTCTAGTGTCTCCTATGTTTTTTTTTTCCCTAAGCCCAGCTAGTATCTTTATAACCGTGTTTTAAATTCTAGTTCAGACATTTTACTTATATCTGTATTGATTAAATCCCTGACAGTGGGTATTACCTCCTATTCTTACTTTTGGGGTGAATTTCCCTGTTTAGTCATTATGTCCAGAAAAGAAAGGAGGAAAGAGAAACCCAGCAAAAACAGCAGTAATAACAACAACAAAAACTTCAGGAAGTGTTTCTGGTGCATGCTGTGTACACTCTGTTGTGTTTTGGCTGCTCTTTCCCACTAGACCTTCCTCTACAGAGTTCCTCCTTGGTTGTAGTGGGGAGTGTTTGGACCCTTAAGTAGATGTGCTTTGTTTGTTGAGATAAGCCTCACATCTGCCATGTTCTCTCCCTCCAACTGTGCAGATTGTTTCTTTATTCTCGGATCATCTTCCCAGTTGTTCAAAAATAATTGAATGTTGATCTAGCTAAATTCAAAGGATAAGGCAAGTTCAGGGTCTCCCTAATACTCTGCCATCTTCCCAAGTTCTGATATTACTTTCTTTTGAACTGCTAGGAGCAAACCCATTTCATTCCTTTTCAAAACTCTTGGAAAGCTGACTGTTAATCAATGGTTGAGAAATGAAAGAAAGGCTTGCTTGACTATTCCTTCATCTTTTCATCCCATGTGTCCATCCAGGAGGCTTTCTCCAAGTGTCTGTCCCAGGCACAGGCAGCAGGACTCCCCACTCCTGACCTTGATCCCCAGCCAGTTGGTTGACCACATCTCCCTCTGAATCCAGATATTCTCCCCTCCTCACCAGATATGTTTTATAGTTTTGCTAAGTTGTTTATTATGGTATTTTTCAAACAGTCCCCCCAAAATACCAAGATAGTATAATGAGCTCCCATGTGACCATCATCCAGCTTCAATTATCAACCAGTGGCCAATCTTTTTCATGTACACACCCACCCACTTATCCCTTCCTGTATTATTTTGAAGCAAATATCAGACACTGTGTCATGTAATCCATGAATATTGATATGTGCCTTTAAAAGTTAAGGGCTTTGATCATTGTCAAAAGTTAACACTAATTCTTTAATATCATCAAGTATCCAGTCACTGATGTCATAATCTTTTCCCTTTATAGTGTGTTTGTTTGGACCAGGATCCATATAAAGTCTACACTATGAATGGCTGATGTGTATGTTGTCTTTTTAAACCTATAGGTTCCTTTCCCACCTCCATCTTTTTGCTTTTCCTCAAAACCTTTTTTACTGAAGAAACTTGTTGTTTGTCCTGTATGTTGGGATTCCCATGGTCTGGATTGTGCTGATTGCTTCCTTGGTGGTGTTGAGCACATTTCTCTGCCCTCATGTTTTTCTGTAAATTGGGAGTTTGCGTTCTGACCAGATTTAGCTTTGATACTTCACAGCTGGTGCTGTTCATCCATTAAGGGGCATGTACTGTCAGGCTGTTGCCCTTCTTGTGAGTTGAGCAGCCACTGATGCTCAATACCAAAGCCCATTCATTCTTTAGTGGTTGCACAACTGTGGCTGGTTTACCTTTGATGATTTATGGTCTCCTTCTGTGACTCTGCTCCAACCACCCTCCCCCCGCCGATCTTTCTGTAGCATCTTCCTCCTGAATGGGGTCTTAGCTACTAGCATTCCTTGGCACTTAACTACCAGATTCCTGTCAAGGTCACACAGGGCTGGGCATAAAAAGAAGATATCACAGATTCTACCCCAAATGTCTCCGTTAGGGGGCTGCTCTTGGGAGATAGGAGGTTTGGTGATCATCACAGTGTGTGCCCTGACTCCTCCAACCAAAATAAGATTCTCACAGGTGAAGTCAAGTGTAGCTCAATGCCAGCAGAGGTCACGTGGTTTTTTGAAAAGGAATGAAATAGGTTTGCACCTAGCAGGAGGATGCCCCCGCTAAAACTCCCAGCAGCTTGTACTGTCACAGTCACTTCTAGCTCTCAGTCTTTGCAACCTTGAACTCTCCAGCCCACTCACAGCTCATCTCCCCCAGCTGTTCCCCTACCCCTGCACATCCAGGTATGGGACTCAGCCCTGGGACTCTGTCTCCTCAGAATCACTCACACCTCCTTTGTGAGCATGACAGATATTCCTTAGGTTTGGGCCCCTGGTTGGATTTCAAGTTGACCTGTGTCTGGGTCCCTTGCTTTTTTCTGGCACCTTTTCAGTCACTGAGTCTCCTTCCCACAGAGGCACTCCCCTCATTACAGTGAAGATCGGCTCAGTGGCTCACTGCAGTGACAGAGATCACCTACATCAGGTTTCACCCAGCAGCACAGAGCATTGAAATACCTCCCCTGACCCCTGTGCCCATTCCCACCCAGTCCCTATGGAGAAAAGGATAATATGGAAATACATAGTCCTCCTCCTCCTTAGAACTACATTTTTGTGCCAGTGGGCCCCTTGGGCAGTGTAGCAAAGCCTTAGACTTTCTCTCAGAATAATATTTTTAAAAACATAAAGCAAGATACGTTAAAAAGCAATTCTACCTCAGGATTGGAAACAATCCAAATGTCCTCAGTGGGAAAATGGTTAAATAAATTAGGTACATGCCTACCGTGGAACACCACTCAAGAACAAAAAGGAACAAACTATTATCTACACGACAATTTGAGTTGACCTCAAGAGAATTATACAGAATGAAAACAAGCCAGTCTCAAAAGTTTATCTACTTTGGAAAGTATGTAAACCTCAAAAAGGTATAGATTCCCTTACATGACATTTTTTAAATGACAAAATTATAGAGATGGAGAACAGATTATAGGATGCCAGTGTTTAGGGAAGGGAGGGGATGGCAAGTGTCTGACTATGAAAGAATAGCACGAGGGATCCTTGTGGTGATAGAACTGTTGTCATGGTCACACAAACCTACACATGAGATAAAACTGCATGGAACTAAATACACAAACACACACACACACACACACACACACACACACGTGCACATAAAACTGGTGAGATCAGAATCAAGGATGGGGACTGTAGCAACATCAGTTTGCTGGTTGTGATATTGTACTATAGTTTTGCAAGATAGTACATGGGAAGAAATTGGGTGAAAGGCATACAGGATCTGCCTGAATTATTTCTTAAAATTCATGTCTATATTAAGATAATCTTACCTTAAAATAAAAAGTTAAAACATTATTCTGAAATATAATTATTAAAACATGTTAAAAACACATTTATGATACAGGAATGTATGCATTTCATTATTAACACATGTCAAAAGAACTAGCAGGGGATCTTACAACTCTGATGACAGTGGTGAATATGAACAGTTTTTTGTTTTGTTGGTTTTTTAAAAGATTTTATTTATTTATTTGTCAGAGAGAGATTGAGCACAAGCAGGAAGAGTGGCAGGGAAAGGCAGAGAGAGAAGCAGGCTCCCCGCTGAGCAAGGAGCCCAATGCAGGACTCGATCCCAGGACCCTGGGATCATGACCTGAGCCAAAGGCAGAGGCTTAACCCACTGAGCCACCCAGGAGCCCCATGAACAGTGTTTTAAGATGAAGTCCTGCAAACTGAACCAGGAAGAAATAGATAACCTGAACAGACCCATAACCAGTAAGGAGATTGAAACAGTCATCAAAAATCTCCAAACAAACAAAAGTCCAGGACCAGACGGCTTCCCAGGGGAATTCTACCAAACATTTAAAGAAGAATTAATTCCTATTCTCCTGAAACTGTTCCAAAAAATAGAAATGGAAGGAAAACTTCCAAACTCATTCTATGAGGCCAGCATCACCTTGATCCCAAAACCAGACAAGGATCCCACCAAAAAAGAGAATTACAGACCAATATCCTTGATGAACACAGATGCGAAAATTCTCACCAAAATACTGGCCAATAGGATCCAACAGTACATTAAAAGGATTATTCACCACGACCAAGTGGGATTTATTCCAGGGCTGCAAGGTTGGTTCAACATCCGCAAATCCATCAATGTGATACAATACATTAATAAAAGAAAGAGTAAGAACCATATGATACTCTCAATAGATGCTGAAAAAGCGTTTGACAAAGTGCAGCATCCCTTCCTGATTAAAACTCTTCAAAGTGTAGGGATAGAAGGCACATACCTCAACATTATCAAAGCCATCTATGAAAAACCCACCGCAAATATCATTCTCAATGGAGAAAAACTGAAAGCTTTTCCGCTAAGGTCAGGAACACGGCAGGGATGTCCGTTATCACCACTGCTGTTCAATATAGTACTAGAAGTCCTAGCCTCAGCAATCAGACAACAAAAAGAAATTAAAGGCATCCAAATCGGCAAAGAAGAAGTCAAACTATCACTCTTTGCAGATGATATGATACTATATGTGGAAAACCCAAAAGGCTCCACTCCAAAACTGCTAGAACTTATACAGGAATTCAGTAAAGTGTCAGGATATAAAGTCAATGCACAGAAATCAGTCGCATTTCTTTACACTAACAACAAGACAGAAGAAAGAGAAATTGAGGAGTCAGTCCCATTTACAGTCGTACCCAAAACCATAAGATACCTAGGAATAAATCTAACCAAAGAGGCAAAGAATCTATACTCAGAAAACTATAAAGTACTCATGAAAGAAATTGAGGAAGACACAAAGAAATGGAAAAATATTCCATGCTCATGGATTGGAAGAACAAATATTGTGAAAATGTCTATTTTACCTAAAGCAATCTACACATTTAATGCAATCCCTATCAAAATCCCATCCATTTTTTTTAAAGAAATAGAACAAATAATCCTAAAATTTATATGGAACCAGAAAAGACCTCGAATAGCCAAAGGAATATTGAAAAAGAAAGCCAAAGTCGGTGGTATCACAATTCCAGACTTCAAGCTCTATTACAAAGCTGTCATCATCAAGACAGTATGGTACTGGCACAAAAACAGACATATAGACCAATGGAACAGAATAGAGAGCCCAGAAATAGACCCTCAACTCTATGGTCAACTAATCTTCGACAAAGCAGGAAAGAATATCCAATGGAAAAAAGACAGCCTCTTCAACAAATGGTGCTGGGAAAATTGGACAGCCACATGCAGAAAAATGAAATTGGACTATTTCCTTACACCACACACGAAAATAGACTCAAAGTGGATGAAGGACCTCAATGTGCGAAAGGAATCTATCAAAATCCTTGAGGACAATGCAGGCAGCAACCTCTTTGACCTCCACCGCAGCAACTTCTTCCTAGGAACATCGCCAAAGGCGACAGAAGCAAGGGCAAAAATGAACTATTGGGATTTCATCAAGATCAAAAGCTTTTGCACAGCAAAGGAAACAGTTAACAAAACCAAAAGACAACTGACAGAATGGGAGAAGATATTTGCAAACGACATATCAGATAAAGGGCTCGTATCCAAAATCTATAAAGAGCTTATCAAACTCAATACCCAAAGAACAAATAATCCAGTCAAGAAATGGGCAGAGGACATGAACAGACATTTCTGCAAGGAAGACATCCAGATGGCCAACAGACACATGAAAAAATGCTCCACATCACTCGGCATCAGGGAAATACAAATCAAAACCACAATGAGATACCACCTCACACCAGTCAGAATGGCTAAAATTAACAAGTCAAGAAATGACAGATGCTGGCGAGGATGCGGAGAGAGGGGAACCCTCCTACACTGTTGGTGGGAATGCAAGCTGGTGCAACCACTCTGGAAAACAGTGTGGAGGTTCCTCAAAAAACTGAAAATAGAGCTACCCTACGACCCAGCAATTGCACTCCTGGGTATATATCCTAAAGATACAAACGTGGTGCTCCGAAGGGGCACGTGCACCCGAATGTTTATAGCAGCAATGTCCACAATAGCCAAACTGTGGAAAGCGCCTAGATGTCCATCAACAGATGAATGGATCAAGAAGATGTGGTATATATACACAATGGAATACTATGCAGCCATCAAAAGACATGAAATCTTGCCATTTGCGACAACGTGGATGGAACTAGAGGGTATCATGCTTAGCGAAATAAGTCAATCGGAGAAATATAACTATCATATGATCTCTTTGATATGAGGAAGTGGAGATGCAAGGTGGGGGGGTTTGGGGGGAGGTAGGAAAAGAAAAAATGAAAAGATGGGATTGGGAGGGAGACAAACCATAAAAGACTCAATCTCAAGAAACAGACTGAGGGTTGCGGGGGGGAAGGGGGATGGGAGAGGGTGGTGGGGAAATGGACATTGGGGAGGGTATGTGCTATGATGAGTGCTGTGAAATGTGTAAACCAGACGATTCACAGACCTGTACCCCTGGGGATAAAAATACATTATATGTTTATTAAAATTAAAAAAAAAATTATAAAAAAAAAAAGATGAAGTCCTGCTAATACTACTATGCTTACATTCATGATTGAAGGAGATGTCAATTTTGTTAGAGGTTAATGAAAATAAAAATGTAAATTTTCTTCCTATCCAAATATAGGGTTCCCTGAATTAGATCATGGGCCCTCAAGTTAAGAACCCCTGCCTTGTTTAAAATGACAACTTTCTGGGGCACCTGGGTGGCTCAGTCAGTCAAGCATCTGCCTCTGACTTAGGTTGTGATCTCAGGGTCCTGGGACTGAGCCCTGCTCAGTGGGGAGTCTGCTTCTTCCTCTGCCTGTGACCTTCCCCCTGCTTGCTCTTTCTCTCTCTCTCCCTCTCAAATAAATTAACTAAATCTTAAAAAAAATAATAAAATAAAATGGCAACTTACCCTCTTCGGTTATGCAGTGATAATGAACATAAAGTGAGATGAGTAGTAAAGGGAGCAGATATGGAAGAGGCAGTGATCACACTACATTGGTCTTGGGAGTGGGGCATTTCTGAAATGTTAATTGATGTTTCCCCATATTGATTTTCCCTCCACTCAAACAGCCAGACCTCAGAAAATGTCTTGCAAGTTTTCCCTGTCCTTGGAGTACAGGAGTTTGAGTACATTAAGCCTCCCTTTCTATCCTATATCCATCTAAAACATTATTTCCCAGGCTGGGGAGATGAGAGGTCTGAGGGAAGCAAGTCAGTCTAGACATGAGGCTCTGCCTTCCAGCCAGAGTCTGACGGTGCCAGTGGATCATACTGAGTGTGGACAGATGGGGCTGGTGAGCAGCAGGAAGGCGGGAAATGACGTCTGAGCGAAGGTCCACATGGACAGAAGCCACCAAAGATCAGGTGGCACATGCTTGCTTGAACCTTGGCACTGACTGAGTCATAGAACTGATACAATTCTGAGAAATGAGTGACCTGCACAGTGACTGAGATTTATTTTTCAATTTCTTGTGGATTAGGGTCTCAAAACAGAAAATAAGTTGTTCTAGAAAAATATGACCATGTTTACTTGTATACTTGAGTATGCGGCCAAGAGCTAGTGGCACTTTGAGAGTCCAGGGGCATAGCTTCCGCAGCAGGCTCTGGTGGAGGTCCTCCCAAACTCTGGCTTCCTCTGCTCAGTATATGCTACCCACTTCTCCCTGGCAAGACGTACCCTGCTTCATTTGAGGGCCTGCTCTGGCTAACAAAGCCTGTTTGGCCCCCGCCTAGCCTGTATGGCTCCCCATCCCCACAAACCTCTTCAACAAACGACTGGGGTGAGCTGGTACAGAACTACCCAACCTCCCTTGCGCGTGAGTTGGAATAACTCTAAGGTGTGTGTTCTGTACTACCCCGAGCTTCTCAGTGGGATGAAGTCCCGGCTACCCACAGGGCTCACGGGAGTAACACACTCTTCCCTCCCTCGCCTCACTTCCCCACTCTCCTGCCTGTGTCTCTGGAATAAACTGCTACTTATACCGCAAGACATTGTCAATGGTCGACCTTCTTTGGCTTATAAAAATGGCAATTTCATGTAGACCAAACTAAAATTTGCATTCCAATCTTTGTTTCAGGAGCAGCTAATACAGTTATCAACATACTCTAGCTAAGGATTGCCCCCTAGAATTGCAGCCCAGCTATCCTCAGGGAGCTTCAATGGGAGAAAACTGAGAAACCAAATCTAGGGCCTGAACCGCTAGAGCTCTACGGAGGACCCCCTGGCCCTTCTCGTTCCACAAGACAGTGGGTCTTGGAAGAGGTGGGGCAGAACTACAGCAGAGGCTGTTTCAGGATGAGTACACGCTCCACCCAGATATTGCACATTATTAGAGTGGGAAGTATGACCACAAAATGAGGAAACCATGGGAGATAAGGAAATGCTATAACTAGAAATGTGATGGAATGTTTGGAAGCAGAAGACCTGGGTGTGAGCTGAAAATCTGGAAAGAGGAACATGTGGCTGAGATCAGGAAGGTGACATTGAAAACTCTAGGGACCTATTTGGCCTGATCCCAGTCCTCCCTCCTGGAGAACTCAACCCCTCCCAAGTGGAGGGCTCTGGACATATAGATAGGCTCAAGAACACTATGGCTAAAACAGAACCCTGAGAATAAATAGCACTTTCACATCTCAGTTAGCCACCCAGCAAAATTCATCTGTCTCTAAGGCTCTGAGGGCAGGGGACCACTCTGCTAGACAGCAGGGCAAGAGCAGAACTTGGTCTAGAAGCCAGATCTGTTTCCACTGATCAGACTCACTGGAGGAAATACATTTTACCTGCATTTTACCTGACAGTCCATTGCATAAGCTTTACAAAATAATAATTACCGTAACTACCCACAATGTACTTTGATATTTTCTATTCTGTTCTGTTTCGTATTTTCTAAATGCTGGACATGACCCATTAGCTGATTTCACAACATGTTTCTGGGTGGTAACCTACAATATGAAATATTGCCCTTACGTGTATCCAGAAATAAAAGGGTGTGGACAGTGCTGCTGAGTTTTCCTGAATACTGTGTATTTACCATCAGCCCCTGTGTCCCATTCAGGCCTGCAGGGATTGCTGGGCTGAGCCAGGACAGCCTGTCAAATTGAAAGTGATTCCTATTTCCTAATCCAGTGATTCAAACCAGGCATTTTCACATTTTTTTGCTACCATGTTCTCATTTTTTGCAATATCTCTGTACCACCTGGACTATGTACTATTGTATGAATACTCTCTATAAATCACTCACCACTTTTTTGAAACTTAAAAAACTTTTGAAACTTAAACATTCACACTAGCCCTATCTTATGGAGTACTATTGGTAAGATCAAAGCTTTGATCTATTCCCTGGCAAAATGAAACAAAAGCACAATTATGAAAATAAAACATGCCTTCTGTGTTTCACCTTAAATCACCCAGCCAGTGGCCCTCCCTCACCTGCTCCTTTCACAAGAAAACAATCCTAGCTTATGTATAGCTCAAGCTGTCCCTAAGCCCGGAAAGGATTCGTCCCTTCCCTCTGTCCACCTATCCAATATCAGTACCATTATCATGGTTAACAGCATTTAAACTCATTAATCTTCACACCAGCCCTATAAAGTATTAGGCTCACCGCATTTTACAGATGAGGAAACTGAGGTATGGAGAGATCAGACTTGCCCGTAGCTAGGAAGTAATGGAGCCAGGTTTTGAATTCGGGCCATCTGACAACAGAGCCTGTGCACCTGACTACTGCATTATACTACCCTCTGCCAGCCATACTGTTGCCCCTTCCAGAACTTCCTGGACTCCCCTACACTTAGGATTGCTCCTCCTCTGTCCCCAAAGCATTCAATTCCTGCTTGTTTAATTCATTTGGAGGTTAATCATAAACTCCTTGGGGATACTGTCTCTACCAGGCTGGGGGCTTCTTAAAAGAAAGGCTGCACCCTCCTCCTGTGTGTTTCTGCACCCAACAAAATGTTTGAGGATTGCAGGCCTTCGGTAAGCGTCTGTTGGGCCCTGTGATCTTTGCTTCTTGTTTAACAAACACCCAGCACTCTTTGCAAGTTATCCACTCACAGGCTGGTTTCCAGTGAAGCCCTGGGAATAGTCAGGGGGAAGGGGAGATGAGTCAGGACAACAGAATTAAGATGTCTTAATCTGCCATCCACAGATCCCCAGTGGACTCAGCCTAGCATGCAGGCGGTCCATGTACTTAGATAAGAACAAGATTAGATCCTTATGTTCATCGACGTTTGATGGAAAGTCAGCATTTCCTTCAAACGGAATGTGATGCATGACTTGTCACCAGTAAAGTCATTGATAGCTTTATTTCATGTCACCAGTGGTGTAGCAGACATCTCAAAATATTTACAGATCACATTCTGGAAATTCTGGTTGTTGCAGACCCCCTTGTATTTAAGACATCAATAAAGAAACACATGATAGTCATACCATGCCACAATTGACAAAATATCGTGGTATCTGTATTTTAACAGGATCAGCAGTTCTCGGCAATTTCAATAGGATTGCTAATCTTATGTATTTTTTCTTTTTTCCCCTCCCCCACCTCCTTATGTATTTTATTTTATGCTTTTTAAAACATTATTCTGAGTTAGGCCCATAGGCTTCACCAGATTGACAGAGGGAGCCAGGGGACAAAGGAGGTTAAGTCACTACAATAGAGAATCATGATTTAGGGCTGGGTCTGGAGCCAGACAGACCCAGGTTCAAACCTTAATTCTACCATTTACAAGCCAAATTACCTGGGCCTCATCTCCCTCACTTCTAGAATGGGGATCACTACCTGTCTTATTGGATTAACATCTCATACCCGAGTAAAGCTGATGTCCAGCCCCAGCCCAGACTGCGTGGTGGAGCAGACAAAGCCTGGGGGTAGGAGAGCCCTCAGATGGGATAGGGTCTACCTTTCCTTGGGCTTCCTACCTCTCTTATCAAGGAAGTCATTTGTCCCCCCTCAGACTGGCTGAGCCCATATTTCTGTAGCAGGACAGAAAAGCTGACTACAGACTCTTCTGACATACTCTATGCCATTTCTGAGCCCAGACTCTTCACCCAACTCCCCAGATTGGCTGACACAAGGAGGCACCCAGGAGAGCATCGTCTCTCCTCTTCTAAGCATTGACATGCATATCCACATTTGTCCACTGGGTGGGGCTGGTTCACACTCTTAACCCTTCAGCCCAAGGGCAGAGCGAGAACTCAACACTCAACTGAGTTCCCTCACCTTGCCCTGCCTTTTTTTTTCTCTTCCAAATTGAGCCTGACATTCAGAAAAAACACCCACTTTGTGCTCCTTTCCAGCAACCTACTACTCTAAGAATGGTGGTGACTATCCTGACTTTTAACATAGGCTAACTGCCTGCTCTTACACTTTATTTAAATGTAGTCACAAAGAATATATTCTTAGAAATTGAAGATGTGGGGCGCCTGGGTGGCTCAGTGGGTTAAAGCCTCTGCCTTCGGCTCAGGTCATGATCCCAGGGTCCTGGGATCAAGTCCCGCATCGGGCTTTCTGCTCAGCAGGGAGCCTGCTTCCTCCTTTCTCTCTGCCTGCCTCTCTGCCTAGATCTTGTGATCTTTGTCTGTCAAATAAATAAATAAAATCTTTAAAAAAAAAAAAAGAAATTGAAGATGACACAAAAGGAAAGATATTCCATGCTCATGATTGGAAGGCTGAATATTGTTAAAAAGTCCATACTGCGCAAAGCAATCAACAGATTCAGTGTAATCCTTATCAAAATACCAATAGCATTTTTCACAGAACTAGAACAAATAACCTAAAATTTGTATAGAACCACAAAGACCCCAAATAACTTAAGAAATCTTGAAACAACAGAACAAAGCTAGAGGTATCACAATACTACAAAGCTGTAATAACCAAACATTATGGTACTGGCACAAAAACAGAGACATAGCTCAATAGAACAGAAGAGAGAGCCCAGAAATAAACCCATGAATACATGGCCAATTAAAGTATGAAAAAGGAGGCAAGAATATACAATGAGGGGAAAGACAGTCTCTTCAATAAATAGTGCTGGGAAAACTGGACAGCTCCATGCAAGAGAATGAAACCGAACCACTTTCTAACACTATTCACAAAAATAAACTCAAAATAGGCTAAAGACCTATAGGTGAGACCTAAAACCATAAAAATCCTAGAAAAGAGCACAAGTAGTAGTTTCTCTGACATTGGCTGTAGCAACATTTTTCTACGTATGTCTTCTGAGGCAAGGGGAGCAATAGCAAATATAAACTGTTAGGACTACATCAAAATAAAAAGCTTTTGCACAGCAAAGAAAACTATCAGCAACAACAAAAAAGGCAAGCTACTGAATAGATATTTTTCCAAAGAAGACATACAAATGGCCAACAGACCCATGAAAAGATGCTCAACATCACTCATCATCAGGGAAATGCAAGTCAAAACCCAATGAGAGGGGCGCCTGGGTGGCTCAGTCGTTAAGCGTCTGCCTTCGGCTCAGGTCACGATCCCAGGGTCCTGGGATCGAGCCCCACATCCGGCTCACTGCTCTGCAGGGAGCCTGCTTCTCCGTCTCCCACTCCCTCTGCTGTGTTCCCTCTCTCGCTGTGTCTCTCTCTGTCAAATAAATAAAATAAAATCTTTAAAAAAAAAAAAACCCAATGAGATATCACCTCACATGCAGAATGGCTAAAATTAGAAAGATAAGAAATAACAAGTGTTGCAAGGATGTGGAGAAAAGGGAACCCTCATGCACTGTTGGTGAGAATGTAAATTGGTGCGGCCACTATGGAAAACTATACAGAGGTTCCTCAAAAAATTAAAATAGAGGGGCTCCTGGGTGGCTCAGTTTGTTAAGCATCTGTCTTCAGTTCAGGTCATGCTCTTGGGATCCTGGGATGGAGCCCCACACTGGGCTCCCTGCACAGCAGGGAGTCTGCTTCTCCCTCTCCCTTTCCCTCTGCACCACCCCCTGCACTGCTCATGATCTCTCTCTCAAATAAATAAAATCTTCTTTTAAAAAATTAAAATAGAAATATCATATGATCCAGTAATTCCACAACTGGGTATTTCTCAAAGAAAATGAATACACTAGGGGCACCTGGGTGGCTCAGTGGGTTAAGCCTCTGTCTTTGGCTCAGGTCCTGATCTCAGGGTCCTGGGATCGAGCCCCACATCGGGCTCTCTGCTCAGTGGGGAGCCTGCTTCCCCCTCTCCCTCTGCCTGCCTCTCTGCGTACTTGGGTTGTCTCTCTCCCTGTCAAATAAATAAATAAAATCTTTTAAAAAAGAAAATGAGGGGCGCCTGGGTGGCTCAGTGGGTTAAAGCCTCTGCCTTCGGCTCAGGTCATGATCCCAGGGTCCTGGGATCGAGCCCCACATCGGGCGCTCTGCTCCATGGAGAGCCTGCTTTCTCCTCTCTCTCTCTGCCTGCCTCTCTGCCTACTTGTGATCTCTGTCAAATAAATAAATAAAATCTTTAAAAAAAAATAAAAAAGAAAATGAAAAAAATGAATAAACTAATTTGAAATGCTCTTTGTACCCCTATGTTATTGTAGCATTATTTACAATAGCCTTAATATGGAAAGAATCTAATTGCCCACTGATTCACAAATGGATAAAGAAGACGTGGTATTTGTGTTTGTGTGTGTATGTGTGTATACATACATGTATATACACATTCATGTATATACATGTATACACAGATACAAAAGAATATTATGTACTCATAATATATAATATATATATGTATATATATAATAAATACATAATATGTACTCATAAAGAAGAATGAGATCTTGCCATTTGTGGCAACATGGATGGACCTAGAGATTTTTTTTTTAAGATTTTATTTATTTATTTGGTAGAGATTACAAGTAGGCAGAGAGGCAGGCAGAGAGAGAGGAGGAAGCAGGCTTCCCGCTGAGCAGAGAGCCCGATGCGGGGCTTGATCCCAGGGCTCTGGGATCATGACCTGAGCCGAAGGCAGAGGCCTAACCCACTGAGCCACCCAGGCGCCCCGGACCTAGAGATTATTATGCTAAATTAAATAAGTCATACTGAGAAAGACAAATATCATATGATTTCACTCATATATGGAATCTAGAAAATGAAACAAATGAATAAACAGACAAAAAGCAGAATCAAACCTATAAGTATGGAGAATTGATGGTTGCCACAGAGTAGGAGAGTGGAGAATGTGCGAAATGGGTGAAGAGGAGGGGGAGATACCATCTTCCAATTATGGAATGAATAAGTCAGAGAAATAAGGGGTGAAGCATAGGGAATACAGTCAATGATACTGTGATAGTGTTATATAGTGACAGAAAGTAGCTATATTTGTGGTGAGCATAGCATAATGTAGAGAGAAGTTGAACTCTCAATACATGCTAGACACCTGAAAATAATTCAACACTGTGTCAATTACACTCAAATTAAAAAATTATAATTATAACACAATAATATATTCTTTTGTGTTGGTTTCTTTTGTCAAACATTTTAAGATTACATGAAGTAGTTCATTTATTCTCACTGCGCTATAAGTTCCATTGGGTGATTATGCAATAATTTATTTATCTGTTTATCTGGTGACTGGGCATTTGAATTGTTTCTACTTTGAGGTTTGCTTTGTGGTTGCTTCATGAAGGGTGGTATCGTCCCATCCAAAATTGGTTCAGAGCTGGAGACCGGTGACACAATACACTCACCCAGAGGGTCTGAGAGGTTCATTACTCACATAGTGAGGCTTTCAGGGGAGAGCACAGCTACACTCAAGCCAGACTGGCTTGAGTAGAAGGGGAAAATGGCTCTGGTTTTTACAGTGGTTTGGGGTGTAGGAGGTCCAGGATGAAGATCCCCTCTTCCACAGGCTGGAGTTTGTGTGGCTGGGATTCCCACCCACACCTGGGAAACCTGGGTTTTGTCAGCAGCATGTTCAGATGTGGGACAGGAAGGAAAGAGGGAGTGATGGGCTTGAAGGCTATCAGTGGTCAAACATAAAAAATGGAGTCAGACTCTTGCTCACAGGGTTATTACAAGTAGTACTGCCATGAACATCCTGGTATAAGCCTTTTGGCAAACATATTATGCATTTCTATTGGGTCTCTAGCAGTGCAATTGCTGGCGTATATGTTTGACTTTGGTAAACACTGCCAAACAGTTTTCCAAAATGATTGTACCAAATTACATTCTCTCTAACAACACTTATGGATGCACTTACGGATGTTTATCCTCTCCACAGCTGAAGGACATTAGGTTTGTTTCCAGTTGTATGTGCATGTGTGTGTGTGTGTGTGTGTGTGTGTGTGTGTGTTTACAAATAAAACCTCTATAAATAATATTATGTGGGATTTTGTGTAAATATAGGTTTCATTTCACTTGGGTAAATACTAGGAATGGAATGGCTGGGTTGTATGGTAAGTGTATGCTTAACTGTGTAAGGAGCCAGGAAATCCGTTTTCCAAAAGGGGCTGTACCATTTTTAATTTCCACTAGCAAAATATGAGAGTTCCAATTGCTCTACATCCTCCTAAGTACTTGGCATGGTCAGTCTTAGCCATTCTAGTAAATGTGAAGTAGTATTTCATTCCGGTTTTAATTTGCACTTCCTTAGAAATTAATGATATTGAACATATTTTCATATGCTTAATTACCATCCATACATCTTCTTTGATCAAGTGTCTTTTCAAAACTTTTTCACATTAAAAAAAATTAAGCTGTTTGCCTTCTTATTCTTGGGTATACGGGGCTCTTTAAAAAAGATTTCTTTTTTAAGTAGGCTCCACACTGGGTGGAGCCCAACACAGGGCTTAAACTCATGACCCTGAGATCAGATGCTTAAACGACTGAGCCACCCAGCTGCCCCTGCAGGGCTCTTTATAGATCATGGATACAAGTCCTTTATCAGACATATGATTTGCAAATACTTTTTCCTACTTTCCATTATTTTAACAGTATCTTTTGAAGAACAGAAGTTCTTAATTTTTGTGAAGTCGAAAGAATTTATTTTTTTCTTTTATAGATTGTATTTTTTGTGTCTTACCTAAGAAATCTTTGCTTACCCTAAAGTCACAAAGATTTTCTCTTACGTTTTCCTCTAGAAATTTTAAAATTTTTACTTTTATATTTAGGTCTATGATTGATAAACCTATATTAGCAAACTTCAGAAGGCTATTTACAAAGGGGCTCTGATAATGTACATTGAAAAAGGTCATAGTTTAGTAAAACATTTAAGATACATAAGGAGGGTCATATTTTCTGTGCATGGAGTCAGTGCTAAAGATTTATGCTAATTCAGGATTTATCTTTCAGAATAAATGACATGAGATTCTGGAGATGACGGGAGCTGCTTTCCTTTTTACATCCTCCCTTTGATAGATGTGCGTCCACGATATATATTTAATAGGCTATAAATATATCCTTTTAGGCTATAAATAATTTCATATAATCTTGGCTTTGTTCCTCTGCTCCTCAGAGGCTCATGTTTTCATCTTTCAAAAATTAAGAGTTGGGAGTGAAGCTTGTTTAATTTAACATGGCAAGCGAACCGTAAGTAGCATAACAAATACATACAAGTTCATCTTGCAATCAAGATAATTAATTTGTAATTAATAATTTAATAATTGTCCACCAATGTCCAGGATCTACCTGAACCAACTGATACAGTATTCTTCTCTTATAAAGTGAAGAAACTAGAATACTTCTCCAATTTTCTGAGTATCTTCTTCTATCTACTTTGAGTCACTATTAAAATTCCTGAGCTATTTTATTCTTCCTTTACAGAGGCAGGAGACAACTCCTTGGTTTTTAGAGTTCCAATGACATCTAGACCATGTTCTAGAATCCCCACAGGTTTTACAATGGGCCTCTCTAGTTCAAAAATCCCAGTTCCAGGGTGCCTCGGTGGCTCAGTGGGTTAAAGCCTCTGCCTTCGGCTCAGGTCATGATCCCAGGGTCCTGGGATAGAGCCCCACATTGGACTCTCTGCTCGCTGGGGAGCCTGCTTCCCCCTCTGTCTCTGCCTGCCTCTCTGCCTACTTGTGATCTCTGTCTGTCAAATAAATAAATAAAATCTTTTTTAAAAATCTCAGTTCCAAGGATTAGAGCTAGAGAAAGGATATAAAACCAAATGTTCCAAAACATGAGGAGTTCTCTATATTCCAAAGCAGCTGACCAACACACACTTACTATGTCAGGGAGGGTTCATGTCTCAGGTAGTCTTTAGGTGGGGGAATTTTTAGAATGTCTAGCACATTGCATCCCAAAGATGCAGCCAAGAACTTTACAGACAATGCTAAAATCTGTTGTGTACCAACTACAGGATGGCTGTGAGTTACCACTGCAAAAGACATTTGAAGAAGAGAGCTACGGTGGAAAGGGGAAGGGAAGAAGGACCTTCCTGATATGCAGCAGTAACTATGGTGGTAAACAAGTTGAGGACTTAAGAATCCTAATATTAGGGCACCTGGGTGGCTCAGTGGGTTAAGTCTCTGCCTTCGGCTCAGGTCATGATCTCAGGGTCCTGGGATCGAGTCCCACATCAGGCCCTCTGCTCGGCAGGGAGCCTGCTTCCTCCTCTCTCTCTGCCTACTTGTGATCTCTGTCTGTCAAACAAATAAATCTTAAAAAAAAAAAAAGAATCCTAATATTAGACCAGCAGCCTCCCACTCTATACACTAGACTTGAGGTTATTTATCTGGCATCTCCGTATGTCCTACAAAACTTCTCTGCGACCTTCACTTGGTCCATCTTGGATACACCCAGCAACCCCTTTTCCTTCCTAGAATAAATCTTCCACAGGTCTTTGGTGGTCTCTATTAAACAGATTTACCTTGCTTGCTACAGATTTTGATATGGTTGTGGCTTGTCACTCTTGTACCCTCAAGGATCATCTAGAGACCCATAGAGATGTGGCAATGGTCAAGAGGACATCATAGGACTCCTTCCATCTGGGTTCTTTCTTGAAATTCTTTTTCATAGCCTGCTAAACATATGCATTATATGGAGTTCAGGATGGCCTGGGCTGCAAAGGAACCCAGCACATGAGTACTTGGTAATAAGGAAGCAACAGACAAATAAGAAAGTTCTCAGGGTTAGAGTGACACTATTGGAATGCTAGCTAGATAATACTACCGAAATGGGCTGGGTCCCCAAATCTGGTGGATTGTAGAATTGTAGCATTTGAGTTCATCTTTTTCTTTCTTTCTTTCTTTCTTTCTTTCTTTCTTTCTTTCTTTCTTTCTTTCTTTCTTTCAAGATTTTACTTATTTATTTGACAGAGAGCACAAGCGTGGGGAGCAGCAGGCAGAGGGAGAGGGAGAAGCAGGCTTCCTGCTGATCAAGGAGCCTGAAGTGCGACTTGATCCCAGGACCCTGGAATCATGACCTGAGCTGAAGGCAGATGCTTAACTGACAAGAGTCACCCAGGCCCCCTCATCTTGATCCTTGGTAAAGCCTCAGGCAACATAAAGCCCACTTGTTGAAAGTTCTATATAGTTTTTGCTTAATGCCATAGTTTTGCTTCTATATCATCAGAGCTTTGGAAGTAGGGAGGGATGTGTGGTTTGTAATTTATACATATCTTGGAAAAGTTGTCCCATAAGATGAGAACATTAGTTTGAGTTTAGATATGAGTCTATTTTTTTCCCCCAGGAAGTAATGCGTTTTTAAAGTTCTGACTGTGGTAGCATCTGCCTTCCAGTAGGGGTCGCCTCAAGGCTACCAAAAGAATACGCATACTAGCTCTCAGCCAGTGGACGAGCCTAATGCTGGGCCACGGCTTCTAGAATGCTTCCCCCACATTACCAGTGCAGAAGAAAGGCAGTGCACACAATGAAAAACCGATATATGGCAAAAACCCAGGTGCATGCCTAGCATTTTTTACTCTATCATTCTCCTTCATCCAGCTGTGTGCTAAGATGCTAGCTCTGATGAGCAGGGAGGGGAGGCGGACTTGGGGACCATAAGTCACCAATCTTGGTGAAAGCTACAAACAAGATAAGACAGGATAGCAACCTGTTAGTGTCCAGGCAGCTTTTCTTGATTGGGGCCTCCATTTTGTAGGCTCTGTGGTTGTTTGTTGGAAAGTGACAAGGGGCTAGGGATTAGAAGAGGGTGCTTATAATGTATTTATATAGTGGACTGCTTCATCTCAAGTATTTCCCTTTATGCACTTCAACTGCTTAACTTTATTTTTTTTTTAAGATTTTATTTATTTATTTGAGAGAGAGAGGCAATCAGAGAGAACATGAGAGGGGAGAAGGTCAGAGAGAGAAGCAGACTCCCCTCGGAGCTGGGAGCCTGATGCCAGACTCAATCCCAGGACTCCAGGACCATGACCTGAGCCGAAGGCAGTCACTCAACCAACTGAGACACCCAGACGCCATCAACTGCTTGACTTTAAATAAAACAACACTTTCTGGGTAAAAATTCATACTTGTAAATCCAAAACTCTAGACGTGTAAATATTAGGAATCCAAAGATATCATAGATGTTTTAATATTAAGAATAATTTAGCAAGATTTCCTCTTAAAATAAAAAAATCTGTATTGCTCGAACATTTCAAATCAATTACAAAGCTGTCATTCTACCAGACCAAACCCATCCTCCTCTGACAGATATATAAAACATCAAATATGCAAAGCCAGTTTCTTACCATGCAAAAATATTAATACTAATGGGTCTAGAAGAGACCCATAATATTTCTATGATTTATTCTAAGGTTACATTTTTTCCCACCTAAAGAAAGCAATAAAGAAGAAAGCAAATTCCAGCGAATTGAAGCTATTTATTAGCAGATATTTGAGCTGGGAGGCAGAGAATTTTGAGGCCCCTTTAGCGACCCTAATGTTGCCGATGATTATGATTATGTTTATGATTATATGATTATGTTAATGGATCTATATATGATTATGTTAATGGCTCCATAATGTCAAGGGGATAATAATTGGATGAAAATATATGATATCTGGGATTTTCTGTGAAACACTCCAAAACAAAAGAGAAAATATAAAGCTAAATATACAAAGAAGGAATTACCTAGTCCACTTCCCTGGATTTGAGTTCTTCTCCCTAAAAGTCAGCAGCTCCTAGCCAAGGTGGTTACTTGATTGAGTTTTGAAATCTTAAGATAAAGAAATGTACATATATTAAGTTATGTAAATATTTTTACTTAAAAATTTATGTAGATATATCTAGAGATGCTTGAATTTGAGGTTCCACAGTAATGTCTTTTGCATTTAATTTTAAGACATGAAGACCTGGAGCACCTGAGTGGCTCAGTGGGTTGAATGTCTGCCTTGGGCTCAGGTCATGATCCCAGAGTCCTGGGATAGAGCCCGCATCGGGTTCCATGCTCAATGGGGAGCCTGCTTCTCGCTCTCCCTCTGCCTGCCATTCCCCCTGTTTTTGCTCTCTCTCTTTCTCTTTCTGTCAAATAAATACATAAAATCTCAAAAACGTGAAGACCTGATGGAATTGTGTTCTGCCATATTCATACAACCGTGTAACTCCTATAGATCTTTAAAATTAGATTCAGTTGGATTTTGGCTATTTCACGTGGCTTCCCGTGACTCGAGGTCAGAACTTAGAGCTTCATTCTACTGATATTCCCTTTGAGTCAAAAAATGTCTCCTGCTGCTTTTAACATTTTCTGTAATCTTCAGGATACCAATAAGTGGGTTCATAGTAACATGATTAAGTAACAAGCTCTATAGTAGTGCTCAATAGTTTCCCCCACTTAAATTCTTAATTCTGTAATTGCACTTCCTTTTCTTGATTCTTAAAATAATTCACATAAGCACTATGTTTATTTGTATCTAATACAAGAAAATGGTTTAAAATACAATGTTAATATGATCAATAAACCTACAGAATAAAGTCCAATATTTTTTATAATATTTCTTTTTTTATTTTTCAATTTTTTTGAGAGAGAGAGTGCACACAAGCGGGTGGGGGGGGCAGAGGGATTGGGAGAGAGAGAATCTTAAGCAGCCTCAATGCTCAGCAAGAAGCTCCACAGGGGGCTCAATCTCAAGACCTTGAGATCATGATGGAGGCAAAATCAAGAGTCTTACCCTTGACCAACTGAGCCACCTAGGAGTGCCTCTTTTTTTTTTTTTTTTTTAAACTGTGTCCCAAATAGTTGCTCCCATGACATCCCATGACGGTCAAACCATGTTCTGGAGCTACACTGTCCAACAGCGTGAGTGGCCACTAGCCATATGTAGTTACTGAGTCCTTGAAATTTGACTAGTCTACACTGAGACGTGCAGCCGGTATTAAGCACACACTAGATTTCAAAGACCTGGTACAAATAAAACAGGGTCAGTATCTTATTAACAATTTAATATTAATTAATAACTTAATAATGATTATTATCTTGACAATATTTTCAATATTTTGAGTTAAATTAAATATATTATTAAAGTTAATTTCACCTGTTTCTCTCTCTCTTTTTTTTTTAATGTGACCATTAGAAAATTTTAAATTACATTGGTGGTCCACCATCTGTTTCCATTGGACAGCGCTGGTCTAGAGTCACATTCTGTGTGTGGCAGTGGGATTCCTTTATCTGACAGACGGATTGGTGAGGTTTTTTCCAATTTGACAGCACTGGATATCTAACAGTTAATTGTCCTAAGGTCTTAAAAGATGGAGGCTTTCTACTGTTTGAATGTTCTGAGCACCAATGCTACTCGAGGAAAAGGGAGAATCTGCTTATTCTAGAAATCATCATCTCCAATGTTTTGTAAGAGCTTCATTTCATGACCATTAAACCACACAATGATTTAATACCAATTTTAAGTGTAATACTCATATATATGATTTCTGGTTGAATAAAACTTGTTCTGACCCATTTTGTATAGTTTCTATTGGGTAGTTTCTATTAGGACCCATGTATTTTCACAGTAAATTTTGAATTTATCAAAATCTTGACCTAAGTGGGTACTGTTGTTTACTAGTAATTACATTTTCAGCATCAAGGCCCATGGAAAGACATTCAGGAGACAGTAACCACAGTAATTTGAGCAGGAACAGTTTAATAGAATTACTATTTAAAGGGGAACTAACTACTAGGAGGGAATAAAAGAGAACTCCAAAGAATACCCCAGAGCAGAGGGAGGGTAACCAAAAGAACCAACTTGGAAGAGGAGGGAGACCCTCCCTAAGGCTGGGATGCAGATTTCATTGGAGAAGTTGTGACTGTGACTCCCCCCATAGCAAAGAAGTTCACTGGATTGTCAGGGCCAGAGCTGGTCCACAGTCAGCAGCTGAGGCCGATGGGCAGGAAACCGTGGGCCTTGGCTGGCAAGCAGGACACCCCCACAGCTGGTGTACTAGTAGGCAGAAGCTAGAGGGCAAGAAACCACCTGCTTATATCGTGAAATTTGCTCTCCAACACTCCCTATTAATAAAGCTCAACATTGAGCCTCCTGGCGAAGAAATGTCCTTGTATCCAAAGCAAGACAATGAAGGATGGATCTGGAATGAGGAGATATTAAGTAACAACTGGCACATCTCCTCTAAAGGTAGGAGGGCTTGACCTTCTGCTACCCCTTTGTACCCGTACATAAAAGACTTTGCAGAAAAGAATTTTACCAATAGCCTTAATGAGATGCTGCAACTCTGGGTGGCAATTTAGGATTTAGACTTTTAATTTTTAAGTCTCCTTTTCTTAGATGTCTGACTCAATCTGGCCATGATGAGATCTTTTTTTTTTTTTTTCCTTAAACATTTCAGTAAATTATGGTCCCAGGACCAATCTTGGAAGTTTTAGTTCATCTCTGATACACCACCAATCCTTAATTATATATAAGAGGAACCAAAGTGTTTAAAATTGACTCTTATGGGAGAAGTTGGAGGGCCCCTCCTGGCCCAGACAAGAGCATCGTCCAATGGAACAATTGTCTAGCCTAAGGAGAAATACGTACACCTGATTTTGAGGAATCTGAGACCTGAAGGGTACGACAAAGGCCAGATAGTCAAACAGATACACAGCCAGGTTTAGCTTATGATGCTTCTCTCAAACAACAATGCCTTTTGCGGGGGGGTACCCAGCCCAGACATGGAACTTCGATGCAGCATCCCTAGGAATGGAAGCCTCCGAGATGCCCACAGGAGGACAGGACAGTAAGACATTAAGGGTCTCACTAGTGGGCACTTGTTTCGTCCTGCATTACACCTCTGCTCCTCTTGGAGTTTGTTGCTCCATGCCTTATTGACTATGCCAGATTGTTGGGGAAAGGGGGTACAGAAAAGATTTAACAGTAAGATTTTTAGGGTCTTAGAGGGAGCAGAAGGAGGACTGAAGACACAAAGCATAAGTTAACATCCTGCAACCTCCCTCCCCCCACCCTAACCCCACTCCTGGGTGGGAGAAGTGTGACATTCTTCCAGGAAGCTCCCAACTATCTTAATGTTAATGCGTTGCTAGAGGGGAAGAACCACCTTAACTTGACTAAGGCAAGGCCTAGGGTATCTTTTAGGTCCTCTTTAGCATATGAAAGTTCTTTGAAAATCTCCCTTTTTCCTTACCTGTCCCAACCCCATAGTATATAATCAGCCACCCCTAGAAACCCTGCCCCTGCCCACGGGTCCTGTCCCCATGCTTTATTAAACCACCATGTTGCATTCAAGATGTTTCAAGAATTCTTTCTTGGTCATCGGCTCCAGATCCCACCCCACAGAACCTCACCTGTAATTCCAAAACAACATCAGGGACCAAACTGCAAAATGAAAGAGGAGTGCTGGTCTCACTTATCAGCCAGAGAGACCAGTACCTCTAATTCTTTACATATGGAACTTGGCATGCTTCCTCTGATTCAACCCTCCAGGGTTGCTCTTTGGTCATTGGAAGAAGAGAGGCCTTGGGACATTCAGGCAGGAAGAATGACCTTTCTCAGGAGAAAGAAATATGGACCTTGTTGTAAGATACCAAACTTTAAAAAAGTTTAATATAGAGAATGGGTGGTTGTCAGAGGGGAGGGCAGGTGGGAGGATGGCTGAAACAGGTGAAGGGGATTAAAAGTGCACCTATCATGATGAGCAAGCAGTTAGTACAGAATTGTTGAATCACTATATTATACACCTAAAACTAATAAAACCCTGTATGTTAACTATACCTGAATAAAAAGATAATTATTTTTTAAAAAGCTATGTAAAAAGAGAGAAAACAAAACTTTGAAAAGGGACCCCAATATTTGTTCAGAAAAATATTAGAGACTGATGAAAACATCACAAAGTATGTTAGTTCAGAGTTTATATTTTATTTGTTTTTCATTTATTTACTTTTTTCCAGAGTTTACTTTTTAGAAAATGTGACTTGAAACCAGCTCTTCTCTTGAGAATAGGGTCACGGAAGATGAGCCTCTGCTCCCAAACTCCTTCTGTTCCATGGGGCACTTTACAGTTGAGGGATAACCCCTTCACGTTTCTGCCATGTCCTGTGTCCTTTTTGCCTCTCAGTTGGCACAATGGGGAAGAGACTCAAAGAGGAAAGTCACATGGTGGCGGACAGAGTGCAAGGGGCTGGTAGTCAGGAGACCCTCTACTCTCAACTCTGAAATCCATGTGCTATAGGAATTAGGGCAAATCCTTTCTCCTCTCTGGGCCTCAGGGTCCCTGTCTATAAAGTTAGAGCTGTTCCAGCTCCAGGTCAATATCAGAAAAGTTAAAGAACTAACAGGGTCAGGATTTGGGGAAAAGGTGAAAAGAATGAGCAGCAGAGGCAAAACCCTTTGGCCTGGTCTCTGGTATTAGCTCTGGGAAAGGTGACTCACTCAGGCCCACCCAGAATTGCCCATCATTCCTGGCCTGCCACACCCATTTTCTCCCCTGACCTCCTTGGGAAGAGAATTTCTGAAAAGTCATAGGTGGATTGCCTTAGTCAACAATTCAACAGGAGCTATTGCCAGGAGCACAGGAGTCATGTGGGTGATTTATTTTCACCTAGTGAGCTAATGTTTGAAAGCTGTAAAGAGTCTTGACACACCTAGGTGGACACAGAGACAGCCGTTTTCCTGTGTGTTGCCTCTACCAAAGGCCAGGTCCACAGCTTTCTGGGTACTTTGCATTGATCAAGTACATTCCAACGTCTATGGCCCTCTCACTGACCTCATCTCTTCTCTTCCACCCCGTCCACATCTGTAATGCATCAGAAGATCTGCTCTGTCCCTTCTCTAACTCTCCCAGCATCAGATGGTTCAGTGGCTGTCAATCAATGTGACCATGACTGTGACAAAGATGCCATTCCTTTCCACTATTATATACAATTGTAGGCCAGCCCTTGTATTATCCTACTGTTTTTACGTAACTTCCTCCACCAAAATTACAAGTTTTGTACTTCATAATATACTTTTATCTCCTAAGAGGATTATATTTTCAAAGATTACTAGAGAAGAGTTTTACATTCTGGATTGAAAACCTTCTTTATTACACTGCATTCCTGACAAGAAACTTCCAGGAGTATCTGCTTAGCCCCAGAAATTATCAGTCTTTATCCTGAATTAGATAGAATAAAATGTCTAAGTGGCATGTGGAATGAATTCACCTCTCCAAATCTCATACCTCAGACCCTCCAAGGACATTCCCATACACGTGGGGTCTAGGAGGATTACAGGCCTCAAAATAATTCATTTGTTACCCCTCGAAGTGATCCTCTTGGGATGAACTTGATCTGACTTCCTTAGCTAAATCAGCATGGAAGTATCATTTGACCTGTCCACTGAGATTCAAGCTTTTGACTAGAGCTCTTTCCTTTCCTTGCTGACCTTACATGCAATCTTTCGGACTTACAGTTTCTTTTATGGCAAAGACTGAAAGATGCATACATCTAGCTAAAAGGCAATCTGATTTTCTCTCACTGCCCAAAGCTGGCAAACAACCATCATCTAGTCCTCAGTGGGGAGTGTAGGGGTCTCTTCATGTGGGTGAGAGTATATAAGTGGAGGCATGTCTAAGCTAGATGACCAGCTGCCAAAGGATTCTACACTGACTGATGGCTGGAAATCAGCAGTCCTGATGGTTTTTGCAAGCTTGCAACCTCAAAACTCTGAGACTCTGTCCCATGCATGGAGAAAGGCAGGGAGGACAAGCCTAACCTCCTAGAGCCCTTGTCCTTGCACTCGGTCAAATCCTACGTTAAAGGTTTCTCATGTAGATGCAGTCTTTGTAACTAAGCTTCAGGTTCTCCAGAGGCAGAGCACACTGAATTGCTTCTGCTCCAATCTCTGCAGTATATAGCCTAGAGCTCAGCAGTTAACAGGGGTTCAATAGTCACCATATTGTTTTATCCTTTCAATGGCATGCTTTAAAGTTATTAGGGAAGTAATGTTTCAGGGATATGGAGATACAGTTAAGACATGGTCCCTACACACATACACACACCCCAAACATCAGAGTTTAGCAAGACTGACCTGTAATAACAGAATTTATAACACAGTTATGGGTGTTGGCCTACCCATATACCACAGTTATGGGTGACAGAAATTCAGACAAGGAAACTGTACATTTTTAGCTGGTGAGATGTATTAATGAAGACTTGACAGATGAGATCCTTTGGACCTGGGACTCAATGGATGGTTAGTGTTTTAAAAGATGAAAAGTGAATAACTAAAAACTCAGATAAGTAGAACACTCCACTCAATGACCACAGAATATACATTCTTCTCAAGTGCATATGGAGCATTCTCCAGGACAAACCATGTTAGGCCATAAAACAAGTCTCAAGAAATTTAAAAGAAATCAGATACAGACCCATCGAGAAACAACTATTAGCTGTCTATCTTGCACCACAACACAGGGAGGACTGACTGCTGACCTGCCAGTGGTAATATGAACCTCTCTGCCGATGGGAGGATAGATTAAGGATGTGTTCAGCAAACATAAGAATGCCTGTGCCCAAGTAAGCACCTTACAGAAATGGCACACTTACCTACAGTACAGAAGCACTTACAATATCAACCTGCTATCTCAGGAACTGTACTCATTATAAGGGCCGGTCGCTTATGTCAACTCAGCCCAACTTCCAGAAGTTGGTGACATTATGTCTCTTCTCCCCCAAGCAAAGAAAGAAGGTGCAGAAGACACATGGTATACTGATGGCAGATCCCAGGGAAACCTGCCTCTTAGGCATTCCTGTGCCATCCAACTAGATTCTAATGTACTTTGGTTTGAAGAAGGAACTAAACAAAGTAGTCAGTGGGCAGAGTTGAGAGTGTTATGGATTGTGTTAACAAATGAACCCATGCCCACTGATTTGAGATCTGGCTACTGACAGCTGGGCAGTGTGGAAAGGGTTAACAATGTGGATGCTGCAATGGCACAAAGGAAGCTGGGCTATATTAAATAAAGCCCTATGGGGAGCAGACCTCAGGCAATATATTTGGGGTGTATGCACTAAACCTGATGCAGCGGCCCATGTACGGCACGTGTCCGCTCACTCCCCACCCACACTGCCAGGCAATCATGAAGCAGATGCACTAGCCTGGGTAAGAGCCCTTCTGCTGGAGGGAAATTTGACTCTGTCTGATGCCGTAGGACAGGTCCACTGTAAATCAAAGCACTGAGGTCCCCAAACTACTTGGGAAATAGTAAAAAGATTACATTTGCCTTTTAAAAATGCCAACTTATGAGCTGTTGACAAACTGCCCCCAGTGTCACCTCAGTCAAGGGCTGCTGTGCCAATACCCCTACCCTGGGGTACAGTGGGCAGATTACATGTCCTCTGTCTCACGGGCAAATAGATTACACAGGGCTTTTGCTGGTATGGGAAGGGCACAAATTACCAGTATCAATCTGGAGGATACTTCACTGTTCCTCCCCCACCTTCTAAACACATGAGAAAAACATGCAGTAAACTAGACAGATATTTCCCCCAAAATATCAAATGACCAATGAACACATGAAAAGAAACTCAACATTATTAGCCATCAGGGAAATGCAAATTAAAACCACAATGATTAACCACTTCACACCCACTGGGATAGTTATAATCAAAAGATGGACGATCACATGTGTAGGTATAGATGTGGATAAACTGGAACCCTCATGCATTGCTTTTGGGAATTTAAAAAGATGCAGCTACTTTAGAAAAAAATTTGGCAGTTCCTTAAAAAGTTAAACATAAAGTTACCATAGGCCTTGGCATATACCCCCCAAAATTCAAATCATATGTCCCAAGAAAAAAACATGTACATGAGTGTTCCTGGTAACTTTATTCATAATAGCAAGAAAGAAGAAACAACCCAAATGTTCATCAAGTGATGAATGGGTACACAAAAATGTGGACTATCCATGCAGGGGAATATTATTTCACCATTAAAAAGTAATGAAACACCTATTCATGCTATAACATGTATGAACCTTGAAAATGCTATGCTAAGTGAAAGAAATCAGATGCAAAAGTCCACATGTCCTATGATTCCATTTTTGTGAAATGTCCAGAACAGGCAAATCTAAAAAGAAAGAAAACAGAGTGGTGGTTATTGGAGAGGCCTGGGTTAGGAGGGTAACAGGGAATGATAAAGAATGTCACCTATATTTGGCATGATGGAACGTTGTTCTGGAATCAGTTAGCAGTGATATGGTGATGGTTATACAACTCCGTGAATATATTAAAAACTGCTAAACTATAAACTTTGAAGGGGTGAATTTTACAGTATATGGATTATACTTCAATGTTTTAAAACTCAAAATAAGTCACAGAATCAGAATCAGTGTGATGTACTTAATATAGAACAAAGTGCAACTAATCACCCTTATTAGATTATTTGCTGTGATAATAAAGGAGAAAAGCAGAGCACAAAAATCCAATAGATTTCAGTAATTCATTCCACAAAAGTTAATGGAGCTCTTGCCATCCTATCCAACTGTGCTAGTTGCTGCAGAGTGTACAAATCTGAATGGTCCTCAGCTCCTAAGGGTCTTAGAAGCTAATTGAGATAATTAGAAGAGGACACAGTGGACTGACGGCCCAAGCAGGGTTGGTTTTGCTCATCTACCTAAGCATGGCTTGTCAGAGCAGGCCACCAGCTTCCAGTCCTGGGAGCCAAGGCAGGCCTCCCTGGAAAGGGAATGACTGGTGAGATGAAGGCTAACAAGCCACCCAGGAAAGAGACACTTGAATAAATTATAGAATGAAATCACACCTTGATCTCCCACATAAGAGAGAACAATTGTGCACCCTTCTGCCTGGGGCCCCTGACTGAGAGGGGAGGATTGGTCCAGCTTACTCTGACCCCTGACCTAATCTTAGTGCAAGATCTTCTAGATAAGGGGACAGGGAAGAGGGTAAGTTAAGAAACAGGAAACAGAAAAGGCCGCCTGGGTGGCTCAGTGGGTTAAGCCGCTGCCTTCGGCTCAGGTCATGATCTCAGGGTCCTGGGATCCAGTCCTGCATCGGGCTCTCTGCTCAGCAGGTAGCCTGCTTCCCTCTCTCCCTCTCTCTCTGCCTGCCTCTCTGTCTACTGTGATCTCTCTCTGTCAAATAAATAAATAAAATCTTAAAAAAAAAAAAAAAAAAGGAAACAGGAAAACATGAGTCATCATGCAAAAGGTTTTATCAGAGATTAAGAAAATGAGGGGGAGGGGATAACTTTTGGAAATTACAACCTGGGTGGAAAGAGATGGTCCCACTTTAGCAAAGTGATGGAGAGTAGAGACATAGCCTGGCCCGTGTGAGGCCTGATGGAATAACGGGGCCTAGCTTGGTACTGAGTGATAGGAGAGAGGACAGCATCACACACAAAAAGCAGACTGAGCATGATGGCTCACTCATGTCGCAGGAACAGCAGTGTAGAAGAGACATGGCCAAGACCACAGTGATGGGAAGAGAACAAAGTCTGGGACATGCTGGATATAGCAGGAAGATTCTAGCCTTCATGATGGGTACAAAAACTGGTCTGTTAATCACCATTTTCATCATTAGCTGTGCCTCCCTGACTCTTCCCCTCTATAAGTTTGTGGGCCCTGGGAAACTGAGGTTACACAGAATACAAAGCAAAATGCTAGAAATGCCCCAAGACAATACAAAGTGCTAGGGAAAGGAGTGTGTTTCAAGAGCAAAAGTGAAGTTGGGAAGATTTTACTCATAAAGTTAGTAGCACATGAACTTGAAAGGATGTGAAAGATTTAAAAAACTGCTTCCTGGTCACAGTAATATTTAGTTTCAGAAGTACAGAAAAACACGAAGAAAAAAATGAAAAGCACAAATTATTCTACTACTCAGATAAAAGAACCATTAACATTTGAGGGGTTTATCTTTCCTCATTCTGTTTATTTATATCTGTCTATAAATACCTACATCTAACTATATAGGCATATAGATATTAAAAGCACATTGTGTCTCTGTACACCTATATATACACACACATATATTTTTTTTAAATATTTTATTTATTTGAGAGAGAGCACACGCAGAGGAGAGGGAGAGGGAGAAGCAGACTCCCCGCTGAGCAGAGAGCCACACGCAGGGCTCAATCCCAGGACTGTGAGATCGTAATGGAGCTGAAGGCAGACACTCAACCAACTGAGTCACCCAGGCGCCCACACACATATTTTTATATTTCCAAAAACACTTGTGATTGATAAGGATCTGACAGGGAAACAGAAGGTGAGACAGAGAATAAGAACAGGTAGGGGAAAAGAGTGCTGGAAGGCAATGGAGGATTCCAGAAAAAACATAAACTAATCAGGACTGGCTTCAAATCCTGCCTCTGCCTCTATGGAAACTCTAGCAAGTTACTTCATTGTGCTAATCCTCAGGTTCCTCGTGTGTAAAATGGGTATACATATACCCATATACATATGGGTGTACATATACCAATATGTAGATGACAGAGCCACTTTCATGATCAGAGACATGACAGCGTCTCGAGTACATAGCAGCGTGCCTAGAGAACAGTAGGCACAGAGCACGTGTCGGGGTAGAGCAGGCTGTTTGGGCTGCTGCGTGTGGCTCTGCTTTCTTCTGGTCCGAGATACTTGCAGGCAGTGCAGAGGTCAGAAACAACTCACTCACTGCAGCCCACGGGTCACAAGGATTCCAGATCTCAGCTAACTGAAGAACAAATTATCCAGAAGTGGTAATAAATCTTTTAAAACTACTTACAAGCCCACTCAATTTCCAGAGAAATCACTGCATAGTACACACAGCACAATCAGCTGTTTCACTCTGATCAGCCCTATTATACTAGGCAACAGCCCAAGGTTACTAGTTCACATTTTTAATGGTTATTCTAATGTTCTTCATGCTTGAAAAATTCCTCTGGCCTCATAAACCAAAGTGGCAGAAGGACTATGACAGCTAGTACTTGACTCATTCACTGAGTGAACTTGGGTCAGACAGATAATCTTTCTTTCTTGTGTCTCCTGAAACAAAACAGATGGGTTTCTGTCCCTGAGCAAAAGCATCAGCATAGGGAGAGTAACTCAGGGCCACCAATTTGGGTGAAGTGTCTGTTTGCATATCCATCTTTCTGTAAAGCTATAAAAGTAATTGTCCATCCATCTCTGCTGAAGGAGACCATTATTCTGTCCTCACTGTGATTAGGATCATTTTAGATATCAACTACATTATGAGCTCTCGATTCATTAAGCCACTGAGGCAAACAGATGGTGCCCTGTAATCAGGGTGTGGGCAAAATGACTTGGAGAGCCTGGAGATCAGTCAACAAAAACCTATTTGCAGTGCCACTGAGGATGGCAATGCCTTCCAGAAGAGGCACCTTATTCTTAGAGAATTAGCAGACTATAAAAATAGCCCTAAATCACTGTTGAGAGAGACAGAGTGAGGGGACACAGAGAGGCAATCATTATCCAAGGCAGTAGGGCCGAAGCAAGGGGGTGCTGTGAGAGGACGACTGTGTAAAGGGTGGGTGACCAAGAGAATTAAGAAGCCATGGGAGCCTATAGGCCCCGCCTAGCTACTGCAGCCCCAGTAGCTGAGATGCAGCTGATGTCACTGAACTCAGTTACTCACCTCAGCAAAGATACTGCAAAGAGACAGTCATTCAGCCAGTACTTACTGGAGGCCTCCCATGTACAGGATGCCACCAGGCTAGCAGTGTAGGCAATACAAAGATCCCTGTAACAGAGGCTCTGGTGCACGATGCTGGCAAGCCAATGTTCACATATAACCATGATACTCAACATCGTGTCGAGCCAGAAAGCAGCTAGGGAGGGAGTCCAGGGAGAAAAATAATGTTTATCCTCTCTGATAGAAAGAGCTATTTGCTTATGATAAGCAAAGCTTTTGCTTCCAGTAATCAATTGTGTTTTCATACAACCTGTGCAAATACAGATCATAAGGGGCTCCTGGGTGGCTTAGTCGTTAAGCGTCTGCCTTTGGCTCAGGTCATGACCCCAGGGTCCTGGGATTGAGCCCCACACGAGGTTATTTGCTCAGCAGGAAGCCTGCTTCTTCCTCTCCCCTTCCCTCTCTTGCTGTATCTCTCTCTGTCAAATAAATAAATAAAAACCTTTTAAAAAAATACAGATCATAAATATAAGGCAATCTTTAAGATTGTAAGTTTTTTAATTTAAAAAGTCAGGATATTAAACATAAAACTGAATATTCTCTATTAAAGGGCATAATAACAGAATATATGAAATATAAAATTATATAAATTTTTAAGAAGGAATGATTGTATTGTTAATCCCAAATCTGAGTGTCTTCAAAACAAAGCCAACAGGCAGGAGAGCTTCATCTAAGTTAGAGGAGGTCTATGCGGACTTACCCCACCTACCTATCTATCTCCCCTGCTCCCTCCCTCAAAGAACAAAAAAGGAATTTGAGGAGCTGCATTGAATCTAAGATCCATTCTTTTTTTTGTGACAACCTCACAGCTTTTTGTTTGAAAATATTGTCAGTGAAAACAGTCTTGTGTTCCACCCTAAGATGATATAAAAGCATTTCCTTATTTGATCTGTTTAAGAGCTTTCCTGTATAAATAAACCTCTTAACATCACTGCATACAGGAGTCAGGCAAATCTGGGCCAGTTTGGTCAGAGCACATTACTATGAAAGTAAAGGCAGAGATGAGACTCTTCCCACAGAGTTTCACAGGGCTGGCCCCTCGTCATTGAATTCTCTGTTCAGATGTCACTGGCTGGATGTGGAGAAAGGAGGAAGTTGTGTCAAGATTCATCCAGGTTTCAGATTTGGTTAATGTGATGGATAGCTGTTCCACCAACCAAGTCAGAGAATTTAGGAGAAAGTACTTATCAGGAGGGAAGTGTCCAAAGCAGGAGGGACAGGGGAGTCATGATTAATTCATTTATGCACATGTTGTGGAATCTGTGGACTACTGAGGTAGAGACGTCCAATACACAGTTGAGTATAGAGTTCTAGAGCTCAGGCAGATAGAAGACAAGAGAGCATCAGTATACAGATGGGAATAAAAACCCATGAGGGTACATGAGATCATCCCAAGAGGAGAAAAGAGATTAAGAAGGAAAGTGTAAGAACAGAATACTGGAAAACACCAACATTTAAGGGACAGAGGAAGTGAATTCAGTGATAGGAACTAAGAAAGAATGGCCAGATTGCAAGAACCAAAAGAAAGGTGTCAAGAGAAGATTCCTGGTGTCAAGCATGGTAGAGGAGTCAAGTCATATATGCGCTAAGAAACTGAATTGTATTCACTGAATGATGTCCTCCTCCACTGTAGTCTTAGTAGTGTGACAGGAATAGAAACAAGTGGGTTAAGCAAAGAGTGATGCGGAAATAGGTATACATGCTTTTTTCTCCTAAGCTGGGGGAGAGAAAATAAAGCAATAACTACAGGAAGGATTAAGAAGCTAGGAGGGAGCTTCTTATAAGTAGAAGAATCTTGGGTATGAGAAGCCTGTAACAAGAGAGACCAAGCAAAATTACAGATGAGAGTGCAAACGTTGACAAGTGAGGTGGAAGGAAATGATGGAGTCCAGTACGGGGTGACTGGTGTTCAGTGGGAGAAAGGCACCCAAGACCAGGAGAAATGACCAAGGTGGGTGCAGGTAAGCCCAGAGGTGGGGGCAAAGGGAGAGGTGAGAGAAGTTCTCAGTGTTCTCAGTGGAAAGGGTCTGTGGGGTTATCAGGGGACTGGAAGGTGAGGCTGAGCAAAGATAACTAAAAGGATGACTTAGGAGCTTGGTTCAGGAAACTTATAGGTCTAGAAAAGAAAAGTAATTTGTTTAAGGTTGCATTGCTGGTTACTGCCTAGGAATATGGCAGCAAGAGGAAGGGAGTTGGTTTAGAAAGGGGAACTAATATGTCCTGAGTGTCTATTATGTCCCAAGCACTGTTCTTGGTATCTTTATAGGGTTCTTTACAGACAGTGTAACCCTATGAGGTACCTATTAATATCCCTGTTTTGTTGATGAAAAGTTGAGGTTCCAACAGGCTAAGTAACTTGTTTAAGGTCATAATGCTAATAAGCATTCAAGTCAGCATACAAATCCATGTCTTTTGACTACATGCAAGTAGCAGTCCTGGGGACAGTCTAGTCCCCTTTCCACTCCACTACATTTTTCCCCTTGCCTATTAAGAAGAGTGCTGCTGCCTGGAACAACAATAACAAGTAATACTAAGTGCATTAGTGGAAAAATCAATTCAAGACTAAGACATTTAAAGTACAATATGTTAGTTCGCTACGGAAAATATCCCTATCTAAAGACACAAATCCTACTGCCCTATTGGTTACTAATAGGAAAAATATTTTACATGGTTGAATGAAACCAATGATAGAAAAGTAGGAGAGAGTGTCAACTGAAGAGATTAAAGAAAGGTCCCTGATGTTCCTTGCTTCTGCTCTCTTAAAGTCCGGTTGTGAGCATCTTATATTTATGATTTGTATGCAAATCCTCTGTAACCAAAAGACTTTTAAAAATGGAAACCATACAAACACATACACACAAGTGAAACCACCAGTGGTGTTTACAGCTTAGCTAAGCTGAACTGCCAGGAATTCATACACACAAAACCAAAACCAGAAATGTCATAATAATTAACATATATAGCACTTACTATATATGCCGGGCAATGTTGCAGTTTTACATATCACCTGAGCCTCCCCAGAGTCCTATTCTATAGGTCCTATTATTGTACAAGTGAAGAAACTGAGGCACAGAATGATTAAGTAACTTGCTCAGTATCACACAGCTTGTAAGCAGCAAAGCAAGCTCCAGAGTCTGTGGTCTTAAACACTATCATACTGCCTCTCATAAAATGTAAAAGGTAGTTGTGACTTTCCTTCCTCTGAAGAGCTTTGAGATTACATTTTATAACTATTCTTTCTAAAGGGCAGAGCGATGGACGAGGTACCTCAGATTTAATGTTTTGAAATATATTAAGTTGTGAAAAAGAGAACCTGTCATACCTGAGCAGAACAGGGTGGTCTGATGTGATCAGCAGCTGCTCCTGGGGGTGAAAAATAGCATTTCTTACAAACCGCTTGGAAGACTTACATAAGCAGTCCAGGGAGGGACCCAATTATTTTTTGCCACAAGAGATTCTTTTGTTTGCTTAAAAGCTCCGACCTTGTGGGCTAATTTTAAATAAAACTTTAGGGGCAGTTGGGTGGGTAAGTCGGTTAAGTGTCTGGTTTCAGCTCTGGTCATGATTCCAGAGTCTTCAGGCTCATGGCTCAGTGGGGAATCTGCTTTTCCCTCTGCCTCTGCCCCTAGCTCCCCCTGCCTATGCTCTCTCTCTGTCAAAATAAATAAATAAAATTAAAAATAAATAAATAAAACTTTAAGACATGCTATTAAAGTACCTGGGAAATTTCTGTTTAAAACAAACAGCTTAAGTACTATTCCATTCCATAACTCTGCAAAGTGTAAAAGGTACAAAACTGTACCATACTACGAGTAGCCCTGAATTTTATGATGTCTCAGCTTTGGCAGTTCTGCCTGGAAACTGCTTTGTAAGGACAATTGCTGCTTCAAAGCAGTGGTCCTTGTCCAGGAGGTTAGAGGGGTGACGCCCCTGCATGTAGCAGCCTTCCATATCCTTGAGATGAAGGATGTGGCCTCAATACAAGTAATATAATGAGCTACATACTGAATAGTTTTTAATTTTCTGGCTGTGTAACACTGATATTCCCTTTCTAATCCGTTCTACTTCACTACAAACTACCGCAAATGTATTCTTGTCAACATCCTGCTCCAAAACCTTCAAGGGCCACCTAATAGAATACTGTGCAAGTTAATCAGTGTTTAAAGTCCTCTCCCATGTAGCTTAAACCTACTTCCCATTATTCTGACTTTTTTTTTTCCTTTTCCCCACTCATTGTCTATGCTGGAGCTACAATTCCATAGTCTACTGCTATTCCTTTGCCCATTGTTCCCTCTTTCTGGAAGAGTCTCCCAACTTATTTACATGCTAATCATCATTCTTCAAAGTTCACTCATTCAAGTCCCAGTCCCAAGAAGCCTTCTCTGAAACTGCGCATTCACTAGGATATCTACCTGAAACTGCATTCAAAGCACTTATCATAAACTGTCTTTGATGTTTTTCTATACCTGTTCTTTCTACCTAAAAAGATTATAAATCATCTCAGAGAAGGAACTAAGTCTTTAACTTCTGAATCCAGAACAGTGCCCGACACAATATACATGTCCAGTGATTGCTGAAAGGGACTTTGAACTGTGGTTTCAAAAATATCTGCAGATGGGATCCCTGGGTGGCTCAGTGGGTTAAAGCCTCTGCCTTCAGCTCAGGTCATGATCCCAGGGTCCTGGGATCCCAGGGTCTTGGGATCCCAGGATCTTGGGATAGAGCCCCACCCCCCTCCACCCCCTGCCATCCGGCTCTCAGCAAGGAGCCTGCTTCCTCTTCCCTCTCTGTCTGCCTCTCTGCCTACTTGTGATCTCTGTCAAATAAATAAATAAAATCTTTTAAAAATATATCTGCAGATATTACCAATTTGCTCAAAAGGTTTAACATTTGGTTTAGACAAAATTCCACAAAGATCACAAAGTAGTTTTAAGAAGGGTATTAAAAAATTAAGGTAATGTAGCTTTAAGCTGGGCCTCAGCCTAAATAGACATCTGAGTTTTGAAGCCCATTTCTCTTATAGTAGATACAAACATGTGTAAACTGCTACTTGGAACGTGAGAAGTTACAAAGATTCTCCAAAGAGGGGAAATTAGCAAAATAGGCAGATGCTGCTTGTACTGTCTTCTCCTCTATAAACTACAAGTGCGTTAGTTTAATACATGAGAACCTAAATAATTTTTAATGTCTTCTGTACCAATTATACTTCCAAATGACAGAGTAAGGAGAATGAAATAATAAATGATGTATATTTGTTACCAATTATGTCTACATTATGAAAGATGTAATGGTTTGTCAGTTGTCACTGTCCTTTTCTTGAAACACAATATGGAATAAAGTGTAGCAGAATAATTTCTATTAAAAAATCTTCTACATTATCTGATTGTTTCAGATATTTATCATTATTATTTACCAAGCTTTGGGTTCTAAATATCGATAAGAGAGAGAGAATTTCTCATACAAATAAGGGAGGGTCTGCCTCTTTCCACACAATTCACGGCTCAGGAATTTTTTTAAAGCAATAGCACTTTTAAAGCATTTTTCAAGCCAGGCACTATGCTAACACTCTACGTGTCTTTTCCTCACTACCCAGCACCACTATTATCTACATTTTACAAACGAAGAAAGTGAAGTTTTGCGAGGTAAAGCCGTCAGTCATGACTACTACGTGGCCAGCCTAGGGCTGCCACTCAAGTTTCCCTGATCCCAAATCTCATTCTCTGGAAATGAGCTAACATTATTTTATTTATACAAACCTCCTTCAGGAATGAATGCGCTCACGGCGGCTGTCAGCCTTTGTATTCCCAGAATCACAGGACTCGATGACTTGCTTTCATATTCAAATCTCTCGGGCTCTTTTGTCGTTTTAATTATCCTAAGTAAGACCCTGATTATCCCTACTTATTTTTGCAGCCCCTCCACTGGGCTCCTACTGAGCTCAAAGACAATGCTCCGAGATGGGCATGAACCAAACTATGTGCCTTCAAGTAGCTGAAAACACACCATATAATTCAAGGTATGGGGGTTTTCATTCATCACCCATAGCATGAATGTTTCCTACATGTGTCTTAATTATGAGACAAAGGATTTTTCAAAATCCGGAGGCCGTGTCACAAAGTTCCTACCTGTGTGATACAGCATTGGCAATATGCCTCAATTCGCGGTTCTACTACAGAATTCTAATTTAGCCGCAACTTCCCGGTGGCACAGTCGTTGATGCTTTGCATCAATTCGCCATACAGACTGATTATGTCCTACGAATAAGTTAGGGGCTGTCTCCCGAAGTTCACCGTCACCAAGGGCCGCTGACACTTCTCAGAGAAACCTCCCCCCTTCAGGATGAGGTCTCCTCTAGCGACCCCATGCTTGCGACTAAAGTCTGGCCCTCACCACACTGTAAACCCCAAGAAAAGCTCCGCTAGAGGCCCGACAGCGCACGTTCGCGGCAGCACATAACCACCAGGGGAACCGAACGGACGAGCGCTCCTTCGCCCCGCCGCCGCCGCCGGCGCCCCTGAAGACAGGGACGTCCTCCCCTGAGCCCCCCAAGGACTGGCTACGGCCGAAACGCGTCAGGCCCGGGCCCGCCCCGCCCCGCCCGCGCGCGGAACACAATGTTCGCGATGCTCGCCGCGGCTGCACGAAAGGAAAAGCGCGACAGAAATCTGAGGTTCCGCCCGGCTGGGAGCCAGCTGCGCAGAAGAGCGCTCGCGTGAAGCCCTGACGCTGAACTCTCATGCAGGACGACATCACTACGCGAGAGCCGGAGACGCGGCGCCACCGCCCACACGCGCCGCCCCAGCCAGTCCGGGACCTGCCCTACCCACCGCGCACACGCACGCACCCACCGGGACCCTCGCCTGCCGGGCGCTGGCTTCTTATTGGCTAGGCCCTGGTGTGGGCGGGACGAGAAGAAGCCGGCTGGACGGCGAGCGTGGGTGAGAGCCAGAAACCAGTTGGCGCCTGAGTCCTGTCACTGTAGGTATGTGAAGATTGAGGGAGTCCTGGGAGCGGAGGCTACGCGACCGTGGGGAGGGAAGAAGTGCGGCAGCGGTTGGCTGGGCCGAGCGGCGGCGCCTTGGGAGTGGTGGGGGCCGCGGGGCTGGGAGGAGGGGGGCGATGGCCGGATTGAAGGGGGCGAGTAGGAATTGGCGGGTCTCGGGCCCGACCTCGTGGTTCAGGGAAATTTGGGGGGGGGGGCGGTCTCACGGCCTGTCGGGTGAGGGGATGAAGTAGAAGTTTGTGGAGTGAATCGTGGCCGAGAGGGAAGACTCGCGGAGGGGGCAGTAACGAGAGAGCCGTGGAGGGGGCTGGGGCCGACCTCAGGGAGCCGGTAGCGCGGATGGTTCCTGGAGCGGGGAGCCTTCCGGAGAGCCGGCCCGCGCGGTGAGTGAGGAGGGCTTGGGAGGGCGAGCGCTCCGGCCTTGGAGTCCAGACAAGGTCACGGGAGGAGACAGGGGGTGGGGCGGTTCGAAAGGTTGAGGGCGTAAAACCACACCACCCTACTCTTCTCCGCGACCGCGGGTTTCCTCCCACGCTGCGCGACCCTGTCCTACCCTGGAACGGTGAGAAGGCCTCAGGCCCTGTAGGAGGCATTTGTATCTGTGACGGAATTTAAATTTCATCCTGAAAGCTAAGCCAGCCAGTGAGAGACAGGAAAACAGAGCGCGGGTTTAGATTGGGAGCCGCTGAAATGATTCGGCGGTGTTACTCGCCTTTCGCCCTTCCATCACGGGTACGGGCTGCAGCTAGTTCCCTCTGTGGGGTAATCCCCACCGCAGGATTTATGCTTCCAGAAGCACGCAGGCACTTTCGAGTTTGACCGGTTTGGATGGAAAAGTTCAGACAGATCGAAGCGGCATCGGGCCCCAGCATGACACACAAGTTTGAGTCCTGTATCCCAGGGCGTCTGTTACTTCCTTGTGCCCCAGAATCAATCGAAGGGGGCTTCTTAAAATACAGATTCCTTGGGTCTCCTGCTCCATACCCTCTGAATCAGAATCTCCAGGGTGGGGCCTTTGCATCCATTTTAAACAAGCTGACAGGTGACTGATGGAAAATCAGAATTTGAAGCCCTTGTTGTTAGTAGTTCCTGTGACCAAAATGACAGGCTGTGAAGATCCTTCAGTCTGTTACATCACCTCACGCTGGACAGCTCATCCTCCCTGAGGTCTTTTCTAGGTTCCCATGCATTTGGAAAGGTCTGCAGTAGTTTCTTACTAAGTTTAGAGAATATTTAGTGTTTTCAGACTGGCTTTGAATATCATCTGGTCATTGATGCCTCTTTTTGTACCTGTTCAACTTTCTGACAGAGATCTGGGTCAGTTGCAATGGACTGGTGAGAAAATTAAAATAAAGGAAAATCTAGAAGTGGTGCGAGTGAAAAAAGTCTATTCAAAGCACAGTTGAAATTGGTGGGTGAGTTAAGTCACTAGGAAAGAAAGTTCCATTTAATTTTAGGCATGACTTGCATATTTTTTACAATTGAAAGAAAGAAATGCAGGCTTCTGTTAAGAAATGAATTTTAATCTTTTTCAGATTAAGTATATTATCAGCATCATAACATTGGTGCTTTGGCAATATATTGTCAGTCAGAAGAACTCTGGACTGTGTGTCAGGAGATCTGGGTTCTAATCCTTGCCTGCCAGAGATATATTCTTGGTGTTGAACAATTCATATAACCCCTTTCCCTCTGTAAAATTAGGCTACTGGCATGGATTAATCATCTGGGTTGTTATTATCAAATTATGTGATTCTTAGTTACTGATCCTGATACTTTTATTTTTTTTATTTTTTTATTAAAGATTTTATTTGACAGACAGATCACAAGTAGGCAGAGAGGCAGGCAGAGAGAGAAGGGAGGAAGCAGGCTCCCTGCTGAGCAGGGAGCCAGCCCCATGCGGGGATGCGATGTGGCGATGCGATGTGGCGATGCGGGGATGCGGGGATGCGGGATGCGGGGCTCGATCCCGGGGCTCGATCCAGGACGCTGGGATCACGGCCCGAGCCGAAAGCAGAGGCTTTAACCCACTGAGCCACCCAGGCGCCCCTGATCCTGATACTTTTAAAAGTTAGCCATTTTCCATTTGTATGGCTGCAAATCATGAACACTTGGGTCAGGTGGTAATTAGGAAGAGAATTACCAAATTTTATATGCAAGGAGTGTTGTGAATATATAGTATGTTAGGTAGAGAAATATAATTTGAATTATAGTATTATCTGTGGTGTGAGTGTTGGACTTTTCATATCCCTCTTTTGTCTTTAAGTGTGCCACAGGGTGTTCTGGGTCAGACAGGTTATCTTTAGTCACTGAAAGCAAATAATGACCACATGTTTACTCCCACGCCCTTATTCTTACTCTAAGGATTGCTTTCTGAAAATCTGATCAGATGTCCTACTCATACAAACTTCAGATTCTGTATCATAGGTGAGGACTGGAGATGAGTGGATTTTCTTCTTTCATATATGTATAGGAAAGAGACTGACATCCTCTGTCTTCCTGAAGGAGGGAGAAAAGACTTTTGCTCCACTGACCTGTTGAAAATTATATTGATCCAGATGTGAGGGATTAGAGGAAAGACCACTGACTTTCTTGTTTTTAAAGATAATTCCTGGGGCACCTGGGTGGCTCAGTGGGTTAAGCCTCTGTCTTCGGGTCAGGTCATGATCTCAGGGTCCTGGGATTAAGGATTTCTTTGTCAGATGACAGAATTGGATTCTTCCCAATGGGGATGGGGGCTCAGAAGGAAGATTTCACTTTTCAAACTAAGCAGTACACCGCCTCTAGAGCTGACTTTTCTTTGAGGGTCTTACCTATGGCTCACACCCCTGCAATAGCAAACTGTTGAATGAGAGTTGTTATTGAAGGGAGTATGATACATGATGCACATGAAAAAACCCAGAAGTGAAGGTAAGATGTTACATGAGTAGTGGGATGGGCAGTTGACTTTTGAAGTTATTGTAACTGACACTAATCAGACTTGTACACTTAACATGTGTTTGACTCCCTTCTTTTATCTATGGGTAACATTTACAGGCAGTTTAAATCAGCTCAGTGAAGAGGGAAGTATATACATATTTATTTTGACTAAGGTGAAACTGACTTTGTTATTTTCTCATTGTGATGAAATACCTGTTAAATAGCTTCCTGTGTAAAAGGAGATGACTGAAAAAGGGAGAATGGAGTCTTTGGTCTCTATAAAAGAAGGTAGAGAGTTTTAAGAGGGAGGTCCAGGGACTGTAAGGTATGTAAAGGAAAGTAGAGCTGAAGCTTAGGAGACATTCATTCATTAAGAAGGTCCTGAGGATCATTCAGTTTTTTTGCTGCAGTGATGTTAAAAATGATAACCCTAGGTTAAAAAAAAAAACCAAAAGGCTATATTATGCTCAATTGAACATAAATTATGCTTAAAAAGGCATTTCTAACAATAGTATTTAAAATAAAAGCTTTATTTTTTTTAAGATTTTATTTATTTGAGAAAGCAAGACAAAAGTTATTTCAATTAAAAAAAAAAAAACTTGGGGCGCCAGGGTGGCTCAGTGGGTCAAAGCCTCTGCCTTCGGCTCAGGTCATGATCCTGGGGTCCTGGGATGGAGCCCCTCATTGTGCTCTCCGCTCAGCAGGGAGCCTGCTTCCTCCTCTCTCTCTGCCTGCCTCTCTGCCTACTTGTGATCTGTCAAATAAATAAAATCTTAAACAAACAAACAAAACTTTCACTGTTATCAACAATGTGCTGCTAAAAAGGAATTGGTTGGGGTGCCCTGTAGCTCGGTCAGTTAAGCATCTGACTCTTGATCTCAGCTCAGGTCTTGATTTCAGGGTTGTGAATTCAAGCCCCATCTTGGGCTCCATGCTGGGTGTGGAGCCTACTTAAATATAAAGAAATAAAAAGGAATTGGTTTTATGGGATGAACATCAAAACAATAGGACGGGATAAATACAGTTCTTCCTAAAGGTAGCTACAGGTTAAAAATACAGTTAATTTCTAAAAAATACTTTCTAAACTTCATGGACAACATACCAGGTTTTTAGGTGGAAAATAGGAGCATTTTAAGTACATCCAGCCATTCAGTGTTCAAGATGCTTTTAATTGTAGAACTTCCCCGAAATTCTCTTTCAGTAGGATTCTTCAGCCACTATGTCAACCGGCACAGATGTTTCCCTTTCTTCATATGATGAAGATCAGGGATCTAAACTTATCCGAAAAGCTAGAGAGGCACCGTTTGTTCCCATTGGTAAGTTTGACTTTGATGTTCTAATAATCAGTTTGTTGTAAGCTATAAATCAGTAGAAGTGTGGTCACCAGGCACATCCTGAAAGCATTTGTTTTCATATATTTTGTTCCTATGTTGTTGAAATATGTAAGATTACCTTGATACAACACTGTCTATAAAAATTCTTCTGTGTGTCTTCAGCCTTCATTTATTGACTCTCATTTCAGTGAATGTGTTGGGGGACCCCATGACCACCCTCAGTCTCAGTGATTTGCTAGAAGGACTCAAGAAGGCTCAATAAAAAAGCTTACCCTCACAGTTATGGTTTATTACAGTCTGCTATGTTAACTGATTCCTCTCAGGGAAGGAAATAGGACTGAGAGGAAGAGTTCCCTTGGCACTCTTAAAAGCATCCTACTGGCTGCACAGCCCACAATTTGAAGATGATCTTAACTTCCTGAATCTGCTACTGTTTACTACCAAATATGGATTTTGGATTTTGGGGGGAAAATTAAACACTCAATTTGTGTGTTAGTTAATGAATGGTCTCAATAGAACATCTTTGTAAAAATAGTAGAGGTTTACATTGATTGATAGTAAAGTCATCTTGCTTCCCTGACCCCATGCAATGACATACTTGTGACTCTTTGTTTTACAGGAATGGCCGGGTTTGCAGCAATTGTTGCATATGGATTATATAAATTGAAGAGCAGGGGAAATACTAAAATGTCTGTTCACTTGATCCACATGCGCGTGGCAGCCCAAGGCTTTGTTGTGGGAGCAATGACTCTTGGTAGGTTCTTAGAGGAAACTTTCAAGTTTCTAATTCCCATTAATAGATTTTATAAATCAAGGTAGGTACTTTTAGCTGACTTTGAAGTAGTTTGAAATGTCACTTACATTTTTCACATAAAAATTGGATTAATAAAAGTAGTTCAAGTAGTGACACAGTTTTTACTGTCTGATACAGTAAATGTTTTATATGTTTTAAAGAAAAAAAGGCAATTCTGTCCATCATAGAACTTATAATTTCACTGGAGTCTAAATATGTAAATAGGGTTGGTACTAAGAGCCATTATCTGGGAGAGACATATGACATATGACTACTATTTTATTGAATTTTTGAAAGTGGAAAACTTTATTGGTTTTTTTTTTAGAGCCCAAAGGGGTGGGACAGGTTGAGGGAGAGGTAGAGAGAGAATCTAAGCAGCCTCCACGTTCAATGGGGAGACCAACATGGGGCTTGATCTCGGGACCCTGAGATCATGCTTAACCCAAAATCAAGAGTCAGATGCTTAACTGAGTCACCTAGGTGCCCCGGAAAATGTTTTTTTAATGTAGGTATTACACTCTTTTACTGGCTTTATAATTTTGTTGACTTTACTTACGGTTACATGGCAAGAATGACTCCTTTTAAAGTTGTAAGATAAATATTAATTGTTCTTTAAAACAAATATTTCAGTAGTCTGAAGTAGTCACACTAGCCTCGAGCTACTGGGAACCTATATAAAAAGAATTTCAGAAATTCTAATAAAGAAGGCAAGAGTATAAACAGCCTGGGGTCTTACTCCCCTTGTAAATATTGCATGCTAGCAAGGTGCTACTTTTAGCTCTTTTATGAACTGTTTTCCATTTTCTTAATATCATGGAAAATATTAAATGTTTAACTACTGTTTTTTTTTCTTTAGGTATGGGGTATTCCATGTATAAGGAATTCTGGGCAAAGCCTAAACCTTAGAAGAAGAGAAGCTGTCTCAGTTTTGTTGGTGGTGTTTGCTTTAGTTAGGCATCTCATATTGAGTTTATATGTTTATGTTGAAAATAAATCATTTGAATGGGTCAGATAATACTGTAGTTTAAGTACTGGCTTCCTTTCTTGCAGGCTTGATTTGCCTGGTTACCAAATTACTAGTGACCAGTTAACTAGCTAGGTCATTTAGGGGAGTCACATTAGCGCAAAAGAAGAAACATGTCACTTTTAAATGGACTGGACAGTGGTAAAATATGCTCCTCCTTAAACTCTTCTGATAAAATCAGTTATAAAGAGGACAGTGTGCCAGTCCTGAAGTACTCCCAGTTGCTGATTTGATTCTAGTATCAAAACATGCTTTTGATGTTATGTAGGAATCCCATTTAACTTTTTTCTGCCTATTTTGCAGATTGATTGGGTACTTCCGTTTTTAGGACTGATAGGCTCTTAACCCTTTCAGAACAGTGCATGGAATATAGTAAGCTTCCCCACAACCTAAAATAAGTTTATTTAAACCAAACCTAAAAAGCCGATAAACAGCTGCTTAGGAGTAGTATTTATTTCAGAATCACACTTGTAAACATGAGAATAACCTAACTGTGGATCCCAGTTTAGCTTTTTTTGCAATTGCAGAGTTATATTTATGCTGCTGTTGTATTAGAATAATTTTTAAATGTTGAAATGTGTATTTTAAGTACTAATGCAAAGGTTAAGTGAAAAACACTTTTTTAAATGTATGAAGCTTGTTTATTTTCTCTGTAAGAATCATAAATGTTAACAAATTACCTATAGTTGAAATGATTGATGATTTATTCGCAAGGTAGTTTGGTCAGACATAATACACAAACTTTTTGGTATACTCCAGAATGCTTTATCACATTTGTGAAATTTTCTTGTCTAACCTAAATTTACATTCCATGGTGATAACATGGTAAATGTAGTATTAGTAAAGAAGGTGAACACATCAATTGCCTTGTATTTATTTCAATTTGGAAAAAAATCAGTCATTCCTTAGTAACACAAGGATTAAGTTCCAAGAAAAAAGAGAATGTTTTGTACCTTTAGTAGGAACTATGGTTAAAGCGTATTTATCAAACAGGAATAATAGTTAATATCTGTTGAGTATTTACTATGTGCCACACACTATTCTAAGTGCTTTTCATGTGTAATGTCATTTAGACTTACTAACAATCCTAAGAGGTAGGAATTATCCTTATTTGACAGAGGAGGAGACTGAGGCATGAGTGTAAATATCTAACCCAGGGTCACAAAGCTAGAGAGGGTTGTAGGTTTGGGACTGGAACCTGGGCAGTCAAGTCGTAGATGCCAACAGGTATTAGAAATGATGGCCTTTGTGAAATTGAGTGGCCGCAATTATCATGAATTAATAAAGATAGGCAAGAGGTTACAGCATGGTCTTGACTCACCACTGACTCTAAAACTTGGATTAAATCCTAGTTTTCTCAATCTTAGGTATAAAATGAGAAGGTGAGCTAGGTAATTTCTACAGTCCTATATAGCTGATAGGTCATTATATGAGTCTGAAAAATGCTTTAAAAATAAAATCTATTGGGGCGCCTGGGTGGCTCAGCGGGTTAAAGCCTCTGCCTTCGGCTCGGGTCATGGTCCCAGGGTGTTGGGATCGAGCCCCATGTCGGGCTCTCTGCTCGGCAGGAAGCCTGCTTCCCCCTCTCTCTCTGCCTGCCTCTCTGCCTACTTGTGATCTCTGTCTGTCAAGTAAATAAATAAAATATTTAAAAAAAATAAATAAAATAAAATCTATTACTAGGAACTATTTTCTCAGGTTCCAGTAGACCTGATAGGAGATCCTGGTAGCAGTCCTAGCAATTGTACTGAGCATTATGTAATTAAAGGTGGGGTTGCTCATTCAAGGAAGAGAGTGGTAAATTAGCTGGATGAATAGATTGGCATCAGATAATGAAGTTCTTAAAAGTAGCTTAGGTGGATGTGATATTACATGGTATTAAGTCAGTCCTGGGTTCACAGCTCTGCCACCTATTACCCAAGTAGCCATGGTTTCGTCATCTGTAAGATGGGGGCAGTATTAGTGGCTGAGAGTCATTGGGATGGTAAAATGCAGTGGTGACTGTAAGGATCCTAGCATAGCACCTGATGCGGAAGGAAACCCAACAAATGACTGCTACGACCCTCGGGGTACTGTGGTAAGCTTGGGAAAGTCCAGCAGGGAAGGCAGCCATTAAGTGATTATAAAAAGCCTGCTGAATGCTAGGAAGAGGTAGCAGCAGTAAAATCCGGTGGGGGGGGGGAGGGGCTTAACCCAGGGTTGGAATCAGAGATAAGTACCCCTCAGGAAGAGATGGTATGCTGATTTTCACTGAGAGTTTGATTCCTTGGCTTAATATTTCTACATTATTGGGGCATTGATGTGTGATTGCTTCCATGTCTCCTTTAGTATCTTTGAGGCCATGATGATCCTTTCCATTCAGAGCACCTGGCATTAGTGCCTGTCTCATACAAATGTTCAATAAATATTTGTTTAATGGGAATAAATAGGTTTTGTTTTTTTACATTTATGAGTCAGTCCCCAGAAGTTCCCTATTTTTGATGAGCAACAGTGACATCTGGTGGTAAGAGTTGGAACTGAAATCTTCAAAGTACACGGCTTCCCTGTCAGGATTTTGGAGTAGTGTGCATCAGTTAGGGCAACCCTTTTGCCTCACAGATGAGGAAATGCTACTTGGAGAGTTTCAGGAACTTGAAATTTAGGCTCTATCTCTATGTACGTCTAAAGCCCATTGTAACATACCTACTAGGCCAGAAAAAAGCTGAATGAATAAGGTATTTTAAAGTTCTGTGTCAAATGATAGAACTGCCAATTACTATTTATATACTTGATCCTCTTTGAAATAAAGAATTTTCTTTTAGCAAGGTATACATTAGAAAATTTTTTTCCTAAATTCAGCAGTCATAATTGGTTCTAGTTTGGAGGTCAGTGTCCACATGATCCCTTTAGAGGAACTCAGTTAACAGGTCCTCTCTAGTATTCTGAGCTGCTTATAATGGTGTTTGTTTTTTTCCTGTCTCCAGTGTAACTGAAGTGTCACAGACAAAAATTTCACAATGTGAGAAGGAGATGCCATCCTGCCTTTCATGCCTGTATCTAAACTCAGCCCGCACGTAACTGTACTTACTGTCTTCCCCACTGGTGCCCCTTCTTGGCTCACCTATCTCTGTCACTGACACCATCCACCTCCCTCTGTCACGCTCTGGCCTCAAACTCTTAGAAGTGTCTTTACTTTCTCCTGTGTTATCACTGTTAAACCACTCACCAAATCCTGCCAGGTTTTCATAAACAGTCTCAGATTTGTCCTTTTCCACCTGTTGCTACTACTTTAAATGTAGGCCCTTGATCTCCTGTCCTATGACCTAGTTCAGGAGTGCCAAAGCCCTGTGCTCTCCACTGCCCCCAACACCTTTGCTCCTGTGCCACTGGTTTTCTGAATGTTCCCTGTCCCCATTCCCAGACAATTCAAATGCACATCATCAAGGCCCACCCCAAATTCTATTTTCAGTAAAGCTTCTTTGAACTCTTGTAGGCCACAGTGAACTTTCCCTTTTCTCACATCTTCCCATAATGAGTTGTAAATGCCTAAGACAATACTTTTGTGAAAAGGAAAAAAAAACCACAATACTTTTGTGCACTGCTTTGCTGTATAGTAAACGCTTCAAGACTCTTCTACTAGTTCCCCACAAAAAGACGCTGAAGTACGTATTACCCTGACTTTATCAACAAGGAAAACTAATTTACTCAAATACATGAAATTGAAAAGTGGCAGAGCACAGACCTAGAGCCTTGGTCACATAGAGAAACTGCATGATGGAAGGGAAGGTAGATAAAGAAGGTACATATAGTAATAACTGTTCAAGAAATACTAAGTCTTACCTTCATTTCCACCTTCCATCACACACACATGCATTCATTCCCTGTTCAGGTCCTAAGTCCAGTGTTTCTTTTTCCAATGTGCCATAGCTGTTTGTCCTCAGATTTCTTCATTTATGAAAATTCTCAGTATTTGTTTTGGCCTTTATGAGAAGAAAGATGAATGAATTCTCTCATATAAATGGTCTTTACTGTGAAGCTGGTAAAATAAAAAACTAATATGTACTCAAGGCACTGGGAACCTAATCAACAGGGAGAAACCAAGAATTCCTGACACCAGGTGACGCATCCAAGTGTTTTGAAAGACCGTGATATGAGCCAAGAGTGAAATTGAGAAATTTTGAGTAAAATATAAAATAATGACCAGTCCATTATGCTGAAGGCTAGGAGGAGAGCCAAGGTAGATCTCATCCATCAGATAGGTCCCTTGGAACTAAGGACTACTGAATCTTGGCGGAACATTGAGTTTTCTAATAAGATCTACACATGATGAGTGAGATCATATGTACAAACACATTTTAGATGAAATAGCACCATGGATAAAATAAGGCTTGATTGTAGCCAAAATGGTGTTACACTAAAACACGAAGTGTACTGGGAGAGGTCTGTTAGAGGTTGAAAGCCAGCAAAGAAAGCCCAAATCCATGGCGAGTTGAAGAGGTGGAACTGACGTATATTTACCACCTTCCAGCAAGAAGGATCTTGCCCCTGGCGAAAACGAACAATTTTTGTCTATTGGAGGGGGGAGGGGTTCCTGATTATGAGGAATATTTTTATAAGGCTTAACACTGGGTCAAAAATATCTCAAGGCAGTTTGCCTCTGTTTGCTCTGAATCCATGCTCAGAATATCTTTCCAATGACGCTTGGCTTTGCGGGTGTTTGATTCTGGGAAGGGAGAGGCTCTGAATATGGGTCACAATTCCCTAATGTAAACTAGTGGCTTAGTGCTCTGGTTTATATGTCAATCACTTAATGCCATGACTGCTGTTAAGTCTAGCCCCAGTAGACATTTATGGTATAATGACCAAATTAGATTTTGGACCTGCAAAGCTGAAGTCCATAAGTGGAGAGGTCTGAAATGTGTAGAGCCAAATGGTGCCTTAGTTTTAAGCTGCAGCAAAGCTTGCTTCCATTTTGACACAAAACAGCAAAATATGTAATAATACACCTGAAGAGCATTTCACAGTTTAAAAAACACTTTCATGACCTATTTGATTATCATGGTTATAAGAGTACTATTGTTATTTTAAGAAAATTGAGGTTTGTGACTTGACTAATGTCAGAGAATTCTTTCTTCTGATCATTTATTCAATTCAATTTTGCTTCTCATAGTAAGAATAGGATCACTGACTGCTTATGTTATATTTATTTGTGGGACAGTGCATATAATTCCAGTGAGGGAAAATCTATTTGGTGACCTTATGATCATCTTTTAAAAAAAATAAATAAGCATGGATAAAAGTCCCGCTTTGAAGTTGGAGCTATGGGAAAGACCTAATTGAGGGATTGGGAAAAAGAGCAGTGAGGTCCACACACATCGGTGCAACTGATTTTTTTATTTTATTGTAAAATATACACAACAAAGTTTACTATTTTAACCTTAAGTGTACAATTCAGTGGCACAAAGTACACTTGACAATGCTGTGCAACTGTTACCACCATCTGCCTCCAGAACTTCATCATCGTGCCAAAGAGAAACTTAATACCCTTTAATAAATCCAATTTCCCTTTCCCCGGCCTCCTGGAAACCTTTCTTCTACTCTCTATGTATTTGCCTTTTCTAGGTACCTAATATAAGTGGAATTATATAATATTTGTCCTTTTATGTCTGGCTCATTTCACTTTAGCATAACATTTTCAAGACTCATCTATATTGTAGCATGTCAGAATTTCTTTTTTATGGCCGAATAATATTCCACTGTATGAATAGAGCACATTTTGTATATCCATTCATCTATGATGGACACTTGGGTTGTTTCCACCTTGGGCTATTGTGAATAGTGCTTTTATGAACATTGGTGTACAAATACCTGTTTGAGTTCCTGCTTTCATATTTTGGTTCTATATGAAGTGAAATTCCTGGATCATATAATTCTATGTTTAAGTTCTTGAGGAACTGCCAGACTTTTCTATAGAAGCTTTACCATTTTATACTCCACTAGCAGTGCATAACGGTTGCTTTCCACATCCTGATCTGCACTTGTTATTTTCCTTTTTTTTTTTTTTTTGGTAGTCATGCTAATGGAGTGGTATCTCATTGTGGTTTTGATTTGTATTCCCCTAATGGGTAGTGATGTTGAGCATCTTTCCACGTGCTTGTTGGCCATCTTTTTTGGAAGAATCCGTTCAAGTCCTTCTCTATTTTCAAATTAGGTTGTTTTGTTGTTGAGTTTGCTCAACTGATTTTTGACAAAGGTTCAAAAGCAATTCCATGGAGGAAGGCTACCTTTCAATAATGGTGCTGTAGCAATTGGACATCCATAAGCCAAAGGATGGGGGGAACCAAAACCTCAACTTTACATTTCATGCAAAGATTATGTCAAAGTAAATTGTGACATTAAAATCTTAACACTTTTAGAAAATCATAGGGATGATGAGTGCTGTGAAATGTGTAAACCTGGCGATTCACAGACCTGTACCCCTGAGGATAAAAATACATTATATGTTTATTAAAATAAAAAAATTTAAAAAAAAAGAAAAAAGAAAATCATAGGGAAAAATCTTTGGGATCCAGAGCTAGACAAGGAGTTTTTTGTTTGTTTTGTTTTGTTTTGTTTTTGGCAAAGAGTTCTTAAATGATCCACAAAAGATTGATAAAATGGACTTCATCAAAACCAAAACCTTTTGTTCTGCGAAAGCCCATTCAAAGAAAATTAAAAGACAAGCTATAGATTGGAAGGAAATATTTACAAGCCACATATCCAACAAAGTACTGGTATCTAGAATATACAGAGAATTCTCAAAACTCTACAGATATAGGCAAAAGACATGAATACCAAAGACGATAGATAACAAGCAAATGAAAAAAATGCTCTATATCATCACCCATCACGCACATTAGAACCACAATGAGGTGTCACTACATACCTATTAGAATGGCTAACACAAAATAGAAATTACATCAAATACTGGCAAGGATGTGGAGAAACTGGGTCACTCAATGTACAGTTGCTGGTGGGAATGTGAAATGGTACATCCACTCTAGAAAACAGGTTGGCTGTTTCTTATAGAACTAAACATGCAGTTGCCATACAACTGCACTCTTGCGCATTTATCCCAGAGAAATGAGAACTTAGGTTCACACAAAAAAACTGTACATAAATGTTCCTATCAGCTTTATTCATAATATCCCCAAACTGGAAACAACCCAGAAGCCTTCCAATGGGTAAATGGTTAAACAAACTGGCATGTCCATACCATGGAAAACTACCCAGCCATGAAAAGGAGCAAATTATTGATACACACACAATAATTTGGATGAATTTCCAGAGAATTCCTCTGAGTAAAAAAAAAGAAAGAAAGAAAGAAAAATCAATCCCTGAAAGTTAGATATTGTATATTTGCATAAAGTTTCTGAAATGACAACATTTTAGAAAAGGAAGACGAATGGTTACCAGGGTTTAGGGACTGGGAGGTGAGAGAGGGATGTGGATGTGGTTATAAACCTCGAAGAGAGGGATCCTTGTGGTGAATGAAGTGTCCTGACTGTGGTGGTGGGTATGAAAACCTACACATGTTGTAAAATTGAATAGGACAAAATACACCACAAACATGAATACAAATGAAACATGAATAAGATAGGAGTATCAGTGTCAGTATTCTGATTGGTATTGCAAAGTGTGGTCCGGTGCCACATCTTTCTGAATGTCTATGGGGTGAATGCCTTATGAGGAAAAAAGAAAAGCAATTATGAGATGTCTGGACATTTTCAAATTACAAAGGCCTGGATCGATACTTGGAAAGCTTCCTTCGATTTCCTTTCATAGAAATTTGCCTCCCACTTCCACATAGCCCTTAATATGGTAGTGACTTAGGTTGGGCAGTGCCTTAAAAAAAACAAACATACAAGTGTTTTCCACGATGAAAATAAACCATATTCATTATTTTTAAAATCCCCCAAAATGCAAGAAGAAAAACAGCACTGTGATTCCACCACCCAAATATAATCATTTTCTTTTAATATTTCTATGTGTTCCTCACAGTCTTGTTTCTTTTTAAAAACAATTTAGCAATCACTATTTTGCGTCCTGCTTTTTTCACTCACCATCACAACACAATTTCCCCCATTTTTCAAAGACATGCAGAATACGTTAAATTTCGTGGTGGGATCATTTTTCAACTCCCTTACAGGACAACTGAATGTGCATCTCTGCACAAAATGTTTAGCCGACGAAACTTTTAAAACATGTTCCAGAACCAGATAACTGGGCCAGCGTTAAAGTTTCAGGCACAGGACTCCTATTTCAGCCTACCGCCCCTACTCCCATACCTCTTCAACCTGGGCCACAAACGCCACCGTCACTTTTCCAGCTCCCAGAGCCCCCTCGGCCTCCGTAGACACGTGGTGACGTCACGCTGGTCGTGACGTTGCTGGTTTCCCTGGTGACGGTTGCTGGGGCAGCGCATGCCGGCGTGGGGAAGAGACTGAGCTGCTCTGGCCTTGCAAGTGAGGAGCGGAGTGACGGCTGTAAGTGTTGGGAAGGGCGGGAGGTCCTAGGCTGAAGCCGGGGGAGCCAGCAGCTGCTGGGGGTGCGGGTGGAGGGTGCTGGACCTGGGTGGGAGCGCACAAACTCGCCCGGGCATCCTTCCCTGCCGCTGCCCCGTGCCCACTGCCTGCCTGGCGAGCGTGGTCTCTCCCCACTTCATTCTGTCAGTCTCCACGTACAGCTTCCTCGCCTCTCCAAACAGAGACTTAGATTCCATACGTTTACAGGAGGTGGTGAGGTGCAGAGAGGGATCAGCTGCCCAAAGTCACACAGTAGGCGCCATGGTCGGAACTCCGACCCAGGTGCGTCGGACCAGCACCCTCTTCTGGTTATCCTCTACAGAGCCCTGTTGCGCGGTACTGAGAGGTGGAGCGGGAACTAAGCGACTTGTTGGTATCCACTTCCCTCATATTCCCGATTCAGGGCCAGCCCCCACGGACCGAAACCCAGACGAGCGAGTGCCCTCAGAGCGGGACTCCCGCCAGGTGAACCAGACCTGTGCGCCCCACCCCAAACCCATCCCTACGTTGATGCGGGTCCTGACAGGCGACTAGTCGGTGCACAGGGGTCTCAATTGGGAATCTCTTGGGCTTCTCCTCTCCACCCCCAGGACCCCAGGCTGTTGCTCGGAATACTCTAGGAGAACATAATAAAAAAGAGAGAGAAGGAAGGAGGAGGCTGGTGGAGGCAGAGCGGCTCGTGCCTGCAAGATGCCTCAGCCCTTCCTCCCTGGTCTCTGTGCCCAGTGCTCAACTGCCTCTGGGACCTTTGCTTTGCTACAGGAGTAACCTAGTGAGTAGGTGCCATTCTCCCCATCCTTTGGCTCCAAATCTTTCCTGAGCCGAAAGTTCCTTCCATGCAGACTTAGCTTTAATTTTTTTTAAATTAATAAATAGGCTTTATTTCTTAGAGAAGTTTTAGATTTACAGAAACATTGAACAGAAAATACAGAGTTCCTATATACGCCTCCCTTTTCCCCATTATTACCATCATGCATTGCTGTGATACATTGTTACTACTGCTAAAGCTATGTTGTTATTAACTTTAAAAGTCCATAGTTTACGTTAGGGGCTGTGTGAATGTGTGTGTTGTACAGTTCTGTGGGTTTTGTCAAATGCATAATGTCAAGTATCTACCATTAAAGTATCTTACAGAAGAGTGTCATTGTCCTAAAAACCCATTGTGCTCCACTGTTCATCCTTCCCTCCCCTCTCCCCAAACCCTGGCGACCACTGATCTTTTTACTTCTCTGTAGTTTTGCCTTTTCCAGAATGTCATATAGTTGGAGTCATACAGAATGTAGCCTTTTCAGACTGGCTTCTTCACTTGGCAATATGCATTAACTTTCCTTCATGCTTTTTCATGGCTTGATAGCTCATTTCTTTTCATCACTAAACAATATTCCCTTGTATAGTTGTACCAATTTTTTTTTAATCTTTTCACATACAGAAGGATATCTTGGTTGCTTCTCATTTTAGGTAATTATGCATAAAGTTGCTATAAATATTCACTTACAGGTTTTTGTGTAGACATAACTTTTCAACACATTTGGGTTAATATGATTGTTGGATCATTTGGTAAGAATATGGTTAGCTTTGCAAGAAGCTGCCATTCTGTGTTCCAAAGTGGCTGTACCATTTTGCATTCCCACCAGCAATGAATAAAATTTTCTGTTGCTTCAAATCCTTGCCAACTTTTGGTGTTGTCAGTATTTTGGATTTTAGCCATTCTAGTAGGTGTGTAGTAGTATCTCATTGTTGTTTTAATTTGCAATTCCTAACTACATATGATGTTGAACACCTTTTCATATGCTTATTTGCCATCTCTATATCTTCTTTGGTGAGATGTGTATTCAGATCTTCTGCTCACTATTTGTTTGGGTTGTTTTCATATTGTTAAGTTTTAAGACTTCTTTTGTATATTTTGCATGCAGTCCTTTATCAGATATGTGTTCTGCAGTCAAAATTTTCTTCCAGACTGTGGCTAGTCTTTTCATTTTCTTAACAGTGTCTTTTGAAGAGCAGAAGTTTTTTATTTTAATGAAGTCTGACTTACCAGTTTTTTTCTTTCATGGATCATGCTTTTGGTATTGTATCTTAAAACTCACTGCTAAACCCAAAACCATCTAGATTTTTTCCCTATATTGTCTTCAAATAGTTTTACAGTTTTTCATTTTACATTTTATCTATGATCCATTTTGAGTTAATTTTGTGAAAGGTGTAAAGTCTGTGTCTAGATACATTTTGTTGTATGTGATATCCAGTTGTTCCAGCACCATTTGTCAAAAAGACTATTGAATTGCCTTTGCTTCTTTTCAAAGATCAGTGGACTCCTTTTGTGTGGATCTATTTCTGGGCTTTCTTAGTTCCATTCCATTGATCTGTTTGTTTTTTCCCCGATACCACACTGTTTTAATTTCTGTAGCTTTATAGGAAGTCTTAAAGTTGGGTAGCGTCAGTCCTCCAATTTTGTTCTTTTTCTTCAAAACTGTATTGGCTATTCTAGGTCTTAGGACTTTTCGTATAAACTTTAGAACCAGTTTGTTAGTATCCACAAAGTAACTTGATGGGATTTTGATTGGGATTGTGTTGAAACTATAGATCAAGTTAGGAAGAACTGACAACTTTTTTTTGTTTGTTTTGTTTGTTTGGGGGAAGAACTGACATCTTAACAGTAGTGAAGTCTTCCTGTCCATGAACATGGAACATTTATTTAGTTTTTCTTTGATTTCTTTCATCCGAGTTTTATAGTTTTCCTCATACAGATCTTTTACATATCTTGTTAGATGTATACTAAAGTATTTCCATTTTTATGTGAATGCAAATGGTGTTACATTTAAATTTCAGTTTCTGGTTGTTCTTTGCTGGCATATAGGAAAACAATTGACTGTTGTTTACTAAACTTGTGTCCTCAACCTTGCTATAGTTGCTTTTTATTTTTATTTTTTTAAAGATTTTATTTATTTATTTGACAGAGAGAGAGCGATCTCTGCAGAGAAGCAGGCAGAGGGGGAGAGGGGAAGTAGGCTCCCTGCTGTGCAGAGAGCCCGATATGGGACTCGATGTGGGGCTCAATGTGGGGTTCAATCCCAGGACCCAGAGATCATGACCTGAGCCAAAGGCAGAGGCTTACACCACTGAGCCACACAGGCGCCCCTATAGTTGCTTTTTAGTTCTAGGATTTCTTTTTTGTTCTTTTTGTTGATTCTTTGGGATTTTCTACATAAACAGTCATGTCATCTGAGAACAAGAAAGTTTTATTTTTTTTCTTTCCAGTCTGTAATGGTTACATTTTCTCTCCCACTGCCAGAAGCAGGATTGGATTTTCCTCTGATTTTCACAGTGAGAATCTGGTAGGGTTCCTGGGGCTAAAAATCATAAAAGTATGAGGGCCCCCAAAGAACTAGACCCCTTGGAGTTTTAAAATTGCAAGATAGTCCACACCGAGCCCCCAACAATTACTCAATTACAGGTTAGTGTGTCTACTGATATTGACTCTAGCTGTAGACTTCTGCTCCTAGTAAGCTGATTCTTTGTATTCACCTGACTCTCCAGTTTTCTGGGAGCAATTTGCCCTATGACCTCAACTGTCTAATGATTCTGAGCTCCACTGATTTCCAGTTGTTGATTTTTACATTTGTTCTTATTGTGAGGATAGAAATGATAGCTTCTAAACTCTTTACATGTCAGAAGTTCTGTTCAGCTTTAACTTCTAAAACTCTCTGTACCTCCACTTCCACTCCTTAAGTCCAGAACAAGTAACAAGACCCTGGTTATGCCCCAGAGCACCACATGTAGAAGGCACAGTATTATTAAGATGGATTTTAAAAGATAATGCTTGTCTAAGCTCTTGTTACCATTACTTATGAATAGCATGTTCACAGATACAGCTGGTTACCAAAGATGGTAGGACTAAGAGAGGCCTAATTAATCATTTTTCCAGAAATACTGAGCGCCTACTGTGTGCTAAATTCTGTTACAGGTCTGAAAAACAGCAGTGAAGATGTGCCGTGTCAGGTAGCTTATGTACTAGTTAGAGAACACAGATGATAAACAGTTAAAATGTTCTGTGTATCAGACTTTGAAAAGCATGATGGAGAAAAACATGGGTAGGGAAGAGGGAGTTCAGGGGCTGGAAGCAGGGGAAGGGAATATAGAACTAGGTAGGGTGGGCAGGGAAGGGTCCCTGAGAACATGCCCTTTGAGTAAATACCTATCTACCTGTCTGGCAGCTGGAGAAGAAAAGTAACCATTACAGGTTGGAAAGGAAGAAATAAAACTGTCCTGTTCCCAGATGATCTGATTGTCTGTGTAGAAAATCCCAAAGAATCAACAACAACGAGTACTTTGGAAAGAACATGCCAGCAGAGGAACAGCCAGCAGAAGAGTCTGTGAATTTGATGTGTCCTTGATAATGAAAGATGGGTTGGCAGAGGAACCAGATTACACGAGGCCCTATTTTTATGCTGAGGTGGGCATGGTCTGACTTAATGTATTAATAGCATTAGTATTGAGAAGAGACCATGGGGTTGGGGGCAAGGGCAGATGTCAGGACAGAAATTAGGAGGCTATAGCAGGGATCAGGAGGTGGCAAGTGCTTGAGTTCTGGGTATATTCTGAATGTAGACCAAGAGAATTTGCTGATGGATTAGGTGTGCAAGGGGAGTAGAGGCCTCTGGTCATTAGAGGCCCTGCCATTTTTCACTCTGCCACAGGGCCTCCACACATGCTGTCCCTCTGCCCCAAATGCTCTTCCTCTGCTTAGCTCTTACTCATACTTTAGGTCTCAGCTCACTTCCTCAGGACTGCTCTCCTAGATTCTCCAGACTATGTCAGACTCCCTGATGGAGAGTCTCAACCCTATGTCTCTCCTTCAGAGCATCCCAGTGACCATTTTATGCTTTTTTTTATGGGATCATTTGACCGATGTCTGTCTCCTCCACCAAACTACAAGCTCCATATGAAGAGATCTATCCAAAGCTCTCTGTGCAATGCCAGTACACATTTGCTGAGTGATCTTTCAACCACATTCTCCAGGACCAAATGAAATCAAGCTGAATGTCTTCGGTGCTATTTGCTCTAGGGCCAAAATAGCTGCTGTGCTTCCTTTATTCATTCATGGCACACATGTCAACTTAGCACCGCTGCATACCCATGCTGGAGACAAGATTCAGAGATGAACATAACATTTTCCACCTTGAGAGTACGTGGAAGGTGACAGGAAGCCTTCCATTCTTTCATCTGGACTCCCCAAAATACAAAGCACAGGCATATCTTTGCTCCTGTTCTTAATGTATACCAACCACATGGTCATGAACTAGTCAGGAATCAGGTGAGGCTAAAGGGTGTTTTGAAAAATCTAGCTTTAGCATTATTATTATTTGCTTTTATAAAGTACAAGTTTTCCTTTCTGCTTCCTGGGAATCAGCATCCCCTACTGAGATCCGTGTTGTCTTTGGTCAAGGGTCTACCTTGATTTGTAATTAAGTTGTTTAAGAAGAAGAAGAAGAATGTGGTCTGGGGCCCATCTCAGGAGGTCCCTGGCATCCACCCTTCAGTGGCCCCTAACTGCAGCTTCCTGCCCCCACAGTCTCTGCCCTGATCAGCCCACCTGGCTCTTTTTTGCTCAGTCAGACTCACCCGTCTGTCACCATATCTACTTAGTAGTATCTGCTCACTTCTATCTGCTCCTGGCTATCTCTTCTTCCTCCATTGTCCCCTTCCTTCTCTCTCACCTCCTTCCCAGACTCCTGCTCACCTTCTCCCCACTGGATTTTGTCCACCTCCCAATCTTGGGCTCCTGAGGCTCCAGCTCAGGCTGCCCTTCTGAGCCACAGACCCACCCAGCATCTCCATGTGGAAAGCCTAGGGAGTCTCAAATTTAGCAGTGCCTGGCACCAGGCTTGCCTGCATCTTGGAAAACTCTTTTGCCCAGGCCCACCATCTCCCCAGCCACTTAAACCCAAACCCACTAGATACCCCTCTCCTTCTAGGCTGCATCCTTGCCTCCCATCTCTTCCACTTGCCACCATTCCTGTTCCCCATTCTCCATCACCACGGCCATAGCCTTGATTCAAGGCCATGTTCCTTTCTGGAAACATCCTCCCAGCTAGGTCCCTTTGCCTCCAGCTTCACAAAATGCAAGTGTGATCCTGTCTGCACCCTCTGAACATCCCCAACATCCTCAGGATGAAGTTCAGGGTCCTTAGTTAGGCCAGATAAGGCCTTCTTTCCAGTCCCTCCCCAAACCTCTGCCCTGCCCTCTGGCCATCCTGAGCCTTTCTCAGTTCCCCACACTCATCACACTCTCTCTGCAAATGCTCTTCTGGCAGGACAGCCCTCTGCCCCCCATCCCCCAACTCCAGCACCCCCTTTTCCCCACCCTAAGCCAGTTTCGTTAGTGCTCAGCTTCAGGCTGATGGGGGTGCTCTCTCCTGCAGATCTCCCCAGCCCCTCAGACTGCTTACCTCCCCTCATTCTCAGGCCTAGCTCACCGTTAGACTCACATGGGAAACTGTAAAAATAGATGTAAAAAAAAACCACAATTAAATAAAAAATAAGTGAAAACACACAGAGGCCCAGGCCACAGCCCAGGTCAACGAAATCCAAATCTCCACTGGTTGCCAGCAGAGCACAGAGCGGATGCCAGCAGCCTGGGGGCTGATGTAGACCAGAGGGCCCTGTCTGTCTGCCATGCTGTTTGTCTCCCACAGGCTTGACCAGGGTGAGGACACCCCATTTCATAGGAGGAGAAAGATAATAAGAGCTAAATTGTCAAAAAAAAAAAAAAAGAGCTAAATTGTCAGGAGAGCTTCTGGGCCAGGCACTATTAACACTTGCCATGCATTCTCTCATTTACTCCTTGAGGGAACAGCCACCCTGTGAAGTATATAATGACTATCCCCCCATTTTACAGATGGGAAAACTGAAGCACAGAGATTAATTTGCCCAGGTAACAGTATGCATCTAGAAGTACCTGTTCCCCAGTTACTTCAAGTGCACATCAGGAATAGAAGAAAAGGCTTTACAAGTTACTCCTTGTTCAATTATTCACTCAGTCACTCATTTTTAAGGTTTTGTTAAAAAATCATAGTTGCCCCAATGTTACATTAGTTTCAGGTGTACGATAGAGTGATTGGACAAGTCTATATGTTGTGCTGTGCTCACCACAGTAAACGTGGCCACCATCTGTCACCATACGATGCTATTACAGTATCATTGACTATATTCCCTGTGCTGTACCTTTCATTCCGTGACTTACTCATTCCATAACTGGAAGTCTGTAACCTCCCACTCCCCTTCACCCATTTGGCCCATCTCCCACCCCCTCCTATCTGGCAACCACTTTTGTTTATTCTCTGTCTCATGCATTCATTTTTTCCCCTTCATCCTTGAGCACCTGCTACATTCTTTCAATGACAATTCTATAAATAATTGAAAGCCCATTCTGGGTGAGATGCTGAGAATTAAAAAAATAAGACCACTGCCCTTAGGAGTCCTCTTAGTAAAAGGAAGGAATAGAAACAAAATCATAGATAATTATAATACATTGAAGTATGTTTAGTGATTAAGGGACACTCAGGGGATTCTAGGAGTCCACAGTGTGCCCCCAGGGGAATCCTAAAGGCTAAAGAGTCAAAGGGGGGAAAGCCTGGGGAGGAAGGCATCCCAGGAAGGTAGAGAGGCTGAAGCAAGGCTCTGCGATGCCTCTAGGCTTGAGCATTAGGAGGAGTCACAAACGCAGACATCTGCTGGAGCTGATGGGAAATGAAAATGGTTGAATCCAGCAGATGAAAGAGAAAGAACAGCATTTCCGAGCAGTGACACCAGGCGGCTGATGTGCCGGCTGCAGCATCTTGGGGTGGTCTGGATGGTGTTGAGTGGGAAGAGCATAGCCTACCCAGAGGGAACTCCTTCTGCCCAGCCGCTGCTATTCATGCTGGGCTATGGACCCAGCATGGCCAGACCTGTAAACTTTTTAAAAAGAAGCTGGAAATCTGGCTTTAATTGAAATCTGAAGATCTTTGAATATTGGCAACAAATTCAGTTAAATAAAAGTTAAATAAAAATGTGGGATGCTTGGCACCCTCGGGCCAGCCAGAGTGCCCTCCATGACTCCTGTCAGGGTCTTGGAGAGGTAGGAGCCACATAGATCTGGTTTTAGAAAGCTCCTAAATGGCCATATGTGGTATAGATTAGAGGTACCGAGACAAGACCCGGAGCTAAGGTGGGAAGCAGGCAGCCAGAGAGATGAGGAGGTACTAGGAGGATACTGGGGTGAGCAGGCTGGAGATAAGGTGCAGAAGAGGTGACCTTGTGAGGTGAGGGAGTGGCTGTGGAGGCTTCCCCAGCCACGTCATGGGGCTGAGTCACTGGGGGCCCAGCAGCCATGGGAGGCTTTCTGCTGATAGGTCACAAGCATCACTGTGAGGGACAGGAAGCACCTGGGTGTGGGGCAAGGGGAGGAGGAAGGGAGAAAAAAAATATTTTGTTCTTGCCAATGAATAGTTAACAAAGTATCTTCACACACACACACACACACACCCCACCCCCGCTTTGCATTCGCCCTTCCCAACACTTCTGTGGCCTCTCTGTCATCTCATGCTTCTTGAAGAGGGGTTAAGATCCAAAGAGGTCTAGAAACACTCTGGACTCACACAGAGCTAAGTTCACTCTGAACCCTAGGTGCCGTCTCAGCTGGGGCCAGGCGACTGGTACAGTAGCCCAGACCAGCATGTCTGACACACAGGCTGCACCCTGACCTGTGACTTCAGACTCCCTGGGTGTGGGACCCAGGCACCAGGATCCTTAAAGCTTCCCAAGTGGTTCCGGTGTTCAGCAGGGGTGGGAACTGCTGCTTTATATGCTAGGCACAGCCTCCAAGTTGCTCTTGACCCAAAATGATTATTAATAGCTCTCCCTTTCACTTTCCAAGGTGACCCAATTTGGAAAATGAAGTATACGATTGTCCCCTCTTACAATCTACGGAAATAGGGAATCACAGGATAAACTTATTTTTAAACTCTTGGGTTATATTTTCAAATAATAGGCTCAGTAGGGTTTTCTTCAATCTCCGAACACTTTTTCAGGTGAAATTCCCCTAAATTGGGTTGGCAAGCTAAGGTCCCACAGTCCCAATTCAGCCCACTGTCTGTTTTTGCAATAAAGTTTTATCGGAAGGCAGCCACACCCACTCATTTCTGGTTTATCTAGTGCTACTTTCTGCTACAATGGCAGAGCACAGTACTTACAACAGAAACCATGTGGCGCACAAAGCCTAAAATGTTTACTGTCCGGCCCTTTACAGAAGAAGTTTGATTTGCCTGTTTGTAACAATGAGTCCAGTTGTTAAGTTACATTATATCTCTGGGTGTCCCAAAAGATGGGTTGGGAAATGGAATGACTAAGGTCAACCACGCAGGCAATCAGCCATGCCTATGTGACTGACCCCCAATAAAAACCCTTTTGTTTGTTTGTCTGCTTATTTAATAAAGTGTGAGTGGAGACTTATCTAGGGCTACAACACATTCACCAGAGGTGTCCAGGGGTTCCTGTAGTTTGAGGGTCCCCAAGACTAGCCTCAGTTTCCACGATTTGATAGAAGCATTCTCAGAACTCAGAAAAGCTGTTATACAGTTAGTTATGACAAAAAGGTCCAGATTAGAATCAGCAAAGGAGAAAGGCACATTGGGCAGAGTCCGGGAGACATGAGACACGAGGTTCCATTTGTCCTCTCCCAGTGGAGTCTCAGGAACAGTGCTTGCTTCTCCCAACAACACGCATGGAGCATTGCCAGCCAGAATAGCTCACCCAAGCCTTGGGGTCCCGGGTTCTTACTGTGGGTCAGTCACATAGGTATGGCTGACTGCCTGCATGGCTGACCTTAGTCATTGAATTTCCCACCCCTCTAGAGGTCAAGCTGATACATGGCATGGCCTAAGGCCCCCATCATAAAATCACATTGTTAGCTAGCACAGACAATCTGCAGTGGCCCAAGTCGCCCGGGTCAAGAAGGGCATTGTTGCCAGGAAGAATATACCAAAGACTTGGAGGTTAGCTTCTAGGAGCAGGTCAAGGGTCAAACCTTTCTTTGGAATGGGCTGGGTGTGGACAACCCAGAAAGATGAGTTAATTCTTTACTGCACAGTTCCTCTTATGGGCAGAGCTACCTGGTAAGGAATTCCAAGGTGACACCAGTTCCTCTTTTACTGCAACAGGCTCAAGGTCAGACTGCAGGCCCAGTCCTCAGTGCGTCCCAGCCAGCCGGGCCACACTAACACAGCCCCATGCCTAGTCTCCACTCCAGACTCATTTGATGGAACCTCTAGGACTGGGGCCTGGACATCACAACTTATAGATCATATCCCTAGAGATTCGATACTGAGACAGGTTTAAGAAGCCCTTGGTATAGGCTCTGGGACCACCTCTGTAGACAGGGTGGAGATAAGCCCAGTGGAGAGGTGTAGATGCTGGAAACATATTCTTCCTGGAGGGTCAGGAAGTGCTATTTATGCTGGGCTTGGGGGAACCAGCAAGATTTAAGTCAGGGGAGGGGGAGATGTAGAGACAGAGGAGGAAGGGGACACTAGAGAGGACGATAGGCTGGAAGGAGAGACAGAGGCTCAAGCCCCCAAAGCCTTTAATGCCATTGGACTTGGTTTTGCGGCTAATGGGCATCTAATGAGGCTCTTTGGTGCTGGGTATGTCAGGCTCAGAGCTGTGCTTTAAAGAGAGCAGTCCCTTGGCCAATGCAGGCTAGACTCTAAGTGAGGTGGGAAGAGGGAGAGGACAGCCAGAGCAGGAGGGACCCCCTGAGCAGTCCTGGGAACAGAACCATCCATCATTAGTTCACCAAATACTCACTTCATGCCTGCTACACACCAAGCCCCATTCTAGTCACTGAGGGCCCAACAGTGAACATCACACAGTGCCTGTCATTGTTGGGCTGGCAGACAGCCCAACAACCAACAAACATACAGCATGTCAAGGGAACCTAAGTGCTGTGGAAGAAGATACCAAAGGGTAAGGAGCATGGGGAATGAGAGTAAAAAAGGTTTCTACAAGACTAGAGTACAGAGGCCTCTCTGATAAGGTAACATTTGAGAGAAGTGAGTCAAGTAGTTGTTGGCTGAGGTGGGGGGTGGGGTGGGAGAACATTCCAGGGAGAGAGAACCACAAGTCAAAGGCCCTGAGGTGGCCGTGAGCATGACAGTGAGAGTGGTATCAGTGGAGCTAGAAATATGGGGGCGGATGTGAAGACATTTACGGAGAACCAATGAGATTTATGAGTAATTGTATGGTGGGTAAATGGTGTGACTTAGGTTTGGCTTAAGGCAGGGGTGCTTAACACTTGTCTACACTTTAAAATTGTGTGTGGACCATTTAAAAATTCCAGTGTCAGTGCTCTATTATTCTGTTTATCTGAAGTTCAAAAGTGACAAAACTACCCAGAATGTATAAGGAACTCTGACCACTCAATAATAAGCAGACCATGCTATTTAAAACTGGGGGGAAAAAAACAAATATATATATATGTGTGTGTGTATATATATATATATATAGAGAGAGAGAGAGACATCCCAAAAGAAGATATGCAAATGGCCAGTAAGCCCATGAGAAGATGCTCAATATAATTTGACATCATGGAAATGCAAATTGAAGGCACACTGAGATATTACTATATACCCACTAGAAAGACTAAAATTGAGACCAACCATACTAAATGCTGACAAGGCTGTGGGACAACGGGAACTCTCATACACTGCTGGTGGGAATGAAAAATGTTATAGTCACTCTAGCAAACAATTGAACAGTTTCTTATAAAGCTAACATAACTTTACCATATAATCTGACATTTCTACTTCATTGTATTTACCCAAAGGAAATAAAAAAAATATGTTCACACAAAGACTTTCTTACATATGAATGTTCATAGCAGCTTTATTCATATTAGCTGACAATGGAAACAGTTCGGTGTCCAATAACAGGTGAGTGTGTGAGTGAACTGTTATATATCTACAGTGGGGTACTACACAACCATAAATAGGGATGAGCCAATGACACATACGCAACGACATGGATGAGTCTTTAGAAGGTAGTACTAAGCACACACACACACACACACACACACACACAAAACAGCAAAACAAAACACAGAACAAAACAAAAACAAACCACAGACTACCTACCATATGATTCCAATTACATGAAATTCTAGAAAAGGCAAAACCATGAGTGACCAAAAGCAGATCAGAGTTTGCCTGGGGTTGGGACCCGCAAGGAGACTGACTGCAAAGGGGCACAAAGGATCTTTTTTGGTGTGAAAGAAATGTTCTACAGTGATGGTGGTGGTGATTTACACAAGTATATGTATTTGTCAAGACTCAATTGCACACCTAAAATGGAATATTTTAGTATCAATGAATTATGCTTCAAAAGAGCTGATTGAAAAGAAAACTCATCTTTAATGGCAGAGGTCAGAATAGTGGTTACCTGGGGGAGGGGGCACTCCTGCCTGGAGAGGGCACAAGATAGCCTGCTTGGGGACAGGAAGTACCCGATACCCTGATCTGGGTGGCCACCATAAGAATGTATACTTATGTTAAGACTCATTGAACATAGACTCAGGATTTATGCACTTTACCATGCGTAAATTATACTTAAAATTTAAAAAGTAATGATGTCTGGACCTCACTCCTAGAAATTGGGATTTTTTTGGTCCAAGAATGTTGTGCGCAAGCTTTGCTATATTTTAGAGGCTCCTAGGAGAGCTGAAAATCCAGCCAGAGCTGAAAGCCTCCGTTTTTAGAGACAGGAAGGAGCACAGTGTTGAGTCTGAGGACTGGGGCATATTCTGACGCCATTCCTGGTCTGGTGGCACATTCAGGGCTGGGGAGGATGCTCAGCTCAGCTTGGGCTTTCAGGGGATTTGAGGCGAGGGTGGGTCTTCTGAGCTTCTATATGGACACACACAAGGCTGAGCGGGGTCCTCCAGACTTGGAGACTGTAGACAGAGCTGTGTGCTGAGTACTCTCATGAAATGTGTACTTGGTGGGGTTTGCTGCTTTTCCTACTCCTAGGGCTAGATGGCAGCAGACGAAGGCACACAGGACACCTTACGCCTCCAGTTCAAGGCCATGCAGGAGATGCAGCACAAAAGGTTACAGAAGCAGATGGAGAAACAGAAGGAAAAGGAATTGAGCCTCGAAATCAAAGTCAATGACCAAAAAGAGTCCTTCGAGATCTCCGATGGCCTCAGCCTTCTCCAAGCTGGGGAGCAAAACTCGAAAAACAGCTTTGAGCAGAGGTAAATGCAAGTTTGAACTCTCCCAGGAGCCCGGGAGGGAGAGGGAAAGAGGGGGTGAACTGATCACAGACCACTGGACTGATCAGGTTGATTAGATGTATGTTTCTAAGTTGAGCCACAGATGTCTGATAGACCTGTGCTCCTGTGGATATAATTTGGTATGAACTGTATTTAAAAATCATTTAAAGTCAAATGGAAAATTGGAAGCTCATCAGGGTGTAGTTTATTCACTTGAATTTTCTTATTCAGTCTCTCTTTCATGAAAATCATGTTTGGGTTTCTGAGGAGCTGGTTGGCTGTCACGGTTCATAAAGGATCATTGCTCCAAACTCTCATCTGGGATCGTTCTCCTATGCCAGTTTCCCTCTCCTGACACATAACAATCCATAAACATACCTGCATTAAAAAGCTCTTGATTCGTTCCTTTGTTCTTTGCAGTGAAAAGGTTGAAAGGAGTCCAGAATCTTCTCATTTTGCTCTAAATTCAGCAATATCACAGATGCACATTGATTTATTCTTGCTATTAGAAACAGAAGGCTATGTTGATACAAGATTCTCTACTAGTAAAAAAAAAAAAAAAAGAAAGAAGGAAGGAAAAGAAGAAAAAGAAACCATAATAGTTGTTGAGTTGTCTCTTTGCTTCTGGTTTGGCCCAGCATCTCTCTTCTCCGTTTTCATATTCTGCTTTTTATGCTTTCTCAATTTTCAAAATGTTATGCTAAAAAATGCTAATTGGGAAAAACATACAGGTTGTTCATTAATTGAAAAACTTCCTATGGCTGTTAGCTCTAAGTTGACTCCAGGCTTATTTCCCAATGATCTTTCCCCAAATCAGAGAAGCTGGAATTGGTGGAGACTTGAGCCATTGGTAGAATAACAACACTAATGATAATACCAGGGGCCCCTGGGCAGCACAGTCAGTTAAACATTCAACTTTTGATTTCAGCTCAGGTCTTGCTTTAGGGGTCATGAGGTCATGAGTTCAAGCCCGGCGTTGGGCTACATGCGGGATGTGGAGCCGACTTTATTTTATTTTATTTTTTAAAAAGATTTTATTTATTTATTTGACAGAGAGAGACACAGCGAGAGAGGGAATACAAGCAGGGGCAGAGGGAAAGGGAGAAGCAGGCTCCCCGCTGACCAGAGAGCCAGATGCAGGGCTCAATCCCAGAACCCTGAGCAGAAGGTAGAGGTTCAACTCCACTGAGCGACGCAGGCGCCCCATCGTACCGGCCCGTTCTTACCGCCACCTAGTGTCCGGCCGGATACAGCACACCTGCTCGGCAGAGGCCTGACTCCCGCCCATTGCTCCCTGTAATTCTGCCTTTCCTTTGTAGGATGCTTGAAGATGAGGTTGCACACCTTCGAGAGCAGCTCAGGGAGACGGTGGATGAAAATGGGCGATTGTACAAGCTGCTGAAGGAAAGGGACTTTGAAATCAAACATCTCAAAAAGAAAATAGAAGAGGACAGATTTGCCTTCACAGGTAGCCGCAGCATGGCTGTGAAAGTCCGCCCCCCCCGCCCCCCCCCCCCCCGCCGAGAAGTCCCCATAGTGGGCTCAGCCGCCACGGTAGAGCACCCCCGGGCAGGGCAAACAGCAGGACGCAGAGGGCAGGTGCTCGAGAGAGAGTGCCAAGGGCCAGCTGTGGTCAGGCTTGTCCAGATGAGGGCTGGAAATGAAGCAGCGAGTGGAGGAAGAGAGCAGGCCGCGGAGGCCAGTGTGCCAGGAAATGGGAGTGTGAGAACAGCGGGGACAGTCAGCAGGCTTTCCGGGCAGTGCTGATGACCCATCTAGGACTCACAGCAGGTGCTCTCCATAGGTGCTTGCTGCATGTCAGTGGGCTAGCGGGGTCCATTCTGAGCCACCCAGGTGCCCCTGGAATTGGTGGAGACTTAAGCAATCACCAAAGCATTGTGTTTGGCTCAGACATTGTATTTGGATGTGAAAAAACCCCAGTGGAAGTAGGCATTTTCCCCACAGCATGTGCTGCCCCAGAAAAGTGGATGGGACAGGGAAGGTAGCTGTTCTGAGGGGATTTCCTAGGACCCTGGAGGGTCTAGAGTGGGGCTTGCCTTCAGGTGGGGCTGGACTTTGGGTCTGTTAGTAGGGACGTTGGCCTATGGGCCTGGAGTTGACCTTAGCTCTGTGGGTGTGGGCTGGACATTGGCTCTGTGGTTATAAGCTAGACCTTAACCCTGCAGATCTGGTAGGGACCTTGGCCCTGACTGTCCTCTATTCCATCTATACCCATTGAGCAATTCCCAGGTAGCTGACTAAACCAGAAAGTTGGTGTAACCGATCACAGATAACAATGGGCCTCTGCTGCCATCTGCCAGGGCGTCCCTCCCTGCCTTCAAGAGCCAGTCTCTTTAAGGGTGGGTGCATGCCAAGCACCAGTACTGAATGAAAAAGCAAAGGGAATTTGGTATCCTAAAGGCCTTGGGTAGCCTATTGTGTCTCCCTCCATTCTTTGGGCCTCTTCAGTCTAAAACAAAAACCACACTGAGGAGGAGTTGTGAGACATAGAAACACACCCAGCCTGGCTCGAGCTCAGATGTGAAGGGGCAACTTGCCCTTGGACAGGGCTCTAGAGAAGCCCATAAGCTGTAGGGGGGAAGCACAAGATGCTTCCTCACCCTGGGAGACTGGGGTCTGGGGGTGCCTCCCTCTTGCCCAGCCTGTCCCATGCTCTCTCTCTGTCATCTCTGCCCGCTGGCTCATGGCCTCCTCTGATTCCCAGCCCTAACTCTCCTCAAGACCGCTTGATCCAGTCCTTGCTGTGCAGTTCTCATTTCTGATTTCCAACGTCAAGTCTGGAGGGGAAAAGTCTGACGGGCCTGGCGCATGTTTTTAGACCAGACCACAAGGGATGGGCTGCTGACAGCTGACGGACTGGTTTTCTTTTAGCTGGATCTTTGGTGATTGCTTTAATTCTGTTTTTTTAAAAACTCTATTTCTTTGTATGAGTTTTTAGTGATTGCTCAGGTGAGCACAAGATGTGTACCTTTTCACAGTCTACTTAGAATTAGTATTTTGCCACTTCAAGCAGAATGAAGAAACGACCACCCTATTGATCCCTTTGCCCTCCCCTGTAGAATGCAGCTTTATACATAATTGTATCTCTATATACTGAAAATCCCAACAAACAGTGTTATAATATTTGCTCTCAACCATTACACATAAAAAGCCTAAGGAGACACAAATAGCCTATTATATTTCCCCATATATTTAGCATTTTTGTGCTTGTCCATTCATTGCTGCCCCCTTACCATGCGGTTGACGCTTCAAGAGTGGGGTTTAGGGACACGTGGGTGGCTCAGTGGGTTAAGCCTCTGCCTTTGGCTCAGGTCATGATCTCAGGGTCCTGGGATGGAGCCCCGCATCAGGCTCTCTGCTCAGCAGGGAGCCTGCTTCCCCCTCTCTCTCTGCCTGCCTCTCTGCCTACTTGTGATCTCTGTCTGTCAAATAAATAAAATCTTTAAAAAAAAAAAAAAGAGTGGGGTTTAGGAAAACAAAAAAAAAATTTTTTTTCTTATTTTGTCTGAGTCCCCCTTCCTGCCCTTTAGACTAGAAAGAGCCTAGTAGGAGCATCTGGGTGGCTCAGTCAGTTTAGCATATGCCTTTGGCCCAGGTCCTGATCTCAGGGTCCTGGGATCAAGTCCCCACATCCAGCTCCCTGCTCAGCAGGGAGTCTGCTTCTCCCTCTCCCTCTGCCTGTCTCCCCAGCTTGTACACTCTCTCTCTTTCTCTCTGAAATAAGTAAAAATCTTTTTAAAAAAAAAAATAGACTAGAGAGGGCCTCTCTTGGACCTCTTCATGACCTCTAGTTCCGGGATTTTTGAGTACTGGAAGGAAAACATAACCCAGAAAATTCACTGCTGGGCCACGTGTACTTCTAGGTCTGGCTGCCATCCCTATGTTCTGAGCCCTTTCTCTTGAAGTGTCCCCGGCCTCTTCAGCAGATGGGAGATGGCCAAGGGCAGCTGCTCCTAGTTGCCCTACTCAGTGTCGGGCCCAGGCCAGCAGCAGCAAGCCTGGGCTGAGTCGCCTTGAAAGCCATCCAGCATGCTTATTTACCTTCCACCAGTTGTCACTCTCAGGCTGTTTTGAGGCTTGTGACAGTCATATTAAAAAGCAGGCCTAGGGGCACCTGGGTGGCTCAGTGGGTTAAAGCCTCTGCCTTCGGCTCGGGTCATGATCCCAGGGTTCTGGGATCGAGCCCCGCATCGGGCTCTCTGCTGAGCAGGGAGCCTGCTTCCTCCTCTCTCTCTGCCTGCCTCTCTATCTACTTGTGATCTCTGTCTGTCAAATAAATAAATAAATAAATAAATAAATAAATAAATAAATAAATAAAAAGCAGGCCTAGAAAGGTGCCTCTCGCAGTTACCCATTGCTAGAGCGTCAGACCAAACCTGCCGTTGCACAGCTGGGCTGGGGGCTCTCATGCTGTCCAGTCAGTCAGTAGCCAAGCTGGGCAAGCTCCTGTTGCCCGCCATCGGCACAGCACCACATCTTTCAACTTCCCAAATTCCCATCCTTCCATCTCCCTCTTCCCCGCCTCTTGCCCTTGCCCACTGTGTTCCAGCTACTCTGCACTGCCTGATGGTCCTCAGATACTCCAAACATATTCCTGCCTCTGGACCTTTGCACTCGCTGTGTCCTCTACTTAGAATACTTTTCCTAGTTGAGAACACTCTTCTTTATGGCTTGACCTCTCGCTTCATTATTCATCCAGGTCTCTGTTCACATGGATCTCCTCGGACATGCCTTTCCTGACCACTCCATCTAAAATAACGTCACCCATCCCTCTCACCCTCTTGCCCAGCTTCCCTTTATTTCATAGCCCATGGTCCTCCTGGACATTGGAATATATATTTATTTGTTTTTTATTATCTTTCTCCCCAGCTAGAATGTAAACTCCATAAGTCTTTTTTATTCACCATTAAATCCCTAGTACAGAGAGTGCCCAATACTTGATAAGACCCAAAAAATATTTACAAATGGATGCATGCATGCATTTGTACTGGTAAGGTGTCACCACAAATCTGTGTGTAAGAAACTAGCACATAATGTCAGCAGCATTCAGCAAGAAGCATGGATTGAGCTCAAACATCTGGGGCTAATTGGGGCTCAGCAGATCTAGGCCAGGCCTGGCTAGGGCGGTTCAGCTTTGTTCCACGTGTCTCTTCCTCTTCCTGGGACCAGTCATCTGGTCTGGCTGTGTTCTTGTGGACACAGTACAAGCAAAAAGAGGGGGAATTAACTGCCCAAGTCCTGTTCAAGCCTCTACCTGTGCCTTATCTGCTGACAACCCATTGGCCAAACAAGTCATTGGCTTAGCCAGAGTCAGGCAGGCATAGAAGGGTCGAGGGGATACACCCTATTGGCTGGAGGGCACGGCAGAGTCATAGAGCCTAGGGTGTGGATATGTAACCCTGTCATTGAGGAGGATATGAAGAATTGGGGCAATAAAGTTACATCCCATAGAAGTAAAATGTATACTTTTCTGAGCAGCTGCATTTCTACTCATTGGATTTGGGTTTCAGGGTTCCCAGGTATGTGGTCACTCGCCTGAGCCTCTGCCCTTCCATGAGTGTTCTAGCTTTTAAAACCCCGGGGCCACTGGTAGTGTGCCATGAGTTTGATGTGTAGGCCTGTGTGTTTCACTGACCTCTCTGTTTTCCTTTATTGTAGGGACAGCCGGTGTGGCCGGGGATGCGATTGCCACCAAGATTGTGGAGCTGTCCAAAAAGAACCGGGTGCTGACAGCAGAGTCGGAGGGTGCAAAAACCAGAGTGAAGCAGCTGGGCAATCGTGTCCGGGAGCTGGAGCGGGAAGTGAGGGGCGTTGGTCATTTTCTTGCCTCCAGAGGGGACTCCCAGGACCCTGGCCTACTCCTCCAGAGAGGGAGCCACATGTAGATGCTTTGGGTCCTTCTGAAGGGCTAGTGGGTCAGTGTTTACAAAGAGTTCCTCAGTCTTTGTCATGTCCTGAGGGTGGGGGGGGAGTGTGTCTAGAAGCAAGGGGGGCCACAGGGCACAGGGAGGCAGCCATCAGGGTGGTTAGGACTCGGATCCAGAGCCTGACCACCTGGGTGTGAATCTCAGTTTCATCACTAACCTGCTTTGTGACTTCCAGTAGGTTATAGACGCACCGTGCCTCAGTTTCCTCCATCTGACACATAGCAGTAGTAACAGTACTAACTGTAAGGTTTTTCTGACCGTTAGGAGATGCAACAGTGTAAAACGTTTCAACCTGTGCCTGGCAGGTAGCAAGCACTAGGTAAACATTTGTACCTAAATTAACAGGGATCCTTGCTAGTGTGAAGCTAGACCCGGCAGCACTCCAGCAGCTGGTCTCACTTTTGCCCATCTTCCTCTTTCTGCTGCCCCCTCCCCTCCCACTGCTAGTCAAAGACCCCCCTCCAGTCTTGCAAGGACACAGCCCAAGCAGTTCATGATACCTTTGGAGCTGGGATGGAATCCACGTGCTAGAGAAAACCTATGTAGCTCCCTTATATGGCTTGTATTAATATTAATTAATTTAATAATAATATGTCTATATTATATTAGGGGGCTTTCTTGAGTCACACAGCATGCAGTGGTACCTCATTGCGACCCCAATTCTGTGACCCTCCACAGTCCCCCTCAGTTGTTATCTGCTGCCACTGAATTAGAACTTCGTTATTCTGTAACAAATGGTCTGAGAACCACCTCAAGCTCTGTGCCAGGCCCTGTGGGGGGAGCAGAATAGGCATGGGCCTTGCTCTCCTCAGAGGCAGACCCAGCACCAAGGGCCCCTTAGAGGAGGGGATGCACACAGTGGGTCCCTGGAGGGTGGGAAGGGTCCACACTGGCAAAGGTGTGGGATGCCCCCTCCAGCCCCCGTGCAGGAGGCTCAGCAGGCGCCAAGGCCTTGAGTGGGGACAAAGGTCTGAGAGGAAACCCAGGTGGCCAAGAGTAGAGGAAGATGAGGTCAGAGAGGTGGGAGGGCAGGCCACCCCCGGCCTTGTCAGGTGTGGTCTGGTCTTTGGGTGAACAACTGGGAAAGCTTTAAAGGGGCTGTATGAAGCTCTGGGCTCGGCTCCAGGCCCTGAGCCAGTGGGGCAGTTTCTTAGCATCTCTGACCCTGTCTTCCTGTCTACCACATGAAGTCCATTATCCCTTTACACTGTGCCTCCCAGATTGTGGACAGAGCTCCAGGATACGGATCACGGCTGCAGTATTAAGTGTGAAGCTGTTAGTGAATCCTAGTGTGTGACTGGGGAGTGGGCCAGACGATCCATTAAACCCTCTCCCATTGCAGAGCTGTTTGTAGGGGCGAGTTCTTCCGTGAATGGTCCTAAAGTGAGCTGAAAGGTGAACCAGTGAGATCCAGTAACCACACACCTGGCGGTGACATGGAGCACCGCCCTCAGGCCTCACAGTTGCCAAACAGAATCCAATATTAAGTGCAAGGTTTGCTTTGCAGCTGCAGGTGGCCCTGGCCAAACTACCAGCCACAGCGGCCACCGACGCGGGAGCCAAGGCGTCGAGGGCTCAGATGGGAGACAGAGCCTTGGTATGAATTCTCTTCTGTGCTGGAGAGTCTGTGAGGCAGCCATGGGCCTGGGCCTCCTCTCCTCTGGGGGAGTATAGGCGCCTCCGTCCGGGGTCACCCCACTGAGCCAATACCCACCAGTGAAAAGCATCCTCAGCATGGTCATCAGGGAACAGTAACCAAGTCTGTGGCCTGAGGACAGGAATGTCCGCAGTGGAGACTAGTGAAGGTCTAACTGATTCAGTCCCCAGAGAGGGAGAACAGGAAGGGCCTGAGGACCCTGGAAACCTAGAATTTCAAGACCAGCAGGGAAGGCCTGGTCCAACTGGCCTCCCACTCTCAGCCCAGCTGTATCCTTTGTAGCATCCTCACTGGGGAGACATCCAGCCGCTTACTTACCCCAGGACAGGGAGCGCACTACTGCCCAATAGAGCCCTGTTGGAGGTGAGGGGATATTTCATATTGTGAGAAGTCTTCCCTTTTTGGAGCTCTAAATCTACAAAGTTGAGGTGACTGTTGGGAATGGTGGCTTGTTCCCCAGATTCCATTCTACTCAGCCAGTGAGTAGGGCCTGGAACCCAGGCAATGGGAATTGTGGCTCCATGAAAGGAAGGCAATGTGACTCTATAGGCTCCAGGGAGGGGCGTGGAGCCCATGCCAGATAATAAGGAACCTCAGAGTCTTTAGAACAACCCAGGAGGCCTCCCCAGTGGTGTTCTTGGGGATACAAGGAGCCAAACCTTAGGACTCCCTGTTCAGTGCTCCTTTTCCAGCTCCACCTCCCTTTGCCTACAACTCAGGGTCAGCCACCACTTGCCTCTCTTGGGGAGAATTCAGCCTTCAGTCTATAGTGATAGGCCCCCAGAGTTCCCATGGCGGGGAATCTAGAGGGGGGGGGAAGGCTAGTCTTGGGTAACTCTGTCTCATTGATGGGGAGATGATAGAGGGGCTCTGCTCTTGGCGGGGCTGTTCTGTAGAGCTTTTCCTGGTTCCAGGGGACATTGCTAAGCGGCTCCCAGTTTATCCAAAACACTGAGTGTTGCCATGTCCCTGATGAGGCCGCCATTGATGGGAGGATGCTTGTTCAGTCACTTGTTGGGCGTGATAGGTTTTTCTGAGCCCTGTGACACAGGGAATCCAAGACAGGGCCTCTGTCCACAGGGGAGCCCAGAAGGGGAGATGAGTAGCCACACCGAAGTGAGGCGGGGACAGGGCCTCCGAGTTCACAGAGGGAGCACACCCTCCCTGTGAGGCTGCCAGGAGGTGGGCTGGAGGAGGGGGTCCTGGGGTGGGCCTTGCTGCAGAAGGGAGATGGTGGGGGAGGGCCCTCCAGCAGGAGCAGTACAGGCCAAGGCTGAGAGGCCAGGGACCACTAAGTATCCCTATTCTGTTTGCTAGCTGGGTGTTGGCTGGACAATGTTTTGCTGCAGCCCTGGGCCCACAAGGGGAAAGGGGAATGTAAGCCACACAAGGCTAGGGTGGGGTCACCCACGGAGGGCGGCCTCGACCGACCGGCAGCTGGAGCTGGAGCTCTCACCTTTGCTCAGTGGCCGCAGGGAGCCTGGCAGGCTTCTGACAGAAGAGGGGGTGACGGGCGGCAAGCCTCCGTTCAGCCGTACCCTGTGTTTTCCAGGGCACCTTCTGGTCAGAGAGAGAACCAAAGCAGTGTGCCCCCTCACTACCTCGTTCAGGGTAGCCCAAGCCTGAACCACACTTCAGAGGCCTGTGCGGGAGCCAAAGCGCATTCCAGAGTGGAGCTGAATGGCCTGTCTCCACATGCGTGGTGGGCGTGGGGCTCCCGAGGCTGAGCTGCGAGAGCACTGGCATCATCTGTTCCCCCGACACTGCATTGCAGTTACTCCCTCACAGAAAATAGCCCAGGGAAGGGGAGGATTAGGCCCCCACTCAGGTCCCCCACAAAGCCTGTGGAATTTCGCTCTGGGCAGAGGCAGCTCTGAGATGGCAGTGATGCGGGGTTGGCCCAGCTGTTCAGGAGGAGAGGACGGGGCTTGGCAGCGCAGAGGGGAGAAGCTGCCACGCATGTGGGCCCAGCCCTCCCTAGGACACTGGCTAGCCCCTTTGCCAGCTACTCCAGGCCAGGCCAGGCCCCCCAGCATTACCCTCTGACAGAATCTGTCCTGGACAGCATACTTCATGTGCCTCTTGTCTCAACACTCACAGGCCTCCTGGGCCCTGGGGTTAATATACCCCTATTTTACAGATGATGAAACCAGGCTCAGAGAGGGGAGTCATGGCCTGCGTTCTAGATCTGTCCGCAATGCGTGCTCTCCCTGTGCTTTGAGCAGGATCACAGTCGTCCCATGGGACACTCACAAACACAGCTCCTGCACCATGGCCTGTCAGGGCCAGCAGGCCTAATGGTACCAAAGGCCCATTAGGCAGGCAGTGGGGGGACAGGCATCCAACAGCAGGGAGCAGGAATGGCAAGCAGCAGTCAGATGCGGGGGCAGGGGGGAGGACACGCACACACACACACCTTATTTTTAAAGATACATTTGTGTTTTATGTAAGTTCCCAGTTTATACTCTGTTCACACTGGGTATGCTGTTGAGCCTTGTGGTGGTGCTGTGAAGACACAGGACAGAGAAGGATTCTTGTACCCGTTCCATAAATGAGGAAACCAGATGAAGTCAAACTTCTCGGACTATGTGTCTGGTTCCCGTTTCCTTTCCAGGTGATTTCCACCTGGGCTGTCCACAACCTCTGGGGACCAAGGAACTTCCCAGATCCAATCTCTGCAGATCTGCCTTCCGTACCAGGGTCCCCGGGAAGATTCTGCGTGTGCCTAGTGAGGAAAGCTCAGAGAGCCACTGCAACACTTACCTGGCTTCCCAGAAGTTGAGCCTACCTGGTCTGTCAGGGTAGGAACAGATGGTCTTGGCATCATTGCCTGATGAGCTGCTCCACCCACCCACGAAGCCTGGGTGCCAGAAACAGCTTCAAGTGAGACAATCAGCTAGGGCAGGGGAAGGACCGGGCTCCTAACCCGACTCATGTCATCCCCAACTGGCTGTGTGCCCTAGGGCAAGTTATTCCCCCTCTCTGGGCCTTATTTTTATCACTTATGGAAGGGGTTCCAATGGGCTAACTGTGGAATCCCTTTAATACCAACCTTCTGAGAGCCTCAGAAACGTCTACTGAAGACGGAGACATGGGCGGCACATTTGAGGAAAATTTACATCCAAGTAGTTTAAATCAAACATAATTAAAAAAAAAAAAAAGACATGGCTAAGAGTTCCAGCAGGCAGAGTTTTCATGGTTGCTGCAGTTCTTCAAGCCACAGAAACAGAGCATTTGGCAACGAAACTGGGTCCTTATTTCTGCTGCAGGAGCTCCTCGCCAGGAAGGGGAGCTCAAGGCCCAAGCTGATGGTTTCAGGAGAAGGAGACCCCAAGTTAGGGTGGTTGTTGGGGGTTGCCTTCTGTGATGGAACTAGTCTCCTCTTTATTCTGAGTGGAGATAGTTTAGCTGTGGTTCCAGTCTCCCGAGCATAGCAGAGAGAGCCCGCGCCTAGGAAGGGTCTGGAAGGGGTGGAGCTTGCAGACCTCCTACAAGGACTCCCGGCTTGGTGGCCACCACCTGCGTCCCTGGTTGTGCAAGGCTCTGAGGAAAGGCCTCAGCTCCCAGAGGTGGGCTGCCACGATACATGTCCCTGCTCCACCTGTCCCAGCCAGGTTCCCCACCCCCACCCAGCCAAGAGGACTCCCCCCTCCTCTAGCCTCTGCTTTGCACATCTGGAAGGGGCTGACAACCGAACCCACCTCACAGACCTTCCTGACGATTCAATGACTTGTAGCACCTGGAGCCCCTAGCCCGGTGCCTGGCACAGCCCTGGGTGAATGGAACCAGGATTGTTGTGATGATTTCAGCAATAAGTGACCACTCTCTCCTCTGTCCTGCCCAATTAGCCGGAGACCCCAGAGGTGAAGGCCTTGCAGGACAGGCTGGCGGCCACAAACCTGAAGATGAGTGACCTCCGCAACCAGATCCAGTCCGTGAAGCAGGAGCTCCGGATGGCCCAGAAGGTATTCCAGAGCCAGGGCTCAGGTGTTCTGGTGGGGCTGGGATTGGGAAGAGCACGGGCAGGACAATGGGTTCCATTCAGGAGCACCAAGTGCTGGGCCCTGTGAGTGTCATGCTCTGGGCCAGGCTCCAGATCCAGTAACTTCCTTCTGTCAGCCCTTCCTACACACCATTGGTGAGTGGGGTTGCTGGCTCCTTTCTGGTGCCCTACCCAGCCTGGACAGAGGAGGACAGTGCCCTCTACCCAGGGAGAGTCCTGTAGATTTCCCTTGAGCTATGTGCGCCCTAGTGGATCCTGGGTCTCTCCTTCATAAGCCACCTTGGACTTGGAAGCCTGCCCAGACTTGCCTCCTGCCCTCTGCTCTCTGTAATATTAGAAAATGAATAGGTTGTTTGTGTATTAAAGGCCCCTTTCAAAGGAAAATACTCAGACTTGGGACACAGTCCCAGCTGGTTCATTATTTATTTTTATTTACATAGTGAATTCTCTGGCATTTGTCTTCCCTGCTGGAACCACTCAGACTAGCCAAGATTTCCAAAACAGTGTTCTATTGTGGAAACAAGCGCCAGAGACTCGGGGCGCTAGATTGGTTCCCGTAACAGGCTTCAGAGGCCCAGGGCACCCACTGGAGGGTTTTGTTTCCACCTCAAAGCCTTGAGGTAGGGCCTGTGCCCCACCCTCCAACAGCCGCAATGTTGAAACTTTCTGGAATCAAACATCCCCAGTTGACATTTAGGGGTTCTCCTCGCTGCACTCAGGCATGGCCGCTAGTCAGAGGCTTTTCACAGAGGGCGAGGCACTGTGGTAGCATACTTCCTGCAGCCATCCAGAAGGATCTCAGTTCTAAGTGGCAGGTGAACAAATTGAGGAAGCAGATTTTGGTCAACTTTGTGGTTCACTCATCCCAGAATATGTCAAGACCAGAGGACCCCATCTGGGCACTGTTGGCAGTTCCTTGCCTGCTGGAAGCATCACCCAGAAATGCAGGGGACAACGGGATGGCTACTTTCCCCGGGACCACTTCTCTGAGAGCATGGTCATCTGGCCTTTGAAGCAGAGGCAGGGATGCAGATGGGGGGGCCAGGCCCTCTGGAAGCCCCACGCCCCCAGCGCTGCTTCTAAGGATGCACCCCTTTTAGGGCTCTGGTGGGGGCCCTCTCTCCTGGCCTTAGTAAAGGCCCTGCCCTTTTCAGGTTTTGACCAGCGAGATTGGCGAAGATGTGAATGTCCAGCAGCTCCTGTCCTCCCCGGGGACCTGGAGAGGCCGGGCTCAACAGATTCTCGTGCTACAAAGCAAGGTGAGTGAACTTCTGCTGAAGGCCCTGAACAGAGGGCTTGAAATACCCCCAGAAAGGTCACACCACCCCACATGAGAGACACAGGACCCTAAAAAGGCCCTCAGGCCCCGCAGAGCATACTTGCAGGGCTGTTGTTGAATATTCTCCCCCCACCAGCCTGATTTTAATTTGTTATTTGATGAACAAGCATTTATATAACACTTACCACGTGCCAGGCCCTGGCGCTTAACACATGCCAAAACCTTTGATTTATTTTACTCTAGGCATATTTTTTCCCCTAGTTCATGTAAATTTGCGTGACTGTTGTACTTGCCGGCTTTTTCCAGTTTTGTCCAGATGCTTGTAGACTTTTGAAAGTTTGAGTTACCCAGTAAAGACTTAGCCTTGTTCCTCTCCTTATGTTCTAAATATTTTGGAACATCTTTAGAGGCTAAAAGCTGGCGCTCTGGAGCCAGGCTGCTTGGACTCAAATCCCAGCTCTCGACTCAGCAGCTGTATGACCTTGGGCAAGTTCCTTCACCTCTCTGGGCCTGGGTTTTCTTCTCCCTATACCATGGATAACGATAGGGGCTCTCCCACAGGGTTGATGGGAGGACTGAATGAGTCAATGCGCATAAAATGGCCAACACAGTGCCTGGCGCGGAGCGAAGACTGTACGAAGGTTGAATGTGGTTATCTTCTTCTTTCCCCTTCAAGCCAAGAAGCGCAAGAGTAGGAATGTAACTTCCCCTAGTGGCCAAGCACATGGCCTTCATCCCCATGGACTTCAAGTTCACAGTTCCTGGGTCGCTTGGATCCTTGGGGCCTCCTATGGGATCCTTGAAGCCAACACGAAGAGGGGATGGTGTCCAGAACACTGTGATGAATGACCGATGTGTGGCCTTGAGGTTCAAGAGACCCCAGTTTGAGTCTGGCCTCAGTCACTGGTCTACAGTTTCAGTGACCTTAGACAAGTCACTTCGACTCCCTGCACCTCAGTCTCCTCACCTGCAAATGGAGGGTGTTGTGGGATAAATGAAATTACATCTGTAAAGTACCCAGCACAGTGCCCGTCCATAATAAGCACTGACACATTAGTTGTTAGTTGTTATTGTTAAGCTGTGTAAATAAACGATTGAGAGTTTCATACTGTATTCTCTAATGCTTAAATGGAATTACCACACAGTGCCACACGAGGGCGCCGATACGTGCTTTCAAAACGGTGCCACTGCCCTTTATTGGGGATCCTAGGGAATTTGGGCCCCGCACAGATTTACCCAAGGTATTCCATCACTTATGTTGTATCAACACGGAAACCAGGATTAGAAGGACCCTAGGAGTTATTCACTTCTACCCCAGTGCAATAAAGCCATCGTTCTGTGGGGTAATATCTACCTGCCACTTGCTGAGAGCCTGAGTGCTGGACGGTGCTGAGGGCTTCACCTGGGCCATCTTGGGGTTTCTTAAAATCACCTAGCCCTAAAAAGTGCCCATAGGACTTGTTTAAAATACAGATTCCCCATCCTTCCCCTGGAGCTCTGACTTGTTGGTCTGGAGTGGGACCCAAGATTTGTCATCCCAAGAAGCATCTTGGGGGTTCCCAGACTCAAGACAAGTTCAGGATACTAAATCCTTATAACATTATGTGGGGGGAACCCATTTCACAGATGAGGGGGCCCGAGATTCAGAGAGGTTAAGTAAGCTGTGCACAGTCACACAGCTAGTGAGGCTTTGAACTGGTCTCCCAGCTTTTAAACCCCGCCCTCCCTCTGAAGCTTCTCTTGCAAGTGGCCAGGACCCCACATCTCCCAGGGAGCGCACCTGGTCTTGGGTCAGAGAGTTCGTCCTTGTACTGAGGTCCTCCATCCTATTCCTCCCAGGTTCCTGGAGTCACATCTGCTTCTTGGTCTCACAGAACCCCTAAGCAAGGGGGTGATTTTTCTCATTCTCAAGCTAAACCTCCCTCCTGTCCTCCCCTGCTTGGCTCAAGATACCATCTCAGACCTCCCACCCCCACCTCAGTGCCCCTCACACAGGGATCCTGCATCCACCTTGAACAGCAGTGTCCTCTGTCTAGTGGGGCTTCCTGTTGCACACCTCAGGGCAGCCCCTGAGTGGCCGAGTCTGTGAGGGCAGACCCCCTGTGCAATGACGAGTTTTACCCCCTCAGGTTCGCGAGCTGGAGAAGCAGTTGGGACAGACCCGGAGCCAGTCTGCAGGAACGCCCCGTGACGAGCCACCTGTCTATCCAGACCCAAGGAAGCTGTCAGCACAGGAGAAAAACCTGCTGAGGATCCGCAGCCTGGAAAGGGAGAAACAGGAGGGCTGGGAGGTAATGCAGGTCCAGGGAAGAGGTCAGTTGGGCCCATGGGACCGGGAGATCGTGACCACCTCTGCAGGGCCCTGAGGCCCATGTGGTCACGAGCTCTGAGCCACCCCTTAGAGGCAGGAGACACCTGGGGCTTGGGGTACCCCCAGTGCCTCTTCCTCATGTCCTGTCTGTCAATCCAGCTGGAACTGCCTGACTGGGTCATCAGCCCATTTCCTGAGCTTTGTGTGTTCTGGAGATGCTAGACCTGAAATTCTCACCGTGGAAGGAGCAGAGATGGTCAGGGCCCAGAGTGGTGATGGCCCAGGGACAGGGTTAGGTGGGGCTCAGGGGAGAAGAGCTCCAGACTGCTGAAAGCTGGGTGCTGCATCTCCCTGACTATGCCAGGAATGGCAGGAGCCCGACTCTACCAGGCTTGTGCAACAAACAGAATTGATTGACTTGTGTGGATGAGCGGTGTAGAGGTGGCCTAGCTTCAGGCACAGATGGATCCAGGGATCTGGGGATGTGGTCTTGCTGCCGCTTCTTCACTCTCTCCCATGGGGAAGCCCGGTAGTCCCAGCCTCTTTCTTCCAGCCTGGCCCCCACAAACAAAAGGCTTCTATTTCCCAGTGGTTCCAACCCAGTCCCAGAATGAAGTGTCCCCTGGATAGCTTAGGCCATGAGCCCATCCCTGAGCTGGTCACTGCTGCTGAGGGTCCAGGCTTCTCTGACTAGCCGGGCTTCAGATCCCTACTCCAGGTCTGGGAGCTGAGTCAGCCTCTCAGAAGTGGGGAGCAGGGCTTTCTCAAAGAAAGTAGAGGAAAAAGTGGCACGGGATGCTGGCAGGTAGTGGGCTTCCTGATAGTGAGGCCTTACCTTTCCATCAGGAGACTTCCATTCGCAAGTGCCAATTCAGGACTAGACCCTGTGTTAGAAACATTGTGACCATGTACACATTGTGACCTGTAGTACACCCCCAGGATCCTAGATCATCAGGTGTCAGGAGGAAACAGTGGGCCTGGAGAGGCTGGCCAGACCAGGTCCTCCTCGACCTTTTATGCCAGCCAGAGGTTTGGGCTCTTATTTGAAGGAAGTGGAGAACCACCAACGTGTTTTAAGTTGTGGAAGGACATGGACGGCTGTGCATATTGGAAAGGTCGCATGGTTAGGTGGGGGCAGGGGCACCTAGGTCGGAGGACACATGGAAGGCAGAGGCAATAATCCACTTGAGACATGACCGAGGACCTGAGCCAAGGCAGTAGGACTATAGCCAAAGGCCAGACACCTGCCACATTTGAAGGTCGACTTTACAGGACTCAGTGACGGGATAGAAAGGGGAGAAGCAGAAGGATTGTGCAGGACTTCCAGTGAGTCTAACAGGGTAGGGGAGACAGGGAGGGAACTCAAGGGAGATGGGAAATTTGAAATGTTGGGTTTGAAAATGTTGGGTTTGAGGTACCCCTAGCTTAGAGTTATACATTGACACAGAACAGAATATGTTGCGGTCATGGAACCAACTGTAAGCCACAACGTGGGTGGAAGGAAGCTATTGCCTGTGTGTCCTTCCTCTGCCAGGTGCCTGCTAGAGCTAGAGTGTGTAGACAGCAGAGCAACAGGTAAACAATGGCTGCCTACAGCAAAGATCAGTGGTCTTCAGGATTCATCATCTACTATTTTTCATTTCTGTAATTCACTTCCACAAGGATCTGAAAACACTTTTCCAATGATAATTAACCCTCAAGACCAAAGCAGATTACATCACCTCTTGCCCAAAACCCTCCTCAGGGTCTCAATCTTGGCTCCTGATGGTTTACCTAATCTAGTCTCTGCCCTGTCTGACCTTGCCCCTGACCTGTCCCCTCTCTCACTGTGCTCTACTCACACATGTTCTACCCCAGGGCCTTTGCTCATCCTGTCACCTCCTTTAGTCTCTTCTCAGATGTCAACTTTCAGAGAGGACTTCCCTGACCATGCCATTGTCCCTCCCCACCCCATTCCTTTCCCCAGTTTTCCATAAGCAGAGCAACAGGTAAACAATGATAACAGGTAAACCGCTTAACATCTGTCTCCCCAGCTAGGGTGTTAGATCCTTGGGGACACACTGTTTTGTTCTCTGCTGTTTTCCCAGCACCTATAACAGTTTAAAGCACACAGTAGCCCCTCAGCTAAGGCCTTATTTGAGACGGAAGGAAGGAGAGAAGGAAGGAAGGGAAGGGAAGGAAATGGAGAAGGAAGGGAGGGAGGGAGGGAGACTCTGAAGGCGTGCCCAGCACTTGAGTTGCCCGTTAGTAGCTGACCAGAGCACGGCGCAGTCTGGGCTGACGCGCTGGACACGCACGGAGGAAGTGAGGCGACGCAGCAGGGTGGCCCCTCCCTCTCATTCTGGCTCTGGTGGGGTGAGCCACTTCTGTTTGAACCCTAGACTTAGCCCACAGTTGGCAAGTGGGGCTCCTCTCATGTCTGACCCTGACAGAGCAAGGGCAGCTGCCTTGATCCCTGTGTTCTTGGGCTGACGGAGGAGTGCTGTCATCTATTAGTGACATCTGTCATGTACAGGGCAAGGCCCCACCTGACACCCCTGAGAGGTGGGGCCCGGGAGCTGGGACCCCAGCTCTGCTGCCTTGCTGTCCAGCCTTCAGAAGTCCCCTCCTGTCCCTGGGCCTCACCTGTGAGCGGGAGCCTGGGATCCCTTCAGCATCACTACCCAGGACTGTCCTTCCTGATTACAGAAACTTGTGGCTGAGCGGGATGCTCTCCAGAAAGAGCTTGAAGAACTGAAGAAGAAGTTGGAGGGCGTCAGGTCCCGGAATAAGGTGCTATCCAGCGAAGTGAAGACCCTCAGGAGTCAGATGGGGACCCTGGTGGAGAAGGGCCGGCATGATGATGAGCTCATCGACGCCCTCTTGGTATGGCTCTGCCACTCAGGCCTGACGAGAGCCAGGGCCCGGTGCCTCCAACATGGGGCCCCCAGCCCGCCCGGAAGCCTGTGACCCGGCTCCAGGCAGAGTGAGCCCTCACAGATCCCAGAGGCTGCCGCCAGCATCCTTCAGAAGCCCATGGCCTCACCTGGGTGCCAGCCCCAAGGCCATGCCCCAGGGACAGGAGCAGCTCTGAGGCTGCCCAAGCACACGTACACATCGTGTTGTGTGGTGTCGGTGCTGGCTGTGACGTGTGAGAGCCTGGCACAGCCACTGGACCTGTGGACCCCAGAAGGGAAGAAGTGGGTGTGGGGGGAGGAGACGGGAGTACACACTGGGTCATTCCATCAAGGAATGGAAGGGACAACTGAAGGTCCAGAACAAATTCTTGTCCATGTGACAGCACACAGTCCCTTCTGGGTACTTGGGGTACATGTGGTTCATAATGGTTAATCACCAAGACAACCCCTAGGGTCATCTGTTCTAATCCCCTTTCACACCTGGGGTAACTAAGACTCCAATTAGTTGACTAAGTTGTCCAAGATTATACAACTGAGTTCAAACCAGGTTGCTCTGACCATAAGGCCTGCCTCAAGGCCCCACTGCTCTCCTGACCCCTAGACTGGCCTTTTCTCTCTGGGATCTGTGCTGCCCCAGGGTTTTGGTCTCTGAATCCCAAATTGTGCCCCAGGACCCCGGGGTGGCCATGCCTGGCTTGGCTGGGGGGCCTGGGGTAGTAGGCAGAGTACACCTCTGGGGATACCTCCCTGGGGAACACTAGGCCAGTGGCACCCCCTCTTTGAGCCTCAGCTCCCGGTTTTTAAATAAGCTGTGGAGCTGCATGTCCTCAGCGGTAGCTGTGTGCCATCATTCCGTGTTACTGCAGATGGCATGACGAAGGCTGCAGATGAGCCCCAGCCAGGCAGGCCATCCACCAGCACTGTGCTCTTGGGCTCTCTGGGCCTCAGTTCCCTCCGTGTTCCCAGTCACTGACTTGTCCTTCCTGTTGACTGTCAAGTGAAGCCTCCAGCCCGCTAGTGTCCTGGCGGCATCTGCAGGAGATGGGGGGGCCTCAGTCAGGTGCTGAGGGATCCCTGGCCAGGGGTCCAGGTACTGCCTTCAAGGCCATCTCCCAGCAGAGGGATAGGGTTTCTTCTTCCCCAAATATCTCCCCCACTGGCTGAGATGCTTTCTGTCATCCCGAGAGTCCCTTTGATGTCCTTCTCGGCCCCATCTCAGAGAAGGAAGTTGAAGACAGGAAAAGGGCATGGTCCCCACCTGCCTGGTGAGTCCCCCAAGGGCAGGCAAGGAAAGTCCTCCTGCTTCTCAAAGGAAAAGGTGGCGTCCCACTGTTAGGTTCCTGCCGCAGCAGGGAGTGGGTGAGGGAAGGTGGTCTTCCCTGTCCTGCCTTGCCTAGGGGTCATGGCTGAACTTGTCTGTCGTCTGCCCTCCTGCCCGGCCCCGCAGGACCAGCTGAAGCAGCTCCAGGAGATTCTGGGTAGCCTGAGCCTGCAGGAGGAGAAGACCCGGGCGTCACAGCGCCACCTGGACCAGCGGGTCAACAGTGAGGTTCAGCAGAGCAGCAGCCTCATCACCCAGCTACGGGCCATGGTGGCAGAGCGGGAGGCCAAGGTGCAGCAGCTGGAGGTGGAGATCGGCCAACTCAGTGTGCAGGTAAGTCGGGCACCAGCCCGGCCCGACATCCGTCTCCAAGCCCCAGAAAGTCCATCTGCCATCCAAAGAAATCTCAGCAGCTTCCTGGGCTCTCCACTTATCTTCCCTCAGTCCACACCATGTCCTCACTAGCTCCGCTCTGGCCCTCAGCTTCCATCTGGCTTCCCGTCCCTTCTCACATACCTTTCCTCTCTTTCCTGGTTGTCTCCAGCCTCTGCACAAAACCTGTCTGTGGCTCCCAGTCGCCCTTGGCCTCAATCCTTAGGGGTCCAGGCTCCCTCCTGCATCTCCTCACCCTCCCCAGCTATGGCCCTCGTCCCAACAATCCAAGATGGCGGCTGCAGTGCCAGGCTTCACGTTCGTATTCCAGGCGGAGGGAGGGTGGGAAGGAAGCTGTACTCCACCCGACTTGCAGGGCCCCACATGACGAGCTCCTGCTGCCTTCCCTCCTGCATCTCCTCTTCACCCTCCCTTTCCTCCCACACTCTGGCCTCGTGACCACCACTGAGCTCCTCACACAGCCCTGCTTTCTTCCCACTCCAGGCTTGTGCGCATGCCTGAAGCATGTGCCTTCCCTTTCCTCCCCCACTGCCACTGCCTGGCCAGGGGCCCCCAGCCTTTAGGTCTTACCAAGTCATGAGCTCCTCCAGGGAGCCCCAGGGCCCCCAGGCTGTGCTCCATGCTCCTCTTGGGCACTCTCCTAACTCCCTGTGCGTCCCCAAGACAAACTGTTGTCACCCTGTGTGATCGTTTTCCTGCCCCCCACACCCAGGGGTGCATACCTCGGCGCCTCCTGGTTTGGCCCAGGACTGGGCAGCCAGTAGAGGCCCACAAATGCTATGCAGTGAGGGAGCTCCTGAAGGGTTGGACCTTGACAGATGCCTTACGGGCATAGCCCAGGCTGCCAGGAGTCAGGCGCCATGGGCTCTCTGCAGCTCCTTCCAGTGGTGGTGGTAGTGTTCAGAGGGGAGGGGACTTGGCAACCTTGACAGGCACACAAGTCTCCCAGTGAGAGAGAAGTCTCACAACCAGGCTAACTGGTATAGCCTAAGGCATGTCACAGAGCAGCCCTGCCCTTTATTCCTGGGGTTCCACGATCCCCTCAAAAGCATGGGAACCCTGGAGCCCTTCAGCTCCAGCCTTGGGCCGGTGTTGGCTGGGGCTGGTGGTTTGTCTCCCTCAAGCCATCCATCCCCTAGGACCCCGGTGGCTGGGGTGGAAAATGCCAAAGTCCCCGAGGCTGAGGGGAGCCCAAGGTTATGTCAAAGGCCTGGGGACAGGGTGTGTGTGGCAGTGAGCAGGGGGGGCACTGCCTCGCCATCCTTGCCCTGCTTGCTTCCCACTGGGAAGTGAAATCTGAAGGAACACACGGGAACATTCCGGTAGTTTCACCTCACCACTGTCCTGCCTTCGGGGCACACAAAGGGAAGCACTTCTTACCTCAGAGATCATCAGCCGGCTGGGGGCCAAGTGTGACCCAGCAGACAGACTCAGGGTGGCTGGGACTGGGGGACATGCTGGGTGGGCTGGCTCTCACACCAGCTGTCCACCCCTGCTGGGGGTCCTCGGGGGACTCCTTCTTCAATCCGGCCTCACCAGCTATCTGGAAGAAGGAGGTGGGGGGAGGAGAGGAGGGGGCCTGGTGAGCCCAGCCTCCCCCCAAGACTGTGGCCCTTGCTGAGGCCCTGCCAACCTCTCTGGTTCTGGCTGTCTCCCAAGTCCAAGTGTCTCCAGCTGACAAAGGCAGCTGGCCTCAAGTCACACCTGGCATTCACCCTTCGTGGGTGGGGCTGCCCGTGAGAGGTGGGTCCACTCAAAGACATCAGTCTCTGATCTGGCCCAAATCAAAGGCCGTGCACTTCCCTTTGGGACCTGAATGTAGAACAGCTTCCCGGCCCAGTGGCCCCCTGGCGCCATGTAGCTCCCTTTCTGAAGAGAGTCATTATTAGACGCCATTATCATGCAAGGAGTGCCTTCACCGCCTTCACCGAACAGGCCTCGATTTCCACTCCTGAAAAGAAGCCTCTTTCATATGCCCTCAAAGCCCCAAGCTCTAGCCAAGGCCCCCCTCCTGCCTTCTCCAGGCCTCTGAGCCAAAGCGCTGAGAATCGACCCCACGTCTGTTCCCTGCAGTATCTTCAGAATAAAGGAGTGGGCAAGGGGTCTGGTGGGACCGAGGTCAACACCGCCTACACCAAGTTCCTGGAGGACCCAGGCCAGACCAAGTCCCCGGCCTCAGCAGGCGATCACGTTGGCAGGCTTGGATCTTCTCGGTAAGAAAGAAAAAAAAAATGGGATAGAAGGGTTGGAAAGTGAATACTAATTATTCAGAAGAAACCCTGCCTCCTCTGGGAAGCCACGGGTGCAATTTTAAGATGACTGTGGCATTGTCCTTGCAACATGAGGGCCTCTCGTATTCCATTAGCCTGCATCTGCATGGGGGAGCCAGTTAGGCCCAGATATTATTACTGGTGGCAGTAATAATTACTGGTGGAAGCTGCCTGTGATATCGTCTCTGAGCTGGCCTTGAAACGCACCTGTTTCTAGGACTCCCCTAAAGACCTGTGTTGGATTGCTCGAGGCTCTGATGTCTCCCGGTTCTGTCTCGTTTTGTTTGAGCCAGCAAGAGTCCTGGAAAGAAGGGCAGCAAATCCGCAGGACTGCCCAGTCCAGGTTGCTGCCAGGGCCGGCACTGGCCACCTCCTTGGGCTCCCTGGATCCCTGCTGGCCCCTGCTCTCCTCCCAGGCGAGGCCCACCCTGCCTTCCTGGGTTGATGATCCCCTTCTGCCTTCACACAGCTCTGTGACCAGCCTGGGCCACACACTGGTGGAATCTGCTCTCACGTGGCCTTCTCTGTCCAGTCCTCATGGGACCTCACCCAGGTATGAACCTGGGCCCTCCCACCCTTGATCGCTCAGCCAGTACTGCCATCCCACTGAAAGGAGGGGAAACTGAGGCCAGGCCACGTCCAGGGACTCCTCCAAGTTTACATAAGGACGTGGAGGGTCAGGGAGACCCAGTGCCTTGTCCGAGGTGATAGAGCAAGAAGCTACTGGACCAGAGTCTTGGCCTCTGGCTTGCAGTCTAATGTCCCTTCCTGCTACCACAGAGTTAACACAAGGAACCTTCCAGGGCCTGAAGCCCAGCTCCCTTCCTTGTCTTCTCTTCCCCACAAGAATCAGTCTCTAGGGGAAGAATTTCATGTCATATGGGTTCCCACTTTAAGTCACTGATATCCCCTCAGCTCTCTGGCCCCCTCTTTGTTGTTAGACTCAAGCCTAGGGCTTCAATGGGCTTTTTGTTCTTCCTGCCAGCTCACAGACAAATGGTGGCTTTGTCCTGCCTCCGAGCCCTGTCCTGAGCCCTGCCCCCTGTCCACTGGAGCCATGCTCCTGCTGTCAGCCCCCATCCCCACCCCTTAGGCAGGTCAGCTCAGGCTCTGGGCCAGGCCTCTGTGGGGCCTGAGTCCATGTTTGACTTGCTGTGTTGCTCCAGGCAGTGATCATCTCTGGGATGTTATTTCCCAAGAAGGGCCTGAGACACTTTTGGCCTGACATTTGGCAGCACGGGGACCGTGGGCCAAGGCCGATCCTACGGCTGCCCCACCCATCAGCCTGGGGTCACCGGGGCATTTAGGTGAGAGTGGGCTACTCTGAGCCACAAGTGGGAGGCCTCCTGGTACCCCACAGAGAATGGACGGGCTCTGTCTCCCTGAGGTTTTAGTCACAGTAGTGGGAGCAGGAAGAAGGACAAGATGGTCCTCAAGACCCCTTCCAGGCCTGTGTGGCTGTGACCTTTGCCCTCCACAGGGAAGCAGGAGCAGATGTGCTCCTCGGCTGTCCAGACTGCTAGTTCCCAAACTTCCGTGTTGTACACTACACAAATGCTTGCTGAACCCAACCATGTGCCAGCCCTGTCCCCATGGAGCATACCATCCTCTTCCGTCAGTGACAGGACAGGCAGGAGTGACCCCAGAGAGGTCTACTGGGGCTGGTATGGTGACTGTGATGGGGTTTCTGGGAAGAGAGCCCCCTTCTTCTATGGCCCCCTCCTCTCCCCCTCTCCCCCCATGAGAAAATTGTGGAGGTGAGATGACCAGAGCTTTTCTGAAGGTCAGCGTGCACTTAGACCCACCGGCTATCTGCTGGGTTAGATGTGGGCTCTGACTCGGTAGGTCTGGACCCCAGCTGCTGACTCAGAGACCATACTTGGAGCAGTGAGGCCTTAAGTGTATTTAGGAGTCAGAACATGGAAGGGTCTGCAGTTCTCAGGCCCATCTCAGCCAACCCCTCAGTATTCAAAAGGAGGACATAGGCCCAGAGAGGGAAAGAGACCTGCCCAAAACCCCAGACCAAGTTTACCTCTGGTCTCACACGCTCCAGCCCAGCTCTCCCTGTATCCTGTGATCCTAGAGAGGCAAACCAGGGCCACCAGGGTCTCGGGGGGGAAAGATGAGAGCAAAGCAGAGAGCAGCTTGGGACTCACACGTGTGCTCTTAGGCGGGGGTGGGGGGGGTTGGGTGGGAGGCAGAGCTCCCCTTCTGTCTGGGCTCCAGCCAGTGGGTAAGGGTCCAGTAGGCAGGCCCAGTGATAAGGAGGGAAGCGGTGACAGGCTAGATCAGCACTGAAGAAAACTGACCAAGTCACCAAGCCAAGCATCCATTAAAGTGGGCTGGGCATGGGGCCAAGTCAAGGGCTACAGGAGGGCAGGGCAGGTTGACAGGGAAACAGAGGTTGCGCTCACCTGGCAATGGGCAGGGCAGCCAGGCCGCTGGCCACACAGGTACCCAGGCCACCCTAGGCCCTCAAGGGCCAAATTCTATAGCAGCCAGCCCAATTCCAGGCCCCATAGAGGGACTGGATGGACAGAGGTACTGATGCAGCTCTAGCCCCAGTGGGGTCAGCTGTGCAACCAGCTGAGTGAGATCTGCAGACTTCAGCAGGCACAGGAAAATGATGGGCTGAGAAGAAACCAGAGGAGGAGGACCAGCAAGCCCAGGAAGGACTGGGCTGGCTTCCTTCTCTGTGGCTGTCTCTGAGGATCCCTGAATGTTCTTCCAATCCCTCCCACCATCATGGGTAAGTGTGCATCTTCAGATAACCCCTCAGATGACTTCTGACCTCTGACCTCTGCCCCACCCTGGTCTGCAGGTTCTCGGACTCCCCCGAACAAAAAGGCTGGCAGGCACAGGTGACAGAGTTCAAGGCCCTCTGGCAGGCTGCTGAAGTGGAGCGTGACCGGCTCACCGAGTTTGTCAGTGTCCTGCAGAAACGGTAACACATGGCACCCAGGGACGAGCTATTGTGGGCCTGTGTGGGCTGGGGGTGTGACAGCCTGGCACAAGGCTTGGACAGGGACCCGGTCTCATCTGTGACTGGGTCCACCTTCCTGGAGAGTTCAGCTTCCACGGTGTTCGTCTAAAGTATTCCCATTCACTACTTGTCTGCCTACCTAGGTTTCCCACAGCCTTGGGGCCCTATTGTCACGAGTGCAGTTTGCCCTGTCCTACGTGTATTCTGTGAGACTGTCCCATGCATGAGGACGTGAGGTGGGAGTCTCAGGGGAGAGACTCTCTGGAGCAGTTCTATCAGTCAGATCAGTCCACAAATAATCAAAATCTCTGATGAACAGGACACCTTCCTCAGGGCACTGGGGGAGTTGGTGGGAAGACAAAGGCTTGACGCACATCTGAATTATAAAGAGCGAGAGTTGCTCATAGGTGGCTGCTGAGACTTCTCTGGGGAGAGGAAGGGAAGCACGTGGCCCCAGGCAGTGGACCAGGAGGCATAGTTTTCTCCAAGGGGCTGTTGACAGACTTCCATTCAGATAAATCAGTGCTCCTTGTTCAAGTGACCCTTTTGGCAAGAATTGCAGGTACTCAGGCCAACGCATGGCCCAACCGTGTGACCTCCACACTGAAAAATATAGAGGACACCACTGAGTTCCTGCCCTACCGGGGCATGCGGCCAGGGCTCTGTGGTGACAGACAGTAGAAACCAATCCTGGCTACGTTAAGGGAAAGGCAGATTTTGGAAGGTGCTGGCAGGCTTCAAGGGGTGGGACAGGAGAGGAGCCCAAGGAAGTCTGGGAATCTTGGGAACTGGATGCGGTGGTAGGAACCCGCACTGGCCCGATGGCTTCCGGTTCCTGTGCCAGTGGGTTCTGGGAGAGGAGGTCTAGCTGGCCTAGGTCGCTCACAGGTCCTTCCCTGAATGTAGGCCAAGCACCTTGATTGGAAGTACCTACAGGTGCTTACAGAGTGGAGGAGGGATGGCTTGCCAAAGGGAAAAACAGACTGCCGTTAGCAAAGGAGTGAGGGCTGCTGGGAAGTGGTCAATGGATGGCCAGTACCTAAGCAGTGAGAAGGGACCAGCTTTAATCATTTCTTGTGTGTGTATGTGTAACCCATGAAGACACGAATTGCAGACATACTCAGGGATAAGAGAAAAGTAACCTTAATTCTTTTTCTGTAACTGAAATATAGTGGCTGGTACAAGCCTCCAGTCTACCAAATGGAAGAAACATTCTCCGGTTTCCCTCGAGTGGCGCCAGAGTTTTGGGGGGTTTCGTGAACCAAGGTGACTCCGTTATATATTGCTGTATAACAAGCCACTTCCACACTTCGTGGCTTCAAACACGATGGTATATTCCTTCTCATGGCTCCGTGAGTTAGCTAGGGGATTCTAGTCCACATGACGCCCGCATGACTCACATGGCTGGGTTCCACGGGAAGCTCCATGGAGGTGCCTCGCTTCTCCTTTACTGGCCTCTTTCTCCACGTGCTATTCCCTCTCCCAGAGCCTCCCCATGCAGAGCTGGGATTCGTGGGAGGCAAGCAAAGCACTCAGAGCACAGAATTCAAGGAGGCACTCACTAGGGTCACGCATGTGTGATTTTCTCTTAGCTTGATCTTTTTGGGTTCACTCTGCTGCTCTGTGTCATTTTAGGGTGTGGGGGACCTAGTTCTCGGAGGCTGTCCCAGGCCCATGAGCCAAGACATAGGGCCTTTCCCACTCAGGGGCATTGCTGTCTCCTGGCGCTCTAACAAGAAAGCATTCAGATGCCCCCAAACCTGTTTGGATTTCTCACTCTGAAGCACAGGACCTGCCCTTCTCAGAGATCCCAGTTTCTACTCCCTTCTTTTTCTGTGGAGTCTGTTCTGGTCTTATATCGGGGAGGCAGAGTTTCCCCTTTCATACTCTGCCCTACCACTGCCAGCGGCCTCAGGCCCCCTGCAAGTCCCCAGTCTTGTGTCCTTATCCCAGTGAGACTGCTGTGCTCTGCTTGGGGGTCCCCTCACCCCCTCTCTTCGTGCAGTCAGACTAAAAATGACAACAGAGCTCATCCTTGTTTCCCTTCCCTCAAGTCTGTCTCTGGTCCTGTTGTCCAGTGTCTGAGAACAACTTATTTCTGATATTTTATCCACTTTTCTAGTTGTTTACAATAGGAGGGGCTAGTCTGCTTAGTCTGCCATGACAGAGATCACTAAACATGTCTCTTTTTGAAAAGCATATAATTGGCTTTGTTTTTAGTTTTTATTTTTTTTTAAAGATTTCATTATTTATTTGAGAGAGAGCGAGAGAGAAGGTATGTGTGAGAGAAGGGGGAGGGGCAGAGGGAGAAGGAGAGAAAGAATCCCAAGCAGACTCCCCGCTGAGCATGGAGCCCCACCTGGGGGGGGCGCTGATGTGGGGCTCTTTCCATAACCCTGAGGTCATGACCTGAGCTCAAACCAAATCGGGCACTTAACTGAACAAGCCATCCAGGCACCCCTTGGCTTTGTTTTGAAATTCAACCTGAGACTTGGTGCTTGATGAGATTTTAATCCATTTTCATTTTTGTAGTATTTGGAAATAGTTTGATCATCTCAATTAATATTTTCTATTTGCCATGGTTTTTCTGCTCCTTTTTCTCTGTTCTCCTTTCTATTTGATAGGTCGGGTTTTATTTCCCTCTCTTTCATACAAGTTTGGAAGTCATACATTCTATCTCTTTTCTTTTAGTGGTTACCTATAACTTTTTTTTTAAAGATTTTTATTTATTTATTTGACAGACAGAGATCACAAGTAGGCAGAGAGGCAGGCAGAGATGAAGGGAAGCAGGCTCCCTGCTGAGCAGAGAGCCCGATGCAGGGGCTTGATCCCAGGACCCTGAGATCATGACCTGAGCCGAAGGCAGAGGCTTTAACCCACTGAGCCACCCAGGCGCCCCTACCTATAACTTTTAACATAGAATTCAGCAAGTCTAAAGTCAGTAGATTTCTTTAGTATCCCTTTGAGCAATAGGATAGCCATCGAGGTTTTTGTTTTGTTTTAGTAATCTCTGCCCCCAATATGGAGCTTGAACTCACGTCCCCAAGACCAAGAGTCCCATGCTTTTCTGACTGAGCCAGTCAGGTACCCTGAGAAGTTTACAGTGTTTAACTCTGACTCCCCTACTTGTGTCTTTCACGTTACTGGTTTCTAAGATTTCTCTAATATTGCATTCTTCTTTCTAAACCCTCTGACATTAACCCTCCAAGTTTATTAATCTTTTTAAAAATTAGCCAGGGGCGCCTGGGTAGCTCAGTGGGTTAAGCCTCTGCCTTCGGCTCAAGTCATGGTCTCAGGGTCCTGGGATGGAGCCCCACATCTGGGTCTCTGCTCAGCAGGGAGCCTTCTCCCCGCCCCCCGCCCCCCGCCCCCCACCTGGCTCTCTGCCTACTTGTGATCTCTGTCTGTCAAATAAATAAATAAAATCTTTAAAAAAAAATTAGCCAGTGTTCACGTACCTTGGCCAACTCAAAAATGTCTCCTGTCACTCTTGCTTCTTGTATCTCAGTCTCCCTTCTGGGTTCAGCTTCCTTTTTACTGCAGGGCTTCCTTTTGTTCAGCTGAGACCATGTGGATGGTAAGCCCTCCGTGTCCTTGCTTATTTTGGAATCTTTATTCTGCCTTTCACTTGAAAGAGAATTTCATTTGGTGTAGAATTCTAGATGGTCGGGTACTTTCTCTCTGCACCGGGAAGCTATGACAGCTCACAGTCTTTGAGCATCCGCTGAGGTCAAAAAGAAATCTGCTGTCAGTCTGGTTGTTGTTCCTTCCTAGTCCCCTCTTTTCTCTCTAGATGCTTTTTCAGATATTCCTTTTGTCTTTGGTATTTGGAAGTCTCACTGTGGTGGGTCTAGGTATTCTGTCTCATTGTATTTCTGCTACTTGGGAATTGGTGTGCTTTTTCATTCCGAGGTCTTCAGTCAGTATATTGCCAAGGGCCTCTCTCCATGTGTTGACTCTCCTCATTGTTTCTGTCCTTCTCGTCTGAAATGCCTAGTCAGCCCACAGCAGACCTCCTTCTTCTTTCTCTGCAGCTCTTAAACCTCCGTGATATCTTGGGCTGATAACTGCATGGTTTCTTCAAATCTGCATTCCAGCTCCCTAAATCTCTTCAGTTGCACTTCTTCTGCCATGAAACCTATTTTAATAACTGTATTTTTTCACTTCTAGCAGTAAAAAGAAGCCTTCATGAGGAAGACTTCTCCTTGTATTAATTTTAAACTCACTCATCCCTTTAGAGTTGCTCTCTCGTCTTCATTACTTACTACCCTAAGTAATGTCTGTTGACTCCCCCTCCCAGTGAACAATTTCTCTATGTGGTTTGTACTTCCGTGTTATTTCTGTGAGCTTGTCTGCAGTGTTGTTGGTATATTTTCTTTTCCTGTGGGAGTTCTTGGGTTAGGAAAGTGCTCCTGTGGAATGGTTCTGCTTTTGTCTCTGTGGAGCTTTGGGGTTCAGTGGTCTCTGATTGGTTCTTTATGCTAATTTATTGGTTTAGGGTTTCCTGAGTGCATGAGCATTGGCCTTGTGTTTCAGTTTTCTCGTGATTGGTGCTTCCCCCCCCCCCCCCCCCGCACACTTAAGGCCCTGATAGACTACAGGCTTCCTTACCACTTCCCTGGCTTATGGGTGTCTCAGTCTTTTATTGCAAACGGGGCACTCTGGAGGCTTCCAGAGTCATGCAGGGAGCTTCCTTGCAGTTTGCTGCCTTATAGGAACCCAGGATCATAGCTTCTGCCCTCACATTGGCATCAAAATCCCTGCTGTATGGGATTGGAAGTTTTATTAGTTCTTCTATTACAAACGTATTTCTGTTATTGTAAAAAGCCTTCTTTCCAACCTGCAGTTCCCCATTCCCCATAGAAAAGAACTGTCAGAACTTCCAAAATGTTTTCTTTGCACATCCAAAAATGTACCTGCAGATATATGTATATACGTGCCTGGACATATGTGCACATATGTACATTTTTATTTCAAGATGAACTCATGCTAAACACATCTTTGCATTTTTGCGAGCGTATATCACTGTCAGTTTCTAAATGGAATCACTGAATCAAAGAATGTGTACGTTTAAATGTTCACAAATAGGAACGCCTGGGTGGCTCAGTTGGTTAAGCAGCTGCCTTCGGCTCGGGTCGTGATCCCAGGGTCCTGGGATTGAGTCCTGCATTAGGCTCCTTGCTCGGCGGGGAGCCTGCTTCTCTCGCTGCCTCTTCCTGCCTCTCTGTCTACTTGTGTGTACTCTCTCTCTCTCTCTGGCAAATAAATTTTTTAAAAAAATCTAAATGTTCACAAATAATGGTAGATTGCCCTTTTAACATAAATCCATTTGCATTCCCATTAATAATGGGAACTATCTGCATTTCCCCATACCCTCACCACTACAAAGTTTTATCAATCCATAACATGTTTCCAAACTAATAAAGGAATACTATTATCTCAGTTGTTTTGATCTACTTTGCTATAACCAAAAGTGGGGATGGGTATATTTTTTACATGCTTATAACCTTTTTAAAAAAGATTATATTTATTTATCAGAGACAGAGATCATAAGCAGGGGGGAAGGTAGAGGGAGAAGCACGCTCCCGCTGAGCAGGGAGCCTGATGTGTGACTCAATCCCAGGACCCTGGGATCATTACCTGAGCCGAAGGCAGATGCTTAACAGACTGAGCCACCCAACTGAGTGCCCCTGTTTATAGCCTTTTCTGTTAAATATCTATTCAAACTATTGCACATTTTTTAGGGAGTCATTTATATTTTTTCTTAACATCCATAAAGAGCTCTTTATGAATTATGTATACAGTATTATGTATGTAGTATAATATTATGTATGTTTGTCTTTCATAAAGGTCTTGTATCATTTATATTAAATTAATACCTGGGTAGGGGGACCTCCTTATCTGAGTATTCTTTGTCAGTATCCCCACACTTATAGTCCTCATGAAAGCAAAATTTTTACATGAACATATTCACGAATGATTTGCCTTACTTAATACCGTTCACTTTACACTGCCACTGGGTCAGTTTGGTCAGACTCTTGAACTCTAATAAAAATCAATTACAGAGTAAAATGACAAAGTAAAAAAAAAAAAAATCTGGTCTGTCAGAAGGTTGATGCACATGGTGTGAGAGAGCTGGTAAGAGCCACCCTGAAGCCATGACAAGAATCAAGACAAATTAGCCCATTTTGTGATCGAAGAAGAAAAAAATCTGTGAGAATCGAGACTGGTCCAAAGAGAATAACCAGAATCCCAATGGGAAGATTTGAGTAGAAAGTGAAACTGTGGGACACCTGAGTGGCTCAGTCGGTTAAGTGGCTGCCTTCGGCCTCAGTTATGATCCCAGGGTCCTGGGATCGAGTCCCATATCAGGTTCCCTGCTCAGTGGGAAGCCTGCTTCCTCCTCTCCCTCTGCCTGCTGCTCCCCTGCTTTTGCTCTTTCTCTGACAAATAAATAAAATATGAAAGAAAGAAAGAAAGAGAGAGAGAGAGAAACTGTGGAGGCCTGGGGAGGAGCAGCCCCAGACCGGGTGAAGGAGGGAGAAGGGGTGGCCCCGGTGTGTGTTCAGAGGAAAAGCTGCAGGACCTGCTGATAAATCGGAAGCCGCAAGCAGCAAGGAAGAGAGAGAAGGCAAGAGTGCTGCCCAGGTGTTTAAGCCAGGCAACCGTATGGTTGGCGGTGACATTTATCAAGATGAGGAAGGCACATTTGGGGAGGAGAAACCAAAGGTTTGGTTGTTCCTAAACTCTGTGGGAATCATCAAGTGCTTTCGCATTTGCTGTGGTGTTTGCTGTTCGTTTATTTCCTCCAGCACAAACAGAATACAAACCTCAGTAAAATGCAAACATCGCTGAAATACACGACAGAAAAATGAAAGCCCCTCCCCCCCCTCCGCTGTCTAGTCAGTAACTGGTGCACGTCCCTGTTGTCAGCGCATTGGCTGAGTTTCCTGAGCGCTGCTATCTATTTGTTTTTAAATTTTTAATCTGTTATAAAATTTTTAATTAGGTTATATTTTATGCATAATCTTCTGCTACTTCGTTCACTCAATAATGTATCTCAGACATCCTTTTCAGGTCAGTACATATTCTTTTTTATGGCTAAGGAGAATTTTTATTGTGTTAACCCACTATGATTTATTGTCCTTTATTTACATAAGCGGCATCATATTGTACGCGTTCTTGTGGCACTTGTTTTTCTTCTCTGATCCCACGATGTGGAGATCTGTGTTTGTACAAGTAGCTCTACTTCATTCTTTCTCGTGGCCAGAGCAGTGCTGTCCAGCAGAACTTTCTGCGATGGTGGAGATGTTCTATAGCTCTGCTGTCCAGTGCAGGGGCCGTTAGCCACATGTGGCTTGGATCACTTGAAATGGGGCTGGTGTGACTGAAGAACTGAATTTTTAATTATATTTCCTTTTCATTGGTTTCAGTTGAAATAGCTACCTGTGGACATAGGGCTGGCAGCCACTGTGTTGAACCCTGCCCTATTCTATCACATTCCATGGTATGAATATTTACCACTTATTCTGTATTTCCTCTATTGATGGACTTGTAGTTTTTTGTGGCGTTTTTTGTTGTGGGTTTTTTTTTTTTTTTGGCTTTTGCTAATAAAGTTTCAGGGAACATGCTTGAACAAGTCAAGTTAGTAGCTGATAACTGTGTTAGTATACAGCTTTGTGTTGGTAGTTGTATGCTGTTGATAATTGTCACCATTCTCCTTCTTGACTCTTCACCAAAGTGGAAGACCACTTCCTCCAACACTGTAAATTTCCAGACCTCCACTCTGATTTGCATGTGCGTATGCAACTCTTTGCTTAGGTTACATTTCAGGGAGTCCTGGCCTTCTAACTGAATCTTTTGTATCACAGAAGTCTAAAATGCCATACCTAGCCACAGGAGAGACCGAAACCCCAGCCTCAGTGAGATTAAACAAATCTTTCATGTGAAATGGCCAAATGGCAGTATATTCAAGTCCCATGAATTCATGATGGGCATATGGAAAATAATAATAAGTAATAACAACGAATAAAAATAAACAGAAGGCAATCACTAACTCTGAGAAAAGCAAAAAAATTAAATAAGAAAGAAAATGTGATCATTGCCATGCTCCATGTTTGAATAATTGTTCTAATGTAACTCCCTGTGGTAGACAGGATTTTTGTCTCCCACGCCCTTCACTCCCTGCTGTTGTGCCTGTGAACATCCTATGATATATGGCAAAAGGGACTTTGCAGATGTAATTATAGTTATGGGCCCTAAAATAGGAAGATTATCCTGGATTACCAGGTGGGCGCAATCTAATCACTTGAGCTCTTAAAAGCAGAGAAATTTCTCCAGCTGGGGTCATCCAGAGAGATGCTACAGAAGAAGTCAGATAGATTCAGAGCATGCTCAGGGTGTCTGTTTGGCCTTGAAGCTGTAGAGGGCCAAGGGACCTCTAAAAGATGAAAATCACCCAGCCAACAGCCAGCGGGAAACAGGGACCTCAGTCCTTCAACTGGGACTGAATGCTTTTAATAACCCAAGTAAACCTAGAAGTGGATTCTCCCCTAGAATCTCCAGGTAAGAGCCCAGGTCAGCCAACACCGTGATTTTGGCTTGTAGAACCTGGAGCAGACAAACCAACAGAGCCTGATGAACTTTGACTTCCAGAACTGTGAGATAATAAGTGCACGTTGTTTTAAGCTGCTAAGTTTGTGGTAATTTGTTACAGCAACAACAGAAAATGAATACACCCCCTACTATTAATTCAGCCGAAAAATGGTATGTAATTACCTTGGGAGGTGGAGGGATGATTCTGTTTGGTAAGGGCTGACTCTGTTTGAGAGGGCTAAACTCAAGCTAAATTCTCGTGTTGCGTGACAGGAAGTCCAAAGATTATATTTAAACCTTGAAAAATAGCAGTATGGGCATCTGTAGAAATACGGCAGTAAATATTCAAAGAAACAGCTCAAAGTGTTCTAAGCGATTGCTTCTGGAGAGCCGGAAATGGGAGTGGGGAGGAGTGTGAGCGGCTGGCAAGCTTTTCATTTTAAGCCTTGGAGAGAACTATATGATTTTTAAACACATGTTCCTATGTTCCTGCAGTAAAAATAAAGGACAAGTCACACCGCCACTGGTGTAAGACGCGCCCGCCTCTCTGAGAGCAAGAGCCGCTGGGGTGGGGGCTGCCCCTGCCTGCCCTGGGGTACAGCAGCCCCTCCTGTCTCATCTCCAGGGTGGAGGAGAGCAACAGCAAGCTTCTGGAATCTGAGAAGAAGCTGCAGGAGGAGCGGCACCGCAGCGTGGTGCTAGAGCAACATCTCGAGAAGATGCGCCTGGAGCCTGGGAGGACATCGGTCAGTCAGAGAGCAGCCCCCAGGAGCAAAACAGGTAGGGGCTGGACCAGGGGCCCCAGTGTCGGGGCGGGGTGGGGGCAGCCTTGCTGCTAATGGAGGAGCCCATCAGCAGCACCGCTTCGGTCCCTTGGAGAAGAACGTGGGAAGCAGAAGCCTCCATCAGGGTGGCGCTCTGCCTGCCCATGCTGCTGGGGGTCCCCTTTCCTTGGCCTCCTGGTCAGAACCAGGAGCCCCAACGGGCTCGCACGTGGCCCTGACCCGGACATCTGCAAACCCTTCCGTGGGGTGACCGTGCCTCCGCTAAATAACCTCAGCTGCCGCCCCCACCCCAGCCCTTAACCCTCTGCCCCGAGCTGAGGCTATTTAGAGTTGGTCCCAGGGCAAAGTTGGCCTGCGAGGAGGCCAGGGCAGCAGTGGCTGACCAGGAGAAGACCCTGTCTCTGCTGCTGGCTGCATTTGAGCAGGGATGAAATAAGTAGGGGTGATGGGGCTTCTCCATAGGCCTGGGGACGGGCTGCTCCATCTTCTGTCCCACCAAGCCCGACATGCAGCCTCCATGGTCTAAGATGGTTCCTTTAGCTTCCCCACCAGCAGCAGGAAGGAGAGGAGGGAAGGGGGGGACAACCTGCTCCTCACCTTTTAAGGGCATGAGGCTAACTGCCTTCATCCCCAGGGCAGATCCTAGTCACATGACCATGCCTAGCTGCAGAGGGAGATTTTGTTGTCCTCAACTAAAAGATTTATTGTTCTAACACGCTGATTAAAAAAAAAAAAAGAATTTATTTATTTACTTGAGAGAGAGAGCACAAGAGCTGGGTAAAGGCAGTAGGGAGAGGGAGAAGCAGATTCCCCACTGAACCAGGAGCCTGATGCGAGGCTTGATGTGGGGCTTGGTCCTAGGACTCTGGGATCATGACCTGAGTTAAAGGCAGACGCTTAACCCACTGAGCCACCCAGGCGCCCCTAACACAGTGATTCTTAAGGTGTGATCCCCGGACCAGCAGCATCAGCATCTTATGTGGCTGGGTCCAGCTAGGGGTGCAGGATGCCAGCACCGGAATCCAAGGAGGGAAGAATCTTTAGTACAGAGGGGCTAGACCTGCCTCCCTCTGATGTCCCCATCCCAATCCCCAACAGGCTCTGGAGTGGAGGTCCAGCCCCCACTGCCCTGCCTCTCCACACCGAAGTCTATCCCCCATCCCCTCCCCTAACAAGGACACTCAGACCTTGTCCCCAGCCCAGATAAGATCAGAATGTTCCAGAAACACATGTCAGAATGAGGTACAAAGCAGGAGTTGTGCACTTTTCCCTTGTCCCATCAGCAGGGCTTGAGAACTCAAGGGCCCTTCCAGTAGCTGCTGAGGGTCCAGGCTGGGGAAGGTCCCTATAGCTTAGCCCTGCTGGACCTTCAAGAATAGGTCCTCTAGGAATGTGGTGTTACTAGGCCTGGGGCTTATGTCCTGAGTAACCCAACCAGGGGGTGCTCAGCCACAGCAGAACAAACCATTTTGGTTCTGCCTAGACAGCAAAGAGCAGCTGCTTGACAGAAAGTGTCCTTGTGGCCTTTGCCACCTGCTGGCCTGTGATGTGGGCAGAGCAGCACTACTTCAGGGATTGCAGCACCCCCCCCCCATCTGTAGAACGAGGAGACCTGAGTCTGGAATTTGGTCCCTCCAATGGCAGTTCCACTACAGTGAGGAAGATGGATAATTACAAAAACAAAACAAAACAAAAAATAGTAAAAGACATGCTAAGTCAGATGGGGGCTGGGGCTGGCAGCAGAGGAGGGGATAGGAGGCACTGAGAGAGTAGCTGGTTTCCGGGAGGCCAGGGAAGACCTCATTGAGGAGCTGGCATCTGCGCAGACACAGCGGGAGGGGCAGGCGATGAGGCGTACAGATACTCCACAGAAAAGCAAGTGCAAAGGCACTGCAGTGAGAGCTTGGCTGGAGGCTTGAAGGAATAGCAAGGCATAGCAAGTGAGGCTGGCACGTGGTGAGGGGAGGGGGACATGAGGCAAGCTCAGAGAAATGACAGAATTCTGAGGAGGTGGTCTGATCCCTTAGGGCCTCAAGGTAAAAAAATGGAATTCACCCAGGCCTCACAAATCTCTGGAGGCAAGAACTATTATCCTCATTTTACAGATAAGAAAACCAGCTCAGAAAGGTTGATGGTTTACCAGAGGCCACACAGCAGGGGGTGAAAGCCAAGTCTACTGATGCCAGGTGATTTTCCCTGGGCCACACCATCCCTGAGAACCACGCCACCTCTGAGGACCTTTTCTGCACGGGTTTTCTGATGCCAGATGGTGCCCAAATTCCTACCAGTCACCTTTGATTTCTTTTTCTGAATATTCTGTGGCCTCTGGCCCTGAACACCATGGACCCCCTGTATGAATGTAGGGAGCAGGTCAGGGTAGGCCTTGGAGGCAGGGAGGACTCAGTGGTATGAGGGCGTCAGAGGCAGTGGTGATCTAGACTCAAATGAAGAGCAGACTTCAGCCCTGGATGCCTGCCAGAAACTTGTGAATTGCAAAGATGGAGACAGTCACGAGAGGACCCACCTTAGTAAGCACAATCAGGGCTGTAGCAGAGACCAAAGCGTGAGTCCAAGGGAATACAGAGCAGGCATCAGGGAAGGAGGCAGCCCTTGTTCTGCATCTTAAAGAAAAAAAAAATTTTTTTTGAATTGAAGTATAGTTGACACATAGTGTTAGTTTCAGGCGTAGTGATCTGACGTGTGATCTGACAACTTAATAGGCCATGTGCCTTGTCCTCCATCTTGAAGGAAGTATAATGTTTCAGCAAGTGGGAAAGCAAGAAATAGGCAGTGGAGTGGAGAGGGGGGAAGGAGAGAATTTACACAGGGCCATGGCCTCATCACAGAAAGTGGCTGCTACTGCCCCACAGGTCTGCCCACCTCCAACACCAGGCTCAACCCGAACGGGAGTGAAAGGAAGGACCCATCCTTCACCCAGCTCTCCAATGTGCCCATGGAAGCTCAGATGGAGGAGCTGACCACCAGGTGCTCTCCTGCCCCATCTTCCTGAGGGTGGCATTGTCTGGGTGGCAGTACTTCCATGGGCAGAAGGATCATGTCCCTCCCCATTTGGGTTGTTTGTCCAGAGGGACGCCTGCTGGTCCTGGATTCTAAGCCTGCAATTCAGCAGCTGGCCATCAGAGGGCAGAGAGACCCAGCTGCGTCTCTGATGGCCTCCAAGTTCCAAGAGTTTGACAAAGCCTGGGATGCTGAAGCCACTTTTCTCACTCAGTTAAACTTTCAGGGTCAAAGACAGTGATGTTCAAGGAAGGGTGGGGGGACCCCTACAGATTAGTACTCATCCTTGAGGCAGCCAACATTTGGGGGAGCTACTGGGTGCCAGGCCCAGGGCTGTGGGCGGGTACAGAGAGGAATCCCACATGGTACTCCCCCAGGGTCCAGGGGAGGAGGGGAGATGTCAGAGAGCTGCAAGAGCAGCTGTGCCACCAGCCCTGTCCCCAGCACCCCTGTACACATGTGTGCTAGCACATGTATGCTAGCGTGGGCCACACTGAGCCCTTTCTTCATGTGGCCCAGGCTGGCCATCCAGGTGGAGGAGAATGAAATGCTGAAGGCTGCCCTGGGCAGTGCCCTGCGTGGAAAGGAGGAGGATTTCCGAATGTACCACGAGACCCTGGGCCAGGTGAAAGGGGTCTTTCTGCAGGCCCTGCAGCAGCAGAAGGCGGACACTACCAGGATCATGGCCCGGGGTCAGCCTGGCAGGACGGGGCAGCCTTAGGCCCAGAGAGGCCTCCACCTGCTCCTGGAAGCCAACCTGGGCCAACCAGCTGAGCCCCTCCTCCTGGAAGAGGTTCCCCAAGGGTGGCCAAAGCCAACACGTCAGACCTGGAGGGCAAAGGAGAGGCCCAGGCAGAGCCCCGGAGGCGAACCCCGAACCTGGACAGGCCGGACAATGGCAGGGGAGGAGGCCCAGCAGCCCTCTCAGCGCCATTGAGAGGTCTGGGATGGCAAGCCAGCTGTGGAAAGACAGAAGCGGCCCCTGAGGCAGGTGCTCATCGCCCTTGGCCCCAGGCCCAGCTGGGAGGCCCTGCAGGCCCACAGGGCTCCATCACATGGGACAGTCTGAGGGCTCCAGCTGTGAACCTCTCTGAGCCCCACCCCTCCACCTTCCCAGGGCATTACTCCCACCCTCCCCCAGTTCCCCTCCATGGCTCCATCTGTGGCCACCCCGACCTTTGAAGACTTGGGGGCACGTGCTCCCCACCACTTTGTCAGCCCACTCTTCAGGGCTCTTCCTCAGCTGCAGACCTTCGGACTGGTAATAATAATGATTATTTTCACAATCGCCACAGGTCCCCAGTGAGTGAGCATCTGCCGTGGAAACCCGACCCCGTCTAGTCTTCTAGTGACCCAGGGATTTGTCACCCTCTTTTGCTGATGAAGAAACAGAGGCTTTTAGAAAGGAGTTGGGCTAACATTTAACCCTGGGGTGGCCTGACTACAAAAGCAGGGTCCTCCAAGTTGAGCGATTCGCTTACCCCCAGCCAGCTGCTCCAGGGGTCCCCTCCATTTGCTCCCACAGGCTGCAGCTAGTGGATGCTGGTGGGGGGTGGGGAGTGCTGGGCAGGAGCTTCAGGCAGGGAAGGGAGGTTCTGAGGCAGTGAGCCCAGACCAAGGCGCAGTGTTCCTCTTTCATGGCCACATAGGGGTGAGCCCCCAATGTCCCTCTGTCACAGCGTCGTCCCCCCGCCTCACTGCACTCACAGCTCTGGGGAAGAGTGGCCCTAAGGAAAGTCACCCACAACCACACAGTCCAACCAGACCTCTTAGCCACACCTGGGTACACACAGGTCCCCACAAAGCTGCAGGTGCACAGAAATACCTAGAGCCAGTAGCATACAGCATCATGGTGCACACACGCGCCCCCAGACCACGCCAGCTCCAAACTCACAGGCCTGCCACATGGGCACGTGCTCACACCCCAGCACACGAAGACCAGTCACTTGCACAGTGACTCATAGGTGCGGGCATGCGGGCCATGCAGAGACCTCCCGGAGGGAAGCCCTCTGGGGCTCCTGGGAACTCTCTGCTCAGGCCCTTCCTCAGGGGTGGGGCTGTGCAGGTACTGTGCACTGGCCCCACAAGCCAGGACACCCCTGACCCCATCTGGAGTGGCACTGGTCTAGAGGTCCCCTGGCAAGTTACAGTGAAGGCCATCCGGATGAAGCCACAATGCTGATGGGGTCCTAAGGGTCCCAGGAAAGGAAGAGTTTTTCTCTGATTCCTTGGGAAAGGAGCTGGCCAGGCAGAGCCAGAGGACTGAGAGGCCTCGTGCAGGAAGGGACAGTGTGTGACGGAGAGGAGTGGCCTAAAGCAGAGTTAAGGCACCAGACCCAATAGACCGTGCCTTCCCCTGCAGGCGTGGGGGAGCCTCCGCAGGGGGATCTGAGTGTGGGCGGTGCATGCTCCAGCCCACAGTGGAGTCCCTGGGAGGGATAAGCAGGCAGAGGACCGGCTGTCCTTCCTCAGGGATGGGCAGAGGCAGGGATCTCCTCAGGGAGGGCCAGGATGGCATCACACACATCCTAACCACTGGAGGGTCATTTGGCCACCCTTCCTGGCTCAGGGCTGCATCTGAGAGAGGAAAGGGTATCAAGTCACAGGGTCTGAATAGGTGGGGGTGCCTGGGGCACATTTCTTTCCCCATTCACCAGCTTCATGGCCTTGGCGGGTTGCTTAACCTCCCCGAGCCTCCATGTCTTCATCTGTAAAATGCGGACAAGAATAGAAGCCTCCTTAAAGGGCTGCTGTTCTATGTGTCAGAGAATAGCTCAGAGACATTCAGCTCATTATTAGGTCACCTCTTACTTTTGTACAAGGGACACATATCAATAGATTGATTTCATTCCACAAAGATCAAACAGGATTTACACGAGAGAGAGTGGGCAGTCAGGCATAAGTGAATCTTGTTGGCTCACTTTGAGGTCAGCTAGTTAAGTGGCATCTTGCAGAGGGCAATTTGGGCTTCAGCCCTTGCTTAGGCCAACTGCAGGCATGAAGACAACTGTCTCAGCTCACAGATTCTATGGCAGCCTTGAGAGCTTTACTGTGGAGCTGCGTACCAGGGGTCCCTGTCATGTCTGCGGGCACCTGCCATCAGCACCCCAGCTTAGTGAGAGCAAGCCTGCTCCGTCCCCCCTCAGCATCCCTCTGCAGGAGTCACTGAATGAAGAAGAGTCAAGTGCTAGAGCAGCGGCTTGCACACAGTAAGCGCTCAGTAAGTGTTAGCCCTCAGCATGCCCTCTGTTAGGTCAGCAAGCACCTTGTCGAGCAGCCCCCCAGCCCCAGGCACGGTGGTGTCGGCCACCGTACACTCAGCTGGCCGGCCATCAGGCAGTGAGTGCCACCGGCACGCCAGCATCTCCAGGCCTTTGAGGGGCCCAGAGGTCAATCTGACTTGCTGTTTTCAGGGAGATCCTGGTCAAGTCAGACAGGCATAGGAAGTAGGGCCACGAGGAAGCGGGAGGTTATGGGATGCAGAGACGGAATGCAGCCCCTCAGAGCCTCTCACCACCTGTGCTGAGGCTTCCAGGCTCATCGCCCAGATCTGGATGGAGCAGGAGCTGTTTGTATTTCCCTGAGGGTTTGGGGCTCCGGGGTGGAAGGGGAAGGCCCAGGAGAGCCAGGGAGCAGAACTTTCTAAGGCAGGGAGGGGTTGTCAGAGGGACCAAGGACCGGGGCCCTGAGGATCTGGATGCAAGTGGGCCAGGCATGGAGTGGGGCAACCTGGTCTGTCCAGCTTAGTGCCCATGGTCCCTCCCAAGCCACACCACCTGTCCCTGGGACCCTTCCCTCGGGCGGCTGGGCAGTGGGTGGACAGCAGATGGGCTGGACTTGCCTTTCACAGATGAGAACACTGAGGTCTGTGCCCAGAGCCAAAGGTCGGGGCAGGAAGAGGAGGAGAGGTGCTTGGAGAGCCGAGGGGTAAGGACAAGTAAAGGGGCCGGGCTGGGGAGAGGCCTCACGTGAGGACTCTCCCTGGCTGCACCTCAGGCAGGTGCGGGAGGCCTGGGTGCTCAGGTTCCTGCACTGACAGGTGAGACCTGGTGGAGCTGTGGGTGTGGCTTGGCCACCATCCCCACAAAGGCCTCTGGGGCACCACAACGGAGCTGGACAAGGTCACAGCCTGGCTCAGACTGATTCGAGCTCCAAATACATTCCATTGTCATGGGGCCCCTCCCTGCTTTCAGGGGCTCAAGGCAGGATGGCCTGCAGTGGGGGTCCTCTTCTGAGCCCGCATATGCAGTGGCAGGAACCAGCCTCGCCTCTCCCTCTGCACCGCCAGGGCCAGCAAGCCCACAGTCACCCCACCCATTCTCCACAGGCACTGCCTGCAGTCCCCAAGCCTTGCATATACCCACTACTCTCCATGCATTTTTACTTCGAGCAACAACACACCAAGAAATGAAAAGGGACGCTGAGACCTGAGAGAATTGCGCCCCCTGCCCATTGCATCTCTCCCAGGGGCCCTGGCGGCCTTCGAGAAGCTGACCCAGGCCCTTGTGCTGGTCTAAGCCCAGTCTGCTTCCTTCCCTTGTTCTGTGGGCTGATCACGCCAGGCACCCTTCCTTGCCACTACCCTCATACAGGATGGAGCTGGCCTTGGACTGTCCAGCACCAGGTCTGAGAGGCCTCCCGAGCCCTCTATCCAGCCTGCCATCCCCAAATGCCAGCCTCCCTGCAGACGCCACTGTGCACAGCTCCTGCTATGTGAGCCCTGCTTCTCTGGGCTTCTGGGGTGAGAACTCTGTGGCCTTCTTTATGAGCAATTCAGCGAGCCACGCCCTTCATGGAGTGAGTCATGGAATCCCCCCAAAAGCCCAAAAGGTCAGAGCAGGCCCATTTACAAATGAAGATCTGAGGCTCTGAGCAGATCCCACCAGCGAGGCAGATCTGGGACTCAGGAACAAGTCAACTGGCTGAACCTGGCTCTCGACTGCAGAGCCGAACCCCCCATCTGCTTCTCTGAGCCATTCTCTTTGAGCCTCATGGGGGTACCAACTGGACAGCTGGCCCAGGCTGGTCACAACTTGCACCCAGGGTGGATGAGCGGGGTTCTTGTCCCTGCAAGGTTATCAGCCCCAGAAGCTTACGGGGCTGACCTCGTTGTGCATCAGTATCCTTTTCTATCAACTGGGGGAAATGGAAACACCTTCCCTAGGGGTTGTGGTGATATTAAAAAGAGTTAGTCCATGTAAAGCCTTAGAACTGTGTCCAGCTACTGTGATTAACTTACTGCCCTTCTAACAACCATTGACTCTACCTCAGGACTCTGCTCAGCTTCACCCCCACACCCACCCCTGTCCAGAAAGCCCTCCCTAACCCCTGCATTCTGGCTGAGGCATCCATCCCTGATGCTGGCCAACTCGAGTGCCCGTGATCCCAACTGCCGCCCTCACCCAGCCCCTATACTGTGTGGTAATCTTGGTGTACACTTCTCGAGGCTGGGCACCAGTGATGAAGGCCTCCATGTCATTCTGTTGTGTCGTTCTGATGCTGAGGTCTCCTTGCTTCTTCCTCTGGGCCAATGTGTCCGCTTGGGAAGAAGCTCATTGCCTAAGGGCATTGTGGGAGGGTAGGGGACTCTCCCCTTCTCATACTTTGGTCAGGCTCTGGAAGTTCCCCTATTAGGGGGTGGGGGAGGGTCGCAGGGCACAGTGCCTTCTTTCCCCATCCTCTGCTGAGCCCATGGCTGGAGTCCAGGGATCAGCAGGAGTTCCAGGACCTGTCCTGTGACTTGTTACAGTCACACAGCTCCTTCAAACCTCCAGATTCCAGGTTCTGCTCACCGCACATGCCTGAATTGGACCCCACAGAGAAGGCACAAGTACACCCAGCTCCCCTAGACTCTGGGGTCCTCCTCCTAAAGGGAGACTGTCAGGTGTTCCTGTCCTCTTGGCAGGTTCTTTAGGATACTCTTACCCATTGGGAAGGTGGGGCTGAGGCCTTGGGTGCCCCTTGCATGAATGAGGGCCATGCCTTGCTGCCCCCAGAGGGCTCCTGGTTGGTTAGGGACATTCAAGAGATGCCAGTCACTCCAAGAACCTATTTAAGCCTTGCCAGGTGACCCTGCTAGCACCTCGCCACCTGGACAACTGCCTATGGGACAGGGCTGGGGTATGGGACCCCCTCCATCACATGTCTCATGCCAGTTCCAATCCTACTAGTCAAGCCAGTCCTCCCCCAGGCACTAATACCTGGGCAGCAAGGATTCTTGATATAGTGAAATCAACCAGGACAGGGGACTAGATGGATCTGCCCTGGGACAGCCCTTGGGAGTTCCTGTGTAAAGATGTGGGTTAGAGTATGGAGCTGAGCATGCGGTGTGCATGTGTGTGCATGCAATGGAGGCAGGGCTCACAAGAGGCCAGTGGGGTTTTCCCAGAAGGCTTCCTGGAAGAGGGGAGTTCTGGTCAGCAGGGAGAGGGAGCCACAGGCTCTACAGACCAAGAGAGGCAGGCTGAAGTGAGGCCCAGGTGTCCCTGTTAGAGCCTATGCCACTGGCCACCCCTTCCCCACCCCTGCCCCCCCCCCCCACGATCCTCCCTGCGGCTCCCTGTGGCCAGCAGCTCTGCAGCGCTCGGCTCTGCTCCACTCTGCTTAGCTCCGCTCCGCTCCAGGAAGGCCACCTCCTCCCTGCCCTCCTCCACCCTCCTCCTGCTGTCACCACTCACCGCTCATAGCCTTGAAGGGGTGGGGACCCCAGGCCTGGACACACCCCACTGTGGCCCCAGAGCCTAGCTGGTCGGACGGACGCACGGTTGGACGCAGGACCCCGGAGCCCCGAGGTGGGCAGTGTGCCAGGGTCCCTCACAGCCTCCTCAAGGTCAGTGCCAGCCGGGAATTCAGCTACTCTGGGGTCCTTGAGACCCATGGAGCCCACCTTAAGCCCCTCATCCTAGACTTCAGGTCCCAAAGCAGTCTTTACCTCAGGTGTGCCTGAGGCAGGCAGGATCAGGGGGCAGGGGGGACGACTGTATCCAATAGGCCCTGGTCCGGGGGTCTATCGCAAGAGGTCGCAGGCCAGGGGCCAGCTTTGGTCCTGCTCATGGAGGCCTCACTGGGGACACCCCGCACCGGCCATGGGGAGCTAAAATTGGAAAGTGGCAAGTGGGAGGCAGCTGACAAAGCTATTTCTCGGGCTCTTCACCGTGCTCTGGTTTCAAGCTCCTGCTCCATTAACCCGATCCTCCAGGCCTCCCTCCCCCACCTGGTCGGTGAGGAGACGCCTCAGCCCTCACTCAGCACTGCAGAAGTCAGTCTGGAGAGCCCCCTGGTATGGGCAGGGGCGGAAATTCTCTTCTCCTATCTGAGATTCCAAAGGGCTCACTGGGAACACACAATCCTGTCCCAGGCTCACTGTGTGACCTTGACAGGTCCCCGCCCCTCTCTGGTCCATGACCCCTCTGTATATGAAGTGGGGAGAATGCTGACTCTGGGGGGCTGGGAGAGCTGGTTCCAATGCTGGGAAGGGAGATTTGGGGGAGGAGGATCAGGTGTGGGAGACAGGGCCATGCCAGCCACCTCTTGGCCCAGCCCAGCCCAGCCCAAGAAAGTGCCCAGACACATTCCTCCCTTTAATTTGGCCCTGGGTCTGTTACCCAAGGCACCCTTGGGAAAGCCCAAGTCCAGGCTGGAGCATAGGGGGGTATACGAGGGGGTGGCCCATCCTGGAGACGAACTAGGCCCTGGAAGAAGGGAGTGGCTGGGCTCACCCTGAGCCTGATACTGGTCAGCACCTTGGACAGAGGCCAACGCCCTCCCTGGGGCCCTGTCTGGCCCTGCCTGGCCCCACACCCACTACCCCAGGGCACCTCTTCAAATAGCACCGCCTCTAGCCAGCATCCAGGGCCTGAAGACACAAGCACTGAGAGTGGGCTGGTGTAGCCAGGGACACAGGGCAGGGACCAGGAAAGCGGCAGGCTGGGGCTCAGGGGCTGGTTGGGGCAATGGGAATCAGTGAGAGGCTGGAGGCTGAATGAGAGGTAAGGAAGCTCAATACTGGGGACAGGACCTGGGAGGCCAGGAGATCTCAGGGAAGCGAAGGCAGCTCTGGAGGGGTATGGGAATCCGAGAAGAGGGCATGGGTGGGGCGGGGGGTTCCGGGGGGCATTGTCAGGAACTGAAGGAGGTTTACTGAGGGGGTTGGGGGCCCTGGGGGCCAGAAACATGATTGAGGTGACATAGATGGAGTCCCCCCCACATGAAGGTCATCTGAGGCCTCGGCAGGAGCCGTTTGAGCAAAGGGTGGGGACCAGTCCACCTTTCAGGGGACTGGTCCATACCTTTCAGGTATGAAGGGGTCAATGAAGGTAGGCAGGCAGGCTGAGAGTGAAGATTACACTGTCAAAAGCCTTCAAATGGGCAGGCGGGAGCTAGAGCAGCAGCTAGGAACGGGCACTAGATGTTATGGTGTCTGGGACGAGTGGGGGACGGGAGAAGTAGGATAATAGCTTGAGATCCCATATGGGATCCCCATCATCTCCACTGGGGACCATCAGGTAGGGTGAGGCAGGGCTAGGGGGCAGCAGTACCCTCACCCAATCTGTCTCCCCCAGCACCACCCAGGCTATGGGCATCAAGACAGCGTTGCCTGCGGCGGAGCTGGGCTTATACTCCCTGGTGCTGAGTGGGGCTCTGGCCTATGCTGGTCGGGGCCTCCTTGAAGCTTCACAAGGTAACAGCCAGGCTCTGGAGCAGGGAGTGGGACGCTTCTTCCCCTGCGGGCTTCAGGGTTCCACCCAGCAAGGCCATAAACTTCAAGGCTCCAGACCGAGGATATTCCCTAAGCCTAGGGGTTTGGGCTGAGTTAGGTGAAGTCACAGAGAGAGACAGTTGCAGAGGCCCTGAGAGAGATCTGCATACAGAGCCACAGAGAGAGAAAGAGATACTCCGACCCTCGGGGATAGTCAGAGACCTGGCCCGAGACACACAATGAGACCCAGAGAGAAGTAGAAGCAGAGAAAGAGAGACCTAGACCCATTCCCATCTCCCCAGGGTCATGGGCAGCCCAGCTGTAGGGGCAGGTGTGGGTGGGGTGTGAAGTCCCCCCAGCCCCCACTGAGGCCACACACTGTTTTCAGATGGGGCCCACCGGAAGGCCTTCCGGGAGTCTGTGCGACCTGGCTGGGAGTACATTGGCCGGAAGATGGTAGGTCCCCAACACCCCTGGTCCCTGATAGAGGTCCCTGATTCCTGGCATGTCTCTCCCATCCCAGACCCTTTCCAACTCTCCCCCATTCCAGATGTTCCCATGTTACAGAGGGCTCACGGTGAGGAGGGTCTCTGGCTTGAGCCTCAGAGTCCTGTTTCTCCACCAGTCCACCCAGTGTCCTCCTGGGGCCACATCAAGCCTGCCCCCAGGCACTGCTCATTTAGGAAATAAATTGAGACATGCTTCAGCAGGGGCCCCCAGCACCGTTTTTCCCAGGAACAGTGCCATGAATGGTGGAATGTCAGGCAATATGCCGAACAGAGGGGCAGGGCAGCTCACACACCCCACCCTTCATTTCTCTCTACCTACCTGGTTGGTACTTCCCCCAGAGGAGAAGGTGAGGGCCTCCAGCCATGGCTGTCCTCTAATGCATAAGAATATGGGGGCTGGGGAGGTGCTGGGACTCTGCTCAGCCAAAGTGCCAGCCCATCCTGCCCCCCTACCCCTCCTTAACTGCCCGGCCTGCCCCAGGACGTGGCTGACTTCGAGTGGGTGATGTGGTTCACCTCCTTCCGCAACGTCATCGTCTTCGCCCTCTCTGGACACGTGCTATTTGCTAAACTCTGCACCATGGTTGCCCCACAGGTGAGTTGAACCTGAGCCACCCCAGCCTTCCCTGCCAGCTCCCCCTGAGCTACAAGTGATGGGGGTCCCACCTCCATTTGTATGGATAGATAAACCATCCCTTCTCCCTGTCCACAGCTCCGTTCCTGGATGTATGCCGTGTATGGGGCCCTGGCTGTGCTGGGCACAATGGGCCCTTGGTACCTGCTGCTACTGCTTGGCCACTGTGTCAGCCTCTACTTGGCCTCGCTCTTGGGCCAGCCGTGGCTCTGTCTTGGCCTTAGCCTGGCCAGCCTTGCCTCCTTCAAGTTGGATCCCCTAATCTCCTGGCAGGTGTGCAGTGGGGAGGGGGAAGTGTGGAGGGTGCAGGACTAGGACCCCAAACTTCTAACCCCATCCAAAGCCCTCATTTCCAGAGGCTCCCCAAGCATTTCCTTCACTTCCCACCTGTCTCCAAGTCTCTGACTGGGGCACATGCTTGCCCCCAGAGTGGTCCCCTCCACCACAGCGGGGACATGTTCTGCTTGTTCCCTGTGCTATCCAAACAGTTAACATGAATGAGCCCTCAGTGGCTAGTGTTGATTGGTTCTGCAAGAGAGGAGGGGGCAGGATGAGGCTGGGCCCTGTGGGAAGCTGGGTGGGCTTCCCAGAGACAGGGGCAACTGGTGAGCTGGCGGCCTGTTCTCTCCTATCCAGAGCGGGTTGGTAACAGGCACTTTTGATCTTCAAGAGGTGCTGTTTCACGGGGGCAGTGGTTTCACGGTACTGCGCTGTGCCAGCTTCGCGCTGGAGAGCTGTGCCCACCCTGACCGCCGCTACTCCCTAGCTGACCTGCTCAAGTACAACTTCTACCTGCCTTTCTTCTTCTTCGGGCCCATCATGACCTTTGATCGCTTCCACGCCCAGGTGAGTGGACACCCTGTGGGCTTCCAGAACAGGGCTGGGTTTCCCTCTCCAGACAGAGGCTCCCATGTCAGCTAGGGCTCCCAGGACAGGTTGCGACCTCACCCTCAGTCATGACTCCAGGACGAAGCTGTAATACCCAGCCTCCTCAGACCCCAGCTTGGGGCCTCATTCCCTGCTCAGACAGGGGTCACAGGCCGGAGAAGTGACTCCAGGCTCAGGGAGGGCTGCCAGGATGAAGCCACCTCTCCCCTCACCCACGGATCCCCAGTTGGTGACCCCCCATTCAGACCTTCCTCCGGCAGGCCTTGCCTCCCCACTCAGACACTTCGCATCTCCCAGATGAGCCAGGTGGAGCCGGTGAGGCGCGAGGGTGAGCTGTGGCGCATCCGGGCCCAGGCCGGCCTCAGCGTGGTGGCCATCATGGCCGTGGACATCTTCTTCCACTTCTTCTACATCCTCACCATCCCCAGTGACCTCAAGTTTGCCAACCGCCTCCCGGACAGCGCCCTCGGTGGGTGCTCGTCTGGGCCAGAACATGGGGCTGGGAAAGACAGAAAGACAGACCCTCTGCGCCCCAGGGCTTCACTGCTGGGGGAGCTGACACCTGAGAGGGCACAGCACCGATCCAAGGGTGGGCGAGCCGGGATTTACTTTCTGAAATGCTTGGGACTTGGAGTTAGCTCTGCTCTGTGAGGCCAGAGCGATAGCTGCAGAGCCCACCTCGCAAGAGCCTCGGATTGATTTCCACTGCCCCAATGGCGTCTCCCTGGGGCGGGCCGGACCAGCTCCTCCCCCAGGAAATGGGGGTGTGGCCTCCGTGGGGGCGGGCCGGCTGCCAGGGCCTCCTCTAGGACCTGACCTGCGGAGAGAGGCTGTAGGGTAGGGCCCGGTTTCCTGCCTTCCCACCACAATTTGGGGGATCCTGGGAGCGGAGACCCACATGACTCCCCCCAGGCAGTGACAACACCCTGTCCCCAGCTGGCTTGGCCTACTCAAACCTGGTGTACGACTGGGTGAAGGCTGCCGTCCTCTTCGGCGTGGTCAACACCGTGGCGCGCCTTGACCACTTGGACCCGCCTCAGGCTCCCAAGTGCATCACAGCGCTCTATGTCTTCGCTGAAACGTGAGTATGAGATCCGCGGGAAACACCACAGCCTCTTTCTCCCATTCCTCACCGCCCCCTGCTCCCCGAGCTCTACTCCTGGCTGATTCACACCCATCCGCTCTCCTCCCACAGGCACTTTGACCGTGGCATCAACGACTGGCTTTGCAAGTGAGGTGGGGTGGGGTGGGGTGGGGTGGAGTAGGGTGGGCAATGGTCACAGTCATCCCGCGAGGTGTGTGACTCGGGCAGTGCAGAGATGGGTCCACATTTTAAAAGATGGCCCATTCCCTGAGCCAGAGGAAGCAAGGAGGGGGTCGTTGCAGTGGGCTAGGTGAAAGAGGTTTGGACATGAATGGGGGTGCTGGAGGTGAGAGAAATGGTTGGAGTCAAGACACAGAACAGGGACCCTGGACAGGACTTGGCCATGGATTGTGGGGATCAAGAAGGAGAGGGAAATGACTCCTAGATTCCCTTCTGCCTGGGAAGATGGAGGGGCGGCATCAGAGGGGGGTTTTGTGTGAGAAATGGTTGGAATCTGGGAGATATCCTTGTGAAGGTTCAGGAAGGTGGCTGGCTCTGAGGGTCTGGGGTTCAGAGAAGTCTGGAGGACTGATGTAGCTTTAAGCTTTATGAATGTGGGAGGGTGGTCTTTAGTCCTTGGGAGTGCGTAAGTCCCAAGGAGAGAGTAAAGAAGAAGAGAGAAGGTGCAGCTGGGATTGGAGCTGGAAGGACTCCCACTGGGGGAGAAGAGAGAGTGGCAGAAGGGACTGAAAGGTGTGGTCAGAGGAGCAGAACAGTCAGGACCACATGACAGTCTGGAAACCAGGAAGACCATCCAGGCACGGTGGGGACAGCTGGGTCAGATGCTGCTAGGGAAGCTAGCTACTGAGGGGGAGAGAGGAGTTGCTGAAGGGAGATGTGAGGTGTCTTAAGACAGCAAATAGTGGAACATGCCTGGTTGCTAAGAGGAAGTCTAAGTTTGGGAGGCAGGATAGAGAGGTAATTGACAGAGTGAGGTCTCCAAGGAGGGAGGAGGTGATGGAACCAGTGCTAGGCAGAGGTGTGGCTTCAGGACAGGGAGGAAGAAGAGAAGCCAGCATGGGTGCAGGGTGGCGGGTTAGTGTCAAGAAGTAAGGGTCCACCTGAAGCCTTCAGTTTTCTCCATGAAATAGGAGGCAAGGTCAGCAGCTGAGAGATGCAGGGCTGGACATGGAGGGAGGCAGCATCTTTGTGGCCCCTTTCTTCTTGCCTAGTTCCCCCCACAACACCTACTCATCACTGGGGGAGAGATAAGGGTGGGTTAGCCACTGCAGAGCATGGCAGAAGAAGCTGACTAGAGAAACCTTAGCACTGAGAGCCCGGGTGGGGTTGGAGGTGGTGGATTTATGGACTCTAGCACGTGAAGGTATGAGATATTCCTCATCAGGGCTTAGCTTCTTGGGTGCAAGTGAGGAGAATGTGGGTGATTGGGCTCTCCCAGTTGGGTGAGAAGAAGTGAAGGATAAGGGGTTTTAGATTACTTACAAAGATGACTCATTGGATTTAAGCCAGTTAAAGAGGGTGGTAAAGATAGGATCTCAAGGTAAGGAAGAGAGGGAGGAGTCAATGAGATCCAGTTCTCCAGAAGAACTGGAGCTGGGGGCCACATCAGGAGGGGGTGGGTGGAGAATGGTAACTAGGAAAGAATGAAATTTCAAGTGGTGACAAAGTTGGAATATGGTGTGGAGAAGAAACCATTGGAAATGAACAGGTCAAGGCATGGAGAAGTCAGTTACTCAATGGGTCTTCTACTGAATTTATTTAACAAATATTTATTGAGTACCTACTATGTGCCAGGCACTGTTCTAGGCACTGGGGATACAGCAGTGAACATGGCAAAGACTCTGAACTCATGGAGCTTACACTCTAGTGGGGAGAAACAGCCCATAAACAGGTAAACAAACATATAAATAAGATAATTTTAGAGAGTGGTAAGCATTATGAAAAAAAAATAAAACAAGTGTGATGGGATAGAAGCTGGCCACAGGATAGAAGCTTCTATAGTTGTGGTCTGGGGAAGCCTCTGTGGGATGATATTTGAATTGAGACTTGAGTGATAAGGAAATCTAGGGAAGAGAATTTCAGGGAGAAGGAGCAAGTGCATAGGCTTGAGGCCGGAACAAGCTGTGTGTATCTGAGAGACAGGAAGGCAAGAATGAGGGCTAACTGGTGGGTGTGAGGTCAGGGAAGGAGGCAGAAACCAGACATCGTGGGATCTTCTAGCCTTAGTAGGGAGATGGTTTATTCTAATCATAATGGGGAGCCTTGGGGGCACAGTCCTATGATCTGACTCTGGCTGCCATGTGGAGAACGGATGGTAGGGGGCCAAAGGCAGAGGCAGGGAAATGACTTAAGAGACTCTTGCAATAATCTATGAAAGGAGATGACCTGCTGGACAAGTAGTGGTAGTGGGGGTGGCAAGCAGCAGTCAGGACTGCATAGAGCCCACAGAACTTGCTGGCTTGGATGTGGGGAGGGGAACTGATAGTCCAAGATGGTGCCAAGGCTTAAGTAGAGGGAAGTGTCATTATCTGAGATGAGGATGTGGCAGGTCTGGACAGGGATGGGGGACTCAGTCATTCAAATGAAATGTCTAGTGACAGTTGGATGTGTGAGTCAAGAAAGTGGGCTAAAGACATAGATTTGGGGCTCATCAGCCTAGAGACAGTGTTCAAAGTCTTGGGTCAGATGAGATCGCTTGGGGAATGGATGAGAAGACACCGAAGTTCAAAGCTGAGCCTTCCACATTTTGAACTTGGGTAGAGGAGGACCAGGCATCTGAGATCAGGAACATGGGACATTCCCCAGGATGACAGTGTTGAGGAGGGCTGCCCTGTGGTATATCCTTTGCCTTTTTCCTACCTGCCCTCTCCCACACCCCCCGCTGGTCCTTTCTCCTGCCTTTCTTGCAGGTATGTGTATGACCACATTGGTGGGGAGCACTCCGAGGTGATCCCAGAGCTGGGGGCCACTGTGGCCACATTTGCCGTCACAACTCTGTGGCTTGGACCTTGTGATATCGTTTACCTATGGTCATTCCTGAACTGCTTTGGCCTCAACTTTGAGCTCTGGGTGCAGAAGCTGGCAGAGTGGGGGCCTCTAGCACAAATTGAGGTGAGTGGGAAAGGCTGGGGGCAGGTGTTGGCTGCATCACTGGAGGGGGTGGCATTGCTGCTCTCTGGGATCTTCCAGCCACATGTGGAGTTCCTGAAGAGTTCCCAGTCCAGAACTTTCTCACCACGACTTCCTGGCTATCAGGGCAATGTCTCCCCCTGTGGGTATCTAGCACCCCCTTCTGTAGTGTGGACACCTGGGCCAGGCTGTGTCGGTCAGGCCCTCCCCTCTGTCTGGTGGTCAGTATTCCCCTCTTTAACAATGAGGGAGGGCTGCCCTGGGGACTCTCAGGGACCCAAGCTCATCCCCAGGGCCTGGGGTAGCCATGTGGGCAGGGTCTCTGACCCACCGTGTCCTCTTTCCCCTGGCCCTCTTGCCAATGCCTTCCTGGACTGGGCAGGCTTCTCTGTCGGAGCAGATGTCTCGCAGGGTCCGAGCTCTCTTTGGGGCCGTGAACTTCTGGGCCATCATCATGTACAACCTTGTAAGCCTGAACAGCCTTGAGTTCACAGAGCTGGTCGCCAGGCGCCTGCTGCTCACAGGTGAGGGACGGGGGTGTGGACACAGAAAGTGCCAGGCATTCACCTTGAGGACTGTGACCTCCTGAAATGCCCCCACTGCAGCCCAACACCGCGGGGACTCAGCAGGGAGGGCCAATCAAGTGGGGAGAGGCATGAGAAGGAAAGCGTCACCAAGGCTGGGGTCCTGCCCCCAGGCGTCGATGACCTCTTACCCACACAGGCTTCCCCCAGACTACTCTGGCCATCCTGTTCGTCACCTACTGTGGTGTCCAGCTGGTGAAAGAACGAGAGCGAACCCTGGCACTAGAAGAGGAGCAGATGCAGGACAAAGAGAAGCTGGAGTAGCTGGGAGGAGTAAGAGGGGAGAGGAATGGGCTCTGCTCAGCTACTCCCCGGTCTGGCCCAGGCCAGGCTGGAGGGGGCCTGACCACTAGAATAAAAGACTTTTCTACCACAGTTCGGCTACTCCCTGTCCCTTCCACCAGCAATCTCCTGGCTTCTTGTCCATGCTATATGAGGAGGTGGGGGCTCTGAGCCCCAGGGAGGGGGGTCAGGCTCTAGGGGCACCAGAATGTGGAGGCGATACCCCCATGGAGTGCAGAGGCCACTGCCCTGGGCAACCCAGGCGCTCAACACCGAGGCCTGGCATCTTCAACCACCTGGTCACTGACTCCTGGAGGACCTGATTCTAGATCCTGAGCTACTTGCTCAGAAGGCACTTTATTCCTCTCCAGGCTGCTGAGTGTGCTGGAGACGGATGCTCCCCAGCTGACAGGCAAGGAGATGGGGTCCTGTGGGTACTTCCCCCTTGGCACACAGGTGGGCTGGGACAGGCCCAGAATGCAGCTTGGGACACCCCCCTGAGGCTCTGGTTCATGGAACAAGAAGACGGGAAATGGGGACCGGAGAGCCCTAAAGTTCCTGGGCCCCGCTGGCAAGGCTAGGACTGGGCAGCAATTTCTCCCCCTGCTGAAGAGCACCCCGGGTGGCAGGACAGGATCCAGGTGGACTCTGGCCCCTCCCCGCCTCCACTTGGGAGTCCCCAAAATCCAGGCCCGTGTGGCCGCAGAGTGGGAAGGGTGCTCAGCTCAGGCCTCCGGGGCTGGTCACATCTTGGTCAGGCGCAGCACGTTGAGCCGCACAGGAAGGAAGGTGGCGCCAGCTGCGTAGGCTATCTCCCGCAGGACACCCTCCCACTTCTTCTCGTCCTCATTATATCTGGGGGTGAGAGGGAGGAGTGGGGACAGGGACACAGAGCTGGGTCAGCTGAGTGCAGAGTGGATCCCAGCAGGAAGGGGTGGCTGAGGATGTCCCTGAAGCCCCAGACCCATCTCCAGAAAGGTCTGGTTCTGAAGAATTCTCATGCCCTAGGAAAGGGCCCCCCACCACAAGGCCCACCCCCCAAAGAACAGCCACCCCACGTTCCAGGAAGGGTCACCTCTCAAGGAATATCACACTCCTCCAGGAAGGCCTGCATCTCCACAGCACCTCCTCTGGAGAATTCTGTACTCGGCACTCCACACGTCCCCCCAAGACTCCCTATCCCCACGTAGCAGTGGGAATAAGGGAAGGTTCAGCAGGTGCCCCAGGCACCGAAACCTCTTCCCTCCACCCCCAGAAAGGGCCAGCTTGGAAAGTGATGGTTCTGGGCAGTTGGGGTCCAGCTTCTTCTCAATCCTGGCCCCAGCTTTCCCCTCCGGCAAGAGTACTCAAGATGGAGTGGGGAGGAAAGGCCTGGCTGCCTCTTCAGGACCCCCTCTACTCCCTGGGGCCTGTTTCCATTGGTCTGGGCCCTAAGCCTGGGCCAGCTCCTGGCTGCGGCATGCTTGAGGCTTCACAGGTCCCCTGTGAGCCCACCGGGACCTTGCCAGTCAAAAGGGAAAGAACCGGGCTGAGCCGGGCATGTCTGCTATCACTTCCGCAGGGGTCTCCCTGGAAGAGGATAACCCTAGCCCCAGATGAGTTTGCCAGGCGCCACTGGGGGGCATCAGTCTTGCTCGGGGACTTCCCTGGGCCCAGGCTCACCTCCAGATGTCATTGAGCTCTGTGGGGACCAACTCTCCAGACTCAGTCTCCAGCGTGGCAAAGCCACCAATGGCATACAGGGTGCCCGCCAGGCTGACCAGGCTGAGCGAGCTGCGTTCCTGTGGGAAGGCCTCGAAGGGTGCCCACCTGGTGGGGAGGAGGGGGCGTGAAGGGGTGTGTCACCCAGGGGCCTCAGCAGCCCCAGGACCCACAGCTCTTGCTACAAACCCCTTGGAAACCTGAATCCCAGGCACCCATGCTCCCAGCACAGCCTCCTGTGTCCTGACCCTGCCATCCACCATGGATCCCCCAGTGGCCCTCCTTTGCTCCTGAACTAATTTCCAGGGGAGCTGCCCTCCCCTGATGCCCGTGCCCCACCCTTCCCCTCTTCACTGCCCAATTATTCTCAGGGTCTCTTCATTCCCCTCCTCTGACCCTGAAATTGGGTCTTCATCCCTACGATGAAGGCCCCCTTCATCCCTATCCAAAACAGCTCTACCGTCCCCAGCCACCACAGAACATAAAATCCAAGCACAACACACGTCTCTGTTGATGTGATGTTCTCACCTCCCACCTGCCCACCTCCCACCTGCTCTCATGTCCTCAGATTCCTTCCTGGATAATGCATCCGCCCCCACAATCCCTTGGGGCTTGGGCCTCAGCTTCTCCCTCTTATACTCTCTCTCCTGAGGGAGTTCATCCCCTCCGTTTACAATTGTACCCAGATCTCTCCAGCTCAGCATTCTCTCTGCCCTGATGGGCTCCTCCTGGACACTCCCAGGCCCCTCAAATCCACATGTCCTAACTGGACTGTCACATTTCTGATCTAACCCCAGTGGTTCTCCATTAAATGATCTCACACCCTCTCTCAAAAGTATCCACATCTCCCTCTTTTCCCCAACATCCAATCAGTCTCTAAATTATATTTTTTCTATCTCCTAAACTCTTGCTACTCTAAGTGTGACCCATGGACCAGCAGCATCAGCAGCACCTGGGCTGGGTTGCAGGGGGTAGGGGGGAAGGGGGAAGGGGTTGTTAGAAATATACACTCAGGCCCTTCCCCAGGCCCAAGAATAAGAATCTGCATTTTAACATGACCCCTAGGAGATTCGTGTGCACATCACAGTGGGAGAAGTGCTGGCCCACGCCTTCCTCCTGTGCATCCCCTCTGCCTCATCTCCGTTGTGCCCCATCTGCAGGCTACCACCCCCTCCCACTCTATGGCTGTACCCCTGCCTCCTGGGAAATCTCTAATCTGTTCTCTACATCAGCTGTCACCTAAGAAACACAGATGTGAGCCTAAAACCCATCACGGGCATTTCACTGCTCTCAGGATTAAGTCCCTCAGCCCTGCCCTGCTTGCCCCCTCTCCAGCCCCAGTACCCCCATCCCCACTTCCCCATCCCCCATCCAACCTTTCTTCCAATAGGCCTGCCTTTTTCCTCCTAACTGCCTTGGCACCAACTTTCCTTGGCCTGGGGCATCCTTCTCCCGCCATCCCTTTTGCTGGCAAAGTCCAGGTGGACTGCCGGTTCAGTTTTCTCCTGACCTCCCAGCACCAGGCCCCCTGCCCAGTATGACTCTCTGAATGAGGAACCAGGCATCTGCCCCCGCACTCCTGGGAACTGTCTCCTGCAGACCAGGCTGGCCCTAACCCTGGCCCCGAATTGTGGGGGAAGCCCCCCTCATGGCTGATCAGGAGAGAGAGGCTACTTCTGTGCTGGTGTCCAGGGGCAGCAACCATGGTTCCTGCCAGGGCCATCACAGAGCGAGCCAACAGGTCCAAAGTCACACAGCCGGGCAGTCACAGTGGGGCCCTTGGTCCCTGACTGCCTAGGGAAAGGGGCAGGAAACAGCCATACTTGTTGTCCGTAATGCTGTACACTTCAGCTGAACTGGTCAGCCCCGTATCTGTGACCCCAGCGGCTACAAAAATGCGGCCATCGTGGACGGTGGCCCCGAAGAGGGAGCGGGCAGTCTGCATGGGTGCCAGCTCCTTCCACTCGAACTTCTTAGGGTCGTAGACACACATCTTCTTCAGGCACTTCCTGGGGAATGGAGGACAGTAAGTGAGAGGGAAGCCTGAACACAGCGCCGCTCCTCTGGTTCAGCCGCTCGGGACGCCTTGCCCAGGCAGCCCGCACAAATCCCCGACAGCCTGGGGAGACTGTGCTCCCGCTCTGACCTACCACCCTGCTCCTGCCCTCGCTCCAGTCCCGAGCCTCACCTGTCACTGCCTTTGCCGCCAATGACGTAGACCAGGTCCATATGGGAGAGCACCGCGTGGCCGTACACGGCGTAAGGCAGAGGATCCGATTCGCCCCATTTGAACGACCTGGAGGAGACCGGAGTCGGGCGAGCGCCCGGTTCAGGAGTGCACTGGGTCCCTGCCTCTGCATTCACCCACACACCCAACACATATCCGGGGTACACCCGATGTATTACCGGCACCTCTTGGGTCCCCGCTCCCACTCAGCGGCCCACCGCTCTGCCCCTACCCAAATCCGCCTCCGCCCGCAGCCCGGGATTCTGGCCCTGGCCCTGGCCCTGGCCCCGGCCGCCGCCGTGCCCCTCAACCCCGCCCCCGGGCCCCTCAACCCCGCCCCCAGTCCCCGCTCTCAGCCGCGGGCTCTGGCTTTGGCTCTAGCCGCGCCCCTCTAACCCCGCCCCGGGCCCCGGCTCACAGACGGTCGTAGCACATGACCGAGTCTAGGCTGCGCTCGCCGTCCTTGAGCTCTCGGCCGCCGACCACGTAGATGGAATTGAGAGCCTCTCCCAGGCCGAAGAGGCAGCGCGGCGAGGGCAGAGGCGGCATCCCCAGCCACTCGGAGTCCAGGTGGTCAAACTGCGGGTCAGGCGTCCAGTCAGCCACCAGCCCCACCCCACCCCCACTTGCCCAGCCCAGCCCAGCCCCGTCACCCTGTCCAGGTAAGGCCTGCGCAGCCTGGAGGCCATCCCTGGAGGCAGCACCCTAACCTCCCACCAGGATGAGAACCACGGAGGGCCCCGGAGGTGGGCGCCCAGAGACCACATCACAGCACCACAGTGGGGTACCCCACGCAGAGCCATGTCCCTTCCCCAGTACAACTCGGGAACTGAGGCCTGCCTGCCCTCTGTTTTCCACCCAACCCCACTGTACAGAAAACTGTACAGCTCTACCACCCGTCCCCCAAAGTCTGACGGCCTGTTACACCTCTACAGTCTTACAACCATATCTGTGGCTCAGCTTTCTGAGGGAGCAATGTGCCAATGGACACTTTATAACCATCTATAACCTTCAAACAACCTTATCAAGCAGGAAGAATAATATCCCCAGTTACAAACGGAGGCCCAGAGAAAATAAACAATGCCCACGAAATACCTTGGCTGGAAACTGCTGGAGTTGCCCCCTTCCCTCCCTGCCCCCCCATGTTTAACTCTGATGCCTAGTTGCCCCTCAACCTTCTCTACACTTGGTCAGGCCTCACCGAGCACACCACTCATTAGGCTCATTCCAATCTGTGTCCCTTGCTCACCATTCCTCGGGCAGAAACACCCTAATTTCCCTTCATGTGTCCAAATTCCACCCAAATGGCAAGACCCAAACCTACATAGCCAGTCACCAAGAAACCACATCTGCCCTCTGAGATCCCACAGTACCCTACGACTTGGACTGGTCACCCGACTCTACTGGTCCTTTCTGGGCCTCAGTTTTCTCATCTGTACAGTGAGAAGACTACACAGGATGGTCCCTGTGTTTAGGACACCCTTATTCTATACTCCAGTCCTGGCCTCATGCCAAGGTCCTGCCCCAGACCCTTCCACTGACTTGCTCCTCCTTCTCACTTTGCCTGATCCCAATCCCTGTGCAGAGACTAGACCTCCCTGGGGCTCACATGCCCCTGAAACTGAGACATCAGTGTTACAATAATTGTCATTTGCCTATAACTGTCTTCAACCTTCAGGTAAGTGGCTGTCAGTCAGTCTCTCTGGTCTACATCTCATCTTAGACACAGTGGCACCCCCAACAAGTAGACACAAGTCTCTCATGGGCCCCAAAGCTGACCCCCGTTCCCAGAACCGGCACTGGCTGCCCCTCCCAGGGCTGGGCAGGCACCTGCAAGAAGTAAGCACTCATGGGGTCCTCTTTGTTGTCCTCGTTGTAGAAGAGGCCCCCAGCCACAAAGACCTGGTTCTCCTTGGTCACGAGGCTGACATGGTTCTTGGGGATCTGGGTGGAGAGGGAGGCACAGTAACACTCGTTGGCTGCCGGATCATAGGCCACAGCCCCCTCCTCACTGATCATGAAGATGAGGTCCTGCAGGAACATGCCAAAGCGCAGAGTGTCATTGAGGATCCCGGGTAGGATGCGTTCCGCCTCCTCCTCGTCGTCCTCCGCCTTGGCTTCGCCCGCGCTCTTGTCAGCGGCCTTGGCCCCGGCTGTCTCCTTCCCCTTGTCCTTCTTCTTCTTGCGCAGCACAGTGAGGCGGCCCTCGTGCGCGTCCTTCACCATCTGCACCTTGCGCAGCAGCTCGGGCTGGGCACGCACGAGAGGGTGTTTCTCCACGCGGCTCTCCAGAAAGGCCCGCGGCAGCAGGCGGCAGCGCACGCTCTCGAAGACGGTGGGCAGCGCCCGCTGGCGCTCCTCCTGCGCCTTGGCGTCGCCGCTGCCCGCCCACCGCATCACCGCCTCGAACACGGCCTCTTCCTTCTCCACATTGAGGCCGTCACTGGAGATGATGGCGATGAGCTCGTCGGCCGAGAGCCCGAGGAAGTCGGCGTCGCGCGCCACCAGCGAGAAGCGCGCGCAGATGAAGTCGCGGGCTGCCACGGCCAGGCGCGCGCAGTCGAGCAGGAGGCCGAGGCGGAAGACGGCCAGGCAGTTGGCGAGACACAGGCGCTTCTGTAGGAAGGACACGCAGATGGTGAAGATGGACGGGATCTGGAAGCGGTGCGCCGCGGCAAATAAGTCCTGCACGCTCGCCTCGTCCAGCGCTATCTCCGACGTGTACAGGTAGTGCAGCACCTGCGCCACCACGTCCGGGGACACCTCCTCCAGGCGCAACTCACCAGCTTGCTCGGGCTCGGCCAGGAAGCGCGCGCGGAAGTAGGGGCTGCAGGCGGCCAGCACCAGGCGGTGGCATGGGAACTCGCGCTCACCCACCCGCACCACACAGTCGAGGAACTTGCCGTGGTCCAGCATGTCCTTGAGCCCGTCCTGCAGGAGCGTCTGCTGGTACAGGCGCTGCTCCTCTGCCTGCTCCAAGCCCAGCGTCATCGTGGGTGGCTTGGGGGTGCCGCTGTCTGGCCGGGGCCTCCTCTTTCTATTCCCCTGCTTTCCTTCTGGGTCACTCTTCGTCTACGCAGCTGTCTTCGCGGGGCTATATATAGAGGTGGACAGGGCCCTGTAAGGCGAGCTGCCTGGCTTCCTGCACATGACACGGAGGGGACAGCTGGGCAGAGGACCCCTCCCAGAGCGGCCTTGACTCAGCCCCGGGCGCTTATGGGACAGGGGTGGGGAATTTGGGCCTATGAGGGCCTCCCTGCCTCATTTCTAAATGGAGCACAGCAAGGCCTTGACTACATTCCTTGGTCAGGCAATGCCCCTGAGGGGAGGGGTTGACCCAAGCTCTGCCCCTCAGTCCAGGGAGAGAGAAGCATCGGTGTCCCTCCCCCAGGATCTCCCTTCGTTCATGCCTTCTGGGCCTTTCTGTCTGGGTGCTTCTGTGTTCCTCCCTGGAGTATATCTCATCCCACCCATCCCTGGATATAGTGTGCTTGGGTTTCCTGTTCAATGAACTTGGAAAGGCATTCACTCATTGGAGACCTTGTTGCTGTGCCTTTAAAATGGGAAGAACTTACACCTTCCTACTCCAAATCTGAGACCCTCCTTAGACTATGCAAGAAAGCAAGAAGGTGCCTTAAGATAAACTTGGTCACTACTTTTCTGAGGGCCTGCACGGGTCACATGGCTCTGTTGAGCCTCAGTTTCCCTCTCTACACAATGGGGAGTTTCATGAATTAGAGTCTAAGGGCCTCAGTTCTGCTGAGGTTCAGTGTTCCTGGGAATACACTGTCACAGGGTTTTAACATTGCAAGGTGTCAGACGTGCTAAGAAAGTAATTTCCTAGGATTCAACTATTCTAGGTCCTTAAATTCCCAGGGTTTTAACATTCTAGGGGAGGGACAGTCTGGAGTCTAATGTTCAAAAGGTAATACTGTAAGAGTTTAATACTGCAAGACAGCTGTCTATGCCCACTGTTCTTGATCCATATAAACTTGATCAGAGCCTACCTTGGCCTTGGGGCCCTTGCACCCTGTCTACCATTGAAGAGGTGTCAGGATAAAGACCCAGGGTAGCCAGTAGTGATGTCCAGCCTTCTCTGGACTTACCACCCTTCCCCCACTACACACACACACACACACACACACACACACACACAATCAGCCGCAGCCACCAAGATTAACTTGTTTCCAAAGTGCCAGAAGCTGCAGCTGTGGGTTAAATTTAGCCCCCAGGACACTAGTGTGAACTGTTATGGGGCATTCTCCCATCATTCCTCTGAGTCACTTGTTTATAACCTCAGGCTTGAGAGGCAGAGGGATTGGAGAGGGGACCAAAAGATGGCCCAGGTCTGAGTCACCTCCCCTTTTGTGATCTCAGAGATGTCACTGACTGTCCCCCCGTGAGCAATGCCTTCAACCATCGTTTGCTCACCCCACCAACAGGTCTAAGAGAGGCAGCCGCCGGACAGGTTCTGGAGGTGGTCCTGTCCCTCTTGCGGAAAGGGTCAAGTCTCACCCCAGGGCTTCCAGCCCAGCCCCAACTGCAGGTCATTTCCAACAGGGACCATCAGTGAAGATACCAGGCTCTGAGGGGCTGAGCAAGTTGGTCAGGTCACATAGCTGGCAAGAGCCCGCACCAGGATTCAAAGCAGATGTGCTCACCTCCGAAGACTGTGGGAATCCCTCCCTACCATATTGCTTCCCACTAATTAACAACAAAAAAATTAGCGGTTGTCTCATTTTCTAAAGACCAGGACAGAAAGTATATATGGAACAATTAACTTATGTTTATCAGGTGACTCAATGACATATTTTTAGATTATGATGACTCCCGTAGCGTTCACTCCCTCCCAGGCATTCCACTAGCGTATTTATATGTAGCTCATTCATTCATCGAGAACCTGCTGTGCACTCTGTTCAGTGCTGAGGATTCAACAGTGAACACATCAGGCAGGAATTCCTGTCTTTATGGTACTTACATTTAGCCCAAGTCATGGGAGAAGTCAGCAACAAGTAGTTACACAGGATGTCAGATGATAGTAACTGCTAAATGACAAGTAGCAGAGAAGGGGTCATGGAAAAGAACAGGTGGTGGTGGTAATAATTTTAGTGGAACAGTCAGGATGAACTCACTGAGAGGATGCCATTTGAGCAGGTTCAAGCCATGGGATAGGAGGATTCTGGGTGGGGGGTGGGGTACAGCTTGAGCAAAGGCCCTGAGGCAGGAGTGCACCTGGCAGGTTCCAGTGGGGCTGGAACAATGAATAAAGAGGTGAGTAGGAGGAGAAAAGGACAGGGGGTTAGGGTGGGGGAACCATGTAGGGCCACTTGGGCCAGTTTTTCCCTTCAGTGAAATGGGGTGCCACTGTTTATTTTTTATAGTTATGAGAAATGCAAACATATCCATAAGTAAAGAGAATAATATGCCAGTTTAACATGTACCCACCTCCCCATTTCAGCAACTATCTAGTCACCAACTCATGGCCAATCCTGTTTCACCTCTGCCCCCAGCCACTCTGGTGCACCCAAAGAGCCAGCCAGGGATTGGATGTGAGTACAGGAGAGAGCGACAGAGCATGACTGCATGGCTTTTGGTTGACTCAAGGGAAAATGCCAGCTCACTTCATCCTTTTAATTTTTACTCATTTATTTTTTTTAAAGATTATTTATTTGAGAGAGAGAGAGAGCATACAAACAAGGGGAGGGGCAAAGAGGGAGGGAGAAGCAGACTTTCCGCTGAGCAGGGAGTCCAACAATGGGGGACTCCGTCCCAGGACCCGAGCCGAAGGCAAATGCTTAACTGGTTGAGCCACCCAGGCGCCCCTCATTTTTACTCATTTAATCTTACCCAAAATTTTATTATTTACCCCCTTTTATAGAAACTGAAATTTAGATGGCCAGCAAATAGTCTTGTCATGTTTTTTTTTTAACAGCTTTGTTGAGGCAGAAGTGACATACAATTAACTATATGTACTTAAAGTGTACAATTTGATAAGTTTTTTTAAAAAGATTTTATTTATTTATTTGAGAAAGAGAGAGCACATGAGCATGAGGTAGAGATAGAGCATGATGGGGGTTGGAGGGCCCACAGAAGGAGAAGGAGAAGCAGACTTCCCACTGAGCAGGGAGTCCAATTATGGGGGACTCGATCCCAGGACCCCGGGTCATGACCTGAGCCAAAGGCAGATGCTTAACTGACTGAGCCACCCAAGTATCCCACAGTTTGATAAGTTTTGATATATACACACACATACCCATGAGACTATATATATATATATATATATATATATATATATGTGAAACCAGCACCACAATCAAGTTAAAGAATGTATCCATCAGTCACATGTCCTTGTGCCCTTCTTTAATCCCTCCCTCAACTCTGCCCACAGCAACTCAAGCCTAGATAGTCACTAATCCACTTTCCATCACCGTCATCCATTTGTATTTTCTAAAGTTTTATATAAGCAGAATCATGGAGTCTGTCTGTCTTTCTGTTCTGACTTCTTTCACACAGATAACTATTTTGAGCTTCAGCGAGTTTGCCCACTCATGTTCTGCCTTCATTAGGAATCTTAGCACATCACAAGGGTTATTTAAGAAAAATGCCAAGTGAAAATCTTGAGAAAATTGACGCGCATTTTGCCAAGGTCAGAGAACACCTTACCAATGCACCAAGAAATTCAACAAGGTCTGCTGCCCTCAATGCATGAACAGGCCTCACCCCGACATGGGCTTGTGGGGCAATGACTCAGCTGCTGAGTATTTGCTGGAGTAACCATGCTATATGTCCATATGTGGCAGACATTTGTCACTCTTGGTGGTCTCCTCAAATCTCCTAAGTAGTCTTTCTATGTTTGGGACAGTCCCACATCAGTGGTCCTTCCCCAGGGTAGAAACCAGAACCTTCCCTGACCTCTGACAGTCTAGAAGGAAAAAAAAGATATCAGTAACCAAGGGACCTCAAAGACACAGTGAGACCCATGTAAAGTGAGGCCCCCCAGTTTACAAGGCTGACTGCCACTGAGCTCTTTGGTGCTATAATAAAAAAATTATTGAAAAGATGACTTCTGGCCTACACAGTGTGGGACTCATTTCTCCCCATTCTTCTCTGTTAAGTACAATGATAAACCATGGAGATACACAAGAGGCAATTAAAGGGTAACTCAGAAAGGTGGAAGAAGGTTGACTAATTGGTTTGGGAATCTAAGAATGAAGGAACATCTCAGCAGCAGGTGTCTCCCTCACACACACACCCAACAAAGGATGACCTGGTGGGTTTACTCATCTCACAAATTGAACAGGAGTCCCAATGACAATACCAAACAAATGCAGCATCACCAGCAAGGCAAGTGTGTCAGAAGCCCACTAACAACAAGCAGCCAGGGAAAGCGCTGTCCTTCCATACCTGGCCTGAGACCCATTTCCCTGCCAAGGGACTCTGGGCAACCTGGCCTGGGGAAACTCCTTCTGCTCTCTCTAGCAGCAGCAGCAGGAACAGGTGGGAGCCCCAGCAGCACCAGATAAACCAAGCAGGTGAAAATAACACAGCAAAGTCTCTGAAAATTAAATTGTCGTTGGAACCTCAGCCCACAAAAGTAGGCCAGCACCTGCATGCCAAACTTAAACAGGGCAACCGCCTATTATAAAAAAAGAACCAAATAGAACTCGAAGTCTTCTAAACATAAAGCCAAAATGTCCAGGGTACAGTAAAAAAAAAAAAATTACCCATCATAATAATAACCAGGAAAATCACTACTTGAATGCAGAAAGCATCAGCTGATGCCAACAGTGACATTAATCAGATGTTGACATTTTCTGGCAAGGACTTTAAAGCAACTATCATAAAAATGGTTCAGCAATCAGTACAATGCTCTTGAAATAAATTTGTAAAAGGGAAAAATCTCAGTAAAGAAATAGAAGTTATATAGAAGAGCCAGATGGAAATAATAGAACTGAAAAATACAATAACAGAAATAAAGACCTGCTGGATGGCCTCACTAGGGTGGGAGAGATGACAGAGGGGAGATGTCCACTTGAGGACAGGTGAATAGGGTTTATCCAAACCAAAGAACAGAGAGAGAGAGTGGAGTGAAAAAACAAAAAACAATGGATGGCATCTTGGGCCCATGAGACAGTAACCAAAGATCCACCATTTATATCCTTACAGTCCCAGAGGAGAGGAGAGAGGGACTGGAAGAGTAACTGAAGAAATAAAGTCTGAAAACTTCCAAAATTTGGTGAAAGACACAAATCTGCAAATTCAATAGCCTGAGCAAACCCCAAACAGGGATAAACCCAAAGAAATCCATGCCAAAATACATCATAATTAAACTCCCAAACACTAAAGGCAAAGGAAAAAATCAGGGAAGCAACCAGAAAGGAAAAAACACATTACCTATAGGGAAACCCTAATTCAAGTGATGGTGGATTTTTCATCAGATACCATGGAGGCCAAAAAGAAGTGGCACAACATTCTTCAAGAACTGAAAGAACTGTCAGTGGTGAATTCTATATCTGGTGAAACTATCTAGAATGAAAGGTAAATAATTCCAGGCAATCTAAAAAAAAAAAAAAAAAGTCCTTTAGGAATTAATAAATGGCCTCAGCAATGTCAGAGGATATGAAATCAACCCACAAAAATTAACTGCATTTCCATCTACTCACAATGAACATATAGAAACCAAAATTTAAAGCAATGCTATTTATAATCACTCCAAAGATATTGAAATATTTATGAATATTCCTAATAAACCACATATAAGAACCATGCTGAAAATTACAAAATGCTGATGAAAGAAATCATAGAAAACCTAAATAAATGGAGAAACATATTATGTTCATGGATTAGAAGGTTCTACACAGTAAAGATGTCAGTTCTCACCAAACTGAACTATAGATTTAATTCAATGCCTATGAAAGTCCTAGAAACATTTTTAAGAGACATAGACAGGTTTATTCTAAAATTTGTATAGAAAAATGCATGACCTAGAATAGTAAAAACAATCTTGACGAGGAAGAATGAAGTGGGAGGAATCACTCTACCTGATATTAAGTCTTCCTATGTGGCTCTAATCATCAGGATTGTATGGTATTGGCAGAGCACCAGACACATAGATCAATGGAACATAATAGAGGACCCAGAAATAGATCCAAGTAATGTTCAACTGATGTTTGACAAAGGTCAAAAGCAAGTCAATGGAGGAAAGAGACTTTTCAACCAATGATTCTGGAGCAATTAGTCATCCATAGGTGGAAAAAAATTTTTTCAATCTTAATCTTACACCTTATACAAAAATTAACTCAAAATGGATCACAGGCTTAAAATGTAAAACATCTTAAACAACCTTGAAAAAGAAGAACAAAGTTGGAGGTCTCACACATTTTTTTTTCAAAACTTACTATAAACCTAAAGTAATCAAAACTGTGTGGTCCTGGCATAAAGACAGACATAGAGACCGGTGGAACAGAACAGAGGGCCCAAAAATAAACTCTCACATATATGGTCAAATGTTTGGTTGCAAAAGTACCAAAACCATTCAATGAGGAAAAGAAATATTTTTTTCAACAAATGGTGTTCAGAGAACCAGATATCCATACCCAAAAGAATGAAGTTGGACCCTTGTCTTAGAACCAAAGATAAACACAAAATGTAAGAGCAAACACTAGAAAGTTTTTAGAAGAAAATATGGGTGAAACTTCATGACATCAGATCTGACAATTTCTTGGATACAACACCAAAAGCACAGGCGAAAAAGAAAAAAAAACAGATTGAACTATATCAAAATTTAACAATTCTGTACATGGAAGAACACAACTGACAGAAAAGGCAACCCATGGGATAGTAGAGTTTATTTGTAAATCATATACAGTTTTAATATCCAAAAAATATAAAGAACGCCTAAGAGTCAACAATACCAATGAAACAGACAACCTGATTTTAAAAATGGGCAAATAGGGGTGCCTGGCTGGCTCAGTTGGTAGAGTGTGTGACTCTTATTCTCAGAGTTGTGAGTTCAAGCCCCATGTTGGGTGTAGAGATTACTTAAAAATAAAATCTTTTAAAAAATGGGCAAAGGACTTGCCTCAACCTTTTTCTGAAAAGGTGTGCAAAAGGCCCACAAGCACATGAACAGCTGTTCAACATCACTCATCACTAGGGAAATGTAAACACAAACCACAAGACACCACCTCACCCATTAGAATGGCTACTATTTAAAAACAAACAAACTAAACTAACAAACAAACAGGTGTTGGTGAAGGTGTGCAGAAATTGGAACTCTCTGTACTGTTAGTGGGAATGTAAAATGGTACAGACACTGACACTATGACAGTATGGTGGTTCATCAAAAAATTAAAATTAAAAATTTTTAAATTAAAATTAAAACTTAAAATTAATTTTAATTTTAAATTAAAATTAAAAAATTAAAAACTTAAAATTAAAAATTAAAAATACAATTACCATATGCTCTAGCAATCCACTTCTGGTTATAGACCCAAAGGCCTTAAAAACAGGTACACCCGTGTGAATTGCAGCATGATTCACAACAACCAAAAGTTGGAAGCGACCCACGTGTCCATCAATGGATGAATGGAGAAATAAAATATAGTTTATACACAATGGAACATTACTCAGCCTTAAAAGGGAAGGACATTCTGACACATGCCACAACATGGGTGAACCTTGAGGACATTATAGTAAGAGAAATAAACCAGTCAGAAAAAGACAAATACTGTATGATTCCACGAATGTGAGGTATCTAGCATAGTCAAAAGCATGGAGGCAGAAAGTAAAATGGTGGTTGTGAGGGCCTGGTGATGGCCTGGGGGAGCGTAGGGAGTTAGGGTTTCAGAGTTTCAGTTCAGAGTTTTCAGTTTTTCAGTTCAGAGTTTCAGTTTTACGAGATGAAAAGAGTTCTATGGATGGATGGTTATACAACAGTGTGAATGTACTTGCTGCCACTGACTGTACACTTAAAAAGGGTTAAGAGGGGCGCCTGGGTGGCTCAGTGGGTTAAAGCCTCTGCCTTCGGCTCGGGTCATGATCCCAGGGTCTTGGGATCGAGCCCCACATCGGGCTCTCTGCTCAGCAGGGAGCCTGCTTCCCTTCCTCTCTCTCTGCCTGCCTCTCTGCCTACCTGTGATTTCTGTCTGTCAAATAAATAAATAAAATCTTAAAAAAAAAAAAAGGGTTAAGATGGTGACTTTTATGTTATGTGTATTTTACCACAATTAAAAAAAAAACAAACTATAGCACTGTTGGTCCCACGACTAGAGTTGGCTCCTAAAGAATAAAGTAAATGAGCATCTTTTTTAAAAAAGTGTGAAACAAGGGATGTCTGGGTGGCTCAGTTGGTTAAGCATCTGCCTTCAGTTCAGGTCATGATTTCGGGGTCCTGGGATCGAGTCCTATATTGGGCTCATTGCTCAGCGGCATGTGTGCTTCTCCCTCTCCCTCTGCTGCTCACCCTACTTGCATGCTCGCTCTCTCTGTCAGATCAATAAATAAAATCTTTAAAAAAATTAAAAATGTGGAAAAAAAATAAATAACTTTTAGGGGGGGAAAAACCCAACAACTGGAGAGTAGCTTTGGCATTTGGCTAGAGAAAAAGTTCTTAGACCCAATACCAAAAGCATGATCCATAAAAGGAGAATTTGGTAAGTCAGACCTCATCAAAATACAAAAATTATGATCTGCAAAAGCCCATGGGAAGAGACTGGAGAGACACGCTGTGGACTGGGAGAAAGTATTTGCAATATCTAGACGCACAAGCAAATCTCAAAACTCAACAGTTAAAAAAAAAAAACCAACAATGCAACTGGAAAATAGGCAGAAGACCCAAACTGATATTTCATCCAAGATGATGTACAGATGGCAAACCATCTCTGAAAAGATGTCCAATATCATTACTCATCGGGGAAATCCAAATTAAAACCACCATGTCACTGCACATCTGTCAGAGCATCTAAAATAAAAAATCGTGACAACACCCGAATGCTGGTGAAGATGAAGAGAAACTGTATCCCTCACACATTGCTAGTAGGGGTGCAAAGTGGTACAGCCTCACAAAAAATACTTTGGCGGTTTCTGATAAAACTAAACAAGCAACTATTTACATAACTCAGCAATTGTCCTCTGCGGCATTTATCCCTGAGAAAGTAACACGTTCATACAAAACCTATGCGGGAATACTCATGGCAGCTGTATGAGTAATAGCAAAAAATGAGAAGCAGCCTTGTTCTCCTTCAGCAGATCAATGTAGTACATACAAACTGTAGACTACTACTCAGCCATACAAAAGAATGAGCTATTGATATACACAGTCACTTGGGTCAATCTCCAGGCAATTAGGCTGAGTGAAAAAAGCCAATCCCAAAAGATACCATACACATTAATATAACATTTTGAAACGATAAAAATTTTTAAATGACAACCACCACATCAGTGGTTGCCAGTGCTTAGGGACAGAGAGGGGGTTGTGTATAGTTATAAGTGGGCAAAAAGGGCAAGAGATAGAAGCCCATGGTTCTGGAATGTTCTGTCTCCATGGTGGTGGTGTATATGTGAATATACATGTGTGATAAAATTCTAAGAAGTAAATACACACACCAGTGAGAACAAGTCAAACGGGAAATCTGGATAAGATTTGTGGAATGTGGCTGCCGATGTCTTGGTTGTGGTATTGTACTAGTTGTGCAAAATGTTATCATTGGGGGAAACTAGGTACAACGTATAAGAGATTTCTCTGAAATGAAACAAGATGGGATTGGGAGGGAGACAAACCATAAGAGACTCTTAATCTCACCAAACAAACTGAGGGTTGCCTGGGGGAGAGGGGTAGGGAGAGGGTAGTTGGGTTATGGACACTGGGGATGGTATGTGCTATGGAGAGTGCTGTGATATGTTAATAAAAAATAAAAATTTTTAAAAATAATTTAAAATTTTTTTTAAAAAGAGGTTTCTCTGTATCATTTCTTATGGCTATGTATGAACCTAATTGCAATAAAAATTTCTTTTTTAAAAAAAGATTTTGGGCGCCTGGTTGGCTTAGTGGGTTAAGCCTCTGCCTTCGGCTCAGGTCATGATCTCATGGTCCTGGGATAGAGCCCTGCATCGGGCTCTCTGCTCAGCAGGGAGCCTGTTTCCCTCTCTCACTCTCTGCCTGCCTCTCTGCCTACTTGAGCTCTCTGTCTGTCAAATAAATAAATAAAATCTTTTAAAAAAAGATTTTACTCATTTATTTGTGATAGAGAGAGTGAGAGAGAGAGAGAGACAGCATGAGTTGGGGGGAGGGGCAGAGGGAAGAGAAGCAGACGGCCCAGCGAGCAGAGAATCTGACATGAGGCTCGATTCCAGCACCCTGGGTTCATGACCTGAGCTGAAGGCAGACGCTTAACTGATTGAGCCACACAGGTACCCCTATTACCATAAAAATTTCAATGAGAAAAGTGATCAAAGATCACCCAACATTTAAGGAAAATCTCATTCTAAAAAAGTCTCATAAAAAACAAGTGAAAGGAAAGGAAATTAGAGGCAACAAAGATAAAAAATAGTTGGAAGCAGAAAAAAGTCACACATTGCTAGTAATAATATCAGAAAGATCCTTACATAATAAAGGGAAACATGCTATAAAAAAGGAACTTCCTGGGGTGCCTGGGTGGCTCAGTGGGTTAAGCCTCTGCCTTTACCTCAGGTCATGATCCCAGGGTCCTGGGATCGAGCCCCACATTGGGCTCTCTGCTCCGTGGGGAGCCTGCTTCTGCCTCTCTGCCTACTTGTGTTCTCTCTCTCTCTGTCAAAAAAAAAAAAAAAAAAAAAAGGAACTCCCAGAGAAACAAAGAACTTTTGGAAATTGAAAACTATAATGGCAGAAATGTAATACTCATTAGAAGGCTTGGAAAACACATTTGAGGAAATCTCCCAGAAAGTAGAAGAAAAAAGATGAAGACCATGACACTGGGTAAGAGAATGAGAGAAGCTGCCCAGAGGGTCCAATATCTAAATGACAGGAGCTGAAGAACAGAGAAAAACTTGGAGAAGAGACAGTTAAAGGCGTAATTCAGGTAAGTTTCCCGAACTGACAGGGATCACTGAGTCCTGCGCTCACTGGGTGAGAAAAAACCCACACCAGGGACTTAGCTGTGATGGCTCACAATGCTAGAGGCAGAGCAGAGGCCCTGAAGGCCTCAGAGAGCAAGAAGCAGGCCACCTACACAGCATCGGGGTCAAGACAGGATCGGGCTTCCCAACAGAAACACTGGCATCTAAAACCCTGCGGGAAGGGTGCCTGGGTGCCTTCGGCTCAGGTCATGATCCTGGAGTCCTGAGATCGAGCCCCGAAGAGAACTCCTTGCTCAGCACAGGGAGCTTGCTTCTCTCTCAGCCCCTCCCCCTCTTGTGCTCTCTCTCAAAATAAACAAAATTTTAAAAATAAAATAAAATCCCAAAGGGAAAACAATTTTTAACCGAGGGTTCTGTACCCACACGAAGTCATCCCCGTGTGAGGGTAGGATAAAAATAGTCAAGATCTTCAGAATTTCATTCCCTGAAGTGGTCCCGAAAAGAAGCTACATTTCAGGGTTAGAAAAAAAGTAGTCCACTAAGACATAAACCTTCTAGAAGTTAGTTTTCAGCAGTCAACTTGAAGGGATCCGGTCTCAGCAGTGTGACAGAAAATGTAGGTCTGGGGTTGTTCTTAAGCCGAAGTGTCCTTAAGGGAGATGGCGTCACTTTGGTGTATGCCAGGGTCGTCTTGCCACCCTGCTCTCGAGTGGTGGTGATGATGAAGCTGCGTAAGGATGGTCCCTAGATCTGCTGCCCCCTGTGTGACTAGGGAAGGACCGATCACATCGGGCCTGGCCACGGCTTTCCACGTGCCCATCAGCCCCTCCTCAGGAAGCCCCTGGAGGATGTACTTCACCAAATTGAGGGAGCAAACGCAGATCGAGGAAGATAGAGGACTCAGGGGAACGGGAGGTGCATCTAGGAACTGGCAAAGGGAGTCCTCAGGAGGGTGGGAGAGCCCACCATGACAGCTGGGGGAAGTCAACCACTCCAGAGGTGAGCGAGTGTTCTGGAGAGACACTGCCAAGAGGGAGATGGTGGGATACCCGTTGTGTGTGCACTTATGAGGAGAGTTACCCTTATGGCAGGGTTTGGGGACACAGAAGCGATAGGCACCTAGAAGCCGAAGGAACCACATTTTGAAGAGAGAAGGGGAAAAGTTGTACAGGAAAGGGAAAGGAGTCATATTCTATGACATGGCTTGATTGAGATCAGCGATTACATAGTCATAATATTTACAATGCATGTTAATCTAACTCCAAATAATAACATAAATGTGCTTGGAGAAAGGAGAAGAGAAGCTGTGTGTGTGTGTGCGCGCGCGTGCGTGTGTGTGTGTGTATGTGTTGGGAGTGTTGAAGAAAGAAATCAATGAATGATACCTAACACTGAATCCATCAGGAAGTAGGAGTGAAGGCATGATTTCATAGGCATGAAAGTCAACACCAAAAATACCAACTGAATTGGAACTAGTTACCTACTTAGAGTGGGAAAAGAGGGTATACAGGCCACGGCAACTTCTATTTAAGAGAAAAAAAGGCCTTCCAGAAATATTTGGCTTTTTCAACTATGTCTAAGAAAAACCTTAATTGTAAAAAAATCAGTATTTTCCCAGGGATTCTACACAACACAGTGCTGTGTGGCATTGGGCCACACATGGCTCACAGCATGTACTGGTCTTACCCTTCGCCCAGGAGCCGCTGTTGCTGTGGAAGGGGGGCATTACCTAGGAAAGAATCTGTTATGGAACCTGCCCAGCGACTTGGCCTTGCCAGGCTGGGAGCTTCCTATAGGAGGCAGTATACTCCAGACCTGTGTCCAGAGCGCAGGCATGTGCCAAGGTTTCTCTTAGAATGCCTGGGAGCCAGAACCAGGATTCGGGGTGGGGGAGGGGCTCTTTGTGGCCACCCCATTACTTTGGTCCACCTTTTTCTGATCGTGAGCACTACCTGCCCGACGTAGAAGACATGCTCGCCTTCCCTGGGACTCAGGTGTAAATACAGGGCCCGTGCTCCAGGACATGAGGTGTTAACAAGCTGTTTGGTCCCAGAGAGCAAAACCGGGGGAGAACGAGTATTCCAGGGACACCAACCATGGTGCCCACCACCACCCTGTGGCCTTTTCCTCCCAGCCCAGTGAGACTCGTGCCTGAGCATCACTGGAGTAGGAAGTTGGGAACGTTATTAGAATGATTGGGGTGGGGTGGTGTGGGACTGAAGGAAGAGACTGTGCAGAGAAGCGTCACGCAAGCAGGTGGGTGGCAAGACGGGTGGAGAGCAGAAACACAGAAGCAGAATCCCGAGACTGGCGGGAGCAGCCAGGCCCTCAGATTCACCCGCAAGCCTTGTTTTCAGGGTGACTGAAACTGAGTGAGCCTGTTCCTTTGGGCCAAAGAAGTATGGCTGTGTGGAAAGGCTCCCAAATTCTGGGACCTGCTGTTTGGACCCCTATCCTCAGAGGGGTGGTGCACAAGAACGGGAAACCCGTCCTGGGACAGGACCAGCTCCCCCACACCCATCTCCAGCCTCACGGGATGGGGGGCACCTGCACCTTGTCTCTGGCTCAGGAATCTACCCAGCCCCTCCTGGTCCCCACGTGCATCTTGTGCCAAGGGTCACAAAGCCAGGGGTCTTGTTCAGCATACAGTCCTGGGGGCCTAGAGTTCCACCTGGCACGGAGCCAGGATCCATGGATCACCTGCATAAGGAATTAACTCTTAGAGGTCCCCACAGAGGACCGTCTGCTCCCTCCTTGGAGGCCACTAGCTGCCTTCCATCTGAGCTTTTGTCTCCCTGGTGCTCACGTCAGCATCTCTGATAGCAGGGGGCTTCAAACCGCCCTTGCCGGCCAACTGCTGAGCTCAGGAGCAGGAGTGGCTTGGGCTGTCCTGGACCTCCCTTGTGGGCTCTGGCCTCCTGCAGGGGCCACCTTCAGGGATCTCAGCGTCAACAACCCCAGAATCTCTCTCCTCCTAGAATCCCCTTCTGCATCCAGCTCAGGACCAAACATCAGCTTGGGGGCACATCTCTGTTCTTGCCTCAGCTCCTGACTCTCGGTGTTCCTAAAGCCCAGGCCCATGGCAAATCTGCAGGTGCTCTAGGTCTTTCCAGCCAGAGGAGAGGGTAGGCAATATGTAAAGAAGAGGCTGGGCCAAGGGACAGTTGTACTGACTTTATTCCCCTTCACTCTCGCCCTCACCCTCCTGCTATCCCCCCACGACCTTGGGGCCCAGACATCAAGCATCCACACACCTGGCACAGCCATTCTGCCACCAAAGACCCCCCGCCTCGAGGGGCACTGTGGCCGTACATGCCAAGGTTAGAGACTGCGCTCTAGCCCCAGTTTGAGGCCCCGCCTCATCTCTCTGCTCACCCCCAGCTGGCCCAAGACCAGGGAGCACATGGGGAGCTGAGGAGGGAGCAGGCCCAAGTTTCCGACCCGAGTTCTGGCCAAATGGGCTGAAAAGTCCATCTGGACTGAGGGGTTCCCCACCCCCAGCACATCTCCAGCGGGAGGTGATGGTCCCGACTCTGCTTCCCTGCCACCAGCCCCGGGAAGTGGGTATGCAGCCCCGGTCCCCTTAATCCCACATCTAAGTGCTCGTTTATTTGTTTTAAAAATAAAAAGGAAATGTAAAAGCTGGTAAAATGAGAACCCCTGCCCACACTGGCACTGATGAGGTTCCATTATTGCTTCAGACCCTTGTGATCTGGCTGGAAAGGAGCTCCCACCCACACTGGCCTAAGGGGAAGAGAGCATTTAGCACCAGGGACCAGGGCTCCTGTCACCGCTGGGACAGGGGCCTCCCAGGAGAGGGTTTGGCTGTGCCCACCCACAGCTACAATGACCATTGTGACCAGAGCCCAGCCTGCCGCCTGGACCCCTGCCCTCAGAGGAGAGGTGTATTAGAACAGGAAACCCAAGTCATGGGACAGGGTTTCCACACCAGCTCTCCTCCCCTGCCCCATACCCATCTCCAGCCTCTGCTTATCAAAGTGTGGCCTCACAGGGATCTGGCCTGGCCAGAGTCCCCCAGGCTCCCTCACTAAGGCTGCAGTGGGGCTAGCTGGTGATAAGGCCACCAGTCCCCATGGGAGACCCTGGTGTCAGTGACAGGGGTTGGGGAACCCATAGGGGTGCTGACCTACGGCAAATCGGGGGAGATCAACTTTCTTGGGGAAAATGTGAGCCAGTTCTGAAGAGCTGCCAGGCACTGGGACCAGAGGTTAGAAATAGCAAGGAAAAGGAGGAAACAGAGAGGTGGGGGGGACCCTGAGGACGTCATGGAAGCCCAGAGATCAAGGGGTGCAGAAGAGGGAGCTATAGTACAGCGGGAGTCTAGAACCCCCAGCCTTGGGGTAAGGGAGCTGCAAAACTGGGAGCCAGACAGGGAGGCACGCTTCCTCTTTCAGTGAGGGGCCCATCTCTCTCCGAAGGACAGCAGGGCTGCTCTGAGGGTACGTCTGGAGGCTCTGACTTGGAATACTCCTGCTGTAGCCCCAAATGCAACTAGGCCAGGGCACTGCCCCCCTCTGCATCTGGAGAACAATCTGGGGGTGTGTAGCTTGGATTATAAATCCTCAAATCACTCGGGCTTCTTGGACCTGCCCACATCTGTACAGAATAAAGTGCTTCGTTTATTGATGATTAAAATGTCCCCAGCCCCCACCCAGCGCCATGGGCCTCACAAGGAGGTCAGAGGGGTTCCGACCCCCTCAGCCCTTGGGCTGATGGGGCCCAGTCCCCCACCCCCCACCCCGCCCCCTGCCACTGTCCTCCTTGGGCTTAGGCCTCTTCCCACTCCAGCCATGCTTGGGAAGGTGGTGGTGTGAGGGTAGTCGTAGGGGCTTAAGGTGCAGAGTATAACAAACAAAACTGTATAAACACAAAAGGAAAGAGCTTAACTAGGAAACACGTAGCTTATGGAACCTTCCTCCCCATTTGTGAGGCAGGAATGAAGACGTTAAATGACAACAAAAAGGGGTGTCCTATTAGTGCCGGCCTCATGGGGGCAAGCATTGGGCACAGGCTGGGGCTCCCCCAGAACCCTGACCCCCACCCTGGGGCCTGAATGTGTAGGTGCCTCTCATCACCAGGGCTACAGGCGCCCTGCCCATGGTGCAGAGACCCAGCAAGGACAGGGAGGCCGCACATCGGCCTGGAGTGGGTTGTGGCCAGGCCCAGGAAGAAGACGAGGCCTCTGCCTTCAGAGCAGGGATGGAGACAGACACACACATCTCCTCTGGCGTGGGAGAGACAACCAGGGCAGCTCGTGAGGACCCGGGTGCACTATGAACAGCTGCCCTGCCCCCTGCCCCACTGATAGCACCTTGAAACCTTCAAACATGGCCTCCTTCTCAGGGCCTGCCCTTGGGGTTCACCCAGTCGCAGGGACTCTTGGACTGCAGTCCCCGGCATCTGGCGCTGCGGGAGCCAGCCCGTCTGCCCACCTGGGGCCGAGCCCCCAGCCCCTCATGGCCCAGCAGCTTCTGGGGATATGTCCTCTCCTGAATTCAGGGACCTCAAGGCATCTGGTAGAGCTCAGGGATCCCTGTGCCTAACGGCAGGGTGGTGGGTGAGAAAGCAAACGCCTGGGGTCCAGCCCCTGCCTGCCCCACTGCACACGGTACAAAGTTGGGTCTGCAGCCTTCACAGTTCGCCACTCCCCCCACAACACACTCGTGGGCATCCACACTCAAGCCCTGCCTCAGTGTCCACAGCCCTCAGACGGGATCCACGACTCCTTCCAGGGAGGCTAACACCCCAACTTTTCCCCACAGCCTCCAGGATGAGGGAGCAAGTTAGGGGGCACAGGGGAAGCTGAGATGAGCCACTGAAGCTGACCCAGGCTTGCCTGGCCAACGCCCTCCGGCTCAGGCCTCAGGCGAGTGACCCTCACACCTGCTCCCAGGCCCTCCCTCCCTGCTGTACCTGCCGCCTCCAGCACCCCCCTCACCTGGAGGGTGTGCTGCAAATAGTTTGCTCTTTTCTTTTTCCTTCACTTCCAAGAAAAAAAAAGAAAGAAAGAAAGAAAGAAAAGAAAAGGCAAAGGCTTCAAGGAGTCACTGAAAGGGGGGGCACTTGGGAGTGAGGTTCCCCTCCACCCCCACACAGGGGGCCATCAGCCTGCACACCCCCATGGTCAGGGGCCTCAAGCGGCACAGGTCCAGCCACGTCTGGAGGTGGAGGTGGCCGGTATCACTGTCCGACCCCAGGCAGGAGGGGCGGGCCGGGGTCCCTCCCAGAGGCGGCCCCGGGGCTCCAGACCCCGCGTGTGCGCTCCCGCAGTCAGTTGTTGGCGCTCATCCTCCCGCCGGGAGTGGCAGTGGTAGAGAAGAGTGGAGGTGGGGGCGGCAGGTGGGGCGGGGGAGGCAGGGTCTGGGGCAGCCCCGGGAGCAGGGGCAGCGTGTGCGCGGGAGGCTGGGCCTGGGCCAGGCCAGGGCCGGAAGGGGGGCCGTCGCCGGCCAGGGGGTGACTGACGCGGAAGCATTTCTCCTTGTGCGCCTTGAGCATGTTGGAGAAGCGGAAGCGCTGGCCGCAGACATCGCAGGGGTACGGCTTCTCGCCAGTGTGTGTGCGCCGGTGCCGCTTCATGTTGGGGCGGCTGGTGAAGCTCTTGCCACAGATCTCACAGATGTACGGCTTCTCCCCTGGGCGTTGGCAGGGGCAGAGGAGCGTCACCGAGAAGTCGGCGCACCCTGGCACCCGCAGGGCCTCCCTGCCCGGGGAGAGGCGCGGAGGATGGCGCTGAGGCCCCGAGAGAAGGGTGAACGGAGGCCCGGAGTGGAGAAGGGGCGCGGCTGGGGCCATCGCAGGCAGGCATCCTGGGGCAGAACTGGGGAGCGGGGCGGGGGGAGCCCCCCCCCCGTGCAGCCTTGCACGCCGCCCCCACCCCGCCGTCGCGAGGCGCGCGTACCTGTGTGGGTCTTCATGTGCTCATCGAAGTACTGCTTCATGTTGAAGTCCTTGCCGCACCACTGGCACATGAACTGCTTGTGGCCGATGTGGATGCTCATGTGGGAGCGCAGCTGGTACTTGTACTGGAAGCGCTCGTTGCAGTTCTGCGGGTGGGGGGAGGGTGAGGCCCAGGCGCAAGGTGGGGAGCAGCAAGGTGGGGAGCAGCTGCGGGGACCTCGGGGCCCAGGGCGGACACACACGGGGAAGGCCTCCCGGGGCAGGGGGTGCAGGGGCAGAGAAGGGGTTAAGGGCCGCCAGGGCCCAGGCCCGGAGGGAAGGCAGGAAGTGGGAAAAGGCCACAGAATGGAGGGAGTCGTCCTGCATAAGGCCAAGGACCTCCATCCTTGCTCCTTGTTGGAATACCGTCCGGCTTCCACACCCCCCCCCCCCGCAACCTACACACACACACACACACACACACACACACCCGCAGCCTGCAACTCTTTCGCTGCTCTGCCTGAGATGTGCCTCTCTGGACCTCTCCAGACAGTCTGTCCCCTGCCTAGTGGCAGCCCAAGGGCAGGGCCCACCTTGACTGTGTGCGGGTTGGGTCAGGGAGGGGTGGCTGAGGGTGGGGGTGGGAGGGGGGCAAGTGGGCAGCAGTGGGGTCAGAACGCTGTGGGAGGTGGGCCAGGGGGGGCCACCCCTCTTTCTGAATCCTGGACTCCACTGCCCCCAACTCCCTGGTTATGAAACAGCTGCTGCTCCTGACCCCTGCGGGTTCAGGGTGGCCCCTGGGGCAGGTGGAGAAAGGGACTCACCTCGCACCGGAAGGGTTTCTCCCCAGAGTGCTGCAGCGAGTGCACTTTGAGAGACATGCTTCGTTTGAAGGACTTCCCACAGGTCTCGCAGGTGAAGGGCATGTCCTTGGTGTGGGCTGTGGGGCAGGCCATTATGTCTCAGGGCGACCTCCAAGGCTGCTCCTAGGGGATCCCTGCCTGCCCACCTCCCATACTGGGCCTCCTGGGAGGCCCCTCTGCTTCACGGTCTGCCTCAGAGCCTCGGTCTAGCACCTGGGGCTGACTTTGGGGCAAGGACCCCAAGCAGTACTGGCTTCGGCTCAGACCCTGGTCCTGCCACTGGCTCTCTGCACTGCCTCTGTGCACACCTCAGAGTGTCCTTCTATGGAGAGAGGCCAGGAGTGGTACTGAACCTCAAAGGTGGGCTTTACAGGGGATGACACTGGTCAGTCCAGAGGGAATAGCTGTGTTCTCCCCCAAAACCACGGACAGATGAGGACAAACTCTTCAAGGAAGATCTTCGAGGAAGTGACTGGGGCCAGAGAGTTCCCCTTACAGCTCATTGCTGGGGAAGCTGAGCCCAGGAAGACCACCGGTCCTGGGCTATGCAACATGCTCCTGGCCTGGACCTCCACCCCAGGGTCCCAGCTCCCAGGAGGCTAGAGAAAGGGGTAAGACCTGGCCCGGGGCCACACCTCTCTTGAGCCCCAGACCTGAAGCTGGCAAAGAAAGGAGGGCCACTCGAACACCAGACTGCCAGTCAGGCCCTCCTAGAGGGGAGGGACGGCCATCCCAAGACGGAGGAGGAGCCCAGCACACATTTGTGGGGGCCTCCTCATTCAGAGGAGCCTGAAGGCCTGTAAGGGCCATAAGGTGAGAAAAAAATGAGAGGCACAGTTGTCATCAAACTGAGACAGGGCCTGTGTCAGCCCATATGGCATTCTGTGTAATTTAGGAAAAGGTACTTCTTTCCCTGGTGGCCAAAACCCCATGCTAAGATGCATAGTCTGGTTAGCAGTGTGCCAGCTGGATTCTGGGCGCCCCCTTCCATCTTGTCCAAGAACACTTGCTCAGTGTCCAGCCTGCCCAACCGTACATGGTAGCCCCGACCTCTCAGCCTATCCAGGTCACACCTGCCACTGCAACAAGTCTTCCCAGGCTTCCCAGTTGAGAGGGGCCTCCTCACATCTTCACGCTGCCCTGGGATGAGAAGTCCTTCCCAGCACAACCAGCAGCTGGCCCAGCTCTGACCCCAGATCCCATTCCCTCCCGGGGCCAGACTTACCAACCATGTGCTTGCGCACGTGGGCCATGGTGTAGAACTTCTTCTCGCAGATCTCACATGAGAACTTCTTCTCTGCATAGCCATGCACAATCTTGTTGTGCTCGTGGAGAGACCAGAGCTTTTTAAAAGCTTTGCCACACGTCACACACTGCAAAGGGAGAGAATGTTAGGCCCTGGGTCCTGCGTCAGGGCTGTGTGCCCTGGGACAATCTGCCCCTCTCTGGACCTCAGTTTCTGCACGTGGACTGTGCTGGAGGGAGAGCCCTCGATGTCCAGCAGCCCGCCAAATCTGACATTCTGGGAGTTGGGGATGGTAACTCCCTAAAAAGATGCCCACTTACCCTGGGCTGCGGCCTGGGGCCTTTCCTTACCCTTGAGCTGGACTCGGGTCAGGGACTCCCTATACAGGAAGCCCTGACTCCGTGCTCATTTCAACAAGGCACCTGTCTACGAGGGGAAACACATAACTGTCCGAAGGGCCACGATGTGTGAGGAGGCTGCACACAGTGCATGGAAAAGCCCTTCTCAGATCCCATGTCTGGCCTCTTCCCTGCCGGGACCTATGCCCCGACACCCTGGAGATCCCGAAGGAGAGAGGGGCCAAAGCGCTGGCTGGGGTGGGGAGCTGCAGGAGTCCCGGGTCCCATGAGGAAATGGGATGGCAGTGGGAACCCCAGGGGCCATGCTCCCCTCCTCCTCTTGTCCTCCCCATCCCCACAGGAGACACTTCCAGAGGGTTGGAGCAGGTCAGGACTGGGCCAGAACTGGACTCGGGTCAAGGTGCCCAGGTCAGAAGAGGCACATGCAGCTTTCCCCTCCGAAAGGAAGGTTCGGGTGTGTGCAGTGGAGAGACAAAGGGCAGCCTAGTGGGCAGGCAAGTGGGAACAGGTGCAGGAGGGCGGGGCAGGAGACCAGGTAGCCCTCCAGGTAACACTTTCTCCATAGGGCACTGCAATTAGCAATTAGCTCAGGCAATTAGCACTCGCCTACCTGCTGCCCCCACAACCCCCTCGTGGCCAGAAGGGATTAAAAAGCAGCCTGGCGGGCCCTGTGCTGCCTGCACCCTGGGAGGCAGAGCTGGCGCACACTCAGGCCGATGAGGCCTGGCAGCCAGCCCAGCCCCCCTGCTTGGCCCCGGCAGCCCCTGCTCTTCCCAAATTTCTCATCCAATCCCTCTTCCCAAGCCCAGGCCAGCTGGCATCTCCAAAGAGCTGACAGCAGGGGCTTCCTCCTCTGGGCCTCCCCCTTGCTCTATTCAGCCTCTGTGCAAGTGGAAATGGCGCCCCCTCTGGGCAAACCCTGCCCCTCCTCCTCTGGGCTCCTGTGCAGAGCCCAGCCTGAGAAACTATGCATGGTGGCCCTGATGGCCTTCCAGCAGCCTTAGGATTTACTAAAACACAGGATCACCCCTCCTTAGAGCTGGCTATCCATCAGCCTAAAGTACTCAGACAAATCCCTCCTCTCATCCTCCCCTCTGCCCCTCTGGCCAAGGGTACTGTTTGTTCCTGTCTGATCTGCACATGTCTCCATGTGCCAAAGCCCTGGTCTAGCTGCCTCCTCCAGGAAGCCCTCCTTGGTGTTCTCCCCTGAGTGCCCACCACCCTGGGCCTGGGTTGGCCCCATGGGCCAGGGGTAAGTGTGTCTGGGCACGGCAGGCCGCAGGACCCTGGGGATGCGGCCTGGGGGGCCAGCCTTCAGCCCTCCAGCCCAGCCCTGCCCCACCCGCCCTAGGAGGAACCCCCCAGGCCCACCTGGATGTTGCGTTCACAGTCTGTCTGCCGGTGCAGTAGCAGCTCGCTCTCCAGCAGGAAGCGCTTGCCACACTGGTCGCAGATCTGCATGCGGCTATGGGTCACGTTCATGTGCTTCTCCAGGTACCAGCGGTTGTTGAAGACTCGAGGGCACTTCTGACACGGGTGGTGCTGCTTCTCTTCCAGCTTCACCTTGGCCCCCAGCCCGTCAGTGGCCTGTGGCCCTCGGGCCGCTGCAGAGGCTCCCCCTGGAGCAGGCTTGGGCCTCTTCCCACCCCTCGGCCTGGCCTCCTCGGGCTCAGGGGGACCTCGGCGTCGGGCGTTCTCTCGAGACCGCGTGGCCATGCGGCTGTGGGGAGGGGGCTCTGCCCTGCTGCCCCGCCGCCCTGCGGGCCCCTGCCTGCTCCCCGCCTCCCCCCCTTCTTCCTCCTCTTCCTCCTCCTCTGAGCTCTCTTGATCCTGCTCACTGTGCCCTTCCTCTTCCTCCTCCTCTTCCTCCTCTGGCTCACTGTGCCCTTCCTCCTCCTCTTCTTCCTCCTCTCCCTGACTGCCACCCTCCTCTTCCTCCTCTTCCTCTTCCTCCCCTCCACTGCCACCACCCTCCTCTTCCTCCTCCTCTTCCTCCTCCTCCTCCTCCTCTTCCTCCTCCTCGTCCTCTGAGTGTCTCTGCAGCCCGTCCTCCCGGCCCAGTACCATGGTGGCCGGGCCTGTGGTGGAGCCTGGCTTGCCCTCAGGCCCTGTAGACACGTGCAGAGTCTGGTTGTTGAGGTTCACCTCCACGATGATCTGGGACTGCTCCCGGCGGCTGTAGGTGCCGGAACCCCCAAGCTCTTCCTCCAGCCCCTCCCCCCCCTCCAGCTTGCAGAGGCTGCCCGGGGGCCCACCGGCCTCCTCGGCACCACCCTCCTTCTCCTCCTTGAAGAAGGGCTGAGCCGGCCCGATGGCGGCAGGCACCGGGCCCCCCGCAGTCCCGGCCCCGTCCTCGACACGCACGGAGTAGGGGTCGGGGCCCTCACGGGCATAGATCTTGGGCAGGCCCGGGGCGTCTGCCTCCTGCTTGATGTCGCAGTAGTAGGGGGGTGCGGCCGGGGTGCAGCCCCCGGTGGCCGGTGGGGCCAGGGCCACGGCGCTGGGGCCCGGGGGGCCCAGGGAGCGGGCGTCCAGCAGCTCCTGGCAGGACGCGGCGATGTCGGCCATCTGCAGCAACGAGGCGGCACTGAGCACCTCGTGCACGTTGGCCGCGTTGACCAGCAGCTTGGAGGTGTAGATGAAGTTGAGGATCTGCTGCAGGCCGCCGGGGGCCAGCGCCTCCAGGGACAGCTCCACGCGCTGCAGCTGCTTGTTCTGGGTGAAGAGCGAGTGGAAGAACTGGCTGTAGGCAGCCAGCACGCCCTTGTGTGCCGGGAAGACGCTGCGCTGGGGGACCAGCACCAGGTCCACGTCGCAGAGGTCGGGCTGGAAGAGGCGCTGCTCGTTCAGGCGGCCCATCAAGCAGGCAAAGTGCAGGGCCACGTCCTCCACCAGCGAGAACTCGGCCGCCGGTGAGTCTGTCGTCTTCTCAACCAGCAACTGCGAGGGGCGGAGGGGGGAGCAGAGGGCACATATCAGGTCAAGGCCAGCAACCCAGGCAGTGCCCACCGTGCAGGAGGCAGCCTGCCCAGCACTCCAGTCTCCGTGTTCTAGAAAAGGAGCCGAAGCTCTGGCCAGGACGCGGGGAGCCAGGGCTTGGGCTCAAGCCAGCTGCCCCTCAGAACTCAGATTCCAATCACGACTGGCAGCTCCTGAGTGAGTTGGTTAACTTTTCTGGGCGTCCAGCTCTTCCCTGTGAGACAGGAAGTCCTCCTGGGCAGGGAAAGGAAAGAGAAGGAAAGAGGAAGGAACAGGGACGAGGGTCACTGGCATCCCGGAGTGCGTGGGACTTAGGGACTTTCCATGCTAACACTGGGCCAGTCCGGGCAAACTGGGGCAAGGGGGCCACCCCAGAAGCAAGCATTTCTTCAGCAGTTCCTGAGCTCTGCGGATTCTCTCCCTCACACGCACAAATAAAGCCACGCCTGCCCGACCCCAGGCCCCTCCAGAATGAAAGGCTCACTGGCTCACTGCTTGGCCTCTGGCTGCTACTGTGCCCCAGGGATAGTACCTAGGAACCCCTCACTGCTGGTGGGCCTCAAGGCCTGGGCCTAAGGCTTTCAGGGGTAGAAATTCTTGGGAAGAGATCCAGGCCCAGATTTCTTCCTGCCCTGCTGTAGGAGGCCGGTGGGATCTAGGCAGCCCTTCCTTACTGGGCCAGGCTGCTGCCCAGGGCCTTAGGCCTGGCTGTCGGCATCTCCCCCTCACACAGGGGTTCTGTGGAGGTAGAAGGACACTGCTGTGTTTTCTGTCCACCAGGCTTAGAGACAGGAGGCCCCCAAGGCCTGCCCTAGACCCTCTTCCCTCTAGGCCCCCAGAGCCCAGGTCAGGTGTGGTCCAGGCACAGAGGCTCGGAGATGGCCCCATCTTGGAAGCTGCACTACCTGGGGACTTTGGAGCCCCAGAGAGGCCCTCAAAGTCTGATGGGTCAGATTATCAGGCTCCTGAGCCACAACCAGCCCCTGTGAATTGTCCAGAATAAGGGCTGGATTAATCATTCCTGGGTCCTCCACAGCAGCTTTCCCAAAAGATGGCCAGCACTGAGAAGCAGGCTGCCCACTCCCTTGCCCAGGTCCAGGGCAGAGGTTTTCAGTTACCGTCTATGGATCACTTGCCTGGTTGGACTAAGCCTGCACGTTCCAGTTTCTGGCCATCCTTAGGCCCTGTCGAGCTGGGTCAGAGCCTCCTATATTTAAGGGGTACCTTGCCTCACTGCCACAGAGCCATCAGTTTTTCTCCCCCAAGCACCTCCCTGCAAGCCTGTCCATCCACGGCCCACCCCAACCCTCCATGCTAGTCCTTCCACTGGTGGGGCAGCAGTGGCTGGGCCCAGACTGGGCTGGGAGGGGGGAGGTGATATCTGGGTTCACCTTCTCAGTTGCCTGAATGAGAATCAGCCTGGGGTCTCAGGATGAACCTCAAAGAGCCTCAGGGGCAACCTGCTTCCAGATCTGTCCCTGGCCCCCCACCCCACCACTGCATACCCAGCCACGCCCGGCAGCACCCACCCAATGCTCTCCAATCCCCATCTGGCCACTCTTGACCACGGACACTACCTCCCTTGAGTTCTCCTACGCCTCCTTCCCCTCAGCCAAGAAGCCACCCATCTGCCCCCTCTGTCTCAGGACTGCCGGCCTGCCCAGGCTGGGCCAATCTAACAGGGACATGGTGCCAAGTCCCTCCCACCTCCCTCCTCTGACTCATTCTGATTCATCTTCTGGGACCAAACTCTATTGCACAGATGGGGAAACCGAGGCTCAGAATGGGAGGGTCTCACAGTGGACAGTGGCAGAGCCCCTAGACTCCCAGCTCTGCTTAAGGCCAGCCCTTCCCTGCTGGGCAGGACTGGACACCCCTCCCCATGGATGGATTTCTTGGCTTTTGATGCCTGAAAAAGAAGGAAGAGGCATCTGGGGAACCTCTGACTCAGAGGACCAGCTGTGCTTGCCGGGACCCCACCATTACCCCCGCCACCTGCAGGTCCATGAGAAGGCAGCGTGCAACCTGGGCTGTGACGGGGCCCCTAAGGGCCACTGGGGGCCAGATAGGGGCAGAAGTGGCTTGGATAAAGGCCTGTTCAAGCCAGGTCTGTTGAGGGGAGCACATCCTAGGCCACAGAGCCCCCAGTCCTCTCTGCTCTCCCATCAAAGAATGCCCCCCAGTGCCTACCTGGCACTGGAAAAAAAAAAAAAAAGGCAGTGCCTGACATTTCTGTGCGCAGATCTGGTGCCAGGGCCCCCCAATCTCAGTAGGGAAGGAGGGGTTAGCCCAGAGAATACTGGGTGCCCCAAAGACTGTGTTCCCATGCCAGAAAGCCCCAAGCCAGTGCCACTCTGCACCCTGGAGGGGCCCAAGAGTCTCCACCAGGTTTCACCCTGACTGGACTTCCTTGACGGCACACCCATGCTGCTGGAAGTCCATAACCCGTCAACTACCTCAGCAGGGCTCACCGTCCCCCCGCAACCCCGCCTGGCACCTCCCATACAAGGCCCACCAGCTGCACTGCCCCCCTGCCAGTTCCCTGAAACTGCACACATGCCTCCCTATCGTGGGGGCCAGCTGCAGCCATACACCCCACCCTCAAGTACAGCCCAGGAGGACCTGAGATGCTAGACCAGGGGAGTGGTTTGGGCTCCCACTGCCAGGGGGTTTCAAGCCCTCAAACTCTATTTGCAAGCCCATTGGGGGCGGGGGTGGGGTGGGGAGAGGCCAGGTGCCAGGGACTCCTGCCTTGACGGCTCCCCAGGGCCAGAGCCTTCTGCTTCGAAGGGGTACCCTGTCTCTGCGCCACGAAGCCCCACAGGCTCCCTAGCCTGCCCCAGTGCCTCCCTGGAGGCACTGGGATGAAACCTGGGCACCCATCTGCACCACCTCCCAAACGCCCACGCCAATCCTTACTGGCCTGCAGCCCGATGTGGGGAGGGGGGCACCCACACTGAGCAAGGGGGCATAGGTTCATGACTCCCAGGCGCCTCCTTTTGGAGAGGGGGTGTCTGTGCCAGCCTCTTCTGCACTCATGGCCCCACTCCTTTCCCAGGACACAGGCCCAGAGAGGGCAGAGGACTGGCCCAAGGTCACACAGTAGTTTGGACAGGAGCTGAGGACGTCCCGCCCCAACACACCCCGCTTGGCCCAGTCGCCCCAAATCCCCAAGCAGGGCGGCTCCAGCGCCCACGTGGCCCAAGGCCCAGGCGGGAATCCGACCTCCCCCCTCCCCCCCCATCACCCAGTCCGAGGGCGGCGCCGTCCCAGGCTCAGAGAAGCGCCCCCCTCCGCGGGTGCCGAGTAAGACCTCAGCCTCTCGCGCCCGGGCCCCCACCCCAGGAATTTAACCCCCTCCCCGCCGAGGGCCGCGCCACAGAGACGCATTCCTGGCCCGCGGGGACCCGAGAGCAGGGGCCGGGGAGACGCGGCGAGGGAGATCCCTCCAACTCCTCCGCCCGGAGCCGGCGGGCCGTGCGCTCGGGAGGGCAGAGCGGGCAGGTGGGCGGATAAGCGGGGGGACAGGCAGGGCCTTGCGTACCATGGTGCCGTGGCGCTGGGGGCTCACAGGGCCCCGCGGGATCGCGCTGCCCCCGGCGGCCGGGCCGGGGCCGCTCCATGAAGCGCCGCGCTGGGGGCCGCCCCCGCGCAGGGCCCCGCGACCATGGCCCCCGGGGGCGCGGCCGGGCGGGCGGAGGCGCAGGGCCGCGGCGAGTCCAGCCGCCGAGCAGCTGCGGCCCCAGAGCCTCGGGCGCGGCGGGCGGGGGGCGCGGGGCGCCGATTGGAGCCCGCGCGTCAGCTGGGGCCGCCGTCTGGACGCTTAAAGGGCCAGGCCGCCCTGCGTGCCGGCGGGGGGCGCGGACACGCGTGGTTTGCGCGGTTCCACCGCAGCCTGCTCTGCCTCGGGCCGCCGAGGCCCCCAGCCAGGTCTCACTGCTCCCATCCCAGCCGATGGGCCCCGGCCTCACTCTCCTGCGCCGAGCCCCCTTTCTGCCGGGAAGTTCGTCCCAGAGTCTAATCTCGGTGCCTTCCAGCTGCGCCACAGAGGCGGGGTCGGAGTAGGAGGCGGCCCTGAAATCGGGAAGCTGGGCGCGCCCACTCCCCAACCAGCTGCCGAAAGCCTTCCACCTGCTCCCCTGAGCGACCCCAAGCTGAGAGACCGAACCCCCGTACCCTAGCCTCGCTCACCACCCCCACCCTCTGGCCTGGGCCGCTTTGACCTGAGGGTGAGTCTGGGATCTCCGGCTAGCCCGGCCCCCCCACCCCTAGCCCAGGACAGCCCAGGGCTAATTTTGCTCTGTGCTGGTTGACCCATACCTACCTGGTGGCCTCCTCTGACTGCTTGCACCCGCGCTAGGGCGGGAGATACAAGAACTCAGACTACCGCAGCAGCAAGCAAGCCTTGAAGGTGGCGGGCCCAGGCAAGATGAGCGGAGTGAGGGCCAGAGGCCGGGGGCTCCACTGCACCCCTCCCCCGTGTGACCCGACCACTGCTGAGTAGCCTCCCCGCTCAGCCTCTGCTGGGGAGATGCAGCCAGGCCGGCGGATTGCTGCTCTGGCATGGACGCCAGTGGGGGCAGGGGGCGAGCCGTGCTGGCAGGAGGCTGCAAAGGAACGCTGCCAACCTGAGCAGGCGGCGGGGTGGGAACCACAGGGCGCTGGCCTGGCAGGGCCCAGGTGGTAGCTGAGCCACCAGGGTGAAGAGGGAGCCTCTGTGGCCCTCTCATGTGGCCCATGTTATCATTCCAATGCCCTCCTGTGCCCCCTACCCCACCCCAAGCTGGCTGCTGCCCCATCTCTGGTCACTCTGGTAGTGCCCTTACCCCCACGGTCCCCGCACCCCTCCGGGCACATGAGCCCATGTGCTTACACAGCAGCCCCTGCCTGGCTGCAGCAGGCGCCCCTGGGGATGCCATCTTCCTCCTGAGTGGGCAGGGACTCTGGGGCCTGCTCAGAGTCACTTGGTTCTGGTGCCAGGGGAGGAAATGGAGCAGAGGTGAAGATCCCAGGCAGGCGCCATCAGAAAGTCTGATGGTCTGCCCTGTAACATGGCAAGGGCCTCCTGACCCCAGGGCCAGGGAGAAGACATCTCAGGGGCACGGATGGGGGTGACCAAAAGAGTGCCAAGATGAAGGGGAAGAACACACAGAGCTAAATGGAGTGTTGGGAGAGCCCCTGGGGGATAAGGGTGTGGGAGGAGAGTGGGGGCACGGCTGGGGACATGCCCTCAGAAGCAGCCACTGCAGACATCCCTCACTTCTGTGGCCATGGTAAGTGCACAGACAGCCGGTCCCGCTCCCAGAGGCCTCAGGCTGAACCCAGGCCAGAGTGGCCTGCATGCCTGACCAAACTTGTCACCCCCAGTGCTGCTTTCTGCCTCGTCCTCTGTTCTAGCCGCAGTGAGCTGGGAGGTGACAGGGGAAGGATTGTGTACCCATTACTTGTACACAGTGAGGCCCAGAGCAGGACAAATCACGCAGCTGGGCACCAGTGTCAGGAGCTGGGGAAAGGAGAGTTTGGGAGAGAGTGGCCTCCCCCCGAGGGCTAGGAGGAGCCTGGCTGTGTGGACTGCTCCGGACACTCCTGGGCCCACTTCCAGCCAAGGCTTGGCAAGGGGGCGTGGCCAGCGCTACGTCACCAAGGTAGGGCTGCTGGCCTCTTTGGGATTGGCCTTGCTGCAGCAGTCAAGCCAAGGAGGGGCTGGAGGTTGGGGTGAGAAGAGCGGGAACAGGGGTCTATCTCCCTGAAGACCACAGCTGTTCCCCTCTTGCTTCTCTGGTCTCTAGCTCATCTACTAGGGGAGCCCAAGGGCAGAGGAAGCTCTGGGAGAGGCTGCTAGCACTTGGGGCCCATGAACCAGGCAGGAAGGGGCTGTTTGAAAAGCCCAGTATGGTGGGCTCAAATGGGGCCACTCAGAGTTGAGGACTGACAGTTAACATTAACTAGAGCAGAGGGAGAAAAGGGGTACTCCAGGCAGAGAACAGCACCTGCAAAGGCCAGGAGAGCGGAGACAGGATACCATCTGCAGGCAACTAGAGGCGATTTGATATGGTAGAGTCAAGGTTCTTGTCGGATGGGAGTGGCTGGCTGGATAGGGATGGCAAAATTGCTCTTGGCTTTGGAGAGGGCCTTGCCCTGGGCGCTTCACTTCAATGTTGGTCAAGGCAGGCTTTCTGGACTGGGTTATTGGGAAGGAGGATCCCAAGTCGGAATCCCAGGCCCCAAGGGTAATCCAGTTTGTGGAGACAGGTGCGGAGCTGGGTGATCCTTTGGACACTTGGGGCTGGGTGCTGGCAAGGTCAGCAAAGTCATGCCCCTGCCTTGAGAGGTCAGCTCATGGGTGTCCTCATAACTTCCTGAAGCATCTGGTTTCTGTCCCGTGTCGAGGAGAAACAGATCCAAACTGTGCTAGGGCAGTTCCCAGGCTTGCCTGGGGACACCGGATTCTCCCCTACTGAGCCTAAAAAGAATAAACAGCCCAGGGTGGGATGGGTGTGTGTGGGGGGGTGTACACATGCATGTGTGCACAGGACTCAGCCTCAGGCAGGCAGGAGGCTTGATAGCTGCTGTAGCTGCGATAGGACAGCAGAGTGGATAGTGTCCGGCAACAGAAGGGGACAACACAGCATGAAGTCAGTGGGATGGTAGGGTTCGAGCTACCCACTAGGGGCTGACTCAGGTCCCTTCAGGGTTGGAGAGCATGGAGCTCTGGGTGTGGAGCTGGGGTTGCTGCTCCTGTGTTCTGCCACCACTGAGCACCACACTAATAGGCTACAGCTGCTGGGGGGTGGGGGCCTAATTCAAACCAGCAGGTTGCCCAGTTCCCTCCTGCTGTGTAAACATCATGGCCTTGGCATTCACATTCGAGGCCTCCCCAGAAGCCTCTAGGATACTCTCCCACCCTTTTGGTTCAAGGGACCCTGGGCTCCTCAGTAGTGATTGAGCCTGGCCCTCCACATGAAACCTGTGGGCTCCTACCCTCCTCCTGGAGGCAATCCCAGGGGCCAGCATCCCTGGACCTTTGATGTATCCTTGGTTCTGAACATTTAATTCTCACTATTTCTAAGAGGGAGGCTTGGTATCCCAGATTTTCAGATGAGGAGCTGAATTATAAAGGTCAAGCAAGTTATCTAGTTACTCAATTAGGAACTGACAGAGTAGAACTTGAACCCAGGCAGTGTGGGCCTGGCTCAAATCCCTTAAGGACTGTACCATAGAATAGTTGCCAGAGAGGTCTTAATTCAAAATAAAATCAGATTAGGCCAGAGGCACTGAGATTAGTGGGGTCCTTCTCAGCCCCCTTCTCTGGGAACCTGGCCTGCTGGTAGAGATGCTGGTTGCAGGAGGACCTGGGTAACCCCCTGTAGGCCAACTCCTCACCAGACAAGCCTGGGAAGGGACAGGCACCACCGATTTCCATGTCCAGCTGTGCCAGTTGTGCACACCCTCTTTCAGGGCTTGTGGGCTTGTGAGCCAAGCAATGGGCAGTCCAAGTCCTCTTAGTACACAGAGCAGTTAAGAGGCTCAGGGTCAGGACTCCAGAGGCGGAATGTAGGTGTCTCTGCTGCAGCCCGGGTCACTCCTTTTTCACTTATTTCCTTGGGGCTCTAGGCCAGCTGAGGAGACCCAACAGTGCTCAGGCTAGCCTGTGGAGCTATGAAATGGTGGGCCCAGGGTCCCCAGGCAGAAGTACTTGGCCTCAAGACTGGCACAGCCCATGGTGGCCTGGTGATTTATAGGGGGAGGGGAAAAGGGCAAGGAAGCACTGCCTCTACCAAAACCTCTAAACAGACCAGTAGAGCCTCCTGCCCCTTTGTGTCCTGGCAGTGCGCCCTCCCCTCCCCACCCCCTACCCCCCACCCAAGGACTTCTTCCGGCCCAGGATTCCTCTCAGCTTGAGTTCCAACTCATTCTATCACAAGTCTCTCCTGGGACTTCTTTCTAGAAACCGGCCCTCTTGAGTCCAGGTTCTTCCAGCGAGTGAGGTAGGCGTGCGTGCGTGCGTGCGTGGCTTCCAAGCCTCACCTGGCCAGCTAATTTGCATCACTAGCTCATCAAGTTTCTCTGCACTAACTACAGCTTCCCCTCCCTCCCCAAGTGATGCCAAGCCGGTGTTCACGGTCACTTGTGATAGGGGCATATTTCTTGATTTCTCTTACCTCTTATTTAATGCCCAGCTAATTCAGAACAGCCAAGACCAAAGTCCTTGACACATTTCCCTCCAGCACTGCCCAGCTGATCAAAGCGGTCATTATCAAAATGATAACGTGAACAGAATCAGAATGTGAACAGAATGCCGGAGCTCACTAAAAAGGAACCTCACTTGGGGACTCCCCTACAGCAAAAAGACTGAAATTTTCTTTAAATTTTAGCGCATCTAGATTTGACTATTGTCAGGGATTCTGACTTGGGCGTCTACCGTTAATTCTGAAAATTGAAATCTCTGCAAGTCTGTGACAAGTTATGTTGTATTCACTAAGAAAATACATATTCCTCTGAGTTCTGAGGAGAAAAAAGTTAATTGTACTTGCCCTGCAAATTCTCATGTGGACACTAAAAATATCACCATGAATGCTTTCTCAAGGAGCGAGTGCCGTGTGCCCAGCGAACCGCTGTCACGGCGGGAAGGCGGAAGCTGTCCGGGGTGCGGACAGCTAAGTGTGCTATCCTGAGGCAGCAGCTCCCAGATGAGATGGGACCCGTCCCTCCTCAGCAAAGGCATCTGTAGGCAGATCACCTTAGCTGAATGACCACAAAGCCTGGGGGAAATGTGGAGTTTGCAGGGGAAGGGAGACCAAGCACCACCAACGCTTCTCTGGGTACTGAACATCCCCATCTCTGCCTGAGGTTCTCTCCAGCTCCACCTCACGCCCCACCACGAACACTCAGCCACAGGATAGAAATGAGCTGCAGAGATGAAGTCTCTCTACTGCCTGGGTCAGCAAAGAGACCCCACGGTTCCTTTTCCGCTTCAGAGAGATCTGAAGTCTGGATGAGTAAAAGAAAGATGAAACAGGCACAGATTTAGACTAAGTATATATTTTAATTTCTACAAGGTCCCCCTTTCAAGTTTTAGGAACATTTAAATGAAGTGTATACAAATTAGACATTGCCGATATGTACAAAAGTATTTTCTACAGGTTTTGAACAATACCAGCTATATCATGTTTCATTTGCAGTAAACAAGACGTTACAAAAACAGTCCAATAATACATTTTCTATTAAGAAGCACAATACACAACATAATTAAATTTTATTAAAAAATAACTTAAAATACAGAACAATCCCCTCTAGGCAGAAAAGCTATTTTTGTAGTTCATTCAGTAAACACACAATTGAATGCTGCGGCTGAAGGCTGTTCTTTTCCATGGAGGAAACAATTGAGGCTTCTAGGGCCCACCTTTTTGGGATGAAACTTCCCCGCAGTGGGCAGTTATTGTCGGGGTTAGGTGGGGTTCTAGAACAGCCTGCCCCCATCCGCACCCCCGCTTCCACCCCCATCCCAGGACCCTGCACCTATGCAGCCATTCCTGTGATTATGCTATGTTCTATGGCAGAGCTGACATGAAAATAGGGAGACTTGATCAGTGGGCTTGATCTAATCACACGAACCTTAAAATGATGAGGAAGGCAGAGGAATGGGAAGTATAATGGGCCACTGAGGGTTTGAAGATGGAGGGGAATGGTCAAGAAGAGCTCGAGCAGCCTTCAGGAGATGAGGGAGAAGCCTCTGGCTGACAACCATCAAGGAACCAAATGAACTTGGGAGCAGATTCTTCCCAAGAGTCTCCATAAAGGAATGCTGCCCTGCTGACGCTTGATCTCAGCCTCGTGAGAGAGACCCTGAGCAGAGAATCCAGCCATACTGTGCCAGACTCACAAGCTACAGAACTGTGAGCTAAGAAATGGGTGTCGTTCTAAGCTGCTAAGCATGGGGTAATTTGTTACATGGCAAGAGAAAACAAGTATTGTCCAAGGGTAACTTTTCTTAACCTAGTTAGATTTGGCAATTTCTGTTTGAGTTCTGAATGTAGTTTTTTTTTTCCACGGAGTATTACAGGCAACTTTTGGAAAACGCTTCACATGAATCACACATTGTTCTGCATTCACTAGGAAGTAGGTCTAGTTGACTTGGGTCCTTTTTTTCTAACGTATTCTTGTCTATCAACCTGGCAAACAGCTGACCATTTAACCCTGTTTATGAACCTTTTATGGGTGATGGTTTTAAAATATCCAAGGTCACCCCTCCACCCATCAAGGGCTGTCAGATCCCTCCAACTGAGGGCTCTTTCCCACTTCTCAAGTACCCCAAGCAAGGCCTGGGTAGAGTGTGCAGAGTTCCACATCAAACATCCAATATGAATTTCTTCTGCATAACTGGCTTAAACTGGCACTAAGGTGATTAAGTACACTTGGGGGAAAAACTCAAAAGATTAAACACACACACACACACACACACACACACACACACCCCAGTTTTTACAGGTCAAATCATTTTTGGAGGAACCACCCAAAGCTGAAAAAGTTGTCGTCTGTGCAGTCCTGTACCCCTCTTCCCCTGTTGTCCCGGACTTACTCATGTCTTGCAAGTGTCACTGAGTCAGAGTGGGTCACAGTAGAAAGAGGAAAAACATGCTGGTGCTTAGAACAGTTCAGCTGCTGTTGGGGCAGATCCCTCTTACTTGAAAGACTTAAAAGCCCCCCAAAATGTCTCCAGGATGGTGGCAATGAGGTTCTGGTGGTACTTAGAAGTCTATTCGTCAATCCGCTCTTCCAGAGGCACGCGTGCCAGTTGTGTGCAGCAGCCCCAAGGGGCCACATGACCCTATGTGCCAATCCAGCCTGCTCCAGGGGACCCTAGGCCACACCTGAGCTTAAGAGAGACCCTCCAGATATTTAAAGTGAATACAGCTCAGAAGAAGGAACCATGCCTGGTTACCAGCGAATTAAAAAAAAAAAAAAAAAAAAAAATCACTTCTCTCTCCTCGGAGATTCTAATGTGACGTATACTTTAAGAGGCACCAAAAGGTACCGAGCACCAAAACAGGAACTGGAACAGAATTGTTCTTTACAATCTAAACTTCTGAGAGTATGTATTACAAAGCACATAAAACATTAGGGCCTTAGAGACAGTCCAGGTATTTGTAGTTAAGGCTGATTTATTCTTCCTAACCTCACCCACCAGGCTGGAGTAGTACAGATAGATGGTGGGCTGTATGATGACCACTTTCCTGATCCTCTGAGAACAATCAAGAAGGAAGGAATGAATTAAGAACTCCAGAGCCACTGCCTCAGACTCCTGGCTACCATCAGTAACAATTCTGGGTGGTTTGTTTTTAAGAGCACATATGTATAAGACGGTGTAAGTGGTATATAAATATTTGGCCACCTTTAACAGTTCTTCACAGTTCTGTGCTTGGCAGCATATAGGCTAAAACCTGAAAAACGGGCAAAAAGAATCTGTATTCTAAGGAATACATGAGATGGAAAGAAACAATCTAAAATAATATTGCAAATTATACTTAAATTTCATGACTTCTTGATTCAAGAAAATGAAATTCATTTCCATAGTTGGCTACTGTAAAATGTGGCATAAAAATATTTTTAGGAGACATATCTGTATTTTAAATTCTGTGCACATGTAAATGGACAATAACAATTAAGAAGTGCCTATTTTTGAAACTTATTTCTAATATTGAAATAGAACAACAGACTGCCATTAAGTTTCTTAAACTTTTAAGTTACCAGATATTTACAAACAAGATATAATTTGTATCAAAAAAGGGGACATTTTCAACTATATGTGCTGCTTTCACTGGGGCTCCGGTGATGAGAGTAACTTCGGTCACTTTCACTGTCAGAGCCATAAGATCTACAACTCCTGTATAACAAAAGAAATATACAGACACCTTTTAACTTCAACCCTTTGAATTCCTCTTGAAGCTTCTTTTTTGATACAAGTGGCTTGAAAGCAATACTGATGGGGCATAGCACAGTGGGTGGATGAGTGGGGTCCTGCCAGCAGCAACAGTGCAGACTTTTCAAAGATGTTTTAAATGACAGATGGCAGTAATATCAAGGTTAAGATGAAACATCGCATCTTGGGAAATTACTTAAAATCCACTCGTGCAAATGAGAATAATTTTCCATGTTACCCAAAATGAGTATCGATATTTAATTAGATGGAGGAAGCGAGGGATAAAAAAAGGTACAAGAAGAGATTCATTAAAAATATGGAAACCAAAATGAGGACCCCAATGAGGGGTAAAGGTGGGGCAGGCATGGACAGGACCACTGGGACAGTGCATCTGGAGGACCTGGCAACGGTCACCAGTTATTTTGAAAAATATTTAAGGAGAAGGTCATTTTACTAGATGCTAGAGACATATACAGTAGACAAAACAAAGTATAGTTTCCTGGGGCTCAAGGACCGCACAGAATAGTGGACAAGACAAACAGGCCACACCGTGGGGAGGCGGGGATGATATAACTCAGGGTTATCAGTCAGGATGGCCCCCTGGGGCTGTGGGTTGCAGCCTAGACCTATAGGGTAGGTAGGTGGGGAACTGGCCATCTCAAGAGGCGTGTGTATCTCCAGGCAGAAGGAGAGGTTCTAGCACATTAAAGTAGGGAAGACAGAAAAACCCCAGCTGGAGCTGGTAGGTAGAGAGGCCTACCAGCCTCTGTGATGCTGAAGAGCCTGAACCTGCCCCTCTGGGCAGTAGGGAGCCTTTCAAGAGTTTCAAACAAGGGAGCTGTCTACATCACACTGACATTAGACAAGGATCACTGGCTATAGCTGCAATGGATAGGGGAAGGGTAAGACCAAAAGTGACCAGGAAAGGGACATTACAAAAAGTCGCCATAAAGACTATGGCAGTACCAGCCCAAATAGTTCTATAAAATGTAGTATCTATAAATATCTGTAATTTATATAAATATATTTTTACTAAAACTGATGTTATACACCTCAACCCTGCTGTTGAAGCCAATGGTGACATTTTAGTATACTTTTTTTTTAAGTTTAAAAAACTAATAAATTGGTTTAGCTCTTTTTAGCAATTGGCCCTATTTAAGGGAGTGGGACATGGTCTAGGCGGCCTTCTCTCTTTACTCCTTCCAAAAAAACTGTGTGTCCAAGGGTATGTAAATATTACAAAATCCATTTTAGATTCAAGTATTAACAATAACCAACAAACTTGACCAGCAACCCTTAATACAAAAGCCACTTCCTGTGGGTTGCTAAAATTCAAGAGAAATAAAGATTTCTGACCTCAGACGATTATGCTCTCTTCTACGAGCCGTTCGTCACCTCCCACACCAAGTACCCACAGTACCTTGCAGTGCCCTGAAGGAGAGAGACCCACCTGGATCGCCTGTTGTAACTTCTGCCTCGGTGGTAACTGTCACTCCTCTGGCTCCGGCTCCGACTCCGACTCCTGCTGTAGTAGCTGTCGTAAGTGTAGGACCTGCTTCAACAGCAACAACACACACTTAACTTCCCCATTCAAATACTCACAGGCTTCCATTTCTTTTTATGATCTCCTCAGTGTTCTCTGAGAACATGGGCACTATATGACTGTGGGAGGACACATCTGCACAGCAAGTACTGGAGACATTTAACAAGCCCCAGTGAGGCTTACCACATGCAACAGAAAAATGTTCATTTCTTTTCTGCATTGAAAAATATCACAAAGTTAACACACGGATTTAGTCCAACTGAATCTGGTGGATCTTCTTAGGCCATTATATTCAATCAATACCTGCCACTACAACTGGACATCGATTGTCACTTTGACACTAGAGTATGATGGGCCAACAGCTATCCAAAAAAGCCTCATGTAGATAGAGATGATTTCATGAAACAAATACTTGTGTTTCAATTTTTCAACAGACTACAATACTTTTTAAAAGGGAATGAAGGGTTTTATGAAATTCAGCTTTTCAATTCTGCCCCCATAGGTGGTTCCCCACCCCGTCTGTACCTGGACCGACTGTGGGGGTCGTACGAGCTGCTCCTGGATCTGCTCCTGCTGGATGTCCTGATAGGAATCACATGAGGGACAATCATTTTGTGGGTCAGGACACGTTATATCAAAAATTGAGACACTTATTTGCCATCAAGGAAAAAAAACACAATGAAATCCAGTAGCTGTATTTATTTCATTTCTTTATCAAAAGTATGTTGGATTTTTTAAAAGCATGTTGGATTTCATTCTGATTAACTTTGATTCTTCTATGAGGTGCACATAACCAAAGTCACTGGGGAGGTTCTAACTGGGCAGGCAGGGGAAGTTTGCACAGGTCAGACACCAATAGGTAAAATGAAGCTGCAACAGTAGAACATATCTGAGAGGCAAGAGAGGGTCTGAGGAAGCTGGGAGAAATACAAACCTGGGTCACCCCCCCCAACACGCTCCATTCTGTGGCCCCCTATTAACAAATCAGTCCTCCTATCCCAATCCCTAACCCAAGCTAAGAGGTGACTACAGATGTGAACGGAGGTCAAGGAAGATATACTGGAGTAGGAAGGAGGGAGAAAATGGGCAGGGCCTTTGTAAAAAAGATTTCTGCTGCTTCTCTTTCCTCACTCTGATAAGATCACATCCTGAGGATAGCCAGTGAGACTCTTGACAGTTCCTAGAAAGAAACAACTAGACGAGACAATAGGCCTGTCTGGTATTTAGCAATGACAGGATCCTTCTCAACAGCTCCCCCACTCTGCCAGTGCAGGCCTTGAAAAGCAGACAGGATGCAGACCATGGTAGGGCGGGGTTCCCACACTCACCTGTGACTTTTGTAACTGCGGTAGGAACTGCTCTGGCTTCTTGTGCGGCCTCTGCTGTACCATCCTCTGCTGCGACTTCTGGAATAGCTTCTTGATCTACAGTTAAAAGTGAAAAAATAGAATTATAAAAAATATATATAAAAAATAGAACCATGCTGTTCAAATGAATCCTAGTAGGACTGGAAGGGGAGAACACAACAAAAGGAAAGGTCATTCACAAACTCTTCACAGTGGGTTTGAAAGTGACAGCTAATGAGGGTTTAAATTGAAGAGAATCAAATAAACCAGAAAAGGCTAGTAAAGGTATATTCATTGGAGCCCTATTTGTAAGACCAGAAGAAGAAATAATGCAAAGCTCCATTAAATATAGAATGGGGGAAGGGAGAAGCACAGATATGCAGTAAAATATTCTCACATAGCAAAATGAATGAAGTACAGCTACATACATCAACATCTCTTGGAACATAATATTCAGTGAAAAATGCATAGCTTGAACACGTATGTAGGTATGTATATCTGTAAAGATTCTGTTGAAAGATATGCAAAAACACTATACAAATAGAAATACTTGTGGCAAAACTAAAGAACAACAAAACTACAACAAAAATTTACAATAATGTTTAATTCTAGGAGAGAAGAGAATGTAGAGTGGCATTGGGTAGGAACATAATCAGGATGTCAAAGCTCTATTTTTTAAAATCTAGATGACATTTTAAATTATTTATACCTAATCATTTTTTTCCAATCTATTTAATATTTAATAAAACAAGGAACTTAAGTTAAAGTACAATTCTGCCCCTCTGCATTCCCTTGGCTCCCCACCCTTCTCCTCCAACTTTCCACCTGTTGTTTAGGAGAGAACCATATCCCTATGTCTAGGCTACTTATGAAATATCTTCATAGGTTTTATTTTATTCACTATGTACTTATGTTTTAGAAGACATGATCTACTTCCAGTTTATCTGCAAGAGAATGAACACATTATGTTCTCAGAGTCTAGTCAGTTACTCGATAATTATAGAGCAGATTCTGTGAGGTAACCAAAAGATGAGTAGAAAATGGTCCCAGACTGAAGTGAATTCACAGCCTAGTAGGGGAGGCAAGGTTAGCTGCTGGTCTACTACCCATTCACAGCATAACTTAGAGCAAACTCCTCAGGCTTTCTAACCCTGTCTTCATTTATCAAGCCAAATGCCACCCACCCCAAAGGCAGCAGCAGGAAGCTAAATGAGAGTGGCCAGCAGTTCAGAACTGTCAAAAGCACGAACGGAAGGCAGATGTTAAGCAGACAGGGGGGCTAGAGTCGCTCAATAGTGCCTGCATCTAGGAATATGAACCTAGAGAGAACAGGCCAGGATTCCCCAGTTCTCTGGGCCAGCTGGGAGTCAGGGTAGGAGGATGGAGAAGAGCCCGCAACATAAGCATGGAATGGTCTGAGAGGGACGAGGAGAGCTAGCAGCAGATTCCAGAAGGACCAAAAGGACTGAAAACATGCCCTGGCACTTATATGAGGTACCTGCCCTTTTAGGAAGAGGCAGGGGAGGGAAGGTGCAGCAGACAGACTACAAGCAGCTAAAGAGTAAATGGGAGACAGGAGTAAATGGGAGACAGTTACTACAGATGGCAAGTGTTGGTTCCTATTTTTAAAGAAATCTGGGTGAGAAAGGGAAGATAAATAGGAAGGGGAAATTTCAAAGATTCTTAACTGTACTTTAGGCTCAAGTGATGAAAAGCAAGCACAGTATACTAAGGGATATGAGCAATTAAGAGATAGGTAAAACCATGAAATATTTACAAGGAAAAAAAAGGAATACAGATCACTTATTAACATATCACATCACTCATTTTTTTTAGTTTGTAAAAATTCTCATTCTCTGCACCATCCAGTCTATGCTGATGACAAAAGTTAGACCCAACTTTGAACCAAAATAAATCAATATAAAGATGATGGTTTATACCATGTTCCTCCCCGCTAACCCCTAAATAAAGATTAAACAGATGCAGGTCTTGGGCAGGTTAACTTGGCCTCTGTGGCCCCCAGCTTCCACTTGTGTAAAATGGAGAGTTATATTAATGATCTCTCAATCCTACATAATTCTGTAAATTCAGGATTTCCTTCTAAGGCATCACCGAAAGGTGGGAAAGCAGTGTCACGCCATTAGAGACAGACTTGCCAACTATCATGGAAATTCATGTCTACTGCCAGAGAGCTTTAATTAACAAGCAATAGTTTTTGACACTGAGCCCAAATTTCTTCACCTAAAACCCCCACTTCCTATGTCCTCAACTGGCTCTCTCAGTCACACAGCACAGGACTTCCCCTTACTCCCTTCCAGATATTTGGAAATAGTGATCTTGTCTCTAATTCTGATGTTCTTCCAAGTTAAACAGTAACAGACTCTTGCGGGGGAGGGGACTACATTGCTCACCGATAGGATGATGTGGAACTTCGCGATCGACTTCTTGAGTGACTGTAGGAGACAGACCTTGTTCTGTGTCTTGATTTGGTTTCCGATTTACTTCGAGATCTGCTCAGACTCCTGGACTGGCTATCCCCATCCCGACTAGGTGTCTGCTCCTCACTTGAACTCTCCTGATTCCTTGGCCTCCGGTTTAAGCGTGCCGTCTTTCTTACCTCATCAAAGAGAGACCCAGGCCGAACTTTATTTTTGCTTTTAATTTCTATCCTCAAACCTTGCGGCTTCATCTCAGGGGCCGCAGTCAGCGCCTTCACCTCCACGGCGCTGGATGTGGGGGTCACCGGGGCCGGCAGGTTCCCCACCCCTTGCAGGGGCTTCCACTTGTTATCCGGGACACCGAGCTGGCTCTTCTCAGCCCCCTCTCTCTTCACAGTGCTTTCGACAGCGCAGGCCAGGCTAGCAGGGCTGTTGTCCCGTTTCCCCACGTCCCCCATCGTTTTGCTTTCCGACGTGCTGCTTTCCTGTTTTACCTCCTCTGTCTCAGGAGGCTCCGTGTGCACATCCTGTTTTAGAACAATGTTTACGTCTGGGGCAGCCAGCCTTGAATGTCCCAGAGGGGATGCCTCCTTGGCCGGGGAGCTCCTGTCAGGAGTACAGATGTCCATGTTGTCATCTGTCTGCAGGATATCCTCCAGTCCACCAGGGACACCTTCTGCAACATGCTGAATGCTGGAGGGAGAAGCAGCAAGCTCCTCAGGACTGAAATCTGGGGGAGAAGCGCCGAGTTTGCCATCCTCTTTAGGAGGCTGATCGGTATCTGATGAAGTCATGACTGGATTACATTTACCTGAGAGGCTGCCCTCTTTGCAGGACTTCTCAGTGTGTGGAGTATTTTCTTTCATGGTTTCACTATTTTCAGAAACTTGTTTTTTCTCTTTTGGCTCCTGAGTAACTTGTTTTTCACTCATCTCCTCCTCCTCCTCCTCACCAAATTCTAGTGGAGGCTGCCAGTGAAACGCCTGTTTTCGTTTTGGAGCCTTGTGCTTTTTGTCTTTTTTCCCTTTTAATTTCTCCTTTGCTTTTTTGGTCTGTTCCCGTTTAAGATTTTCTTTTGACCCGTGTTTATGCTTCCGTGCCTTTCTTCTAGTGTTTTCTGAATTGGAATAGGACCCATCAGAATCAGAGGTTGAAGACCGCTGCTTACTTGATTTCCAAGCACCATTACCATCAGGCAGCGAGGAACCTGCTGAAGATTTCGTTGGGGGTTTGGCTTTGCTGTGAATTTCACCAAACTCTGACTCAGAATCTGATGTAGCTTCACCTTCCTCCTTATCAGAAGATGGCCGGGAAATATTCTGACTGTTTTTAGTTACATCTCGTTCAGAGTTTGACTCAGAGTCCCATTTACTCCCAGCATAATTCTTCCTTTTGGGCTTACTGCCATTTCTCAGGTGATCAGAAAGATTGTCCTTCGAGGCCCTTTTCTTTGAACGAGGGCATTCCTGTTCAGGCTTGGATTTCTCTTTATCTCTGTTTTTCTCTTGCTTACTGTGCATTTCCATTTGGACCCGCCTCTCTTTTTCCTGGGCTGACTGTGTAACCTGAATACTTGACCGTTCACTGTCTGAAGAATAATCTAAAGACGACCGGCTTTCACTGTACTTTCTCTGACTCGAACACTTGTCCCTGCTTTTCACATATTTATTGCGAAGTCTCTTCTCAGAGCTGCTGCTGTGCCTCTTATTTGAGGTGTTCTTTTTTTTCCCACTGGATCTGAATTTTCTCTTGGCTCGTCTTCCATCATCACTGCTAACAGAAGAGTATGATGAAGATCTACTACACTGTGAACGATCACTGTATTTATTTCGTGAATGAGATCTAGATGAGGCAGACCTAGATCTTGAATGTGAACTAGCTAGACTTCGTGACCTTGTGTATGATCTGGAATAAGATCTACTCCTAGAAGATCTGCTCCTTGACCTTGGTGAGCTTTCCGAACTTCTATCACTGTATTTTGAATAAGCACTCCGATCACTTTCTGAATTTTTTTCTCTTTTATGGTAGGATGATGAACTTCCAGTCTCTTTGATATTTGCTAAACTGTAAGTGCTCTGGAGGGGCAGCAAATGGGTTGTTTTAGCTTTCATTTCCTGAATTCGCTCATAAGAGGGCTTCCAGGGCTTCTGTCCAGGCTTCCACCTTGAAGGAGGGGGACTGTCACTCAATGGTATTACAGGAATATTTTCTGCCACCACTGGTTGTACTACAACGTTTTCATTTTGTGGCACTGTTGCTCGTAAAGGTTCCGTTTTAACTGGTTTATTTTCACTTATCTGAGAGGTTGTTCGTCTTGGTGATTTTGATGCTGTCCTTTGATGCCCTGACTTGGAAGTAGATCTGGACTTTGATCTACTTCGAGAATGTGATGAGGATTTTGACGGAGTCCTTGATCTTGAGCTTCCTCTAGAATAAGACTGTGAGTGAGATTTAGATCTGTAGGAGTCTCTGCTGGAATGGGTTGAAGAGCTCTGGTCATCTTTATCAGATTTAGACCAGCCCCTTTTTGATGAGTGATGAGATGATAATGAGGAAGAACGAGATCTCCTTTCTCTATCACAAGAGGATTTCATTCGTCGGGTGGAAGATTTTGAGGATTCTATGTCTGATGGTACAATAATCCTTCTCTTCTTAGTCTGCTTGTGTCTTCTGCAATGTTTCTGCTTTTTAGCTTTCTTTTTATGTTTAACCTTTTTCTCTTTCCTGCGTTTTTTATGGTGACTGTCAGAGTGTCTTGCTGTACTAAGGTCTGAATAATATCCATTATAGGACCATGATCTGGATCTCTGGGACAAGCTTCTCTCATCCCATCGGCTTGAACAGGGGTCACTTAATCTATTGAAAAGGATACAATATGCACGCAATTATTTATAAGCATGTTTTCTATGCTTTAAGTTTAAAACACATTTGTTGTCAATACAAATGCTTGACAAAAGCCTAGTTAAGAACAAAGTACTGACTCCATCAACACTTTAAGCACACGTAGAAGGATACATCAAAGGGTGATAGGCCTCATCTGAACCTCTTAATTTTAGAGATACATACTGACAACTACTGACAGATTCACTTATAAAAGTATTTTTTTAATTAAGCAAAAGACTTCAAAATTTGACAGGAAAACAGTTTTGAACCAAACCAAACCAATTCATCACCGAGAACACTGCTGACATACTGAGTTCCTTGGTTAGGATGTTCATGACCCTCTGCCTCCTGGAACAATTTCTGAGGGAGGGTCAAATCAAGTTCCCAATCTGTTGAGTCCCTCCAGATATGGGACAGCTGACTGAATTCTAAAGAGGAAGCCTCTTAAGAAGCTAGCATGGCTATTCTTTTATTTCAGCTTCACAGAGGTAATCAAGACTTTCTCTTAAGGTTTTAGTTAAATTACTTCCTACAGAAATTGAGGGAAAAGTTCATGAAAATAGATGCAGGCTTTACAATCTTAGTGGTAATGGGTTAATGTCAGGGCTCAAAATTAAGAGTTCTCTATACCACTGTGTCTAAACCACTCTCACAGAGCAGACACATTCCCTCTTAACGACATCTAACCATTCCCCTGGACACCCACAGAGAAGAGAAGGCTACTACCAGGAACAATTACAGAGGGTCCCACTGGTGTATTTTTCACTAACTATTCTGGAGCCAGCCCCATTTCTACAACAGTAACGCTGGGGGGCGTTACTGAGGGTTATGAGAAGGGTACACTTCTGAAGAACCAACAGTCTGTGGGGTCAGAAGTTAATGCACATGTTAGGTACAATTTTCCTACCTGCCAATTCATTCATCAGTGTCTAAGAGACCTGGCTAGGAAAAGAATCTGCTATATGATTGTTAAGCCCTGATTATTTCTAAAATTGTACAAGATATCTCTGAGAGATTCAGTGGTTTTATAGTTTTGTGAGGGAAGACCAAATTTTGATTTAAAAGCACCCTGAAGCCAATGAGCCCTCCTACTTAATAGCGGTCTTCCTGCCAAGTATTCCCAAATGGGAATTCTCTTTGGTCACAGTTGAACTTTTAATGAAAAGTCCAGAAGTCAGTCTCTGGCCTCTTAACACTTAAAATATAGTAGACACAGGATTTTGCTCATACTCAAAGCTCTTACTTATCTCCTTTACTCCATTTTTCTCCACTAGGTGGTCTGTATGCTCTTAATCTCTGCATTTCTTCTTTCCAGTGAGGAGGAGTTTCACTGCTATCATCATCGTCTGATTCAGAACATGATCTTGACCTTGGAGGAGTGTGATAGCGCTTCAAAAACAAAGACAGGAATAACTGTTTTTAAAATACTGCTCAATTATAGTGTGCTATAGGAGAGAGTTAGGTATAAGACCCAATTCCAGATGCCATTCAAAAGCAATAATGATTAAAGTACAAAAGGATGATATGAAGTTATATCAAACATAAGACACTAAAAGACATGGGATTGGGGCGCCTGGGCGGCTCAGATGATTGAGCGTCTGCCTTTGGTTCAGGTCATGATCTCTAGGTCCTGGGATTGAGCTCCATGTCAGGCTCCCAGCTCAGCCGGAGTCTGTTTCTCCTTCTCCCTCTGCCCCTCTCCCTGATTGTGCTCTCTCTCTCAAATGAATAAATAAAATCTTTTAAAAAGGTGGGGGGGCAAAGAAAAGAGAAAGAAATGGGATTTTTTTCCTTTGAAGTCCTAAGGGTTACATTCATTAGCCTAGATTATTCAACATACTAAGATTTCTCAACACACTCACTGTTTCACATGTCATTTCATAATTAAAATGAGCAATAAACTTTAATCTAATAGCAATACCCTCATATACCTATGGAGAATACAACTAGCTCCTTCAACAGATCTTGGACTATATCTAAAATTAAAGCTAGGATTCTGCCAATACTGCTTACTTAGATAGTAATTTGAAAAAAAGAAAAGTCTTAACACACATACAATTGTGCCCCTTCCTTTAATCTTCCGTCCAGATTTTGATACAGATGGTTTCTGATCACTTACAATGGGCGTAACATCAGGAATCTTCCTGGAAAAGAAGATTGAAAAGTAAAAATAAGCAAATGCTAAGCAGTTTTCTCGATATTTAAATGCAGAATTTGTGCTCCTATAATAACAGTCATTTCATTTAGATCCAACACTTCTGTAGAATGAGACACTCTAAGTAACCTGATTTTCTAGGCACTCTTTAAATGCCAAACCTTAAAAAAAAAAAAAAAAAAAAGGTAACCACACTGGGTAGAAATGTAGGTACGATACTGTGCATCTTTTTAAGCATAGTACTACTTTTAAACAAAATCCCTTTTTATCAGTCTCTAAGTGATGTTCTAATGGAATCCTAAGATATTTCTGACTCTGATACTTAAATTGTTTTAAAAACTTTATTTTATGTTTTTAATAATTCATTTGTTTCCCCCCACTCTACAATAAGCTGCCCCTCCTTCAGTGCTCTGAATCTGCTGCCTTATGGTAATTCTAAGACTATAGACTTGGTGGCAGCTATCGTTCCCCATGAGTGAGAAGTCTTCATACCTCAAGTTTTTCCCTGTTACCAGCATGATGGATAGCTCTTACTGAGTACTTACTATGTGGCAGACACTACGTTAGGAAGCATTTTAAACATAATTGAGTCAAACATGTATAATACAATACTGGCCATTTTAGCTAATTTTAAGTGTACAGTTCAGTGTATTAATTTATTACACTGATGTTGTGCAACCATACTACTATCTTTCTTAAACTTTTTCACTAACCCAGACCCCAACCCCCCCCCCCCATTAAGAATACCTCGCCACCCCCCCAAACTCTCTCAGCCTCTGGTAATCTCTCATTTATGGCCAAATAACATTCCATTGTATGTACACAACACATTTTGTTTATCCAACCATCTGCTGGTGACTTGGGATTGCTTTCTTTTTGCTACTGTGAATATACTGCAATGAGCACTGACATACAAGTATCTGATTTTCTATTTTCAATTCTTTTGAATATATACCTAGCCATGGAATTGCATGGTTACATGGTTAAATCTATGTTTAACTTTCTGAGGAACAACCAAACTATTTTCCACAACGTCTGAATAATTTTAGACTCCTGCCACCAATGTATAAGGATTCCAATTTCTCCATATCCTTGCTGACACTAGTTTTTTTTGGGTTTTGTTTTAAAACCCAAAAGTTATAGCCATCCTGCCAGGTGAGTATTATCTCACTGTGGGTTTGATTTGTATTTCCCTAATGACTAATGATGTTAAGCACCTTTTCATGTGTTTACTGGCCATTTGTATGAAATGTCTATTCAAATGCTGTGCCTATTTTTTTTTTTAAAGGATTTTATTTATTTGGCAGAGAGAGGTCACAAGTAGGCAGAGAGGCAGGCAGAGGGAGAGGGGGAAGCAGGCTCCCCGCCGAGCAGAGAGCCCGATGCAGCGCTAGATCCCAGGACCCTGAGATCATGACCTGAGCCGAAGGCAGAGGCTCAACCCACTGAGCCACGCAGGCGCCCCTGCTGTGCCTATTTTTTTAACTGAGTTGTCTTTTTATTATTGTTGTCCATGCTTTTGGTGTCAAATATAAGAATTCATTGCCAAACCCAAGGTCATAAACATTTACTTCTATGCTTTCTAAGAGTTTTATAGTTTTAGTTCTTATATTCAGGTCATGGACCCATTTTAATTTTTGTATATTATGTGAAGTAGGGTCCAGTGTTACTCTGTTGCATGTGGAAATCCAGTTGTTCCGGCACCATTTATTGAACAGACTTCTTTCTCAACTGAATGGACTTTGCAGTCTTTTCTAAAATCAACTGGCCATACATACTGCTACATGTTTATTTCTGGACTCTCAAATCTATCCCATTGGTCTATATATCTATCTTTATGCCAGTACCGTACTATTTTGATGATTGTAGCTATGTGTTAAGTTTTGACATCAGAAGGTATGAGTGCTCCAACTTTGTCTTTCTTTTTTCTTTTTCCAAGATTTTGTCTATTTATTTGAAAGAGAGAGAAAGAGAGAGCATAAGAGGGGAGGTCAGAGGGAGGAGAAGCAGATTCCCCATGGAGCCAGAAACCCAATGCGAGACTCAATCCCAGGACTCCAGGATCATGACCTGAGCTGAAGGCAGTTGCTTAACCAACTGAGCCACCCAGGTGCTCAACTTTGTCTTTCTTTTTCAAGATTGTTTTGGCGATTTGGGGCCCCCTACAATTCCATATGATCTGATACTGACTTTTCCATTTCTGCAAAAAGGCTGTTGAAATTTGACAGTGATTGCATTGAATCCAAAGCTTGCTGTACTGACATATTAACAATATCAAGTCTTCCAAACCATGAACATGTGACATCTTTCCATTTATTTAGGTCTAAATATTTTGTAATTTTCACTGTATAAGTCTTTTACCTCTTTTAATTTATTCCTAAGTGTTTTATTCTTTTAGCTGTTGTTTTATTTTTTTTTTTAAGATTTTATTTATTTGACAGACAGAGATCACAAGCAGGCAGAGAGGCAGGCAGAGAGAGAGGAGGAAGCAGGCTCCCTGCTGAGCAGTGAGCCTGATGTGGGGCTCGATCCCAGAACCCTGGGATCATGACCTGAGCCGAAGTCAGAGGCCTTAACCCACTGAGCCACCCAGATGCCCCTAGCTGTTGTTTTAAATAGAACTGCTTTCTTAATTTCCCTTTCAGACTCTTCATTGTTAACATTTAGTTAATAAGCACTTGAAAGACATTAACTCACTGAATTCTCATAACAACACTGTGAGGTAGGTACTATTAGCATCTTCATTTGAAAGAGAGAATTTTAAGAGGTTACAAATCTTGCCCTAAGTCACATAAAGAAATACAACTTGACTCTTAAAGCCAATAGGGTTTTCTTTTCTTTTCTTTTCTTTTTTTTTTTTTTTTGCCCTGATTCATAATTTAATGGCTGTGCAGGCCTTGGTCTCTTATTTCTGCTTCTCGCGGGCCCACTGCTCTGGGGTCAGAGTTTTCTGCTCAAAGGCATGAATGTGCAGAAGCTCTTCAGCTAGGCATGTGTTCACCAGCCGGTGTCTCTGAAGCAGTGACTTCCCCACGAACTTCGCGGACAAGTTCGGAGGGGAAGCTGGACACGCAACGGTTGGGAGTCGTGTCTTTGACTTCAATATGCTCTGTCTCCAGGTCCCGCTGCAGCTTTTCCCGGAGGCATTCAGCGCTGAGTTCCATTGTGGCAGCCCAGAAGGGGCGACAGCCCAGCCGGGATGGAACCCCAGCTCTGACCCAGCCACACTGCTTCAGCCCTTCCAATAGGGTTTTCTAAGACTCTAGGAATCAGGCTCCAGATAAACATACAAAAAAAGTACAATTCTTCTACAGAAGAATCTTAACTACAAAGTATACATATAGTTTTTTCAGTCATTTCATGACATTACTTAATTCTCACAGTGAGATAAGCTGGTACTTTTGGTAGGCAACTGTTAACCCCATTTTCCTCATGAAGAAAAAGGACTGAACTCACTTCCATGTGTTCAGCAAAAATTAACATTTACCTGGGAACTTTTTAGGTACTGATCCAATGCTATAACCCTCTACCTTCTCCCCAGAACATTCTAATTTTATTTGCTGTATGGCCCAGAAGTTGGTATTTTCGAAAGCCTGCAAATTATTCTAAAGTACCGCTAAGGTCAAGAACAAACAAACTGCAGTCAAGTGCGGAACCCAAATTCCACTAAGCAAATTACAAATGATACGAGCTTAACTGCTGGTAAATTCGGCAAGGTGACAAGTTCACTATGGCTGACGGCCCCTGCTTCTTATCCTTACATATGCTGAGTTCTTGAAGCACACTTAATTACAGCTCCCAAACAACTGATCAAAATCTCAAAGATCCTAATAAAATACATCAATTGTGCTATCTTTGTATGACACAACAACCAGCCAATTATAATTTAAAATAATTCTGCACAAAATAACTTCCAAAAGAACATTATTATGTGACCAAAGAAGAGTAACAACCGAACAAAATTATCAGCACTTTTCAATCACAAATGCAATCACCTGTTTACCACTACCAGGTAAGAGAGGTGAGCCAACTTTTTCTGAAAAGGATCCAAGAGTAGTAAGTATTTTAGGATTTGTAGGCCAAGAAGAAAATTAAGGCCACTAGATAGGTACTTAGATAACAAGAAAACAAATTTTCACTGATGTTTTATCAGTAAAATTTGAAACATGACACCTGAGTATCATTTCTTTGTACTAAAGATCCAATGAGAGGAATTAAGTTCTTTTGCAGGGGGTGAATAACATTTCACTTAAGTAGGATTCACAATGCTCCCTATCAAAAGAGATAATGCTGTTCATACGGTAATGCTGATCTGTAATGAGACTATATGTATTTTATCTTTAAAAATATCTTTTCAGGGGCGCCTGGGTGGCTCAGTGGATTAAGCCTCTGCCTTCGGCTCAGGTCATGATCCTGGGATTGAGCCCCCCATCAGGCTCTCTGCTGAGCAGGGAGCCGGCTGCTGCTTCTCTCTCTGCCTGCTCCTCTGCCTAGATCTCTGTGAAATAAATAAATAAAATCTTTAAAAAATAAATAAAATAAAATAAAAGTAAATAAAATAAAAATATATTTTCACATACAAGTGTTATACACGTAGTACTTGGAATTCTGGAGAGTGGTAATGGCGTCACTGTGAGGCCTAGTGCACACAGCAGCAGTATAAAGCAACGGGGCGCCACCTACAAACTCCGCTATAGCTCCACAAGTCTGCCGCTGCGGCACAGAAACAGCCCTTGTCTATTTTCTTACACGGAACAAATGGATGTTCCAGTAAAACTTTATTTATGCACACTGAAATCTGAGTTTCATTCAACTTCCACACTTCACAAAATACTACTCTCCTTTTTATTTTTTCTACAAACATTCAATCATGTAAAAACCATTTTTTTTAACCTCACAGGCTGTACAGGTAATAGACCAAATCCGGCCCAGGGATAACACCCACCATCTGACAGAGAAACTGACCTTTCAAGTTCCCTGACTTTTGAAAGCCAAACAGATTTGACCAATGAACTTGGTGTCTTGTATTTTGAGAAAGGAGAGTCCCACTAAAATTTATTAACAAGCCAGAATTTGAAATGAAGACATCAGCATGTTAAGCTTTTAATTCAAAGATACATCTCATTTTCTAACAGCTTTTTAATATGAGACAATATTAGGATTTAAAATGTTTAATGAACTAAATGATAACCTTATGTGGAAACCTGACTGTAAACAAAGACATGTGCATCACTTCTAAGCCTCCAACAGAACTACTCATAGGGAACTTATCAATGATATGCCACATTATGGTACTTTTATTCAAACAACATTTTTTTTAATAATTCTAAACTTGAGGTAACACACAAAATACACTACATAGTATTTTTTGAGACCAAATCTAAAGCTATACATTATCTGTCCAATGCAGAGAAGTTACAACTTTGCAAGTCAGCAAGAGAGTCACATATTTATGATACTAAATTGTATCCCCAAACACTATGCAATTAATTTAACACTATTCGAATTGGACCACGTTTTATCATTCAACTGAATCCAAACAGTTCAACTGACCCTCTGTTCTAACAACCTAATCTCACCTTTAATGAAAAGCCAAGGAAAAAAAAGTTAGTAATGAAGTCTTTCCAGAGCTCCAGTAAAAACTTCTCCCCTGGTCAACTTGCCTGCCCAACCCCCTTTCCCTACTAGTAGAATGAGAATTCTGCAAGATCAGATACATGTCATTCATTAACCTAGCATCTCCCACAGTACCATTCAAAGTGCTTTGATTATAGGTCATGTTCAATAAATGAGTGTGGAACTGCAACGAGCTGATGGAATTATCATTCACAGAATGAAAACACTGTGGTTAATCACCCTACTTACGGTTCAGGTTCCACCGTGACAAGAGGCATGTCTCTTCTCAGTAAAAATCGGTTCTCAGGAACTGGAGGAATCTCCTCTGGGCGGACCACAGGCTTCTCCCTTTTAGCATTTGAATCAACTGACCTTTTTTCATTGGTATAACTCCTCTCAGAGTGACTTGGAGAGAACAAAGCATGTCACCAATCAAAAAGTGCTATGTTTGCATTTCACAATAGTATTAAAGAATATTATGTAATATTAATAGCAATAAAATAAATTTGATAATTACATATCTCACTCAAAAGGTCTGTACAGTTTTCACAAAGAGAACATATAAAGCATGAACACAGTACTAAAATTCTGCTATCAAATTGTCAAACAATCCTAACATTTTTCTTTTTAAAGCACAGCATGTAGAGAACGAGGATTTTTTTTTCACCTGCAAACACACAGATCTTTGATATGGAATGTCTGTGCTACCCCTAGAATAGTCAAATTTCAAATTAAAGTCCAAAAAATATTACCATTTTTCAACAACAGGTTAAAGAGCTAAGTTTACACAACTGCACATGCTTTCCCCATCAGGGTGTGTGTGTGTGTGTTTTTGCTTAAGATTCCCCTGATGTTTCACACTTACCCTTTTGGGCTCATAATGTGTTTAGTCCTTGGTTCTTCTGAACTGCTTGCTTCCTTTCGTCTCTTTTTAGAATGTTTAACTTTTGGCCGCCTCTTATGTTTCCTTCTTCTGCTTCTCTCATGTTCAATTTCACTTTCTGAAGAAGATTCTGAAGAGGAAGAGGAATTGGAAGAGGAATCCGAGTCTTCTGAATGAGTTGGTTTCTTCCTTTTTTTCTCAAAAACTTTTAAGAAATATTAACAAGACTATTAGTACTGCATTTCAGTGCCTACCTTTCAGAGTAAAACATGTGACTACCTAGTATCGTAAAACATGCTTTATCAACAGAAAACTGAAGACAAAATTTAATAAACTTTTCTTCACGTTGATAATACAATGTGCTGTTGAGATTATAAAGTAACAAAGCCCTTGCCCTCCTGAGGCCTATATTCTAGCTGGATCAGGTAAGAAAATAAGTAACTGCATAATATGACAAATGGTAAGTGCTAGGACAGAAACACAAAAAAGGCAGGGTAAAGGAAACAGGCAGAGTCAGGGGGTAATTGAAAATTACATTTGGGGCTGGCTGGGTGGCTCAGTGGGTTAAGCCTCTGCCTTCGGCTCAGGTCATGATCTCAGGGTCCTGGGATCAAGCCCGCCCCCCCGTGTATTGGGCTCTCCGCTCAGCAGGGAGCCTGCTTCTCCCCCTCTCTCTGCCTGCCTCTCTGTCTACTTGTGATCTCTGTCAAATAAATAAATAAAATCTTAAAAAAAAAAAGAAAGAAAGAAAAGAAAATTACATTCCAACAGAGACCTGAGGAAATGAGCTAAGGGGTCATGTAGATATCTGGATGGAGAGTGCTGCAGAAAGAGGGGACAGGCAACACAAAGGTCCCTGTGTGTTTGACGGTCTGTATAAAGGTCAACATGGTTGGGAAGACAATGAATGAGGGGGAAGAGGTGAGAGAAAATGCAGAGAGCAGACTGCCTTACAGACCAAGTAAAGCCGTTAGCTTTGGCTGACTGAGAAGGGAGCCCTTGGAGAAGATCACTCTGGTTGCCGTTAAAGACGGATTACAGAAGATCAAGAGTACAGCAAGGAGACCAGTAGGAATTTACTACTGCTGAGAAAAGATTATAGAAAAGAACAGAGGGGGGCACCTGGGTGGCTCAGTGGGTTAAACCTCTGCCTTCGGCTCAGGTCATGATCTCAGGGTCCTGGGATCAAGCCCCGCATCAGGCTCTCTGCTCAGTGGGGAGCCTGCTTCCCTTCCTCTCTCTCTCTGCCTGCCTCTCTGCCTACTTGTGATCTCTGTCAAATAAATAAATGAAATCTTAAAAAAAAAAAAAAAGAAAGAAAAGAAAAGAACAGAGGTAAACGAGCAGGTATGAGGCTACTGCAATCATCCAGGTCTGGAACAAGGCTGACAGCAGGGGGAAGTAAAAAGAAGGGAGATTTGATAAAATTTGTGCATGGCTGGGTAGAAGGTATGATACAGAAGCATCAGGCTATTGCTATACAACTTGTATGGTTTCCTCCACTACCAAAATCCAAGAGGTATGTTTAAGTTACAGTCTTCAACACGTTTTACTAATATCCTAGCTCCCCCCACTACCCCAAAACCCTTACCATCTTTTGTTGATTTTGTAGCAAGCACCCCACAATCAATAACTCGCACATCTGCATAAGGTCTGCTTGCAGCATCTGTTTTCAGATTTTCAATCTGTTCAATTACTTCAAAACCAGAAATAACTAATCCAAAGACGACATGAACCCTGTCATAATAAAAATTCGAGAAAGAACTGGTTTGCTGACAAGCCATAAGCAGTATTCACAACCGTTATAAATGACTGGTCTACAGACCTCAATATAAAACAAAGTGTTTGATGAATGAAACAACTGGAAGGTAAGTAGAACTTGAAATCTGCTTCATAAAAGGAACAAACAACAAAAATTACTCAAATTGGGACTCAGTTTTCTGCCTAAAACAATATCCTTTAACTATTTTATGGTAGAGTCTGAGAACAGACTGCCCTTGATACTCAGAAACTATTGCTACAGGATCACTCAAGATCATGACTAGGAGGTCTATCCATAGGCCCAGATAAAGACCCTACTCAGAGACACAATAGCTATGACTGACTAACCTGGGCTTGGCTTTGAGATTAACCCAGAGATCAAGAGCGCCCCCTTGAGGTTTATCCATGATCCAACCTGTATTGCACTGGCCACCCAAACTCCCAAAGGTAGTGAAATGTCACTCTTACCCATCCAGGTGTGGAGCAGGTTTTGTGGTACTGTGTAATAAACATCAACACAAAGAAGATGGCAAAAACCAGGTGTTCAGGTGAACAGAGCAGAAGGGTTTAAAGCACAGCATGTAGAGAACAAAGAGGTAAAGATAAAAAGATAGGGAAAAAGTTAAATGTGGAAAACATCCAAACTTAAAAACCTTTCAAACAGCAATAGCAGACATTTTACTGGTTAAAAAAAATCACTCAAGATTATAACAAATTACAAAGTTGTATTTATTTCTCCAATATGAAGACTATTCTTACACATATGTATGAAACAACTTGGAAATAGATACCATAAAAATACATTAAAATTAAAGTTACTCCCGAATCCAAAACAACAAAAGCAAAACAAACTCAAAATTTATCAAAATAATTAAAAAGAATAAAAAGCACTATTGTTTGCCCTAAGGAAAGAAAAGCGTGATCGATACCTGCACCTCGCACTTAAATGAGTTTTCCTATTTGTTATTTCTCATACTGAGTCAGTCTGCATCTTTTAGGCAGGCAGATGGAAGTAGGCCGCAGGAGTCCTGTTTTCAGAACTTCCTGTCCCTCCCACCTAAGGTGAAGCTCTGCCACTCAGAGCGACCCTGAAAGGCACTAGGGAGCGAACCTTCCCTTTGTCAACACTTCTGACAGCAAGTAATGAGGGCTAACATTATAGACACTGCATTTCTCTGGCCCAAAAATGCCCAACCTGCTTCTTCTACAATCACCAACTGGCAGACAGTCACTTTTGGGAAGCCTACAGGATACATTTGGTTAAAACATTTTGAACCAAAACTGGTTGTTTCCCATAGCATTTTCACAAATCTTCACACTACGTGAATTGCAATGAAAAAATTCAAAAGCAGATAACTAAACTCAGAAGTATATACCACAAAAACCTTAGTTTAGAGAAATAGAAGAATTTGAGAAAGGACACTGGATTATCAGGCCATGTTTAAAGCAGTCAATTGTGCTAGGAGCTCCCATATCAATTTTTATATTCATTTTAAGGCAATTCTAAGACATGTAATTCAACAAAACACAATTTTAATCTTCACAACAATGTTAAAAATCATTATTCTACAAGGAATGGTAGCATTTATACTTACGTTAAAAATATTCAGTTGTGTAAAAGCAGTATAGAAATTTTATTTTAAAAACCGTCAATTTAAGAAGTTCCAGAATTTTAAAAGTGATCTTGAGTTTTAGAACCACAAAGTCTCAAATTCTCCTTAGAAGACTGAGAAATTGTAATTCAAGCCAATAAAATAATAAAAATGAGTAAAAAACAGGCAGAAGAAAAGAAAAAAGACAAAATCTCGCAAGCAGGTGAGGAAAGGAACTAATGCTTAAATAATTAAACTAGCTTCCAGAAACTACTTTGGATAATAACTTTAAGATGGAAATGTGCTTCCCATATATAGAAAACTTTACCAAAGCATCCTTACGAGAGGAAGAAATTAGTACATATGCTAGACAGTGATTCCACTGTATGAAATGTCTAAGAGGTAAAATCTGTAAAGGTAAATGTCCTACAATGTTAAGGGACAGATTTCAAATATGTAGCAGTAAAAACAAGGAGTGGTTTATTGATTAGGCATATTCCTCCTCCTTCCTTGTTCCTTTCTCTCACAACTCTCAGATTTTGGGGGGAAAAGCCTACAGATTTTTCTAAAACACACAGAACCCAATTCAATTTGCCACACTGGCTAACAGAGGAGTCCTTTAAAAACCACCTTATGGCAAAACTCTGGAGCAAATGGTGAGATGAAAACACTCTAGTTAATGCAGTGAGGTAGCAATGTACCACTTGAGACTCGGTCTGAGGATGGAATCGTTACCTTTATGACAGATTCCAGTTTTGTTTTGAATTCGAATGACAACTGAAGACAAAAAAACTTGGGTCTTTTACTGCAACAGTGGGGAAAACAAATGAAGACAAGAACAATAATCTCAGGGACAAACTTCAGGGGACCTGCTGTGCCTGGAGTGGGATGAATAATTAAATCCATCACTCGCATCCGCAATTCAGGAGGCAGACATACGAATGTGCACTTGTATTGGGCTGGATTGCATATTAAGAATACTGAAAAGTAGCTTAACAAAGAGGCCCCTCGGGGTTCTCAGCCTACATTCCAGGAGCAGAAATAACAGTGTAAAGCAGGCATACTGGCCCTAGGCTGACACCAGACATGGATAAACAGAGGACACTGCCAAATGGGCAGGGAGAAATGATATTCCTGGTCCAAGCTATTCAATCCTACTCAACCGGACAAAAAGATCCCATCCCACCAAATCTTAATTGCACTGATCTTTCAAAACTATGTAGTGTTAAAGACCCACGCAGGGCCGACACTCAAGTAAGTTCAGACCTTAAGGCCAGAGACTACCATAAATACGTAAGTTTATACACGCTTATGAAAACATGCCTAAAGGAGAAAGAACCATAAAACATTTTAAATCATAAAAGCTTTCAATACTTTCACATTTCCTTTTTCTCCTGTCACTTAGACACTGATTTTCCAGTTTCCTCCATCCCCTGAACGTACTTTAAAAATATATGCGTAAGGATTAATTTAAAGTTTGTAAATTCTAGAAATTGATAAGTGTCACTGTTACTCCAAAAAACAATCTACATTATTATACCATTACCAAAGAAGCTTTTGGCCTTATACAGAAATTAACAGTTCTGTACTGGAATGAAATCTACACCATTATATACAATACACCCTCTTCCCTGCCCTCCCCCAGAAGAGGTGTGGAAACATGGTAGCAACAAGCCACTGAAATGAAAATATACTTCCCAGGATTAACTACGAACAATAAAACACACTTGTTTTACATGTACTGCTGCCATAAATCAAACAGAAAGTTTTTCTTAAAATGGTTCAATGCACATAACAATAGGATTAAAGAGATAAAGGCAAAGAAAGAAAAAGAGAGCCTTAGAGTAATGAGACATTACCTTTGGAGCGCACGGTGTAACACTCTTTCTGTAAATTTTACACAAAAATGGCAAGAAATAAATTGTAATACACTTTTAAGACAAGACTGAATCTATGTTTTAATATCAATATAACTTTGAAATAAAATATTTTCAAGTTTTATGCAAAGCAAGAAAGCTTTTTTAAAATGGAGGGCTCTAAATTTTCTTTCACATAGGATATGTATGTAGAGACGAACTATGCTTAAGAAAAACACTGTGGTAAAAATGGGAATCTGCTCAGAGCCTTAATATTGTTAACACTAGAGTGTGAGGAACCAAACAGTATATTTCGCTTTGCAAATCCTACAAACTAGCTAAGTCAACAAACATCTTTCTCAACAAGAGAGTAATGTATCCCAAGTACATACATGAATATAAAAATCTGAGTGCCCGGGAGGAGTTACTACCAGTGGAAAGCAAAAATTTCAATGAAAAGGACTGAGTTAAGAGAATTCAAAACAACATTTCAGGGAACTTTCTCTCCTTTTTTTAGTAATTCACTTCAAATAGTTAAAAATCTTTCATGTTTCTACATTTGAAATCTTTTCATCACACACAACAGACTACTATCAGGAATAAGTGAGCAAAGTTTGGACTATAGTTTCTGTTCAACACTTCTGTAGTTGTTAAGTCCCCGAAAATAATAATAATAATAATGCGTAACTAGAATTTTAAGGATCTTCTCAAAGGATAAAAAGGCAAGAGAGATGAAAGTATAGAAGTATTCTGTCAAATTTTGGCCGCGATACTTGCCTAATCTCTGAGTTTCCCCATTGTAAAAAAATTAAAAAAAAAAAATACACAGTCTAACTAACTTTAAATCTATTATACTTTAAACGTATCTGTTATACTCAGACCAAAATCCATGTCATATATAGTGAATAAAAATTCTTTACAAAGGTTTCAGACTATTGAATCTTGAAATACTTAAAAACAAGCTTTAATTTCTTATAGAGGATTGATACATGAATTACTGCCAAAAAGAATACAACATTTCAAATAATATGGTGTTTTCAAAAAATGTTGTAAAAAAAATAAGTGACTCCAGGTGTAAAGTAGTATGAACGTAAAGATAACCTATTTCTGTCTAATGTAGCTTTGAACATGCAATTTTTTCCTTCAACTCCTGACACTACCACATCATCATGGAAGAGGCACCAAATGATATAGAGATACACAGCTTGTGTAAGGGCCATGGAAACTAACGAAACCCTGTTACGGAGCTCTCCCTGTGTGTTCCAAAAGTCACCAAAAATTCAGCACTAATGTTAACATAATATGTAATACACATCAAACACTACTAGATACAAAACTCCTTCCAGGTTGCTAATACATATGTCACATAAACACTAAGTGATTTTAAGACTGGATGTTACAGATGACACTTGAAACTCAGAGAATCTGGTTTATGGTTAAGTTTCACCAACATCTTGTTGATGAAAAATCTTGCAATGTACACATATAGATACTACCCCCCGCCCCGCCAAAAGGAGGACAAACTAGAACCTACCAGGTTACTGACACTTACTAGCATTTATTCTCATACAGATTCATGAGTATGTGGAGGGAAAAAGCATTTCTGCCCAAATTTACTTTTGCTACCCCAAATTGCAACATAGCTTTATAAACCCCTTAACCCAAAACCACTCTTCACCTCCCCTTGCTCTGCTCTGAAACAATCAGCACTTCTCTCCCACTCAGGAAAGCAGCCATTCCCAAGTCTGGTTAGAACATATCCTAGAACTAATTTATATTTTCCTCCTATAACCCTATTTATACCTGTTAACACTTTTTGCTTAAAGTTTGACTTTTCTGCATTATCTTGTTTTCTTAAATTTTTATGATTATCATGACCACTGACAGTGGCCAACGACAGAGACTGTTCACCAAAGCTCTGCAGGTCTTTTTACTCCATGGCTGTACATAAGGTTGCACAGACCAAGTGAAGGAAGACAAATGTAACCATCACGTCAATGTTCTGTTTGCAGCTGATGAAGACTGCTGCCTAATTTAGGCAAATGAGCCTGAAGCTTCTTTGCAGAACCTTTCAGACTGATGGAAATTAGGCAATTACAACTATTTTCCTTTAGGCAAGATGATGTTTGCACACAAATCATTCCACATATTCAGAAACTGAGGATCAACCTACAAAACACCTTCTTCCTTTTACGTCCACATTTTCATACCCAAATGTTTACTTTATCTTTAAGAATGGGACAGATACTTCATAAGCCAAAAAGGAAAGACAAAACTAACTCAAGGTAAATAGCCAATAGAACTAGAACCAAGGTCTCCTGATAGCCAGAACAGTGGCTCTAACCCAAGTGATAGTTATTTATACAAAGCTATAAACCACCTAGTCGTTTTAATGACTCCTTCATGCAATTCCTTCTTTATCTTTTCAATGAATGTATAGAAAAACAATGAAAATTACAGAATTAACACAATGTTATTACTAACAGCCAAAGGAAAAGAAAAATGTTTTCAGATGTGTCATTTTATCCTAGCATTATTTATATAAGGAAAAGGTTGGACAAGATGATCTTGAAATCCTTTTCCACTCTAAGACCTCATAATTCTATAGCTTTTATTATGGTTTCTTCCTAGTGTTTGGCTTCAACAAATATATAATAAAAGGAACAAAATGACTCAATACCAAGTTAACTTGGTTACTACTTTGGTTCCAGGTCTTTGAATTCTTTCAGAAACACCTCAACATGAACAAACCATTATTTCCTCAGTTATATACGGGGACAGTGCCGTCTATCACTTCCTCCACGTTTCTTGAGCAGTACTATTTCAAAAAGAATAGTAGGACCCCCCAAAAGCAAAATCATCGTGATTAAAATAGCAGATAAAAGCAGTTACTGCAGAAATCACGAATAGCTTTATAGAAGCAAATCTGATTTTTATCATATACATAAATTGTTTCAACCAAAGAAAGCAATATATGCACAATTACATTTAATAAAAATGATGCATGCCTTAGGAAGGGGAGGTTTTAAATGTGTCAGTAATGAAGACATTACTTCATTAGTTACTGAACAAAGCACAAGAATCTTTGAGGAATATTTTGATATATATTATGACATCAAATTTCCTCCTTAGGAATTACAAAGTAGTTTATTTAGAATATAAACTACAAATACAATTTTGCCAAGGTTGTATTAAAAGTCCTTGTTAAGCCTATAAAACTAGAAATATAAAGGCAGTTCTTGGTGTTTACCACCCATTCTCACACTACCCTTTCCTGTCTGGAATGCAGAAGAGATGTTTGAGGCACCCCAGCAAGAGCTGTGGTGAGAGGGGCAAGTGCACCACCACCCATGGGCGGCCCTTGCAGCCCCAGCTTTTAGAAGGCTTAGCTGGGATGACTGGCAAAACTTGGGAGACAGTACATTATACTTTTTCACTACTTCAGCTCCAAAATGATCTGGGCTTGCAAGACAGAGATTTTCAAAGATTTTCTTTTTATGGGCCATCATCATCTCCATTTTCCCTTACTATAAAAGCAAGGAAGTATTTTGTTTAGAAAGGTGATTGTTAGTTTTATTTTATCCTTCAACCGTGGGGAACCGGTACTTTGAGCTAGCATTAAAAAAGGACATGCCACAAAAATCTCTTTAAAAAAATTAGAAAGAAAAAAAAAGGATTTTTTTTTGTATGTACAAAAACACTATTACTTTTAAGATTGTTTTTAACTACAAACTCATTTCTAGAAGTAAATTTCAAACTAAAAGTAGAAAATTTTATTTCAACACAAGTTCACAGTGATTTTAGTGCCATCTACAGTTAATTATGAAAACAAGCTTAAAACTTTTAATCCTAATTCACGGATGCTAAAATTTTCATTTGGCACTCCTTGCTAGAAACAGCAGTCCAATGTAAAATTAAACTATGTAGAAACAGCAATGGCCGCAATTTTGTTTGATACTAAGCATTTCTACAAAAGACTTAGGCAAGTACTAAATAACATAGAAACAAAATAAATTTTCTGAAGGGAGAATTTCATCATACACTGGATATTAATTAATGTATGTACCTGCACCGGTTTTTCCTCTTAACATTTGATTAAACAAACTAACTGGTATGTAACAATGGAAAGAAGCTGCTGCTACCTGATAAATTCAATGTACTCATATTAAAAAAAAGGAAATCTAAAAGAAACTTTAGAGCCCTCAGATGGTAGCTTCTTGACCAATGAATTTCATTAGTTTATCATGTTCACAGTTCAGATAAGCTTAAAAATGGAAATGGGAAACCTCAAAGAGTAAATAGCTTTATATTAAATTACTATAAAAGAAGTTTTTCAAAATATCTCCACTACTTTTTTTTGGGAGGGGGGCTTTCAGAAGGTTAAGGAAAGAAAAATACTCTAGTAGAGAAGTATTAATAACTACTGCTCTACAGGATCAAAACATGATCTAGGAACAAATGTTTTTGGTCTTCCTTTTTCCCTGCACAGCTCCAGGCACTGTCATTGTCCATCAGCTTTCCATTTTTAGGACATTCTTATGAACAGAATGCCCCTTATCTGAACTTTATCAGATCATGTTGGAAATCTATTTTGCAGACAAATTTAAAATGTGAGATTTATTTTACATGAATAATTTACTCCATTAACGACAGGGAAGCGCCATTCATATTCGTCCATTCAGAAAGATGACAAGAACTTTTTCTGGAAAACCATGAATAAAATATTTCTCCAACATATATAGTACAACTATGGAGATTTACTTCCAATCAAAAGCATTAAACTTCATGCTAGCCAATTATCTTTCCTATTTTAAATCCTGGGATTATAATAAAAATTGGTTTTACAGTAGCTTTAGATAAGAATATAACTAAAAGGGGGCACCTGGGTGGCTCAGAGGGTTATTAAGCCTCTGCCTTCAGCTCAAGTCATGGTCTCAGGGTCCTGGGATCAAGCCCCACATCAGGCTCTCTGCTCAGCAGTGAGCCTGCTTCCCCCCTTGCCTCTCTGCCTACCTCTGTGCCTACCTGTGATCTCTCTCTCTCTGTCAAATAGATAAATAAAATCTTAAAAAAAAAAAAAAAGAATATGCCAAGTAAGGTTTTGGTTGTGCCTGTATAGACATGAAAAGGTGCTTGTTTTTTTAAAAAGCAAATATAGCATTCTGAAGTTTCCTGAGTGCTAATCTCATAAATTTTGGTGGAAATGATAGCAATATTGGGTTAATTCAATTATCCATAGAGATCACAAAAGATTTAAGTTTTTTTTACAATGCTGATGCAACAGCAAAGTTATTTATCTCTGTACAGTATCAGAAAATAATGGTACCTCTCTCAAATTAGCTCAAAGAACAACAATAAGATAAAAAGCAACCACACCATGGTTTACTCAAAACAAGTGTTCTCCAGGCCAAGGGCACATCTAGTCCTAGTCTATGAACAATTTTTAAATGCTGATCAATAGTTAATGTTCCAATATAGTTTTGGTAAACTGACCCTCCAAACTTGTTAAGTCAAAGCCAATTTTTTTTCTTAAGATGACAACATACTTTGAAAATAAGGTTCATCTTCAAGTTACATCTTTTAAGTACCATCCTTCAAATGGGGGAATATATGCTGAACGCTGAGGCGGCTGTTAGAGCTTACCAATTTCTGCAATGTTAGAAATTAATAACAAAGTCCAAATTGACAGAATTCTAGCATTTAAACTTGGTTTAACTATACCATCTTTCTCATGAACAGCGCTTCTCTGTTTAAGAAAAGCTCATCTCTGAATTATGCCTACTCACATGAAAAACTGGGAACCATTGGTATGTTTCCCTCGATTTGCCATTGACAAAAGGAACGCTCTGTCATGTTTGAGAATAAAGTTTTCATCTGTTTGAAGAAAACACAAATTTGTCAGTCTCCAATTATAAGACACTTTTAAAGTGTAATTAATGTTCACAGTAATAAATAGAAAGCAAAGGATGAAATTCCTCTTCTGGTCAGTATAGATACTTGTCTGAATATTTAGAAAAAAAATTTAACTAATCAAATACAAAAGCATAAAAAGATCAAAAATACTACTTAAAGCCTTGAGGAAAAGAATATACATTTAATGTTTTATACAAACAGCCTTAGAACAGTCACTTTTAATAGTAACATACTTTTGCTAAATGGTAATGTAAACTATTAACTTTCAGAGAAAACCAGTAAAGAGATTTTAGAAAAATCTCTACAGTAAAGCTCATTTTCTTCAACTTTCCAATTATCTTGCTTAACACACGATATATGGGAGAAGTTTAATAATCTTATGTGCCTAATTTCTACATGATAAACTTATTATTCAACTGTATTGAAGCTAGACTATGAGAGCAAAAAATAAAAAGTTACATAAATTAAGTTGTAGGGTTGTACGTAAACTAAATCAAGTATACAGACTCCTAATAGATAGGATCAAAAATTATCTAAGGAGGAAAGTCCCATAAAAACAAAAACTCAAAGGGCAAAATATAATTTTAAGATACACAAGTATCTGCCACAGGGAACAACCACATTAAAGTGGCCTACAACATTAGCTTCCAATTGCTGTAAGCGGATAGAACCAGCTAATGAACCTACTTCTTACTGGTTCAAAGGAAAAACTGTTACAAAGATCACTCAAAGATGATTTTAATTCCAGCAGAAATATCTTCAAAACTAATTTAAATTTCCTTGTAACATTCATACAAACAAATTTTTCTTTAGAACAAACAGAAACATAGAAAACTTTAAAAAATGATTACCTTGGGAACAGGCTTCTGAAAAAGAGTAGTAATCCATTTTCCCCCAAAAGAAATATAAAAGACTATTATAACACTGAAGCTATCATGGCATTAAAATCTAGTAAGATTGGATCCCATTATAAATCTCTGCAACTGACTTTTCTAAGGCTTTTTGGGGCAAGTGCAATAGTTAGACTTAATGCAAATATTACTACTGTAGGAATAAAACACAATCATATAGTTCTAGTATACAAAAGAAAACATACAAACCTTTGAGAAAGTAGGAAATACCAACTTTTATTAAAAGAAATTGTTTGGTTTGGGGGGAAAAAATACAACTAGATTTTTTTTCCCTGATGTAGAACTAATAACCCATTGCGAAAAGAAAAAAGATACAGGTGCATGTATGAAACAGTATACAGAATTTTCCAAGTCTTCAAGCAATATAAGAAATCCAGCCACAACCTAACCCAGGCTGTCCATAAATTTATTAGGAAGGGTGCAAGGGAACAGAATTGGAGTTTGTGTTACTGAGCTTTGTTCTCTTACCTTTTCATTTTGCAAAAGACCACATTCTCTATAAACAAAAGAATATGTTGACAGTTTTAGGCAGGAAGATAGGAGTTTTCATGTATATAGTTGCCTAACCTCCATGCTGAAAGTCATGTTTAACCATAAAGTTAGCCTTAATTAATCTTGTCAATTACAAGTTACATATTACAGTATAATTTATCCCCAAGTTCATGCAAATAAAGTATTTTCATGCAGCATTAGTTTCATGCAAAAAGTGAACTATAAGTAAACCTCTCCTCATTAAAAGTACATGATCAAATTTGCTTTAATATCAGAACTGAAACAAAGGACCATAAAATATTAAGCCTTACCTTTAAAATATCCACCATAAATTGATTCTCCGCCTTTTCCATTACCTGCAAATAATGAGCTACATTAAATTATAATGAAAATTAAAAATATATTAATACATACAAATTACTTTTTCTGCTTTCAATTTGCTAAAGAAGCTAACACCTTGTGACTGCTATAATAAATTCTACAAATCTTCAGTTAACCTCATCTTGAAAATAAAAGTCCAAAGAAGAGCCCACTCCTATTATAATAAACACTATTAAAAATTATCTCCATAATCCATTTATTTCAAAAAGTAATCACACCAACAAAATTCAGGAAGAATAAAAATAATCCAAAAGTACTTGGCATTCATTGTAAGGGAATTCACCAACTATTTATAATATTATTATTAAAAGTACATAAAAATAAAATGGCTTAGTATTCTGCTTTTCATACATTCTTGCTCTACACATCTACTCAGTGACCACTTAATATTTACATCAGACTGTGACACAACACTTATAATAGTATAATAGCTTAAGAAACTGATGGATAGTTATTAAAAGCATAACTTTAGCTCTACCTTCGCTGAAGTCCCCACCCTGAATCATGAAGTTTTTAACCACACGATGGAATGTAGAACCTTTGTAACATAACTTCTTCCCAGTTGTTTTTCCAAGGCCTTTCTCTCCTGGGTGGGGGGGGGGGGGTGGGGGGGAGAAGTGAAATTTAGCTACAAACATCTTTCCATGGAAAGAACCATCCAATTAGTCCTTTGTGAAGTCCCTCCCATACATGTTGGCACCGTAAGAGATACAAAGTATGAGGCAATGAGGAAATAACACACAAAATAAAATAAGTATCAAGCAGCATATAAATGTTAAATTGTATGGCAGAGACTCTACATGCCAACAGGAGAAAAGAGGGATTAGAAATAGTTATCACTCCAGTAAAAGAGGACAATCAAGGAACTGGTGCAAAGCATACATGTATTTAAGTGTATCCAAGCATGGATTTAAAAATTTAATGCTATTTTAAAATAACATTATACATGTTTTTATTTTTCTCTACTTTAAAAAATATAAATCCAATTAAATATAATGAAGAACAGCCATATTACGTTTTGTCTTTGTTCTAATACTAGAAGTCTTGTGACTCTGGAATGCTAAATTTGTTCAAAACACTGAAATTTAGAATTTATGAACTACAATGTTTACAGATGACTTTGTTCCACACAGTAGTACTTTCTCTTTTTACTTTTGAGACCACTTCTTTGTCCTCTCTACCCTTTAAGAATGCTTCCCTGATTTCTTATCAGTGAAAACAGCATTTTTAATGTGCTAAAAATTCATTTTACGGCCACTTTTTACAGAAAATATCTACTCTGAGAAGCAAGATAAAACTATAAGTCACAACTTCTCATTGGAAATAATTTAATAATTCATTTACCTGAGCATAGGCAAAGGAAGTTTTTGCATGTTTTTGGACATATGTCTGAGAAGAGCTGAAACATAATGCGACCAACTGAAACAAAACACATTAAAGAAAGGTAAGCAAGATGATTAAATATGCCACATTTTATATGGGAGAAATAGACAGATAGAATTAACAAATTGAAAGGCCCATTTTTGTAATTTAATTTGCAAAAGACTTAACCAGAAAAAATTTAACTGAGCAATGCCAACTAACAAGAATTCCACGCAATTTGTTAGTGTCAGAATTCACAGGCAGCCTAAGTGGTTTCAGACCTAAAACTGCAGGAATTTAAGTGTCTTGTAAAGGGGCTTGACATTATTAGATCCCTTTTAGTACAGTTACCTACCAGAACACTATTAATTTGCTTTAAAATAGTCTCAATAGTTGTCTAATTTATGCCTGAGCCCCTCCAGTGATGACAGCACACCATATCACAAGATAGTCACTGTGTTCCGTACTGTTAGAAGAAAGTTCTTCTGTCCTCTATATCTAGCTTTCTATACCTTTATGCAAGAACTATTTAGAGCCAACCTCCTGAATTGCGACCCACAACTAAAACTCACATTCTATTCCCTGAGAGAGCATAAAGAGAATAGCTTATGGTTCCTAAAAAATACCGAAAACACACTAAACAGACAAAAAACATACAATACACAGGAAATGATAAGGAGCAAGCCTACAAATTTATGCCATAGAAAAGTGCTTCCCAAACATTTTGTTCCCAGGACTCCTTCCAACTCTTAAAAATGATTGCACTTTTACAATGTGGGTTATGTCTATTGCTAATTACTATATTATAAATTAAAACTCCCTCAAATTTTTAAAACATAAGAATATAAAGCACATGTTCTATCAGCTGTCAGAGTGGTGACATCATTACTTACTGTGTAATCTCTGGAAAACTCGGCTTGTGAACAAGAGCGCAACAGGCAAATTGTATTATTATAAAAGTAGTTTTGACTTTGCAGACCTCACGAAAGGTTCTCAACAAAGTAAAAGATAATATTCTGATTTACACTTTCCTGTAATCACTTTCCCTTTAATCTAAAGAATCTTTTCCATTAGGAATGAACATTTTTATTTATTCAAAGGGACTTATAAATAAATCAGAATTAACTGTGGACCAAATATAAGTCACTTTCAGCACAGACACAAACTGATTTGATTTATTCTCTGTCACTAAGAACTGAATTTATTCTTGGCCATGTCAGTCAGTTCCTCTGAGGAGAAAACAAAGTTACAAAGCTACTACATAAAAGAATCTTTAAGGGATAAAAAGTGGAATAATGGCATCATACAAGACTTTCTTATGTCATTCTGTCTATAGCTTCAATGGAGCCAAAATTTTAAAGCTATTTCAAAATGTTCTAGCTGATCTTTATATCTAAAAGAATGAAGAAAAAGGAAATTAGAATTTTAAAGACTGTCTTTATTTTGAGAGAGCACTCATGGAGGCACATGCATGGCGGGGAAGGGCAGAGGGCGAGGGAGTGAATCTCAGACTCCCCCACTGAGCAGAGAGCCCAACTCTGGCCAATACCACAACCCATGACAGCCTGAGCCCAAATCAAAAGTCGGACATCCAACTGACTGAGCCACTGAGTCACCCCAAGAAATTGGAATTTTAAAAAATGCATATAATAGCAGTAATATAATCCTCTGTATTTACATGGAAATATTTTACCAGTGTGATAAAAGCATTTTCATTAATCTTCATAAACCCCTGGGAAATGGCTGGCTAGGTTGGCATCAAGTTCAAAATCATCTAACTTCGCAAACATATTTAGGTATTTGGGATGCCTGTAAGATGGTTACTTTTCTAGATAAAAGGTATTATCTAAACAATCAAAAACTCAGCCTTTTAAGACCATAGTGATTTCAACATCAAGTTTTCTTTTTTTCAAAACCTTTAATGCCTCCAAAAGAAAGATGATGAAAGTTTCAAATGTTTCTAGTTTCTCCTTTCCAGATGATTAGAAGTTTTGAACCCTCTAGTGCTTTAATACATTTGAAAACAGTTAAATGTGATTACATTTCCAGGCCTAATATTCAAAGAGGGATATCAAACAATGACATTTTTTATTTTTTTAATTTTTAAAAGATTTTATTTCTCTATTTGACAGAGAGAGCAAGAGAGCACAAGCAGGAGGATGGCACAGGGAGAGTAGAAGCAAACTCTCCGCCAAGCAGGGAGCCTGACATAGGGCTTGATCCCAGCACCCTGGGATTATGACCTGAGCTGGCAGACGCTTAATCCACTGAGCCACCCGGGCACCCAAGACAATGATATTTTTTAAAACACACTCACTTCTAATATCTTACCCTCTAACTAGGTGAAGAAAAGAAGATTCTATTGACTGACTTCTCAGTCTCATAGGACAGGGCTTAGAGCAGAGGTTTTGTGTCCTTTACAGCATTATGTTGTTAAGAGTAAAGAAAAAACAGAACAAAACCACATTGTTTTGGCCTCAATACCATGATGCAAGGCTGGAAACACTGCCAAAACCAGAAAAATAACTTAAAAATCTACAGAAAGAACAGATTAACCCAACTGGGCTTGCAAGCCATGAGAAAGGCTATGGACATTCAGACACTGGTTGAGACTATCTTCTTAATTTAAAATGCCTGTAAATGTTTAATCTGAAGAGTCTAGAAACAAAAGGCAAGGTCAAAGTTTTCTATCGGGAAAACACAATAAGATCTCTACCTACAAAGAGGTACACTAGTATTAATTCCCTCCAAACTGAATAAAAAAAGTTTTAAACTGAACACTATAGGATACATTCCAGCAAATATTAGCTTGAACTAATTAAGGTCATTAGCAAGATAAACAAGGTTTCAACAAATGTTTTTCAATTAAATTGCAATAGCCATTTTATAGAGAATAGATACTTTTTTGAAAATCAAAACAGAAAATATTCTGATGTATAGTCTTTAAGGTAAAAAACAGGGTGCCCGGGTGGCTCAGTTGGTTAAGCAACTGCTTTCAGTTCAGGTCATGATCCTGGAGTCCCGGGATCAGGTCCCGCATTAGGCTCCCTGCTCAGCTGAGAGTCTGCTTCTCCCTCTGACCTTCCCCTTCTCATGCTCTCTCTCTTATTCTTCTCTCTCTCAAAGATAGGAAGAAAGAAAACAAGCAAGCAAGCAGTGTGGTTCAGTAGTTATTTTCAAAGGATAGCAGGCATTAATTGTGATTATAAAACATACTGAAAAGAAAAATGTAAACTAGTTACTTAAGGAGACTGAAAGAAAAGATTCTCTGACTCCCCAACTGATTAAAAAAAAAGGATTAAGATAGCAAACCCATTTCCCAATAGTATATGCCTGAGGTTTACTGTCTCCTGTAATAAATTAACATGCTCTGCTGATGCCTCTTCAGAAAATGATGCTGCCTTTGAATGAATGAATAAGACCTCAGGATACTGTTAACACTACTTATACTTTAGTGGGATTTAGTAATCTTTGTTAATTAGTCATTACTGTCAATAATATTATCTTTTATATGTACTAAGATTTCTTCTTAAGGAACTACACACTCCTCTATAACTCTCAAACTAAAATCTGAAACTGGTTCATATTAAGCATTAGTTTGTGTAAGCATCAGTATGGTGTTTTTAGGGCAAAAAATACATGATTAAGGACAAAAATTACAGAACAGGAATGGCTTCTGATTTTAATCCCAATATACCAACATGCAGATCCTTTAAAAGAGCCATGACAGGGGAACAATACTGAGATTACTCAGGCAATATAAACACATTTTTTAAAAAAGATTTTATTTACTTGGCAAAGAGAGAGAGAGAGAGAGACAGCGAGAGAGAGAATACAAGCAGGGGGAGTGGAAGAGGGAGAAGCTGACTCCTGGGTAAGCAGGGAGCCTGATGTGGGGTTCGATTCCCCGACCCTGGGATCATGACCTGAGCCGAAAGCAGATGCTTAACGACTGAGCCACTCAGGTGCCCCAATAAACACATTTTTAATCACTGGCTACAGACAGGAAAAGCCAAGACACACCTATGTCATGTTGTAATCCTGACTTGGCCACCAGGTGGCAGGAATAAAATCAGCAAGTACCCAAAATCTGCATAAAATCAAATATCACCTTTCAATAATATTATTGTTTCTTGTTCTTAGAAACACCTGCACTGGAATTAGAGGTGCAGTAGTGAAAAAGGAGACACATATCATAGACATAAAACATACAGTAGTTGGAAAAATGAGCACTGGTTGGAAAAAAAATTTTAAGAAATGGTATAGTACACAGGACAAAGAATACCATACATACAAGTAAGGGATGAGGATTAAGAACAAAGGTATGAACAGATCATAGTGGGTAGGCAGACAGCAAAACCTAAGAGGAAATTAAGGAATGGGTGCACCATTTCAACAAAATCAGGCCAAATATTTACCCATTTAAGCTCCTCCCCATGTGTCAGTTTGTTTAACAGTATATAAGACACTGTGCTTGTTTTGGGGAGCTCACAGCTTAGCTGGGAATGACAGCTACAAATCTTACTGTGATAAGCCATGAGTGGTATGAACAAAATGCACTGATATCTACCTTAAGCCTGACTGATGTGTGTGAGGGCAGAGGGATAGGGGCCGTATCTGTTTTACTCACCAGTCTATCCCCACTGATTTGTACAGTGGCTGGTACAGAACAAGTACGCAATAAATAACTGAACAAAAATAAGAACACTTGAAACCACATTATTCAAAGACAGGGATTAACAAATTATAAACAAAGGAATACCTAGATACACAGATAAAAAGTATTCATTAGGGACGCCTGGGTGGCTCAGTGGGTTAAGTGTTTGCCTTCGGCTCAGGTCCTGATCCCAGAGTTCTGGGATCGAGTCCCACATCAGGCTCCCTGCTCTGCAGGGAGCCTGCTTCTCCCTCCACCTGCTCTGCCTGCTGCTCCCTCTGCTTGTGCTCTCTCTCTGACAAATATATAAATAAAATCTTTTTTTAAAAAGTATTCATTATATACCAGGAAAAGTTATTGCAAGTGGCATGACATCAAGACATAACTTAATAAAATCTATTTTCAGATGTATAAAAGAAAAGAACACTTCTAGCATCCAGGCAATAAAATCATGTCACCTACAGGGAAAAAGAAATTAGGCTGACTTCTGATACTTTACATTAGAAACTGGAGACAACAGAACACTGTCTACCATCTTAAAGGGACTAAGAGACTGTGAACAAAAAATTGTACAAAGGAAATACATCAATGAGATTTTATCCTGAAAAATCTATCTGAGGGGTGCCTGAGTGGCTCAGCTAGTTAAATGTCCATCTTCAGCTCAGGTCATGATCCCAGTGTCCTGGAATGGAGCCCTGCTCTCAGTGGGGAGCCTCCTCCTCTCCCCCCTCCCCCCTCCCCACCTCACTTGTGTGCTCTCTCTCTCTCTCTCTCTCTCATTCTGCTCTCAAATAAATAAATAAAACCTTTAAAAAAAATCTATTTGAAATAGAAGCCTGAGATAGGACTCAAAGAACTAATGAGAAAAGGCTATTGGAAAAAAATGGCATTGAGCACTAAATCCATTACAACACAGAATTAAACCTAAATAACCATAGTAACTATGGTTACAAAATATAAATGTTACAACTACTGGGAAACAAAGTATTAGTAAATTTTTTTTTGTTATTTTTAAGAACCTTCTAAAAATGTTCTTTTTCTTTTGAACAGGCAACGTTTTCATGATCCAAAAATCCAACAGCAGAAAAAAGTAAAGAGTGAGAAGTCTTATTCCCACTTTTGTCAACAGGTAATCACTTTCATCAATTTCATGTGTATGCTTCCAGTCTTTTTGTACACACAGGCAAATACTGATATATTCTTATTTTAAAATTATAACATAAGTTTGCTAAGAGAGTAGATCTTAAAAGTTCTTATTACAAGAAAAAAAATGTAAGGGAAGTTATCACAAGGAAAAAAATTTTAACTGTGTGGCGATGGATATTAACAAGACTTCCTGTAGTGATCATTTTGCAATATAAACACATATACCGAATCATTATGCTGTATACTTGAAACTAAGATGTTATATGTCAATTACATTTCAAGTTTAAGATAAGTAAAAACAAGCAGTTCCTTGGTTTAAAAAAGTAGGTGGCACATTATGCACATTGTAATATACTCTGCTTTATATACTTAATGAATATATCATGAAAATATATATCACAGTACATTAAAACCAACAAGAGGGGGTAGAGTTGGTTAGAAAAAGTCCATTTCCTCATATTTCATAGTGGGAGTCAACAGGTAAAGGAAATATGGTTTAGGAATACTTAAACATATAATTCACTTGCAGAGCTAAAAATATATTAAAAATCTTTCAAATTACTGTGGCAGAGCAACCCATAGTAAAAAGATATAAAACAAAGCAAAGCAAATAGCAAGAGAATACAAATAAGATTTAAGACCAAACGGTTCTATAATTTTTTTTGGCACACAGAGCTTTTTTCATGACAGGTCAATTAACACCCAGGTAAGGTATCCTGCAGATAGTACCAGCAAAAACTCAAGAGAATTTATTGGCTCATGTAGTTAGTTGACAAGGATATGGGCTGAGATCACAGAATCAAAAAACTCTAGGAACCAGGATGTCAAGGAGTGAGGCCAGATCTTAGAACTGCCAGGTCTCAAAAGGCAAAAGGTTCTGAATACCACTTCTTTGTCCCAATGAAGGCATACAACTCTAAATATTTTCATTAATGATCAGATAAATTAATCACTCAAATGAAGATAAAAGCAGTAAACAAACCTAAGAAAAATACAAAAAAGCTTTTAATGAAAGTACAAGCAGAAATTAATAAATTAGAAAACAAAAATATTAGACTTGACAAATAAATTCCAAAGCTGGCTCTTTTGGAGGAAAAATAAAAAGGAATACCAAAATATAGAAAAAAGAATTGAAAGAATGTATGGATTACAACTCCATGCCCACAGAGACTAAAAAACAGCCAAGAAAGAAACTAAAATGCTATTAAGTATCTATCCAAAAGAGCATTGTTAAGTAACTCTTCATATTAAAGTATAATGTCACCTCAACTGTTTCATAGCACAGCAAAAGATGAAAAGCTTAACATATTTTATGAAACAAACTGATACCAAAGCCTAAGAAAGATGATATAAAACAAACGTTAAAATCCTATATATTGGGCCCCCTGGGTGGCTCAATCTGTTCAGCGTCTGCCTCTAGCTCAGGTCATTATCCCAGGATCCTGGGATGGAGCCCTGTGTTGGGCTCTGCTCAGCAGGGAGTCTGTTCCTCCTCCACCCTCCCTCCCTGCCCACTTGTGCTCTCTCTCAGGTATATAAATAAAATCTTTAAAAAAATATATATGTGTGTATATGTATATACACACATATATATGTACATACAAATCTCATTTTTAAAAGATACTATTAAATATTAAATATTATAATATTAAATACTAGGTAGTCTGAGGCACCTGGGTGGCTCAGTTAGTTAAGTATCCAACTCTTGGGCTCCTTCCCCATAAGCAGGTATATGCATATTCTCTAGTAAAATAAATAAATAAAATCTTTTAAAAAATTAGGAAATCTATTATTTTATTGAAGTGAAGGAAGAACTCTATAAATATCCTAAGACAGAAACCAAAAGACCATTTGATGAAATTAACATTCATCCCTTAACAAAAACACAAAAATTATCAGACACCCTTCCAATCAATAGCCAGCATTATGTTTAATGGTGGAGCATTAGTACAGCACTAATGTCATCAAAGTAAGAACAAGTTAAAAAGTGCTTGTTAGCGGGGCGCCTGGGTGGCTCAGTGGGTTAAAGCCTCTGCCTTCAGCTCGGGTCATGATCCCAGGGTCCTGGGTTCGAGCCCCGCATCGGGCTCTCTGCTCCGCGGGGAGCCTGCTTCCTCCTCTCTCTCTCTCTCTCTGCCTGCCTCTCTGCCTACTTGTGATCTCTGTGTGTCAAATAAATAAATAAAATCTTAAAAAAAAAAAAAGTGCTTGTTAGCATCGCTACTGTTTAATGGCATTCTAGAAATTCTAAGGAATGCAACCGACAAGAGAACCATATGAGAAGTATACATAACAAAGAGTAAATTTATCATTATTTGAAAAACATAACTGTACATCTAAATAACCTACAAAAACAAATTGAAATATTAACAGAAACATTAAAATTGTTGATATTTATCTTATGATCAACAAGAACTAGTAAAAAAGACAACAGTTAAAATCACATTGACAACACCAATAAAAAACATTCTAACCACTTAGCCGTAACAGTGCAGGACTCAAAAAAATTACAAACCCCTGACAGACATAAAGGCAACCTGAATAAAAAGAGGGGCATACCTTGTTTTTAGACAGCAAGACTCAAAATTGTAAATGTGTTCAATTTTCTCTAAAGTAATCTACAGTCATTTAATTGCAACCCCCCAAAATACTGAGACTTCTAGAGGAATTTAACAAAATGACCCTGAAGGTTATCTGAACGAACAAGCAATGCCCCTCGCCCCCAGTTCAAACTTAAAATTAAAGACATTGTTATGCTTCACCCTCGTTACTTCTGTATATACTTCTAAAGAACAAAGGCATTCCCCTACCTAGCCCCAATACCATCACCACACCATGTTAATAGTGATTAACACCACAGTCTAATACAGTCCATATTCAAATTTACCCAACTGACTCCACATGCCCTTTATATTATACTTTTTTATTTTTTAAAGATTATTTTAGAGAGAGAGAGAGGGGGGAGACAGGCAAAGGGAGAAGGACAGAGAGAATCCCAAGCAGAGATCCCTGCCGAGCGTGGAGCGTAACACAGTTCCTCAATCCCACCACCTTGAGATCATGACCTGAGCTGAAACCAAGAGTCTGAGGCATAACCAACAATGCCACGAAGGCTCCCCATACCTCTTTTTAAAATCCAAGACTCTAACTGCAGATTATGCACTGATTTGGTTGTCATGCCTTGGTCCCTTTTAATCTAGAACAGTCCCCATCTCTATTCCTTATTTTTTTTCTTTTTGCATTCCATCAGGAAGCACAGATCAGTTTGACACATTACTGGCAATGCTGAAATATTAACCAGATCTCTCAGTTATAAAAGAACTTCCCCCCACTTTTACACTAGTAAGTGGAATGACATTCTGAAACTTAAGAGCATACCATGTTCTGTAACAACTTTTCACCCAATGGTTTGGCCATTGATGATCCTTTCCCAAACCAATCAAACTGAGCAAAATGTTTCTTCTAATTCCATCATTTCATCTGTATTTATCCAACTTGAATTTTTCAGGTAAGAGCTTCATCCAGCCATCTACCCTAAGACAGAGTTATTAAACAAGACAAAAAAAGGCTGGATCCCTGATACCATCAGGCTGGATCTGCTGGGAGCCATGTAACAGAAAAATTTCTATCTTAAATTTAAGCCCCCATTATTCAGCCTTTATGTTTAGCAACCATCACTTTCATACAGTCTAACAAATACAGGTATTTTCATATGATAGCAAACAATATAACCACTAAAAGTGATCACATAAAGCTCAATTTATTAAAACGGAAAAAAGTTGAGAACACGCTCTTTAACAGAAAAAGGCAGGACCAGAACAGTATGTAGCATACACTATTTTTAAAAATTGCGTATGAACCAGTATATACAATGGAATATTACACCTCCATCAGAAAAGATGAATACCCAACTTTTGTATCAGTATGGACGGGACTAGAGGAGATTATGCTGAGTGAAATAAGTCAAGCAGAGAAAGTCAATTATCATATGGTTTCACTTACTGTGGAGCATAAGGAATAACACGGAAGACATTGGGTGAAGGAAAGGAGAAGGGCATTGGGGGAAACTGGAGGGGGAGACAAACCATGAGAGACTGTGGACTCTGAGAAACAAACTCAGGGTTTTAGAGGGGCGGGGGTGGGGGGATGGGTGAGCCTGGTGGTGGGTATTAAGGAGGGCACATATTGCATAGAGCACTGGGTGAGGTGCACAAACAATGAATCTTGGAACACTGAAAAAATAAATTAAATTGAAAAAATGTTCAGAAAAGGTTGTGATTACCTCTCCATGGCAGGATTTTAAGGCAGGTTTAACTTTTTAAATATTACTGGAATTTTTATAACGAGCATGTACTATTTTTACTAACAGAAAAAACAATGAAGCCCTTTTCAGCTTAAAATGTGCCAAACAGATGCAGCAAGAGTTCGGGTCACATAGTTTAGAACTTGCAAATCAGCTTTAATGACTGTAATATTCCTTTCTTTTCCTAATGTGTCATTCATAAACACTGGCAATCTCCATTTTAAATCTTACATGTTTAAAAAACCATCTTTAAATTGGTGGTTTGGAATATGGGAAACATTTTCTAACAAACAGTGTTGTAAGTGGTGATTAAGTTCACCACTTACACTTACTTACACTTACTTCTTGGACAGCCAAGAAAGCCTACCTGTTCCATAATTTTGATGTAATTAAGCAAACAACTAAGAGTATTAGCTAAAATTCTAGGAAGGGAGGAAGAAGTAAAAGGAGTTTTTCATTTCCTGTATACAATGATAATGGAAAATACATTTCAGAAATACTTTTTTGTTTAAGAGTTCCCTACTGCCATATCCAACCTTCCCATCTCAGGTGCTCCACTCCCTGGCCAACAAATATCCTAATGTACCCTAGGACTCAGCACTCCCCTCCAATCTGCTCTTCAAGGAATATCACGACACTGGGGTGCCCAGGTGGCTCAGTCGTATAAGCGTCTGCCTCCAGCTCAGGTCATGATCCCAGGGTCCTGGGATTGAACCCCGCATCCGGCTCCCTGTTCTGCAGGAAGCCTGCTTCTCCCTCTCCCACTCCCCATGCTTGTGTTCCCTCTCTCGCTGTGTCTCTCTCTGTCAAATAAATAAATAAAATCTTAAAAAAAAAAAAAAAAAAAGAATGTCACAACACTAACTCCTAGGTTTTGCACAGCAGCCATGGTATAATAAAAAGAAAACCTAGGCTAGAGACCTGGCTTTCAATTTCTAGCTATATGATCTTGGATCAAATAGTCTCTCTGAGTCTCCTCACTTGTAAAATGGGTATAAATCTCACATCATAATATTGTGTGGACTAAGGCAACCTAAAAATACATGGTTTTGGGGCACCTGGGTGGCCCAGTCGGTTAAGCATCCAACTCTCAATCTCAGCTCTGGTCTGGTCTTGATCTCAGGGTTGAGTTCAAGCCCTGAGCTGGGCTCTACACTGGGCATGGAGCCTACTTAAAAAAAAAAAAAAAAATTTACATACACACACACACACACACACACACACACACACACATACATATACTAGTATTATCATAGCTATTAATAATGAGACTTATCAAAGGCCACCTATATAGAAATGAGCAGAGCGAGATCCTGGTCTTCTGAGTCCTCAACCAGTGCTCCTTCCAATATACTCAGCTGTCTTCCTAGGTTGTAACATCACTGACTTTCCCTTGCCCCACACACACTCCTGGACTGGCTCTCTCATTGAGCAATTAAAGAAAGGAGTCTTGTTGCATGAAGTTCAGGTCATGTATAAAAACAAATCTTCTTAGAAATGATAGCATTCTTTAAAAGGAGATGCTTATTAACCCCAAACTGATCTCATTTACTTCAGTATAACAGAACTGCAGTTCACATATAACAGTTAAGTGGAAAATTTCAGGCTCTCTGGGAAAGATGATTGTCTTGGGGCAGAAGCTAGGTACCCTCGGTTTATTTCTGCTCTTCACAGTCTCCTTCTTCTACTCCCAGAATCAGACTTCTAGAAAAAACACCAAGTTTTTCAGGTGATGACAACAGCTAGGTAAGAGCAGGGAGACATACAGAGAGCAGAAGCTGTAGTAGTTCACACCATCTGGGCTGTCTGCTTGGGTAACTTCCAAACTGCTAATGTCACTGCAGTTTCTGATGAAAACGTCAGGGTCTTCGTATTAATTACATTACCTATGCGGATCCCTTCTTGGAGCTTAATTTAGGGACTTAACTCTTCCCTTTTCCCCATCATATGGGGTACCCAACCTGAATACAGAGATCTACCCTTTTTATGCCCTCTACTCACACAAATTACCTAATTAAGAATAAGGCTTCAGTGATTTGTGCAAGTCTGTACGGACTGGAAACAGGAATTTGGGATTTCACCAAATAGCAATCTACTTAAGACACAGTCTCTTGGAACACAAACTAAAATAGGGGACTACCTGTAGCAAGGCATACAGTCAGGCATTCACAGCTAGTGGTTCTGAATGCAATTTCTGAGATAATTTTGAAAGCATTACCTCAGTTCTAGATAACTTTGTCAGTCACCCAAGTCTTCCCCTTTTTAGCCTGAGCTTTTTTCTGCCAATTTAAAGAAATCTTTTTAGTTTCCATCTGCTTTTATTCCCAGTAAGATAAGTGTTTAATGAACACCTGACCATCTGTGTAAGTGCTAAGTTCTACCAAGGATTCAGGTTGAAAGATATATTCTGGGAAGTTTTAAGACTCCGTACATGCTGTGCAAAAGAGAACTGTAAGGAATGGTACTGGACAGCTAGTTCATACCACTAATGCCAGTCACAATTCCCTGGCAACAACACTGACAAATATCAACAAAGGTAGAAAAGTAACAGACAAGCACAGGGATTCAAGGGGGGTGGGGTGGTAGGAGGTACGAGGTAGACAAGGAACAGCCATCTTATGTTAAAGGCAGAAAAGGGGAAAAAATGTTTGTATATTTCAACTGGGGTTGAGGAAGAGAAAGGGGAGGGAAAGGAAGGTGCTATGAAGTCAACTTTCTCCTCTCAAAGTCCCCATAAAAACCCATGTGTCTGCCTTCAAAACCATGCAATCAGGCCTGGTGTTATTACTGGATTCTTCAGGCCCAATTTCTGAATGAATGAACGAACAAACAAAAAAAGGGCAAGAAACCACACCAAACCCTTTTGCTTACAGAAACCTGAAACAAGTCTTTTTCCTAAAATGTGAAAAAAAAGGCTTAATCTTTACAAAGGTCTGTCTAAATACCTTAATATGAAAGCCATGTACTCGACTCAGGGTACATGCTCATGTTCATGCACACACAATAATTAAAGCAACTTAAAAAAAAAAATCATGTCAGATACCATGCCAGATTCTTTACAAGTAACAGTCTGCTCTGCAAGTAACACGATAGCATTTAAAGAAACACTGCATTATCAAAAATCACATATATAAACAATGATTTCTATGGGAAAATGGGAGGTGGGAGACAAGGGAATTTAAGATTGCAGTTAAGAATGATTTTTTTCGTTAGGAGTATCACTAATAAAGGCATGTTTTTAGCTATAAGCGTACACTGTAAAACTTCAACATCACTGTGGAAATCCTACAACTGATCACACCTCACTCTGTCCCCTTTTCCCAGCACTCTCACTAGCATAATCCTTCTGGTGGTTTTTCAGATTAGTTAGGACAGACACGAATAACATAGAAGAGCAGTGCTGCTCAATTGCCTTTGTTTCCTATAGGACTAGCTCCCTACCTTGTTATCTGATTGTTAAAACAAAAACGGCAGTCTGCCTAATTAAAACCGTGCTCCTTCCCCCTCTCTCTCTGCATCTCTGCCTACTTGTGATCTCTCTCTGTCAAGTAAATAAACAAAAATCTTAAAAAAAAAAAAAAAGAATCAAACCGTGCTCAATTAATCCATGCCATCACAATAAATTCATGTTACAAAAATATAATCTGTAAGGTAGCTGGTTGTATTATTTTATTATTCTTCCCAACAACTTTACTACACAGGCATTACTACACTGGAGTCCTATTTAATTTCTGAGTATACAAAAAGGGAAATCTTCTAAATAGTGGAGACCACTGCATCCAGTCCCTCTATTCACAAGCTCAGGACCAGGTGAGGTTGAGATGGCAGATGGCTTTCTCCTGTTCCCTTAGTACATACCAGATCCCCACATGCCTCACTCTCAAAGTAGAAACTATCTTAAATATGATGAGTCTGATGATTAAAGGGAAATTCTGAATATAAGCAAATTTTGCTGTGCTATCTTTAGAGCCACATTAAGACAAAACTGATAGTATTTCCATTCTACAAAGAGGTCAGGTGGCTTGTCCAAAGTCACAAGCAGTACTCCATTTTCAATTGTTTCCTGGATCCACGCGAATTTTAACCAGTGAAGTATTAACACCAATTTCAAATATATATTTTTATCTATCATATATATTTTTTAAGTTTATTTTTATTTATTTATTTGAGAGACAGAGTGTGAGAGTGGAGAGCTCAGAGGGAGAGCAGACTCACTGCCAAGCAGGGAGCCCGATGTGGGACTCAATCCTGGGACTCCAGGATCATGACCTGAGCCGAAGGCAGTTGCTTAACCAACTGAGTCACCCAGGCGTCCCTATCATATATTTTATCTTTATCCATTTTTATCTATTTTGATGAATTGCCAGGTTTTTATAATATTGCTCTGAGGCCTACATTTAAAAAAAAAAAAAAATTCCAAAGCCAATCATTCCTCTAAAGAAATACCCTGGTTATCACTTTTGAAAACAAACTTCGGGGAACCTGGGTGGCTCAGTCTGTTAAATGACTGCCTTCGGCTCAGGTCATGATCTCAGGTCCTGGGATCGAGCCCCGCCATCGGACTCCTTGCTCACTGGGAAGCCTGCTTCTCCCTCTCCCTCTGCTTGTGCTCTGTCAAATAAATATATAAAATCTTCAAAAAAAAAAAAAAAAAAAAGAGGAATGGCACTGTATTTCTCTAAAATGTCAATGTCATAAAAGAAAAAAATAGAAAAAAGGTATAAAAATGGAGAATAAAGTGACATGGCAGCTAAATGTAGTATCTGATGCTAGACTAGATTTTGTATTGGAAGAGAATGAATGCCATAATTGACTCTTTAGGCCCAATCACAAAAATGGAAGGAACACAGAGATGGTAGATTAAAGTATCACATCAATGCAAATTTATAAAGTTGATAATTACATTGCACTTATGCAACATCTCAATTCTAAACAAATATGCTAAATAAAATACACTGAAGTATTTATGAGAAAAGAGCCATGATGTAGGTAACCTACCCTCAGATGATTCAGAAAAAATTGCATGTGCTGAAAAAGTGAGCAAATGGAATAAAATGTTAAGAGGTGATTCTGTATAAAGGACAGATGGGTGATTTTTACTAATTTTATTTTTCAGCTTCTTATAAATGTGAAATAATAGCCAAAAGAAAAGTTCAAAACATCTGTAGATAAAGCCCAATGCTTGCATTCTGTGAAAGCATGTGTCTGGAACAGCAGTTCTCAAACTTTTTGTTTTGGAACCCCCCCCCATATATTTTTTTTTAGATTTGATTTATTTGAGAGAGAATGCGAGAGCACACAAGCAGAGGGAGAGGGAGAAGCAGACTTCCCATTGAGCAGGGAACCTGATCTGGGGGCTTGATCTCAGGACCCTGAGATCCTGACCTAAGCCAAGGGCAGCCACTTAACCAACTGAACCACCCAAGTGCCCCACCCCTCTATATTCTTAACAATTACTGAGGAACTTAAAGATTTTTTGTATGGGTTGTATCTATTGATATTTACCATAATAGAAATTAAAATGGAGAAACTTCAATATTAATCAGTTTTCAATAAAGTAAACTCATTATATTTTAACACAAATTTTTTTTTTAAGATTTTATTTATGTATCTATTTGACAGACAGAGATCACAAGCAGGCAGAGAGGCAGGCAGAGAGAGAGGAGGAAGCAGACTCCCTGCCAAGCAGAGAGCCCGATGCGGGGCTCGATCCCAGGACTCCGGAATCATGACCTGAGCAGAAGGCAGAGGATTTAGCCCACTGAGCCACCCAGATGCCCCAGCATAAATATTTTTAATAATTTATATTTTCAAAAATGAACAAGAAGTTTTAATGTGTCATCATTTTACATTTTTGCAAATCTCACTTTTGTCTGGTATAGAAGACAGGTTTTCTTGACTGCTTGTGAATTTTATCTGTTGTGTCATCAGAGTGAACAAATGGGTGTCTGACACCCTAGGGCCTAATGAAAGCCATCTTGCAATTTAAAAACAAAAGGCCTACATCATTTTACTACTATAATGTAATATAACTATAATTTACTTTGAAATACCTTACATAAATGTTGATGTAAAGGAATCATGAGAAAAAAAAAATAAATGAATGATGAGTTTTTAAATTAAACTTTAACCAGAAAGAAATACCCTCTAAAAGTGAGAATCAAAGGCCAAACCTCAGAGATGGCTACTAAAAATACTTTTGCTATCTTTATCTCTGATCAACCTGGGGCTTTATTATTAGCAACAGGCACGTTAGAAATGGGTTTTTACTAGTAAATCAGTGATGTTCGGAATTAGTGATATACAGACAGAACAAAAATATCTGGAGCTATTCCATACCCTTACATTAACAGGACAAAGGAATCTGGAGGGTCACCGACTGGAGTAGAACCCAACTGGAGGTTGGGTCTACCAAAAAATCCCGAGGCTAGCCACATGTTTACAGTATTCTGGTACCTGACAAACATTTGCAGGACAATATTCAAGAGCAGGAATCTTTCACATAAGAAGTGCCAGGAGTGCTGAAAGAAAACAGAACTGGGACACCATCAAACTTACAGAACTTTTTTTTTTCTTATGTGTGGGCATACTTGTTTGCTAATGTTTACATATGATAAAATGCGACTTTTGGTGTACCCTCGTAGCAAGGTTGTGATAAAGGTAACCTATGGCCCTCACTTAACTTACTGATGACTCCCTGGTACGTACTTAAAAAACCCATAATGGCCATTCTTGACTAACCTGGATTAAATCAGTGTATTAGTAGATATATCTAAAACCTGGTTCCTTGGACTCCAGTTTCTTAGTACAAGGATCTGAATGATATGGCAAGGGAAACGGAAGCTTCTGAGGCACCAACGAGGGAAAAACAAGATTACTATTTCATGCCCACCCTGGGAGGCTCTCACTAACAAACCTAGAGAACATTTAACCAGAGAAGATTAAGGTTAAGTCTGTCAGAAAAATGAAGTTGCCAATGAGGATTTCATATATATACACACACACTTCCAAACTGAGTACCACATTTCATACAAAAAGTAATGCCTTCAGAAAACAAGAGCTTATTTGTAAAGACAATGAAAAATGACTGGCTAATTTGTGTCGGTTAACATTTTTAGAAATGTATACGGAATTCCAGGTTTAATAAAAAAGGAATAAATATACTCCACCCTACCTTTCTCACTGAAAGCAACTAAGAAACCTTGGACAGAAAGCATGGAACAATTATCTAAGCACTGAAAAAAAAAAAAAAAATGGAAGCAGGCAGACTGGGGAAGTAACAAAAAAAGTCCACCGAATTGGTAATGAAATTTGTTTTCCTACCTTATCTCGTGGCTGGGAATCAAAAGCAATCTGAAACCCGGAACTGCACTCTGGGTACAGGAAGAGCTCTGAGGAAAGGGACGCCTACAGGTGACAGTGAATGGGGGAAATCTCTTTCCATTCTTTCCCTTCTCTAGTTCTAGCTCCTAGGCAATTCCACAGGGATAGTGGCAAGAACAGTGGTGACCAGGCAAGCACATAAAACTTCAAGGGAGGCAAAGAATCCTTCTGACTAGAGGAACTGTGCTCCCAAGAGCACAGAAGAATCCCTGCTGCTCTTTAACTCTCTATTCTCTTGCTACTTAGCCTCAGAGACAGACATATTTATAAGAAGCACATGGTAGAGTAAGGAAACTAAAACCCTGGCTTTCTGGCTGGATGACCACAAAAGGGAGTCCCTAAGAGCCAGAATATATTGGGGAAATCTCAAAGAAGAGGGAGCTCCCTCAAGAAAACAGTCCCATGGTGTTATGAACTCCAGGGCTCATCCATGCATTATGCATGTGTGGATCTGACTCTAAACAGCAGAAGGTGGTTGCCGGCTAAACCTAACCAGCCTGACTGCCTGCTATAGAATCATCATCATCACCAACAGTGAGGGCTCTCCACAGGATTTAAACTAGACCCGGGATCATGTAACATAATACACAAAATGTCCGAGATACAATTCAACATTTATTGTCATTTAAAGAACGATGAAAATCTCATATTCCATAAGGAAAGGGCAAAAACAGCAACTCTATGATAATACCGATGCTAGAAATGGTTAGACGAAGACTTTAAAGATTTTATTTATTTATTTGAGAGAGACAGCGTGAGAGAGAGCACAAGAGCGGGATGAGGGGCAGGGGAAGAAGCAGACTCCCCAATGAGCAGGGAGCCCAATGTAGGACTCAATCCTGGGACTCCAGGATCATGACCTTAGCTGAAGGCAGATGCTTAACTGACTGAGCCACCCAAACACCCCTAGACAAAGACTTTAAAGCAGCTATTTCAACCACACTACGTTAAGTACAAATACTCTTAAAATGAATGGAAAAACAAAATCTCAAGCAAAACCACAACGAAATTAAAAAAATAAAATGGTCAAAATTAAAAATTCACGAGATGGGCTCAACAATACAATGAAGATGACAGAGGAAAAAGTGAACCTAAGACCAATTAATAGAAATTATTCAATGTGCAAAACAGAGAGGAAAAAAAGACAAAAATAAAAACTGAACAAAGCCTCAGACTTCAAAAAACACATCAAAAGATTTATTTGTGTCTTCAAAGTCCTGGAAAGAGAGGAAAAAGAGTGTTGGACAGAAAACTATCTGTAGAAGCAGTAGCTGAAAATGTCTTATATTTTGCAAAAAACGTCTTAAATTTCACAAAAGACAAAGATTCAAGAAGATCAGAAACCCCAAAGAGAATAAACCAAAGAAATTCACACCCACACACATCACAATAAAACTGCTGAAATCTAAAGACAAAGCAAAAATCTCAAAAGCAGTCACACCAGAACAACACATTACATATGGGGCAACAAAAATTTACATGACTACAGATTTCTTATCAGAAACCAAACTGACCAGAAGGAACATTTTTCAAGTGCTAAAAAAAAGTAACCATAAACCCAAAATTCTGTAACTACTGAACATATCTTTCAAGAATAAAGGCAAAGTTGGGGTGCCTAGGTGGCTCTGTCGGTTAGGCATCTGATCCTTGATCTCAGGTGTTGATCGCAGGGTGGTGAGTTCAAGCCCCTTGTTGAGCTCCATGCTAGGCGTGGAGCCTACTTTTAAAAAAAAAAAGGAGAAGAGGGGCACCCAGGTAACTCAGTGGGTTAAAGCCTCTGCCTTCAGCTCAGGTCATGATCCCAGGGTCCTGGGATCGAGTCCTGCATTGGGCTCTCTGCTCAGAAGGGAGCCTGCTTCCTCCTCTCTCTTTCTCTGCCTGCCTCTCTGCCTACTTGTGATCTCTGTCTGTCAAATAAATAAATAAAATCTTAAAAAAAAAAAAAAAAAGAGAGAGAGAAGAAAGGCAAAGTAAAACTCTCCGGTGAAAAACCAAAACCAGAAAACCAATAAAGAGAACTTATTGCCAAAGTTCTGCTCTGAAAGAAATGCTTTAAACAAATTCTTCAGGTGAAAGGGAAACGATACCAGAGGGAACCTAAGACTTCAGAAATGAACAAAAAAGAATCAGAAATGTAAACATGTGAGTCAATAATGAGAGTATTTTTTCCTCCTCTTAAGCTAGTATGTGTGACGTTTGAAAGCAAAAGCTTTCAATAAATAAATAAAATCTTAAAAAAAAAAAAAAAGAAGAAGAAGCCAGTCCTTGGGACACCTTGCAAATAAATAAATAAAATCTTTAAAAAAAAAAAAGAAAGAAAGAAAGCAAAAGCTTTCAATGTTTGTAGATGTAATACATATGGCCAATACAACATAAGACTGTAAAGGGTTATTACATGGTGGGATGGTTTCAATATTTCACCTGAAGTGGTAAAATATTAATTCTAAGTACACTGTGAAAAGCCAAGGATATATATTATAATCTCTAAAGCAACCACTAAAAAAACCATATAAAGATCATCGAAAAGTCAACAGAAAAATTTAAAAGAAATACTAAAAAATATTCAAATAATCCAGAATGCAAAAAAACAGAGGAAGCAAAAACAATTAAGATAAATCCAAATAAACAATAACTGCATTAAGTGTAAAAGCCTAAATATACTGATTAAAAGATTATGAGAATGGGTTAAAAAAACAAGACCCATCTATTTACCATCTGTAGAAACCCACTTTATTTATTCAAGGTTTTTTTTGGGGGGGGGGTGGCGGGGAGCAGAGGGACAGGGAGAAGGAGAATCCCAAGCAGGCTCCACACCCAATGCAGAGCCCCACTAGCTCATGACCTGAGCTGAATTCAAGAGCTGGAGACTCAACCGACTGAGCCACACGGGTGCACCAGATTTTATTTTCTAATATCTCTACATCCAACATGGGGCTTGAACTCACAATCCCGAGATCAAGAGCCTCATGCTCCACCAAATGAGCCAGCAAGGTACCCCAAGAAACACACTTTAAATATAAGTTAAAAGTAGAAGGATAGAAAATAACATACCAGATAAACACTAACAAAAAAATGAAGTAGCAGTATTCATATCAGACAAAGCAGGTTTCCAAGCAAGAAAAATTACCAGGAATAACAAGGGTCATTACATAACAATAAAAGGGTCAATTCGTTAGGAAGATATAACAATCCTAAATGGGTATGCATCCACCTAACAAGAGAGCCTCAAAAAAAATGAAGCAAAAACTAACAGAACTGAAAGAAGAAATAAATCCACAATTATCGACGGAGACTTCGATATTCCTCTCTTGATAAACAATAGAACAAGAAGACAAAAAAATCAGCCAGGATATGGAAGAACTGAACAACACTATTAGCCAACTGACTCAAGTTGACATTTATAGGACACTCCACAGGAAAACAGCAGAATATATATTCTTTTAAAGTGCACATGGGAAATTCACTAAAATAGAACATATCAAACCTTAATAAATTCAGAAGAACTGAAATCATATAAAGTGTGTTCTCCAACCATAATGGAATTAAAGTAGAAACCATTAACACAAAAACTGCAAAACAGCCAAGTACTTTGAAATTAAAACACTTCTCAATAATTCTTGAGCCAAAGACTAAGCCTCAAGGGAAAACAAAATATTCTGAGCTGAAAGAAAATGAACAATATGTCAAAATTTGTGGGGTCCTGAATATAAAGGAAATTTATAGAATTAAATCCTTATACTGGAAAAGGGTCTCAAGTCAACAATACAAATTTCCACTTAAAGAAACTAGAAAAAGAGCAAAGCAACCCAAACCAAGCAACAGAAAAGATATGAAGAGCAGAAATCATTAAAACTGGAAGAAAATAGGGGAAAAAGATCAACAAAACCAAAATTTAGTTTTCTGAAATGATAATAAGTATGACAGTGATAAACCTCTAGCCAGAGACCAAGGAAAAAAGACAAAGGGCACAGATTATCAATATTAGGAACGAAAGAAGAGCTATCACTACATATCCCACAGATAAACTCACTCAAGAAGAAATAAGATGAACAGTTCTGCAACTACTGAAGAAATCAAAACCTTATTTAAAAACCTTCTGAAAAAAAAAAATCCTCAAGTATAGTCCTGGAATTATTTCAAATAGAAACCAACTTATTGGATTCACAGAGAAAAACCCTCTATATAGACACTTTTCCTCTTCTAATACATACTTAAAACCCATTTGGTAATTCAAAAGCCTTGATAACTTACTGTAAAACATACAAATTTCCATGGATAGTAATGGAAAACAATACATACTGTGCTGCATTCAACTCAATTTCTATCAGAACTTTTTAAGATTTTACTTATTTGAGGGGCGCCTGGGTGGCTTAGTTGTTAAGCGTCTGCCTTGGGGTCAGGTCATCCTGGATGAGCCCCGCATCCGGCTCCCTACTCAGCAGGAAGTCTACTTCTCTCTCTTCCACCCCCTCTGCTTGTGTTCCCTCTCTCGCTGTCACTCTCTGTCAAATTAATAAATAAAATCTTAAAAAAAATTTTTACTTATATAGAGAGAGAATGAGAAAGCACGAGAAGGGGAGGATCTGAGGGAGAAGCGGACCCCCTGCTGAGCAGGGATCTCCCCATGGAGCACTCCCAGGACTCCAGGATTATGACCTGAGCTGAAGGCAGTTGCTTAACCAACTGAACCACCCAGGTGCCCCCTATCAGTACTTCTTGATCTCTCATTAATGTGGTCATTATGGTCACTCCTAAAGGATCTTTGATACTACTTTGTATTTACAGTAAGTAAAGTATTAACAATACAAGAAGTCAAGAATATCACTTGGCTAAGTACTCAATGACAGACTTACCAATGGTTAAATCCTACAAAGCAGGGTACCTCACTTCAAACAGCTGAAGTGATCCTTAAAAGTTGTGTAAAAATCAAGTACCTACTATTTAGGTAATATACTGAAAAGTGCTTTAAGTATTATATAGGAGATTGAACCATATGAAATTGCCAATTATCAACTGGTTTAACGCAGAACAGTATAAGCATGAAATTCATTCTACATTTAACAAACATATTCTGGAGATTTTTCATAACAAAGGTTATTTCCAAATCTAGGATATGAATACTTTTCATGAGTCTATTTTTAATTTTTTTTGACAGTGGGAAATAGCTTTTTTATTTTATTTAATATGTTCAATTTGCTATTTTTAATTCTTAAAAAAAGTAAGCCCTGTTATCTGAAGCACGGACTCACTACAGGGTAAGGACTAAGATCCATCAAGGCTCAGGGGCGCCTGGGTGGCTCAGTGGGTTAAGCCGCTGCCTTTGGCTCAGGTCATGATCTCAGGGTCCTGGGATCGAGCCCCACATCGGGCTCCTTGCTCGGTGGGGAGCCTGCTTCTCGCTCGGTGGGGAACCTGCTTCTCTCTCTGCCTGTGCCTGCCTCTCTGCCTGCTTGTGCTCTCTGTCAAATAAATAAAATCTTAAAAAAAAAAAATCCATCAAGGCTCAAAATATTAAACACAGAGAATGCAACCATATTTCTAAGATCGCAACATTTCTTTGCTCAAAATCCTTCCATATCTTATCTCACAGGGTCAAAAGTCCCTACTGTGGTCTATAGCCATTTCCTGCTACTCTCATCCCTCCTCTACTCCACCCTGGGCTTCTGGCAGTTCTTCAAACACCAAAGCACACTCCCTCCTCAGTGCCTTTGTACTAACTTCCTTGGCCAGAAACGCTCATCAAAGACATCCAGGAAGGCTTACCCCCTCCTCTGCTTCAGATGTTTGCCTGTCATCTCAAAACAGCCTTTTCTGACCAACATATTAAAACAGTACCCCTACTACAAGCCACTGTATTTTTTTCCCCTTGTTTATGGTCTGTTTTCCCCCAGAAGAATACAAACTACAAAGAAGAGAGTCCTTTGGTTTATTCATTGCTACATCCCCAGAGTCTTGGACAGTAGCAGGCTCTCAATAAGAATCTGCTGGACAAGATGCTACACAAAGACTGCATATTTATTTCCAACTAAAGCTTCTGTCACAGATACCAAAAAAAAAAAAAAAAAAAAAAAAGGGTTAAGAAAACAGTTCAGAACCCGGCAGGCTCTGCTATTCAAAATGAAACAACTACCATTTAGAAGAAAATATTTTATTTTCAGTAATATATATTAAGGAATGGCTGGATAAATGCATGCGTGCTACAAGTCTCTGTTGGTACAGAATACTTCGCTTTATCACATAGACTTTCACTAAGTCGTTTCCCCATGAACCAAGAAATTCTGGCTAAAGATACTTAAGGAAAAATAGAGGTGGGAGTTAACCTACTGACACATAAGAATTAGGAAATACAGAATATACGAATCCAAACCTCACAGCAGAGAAAAATACCAGAAATAGGAATTGGAGTGATTGTCCCCTTAGAGACACTGAGACAGAAAAAGTCCGAGACAGATTGCACCCTTTCCCTTTGGCGCCAGGGATGGTACGAACAGTCAGTCCGGGGGTGCAAGGCGTGACCGTCCCGGCAAGGGGCTTCGGAGGGCGAGACCCGGACCCTGAGTGGGATGGGAGTGGCGGATTCTGGCCGCTCTCCTCTCCCAATAATTTTCGCTCAGGAGCAAAGGTAGTGCTGACTGCTCCTACCCGCTCCCAAAAAGGGTTGGGGGAGGGTTGATGAGAGTAGACCCCTCCCCTCCCCCAAGGATGGTCCAGGCCCCCGCAGGAGCCCAGTCTCCCGCTCACCCGGCTCCCGGTTGATCTCGATGTCGAAGTGGCACTGCGGCCGGTCCTGCGCCCCCATCGCGACCGAGGCGGCGGCAAGAGCTACGAGAAAGGGGGAGGAAAGCGATCAGGGCGGGAGCTAGGGCGGGGGCTGGGGCGGAGCCCGCGCCACGATCGCCTCGCGCCGGCCTGTCGCGATACCACGGGAGGCCGAGCCTGGGTTCCCTCCAGCCCCGGGCCTCCCGACTCCCAAAGAGTGCGCACACACATGCGGGCGAGCTCTTCACCTGGTTGGCCTCCAGCCTGAGCAGCTCTCCGTGAGCGGAGGAAAAAGCGCTGCCACCGCGGCGGCCGGAGCCCAACGCCACTAACCGACCACCACCCCCTCCCCCGGGCCGGCCTCCCGGTGCCACGCTAAACCCCGCGAGAGTCGGGGACAAATACCGCGAGAGCACAGCCTCGAAGGGGGTGTTTAACCGAAGAGTGCGCGCGCAAGTGGGCGTGTCTGGGAGCTCCCGAGGAGCTTCTAGCCCGGCGCTCCTATACCTGAGCTAGTCTTCTTTTGCCCCGCCCCTTTCCTCGCATTAGAGTCAGTCGCCCAATCCGGGCGCACTGATCACGCCTGCGCTCTCTGATTCCTCTGGTCCTCCCTCAAGATCCGTGAGTGTTCGTGCATTTTCCGGTATCGCGATGCTTCCGTGTTGTCTACACCTGCGAGCTAGCCGTGAGAAAGGAAGTCGAGGTTCAGTGAACAGAAGGATCGTTTGGCCTGTTTTCGTTTTCTCAAGGCGTAGTTATGACACTCTCTTCCTCTTAGACTGTTTCACTTCAAAGGCCTTAGGTGTGCGTCCGTCTTCTCTCTGGAGTCAGCATCGCAGGGACAGTCTTTGTTCAAGCCCATTCATCTTTTGTGAAGTCAGTTCAAGACCTTTGCCCACGTTGTATTCGTGTTCGTCTTACCATTGAATGCGGGAGTTCAGAGTACAAATGTTTTGTTAAACAGGTGATACGTGTATGTTCTAAATACAAATCTTCTGTTATATAAAATTCCGAGTATTTTCTCCTGGGCTGGGTCGTTTCATTATTTTGATGGTGGTTTGTGCAAAGCAGTTAATTTTAGTGAAGTTACTTGATCAGTTTTTCGTATGGTTTGCTTTTTCTGTGCTAAGAAATCTCTGCTTACTCCAAACTCCTGGAAATTTTTCTCCTGTGTTTTCCTCTAGAACTTTTACGTGTAAGTCTAAAATCTATTGGAATTTTTCATTGTGGTGTCAGGTAGAGGTTGCGGTTCGTTTTTTTTTGTTTGTTTTTGTTCCCCGTATGAAAACATAGAGGAGTTCCACCACCATTTGTTTAAACAAAACAAAACAAAACAAAAACAAAAACAAAAAAAACGAAACAAGCAAAAAAAGAAAAAAAGAACCCTGCCTTTTGTTTGTTGAATTACCTTAGCTTTCTGTGTTGCTGTTTCTGGACTCTATTTTGTTAACTGTTCTATGTATCTTTATGTTAGGGCCAAACTGTTTTGTTTTTGTTTTTAAGTTATTTTCTTAAAACTGTAAAATACACAATAACAAAATTATCATTTAACTCTTTTTAAGTGTAGGGTTCAGAGTCAGTACATTCACATTGTTGTGCAATTAACACCACCATCTAGCCACAGAAATTTTTTCACTTTGGAAAACTGAAACTCTGTATCCATTAAACAATAACTGCATTCTCTCTACCCAGCCTCAGGCAACCACTCTCCTTTTTTTTTGTTTTTTTAATTTATTATGGTAAGAACACTTTATATGAGATCTACCCTCTTAACAGATTTTAAGATTTTATTTATTTATTTGAGAGTGCTTGAGTGAGTAGCAGGAAGAGCAGAGGGAGAGGGACAAGCAGACTCCTCACTGAGTAGGGAGCTTGGCACTGGGCTTACAGCTGGATCCCAACCCACAGAGCCACCCAGCTCCCCCCACCTTAACAGATTTTCAAGTGTACAATATGGTATTTTTATCAATAGCCCAATGTTGTAAAGCAGATTTATCCCCTGGCAACCACTCTTTTTTATTCTTTGCTTCTAACTAACAGTTTGTTTTAGTTACCACGTGTTAAATGGAATCATACAATATGTGTCCTTTGGTGTCTGACTTGTTTCACTTAGCATAATATTCCCAAGTTTCATCGGTGTTCTCACATATTGGAGGATTTCCTTTTTTAAGGCTACATAATACTCTGTTGTATGAATATACCATGATTTCTTTATCCATTCATCAGCAGATGTACACTTGGGTGGCTTCCATCATTTGGCTATTGTGAACAATGCTGCTGTCAAGATGAGTGTGTAAATATCTCTGAGATCCTTCTTTCAATTCCTTTGGGCATATACCCAGAAGTAGAATTGGTATGTCATAAGTCATAAGCTGTTTTAAATTTTTTTTTTTTTAAGGGCACCTGTGTGGCTCAGTCGGTTAAGTATCTGCCTTCAGCTCAGGTCATGATCCCAGGATCCTGGGATTGAGCCCAGCATCAGGCTCCCAGCTCAGTGGAGAGCCTGCTTCTCCCTCTCCCTCTGTCTCCTGCTCTGCCTACTTGTGCTCTCTATCTCTCTGTCAAATAAACAAAATCTTTAAAAAAAATTTTTTTTTAAAGATTTTATTTATTTATTTGAGAGAGTGAGAGGGAGAGACAGCAGAGGGGCAGAAGGAGAGAGAGTTGGAGAAGTGGACTCCCCTGCTGAGCCAAAGGCAGACACTTAGGGACTGAGCCACCCAGGCACCCCAAGATAATTCTGTTTTTTATGGGGAACTGCCATTCTGTTTTCCATAGTGACTGAACTATTTTACATTTCCTTCAGCATTGCACAAGGATTTCAATTTCTCAACATCTTCACCAACACTTGTTATTTTCTGTTGTATTTTTTTAAATAATTGCCATCCTAATGAGTGAAGTGGCACACTGTTTTGATTACTGTAGCTTTATAGTAAATTTAAAAATCAAGGTCACTTAGGTAGTTTCTAATCTGTTTTTGCATCTGTGCCACCTTGTAAAATGCAGAGACTTTCTGCACCGTCATGAAAGTGCTATCCCTGTCAGAGGTTGCCAGTTCTACCTCTCTGTCTACAGTATCTATCAGAGCAACAGTCTCCTGGGTTTCACCTTTGTAACCTAGGCTGAATTGAGAAGCTAGTGGTCCTGGGTCTGATTTTGCTTACACTGTTCGAGCTAACTATTTATAGGTTTGGAAAAGATGAAATGTACATACCTACTCAGAGATGAAATGGGTTGGTAAAGCTAACTTTCATACAAAGACTTGTGAAAGGAAAAGAAGGGGAGCATTGCCCAGGGAAGTGATTTGTAATTACTGTGCTTTGGGCAGCTGGCTTCAATGTAAATTGGCTTTAGAGCTCTGGAATGAAATGCTTAATTTGGGGAGTACTTAAAATATTTTAAATCTCCTGAAAATCATTTTTATCTTGACACTCCACTGAAGTTTCTTTCCTGCCACTGATTATATGATGTAGGGCAAATCACTTTGATCCTGGAGTTCAATTTCTTCATCTGTAAAATAAGCAGGACAAAATACTTTCTAAGTTCCCTCCTTGCTCAAAATTCTTTTATTCTGTCCTGTGAGTTGAAATTATATTTCAGATGATTTGAGGATAAGGTATGCTATTTGGTCTGTGGTTAAGGTGAAGAAGAAACTACTGAGACAAGGCAGGCCTAGGGCTAGCATCCACCAAAAGGATGGACTCAATACCCCCTCCCTCATCATCAAGAGTAGTAGAAAAATAATATCCAAGCAGTTTACAAACTCGGGTTTAATTTGGAGAACCCTTTGTAGGAGGAATTTTCAGGTAATGATTCTGGGTGTTAAGCCTTTTAGAGTGGGATTACACTAGCAATTAGCACTTCAATGGATAGAGCTCTAGCAAAACTAATCAGGAGTGCTAGTGGGGAAATTTGGATGAAACATAATTTTCTAGAAAATAGAAATTACCAAAATTGACTCAAAGAAATAGAAGGCCTAAATAAACTAGAACTTTTGAAGAAATTGAATTAGTAATCCCTAATCTCCTTCCAAACAACTGTGAAGGACATTTTGATATAACCAAATGGGAAATTTGATAATGATCTAGATATTAGGTGAAATCCAAGAAATATACTTAATTTTGTTAGGTACCTAATAATGCAGATAAAGATAATGAAATATTGGTTATGCAGGAAAATGTTCTTAGTTTTTTTAGATATAATGAGTGAAACAAATGTGGCAAACTCTTGACAATTATTGTGTCTAGGTAACAGGTATATGGGGATTTTATAGATATGTTCTCTACTCTTATATTTCTTTGGAATTACTCATAATAAAATCAGTAAGAATGAACAGTCTTCCTTTTCAAAAACACAGGTTCCACATTGTTTCATGGGCACATTTTACCAGACCCATAAGTATCAATAATCTTTTCTCATTTAAAATATTTTAGAAAACGGAAGAAGACAGCTTCCTAACTTAGCTTGTGATACGGATACCAAAAAAAGATAGGGCAAGAAAGTTATAGACCAATCTCGTTATAAACATGGATTTAAAAATCCAAACAAAATATTAGGAAATGGAGTTTAGCAGCATTTAAACCCCAAAATGTTCATGACCTAGGTTGGCTTTAACTCAGGAATACAAAGATAGTTCAACATCAGAGAATCTATTCCTATAATTCACCATATTAACAGATTAAAGAAAAGACATACGATTATCACAATTTTCCCACAGTTTAGCCTCAAGCAGGGATCTCTACCAAATTGACTTTTACGTTGTATGTCCTTAGGGTTAGAACAAAAAGTTAAAACAAAAGGAGAGAAAAGGAATCCAATGAGAAGATACATATGTAATTTTGTCTTATTTGCTTACACCATTATAAAAGGATATCCTGTATCTTAGATGGTAAATTGTGCAGAAAAGATTAGGTCCAAGACTGCTTAAAAGGAAAAACCTGCTTAAAAGGTTGCCCTCTGGATGGAATCTCGGAATCTGTATGGTAGTCATTTTCCTACACTTATAGAAAACTTGAGGTAAGTGATTAGAGTGCTTCGCTCTGCCTAAACTATTTGAGCAAACAATATGGTTTATGCTGAACACCTGCTTTCCTTCTGGGAATCTGGAAATTTTGTATGTACTAGGTAGAGGATGTGTACGTATGTGACCATCCTCCAGTGAAAACTTTGGGCACTGAGTCTCTAATGAACTTCCCTGGTAGACATTTCTCACGTGTTGTTATGATTCATCCCTGGAGGAGTTAAGCTCATCCTGTGTGACTCCGTTGGGAAGGGGAAGCTTGAACCTGTTTTCCTCTGGGCTTTACCCCATATGCCTTTTCTCTTTGGCAGTTTGCTCTGTGTTCTTTTGGTATAATAAATCATAGCTGTGAGTACAGTTACATGCTGAATCCTATGAGTCCTCCTAGCCAATCATCAAACCTGGGGTTATCTTAGGACCTACAACACAGCAACAAATATTACCAGAATTTGATAAAAATCTGTATTGAAAATTTGACAACATTTTTCTTAAATCCTAGATTTCTTTTTTTGTGGAAAACAAGGAGTAGACCATTTTGCAGAAAATGTGTATTTTGACAGAGTAAGTCTCATGCTATTAGTCAAGAGCAGATGGGCTTTCTCCATAAGGGTCAGGAGACAAGGCCATAGCGGCTCCAAGCACACATCCTTATACCTGGGGAAGTGTGAGGGGAAAGCACATTTCCTGCCAGCACCAGTGAGAAAAATCCCAGCGAGAGATTTGATTGACGTGATGGGGTTCATATGCCTATCGGTCTTGACGACCGCAATAGTGGGCAGATACCAAGACTGATCAGCTTGGGGTGGGGCTAGTAACCAGGAGAAACATGGGGGTATGGCAGCACAGAGATGGCCCTTTGGGCAGTGACTGCCAACTACTAAGTCTAAGAAGTCGAGTTTGATCGGGAGCGGAGAGCGGATCCCACAGAGCTCTAAGTAACCCTACTGCCACCACCAGTCTAGTTACCATCACACCCTGGGGGAGAGCTGCAGCCGGCCACAGTCACCATCCCCACCACCATGAGCAGCAGGGTGGAGACAGAGCCGCCACCCCCCCCCAACCCACCCCAGCGCTGCCTGCACCAAGCCTGGCACCACAGGCGGCCTCCCATCCACGGCACCTGCTGTCGGGGACAGGAAGGTTGTTGCAGCGAAGGTTTTGGGAACAGTAAAATGATTCAGTGTAAGAAACGGATATGGTTTCATCAACAGGAATGACACCCAGGAAGACGTATTTGTACACCAGATTGCCATAAAGAAGAATAGCTCCAGGAAGCACCTATCTGAGGAAGATGGAGAGAGTGTGGAGTTTGATGTTGTTGAAGGAGAAAAGGGTGTGGAGGCAGCAGCTGTGACAAGCCCTGGTGGAGTTCCTGCGCAAGGCAGTAAACATGCAGCAGACCTGAACTATTACAGACGGCATCCATGTCCCAGGGGTCCTCCACGCAATTCCCAATAATTACCAGAATAGTGAGAATTCGGAAAAGAGGGAGGATCAGAAAGTGCTTGCTCCCGAAGGCCAGGCCCAACAGCGCTGGCTCTACGGGCGACAGCACCTTCTACATGGGGAGACCCTATGGGCTTCGACCACTGTATTCCAGCAGTCCTGTGCAGGGAGAAGTGGTGGAAGGTGCTGACAACCAGCATGAAGGAGAACAAGGTAGACCAGCCAGACAATATGTATCGGGGTTATAGACCACAATTCCGCAGGGGGCCTCCTCACTAAAGACAGCCTAGAAAGGATGGCAATGAGGAAGATAAGGAAAACCAAGGAAATGAGACCCAAGGTCAGTAGCCACCTCCATGCTCCCATCGCCACAACTTCAATTACGGAGGCAGACGTCCACATAACCCTAAACCACAAGATGGCTAAAGAGACAGGAGCAGCCAATCCGCCAGCTGAGAATTCGTCCGCTCCCAAGGCTGAGTAAACGCCGGCTTACCATTTCTACCATCATCCAGTTTAGTCACCCGACACGAAGAAATGAAGATGAAATTCCAGCAATAAGAAATGAAGAGAAGATTGGAGCTGAAGACCTTAAATGCTTGCTTTTTGCCTATTGACCAGATAAGAAGAACTATATGTGGCATGGGGTTTTTATTAATTTAACCTAAAGATGTTTCTTTTTGGTAATGACAGACATGTTTTGTTTTGTTTTGTTTTGTTCTTAAGAAGCCTGATTTTTCTCAATACAGCTTTGAAGGTTTTTATATTGTTTCATATCTGGTCAAGTTGAGATTTTTAAGAACCTCATTTTTAATTTGCAGTCGAAGTTTACAACTTGATTTAAAAAATAAAAGTCAACAAACAGCAACCACCCATTAATAAAGGTCTTAAATAATAAAAAAAAAAAAGATAAGAAAAAAGGAGTTACCTTAAATGTGGATAATGCACCCATCTTTTGGCCTTTTAGGCAAGTGGCTTTTTTCCCCCACTAACTTGCTTTAAAGCATGACTGTGGGGTGCCTGGGTGGCTCAGTGGGTTGAGCCTCTGCCTTTGGCTCAGGTCATGATCTCAGGGTCCTGGCATCGGCCTCTCTGCTTGGTGGGGAGCCTGCTTCCTCCTCTCTCTCTCTGCCTGCCTCTCTGCCTACTTGTGATCTCTCTGTGTCAAATAAATAAATAAAAATCTTTTTTAAAAAAAGCATGACTGCGTTTTCACAAATGTCTAAGGCTTCATCCTTGTTAGTGGGGAGCTTGGATGCCATCAAATTCATATGAAAAACTCACTACAATAAGCATTTCTTGTCAGACAGGTTCCTTATTCTGTGTTGATCAACTTGTTCTCTCGTTTCAAACTCTAAATTGTCCTTAGCTCTGATGTCTTTTCTAGACACCTGTTTTTGCAAGTAGATTGGGTTTTGGTAAAAATTTTTCATCTGCTGTGGGGCTACATTTGCTCAGCCAGTCCGTCTGGGTCTACCCACCAAAGATATGGCATTTAACAACTGGTATCTTGGTTGTTTCTCTCAGAAGAAGACTCTCAGACAATGGTTTGAGTGCAGGTTGCTTATTTGAGATGCAGCCCTAAGGAACTCAGATCTGGAGGGTGGAGAAGTGAACAAGGAAGATAGGCAGTAAAATGTGTGCTATTAAGCCAGCTACCATAGTGATGATTAGACCTTAACCCTGATGGGGGAACTCTGGCAACCAGTACAGAAGAAGAAACATCTTGGAATTGTCCCTATGGATGGGTGAGGGAGCTGGGATGTTAATACTCCCATCTACTGAGTCATTAGTTGAGAGCTGTTCCCAGCATTGTAATCCCCAGGTTCTTCTGATCTGCTATGCCTGGGCAAGGCAGACTTCCAGTTTTAGAAAAAAGTCCTCAAAATAGAGATATGGATATGAACTGTTGGGAGTCAGATGCAGCACAATTAAAGGAATAAACTTTCAGGAATGAATGTGGAATGCTGAAAACTGCAGCAACTGGCAATTTTTTGTTTGTAGACAAAAGAGTGCTAAGTCTATGCTTTTCAGCATAGACTTTTCCAACTATATATAAGAAGCACTTGAGAGGGGCATCTGGGTGGCTCAGTGGGTTAAAGCCTCTGCCTTCAGCTCGGGTCATGATCCCAGGGTCCTGGGATTGAGTGCCGGATCAGGAGCTCTGCTCAGCGGGGAGCCTGCCCCCCCGACCCTGCCTGCCTCTCTGCCTACTTGTGATCTCTGTCTGTCAAATAAATAAATGAAATCTTTTTAAAAAAAATGCAACCTTCGCATTAAAAAAAAAAAAAAGCTCTTGATAACTTACACTTGGAATCCCTGCAGCTTCCTGCATAGTGCCCTGGTCTGTGGCTGGGTGTGGGTCTCTTTTGACTTGCCAGGTTTATTAGGAGCTCCCTGAAAGCAAGTCCCAGTGCCCCTTCTCTATTTTCCTCACTGTAGAGCCCAGCACAAGGCCTGGTCAAATGAGAACTCATGTTATAATTGAGTTGATGATCACATAGGCAAATACTGCTCTATAAATGGATGGGAGAGAGAGAGAGAATGCTTTGGAATGAAAAGTCTTTGCATAGTTCTTGCTTCTGCCTGCACTGCTAGTTCCCTTGACTGTCACATGTCAGGTTCCTTGTTATTCATCTCTCAGCTGCCATGTTACCTCCCCAGGTCATTCTTGATTCCGTAATTTGAAAGTAGCCACCCAGACACTTCCCAGCACATGATCCTGTTATAATTCTCTGTACGGCACTTATTACCATGTGAAGCTTTCCTTGATTGTTTCTATTTTATTACTTGCCTCCCCCATAAATACAGGTTATTTATACTGTGTTGTCTTCTTTATATAAGAATAAAGTATCCATGAGAGCAGCGACATTATCTGGCTTCCTCACGGTAGTACCCTCAGCACATACTAGTGGATCAGTAAATATTTTTTGAATGAATGAGTTTATCATAAACAGAAATGAAAACAACCTCCCTTTGGACCCTAGACTCTTACTAAAAAGATTTAGGAAGGAAAGAAATATCCCAGTGAAGAAACAGAACATTGAGATTCCAGAGGAATCTGTAGGATTTTTATTGGGAAAAGAGGTAACAGATTAATTAACTTCTTAAAATTGCTTATATTTTTTTAAAGATTTTATTTATTTATTTATTTATTTGAGAGAGAGAGCATGATAGGGAGGAGGGTCAAATGGAGAAGCAGACTCAGGGAGCCCAATGCAGGACTTGATCCTATGACTCCTGGATCATAACCTGAGCCAAAGGAAGTTGCTTAACCAACTGAGCCCCCAAGCTCCCCAAATTGCTTTTATTAGTATGGAATCAAAACCATATTACGTGTGAGGTAGAGTAACAACAAAATGAAGATACTATGTACCCAGCTTAAGAAATATACTAAGGATCACCTTTAGTAACGAAATTTATTACAGAGGTTCAAGAGAATATGAAATAGCCCTGAACATCCTTTCCTCCCTAGCCATATTGTTACATGGGGTCCCCAAAAGTCAGACTCGCTGTCAAAAAGCCTCACGAGGAAGTGGAAAAACAGCTTCACATCTTGTGGAATAAACCTGACCTCAAATTATCTGCTCTCGGGGCACCTGGGTGGCTCAGTGGGTTAAGCCTCTGCCTTCAGCTCAGGTCATGATCTCAGGGTCCTGGGATTGAGTCCCGCATCAGGCTCTGCTCATTGGAGAGCCTGCTTCCTCCTCTCTCTCTCTCTCTCTCTGCCTGCCTCTCTGCCTACTTGTGATCTCTCTCTGTCAAATAAATAAATAAAATCTTTAAAAAAAAATTATCTGCTCTCTGTTTTAGCTGCCATATCCTCGTCTCAGGAGAATGTGATAATGAAGTAAGTCACCACAGCTGCAAATCCTGGGAAGCAGGCTTGGAAATGCCAGAGAAAGGCTCAGGCCCCGTGTAGGCTGCTGGGAGATCAGCTTGACCCTGAGAGTTGGAAAAGGGCAGACAGGCTGAGTAGAGGCTTAATCTTGAAGTAGGAGGTCCTCTGAGAAGAGAGAGTGGATAATACATTCTGGTCAGGTTTGGTCTTTACCTTTTTTTTTTTTAAATTTATTTGACAGAGATTACAAGTAGGCAGAGAGGCAGGCAGAGAGAGAGAGAGGAGGAAGCAGGCTCCCTGCTGAGCAGAAAGCCCGATGTGGGGCTCCATCCCAGGACCCTGGGATCATGACCTGAGCCGAAGGCAGAGACTTTAACCCACTGAGCCACCCAGGCGCCCCTGGTCTTTACCTTTTTAAATCACCTTTCACAACTATATTGATTTCTGGGTGCCTTAAGAGGGATGGCAGATACTGACGCTTCAGGTTGTCTCTGAAGCAGACAGGTAGAGGTAAGCTGGGGCACACATGAGGACAGCTAACTGGCCTGCCCCAGCTTCTCCAGTGTATCTCCCCAGAAAAGGGCCCTCTGGAGAGTAGGGTAAACTGTGGCTTCAATCGCCTCGGCCATTTCCAGAGGCCTCTGATTGGCCCTGCTTCAGTCCTCTACACGTGGACTGAAATACTTTCCAAGAGACAAAGGGAGTGAAACACACAGGTCACAAAACTCCTTCCCTCTGAGGGAGAACTGAACTTTGTCTTCAAGGCTATTGACCCTGCTACACTTACCTCCTAAAGGCCCTACTGGCTTGCTCAGAGCCCACACTGGGACCTCTGATGCTCTGTCACAGATCCTCGCCTACCTTGCTGGTAGTGGACAGTTTCTACAAGGTCAGACTCACCTCGTGCTGGCAGAAGCCCACCTCATGGGCTGCTATATGGCTTTTTATTTTCTCTTCTGATATCTAAGGCTGACTTGGCTGCAAAGGCTGCTTGTTAATTCAGGGGAACTAACTCCCCTGTAGGCAACCCCAATTCAGGCAGACACTTCTGGGACAATTATTTGCTTTTGAGATCATCGCCCCCCACCCCTTGCCCCCCCGGCGACTGAGTCCTTATTGCCTGTAGCAGTGACCTTGGTAACACATTTAGTGGCTTTTCCTCCTTCTCTGTCTCACTCTCCTTGCGGCCTTATTCCTGCTTCCTGGGATCATCTCGCAAATAAACTACCTGCACCCAAGGTCTTGTTTCGGGTTTGTTTTAGGCGAGACCCAAATTGAAACTTCAGCTGGTGCTCTCATTCCAACTAGAGCCAAGCCATATGTAAACAAGTCAAGCTGCCCAGTAAAGGAAGACAGCTGCCCAGTAAAGGGAGACAGCTGCCATCCAACTCCAGCTGATGGTTGCCATGGGGACCTGCAGGCCCAGCATTGCTAGAAATGGGAAATCCATTAATGGGAAATCCTCTCTAAATGTTAGCAACTAATTCAAAACTAAAAACATTGCATAGTACCCACGGTATCTGCTGATCAGGTTAGGCCTGTGAGTAGCCCAGTTGGCATAGACTATGGGCACAACCCCATGAACAGTTGGGATGGGGGAAGAGTCCACTAATAGGCTAGAACCCTAAAGATGGAAGAATGGGTGAGGGAGCAAAGAATAGCCTTCTTCCCAGACTTGAGAAGAGCCCAAAAGGCCAGAGCCCTGAGATCATATATTAACAAACACTGAGTGTCTACTTTGTGCCCAGCTCTCAATCACAGTATCTCAATCTTAACACCTCAGAAGGCAGGTACTACTTTCGTTATCCTCATTTTATAGGTGAGGAAATGAGAGCTCTCAGAGGTTGTGATTTGAACTGGGATTCAAAATGAGGTCTGTCTTCACTATTTACACATTATAGTCTCTCTGTGTTGCAACCTTGATTCCTACAAAAGGAGCCAGGCTCCAGAGGTTCTAATTTTGTGTTCATTTAGGAAAATCTCCTTGCCTCATTTTACAGGTAAGTCTCAAAGACAGAAAGTTCTTTATAGATCAAAGCTAATTCAGGCAGAAGGGATGATAAAATAGGAAATCACCAGGATGCAATCCCTAATGAAGCAATAGATCAAAACTAGGTAGATCATAATTTAGGTGAAAGGCTATTGGGCACCTGATTAATAAATCGGGTCATTCCTGATGTGATGCAAAACCAAGTTATCTTTTACCTCCCATGATGTATACTTGCCAAAAATATTAGAGTTGGAGTCCAAATGAGCCTCTACCTCTACCAGTTTATAGGAAAAGTGGGCAATAGTGGGATATATTTAATGACACCATAGGGATACAACTAGGTGATTCAGAATATGAGAAATTTTAGGGCAAATGACCTAAATGGCAAAGAAGGGGAACTACTAAGCATTTTTATTGAGACTTAAGGGACATCAACATAATGTAGTGCTGCTTCCGGTCGGCGAACGGGAGAAGAATTAGGCACAAACAAGTCAGCTGCAAGAGACTGGGAGCAGGGGACAACAGTTGAAAAGACTGCTGCCCCAAGCAACTCCAGAGTCCCACTTTTATTAGATAGAAACAATAGCCAACAGAAGAACCGATGAAGGTCAAACATTAGTCACATGTCTCGTGGACACGCAAGGAGGAGGATAAAGTTTATAGTTAATCAAGCACATTCAAAGGACTCATCTAACTAACAACGGGCGCTTCTGGGAAGAGAAAGGAGCGATAACAGAAAAGGGAAGCAGGCGGTGTTTCGTTCCACCCTGAGCAGACCCGGCGTTCCCGGGTGCTCGGCTTCCCCAAAGCAGGCGGCCTTGCGCCCTGGGCAGGCCGGACGTTCCCGGCTGCCCGGCTTCAGTGAAGGGGCAGCGTTCCGCCCTGAGCGAGCCAGGCATCCCCAGCTGCCCAGCTTCACGGTCGTATATATATCGTCCTTCTCCCCAAAGACCTGTTGCCAGTATATGTTTTTGTTAAGGCCATATCCAAATGTGCTTGGTAACTAGTAAAATCCTCCAGGGGCTATAGTTTAAGTAACACATTGTTCTGAGGGGCAGTAGCAATGTAGTGTATGAATCTTGTTTGGATCCTGAGTTAGAGAAATCAACAAAAAGACATTCTATGGGGACGCCTGGGTGGCTCAGTTGGTTAAGTGTCTGCCTTTGGCTCAGGTTGTGATCCCAGGGTCCTGGGATTGAGCCCCACATCGGGCTCCCTGCTTGGTGGGGAGCCTGCTTCTTCCACTGTGTGCTGCTCTCCGTGCTTGTGCTCTCTGACAAGTAAGTAAACAAAATCTTAAAAAAAAAAAAAAAAAAGACATTCTATGATCATTGATGGGGCTCAGGACATGCTCCTCCAAACTATGGCACCTTGGCTTACTGGGTATTTTAAGCTGAAGATCGAGAAATGGCAGATGCTGGAAGCAGTCTCTGACCTCCCATGAAGCAGGTCATGAGACCCTCACGTGAGAGGTGCCCTCCTTATACCCAGAAGAAAGGAGCATCCTTATCTTTTAAAATGGAGGGATACTGAGAATTTGAATGAAAAGGCCATGCTAAGTTCCCGCAATTTACTACACTTAGCTCATATCCTTCTGTCCTCTCAATTTTCCACAGCTTTCCACTTTTCATCTAATCGCATATAAAAATAATCAAGTTTAACTGTTTCTTTGGGTTTTCATTTCTTTATGAAGGGCTCCTATGTCACATAAAACTTAATTTATACGCTTTTGTTAATTTGTCTTTTGTTATAGAGCCCCAGCCAAGAAGTTTAAAAAGATAAGAGGAAGAAGATATTTTTAAAAAGTGTTTTAAAACATATTATTAGATGATATTAATAATTAAGAAGTACTATTGATTTTGTTAGCAATGATAATGGTGTTATTACATATATATTTTTTAAGTCTTCACAGTTTTTCCAGAAGACCAAATGGAACACTTACCATATGCAAATCTCTGTACTTGAAATGAGTGTTTCGTGGAAAGACAGGCTTTATTTCAAAGCAACCCAAAAATGGCCAGGTCCACAACTACAAACTGGAGGAGGTGGAGCCACAGAATTACATATCCATTAGGCAGGGCCTCAGTCAGGAGTCTCGCCAGTTCCTCTTGATTCCCCACCGCCTAATCAGTTTCCTCTTCAGGCTGAAACTGAAAAGTAGAATTGAAGATGCCCATGATATCTCTGTTATCCAAATACACCTATTTCAGGAAAGAGGACGCCTGGAGCTTAATTATTAAAATATTTACACGGAGAATACAGTTCATTTAGTAGCTTTCTTCACATTTTCACATTTTTAAAAGAGCCACGGAGGGCTCATCCATGTTTTAAGCAGTTCAGTTGGTAAAGATCCCGTCTTTACTTCATAGGACATGGGTTATACTCAGTAAGTCCTCAGGACAGTCAACTGAAAGATTATTCCATTGCTTTTGAAGCACTGGTCGGGTTGGCATCTGCAATGGTAGCCAAATAAATGAGATTTCTGTGTAACACATGCTGGTACCTATGGGTGAAAAGAGGCAAAAATTAGAGGCTTTGTTTTGCTGAACATGAACAAAAGACTGGAAAGGAATTTAGCCACTCAATTGGAATGGCTCATCTCTTGATTGGATGATTCAGTATCATCAACCTCCTTGTTTAACACCAACGAAAATACATCCAGAATCTATCTGTTCTCACGTATCACTTTCATAGCTACCTCTCTGGGTCAAGCCACTATCCTTGCTGTATTGGACCAGTCTCCTAGCTGGTCTCCCTGCTTTACCTCTGCACTCCTACTCTACCCCCCACATAGCAACCTAAGTGATTATTGTGCAGTTTAAGTCAAGACTTGCCATACCTCTAATTAAACCCTCCAAAGGCTCCTATTTCATTCAGAGTAAAGCTGAGCCCTTCTAGCCCTTCTGGTGGTCTACAAAGCTCTACATGATTGGGGCCTCTAGTCATCTCTCTGACCTCAGCTCCTACCACTTTCCCTTCGCCCACTGAGGTCTGGCTGCAGCATCCTCTTTGCTGTGACCTGAAGCTAACTAGTGTGCTCCAGTCAAGGGGGCTTTTCCACCTAATGCTGTCTCTGCTTTATATATCTAGCTAGCTCAGCACTCCTCCCTGCCAATTAGCCTGCTTTATTCTTACTTAAAGCACTTATTAGTATGTGCCTAATTGTATGACTTCCTCCCTCTAGATTCTAGGCTCTAGAATGTAAAGTCCATATAAGCAGAGCTGGCACCTGATTGGATAAAAAGCAGAGCTGATTTTGATACTGATTCCCCAGTAGCTTGATACAGTGTCTGGTATTCAGTAGTAGTTATAAAGTATTTGTGGAACAAAATTAAAGAAGGAACAAGGCACTCTTATGGTATCATATGAGCTTACTACAGTAGTGATTCTCAATCAGGGGGTACAATTTTCTACCCAGGAAGACAAATCAGACTGGGGACTTGGGCAGGAAGCATGGCCCATGCAATGTGAAAAAGCCCACTAGGAAATTTGGTAACTTTCTTACCCACAGGTTGAGAATCAGTACACCAAAAGGAATATTTTGCAACTATTTTCCATATAGAAAAATGGGAGTTTACTATAAACTGCAAAAAAAATAAACTACCAGATGCCAGAACCGAATGTAAAGGCTTATGCAAAGATGGCTATCTCTACTATTCCACTGAGCTGTTCGGTGAGGAACTACAGGTGATTTTTTTTAGGGGATGGAAAAAAGCATGGTTTTCTTAAAGATGTCTTCGGTAAGAATGAAATAATGTATTTTTCTGTAATAAATGGAGCATAATTCCTAAAAGAGACTATTTTCTCTGATTTTGGTATATAGCTAGATAGCACATTCAATTACTGTGCAGAATTTGACTTTGGCCTAATGTGGAAGTCTTTTATTGGTCCCTGTGTGCATTACAGACCAACTGCAAGTTAGAAAATGAAGGGGGTGGGGCACCTGGGTAGCTCTGTGGGTTAAGCCTCTGACTCTTCATCTCAGCTCAGATCTAGATCTCAGAGTGGTGAGTGCAAGACCGGTGTTGGGCTCCACACCCGTGGAGCCTACTTTAAAAAAAAAAAGGAACTTAGCAGTCAAATGGTCTGACCCTCTCAGAAAAAGGATAAGCTGGGGATCCAGGAGGAGAAACGGGCCAGAGCTCGCATCTCCTGAGACTAGTTTCCCATGTGTTCCCTTCCCCATCCCTGTTGTCATCAACTGACCCGTCTACGTGAAGGAGGTTTGCAATGAGCATAAATCAAATTTTGAAGAGGGTGCCACGTCTAACTCCAGGCTTCACAATGTGCTGTCTGTGTAGTCTTGGGCAGGTTAAGTAACCTCTCTGAGCCTCATCGGCGATCAATCACGCAAGACTCCTAGTTCAGGGCAGCTGCTGTATCACCATACTGGTTTCACCCTACACTCAAAGTCGGGGGCTGGAGCGGGTACTTACTGGACGCACTCATTCGCCCGGCCTTTGTTCTGATACTCCACTATACAGCGGATGAGCTGGTCATTCTCCTCCAAGAGCTGAGAGACCAGAGAAGGGGTCAGTGCAGCGCGTAATCAGGACGGCCGAGAACACTGCCCTCCCCCAACTCTCTCCAATGCCGGGCTGTCCTGCCCCGGTGCCTTTGCCAACTTCGTTCCCATCTCACTCCAAACCCGTGCAAAGGCATCTCCCTACACACACCACAAGCCTCAGCTGGGATGCCGCTCACTCCAGGAAGCTTCCCGCACCCACCCGCAGCCCTTGGGATCTCAACTAAGGAACATCTCTCTGCGCGAGTTAGCGCTCACCCGCTGGATCGTCTCCTGATTGACTTCCGCCTTGCCTTTCAGCCAGTCCGGTACGAAGGCCACCGACATCCCGGGAAGCCAGGTTGGACCTGGGCCTCAGGCCCTGCGAACCCCGGCGCTTCTGGATCGGAGGCAACCAGCTAAACGCCCTACGGCCGCAGCAGGGACCTGCGATAGGTGGGGCCCAGGCTCTCAGCGTTGATTGGGTCCTCCCGTTGACTGGGAACAGGAGAAACGTCATTTCTGATTGGGCACGCAAGAGCAATGCTTAGAGCGTCAGTCTCGGCCCCGCCCCCGTCCCCGGGGCTTGGAGCTGTTTGCCGCTCCTTTGCATTTGCGCAGTCGGGAGGGCTAGCCTCGGGGGCGGGGTCTGGCATCAGGTGCTCGCCTCTTAGGCACGGCGTCGCGTCTGACGGGGATTACCTTGCCCAGGGTCACGCGGAATCGTGGCCGGTCCAAATCCAAGAGAGGCGGGGCAGTCATATAAGAAATCAGAGTGACTGAGAAAGCAAGATAGAAGCAATTACAAAGGCTGTTGAAAGGTCAATCAAGGTAGAGACTAGAACTTTGATGTCCTTAATGAAGGAAATTTCAGTGATGTGTCGAGGCAGCAGTGAGAATTGCCAGGGACAGTGAAATTCAGGAAAGGTGAAGCAAATGGGACCTTTAGAGCAGGCCCCTTTCCCCAGGAAGTTTGGATGTAAAAGGGAAAAGGGAATGAAGGTGGTAGTTGGAGGGACAGAAGTTAGTGGGAGCTGAGGACTCTCACTTTAATGGTTGCTCTTTCCTCAGTGAAGGACGTACCTGGAAGAGGGAGGGGGATGTTGAAGAGTGAAAGATCTGGGGAGCATGTGGGAGATTTCGAGGTTGGTTGTTGGGAAAATTGGAGATAGGCAAACATAGGATGCTGGACCACATTGAGGACTTGGTGGAGGTGGGCAATGTACATACATAGCACTAATCTGTGTGGCTTTGAGATTTTTTTTCCAGCAACACAGATATAGAGAAGCCAGAAGGTTGGATTTTTTTTTTTTTTCCCAGAGTTGGAGTGCTGCCAGGCAGGTGTGACAGAAGAATTACTGCACAATGGAGCATATTGGGAAGAAGGTGATGGAAGTGATAGACCTTGGACTTTCGGCTGATGGGAAAGAGTGGAGAGATGTGATTGGAAATAAACTTTGGAGAGGGACGTCTGGGTGGCTCAGTTGGTTAAGCAGCTGCCTTCGGCTCAGGTCATGATCCTCAGCGTCCTGGGATGGAGTCCCACATCGGGCTCCTTCCTCGGCAGGGAGCCTGCTTCTTCCTCTGCCTCCGTCTGCCTCCGTCTGCTAGTGCTCGCGCTCTCTCTCTCTCTGACAAATAAATAAATAAAATCTTTTTTTAAAAAAGGAAATAAACTTTGGAGAGAAGTGATACACAGAACAAAGTAGAAGGCCAAATGGACTGGAGGCTTCTGCAGGCCAGAGAACAGTGGGCAGACTTCTGGGAATAGCCTAGGGACAGTCAGAGATCAGGTGTCTGCATTTACAACTTTGGACATGGAGCTCTTCTACAGTAATAACAGCAGTCCAGGGTGTGACCCTGGAAGTGGAAGGATGAAGAAGCCCAGAAGAGAAACCCTCTGGAGTCAGAATGGCCAGTGATTAGAGAGGAGGGCTAGTACTTCAGATGCCACACCTCACCTCTGTAGCCCAGTCCACTGAGATGCGTGGGCCACACTAGCTGCACCAGTCAGAAGGCACAAAGCCCTATTATAAAGCACTCACATTGCAGGTTCTGAGAACCTGAGCTTCAGATCCTCTGGGTTTTTGTGGGTCTGGTGCCAATTTTTCCTTCTCCATCCAAGCCAGAGCCTTGTTTTCATGACTTGCGGTGAGAAGAACCTGTCTTCATTCACTTGTGAATGCACTTTGAGAGGGAATCCTAGCTTCTTCCCAGGCCCATACAGTGAACTGGTTTTCAATCTCCTTTTTAGTCTCCTTTGTCAGTCCCATAAAACCCTATTGATTTTATCCTTTGTGCCTTTTATGACCTACCCTCATGATCATTCGTCACACAGGCCAAAACTGACTCAGTGTGGGAGGGGACTACACAAGAGTGTGAATACCAGGAGGCAGGGATCCCTGGAGTTTGTCTTGGACTCTGTCATAACTCTCTTCTGTTTCCATTTTGTAATTTTTCTCTGTCTATGTAATTGCCCTGCTTCCATTTCCACCCATGTGGTGGTGACTTTCAAAAGTCTATGTCTAGCCTGGACTGGTACATGGAATGTATATTCATGTATACATTATATATATTCAACTGCCTACATTGACATCCCAACTAGAAATCTCAAAGGCGCCTCAAATTCAGTTTGTCTAAGATGGAACTGGTGGTCATTCTTCTTTCCAAAATCAGGTCCTCTTCCAGTGTTCTTTATGTCGTATGAATCCTTCCACTATCTACCCATTCACTCAAGGCTGGAAGAGTGGCATTACCCTTGAAGATACTTTGTTGCTCTTCCACAACCAAAATCAACAAACGTCTTGTTGATTTTGCTGCTATGAGTGTCTGCAGACTGGCTGCTTCTCTTCCTCCTCATTGTGGCTCCAGTTCAAGCCCAAGCTCTAGCATCATCCTTTCATGCCCAGATGGCTGCACTGGCTTCCCAGCTGGACCTGTCAGAGCTTCCATGAACCTTCTTCATTTTGGTCTTAACTACGGCAGCCAAAGTGATCTTGCAAACGCAAGTTTGATCAGTTTCCCACTGTCCTGAACTTTCTACCGTGGCCTATAAGATCCTACAGACTTAGCTCTTGTCTCTAGTGGTTCTCACGCTATTCCTTACTCTCTAAACTCTGAGTTTTTTCCTTCCATGTCTTTTTGTGTGTGTGTGTGGCAAAATATACATAACATAAAATTTACCAGTTTAACCATTTTAACTTTTATTTATTTATTTTTAAAGATTTTATTTATTTATTTGAGAGAGAGAGTGAGCAAGAGAGAGCACGAATGGGAGGGAGGGGCAGAAGGAAGAGCAGACTCTCTGCTGGGTAAGGAGCCTGACATTGGGCTCACTTCCAGGATCCTGGGATCATGACCTGAGCTGAAAGCAGATACTTAACCAAGCCACCCAGACGCCCCAACTTTAACCATTTTTAAATATACATTTCTGTGACATTTAAAGTTTTACGTTGTTGTGCAGCCATCCCTACCATTCATTTTTCAGAAATTTTTCATCTTCCCCAACTGAAATTCTGTGCCTGTTAAACACTAGGTTCTCACGTACTATCCTGTTTCTTTTCATCCCTCCGAGGAGCCACCCTGTTCTTTTTTTTTTTTTTTTAAGATATTATTCACTCATTTGACAGACAGAGATCTCAAGCAGGTGGAGAGGCAGACAGAGAGAGAGAGAGAGAGAGGAGGAAGCAGACTCCCCACTGAGGAGAGAGCCCAATGAGGGGCTCGATCCCAGGACCCCGAGACCATGACCCGAGCCGAAGGCAGAGGTTCAACCCACTGAGTCACCCAGGCGCCCCCTCCCTGTTCTTTATACATACTCTATCCTCTGTCTGAAACACTCTTCTTTCCCCCTTTGCCTAGTTAGCTACTAGTCAGCAGGTGTCACATTCTCAAGGAAGCCGCCTCCTACTCCCAAGTTCAGAACAGAACCTCCTGTAACTTCTCTGAAAAACCTTGTTCTTCTCTGAAGAACACATACCTCAGTTTGTATTTGAACATATGTGTAATTGTTTGTTTGATGGGTGCTCTCACTCTGCCCTCTCTTAACATAGTTTTTAGTGTCAGGAGTTCCTCGTTGTGTCCCCAGTGCCTGGTAGAGTGTCTGGCACAAAGCAGGTGCTCAAAATTTGTTGGACGAAAAGTAAATGGACGAATTCTGCTCCTCTGCATTGGATCATCCATCTGTGATATGAATGCCCCCATCCCCAGACTGGGATGTGTCCCTCCGAGGTCGGACTTTAGCACCTCATCCAGTGTGGCAGGAGGCTGTGCTCTTTGGTTTGCCTATCTTGCCTATCTTGCTTCCCGCCCAGGGGCGCAGACAGCGGAACACACAGCTGGGGCGTGTCGCGCAATTACGCGGAACCTCCCTGCCTCGGCGCGTCAGTTGTGGACTCTACCCCGGCAGGAATCGTGCGTAGACCGAGAAGTCTCCTGGCACCTCCGGACGTGGGAATTACAGGCTTGGACATCAAACCCACGAGGGTGAGAGCCAGGAGATGGGAATTAAGTTGGGAGGCGCGCGCGCCCCTGCCACACCCCCTCTACATTTGGGTTGCAGCCCTTTAAGAACCCGCTCATTCAAGATTCCTCCGGGACCGGCGGGGAAAGCGCTCCGGGATTGGTCTGTCCGGGTGAGGGTGTCGCTTAGCAGCAGCGAATGGAGAATTCAAGACTTGCGCATGCGTACCACCGCCTACCTGCGCCTGGGCCGCCTGTGACCTGGGCCGGGTCCGCCCGGTGGGCCGAGGTTGCAGAGGAGGCTGCGGGTGGTACCGCGGCGAGGCGGCGAGGCGGCGCGACGGGCGGGCGCCGACTCCCGGAGGCCGCCGTCGGGGCGAGGTGAGGGCTCGCGGGCGGAGGCGGGCGCCGCGGCCCGTTAGCCGAAAGCGGGCGGGGTCGGGTGTGGCGCAGGGCGGGCCTGGAGATGGAGGCGGCCCCGGGCCCGCCCCGCCCTCAGGCCGGGCTTAGCCCCACCCGGCTTCGTGGGGCTTCCAGGAGTCGTCTGCCCCACTCTCTTCCCCCGGCTGCTCTCCGGACTCGGGGAGAACCGAGGCGCGCGCCTTCAGGAACCCTAAGATGACAGATGCGCGTCGAGCGCTGCTCCCAATGGGATGAGAAGGGGTGTGTCCAAATGAGAGAGGGGGAGATCGTTCCCTTGATTATCCACGAAGCCCCTGTCAGAGTACTGTTTAATTTTAATAGCAAAGTTTCCTTAGCATGCCGAAATTATACGATTTGGGTTACCAAATACTGGGTGCATTGGACCAGCTTTTCCGAAATATCAGGTGTAGGAGGTGATGTACATCTGTGTCTATTATAGACTTGCATCTAGACCTCAGGAGCCAGAAGGATAAAAAGCACTCTGGGGGAAAAAAGGTTTTTAGAAATCAGAGCCACAAAAGAATATTCCCAGTGGCCAAAAGTAATTGGTGAAATTTGTTACAGGGTCAGAACAAAAAAATAAGGTTCAGACCAATGGGTAACGTAATTTTAATTAAGGTTTACAAAAGAATTCATCCTGATAAAGGTAATTTTAGTAAAATTAGAATGTAAAATAATTGAAAGTGGTTTAATATTGGTAAGTCGAATTAAGTTGATATAATAGAGTTTGCTCTGGAAAATACATTTTTAGACGATGGTTATTATAGATCTGTATGTGTTGACAACACAGAAGACATCTGGAGTTGGAAAGTTTTATTCTTAGAAGGAGCTTCAGAAACCAGCTGCATCCAAAAGGTGATTGATGGTCAGAGAGGAAAACTGACTTATTCAAAGAAACGCAATGAGTAAGGAACAGTTTTAACAAGTGTAACCCTAGGCCTCTGTTCCTTCTATTAACAGGTCTCTGATTAGTTGAGTAGTAAGTAATGCTCTAGCAGAAAGTAGGTGTAATCCCAAAGACTGGATTTAGAGAGGCAGAATAAAGTGAAAAGTTTACACAGGCTTTTGAATATTTTGAGTAAGGGAAGTTTGGTTTTGAATCCTGGCTCTATCACTTATGCCTTTGAAACTACATTTTTCCCACCTATTTAGTGTAGATTATGATTATTAGATTATCTACCTCATAGATAGTTATTAGCATTAAATAACATTATCAGTTTAAAAGTTCCTAGCATAATGCCTCACATTTAATATTAGCTGCTATCAAGTTCAGTTCCCTACTCTTCTTAGCTCCTAACAAAGAATTGACCTCAACCCACCCGCCCTCCACACTGTCCCCAGCCAACATGGTACAAAGGAGCCTGAGTAATCTTAATTGGGTAACCAGTTCTCAAGTCTTGTGGCTGAAGATGAATTCAGTAAGGATGACATAACTCAGTATTGTTTTCTGCATTGTATATTCGAGGAATGGGTAATATGCCTTATGGTCAAGACTTGTTTGAGTATTTGAGTACCGAATAAAACTTTTTTTTGCTTGCTTATGTTAATCTTTTGCAAGGCCTGGTCATGACCTGGTTATTTAATGTTTTTCTTTCACGTTTTCTTTCTCTCTCTCTCTTTTGGAGGGAGGAGGAGGAGGAGTATATGTGGTAGGGATTTGGGAGAGGGCTAAGTTTAAGGGGGAAGGAGAAAAACCAGTGGGAACAAGGGTGGCGTCCAGCTAGGTACAAAGTCTTTGCTGGTAGAAGAGGGATAATCTATGACATGAGCAGTTTATAAATAGATGCTGAGAAGAGGATTTAGGGAAAGGGGGATGCAGATTATGATATAATTTTCATAAAGCCTAATAGTAACTTGGGTGCTGTATATTTGATTACTAGTTCAGTTTCTACTTTCAAAAAAACTATATAAATTTTTTTTCCTCTCCAAGTAAAAATTTATTGTGGAACAGTGTTCAAAATATGGATCAGAATATGGCAAGATCTGCAAACTCACATTTCTTTTCCCAGTGGGCAAAAATAAAGCAGCTCTTAGGTCATTCATTCATTTGCTTAGCAGTTTTTACTGAGACCTTCCTCATGTGTGTCAGGCATGGTGTCAGGTTATGAGGCCTACTGACCTGTAGAAGGAGCTGGGAAGACCTCGAAGACAAACTAGTGTCTCTGTGTGAGTACTCCGAGGCTACTTTGTCCTTATATAATGGATAATTTTTTTTTCTATGATTGTGGCATGATTTTCCAGATTTATACCACTACTTCTTGTTTTTTAAACTGAATATGAGTTATCAGTAAACAGCTTTTATTTTAATTAATTCTGAGATTAGAGTACCTTCCAGTTTGGAAATATCATGTAGTTAAGGAGCTGCTCGCTATAAAATATGTTTTTCGTTTTTGTTTTTTTTTTTAAAGATTTTATTTATTTATTTGACAGAGACACAGCAAGAGGGGGAACACAAGCAGGGGGAGTGGGAGAGGGAGAAGCAGGCTTCCCGCCGAGCAAGGAACCTGATGCTGGGCACGATCCTAGGACCCCAGGATCATGACCTGAGCCAAAGGCAGATGCCTAACAACTAAGCCACCCAGGCACCCCATAAAACATGTTTTTCAACATTTCCACATAAATCGTTGAAACTATAGTTAAGTAGCAGAAAAAATTATTGCCTACTTATAAAGATATTTGAAAATGACACTTAAACATAAAAAACCTAATTTAAGTAAGTGGTATAAAGACTTTAAGTTAATACTTTTTTCTTCAAATTTTATTTAAAAGTAATTATAAGAAGTTGCCAAGATAGGTCCCATATACCTTTTACCTAGTTTCCCCCATTGGTTACATCTTACATAATAAGGATAGTACACTGAGGGTTGCAGGGGGGAGGGGGGACGGGAGAGGGTGGTGGGGAAATGGCCATTGGGGAGGGTATGGGCTATGATGAGTGCTGTGAAATGTGTAAACCTGACAATTCACAGACCTGTACCCCTGGGGATAAAAATACATTATATGTTTATTAAAATAAAAAAATTAAAAAAAATAAGGATAGTACAATATCAAATCTAGGAAATTAACATTGGTATAAAGTGTATATAGTTCCATGCCACTTTACCACATGTGTCGTTTCCTATAACCACCATCACAGTCAAGATACAGAATTGTTGCTTCACCACAAAGATCTTCCTCTTGTTCTCCTTTCTAGTCACACTCATTCCCCTCCTCCCCACCATCCCTAACCCTTGGCAACCACTAATCATTTCTCCATCTCTGTAATTTTGTCATTCTGAGAATGTTACATAAAAGGATTCCTATGATACGTGACCTTTTGAGATAGGGTTTTTTTTGTTGTTGTTGTTCAACACAGTGCTTTTGAGATCCATGCAAGTTGTTTTGAGTTTCAATAGTTCCTTTCTTTTTACTGCTGAGTAGTATTCCATTATATGAATGTACTGTTGTTGTTTTTTTAACCATTCACTATTTTTAGGATATTTAGTTGTTTCCTGTTCTTGACTGTTATAAATAAAGCTGTTAAGAACAATTGTACACAGGTGTTTGTGGGGACATAAATTTTCATTTCTCTGAGATAAATGCCCAGGAGTGGGAATGATAGATCATTTGTTAATTGCATGTTTAGTTTTAAAAGACACTGCCAAACTACTTTCCCCAAGTGGCTGTTCTGTTTTATAGTAACATATGAGAGATTCAGTTCCTATGCATGCCTTCCCAGCATTTGATATTTTCACTTTAAAAAATTTCAGCTGTTCTCATAGGTATGTAGTATTATCTCATTGTGATTTTAAGTTACTTTTCCCTTAATTGCTAGTGATGCTGAACATCTTTTCATGTGCTTATTTGCCACCTGTGTATTCTTTTTGGTGAAATGTCTGTTCATGTACTTCACCCATTTTCTAATTAGATTTTTTTTTACTGTTGAATTTTGAGAGTTCTTTATAGATTCCAGTTATATAGATATCTATATATCAGGTATGTGGTTTAAAAAATATTTTCTCCCAGTCTCTGGATTGCCTTTTCATCCTTTTTGCAGGAGGTTTTGCAGATTGAATATTTTTAATTTTGATGACATCCAGTTTACTGTATTTTCTTTTGTGGATTATGCTTTTGGTATCATGTCTAAGAACTCTTCTCCAAGTCCTGAAGATTGCCTCTTATATTTTCTTCCATTTTTATAGTTTTATTTTTTAAGATTTACATTTATGACACATTTTGAATTGATTTTTATGTAAGGTGTGAGGTTTAGGTCAAGAATTTTTTTCCTTATAGATATCCATTGCTTCAGCACCAACTATAGAAAAAACTATCCTCACTCCACTGAATTGCTTTTGCACCATTGTCAAAAATCATTTGGCTGTACTTCTGTAGGTCTATTTCTGTATTATCTATTGATCTTTGTTTCTGTTCCTCTGCCAGTAGCACTCAATCTTGACTAGTGTAGCTATATTATAAGTCTTGAAGTAGGATAGCATGGTTCCTTCCACTTTATTCTTTTTCAAAATTGTTTTAGCTATTTTAGATTCTTTGCCTTCCCACATAAATTTTAGAATAGGTTTATCTATCTCTACAGACTATCATTCTGTTGTTTTTATAGGAAGTGCATTTAACCAGTGTATCAATTTGGGTGAGAATTAACATCTTTACTATGTTGAGTCATCCAATCCATGATCATAGTATATTTCCTCATTTATTTAAGACTCCTTTGATTTCTTTCAGCAGTGTTTTGTAGTTTTCAGCATAGAAGCCCTATAGATGTTGAGTTAAATTTATACCTAAGTATTTTATTTTAAAAATTATAGCTTCAGGGGTGCCTGGGTGGCTCAGTGGGTTAAAGCCTCTGCCTTCAGCTCAGGTCATGATCCCAGGGTTCTGGGATCAAGCCCCGCATCAGGCTCTCGGCTCAAGCGGGGAGCCTGCTTCCGCCTCTCTCTCTGCTTGCCTCTCTGCCTACTTGTGATCTCTGTCTGTCAAATAAACAAATAAAATCTTTAAAAAAAATGATAGCTTCATTGAGATTTTTTTTGGCGTAATTGTAATTTGGCATAATTGTTTTTAATTTTGTTTTCTATGTGTTCTTGCTAGTTTATAGAAAAACAGTTGATTTTTTAAAAAGATTTATTTATTTATTTATTTGACACACAGAGAAAGATCACAAGTAGGCAGAGAGGCAGGCAGAGAGAGAGAGAGGAGGAAGCAGGCTCCCCACCGAGCAGAGAGCCCGATGTGGGACTCCATCCCAGGACCCTGAGATCATGACCCGAGCCAGAGGCAGAGGCCTTAACCCACTGAGCCACCCAGGCACCCTATAGTTGATTTTTGTATGTTGATCTTACATCTTGCAACCTTTTTGAATTCATTAGTTCTAGGAGGTGTTTTGGTAGGCTCCTCAGGATTTTTCATGTAGATTGTTATGTCATTGGCAAATAAGAGTAGTTTTTTTTCTTCCTTTTGTATCTATTTGCCTTTTATTTCTGTTTCTTGCGTTACTGCACTGGGTAGAACTTCTAGTAATGTGTTTAGTAGTAACTGTGAGCACAGACATCATTGTTTGATATCTGATTTTAGAGGGAAAACATTCAGTCTTTAACCATTAAGTATGATGTTAGCTGTAGGCTTTTTGAAGATGTTCTTCACCTCGTTGAGGAAGTTCACCTCTCTTTGTATTTTGCTGAAGATTTTATCATGAGGAAGTGTTGAATTTCGTTAGATGTCCTTTCTATATTAATTGATATCATTGTGTGATTTTTTTTTTAGCCTGATAATATAATGGATTATAGTGACTGATTTTACTATGTTTAGCCAGCCTTGCATCCTTGGAATAAACCTCACTTGGTTACAGTGTCTAATTCATTTTATTATATTGCTGAATTCTGGTTGCTAATATTTTGTTAAGGATTTTCACATATAAGTTCATGACGATTATTGGCCTATAGTTTTCTGGGTTTAACATCAGGGTGATATTATCTTCATAAAAAGAATTTAGAATTATTTCCTCTTTTATTTTTTGAAAGAGTTTGTGCAGAATTGGTGTTAATTCTTCGTTACATTTTTTACACATTCAGTAGAATCCTCCAGTGAAAACATCTCAGCTTGGAGATTGCAGAAGTTCTAAAATTACAAATGAAAATTTCTTAATAGGAAATTTGGTTATAAGATTGTTTAAATTACCTATTTCATATTGGGTGGATTGTGGTAGTGATTTTTGAGGAACTGATTATTTCATCTACATTGTCAGATTTATGGATGTAGAGTTGTTTATAGTATTCTCTTGTTATTTTTTCTAATATTAGGATTTGGTGCTATAAATTTCCCTCTTAACACTACTTTAGCTGTGTCCCACAAATTTTGATAAGTTTTCCTTTTTATTCAGCGTATTTTTAAATTTCCTTTGAGACTTCCTTTTTGACTCGTGGGTTATTTAAAAATGTGTTGTGTAAAAAAAAAATGTGTTGTGTAATTTTTAAGTGTTTGGAGGTTTTTAGTACCTCTCTGTTATTACTTTTTAGATTGATTATATTGTGGTCCCAGATCACACTCTGTATGCATTTTAAAAAATTTGTTGAGGTTTGTTTTATGGCCCACATCTATCTTTCTGTATGTTCTGTGGGTCCTTGAAAGGAACTCTCTTGTTGGATGCAGTGTTCTTTAAGTGTTGATTACATACTTTGGCTGATAGTGTTGTTGAGATCTTCTGTATCTTTGCTGGTTTTCTATTGATTGTTGAGAGAGTAATGTTGAAGTTTTCAACTGTAGTTGTGGATTCGTCTATTTCTCCTTTAACTTTATCAATTTTGCTTCACCTACTTTGTTTGGTGCATATATGTTTAGTTTTATGTCTTCTTGGTAGATTTATTCTTTTATTATTATGTAATGTTCTCCATCTTTGGAATTTTCTTTGAAGTGTACTTTATCTGATTTTAATGTAACTCATTCTTTTTCTTTCTTTCTTTTTTTTTTTTATTTGAGAGTGTGAGAGAGAGAGAGAGAACATGGGCAGGGGCAGAGGGAGAGGGAGAGAGAATCCTCAAACAGACTCCTGCTGAGCACAGAATCCAATGCAGGCCTGGATCCCAAAATCCTGAGATCATAACCTGAGCCGAGATCATGACCTGAGCTGAAATTAAGAGTTGGATGCTTAACTGACTGAGCCACCCAGGTGCCCCACTCTTTCTTTTGATTAACGTTTGCATGGTATATTTTTTTCTATTCATTTACTTTCAATCTACCTATATTGTTATATTTGAAGTTAATTTCTTAGAGGAAGTAAATAATTGGGTCATGTCTTTTATCAACTCTGTCAATCTCTGTCTTTAATGTATATTTAGACCATTTAGATTTGATGTAATCATTGATATATTAGAACTTAAGTATGCTCTTTTATTTTTTGTTTTCTGTTTATTGTTTTTTGATCCTGTGATCCTGCATCCCTGTGAATAATTCAAATGTCTTTTAGAATTCCATTTGTATTTATGTATAGTGTTTTTTTTTTAAAGATTTTATTTATTTATTTGATAGAGATCACAAGTAGGCAGAGAGGCAGGCAGAGAGAGAGAGGAGGAAGCAGGCTCCCCGCTGAGCAGAGAGCCCGATGCGGGGCTAGATCCCAGGACCCTGAGATCATGACCTGGGCCGAAGGCAGAGGCTTTAACCCACTGAGCCACCCAGGCGCCCCTATGTATAGTGTTTTTGAGGGTATCTCTTTTTATAGCTTTTTCAGTGGCTGCTCCAGTATACAGCTACAGTGTACATATGTATGTAATTATATATATGTGCATGCTTATATACATATACATTCTTATACATGCATATATATATGTCTACGTTTGTGCATATTTATGACTTATCATAGTCTCCTGAAGTTAGCATTTTACCATTTCAAGTGAAGCATAGAAACTTTACCTCCTTTTGTATCTCTGTCCCTAAATATTTCCTCTTAAATATTTCCTCTAAATACATTGAGAGCACCAGAAATGTTATAGTTATTGCTTCAATCATCAAACATAATATACAAAACTTATAAGAAGGATAGTATCTTATATTTTCCCATGTTTTTATTCTCTCTGTGGTGTTTTCTTTTTTCCTAAGATTCTTTGTTTTATTATTTCCTTTCTGTTTAGAGAACTTCCTTTAGCCATTCTCTTAGAGCAGGTGTGTTGGTAACAAATTCTTTCAGTGTTCTTCATCTAAATATGGTTTAGTTTTCCTTTCATTCTTGAAGGATAGTTTTGCTGAAAATACAGAATTCTAGGTTGGCAGTTCTTTTAGCCCTTGAGAAATATGTTTTCTTTGGACCTCCATGGTTTCTATGAGAAATTTGCTGTCATTTGAATTGGCCCCCAACCTCCCCCCCAATATTATTTCTTGCTGCCGTCAACATTTTTTCTGTCTCTGGTTTTATCGAGAGTGACTGTTGTATTTGTTGGCATGGATTTCTTTGGGTTTATCCTTTCTGGGATTTATTCTACTTTTTGAGTCTGTTGGCTTATATCTTTTGTCAAATTTAGGAAATTTTCTGATCTCTTTGAATACTTTTTCAGTCCTGCTCTCTTTCTCTTGTGCTTCAGTGACATGTGTGTTAGATAATTTGTTATAGCCCCACAGTCCCTAAGGCTCTGTATAATATATTTCAATCTAATTTCTCTCAGATTGTTCAAATTAAGTATTTTTTTTTTGTTCTGCCTTCATGTCTACTGATTTGAATCATTCTTCTGTCCCCTCCATTTTATTGTTGAGCTCATCTATTGAATTTTTTTACTTCTAGAATTTTTTAAATTCTGAAACTTCCATCTGGTTCTTTATATCTTCTATTTCTTTGCTGCGACTTTTAATTTTTCATTTGTTTCAAGTGTGTTTATAATTGCTCATTGAAGCATTTTTATGATAGTTACTTTATTTTTTTAAAAGATTTTATTTATTTATTTGACAGACAGAGATCACAAGTAGGCAGAGAGGCAGGCAGAGAGAAAGGAGGAAGCAGGCTCCCCGCTGAGCAGAGAGCCCGACCAAGCGGGGCTCCATCCCACGACCCTGGGATCATGACCTGAGCCGAAAGCAGAGGCTTTAACCCACTGAGCCACCCAGGCGCTACTATGATAGTTACTTTAAAGTCTATCATCTTGGTCTTAGCATCAGCTGATGGTCTCTTCTTACTCAAGCTGATATTTTCCTGGTTCTTAGTATGGCCAAGTGAATTTTGATTGAAACCCAGACATCTTGGACGTTATGTTACAAGACTCTGGATCTTACTTGGATCTGTTTTAGTTGGCCTTTATGTTAGCAGGGAAGTGGGAACACTATCTCATTACTGCCAAGTGGGAATAAAAGTTCAGGTTTCCCCACTGGGCCTCTTTTTGGCTCCCTGGAGGAAAGGGGCTGCTCATTATTGCTGGGCAGAGATAGGAATTCTGTCTCCTTAATGATACAGTGGGAGAGGTTGGCTTTTTGCTGCCTGTAGCTCCCTGCCTGGTCTTCTCTGACATGCCAGCAGCATGGAGAGTTGGGGGGGGGGGCACCTTATTAGTGCCAGGTAAGAGTAGAAGTCTGGGCTCTTAATTCAGCCTTTATTGTAGATATATGATGACTACAGTCTTTCTTTGGCGTTTGACTGGAGTGGAATGTTTTTGTCTAAAACTTTTCTGTTTTGCTGGGCTGCATGCACCTTTCCTGCTTCTTTGGATAGTGAGAGAAGGCTTTTTTTTTTTTTTTTTTAATTGTTGGGTCTTTTTTTCCTCCTCCTCCTTCTTTTTTTTGTCTACATTCATTGGCATTTTTGGGTTGCCAGCTTCTCCAGCACCAAGACCGGGATATATGAGGCAAAAAGAAAACTGAGCAAGCTCACACAACTCTGTCATTCCCCAGTTCCCAAAGTCCCTCGCCAGTCTGCCACCTTCTCTCCAACCTTTCAGATGTTTATGTTTATCTCATATATAATGTCCATGGTTTTTAGTACTATTAGTGGGAGTAGGAAAAAGTACTTAAACTCCACCTTTTCAGAAGCAGAAGTCCTCAGTTCATTCTTTTCGAGCAGTGATCAGATCTCTTATTCAAGTATAGACCATCTCATCATAGCTCATAACCTGAATTTGCAAACACCAGATCCCTACAGTATACAAAGCTCTTACCAGGCCCTGGGAAGACACAAAGATGAGCCTTTCTCTGTTTGTATTAGGTTTTTTTCATCTTTTGGAATACAAAGTATATGTCACAGAGGAATAAAATGCTGTTGTCTCTGTTCTTAGACACTTCCAGGGCCGTGTGTAAAATCCCTCCACGCCTCAGGTGGCTGCCGTCCTATATACTTACACACTCATACATGTACACAAACACAGGTGACCCTTAATATCAGTGTCCCCTTCATGTAAGCATCATAAAAATTTTAAAATAAATGGATGTGGGTTTCATTAGTTTACAGTACTACTAACTTGATAGAACTGACCAATGGTTTTATCTATCTTGAATGCTATTGTTTGAGGAGAGGCAGGTTTTATCACCAAAAGGATCAAGAGGGTGAAGTAGAGAGCCTGGAGGGGTTGTTTGGGTCCTTTAGAGAGTGGTAGAACTGGTTCTTCCATTACTATCACTTGGAAAGTTCACTGTTTTCCTTTTTACTTGTTTAAATCAATACCTGGCACATAGTAGATGTTCTATAAAAATAGCACTAGAGAGGATATTGGGGGTTGACAGTTGGAATACATCCATACTGTTTTCCCTTAAAGAGCTCAGAATTTACTCGGCCCCTAGAAAGTACCTTTCTTATTTTGCCTTGGAGTGTTTCTGTCCTGTCTCTGACTCTCTTGGTATTTCATGGATTCATATTCTCTCTCTCTCTCTCTCTTTCTCTTTCTCTCTCTCCTTTTTTAGGTTGGTGGTGGGGAAGTGAGGAGGGTGGGAGGAGTACTCAGCGTCTTTAAATCTTGGCCTAGCATTCTTGTTGAAGTTGTTCTTTCTTATCAAGTAGTGTGCTCAGAAACATCTTCATTACAGGGATTCTTAAACACTTGTCTATATGCATTGCAGAATGGTTGTACCTTGCATTCACCAAAATAACACTGTTATCAAGGTAACAAGCAAGTTGTGGTTCTTGTTTCGCCACCAAGTCCTAGTCTCACACTGATCTTTTAGTCTTCCCCTGTCTCTATCAGGGATTTGTGCCCATAAATCTTTAAAAATTTATTTCTAAATTAAATATTTCAAACATTCATGAAAGTATAAGAAGGTAATGAGATTAGCCTCCATACATCCAAGCCCTGGTGACCTCTTCGGTGCTCGGTCTCAGTATTGGCCAAACAGCCGTGGTACAGCCTACAGGGCCTTCTGGCCATTGGCCAGGCCCTGCTAGCCGTGCTGGGGACTTAGCACTTTTGTGTGTGGAGGCATTTTTCCTGGGGCTTTTCACATTTTTTTTTTAAAGATTTTATTTATTTATTTGACAGAGATCACAAGTAGGCAGAGAGGCAGACAGAGAGAGAGAGGAGGAAGCAGGCCTCCCGCCGAGCAGAGAGCCCGATGCGGGGCTCGATCCCAGGAGCCCGGGATCATGACCTGAGCCGAAGGCAGAGACTTTAACCCACTGAGCCACCCAGGCGCCCCGGCTTTTCACATTTTTATTCCTCAATGGTATATGTGGGGAGATGGGACAATGGACTTGGTAGGATCTGTTGACTTATAGACTAAGTTTTCTTTTTGCCTTCTCTTGTTTTTATACCACTGCAGTCTCTTCATGGGTAAAATGGGAGTAAGAATTCGGTTATCCATTCTGGATATGGTCTTTATTCTTAGAACTTACACTTAGGTAATGGAAATGCAAATTACTAAAATAGAGAACAAAGAGATAAGTAGATGTACTTCTGGCTGGACAAGTCTGCGAAAGGTTTCACGGAAAGGGTGGATTGGAGACAGTCCTTGACCTGGACTTGGATATGGGGAGATCAGAGGAGTAGCAGACACAGGCAGAGAATACATCAAGCCACAGAGGTGAAGAGAAGAGTGTGCCTCAGAGGGGTACCCCTTTCCTCCTGCTTATAGGAAGTGAGAGGTCAAATGAGGTTACATCTTTGGAGTTCTTTGAAAGGAAAGTCTACCAGCATTTGTACCTATTAACAGCCTATCAGGTAGAGGACCTCACAAACCCAGTCTGGGAAACAGGACGTGTAGGTGCATGGAAAGAGCCATTAAAGCTGCGGTGGCCGCCTCACTAATCCCTGGTGGTGGGGCTACCATAGCCTGCGTGTATAGGTTATGCCCTGTGCCAGCACCTGCAGAGTTAACGGCTGGGGCTAAAACCTAGCCAGGCTCTGCTAGCAAACTGGTCCAGGCTGTTTCCACCCTGAGAAGCACCTTGTTTTGATTTGCCAAGGGCACCATGAGGGCTCAGAAGCCTTTGGTCTCTTACTAGTGCCCACATATCGTGACCAAATATTTAGGATCTCACTGTAATATAATTTGCTAAATGACTTCCTTTAGCCATCTGTAGGGACTCAGTCATCATTTTGAAGACTGGCTTGGTATCAGATGTTTGCAGAAATACAGGAGGACATACTCTGTCCTTCAGTTCCATTTTTGCCTTCTGTTCTCCCCACCACCAACTCAGGTTGATGATCAGAATCCCTCTACCACAGGTGAGGATAAGACAACTAAACTGTTCAACACCTGCCTCCCCAGGTGACCTGAAATGCACAGGGCACTGGAACCCACCCCTACTGCTTCCAGGTCAGGTGCCTCCAGTCCCTTTGGGGCCATCTTGCTCCCCGTGTCCCGGCTACCCACCTGTCGTTGCTGTTGCTCCTGAGCCTTTCTGGTGCAGCTTCCTTGCTTCTGTTCCTTTCTCCCTCATCCTAGTTGGTTTCATTCTGGAAGGGGAGAGATTCATTAGAAGGAAAAGCAGGGTTACAGGTGAGGAAGCGACAGGAAGGAAAACAAAGGAGGAAGATAGGGAGCAACATAGCAGTAGAGGCCAGGAAAGTAGTAATACAGGCAACATCTGCAGTTCCAGTGGGGGTGAGGGTGAAACCACCAGAACGACATTTCAGGCACAGGGATGTTTCTGTCACTATCATCTGCCCTCAGTAACAAGATGACCTTGCTTTCCTCAGGTGTCCTCATGACTTCCCCTGCAGACCATGTCTATGATCCTTTTTGCCTGTGTGGTGAGGGTGAGGGATGGACTGCCTCTCTCCGCCTCCACTGACTTTTACCACACCCAAGATTTTCTGGAATGCCGGAGACGGCTCAAGACTTTAGCCTTGCGATTGGCCCAGTACCCAGGTAGAGGTTCTGCAGAAGGATGTGACTTCAATATACAGTAAGCAAGCATGCTCACTTTTTCAGAACATCTGCAAACTTTGGTTTACTTTGAAGCATGTGTGGGGATTACATTAGGTGATCACATGCTGTGTCATGAGTGGGTCTGCTGTCAGATACTGGTCTGAGGTGGTGTGAATTTACAGCCAGAGAATTAGGGGAGCGTGATTGCCCCCCCCTTGCCCCCCATGGAGCCTGCTGCTCCTACTCTTGCCCTTCTGTTAGTGTGTGGGCTCCGGGCGCTCAGGAGCAAAAACTGAGCTGTACCTGAAACCACCTTCCTCTGTGTCCCTTCCTCATTTATGCTCTGATTATCTAACATCCTATGGGAACTTGGTGCTGGACTGCAAATAGGAAAACTTTTCTCTGATAAGAAAAAAAAAAAAAGGTCTGTGACTTCAAAGGACTTTCTGGGTGTTTCAGCAGTCTTTTGTGAAAACTGGAATGTAAAATGTTCTGCTCATTTGTATTTTAGATTAAATATTCACTATTATTTTTCACAGATGAAACAGGCTTGCTTTTTTCCATACGGATGAGCAGTATTATAGCTTATTTTATAGTTAAGGAGTTGAAATATTTTCCCACAGTTACCATTAATAAATTACAACATCAGGAATTTATTCTCTCACAGTTCTGGAGGCCAGAAGTCCGAAATGAAGGTGTCGGTAGGGGCATGGGCTCTTGGAGGCTCTAAGGAAGACCTTCGCATGCCTCTCTACCACCTTCTAGTGGTTGCTGGCAGTCCTTGTCATTCCATGTCCCGTGGAAGAGTTAGTCCAGTCTCTGCCTTCTTGGTTACATGTCCTTCTTCCCTCTGTCTCTGTAACAAAATTTCACACCAGTCATTGGATGGAGGCTACCCTAATCCGTTATAATCTAATTTTATCTTGATTGCATCTGCAAAGACTGTTTCCAAATAAGGTCATAGTCACGGGCCCTGGGAGTTAGGACTTCAGCATATCTTTTTTGGGAGACACAGTCAGCCTACAAATAGGGATCCTCTTTCAAATAGAAATACCCACCCTAGACAGACTTAAGTAAGCCCTCTGGAAAGTTCCTTGTATAAGGAGGAGGTTATCCTTTTATTTTTTTTTTAATTGACAAAGTTTTTATGTAGAGACTTCCAATTATAAAAAGATGATAGAACAGTATAACCTAAAAACTCTTTGCCAGAAACATCCTGAAATGTGGGTAAATGTATATGAGAAATTGTTTTCAATGTGTAGCTGAGCTCGAAAGAAAGAATTCCCAAGGTCCCAGAAGTGACGGGGAACAGAATATCAAGGTGCTAAGGGTGTGAGCTGACACTGAGGCTCCTGGTGAACCAGTCAGGATCAACTCAGGCCCTGAGTTTCAGCACGCATAAATAAAGGGAGAGGCCTGTGGGCGTCTGCTGTGTGAGGCGTAGGAACAAGACCCGGGCATGAGGAAGGCCTGGTCAGGCGACAGCCCTGGTGGAACGGTGACAGGTGGGAAATAGCCACCCACCAGTTCAAGAGTTGCTCATCTCTACTTGGCTTTGAATGGGAAGGAAAAACAAAATCTCATCTAAGGCACTGGAACCCTGCTTCTGTGCCTCATGTGGGACTAGAGTTTAAGTCTAAACCAAGGTTCAGTGATTGGTATCGGTTCCAGACTGATGACACTCCTGGAGTAGCTGATCAGAGCAAATGGAAAGCTTCTCCAGAAGGTGTGTGCCACAACTCAGTCCTTGAGAGATTCTTGCAGGAAAAAAAAAAAAGAAGCTCCACACTGGTCCCTCTCACCAAAAATTACAGAACACCAAAGGAGCTATTTTTCAATGAGTGGGAGTCAGTAGACACCACAGAGAGAACTTGAGTCCCCAGAACCTGAAATGGTGGCATGATAGTCTGAAAAGTAGTGGAAGAAGGAGAAAAGCCTGCATTAGTTTTATGAGACCAGAATAACCCCAGTACCACAACCAGATGGAGACAGTGCAAGAAAGGAAATTACAGGCCACTCTTCCTTTGCTTAGACACAAAAGTCCTAAATAAAACATTAGCAAACTAAATCTAGCAGTTGTGTGTACGTGAATATATATGAATTGCCCCCAAGAAGGCTTCGTTTCAGGATGCCAGGATGATGAAACATTAGAAAGCTATCGGTGTCGGTTAAAGAAGATTTTGCGCTGTAGGCGTAGAGAAGCCTGAGGCTACCTCTGCCTAGTGGAACGTGCATCCCTCATGCAGGAATCAAAAAGAGCCATCACACAGTGTCAGTGGCAAATAGCTGCTCCCTAGTTTAGAGGAAGGACGAGAAAGGCAAAGTGCCAGGTAGGCCCAGCCGAAGAGACAGTAGACGCGCAGCGAACAGCTACCAGGCTGCTCAAGGCCAGGCAGGTGCCAGGCGCGGGCATGGCTGTGTCTGGGTGTGGGGCAGGAATACAGGGGTCGGCCCTCCACTAATGCAGGTGTTGCCCCTTTGTTTCAGTTTCTCTTCTCTGCGGGATGTGGCTTGCATGGCTATCTGCTCCCGCCAGTGTCCAGCAGCCATGGCCTTCTGCTTCCTGGAGACCGTGTGGTGGGAATTCACAGCTTCCTATGATACCACCTGTATTGGCCTGGCCTCCAGGCCGTACGCCTTTCTCGAGTTCGGTTTGTAACCCTCTCTCTTATATATTGCTCTCTCTTATGGCATTGTGTGTGTCGAACTGATGGTTTAGATTTGGCTTTTGGCCATCAAGGAAAACCTCTGGAGGTGCTGTAGCATGTCACTGGAGGTCAGCCTGTTCCCCTGAGATTTCACCGTGATTGACGTGGCCCTGAAAGCTTCAGGGCTTAGTGCTGGCTTCCCATCTCCTCAGAGCCTGAGGCAGGGTTGGGGAATGGTGAAACCCATCTCGGTTTTTCCTCATAGTCCTCTGAAGCAGGGGTCAGCAAACTGTGGTCCGAGAGCCAGGTGCCTGGTTTGTTTTTTTTTAAAAAGTGGAAGTCAGCTACGCTCATTCTTTTACGCGTCGCCTGTGGCTGCTTTGTCCCTCACCAGCAGAATTGAATAGTTGTGACAGAGGCCACACAGGCCCTAGAAGCTGAGAATATTGACTATGTAGCCCTTTAAGAAGACTTGCTAACCTCTCCCTGCTCTAGAGTTACTACTCAAAGGGTGGTTCCCTTATCATGAGGTAGGTACAGAAAGTGAGAATAACAAGTGTTTAGAAATTCATACAGTAATTTGACATTCCTGCAGTCTTTTTATTGCTTTTTATCAGAGTATTGGTCTGCATCCATTTGGAAATAAGAAAAACTGGGCCTCCACTCAGAGATCAGAAATACTGCTCTGAAAGAGGGTAGTTTTTTCCTAGGCGTTGCCGCAGAGGCCTTGTAGAGGCTTGATAATTACAGCGTATGCTCTGTTTTTCTCAGGTGAGTCAAGTCATCCTGAGCTCTCGGGAGAACAGGAGTTGAGGTGGGAGTTGGGGGCCTTCTGTGGCCTCTGTGTAGACTGCTGCTGTCTCCGCGATGCTCTCGAATAAGGGACTGGCAGCAGTTGGTGGGTGCAGAGAAGTGTCGCTTTCTGAAACTATTGCCAGAGCCCTCAGACCCCCTCATGTGGCCCACCAGCTGGCATTTCTTTGTCACCTAAGAGGTGCTGGGGAAGTGTCTGGGACACAGGCCTCTTGCCTGGCAGACCTGTGACACAGACAGAAGGTTCTCCCCAAGTCTCCCTGTGAGACCTTGTTCACTGCTGCTCTCAGCCCTGCTTCTTCCTGTAAAGAGGGCATGCTAGCCCCAGACAGACCACAGCTGTGGAGTCCCTTGGCTGTCAGTCCCTTAGCAGCTGTGGACTCTGTTCTTCTCCCCGCCTCGGCGCTGCATGTGCCTTCCTGCTAAAGCGCTGTGCGAGCTCTGACAGCAGACCCTTCCCCAGCGTCATGCGTGCCCCTGCTGAGTGGAAGAATATCATAGTAGCTATTCTGTGTATGCCTTATGCATCAGTTTGCTTTGCCAGTCTGTTTGAAACTACTTCAGATACTAAAACTTGGTAATGGATTAATACTAAGGTAAATACAATAATTAAAACCAATACCTTTCAAATATAGAATCTTAGCTTATATAATCACATTTATTTGTAATTTTTTTCTCATATGCCTTTTTTTGGGGTAATTAGTTCAAGAATAACTGTCTTCCCTTGTTAAGCTTTGAAACATTTCAGTGAATTGCCCTGGACTGTGCTATCAGAAGTGGCTGAGCTAAGACTCAAGCCCCTATCCTTTGACTCCCTCATCGCTGAGATGCTGGAGAGCATCATTGCCTTCTCTGTAGACATGCATATTTTAAGTATTATGCACTGAAGAGATTGATGAGACCGGTAATGACATGTAGTAGTCGTTGGACTGTTAGGTATGTCTCGACACTCTGGCTGACTTAGTAGCTTGCTTAGAAATGTGAACTTCATTTTGTATGTATTGTTCTATGAGATCCATTCCCGTGCAGCTGCTTAACTTGAGTTGCTCTCTTTTTGCAGACAGTGTCATTCAGAAAGTGAAGTGGCATTTTAACCACATAAGTTGTGTTCAGATGGAGAGCAGCTTGGAAAAAATTCAGGAGGAGCTGGAGTTCCAGCCTCCAGTGGTCCTCACTCTGGAGGACACTGATGTGGCAAATGGAATAATGAATGGTCACACACAGATACACTTGGAGCCTGGTAAGTGGTTAGCTATGCTCTGGTGTTGATGAAGATGAAACGTTAGGTGTTTCAAATGGACATTGACCTTTTTTTTTTTTTTTTTTTTAAATCGGAGGCTTTTTGGAGGGGTAGGTGATGAAATATGTGGGGAAATATATGGACTGATCCTGTTTGCAGGTGACTGTTAGAAAACACTTGACTCTTACGATATCAAATTGATTGCGGGAGTGGGCAACTCATGATGACGTTCAGAAGAGTGACTTGGCAGATTGTTTCCTTAACTGGGGTGAAGTCTACAAGTTTCAACATGAAGGAAGTTACTTATTAAACTGTGTAGATTTATACATGCTCTTTCTCTCTCTCTCTTTTCTATTTTTACCTTTGACAGGGAATCCTTATCTTTTTTTTTTTTCTTAAGATTTTATTTATTTATTTGACAGAGATCACAAGTAGGCAGAGAGGGAGGCAGAGAGAGAGAGAAGCAGGCTTCCCGCTGATCAGAGAGCCCAATGCGGGGCTCAATCCCAGCATCCTGGGATCATGACCTGAGCTGAAGGCAGAGGCTTAACCCACTGAGCCACCCAGGCGCCCCAGGGAATCCTTATCTTATCACTTAGTGCAGCATTGCAAATCTCCTCAGAGAAACCCTTTAACGCCTTTAACGGAGGGAGGGAAGGGCATAGGGATGATAGCAGGCTCATTGTCTGGTTCCCCGTGAGCCCTGGGGGCGTCCATCTGTCCCTGTGGTTTACTGAGCTGAGTGCCCTGGCATTCTGTGACATGGTCTGGCATTAACACCATTAGCCACTAAATACCTACCATGTAACAAGGCATGATTTTTTTTTTGTTTTGTTTCCCTTGTTACAATTACACACAAACCAATTTTTAATTAAAGGGTATATTTACATCCTAAGCCTTCTGTAGTGGTGTAAGAACTGAATCCTTCTTTGAAAGATAGAGTTGTCTTCACTATAACAGTCTAATTACCTTAACAGTTTTTATACTGAGCTCATTGGTTGAAATTTAAAAGTGGTGTATTAAAAATGTTGACATTTTTGGCTTACCTTTGTGTTTTGATTTAATCTATTTCAACCAATACTTTCCTGGATTGGCTCTCATGCCAGTCAGTAAGTGGTCATTTATATTGGGAATGGAATTAACTTTCATAGCATGGGGCATTTGAGCCCCAAGCTTCTTCTTTTGCCTTATGTAAAGATGGGATAACTTTGTAATATGTGTTTTGTTTTTTAACCACTTAGACAAGAGAAGCAAATCCAGAAAATGTCAACTTGCTTATCTTTCTAGGACATTTTACAGTGGTTTGACTCACCCTATTGTCCCGAGGCTAGAATCTTTACAGGTAGCATGTTCTGTTCTAACAGGAACTTTGATAGCTCGGTGGAAACTCTAATACACTAACAACAGGCATCAGTAGGGTTGTGGCTAGATATTTGTACGTGTGTGTGTGTCTGAAATGTAGGACAAGAAGGGATGATTTTAAAAGATCACAGTAAGAGAATGGGGGTGGGAGGGAGTCACCATTTAATTGTGTGACCTGGAATCAGTCTTAGCAGATGTCTTTGAAGAGAGAATGATCATTTGTTCTAGAGTTCCAGAAACAGCTTATAGCTCAAATAATCAATGTTTCCCTCCTCTTCCCAGTTATTTTAGAATTTAAGAAACTGCATTTGCTGTGAATTACTTTAGAAGCACAGGAGACACTGAATACTGTCCTTGTTTAGAATTTGAGAGTTGAAGTATATGATAGAAATGCTGTCAGAATTTGACAACCAGTTTACAGATAAAGGCATAAATTGCTTTAAATCAGGATTTCTCAATCTAAGCCATATTGACATTTTGTACCAGATGATCTGTCGTTGTGAGGGGCTGTCCTGGGTGTTGTAGGATGTTCAGAAGCCTTCATGGCCTCTACCCACTGGATACCACTGACACCCTATTCACAGTGTTGACAACCCAAAATGTCTCTAGCATTGCCACGTGTCCACTGAGGGGTTAATCACCCCTGGCTGAAAACCACGGCTTTAAATAGAGAGAAAATCAGGCCCTGAAAAACCTGTGCTTCCTCGGAGAAGGACCTCTTTCTGGAAGAACTCACTTCGGATTCCCAGATCCATTCTGTCCTTCATTTCTTGCCTTTTTTGCTCTCTAACAGCAGCTGCTTTTAGTTAATACGTTTGTAATTCTGTGTTTAACATACTGAGCCTGCCATTAGTGGAGGTCTAGTTAATGTCTCTGTTTATTTTTCTTTCATATAGAAATTATGTTCACTAGACACTTATTTTTTTTAATTGTGAAGCTCCTAATTTCCGAATGGAACCAGTGACAGCCCTGGGTGTCCTCTCGCTTATTCTCAACATCATGTGTGCTGCTCTGAATCTCATCCGTGGGATTCACCTCGCAGAACATTCTTTACAGGTAACCTTTCTTTATTGTACTTTACATTGAAGGACCTATAGTGGAAGAAAATGGTGGAGATCCACTTCACTTATAAGGTTGTTATGCACAAAGATTTCAAATTTATTTTAAAAAGATTATTTATTTATTTATTTATTTGACAGAGAGAGAGAGACATACCAAGAGAGGGAACACAAACAGGGCGAGTGGGAGAGGGAGAAACAGGCTTACCCCTGAGCAGGGAGCTCTTGGGGCTCGATCCCAGGACCCTGGGATCGTGACTGGAGCCGAAGGCAGACGCTTCACAACTGAGTCACCTAGGCGTCCCTAAGATTTCAAAATTTTTTAATTAAAATATGATTTTTATGTTAAAGTCCATTCTTTATAGTTGGCTGAACAAATATGAGACTTGCTCTTTTGTATCTGTGGTCCTCAGAAGCCCAAGGGGGAGCTGGTGAGAACTAGTGTGCTACGGAGACATCCATGGAGCCCCAGGAGTCACGCCAGGGGCCCGATGGCTCAAGAGCAAATTTGATTCTACAACTTTGAGGTTCAGGCTGTGTTCCACTGGGAAAAGTTCCTCCTACTCTATTTCTATCATGCAGCTGCTACTCTCCCTGTGTCTTTGTCGGAGAGCTGCAGCACCAGGAAGCTGATTTGCCAGCGTGCTCCAATCAAAGCAACCTTCTGTTTCAGTACTTTTAAAACATTTTTTTTCTAAATTTCAAGTATTTAAAACACTTTTTTAAAAAAAGATTTTAGGGGCACCTGGGTGGCTCGGTGGGTTAAAGCCTCTGCGTTCGGCTCAGGTCATGATCTCAGGGTCCTGTGATCGAGCCCTGCGTCAGCCTCTCTGCTCAGCAGGGAGCCTGCTTCCCCCTCTCTCTGCCTGCTTCTGATCGCTCTCTCTCTGTCAAATAAATAAATAAAAAATACTAAAAAAAAAAAAGGATTTTATTTATTTGACAGAGAGAGAGAGAGTGAGAGAGGAAACACAAGCAGAGGGAGTGGGAGAAGGAGAAACAGGCTTCCCGTGGAGCAGGGAGCCTGATGCAGGGCTCAATCCCAGGACCCCAGAATCATGACCTGAGCTGAAGGCAGACGCTTAATGATTGAGCCACCCAGGCGCCCTTTAAAACACTTTTTAAGAAGTACAGAATCACTGTAGGCATAAGCAGATAGACACTACTTTTAAAAATAGAGCCATAATGCTCATAGCCATGATGGTGGTAGCCACAGTCCAAAGCACAGCTGAGGCTGGGTCTCAGGAGACTAATGTAGGCTCACCTGTGTGAAGAGAGGCAGCAGTGACCTCCTGTCACCATATCCTGTCTGTAGCCAATGTGTGCCATGGTTCCCACTCTTGTTTTTCATGGTTATTCACACCCTGATACTTACCAAGCGTCTGTACACACTAGAACAGGTGCCTGGCCAGCAAGGTGGTAGAGTGTGGTGACATCACTCAGGAGGTAGCGGTACCTGGGGGTGTGCAGAGTTAGGGAAAGCCGAGTGCTGACAGAAGCGTAGGATTTTGAGAAGTGGTGGCGTTGGGAGGCAATCCAACTTGGGCACTTAGCACAGAAGCACAGGGATGTGAGGGCGCGTGGTACACCCAGGCTGTTGAAAACAGTTGCATGCCAACCCTTGCCCTGGTAAATAAACGGGGACTTATGTCTCCCCCAGCCAGGGATTTTGTATTATCCACCATACCAGAGCGAATGAGGTGTGAAGGGCTTCATGTCCTAGTGTTGCCATTCATCTGAATACTCCTTTTCTTGTATTTGTTTCTTATATTTTAGGTTGCCCATGAGGAGATTGGAAATATTCTGGCTTTTCTTATTCCTTTTGTAGCCTGTATTTTCCAGGTGGGTGAAACATTAATGTTTTGATGAATTGGTTGAACTCCATGGACTTAATTTGTTCTTCTTTTGGAATCATCAACAAGTTTCTAGATGTGATTTTGTTCCACCAAGGCATGTCATGGACTAGGTCCTTACTGGAGGGACCCTAGGCCCATCATGCCCAGTTGTTTCATTTTACAGAGGAAGAATATTGGGCTCAGAAAGGGAAAGCCACTTGCCCTAGGCCACAGAGCCTTTGACAATGGCTGAACAGAAGCCAGAAATTTGGACTCAACTCCCAAGAAGGGAGGGATGAGACTGCTGTGGGGATTAGGTTGGGCCTGACTAATGTGGAGCAGGGTCTTACTTATAGTCAGGGCACTCCAAGTATAGATTTGTCCTTCTGCAGAAGTAACCACTACTTATATGTGCTTTTTTTTTTAAACCCAGGACTAGGTTAAAAAAAAATTTTTTTTTTTAAGATTTTATTTATTTGAGAGAGGGAGAGAGAGAGAGACAGGACATGAGTGGGAGGAGGGACAGAGGTAGATGCAGACTCCCCGTGAGCAGGAAGCCCCATGCAGGGCTCAGTCCCAGAATCCTGAGATCATGACCCCAGCCAAAGGCAGACACTTAACCAACTGAGCCACCCAGGTACCCCTCCCAAAAATTGTTTTTAATAGTAATGCCATCTGATTCAAATCTGTCCTTAGGAAATGAGATGAACATTGCAACGTTAATAGTGAGCTTTGTGTCAAGTAAGTGTCATACTTAAGGGGTGGAGTAAAATGGAGCTCTCAAATCCCCTATAGGCAGAGTTCATTCTAGTAAAAAACCTGACTGTAATTTTCTTTCCTCATCCTCCACAAAAGGCGAGGACTTTAGTACTTTCTCTACATTCTTAAGCTTTTTTGTTTCTTTGTTTTTTTTTTTTTCCTTTCAATTAAAGTTTCTGTTCTCATGATACTTCCTCTCTTTTCTCTTTTCTGCATCCATCCTAGAATGGTCTATTTTTTTTTTCAAAGATTTTATTTATTTATTTGACAGAGAGAGATCCCAAGTAGGCAGAGAGGCAGGCAGAGTGAGAGGGGAAGCAGGCTCGCCGCTGAGCAGAGATCCCGATGTGGGGCTCGATTCCAGGACCCTGGGATCATGACCTGAGCTGAAGGCAGAGGCTTTAACCCACTGAGCCACCCAGGCGCCCCTAGAATGGTCTATTTTTTTTTTAAAGATTTATTTATTTATTTATTTGACAGACAGAGATCACAAGTAGGCAGAGAGAGAGAGGAGGAAGCAGGCCCCCTGCCGAGCAGAGAGCCCGATGTGGGGCTCAATCCCAGGACCCTGGGATCACGACCTGAGCCAAAGGCAGAGGCTTTAACCCGCTGAGCCACACAGGCGCCCCTAGAATGGTCTATTTTTTAAGAAGGACATGATTGTTCCAAAAGAAATTTTCAACCTAGGACTGAAAATGCACTCGTTTTTGAGAAATCAAGTCTCCGGAGCTTTGGGTGTTGCCATTTGAGGTGCTCAGAGCCTGCATTTCAGGGCTGCAGGGTCTTATCCCTTGGCCTTTGTTATCTCAGCTATATTCCTACTTGGATAGCTCTTTCAATGGGGAGCTCTCCCCCACCCGGTGGAGCTTAAGCCTTTGTTGAATTGCTCTGGGTTTTGAAAATGTGCTTCTTGTTTTTTTCAACTTTGAACCAAAAAGCTACTTTTTACCTTTCACAGAATAGGAATGGCCTCTTTTCTCTGTGATAGCCCTATACAAGATACCGGTCGCTCTCCTGGCTGTGAGACTTTCCCTGGTGCAGAAATGTTTTTGAAGACATGATAAGGGGGATGTCTAGGGAACGTTGGTCCCTGATGTAGTTGTAACTCAGGAAAAAACAAATGATAAAAGATGGCTCCTTTCACGTGCTGTCCTGCCTGTCATGACTCCCCTGAAGGAAGAATTTAATTGGAGGCCAGTCAGCCTCGTTGGGGTGTCTTGGCCTGGCTCTCTTCCCCTTACCTGCATCTCTTCTTTATCCACAGCCCACAGCCAGGGCATTGCCCTCTGTATTTCTTAAATGTGTTAAAGAGTGTCGTGTTTTCATTCCTCCTGTGATATCTATGTCACTTCTCTTCTGTCTTCTGAATCTCCACTTTCATCCAGTGATTACCAGCAACTCACCCAGTGCGTCCAGGTTGCACTTAGTGAATTCGGTTTAATAAGCTAGTGCGCGTGCGTGCAGGTGCAAGACGTGCCTCTTGCATCTGACCCGTGGCTGTTTCCTCGTCTTTGATTGGACTGCCTCTTCTGGTGTCATTTCAGTGTTATTTGTACCTGTTCTACAGTCCAGCCAGGACTAGGAAGGTGGTGCTGTTGCTGCTCTTTATCTGCCTGGGCAACGTATACCTGCATGGGCTGCGGAATGTCTGGCAAATCCTCTTTCACATCGGGGTGGCTTCTCTCTCTTCACATCAGATACTGACCAGGCAGCTTCAGGAGAAGCAGTGCGACTGTGGAGTGTGAAGGCGACTCTGTGTGACGAATGGATCCTTTGGCTTTCTTAGGAGGGTTATCTCTGTTTCCCTTCTGGCTTCTCCACTTCACCTCAAATTTTCACCCTCGAAGTTCCCTTCAACCAAGCCAGGTGGAGAGCGACAGTGGGGGATTTTGAGCAGGTGCAGTGGAAGGCAGGGGGTGGCTTGAGACCCAGGCTTGGCTTTGTGCTGAGCGTTACAGCGGAATCTCCAGGTCAGCATCTCTCCTTGGGACAGCAGAATTTGGGGGCTCACCCCCCAAGGAGCATTACTGGAAGATCAGAACAGAATTGTTTTGGTCTTTTCAATAGAATGACGCAATAAACCACAAGATCCAATAACACTAGTTTTAGTAACTGGCAGTTGTCTCTGAGGAACCACTTGAAAACCCGAATCAGCTTTTCAGTCTAAATGTGACTTGATTAGTTTCTCGTAGAGGGTCAATACAGGGTGAATTAAAAATTTTAAAATATGGCTCAGAAATATAAGCTAGATAAATTTTGTTTACATTTTTTGATAACTTGGGTCCAGTAGGGTACCTTTAGAATATTTAAATATATTTTGGATATAAATTGAACTTATCTTCATTTAGGGAAAGGGTAAACTTAAGCTGAGAAAATGGTTAAGAAAGCTGAATTTATTTAATTTATCTACAACTTTTTATGGTGGTGGAGCTGCGTGGGTATGGAAATTTTTTTTTTTTTTATTTTCAGGGCATATTTGAGTATTTTAGAAATTGAGTAACCAGTGCTACTGGATCATAGATCGTGAGCATGACCATGAGCTTATAAGCCTGAGAATTTCAGGACTCTCTGCAGTGGGCCACAGACTGGATTCACGTAGTGGCACTTTATAGATGCAGGGGGCATTACAAACAAACAAAAATGCTCTTGTCATCAGCCTTGTACATGGCAGCTGGGTACCCGTCATTTTAATGATGAGCAATGCCTGACCGTGTTCCCTGTTCCCAGAAGCCCTCCCAAATTAATACTCCTTTATACCTTTCCCAGTCATCTTAATTAGATCGAGGACCTCATTCTTTATGAATAGGAGTTAAGTAGGTGTTAATTTTTTTTAAAGCTTCATCAAGGTATAACTAACCCTGTGCTCTGCAAAGTTACTTTTCTTGTCTCATTTTCAAAATAGTTGATTGATCACAGCTTTCCAAAATGGGGCTCTGAATAAAGTCCCTTAGGTCTCCAGAAATTTCAGCCTGGGTTGTCCAGTACCATTCAGGAGACTGTTTTGGGAGCCTGCCCTGTGAATTCTTCTTGGTAGAGATCTGGAATCTGAATAGCTCAACGGCAATTGCATGGGATTTAAGGTTGAATTATGTGGTCTTGATAAATTAAGAAATCCTACTTTGATAGTTTTTAAAAAGTTGGAAACCATTTCAAGAGTTATTGAGTATGTGGGGGAAAGCAAGAATATTATTTTAGGGAATTCAGTTGTGGTTGGTTGTTACTGTTAGTGTATTGCCACTGAGCTACCTTGATGTCACTTTAAGAAAAACAAGTTTATGTGACTGGAAATTGTTGGGAAAATGTTGCTGCAGTCATTTTATTTTCTTATAATACAATTTTCTATTTTTAATCAAACAATATCTGGCTGTGAGAGGTATATTGGCACTATCCTCAGATGTCAAGTTCATTGTTGTCTCTCCTTCGATTCTGCATCTGCATGATTTTCTGCATACCCAGCAGGTGCATCTAAAGGCTTTCTGGGACATAATTTTGAAGAGATGGTAAAATAGAATGGAAAACCAAGGAGGGGAGACAAATCCTTGTAAATTAGAAGCACCAAAAAAGGGGGGGGGGGCTTTAAAAGTTGATAAGAACAGCTTACAAGTGAATTGTAGGCTTATTTCGTTGTTTATTTTGAGCCCCTGTGTTACTGGTGTTGCCGTGTAGCCCTGTACCCCAGATGCTCTTGCTCTTGGGGTCTGAGCCTGTGATCCACATTCAGCGGACAGTAGAGAACCATCCCTGAAGAGAAGTCCCTCCTGGTGAATGCTTCTGCAGCAGCCGGGATGTTATCTACCCCTGGTTGAAAGTGGTTGTCATCAATTAGCATCTACATGGGGTTTGAGATTGGTTTTTGCAAACAAAAGGGAAAAGATGCCCTAGCCAAACAGTACATAAACATTGTTTAACTAGAATTCAGCTGAAAGAAGCTTCCTCTATTGGAGGAAGAGGTAAGTGATAGGAAAGAAGTTCTGGGGATATTGTCCAAGGGAAATCCCAGGCTGCTTCAGGCCTGGAGTTTTGTGCCTCCCCGTACCCCCCCAACCCCGCTGTGCCATCCTTGATGCCAGAAAGCTACTCCCTGCCCCTTTGCAGGAGTTATCCTCACTCCCCTACAGACTCATTGCTGTTCTAGCACTTTGTTTTCCCAGGGGTAAAATACTACCTGCCCAACTGACCTCCCAGGGGTAGATCTGGGAGTAGATGAAATAATGTTGAAAACACACCTTCAAAGTGCCTTCTGGGATCAGATGCTGCAAGATCTTGAACATCGGAGTACGTTATTCCCATCTACTGTATTGGGCTGGCAATGTGGCTCAGCACTCTTGACCAGGGTTTCCCAACCAAGGGGCCAAGGCCCAAAGGGTATGCTGGTCAAAGAAATGCACAGACTCTGGTTTTCATTTCCCTAGGCTAGCCTTACTGTGATGAGGATCATTCCTGAGTTTCTTTTTCCTGGCTGGAGACAGTCGGGGGCGTATTTGGGTTGGCACTTCCTCTCAGTACAGGAGGCCCCACCACCGGCAGCAGGAGGAATGTGACCAGAGGCTCCTGGTTTTGCTTCTCAGGCTTGGGGCGACCCCCCCCCCCCCCCCGCCGTTACCTGCGAACTCTTGTTGCAGGCATGGTGAGGCAAGGCCCACCATTTTAAAGTTCCTTAAGGAGCAGGCCAAAGCGTGTCAAGAATGTGCTGAAATTCAAACATTTGCCTCCTCTGGAGCTCCCTGTTCCTTTCTTAGGTGCCCCCATTCTCCAGGACTCCTCTGCTGCTTTCCATGTCTGTCCCATGCATTCCAGCCCTGAACACAGAGGCTGAACCTGGAATCTCTGGAGGGATGAGAAAGCCATCTTTGATTGTAGTTGCTGGGCTGCCCTGAGGCCCAGCCCTCTCCCTCTGTGCTGCTAGAAGCTTCAGCACACATGTGGGAGTCCACGCTCAGTGGGGAGGAGCACTTGGGTGTTCAGCACTGCTCACAGTCAAAGATGACACCCAGCAGGGCCGGCCGTTGGGGGCATGGGAAGCGGGCCGCAGGTAGGGAACAGAGCGGGGGGGCCCTCAAGCAGCTGCCTCTGGGCAGGTTGGGGCTGCATCCAGGGCTGCTATTTGCTGTTTCTGGAAGGAATCAACCCCTCACTGTAATATGGGGGATGGGTGGCCCGTAGGAGCCTGCTGCTATGCATGCCTGGAGCAGCACAGGTGAGGACCAGGAGGCACGGGAGTGTTTGTGGGGATAGATGTGCACCCCTGCTCTGGTATGGTTCACGTTCCAGACGTTCCCACACAGAATCCTGCCTAGGTACAGAGAAGTTCCACTGCGCACTGTGTCCATGGTGGAGGAAGAGAGAGGAGATGTGCCTGTGAGACATGGGGGAGGCCTGGGGATCGGCTTGACTCTTCTACTCAGCCCTGCACTGGCAGGGGCAAGTCATGCCCACAGGCCTCGGTGTCCTCCGCTGAGCAGTGGCGGGAACAGCCTGCTCCCCCTGCATGCTAGCAGGAGGATAAAAGCCTAGTAGAGGAGAGTGCTGGGTGAATCCCTTGGTCGCATGCAGGAGGAGAAAAGCCTTCACCTGATACAAGGAGGTCCAAGCTTCACACAGCACGGTGTGGCTGTGTCTTCTTACAGAAATGGGCATTTTATGAGACTGCAATGTAAATGGACTCATTCTTTCATTCTAGAAAGGTAGAGGCTTCTCTTTCTCCTCCTTGAACCTGCCTCCTGCCCTCCAGTCACAGAGCTCTTGGTACCATTGGCATTGGGGTCTCCAGGACCCAGGGAGGCTGGTTCTGCGGGTTGAACCAAACCTCAGGGTCTGTCCCCCACCCAAATGATGAGAGCTCTGATTCTCCCACCTTCTCCCATCGGGGAAGCAGTGATGTCAGACCTGTTTCTGGGGAACTGTCTTGGCAGGAAACCTGTGGAAAAGGGCTCGTCAGTGTGATCTGGGAATGGCAGGATATGGAAACATCTGGCCATGTGTACTGACGACAGAGCTGCTGCCCACGAGCGCCTTTTATTTAGGGTAAAATGATCAAATCCATTGTTCTAACCTGTGCTTGGTACATATGCCCTTCTTTAACCCTCATGTGATTCTGGGGTTACATCAGAAGTATTATTTCATGAATTATTCATATGACTTGACCTCCCCACCCCACCCCCTAGAATTCTATTCTATTTAATAGACTTTTCTACTTAAAGCATAAAAGATGGAGGCTGATTTAGCCAGGGCAAAACCATTGACTTCACATCTTCATTTTGAATGCTTGCTGTCCATGTTGTACAAGCTTCTTACTGTTTTCATGTAATAACAAAGATCTATTTTGAATAAATGATGGCTATGTTTTAACAAACTCTCACACACTAGTAAAGCCTAAACTCGTGTTAACGTATGTAAAGAATATTGTTTAGCCATTTATATACTATGTATATATAAATCAAATAAGGTGGCTTCAGAAGTGAGAGGAGAATAAACCCAAGGTGCTTATTAATGTGCGTGTATTCGTGTAAAAAAAATTCTGAGCAACAGGTCTGTTTTCCTAGAGAGTGTGAGGTGGGCCTGGCATAATGGAGGGGGGATGTTGAGAGAAGTGGAATTCAGGTCCTCCTGTCCAGTGTCTGGACAGGGGTGCCGCCTCAGTCCTTAACACTAATGCCTAGACTCTGGAATGCCATCATGGGTCCAGGAGAGACCTTGGAAAAGCCAACATAGCAGTCACGGGGAGCAGCCGTGGGTGGGGGCAGGCAGGGAGGCCTGCCTTCTCTGCAGGCTTGGCTTCTGCTAATCTGTGCCTGTAGCCGGCATTTACCCTGCTGTAGGCTCTGAGCTCCTGTCTGTGCATTGAGGCCCATTTGGTTTCCAACTCCCACGACCAGCCCTGCCACAAAATGGCCAGCAGGAGGCGCAGCCGCCAGCGGGTCGTCAGGCTCCAGGCTCCAGGCGCAGGCCCAAGCACCCTTTTGCAGAGGTCCTCCCTGAAGCAGCTGACAGAATTCCCAGAAAGGAAACAAATGCACCAGCCTCTCCTGCCCGTATCCCAAACACATCGGGGGAATTTGAGCTCCGCGGTTCTCTCCACCATCTGTCCCGGGTAAAAAACTTTTGGGGGAGGGCAAAAGCTTCCAAAATAAACACGAATGTATTGGGTTCAGGATTTGGGAGTCAGCAGAGCCTTGGGACACCACCCGGTTCAAACCCCTTGTTGCTTAGGTGGGGAAGTTGAGGCATGTCCTAGGGAGCCAGTGACAGTGCGGCCAAGAGCTCCGTCCCCAGGGCTGGGAATAAGGTTCTCTATGCCATTGGCGGCCCCGCAGAGTAAACGGGGAATCTTAGCCCTTGAAAGCTGCCCTTTCTGCGCCAGGAGGGCTGGGTGCCAGTTCAGGCTGATGAACTGCCTTCCTTTTTCTTGGGCTCTACCCGCTAATGGGGCCCGGGAGCAGAAGTGCTGCGTGACAACTGTCACACATCGTTGAGCAGTGCCCGTGAGAAGTGAGGCTCGGAGAGGAGGGGGTCCCCCTCAGTGGCCCTGGCAGGGGAGCGCTGCCTGGCTCTGCGGTCAGCTCTCCCGTGTTGCTGGGTCGGACGTGCAAGGTAAACATTAGAAAGCTCATTGAAGAACAGGAAGGGAAGTTCCTTTGTGGCCTGGGATAGAAAAGTGCTCCTAAAGAAAAAAGTTACGGGTACAACCTTTGTGGCAAAATGCTTGATGAGTTTGATTAAATGCAAATAAGGATGTCACAGGCAGAGTGAAACGAATGCCAGATCTTTACAATGTCTGAAACCGATAGGGATCACTACACAAGCAATTCCTGTAGGTCAGCAAGAAAGACAGCAACCTCATAGAAAAACAATTTGCAGAAGAGAAAACCCAAAAGGCTAAGAAACATAGGAAGATGTTTAAAATCATTAGGAATACAGAGAAATGCATATTAAAACAACAGTAAAATATCACCTTATGCCTACTAGTTGGCTGAGACTTAGAAAGCTGGCTGGCAGCAAGTGTTGGAGGCTGTGGGGGGATATAGGACTCCACGCACAGGCCACCTGAAGGGCAAGGCCACTGCCATGGGCTGAACTGTGCCCTCCCCGAATGCATATCTTGAAGTCCTGACCCCCCACCCCAGTAACTCAGAACGTCTGTGTTTGGAGGGAGGGAGAAGGCAGCCATCTGCAAACCAAAGAAAGAAGCCTCAGAAGAAACCAACCCTGCTGACGCCTTGATCTCAGACTTCCAGCCTCCCGACCGTGAGAAAATAAATTTCCGTCATTTAGGGTCGCCTGGGTGGCGCCTGGGCGGCGCAGTCGGTTTAACATCAGACTCTTGGTTTCAGCTCTGGTCATGATCTCAGGGTCGGGAGATCGAATCCCGCGTGGGCCTTCACACTCAGCATGGAGTCTGCTTGAGATTTTTCTTTCTCCCTCTGCTCCTCCCGCTTGTGCTCTAAATAAATAAATAAATAAATAAATAAATATTTAAAAAGTTTTCTGTTGTTTAACCACCCGGTTTGTGGTACTTGGTCATGGCGGCCCTCGCAAACAAAGATGGCTACCTACCCAAATTTCATGTGCCCACACCTCACGTTGTGGATCCTGCACTCACCACACAGCTGACAGAAGTACCCGAAATGCGGCAGCATGGATGGGTCTCTAAAACGTGGAAGCAAGTAGAAAAATAACACGCATCTGATTAGAAATACATGCACGTGAGATGATAAAATACTTAGTAAGACTGTATTTTAACACAAGCGTGTTAAATACATTTGAATGGTTGCCTACAAGGGGCCAGGAGCTGGTGAATTAGGGATAATAGGAATTTGAATAAAAGAGAGAACGCTTGCTAGAGTCCGCAGTCAAGTCTGAGAGCCCTAGGTGAACCCAGGGGGCCTGCACTGCCGCTGGCGATCTCGCCTTGGGGGTGCCCAGCCTTCACCTGACTTGAGGCCCAGAAAACCCGCTTCTGTGGAGGCTCTCCTAGCCCCAAATGCTGCCAGTGTTAGAGCCTCCTGGCTTCTCCCATGGGCGAGCTGGGGGAACCGGAGCCGAGGCCGGGGGCTGTCATGGTCAGGGAGGGCTTCAGGAACCGTGGGGGAAAGGGAAGGGCAGAAAGCAGAGAGGAGGGGACTCAAGACGGGAGAGTAGATGGGTGAGCCAGCTCTGGCCGCCAGGGACTCCCTCCCTCCCTCCCAGATTCTCGCTGTCTGACCAGTAGTTTCCTGGCGAAGACTCTTTCCCACATGAGGCACTGAGCTGAGGGACTCTCACAGGGGATTCTCAGAGAAAACGGAACACAGCTGCAGGAGGGACCGAGGTGCCCCCAAGGCAAGGTCTTCCTCCCACCCCGGAAACAGTCTGTTCTGGCCACAGAGCCCACGGCATGAGCCTGGGGAAGGGAAGCCGGAGGGGACTGGGTCTGGGACGGTGAAGCTAACCAGGACCACCATTGCCCTGAGGGGTTACTCTAGGCACATTTTCTGAGGCCCCAGGGGTGAGAGCAGAGGCCAGAAGTAAGGAACACAGGGCTACCAGAAGGATGAACTTTCTCACAGGGCCAGCCAGCAGGGCTCAGGGAGATAGTGAGCGCTCCACTGTGAAGGTGTGCAAACCGAGATAGATGCGTCGCCTAAGACCTTGGAACACACTGTCCCCATCTCAGAGACCTTGTCTCGTCCCGGGTGCTAGTGTCCACAGGGACATCTGCCTATCTCCCGTAGTGCCTCCTGTCGCGTCCATCCTATGGGGTGAGCCAGACGCCAGTTGTAGGAAACAGCCTGTGCCAGCTCCCATTTGAAAGAGTAAATATTAGTGTTTTCAAGAGCTGCCTGTTCTCTGTCACTGGGCACCACCAGGGACACTCAACTGGGATATGCAAGCGTGGGAGACGGAGTCTGTGGGCCTGACTGGCCACTGTTGTAATGGAGGGCAGCAAGAAACAAGCCTCCCCATGTCCAGGCGGCCATCCCCTCCTGGTCACTTGGGAAGCAGTGATCCCCCGAGTCCCCGGGAGGTGCTCTCCTCCCGTATGGCTCAGGCTGCTGCTACAGAGGTGTGGGGGGGCCTGCCATGTTTTGACTTGGACCTTAAGGTCCTGGGCCCTGACTCCAGTGTCCCTGGTTTACAATCCCCTGATTTTGCAGCATTATCGGGAAGGTGGAATGACTTGCTTCTGCTCCACTGTCGTCCCTTGGGGAGACCTCCTCTGACCCCTCCAGGTAACGGAGCACCCCCTTACTCTAGCCCCTCATCTTGCCTTCTTCCTTGTGTAATTTTCCTCATTCATTTTTTGTGAGCATTGAGAGTTTTTTAATTTATTTTTTATTGCTGGAGTGTCGTTGACGTCCAGGTGTTCAACATAGTGATTCCACAGTTCCGTACATTCCTCGGGACTCATGGCAGTAAGTGTCCCCATCTGTCACCATACGTTATTACGATATTATTGACTACATTCTCTGTGCTGTACTGTTCATCCTCCAGGGATTTTCCTCACTGATGATCTGACTGCTCTGTTAGGGGCTCAGCGCTGGGAAGGTAGAGCCTTGGTCACCTGGTCTTGCTGCCCTGCGCACACCATCCGTGCTTGGTGACTATTTCCTGAATGAATGTTATGGCCTCCACACCTTGAAAATAGTAAAACCAATATAATTATCATCTCCTCACCCCTGAAATTGTATTCCTCTGGATCCTCTCCACCATTACGACCTGGGGGGTGGGACAGGGTGGGCGATGAATGCCGTCTCAGGGAGCAGGAAGCGAGGGTGGGAGTGGGGAGGATGGAAAACCCATCTTCAGCCCGTGAGTGGCAGGATGGAGAAGGGGAGGAATCTCTCAGACATGTCCTGTTCTCATCCTCTGGGATGAAATCTTGAAGGCAGGGGGACAAACCCTAAACTGAGAAAATAGAGGGGGCGTGTGTCCCACTCTGCACTTGGAATCAGCCGGCCATGTCGTCTGTGTCCCTTAGGTGGCCTTACTGGGCAAAAACGGGAGAGCCTTGGATTTGATGGCAAGAAAGTCACAGTGAGTGCCACCCAGCCTCTCCCAGCTCCCAGAGGCCTGGAAGGGATCCAGAAGCTCTTACCATGGGGCACGAGGAAGATGGCTGACTTAGAGCTGCTGGGCCTGCCGTGGTAGTACTGCCGTGGCCAGTGGTGAGGTGAGGGGGTCTTGCACCCCGGGCTAGAGAGGAGCTTGGCTGAGGAGCCAGAGTGGGCCAAGGTGGGGCTGGATCTGCTGGGGCAGGCCCTGGGGTCACAGCCAGGAGAGCAGGCTGAGTGTCCCTCGGCCATGGTGAGCATCCATGAAGAGACCCTAGTACACAGCGTCGCACCAGGACCTTTGGGCTGGGCTCCTTTTCTCTCTGCTAGGGGACGCCTCCCGAACTGGACTTGTTACCTCGTATCCTATTGACTTCCTTTTTCCAGCTCCTGCAGGAATAACCCATTTCTCACCTCAGCTATCACTTTCTGTCCAGCGTTCCTCTGAAGCCACATTGGGAACCCACTTGACAACTTGCACGTGGAAGACTCAGGGTGCTGCCGTGGGCGGACCTTGAGCCCTAGATGGTGGGAGCCAGCAGGTCATGCTCTCCTGACCCTCGGGAGGGCACTTCTGCGGGGCTCTGTCTGACGGGTGAATAACCCACCTTCCCTTTGTCTTCCCCCATTTCCCTGCTTCCCACTTCCCTGTCCTCCATTCCTTTGTCTTGGTCACAGACTTTTGTCCCAGGCAGTCTTTCTGGAGACTCAGGCTACAAAGCCACCTGAACCCCTGTGCTAGAAATCATCCATTGCTAGCCGGCACCCCTTTCTGCCCCTTCCATAGTCCCATGCATTGCAGGGAGGCTGGAGGCTACCTTTTCCAGCACCCCCCTTGCTGCTGGGGATCTCCATGCTGCTTAGGCTCTGCCAGAGGGATGCACCGCAGGAGAGAGTTGGGAGGCAGAAAGGAGGTGGCGGCCATTCTCCTTATAGCGCGGTGGCTGCTGGGTGGGAACTGACAGACATGAGTTTCTGCAGCAACCGGACACGGTGTTCCTTCCACTTTCTTGCCCTTAGCTTCATGGATGTGCAACTAGGAGGTCAGCCATAATTTCCTGCAAGGTGGGAGCTGGGGTGGTGTGACCTGCCATAGGGCAGAAGTATGCCCTAACTTCCATTCCTCCAGACCTTCCTACATATAGTTCCCTACATTAAATATCTTTCTGCACAAAATACCTAGAGTGTTTTCTGTTCCCCTCCCCAACCCCCGGCACTTAACCTTGACTGATTGGGCTTCCTCACCTCTACCATATGCTGTACCACCAGGCTCGGGTGGAGGGAAGCCAAAAGGCCACATACTGACCCAAAGAGACATCCAGAAACAGACTGAGAGTCAGCAGTCACTCCCTCCTTCCTTATTAGATTAACTTTCCTTTCGGAAGTTGTAGCCAGAGCTTGGGTATGTGAGCTGGGTCTGGGCCCAGGACCCTGAGGAAAGTGTGCAGAAGGTGGGTTCTGGGATAGCTTATCTTTCTGATAAAAGGAGTCACACAGGAGACAGTCTCTCTGCCACTGCATGGCGTTCCATGAGAACATGAGGCTTGGGGTACTGGCAGCCATCTTGGAAGCATGAGGGGATACAATCTATGGATGAAAGTCAAAATACTGAGGTGGCAGAGGAGACAGACAAACTACTGGGTTGAGCTGCTGCATTAACCCAGGAGCTGCCTACTTTTAGTAGGCATCACCCAGGCAGGACCCTTGCCCTCTGAGCCACGTAGAGGCTGGTTCAGAATGCTTCAGTTTTTTCCACACTGACACGCTGCAACCAAGGGATGCTGGGACCTCTGGGAGCTGGGCTGGGACCAGGCTCAAGCAAATGAAGCATTTGCCTTAGATGCAAAATTTAGGAGGTGGCAAAAAAATTCAATAAGCGGGATAAATAACATTCTAATGCAATATTTTAAAAAAAGCTAATGCAAAAAATACACAATGAACAAGATATTGAGATTTTTTAAAAAAAAATTTATTTATTTATTTGTCAGAGAGAGAGAGAGAGTGAGCACAGGCAGACAGAGTGGCAGAGGGAGAAGCAGGCTCTCTGTGGAGCAAGGAGCCCGATGTGGGACTCAATCCCAGGACGCTGGGATCATGACCTGAGCCGAAGGCAGCCACTTAACCAACTGAGCCACCCAGGCGTCCCAAGATATCGAGATTTTTATAAAGAGACTAAAGATTGGTTTCCTCTGCTGGGTCCGCTCTGCTTGTGTTTCCACACAGGGCACTCTGCATGAATCTCATCTGTGGCAATCCATATGACGAAGCAGGGCTCCGGGATTTGGAGACTTGGGTTCGAGTACGGGTGCGGCCAATGACTTGCTGGGGAGAAGTCCCTTCTCTTCTCTGGACTCTGGTTACCCCAGCTGTCCTGCGTGGAGACTAGGGCATTGCCAGGATGGCCTTCCGACCTGTCTTCCTCATCCCCATGGCTGCCGAGGTTACTGTCCCTCTCCCTGGGATGCTGTGTCTCCTGGGCCATTGACTCCTGGCTATTAATATCTCCGCCATCCCTGGCCCGATCAGGGTGTTTAATGACTGCCAGCTGTGTCTCCAGCCCCCCTCCCTCGGGAGAGATAAGAGCAGTTCCTGTTCCCACATGGGGGGAGCAGTGGGGGAGGCAGGGTCATTGCTCAGGAAATGGGCCCTGGGCAAGTGGTGAGAATGGAGGGGCTGACACTGACTGCTCACCGCACTGAGCCCAGCACTGCTGGATGGGGATGTTTGCAGATATGGACTCCCAGTGGCTCCTCCCCCACGGGAGCTGTCCTGGTCTCCCCACCTCTGCCTGTGCCTTGTTGCTTTAGATCCTGATCCCAGCAGCCTGAGGGCTCTCCCCAGACATCCCACAAACCTTATAGAAAGCCTCTCCCAAACTGGGTCATCAACTCCCCAAACCCCCTCCTCCTCCTCCCTCACCTGGATGGTGGATAGGCGTCTTTTCCTCAGCTTACCCCTGGGACCCTTCTCAGCAGCCAGAGCGGCCTACCCCTTGATCTCATCCCCTTGGCCTCATTTAAGGAGCCTTCACTGGGTTCCTGTCGCTCATTTGGACTTGGGTGTCCCATGTCCATCATGGCCCCCTTGGGACTTAGAGATGCCTACTTAGTCCTGAGACAACCCGAAGTCTCTTCACCTGGGAAGCTGCTCCCTATCCATCCAGCTGGTTCACTGGCCCACCCTCGTTGTTGAGCCTGTGCCCTAGAATGGAAGGCGCTGTCCACATGGTGGCTTCTGCCATCGATTGATGGTGGCCCTCTGCACTGGGATGGTGGGGGGCTCCCTGTGCCTCTTTCCAGGAGGCACCCGCCCACCTGAGTTAACTGGACTTTGCCCTCAGGAACTGGGGTCAGGGCTCAATCAAGGGCCAGGCCTAATCTGTCCCCGAGGGGCCCAGCTCTGCAGTTGGGACTGGGACAGGGATCACTGTGTGCCACAAAATTCAGCGGCCTGGGTCTGAGGGCCAGGATGTGGGTCTCTCTAATCCTAGGCTGTCCCTGGGCTCACCAGGCCTGTGGCTTCCCTCCCACCTCCCTCTTGTATTTCAGTCTGAAATGGAGCTGAGGAGAGAGGCCTGCCCTCTGTGTCACCTGGTCTCCTTGGGAGTGGCCTGAACCCTGGTGTTTGGGGCCCCAAGGCCAACCTTGGTGAAGTCCTTGAGGGACCCACCAGGTGGCGACAGAGATGAGCTGGACTGGCTTGATGAATGCCCTCGGAGGCCTGGGGGCAGGGGTGGGGGGGTAGCTGGAGGGAAGAGGGAGCACAGGAAAAATTCTGTTCCAGGTTACCCCCACTCCACAGACAGCTTGGGATGTCTGCCCATGGTCTCTGCTGGCCTGAGACATTCTTTCAGCTTCTCTCTGTTCCTGAATGCCCAACACTGGGCTTTTCAACGATCGCCACCTCTCAGGGCAGGACCCCACGGAGAGTCCTCCCTTTTGCTGCCCATGTCTTGGGTCTCTCCATGGTTGTTTCACTTGCTGCCTTTCTGGCTGAAACATCTGGTCTCCCCTGGGCTCTCTCCTTACCCTGATGCTATGACACTAATGGTTGATTTCAGGCGCTGTGGTGGACAGGTGGGGTCCAGCTTGGTTTGGTGCCTTCCCATAGGCCAGGGAGCCTATAGGGTCCTTGATTTGGAAGCTGGGGTGCTGCCCTTTCCTCTGAAAATGCTCTGCTTCTAGAATCTGTTAACTCTTTCCATTTGTTTCCCCTCCTCCCTTCCCCCTCTCACACCAGCCTGAGCTCATCCCTCAGTTCCAGAGAACTGTTCCTTGTTCTCTCATATCCTCTGTCCTCTGTGCATACCTTGTTCCTAGTCTGCTTAGGGATCTCCCTCCAGTTGCTGTCCTCCTGAGCCCAGAGGACAGAGCGGGTGACAGAGGGCTCTGGGCAGCCCCTTCCTCATTAACTGCTCATGCCTTAGCAGGATCTAAGTCTAGCCATCCACCAGGTGGAAATACTGAGGCCCAGAGAGGGATGGGGAACTGCTCAAGATCTATGAGAACGTCTGGATCAGAACTGGGACTAAAAGATTAGGGCTGGGTCTTCTGAATCTTACTGGTAGACAATGTCTCCGGAACCAGTTCAGAGAGGAACTGAGTTGAAAAGGGGAGGAGGGAAATCAGAGTGAGTGACATGGCCCAGCTGGGTGAGAGGAGCATGGCCATCCTGCCTGTTCCCTCTCTCTCGTCCCCTGTGCCTTGGAGTAGTAGGGATGGAAACTCTCAGGGAAGAACGGAGCAAGTTCAAGGAGACCCAAACGTACCCTTCCCTCCACTCTCCACCACCAGCACCCCATCAGTGGTCACCACTGTTTGTCTGGGCAGGGGAAGAGATGGTTAGTGCCAAGAATATGCTCTCCAGCAGGCCAGAGAGTGCCTGAAACCAAAGCTAGGAACATTGTCTCCTCTGTCCTACAGTTGACCATGCACAAGGCAGGCATGGCATGTGAATCTAGATGGAGTTTGCTCTTGCCAGACCTCCTGGGCCATTGATCCAAGGGTATGTGCCTGGGGCTGTCCGTGCTCTGGGTCCAGCCACTCTGACCTTGGCCTAACTGCCCCTGAGTTGGGTCTCTGCAGGGTGCTGGTGTGCGGCTGTCGTTGGTTATGGGTCCTGGGTTGGTTCTGAGTAGGACAAGGCTTTTAAGGACCCTTGCAAGCAGATCTGAGCCTTTGGCAACTTATTCTAGTTGCTGCTGCTTCTTCTTCTTCTTCTTCTTCTTCTTCTTCTTCTTCTTCTTCTTCTCATCCTCCCCCACACCCCCCGCCTTTTTTTGGTACCAGTATGGCATCCCTCTTCTTCTCCCATAGCAGGACAACCTCCTTGCAAGTTTGCAGGAAGCAGAAGCCAAGGGGTCAGGGGCAATGGCTTCAGAGACTTCTTGCTAACTGATACTGACTTCGCCCTCCTGCCTCTGCGTCTAACCTTTTCCATTAGTCATATTGGCTCTGTCACTCATTTTGGTGACATTTGTTCTGTCCTCTATCTATCTCCTCTTAGCCGAACTCTGGACAATGTCGACATGGTCAGCTCACACCCCCTGCACCCCTCCTTGTCTTCAGGAATCACTTTGGCCTGGAAAATACTCCCACTTAACCATTTTGGGGACCACAGGCAGCTCTGTCGGCTGTTTTGCAGTGATCCAAGAATAGAATTGTCTCCTCTGGGTTGGATTTAGAGGGTCAGGAGACACGATGAGGACCTTATACTAGGTCTTCTCATCGAGGGTCCTCATCAGAGAGTAAGGACCTTCATCATTCTCAGAGGATACCACTCAATGGAACATGAGTTGAAAACCTTTAGAACCATGTGCTCGTCACCTGGGAGTGCAGGATTCCCATCCAAAGCCCGAGAGGTGGCGCCAGCTGGCTACTGTGACCTCCCCTTCTGCTCAACCTCCCCTCCTCTGAATCGGGGTGCGGGGGGACCGCTGTACGTTGGAAGCCACGCAGGAACATCATCCACCAGAGAAACCAAGCCAATTCAACCCACCATTTATTGTCCAAGCCTGTTTGCAGAGCTGAGGGGGTCTTCTGGCTGGGGCGTGGGCAGGAAGCCATGGGGCTACTAGATGTGGGGTAGACCCAGGATGCTACGGCCCACAGGCTTTGGTTTGGATGACATCCGAGCCAGAGGACCCCTCAGCCACACTCCAGGCTGGGCGGTAATAATATTAGCGGTGATACAAATAACCAAGAGGATTCAGCTTGTTACAATATATAAAATGCAGCAGTTAATTTCACTTTCCCTGTCGGTCAGATCTGAGATCAAACCCTAGCTTTGTGACAGGCGAGGTCCGGCGCTGGGAGACTTGTTTCCCGATCTGTGAAATGGGCTCCGTAGTTCGCACCTTACTGACGATGCGAAGATGAAGGGGTTCATCAGTGCACGTCTCTGAGCCTGGTTCGAATAGTTGGCACATGTGGGAAGCTCCCACAGCCCGTAGGGCAGTCTCAACTCTTCCAGCCGACCCGGGACCACTCCACTTCTGCAGAGACTATGGAGACACCTGTGCACCCCAAACTAAACTCTATCAGAAGCGCACCTGCCTGAGGCAGAGGAACTCCTCCACCGGGAGGAGCCGGGCGGCTCGGAACACGACGCTGGGGGAGGGGATGGCATCTCGAAAGAGATGCCTGAGCGTCAATGTTTCACCCAAAGGAACTTGACAGCGACCACGGGACTTCAGGCCCTGCCGAGTCGGCGGCGGCGTGTGACCTTTAGGAGCAAGATCTCTGTCCTCGGCGATCTCCATGTTCTCACGTACACCGCGCAGGGGGACGGGCGGTGGCCTTCCTGGGCTGGCTCCTGAGAGCGGGGGTTTGGGGGGCGCGGAGTCAGGTGAGCGTGTATGGATTTCTTGCCCCTGATTGGCGGAGGGGGCCTTGGCGGGGAGGAGTCTGACTACTGAGCTCCACCCCAACATCTTCCCGGGTCGGAGCATCCAGCGCGCCCTACCCTCCTTCGGGAAAATGCCAGGGCAGAGTTCTCTAGGGGCGTCTGGACAATGGCCTGGGGGTGGGACAGCCTCCGAGCCCGGGGCTGGGGCTGGCCTCGCCCGGGCAGGCCTCTGTCCCCAGTGCCACCCCGGGGTGTGTGGTGCGGGTGGGAGGGGCCCGTCCTGCGCCCCCGGGCGCCTGGTGGTCAGACCAGGGAAACTTCGGCCTGGAAGCTGGAGGAACGGCGCGCGCCGGGGCTGACGCGGGTCAGCATGGACACCTGCGTGCTGCACGTGGCCCCGTTGCTGCCTCCCGAGGGGTGCTGGTATTTGAGGCTTGAGCCCAAGATGCCCTTCAGGTGCCAGCGCCGCCACTTCCGCCGCAGCTCCGCCTGCACCTGGGGGAAGGGAGGCTGGTCAAGACCGCCCCTAGGAGGCCTCCTCCACTGCTGACTGGGCTGCTCTGGATGGATCCTCCCTTGGCCAGTGCACAGTTGGGACCACATAGGAATGGGGGTCAAATCAAGGCTTTGGAGTGGGAGGAGGTAGGAGGCAGAGAGGATTAGAGGGTGCAGTCCAGGGAGGGAGAGGGGTGCTGCCTGGGGGTGGCTGTACCCCCCTTCTTCTGTTCCCTGCCCTCCAGCTCACTTAGGCTCATCTGAGTGGATGGAGTTCTGTGCTTTGTAACCAGGGCTCTACAGCAACTCAGCCTCTGATGGTGGGTCCCCCCTGCCCCCGACTTGCTGCGTACAGCTGCTTAACAAACTGATGTGCCCACGAATTCCAGGTCTGTGTATGTGTGTATGTATGCGTGTGCGTGTGTGTTTGTCTTAAAATGCACATGCTAAGTCAGCAGGTCTGGAAGGCCGGGTGGGGGCAGAAATCAGCATTTTTAACAAGGTCCTAGGTGTGCACCCCCACCTATTTTCTGGTCTGAGAACCACACTCGGAGTAGCAAGACTGAACTCATCATTGCTTTGCACATATCCCATCACTGTTTCCTGACCCTGGGCCAACTGAAGTGTTATTGCCTTGTCCCCAAGATCTGGGAGGGGCTTACCTCGCCATTGAGGAAGCAGTAGAGGATGGCCACCACAAAACCCTGGGGAAGAAGGGAGCCAGAGATGTGAGGCAAACAGACTCCAGGAGCCCCAGCCCTATACCACCCATGGCCATGGCCCCTGTGTTCCCCTGGTTAACCAAAGAGCTAAGCATACAGTAGGGGGTTAATTAGTACTTATGACAGTGAAAAAATTGGAAGCCACTGGCAAAGGGCCAAGGCCCCAGGTTGAACTCCCTTAAAGCCCAGACAAGTATGCAGCCTTTGGTCATTGGTTCATACCTGGAAAGACCCCACGACGAGCTCAAAGACCATTTTCACTTCAGCTTTAAAGTTGTGGGGAAAGAAGGCGAACACGAAGTAGTGCACTCCAAACAGAGGGATCAGCAGAAGGGTGGACTTGGCCAGCCTCCTGGGGACAGGAGAGGGGCAGACGGTGGGCACGGGAGGTAGGGATAACAACGGGGAAGTATGAGCTTGGGCTGCTGGCTCCTGGAAATATTGTGTTCTCTGTTCCCGCTTCAGATCTCCGGTGCCCATGCCCTCACGCCCCCCAGCTCTCCTAGCCTGGAGACAAGCATGAGGGAGAGGGAAACTCTATTCTCACCCTTCTGGAGGGGAGTCTATAAACAAGGCCAGTACTGAACCCTGAGGATAAGATACAGTATTTCAAGCTCTGTGGCAGCAAAGGGAGAGATGGTTTCAGCCCCCAGGAGATCCTGGTTCCCCCTCGCCTGGTGTCAGATTCCCTAATCTTCACAGTGGGGTCAATGTCTGCTCAACATGATCAAATTACAGACATGCCCACTCTAAATTCAGAAGTGCTTTTGGGGCTGTAAAATGCATTGCTTCCACAAGAGACCCATTCTCTACTGGGGATGAGGACATTTGGGAAGGAAGTCTCTGTAATTGGGGTGCTGACCCCATATGCCCAAGGCCACTTGGGAGGATGCTGGGCACTCAAGTTTATGCCTGGTTTAGTACTGCTCTCTGTCTTTGGCTTCTCACCTGTCCACTCCTCTAGGAGTTGCCACCTTTTCTGGAATCGCTTCCCTCCCAGCCTCCCCACACTGATACACACACTCCCAGCACACAGGAAGAGCCAGCGCCTCCTTTGCCAGCCATGTGTGTGGGGCAGGGTTGATCCTCCTTCCAAATGACCCCTCCTTCTCCGATGGAGCAGGGCTCACCCTGCCAGCTCCCTGACCTCACAGCCGGTCTGGGCAGCTCAGTGAGCCCATAGTTCATTGGCTGGGAGAGGTCTGAAGGCCAAGGGGTCTCTGCCTTTATCTCTTCTGCCTCGGCAGTCAGTCCAGGGAACCCTAGTCCTGGGTCTGAGGTCCCATAGCCGACTCAGGGCAGAGACTGAGCCCTTGCCCCTCCAGCTCCGTCCTGGACCCGGCTCCCAGCCGTGCCAAGATCCTGAGCACTGCCCACCGTCTTGGGCCACAAACCTATTCCCCATGCCCAAGGCTGACAGATGGAGGCTTTCTTTAAATTGAAGGCTTATGGGGAGGTGGAGAGTGGGAGCTGACGGCCCCTCAGCGGGGAGCTCCATCTCCCATTCCCCCCACCCATTCTGCCTGCTGACAGCTGTTTGGTTTCTGTCTCACCCACAGGGACCTGGTGATGACCAGCTCTCTTTGCTTCTGCTTCGAGCCCTATGGAGCAGTTGTACATTGGGGAAAACAGGGCCCCACAGGCAAAGGGGAGGATTAGGATGCACAGGCCTGATGTGCTGCCCCCTGGCAGACGACAGATCCCTTCGGGGCCTTCCGTTCTCAGACTGGAAGGGAAGCTCCTCCTACGCACCCAGCGGGGGAGAATGCCGTCACACCGGGGGAACGTGAGCCTTAGTCTCATCAGAGAGAATCACAGGATTCCAGAATAGAATCCTAAATCCAGCAGCTCGTGACATTCTAGCCAAGAATCTTAGAACCACAGCACAAGACTCCCCCAAGAGAAGCCAGGCCAGGAACAGTCCAGAATCCCAGGACTGGAAGGCCCTTATGGGACGCCCCAGGGTTGTCCGGTCTCTGCAGCACTGAGAAGCAATATCTTATTCCCATCTGTGGGCTGGCAGACCCCTACTCACCTCCCCAAAGCCACCCTGTCCATGTTTCTTTAGTTCTGTCTTCGAGCCCTCTCATTCTCATGAAACCCTGCCTGGTTCTCCAGTCCTCCCAGGAGTAGAGAACAGCCCTCACACCTTGCCAAGCAAGGAGCACGACTGCTGTCCCATGGATACCGTGCCCTCCCCTGCCATGGCCATGTGCTCCCAGAATCTCGAAGAGAAGGGAGCACGTGTCCGTTTCCTCACCTGTAAAATGGGAACAGTTGATAGGGGACAGTGTGGATGACATAAGATGATGTTCAGAAACCCCTTACCACATGCATGGCACTTAAATCGCAGGTGTTATTATTACTGGGGACAGCCGCATCCTGAAGGTGGCTATCTCACTGTTCACCTGGGGGCTCCCCCATGGCATGCATCTACCGTGCACTTACTGGGTCCTTTTTCTGCGCCACACACATGCCAGGGACTGGGCATGTGGTGTGAATAAAGCACAGGTCATCTGTTGTCTTCTCAAGCTCCCTGGCTTGGCAGCAGATGCATACCTGGCTCAGATCACTTGCTAGGTAAGTGATTGCAAGAGAATCCCTTGCAGGAGAATCAACCCTTATGGGCTGAGCCAGGTCATGGGGGCAGAGGTAGGCAAGAGGAAGGTGGCTGTTTCATGACTCCAGAGTCACCAAAGTTCCTGGAGAACTTCCAGGAAATGTGGGTAGATTTGAATACCGGGGATGGGGACACCAGGGGACCCAGGGCATACTCACGAGTATGGGCTGCTGTCACTCTTCCCAACATCTGGGGACCGAAGTTTCTGAACCAGAATTCGGATGATGAGAATAAATAGGATAAAGTTCACCTGGTGGATGAGGTCAAGGTCAGTGGTCAGAGAGGGGAGGCCAGGGTGTCCAGGTCCCTGGGCTGATGGCCTGTTTTTTTCCCCCAGGACCCTGCTGCCTGTCCATCTTATCTCTTCTCTAGCTTTTCCCTTTTGGGCAGGCCATCTGGGAACTCTAGTTCACATCTCCAAGGACTGGGCCTCCCAATCCATTTTCTTACCCTAGAGGAGGAACTAATGGGGAAAGGGGTGGGGATAGTCCTGCACAGGCACTGGGAAACCTATGTTTCTGTTCTGACCCTGACATGAATCTCCTGTGTGGCCTAAGGAAATTGACTACCCAAGCTGGGCCTCAATTTCCCCATCTCTACATGGCGGGACGAGGCCTTACCAAGATGGAGGTGAGGATGGGGGCCTTTATGATCCACCACAATGAGGAGTTGATGGTGTCCCAGCATCTGGACAGGGCATGGTGGGGGAGAATGAGAGCAGTTGTCCTCAGCCGGAGTTAGAGGCCCTCCCTGGTGTTCCGGCTCTGCCCCTGTACCCCTTAGAAACTACAGGCCCAGGCTCTGTTGCTCCCAGTCTCCCTCATCCCTCCCAGGGGATCAACCCCAAGTGATGGCAGCCAGGGGGAGGGGGTGGGGCAGCAGCTCACCCAAAATCTTCAAAATGGATTGTGATGACGGTCCACACAATGGTGAATGTGCTGGGCACCCCTGTCAGGGCCAAAGGCGAGAGAAAGAGAGGAGAGGGCACAGGGAGAGGTTTAGGAGAAAGAAGCAGAGAGAAAGGAAGGGAGGGAGGGAAGGAGAGAGGGACGGAAGGAGGGAGGAAAGGGTGGGTTACCAGGGCTGCCACCTGCGGTTACATAGGTTGTGCACTGAGCAAAGATGCTCACTTCACTGAGGGGGTGGAGCTCTACTCCTCAGGGGCTGTGTCCACCCAAAGGAAGAATCTTTTTCTAACTTTGATGGAGGCATTTTACAGACTAGCAGGGACCCTGTGTTTTAGGGGCTGAAGCGGAAATGGATGCTCACAGAACCTGTCCCCCAGATCAGCCCTAGGTGCAGCTACAGCCTGAGGGCACCTGCCCTGGGGTCAGAGGTTTGGGGGACTTTTATCAACACTTGGCTGAGAGCCCGGCAGGCAGGACCTGCAGCCCAGGGAGACCTAAGAGTGCAAGCAGGGTTGGCAACCACCCTCTAGTGAGCTTCCCAGGCCTTGCCCCTTCTGTCCCCAGCCTGGAAGCCCTCCCTGGTACCATACCCCAGCCGATGAGTATGTACCCCCAGAAGTACTTCCGCTCAGAGAAGAAGGAGACGGCAAGCAGGGTGTGCAGGTAGAGGCCCTCCACCAGCAGCCAGAAGAAGTTGGCCATGACACAGTACTGGAATAAGACCATGGCTGCCTTACAGCTCACCTGCAGGGGGAGGACAGAGAAGGGGCTCACTGAGGCTTGAAGTGGTCCCCTGCCTGCCCCCGGTCTGTTTGGGGACAACAAACACAGATGCAGCATGGCCAACTTAATCTTTCTGTTGTTTTTGCACTGTCCCCTTAGAAATGTCCCTGGTGGTTTTCCCATTATCCTTGATTTTAGATCCTCTGATATTCTGGGATAAGCTTGCACTTTCCCACCCATCTATCCATTGTTTTACCCACTAGATACCCACTACCAGCTCACCCATCTGTCCATCCATGCATCCACTGATCATTTATTCATCTCTCCATCTATCAATCCATCCATGCATTCACCCATTTATCTCTCCATTCTTCTATCTTTCTACCAACTAGACATGCACAAGCATCTATCCACCTAACCATCCAGGCATCCATGCATCCATCCACCTGTCTACTGACCCAGCACCCCCCCCCCCCGCCATCATCTATTTTTTCTTGGTTTACCCATCTAGCCTTCCACCTACACAGCCATCCACGCACCGACTTACTCAGCCGTCCATCTACCTACCCATACACTTAACCCCTCACCCACCTACTCATCCACCTTATTTCAGTTAGGCAGTTAGGATGGAAGGCAGCTGGAAGAGGTCTGAGGGAGCATTCTTGCCTGAGTTTGCAAGAGTTGCCTGGATGTGTGGGGCTATGGGCTGTGGGCTGTGGACTGTGGAGGGGGGGGCTTATGGAAGTGTTGGGGACAGATGGGGGCAGAGAAGAGGCCAGAGGACGAGAAAGTAGAGATGAAGGAGAGGTAGTCAGAAGGGATGGTCATTCCTCCCGGGGGCAGAGGAGCTGGCAGGAGAGTGAGTTCCCCCGGCAGGTGAAGACAACGGGAGAGTCAGGGGGATCCCTGAGTATGGCAATCAGGGGTTGCGGGTGGCCCACCTGGCATGACTGGAAGATCCCCTGGGCCCTGTCCTCTCCCAGAAACAGTCTTCCATTTCAGATCAAGCCCAAGTAGCTGTGAGCCGGAGCTTAAAGCCATCCCCCTCCAGGAAGCCCTCTAGATTCCACTCCTCTCTGGAACACAGGTTCCACCCTTCCTTCCTGTGCCCTTGGCTTTAAGACATCCTCAGACAGCAGCTTGCCCTCTTCCCTCTGGTTGCAAGCTCCTTCCTCAGGTGTCACTCCAGTTCTGCCAGCTATAGGCGAGTGGTGTCCCCCAACCTCCCCCCATCACTTTACAACTAGAATAGCTCATCTCTTTAACAGGACAATTAGCTGTGCTTCCTGCCTTAGAAAAGCTTCAGATAGTTGCTAAATGGGTCTCCGCAATTATCCTTAACAGGTGTGCTGGAGGCTTCCTGGCTTTGTAGCTCAGAAGTCCCAGCTCCTGGGTGGGGTCCTCTGAGGAGCTCTGGGATTGGCCAGGGTGGCCACCCTGGGTTTTCCCTCCCTCTTGTCAAGATGCCTGAGATTCACCATCACAGCTTCATTCTCTGGGGAGAAGGTATTGCTGACCCCAAAATAACACAGTGCCTCTGAGGTCCCTCATGAAGCAATGAGTCACTGGCCATAGGAGTGGGTGGGAGCCAGGGCTGGTCTTGAGCTCTCTGTCTTAGGTCTTGGGCACTCAAAGAGGGGGCCAGTGCTCACAATCACTTGGAGATGGACCCCTTAGTGATGGGCAATGAATTCCTTAGATACTCTCTTGAATGCCCTTCCTGAGGAAGCCCCAGAACAGGGCTGATGTCAGGAGAAAGAGGGAAGAGAAGGGCTGTGTGTTTGGACTGGCTTTAGATGGTGGTGGTGAGGGGGGCGGAGGAAGGAAGCTTTGAAGTCCTTGCAAGATCGGGGAACTGAGGCAGGGAGTTTCCAAAGGTCACTTGGGAAGTCAGCAACAGCGGCAGGATGGTGGTGTGTGTGTGGGGAGGGGGGGACTGTGGACTCTGGCCACAAAATGGCGCATTTCCACCAAGGAGAGGCCCTTGTCACAGGCACAAGCAGGTGTGGGAGCTCCCAGGGAGCTGCGCACCATCTCTTGTAGCTGGGAGGGGAGTGGGATTCAAGGAGCTGCAGATGGCGGCAGATGGGGGGTTGGCCATCCTGGGAGAGAGAAGAGGAAGGAGGAGAGGGGAAAGGGGAGAAAGCGGGAGAAGAGGGATGCGGTGTGAGAAGGTGAAGAGGGAGAGCGGGGCGGGCCGGGCAGGGTTCTCACCGAGCCCTTGGTGCAATGGTCCAGCTCCTCACTGTCGAAGAGGGTCAGGTCTTTGATGAAGACAGAGGCGGCCCTCAGGATGAAGGATATGAAGAGGTGCACGTGGATGTAGTTCCGTGTGCAGTGGAGCTTCCTGCGCGAGGCGGGCGGAGCTGGGCGGCTGGGGGGGCTCCGCCACCCGGCCCAACCGCATTGTCCTGGGCTCCACGCATTGTCCTGGGCTCCACGCGAGGGCAGGGCGAGGGCAGCCTGCGGCCTCCAAGTGTAGGCCCCGCCCCCGGGTAGCCCAGTCCTGTGGGTCTCGGCCTCCAGGGCCAGCCCCACCCTCTGGTGCCCTATTCCCAGGTTCAGCACCATCCTGTGGGGACGAGGCTGAGACAGGTGGACCGCTCTGAGCAGCTTGCTGTCTCCTGGGGAGGTTGGCCTAGCTAGGGGACAGAGACAGGGACTGTGTGCTGAGTGGGTGGGGGGTGACCGGGGAGGGGACCAGAGCATGACTGGGCCACGCTGGGCTCGAGCAAAGGAGTGACCTGGCTGGGACAGCTTTGAGGCTTGCCCTGGGGCTAGACCTCACCTGAACAGGCTCAAGATGGCTGTAGCAATGAGAAGGGCAGCGAGGGACAGGCTGTGGCCAATGGTGTAGCCGGTCTTCACAGAGCTGTAGAACATTGACCGCTGCTGCTACAGTGGGGAGAGGAAGGGGTGATCTTAGGTGGAGGTGGGGTGGGCTCACCTAGGGGGTGATGGCAGGGGCGCGTGCTCTACACACCCTGCCTCCCATCCCTGCCTTGGCAGGTGAAGAGGCCCAGGGATTGCCCCCCCCACCCCTGTGGCCCAACATTCTGGCCCTTCAGGCTCCATCTGAGGCCCTTACGCTGTGCAGCAAGGGAGGCACACAGGAAATTAGGACACCAAAGACACTGGGGGTAATTTGCCACTGTGGGCTCTCAGGGGCAGTGGTCAGCAGGATGAGGGCAATCTGGCCTTTCAGGGGGTGGCAGGACGAAGCTAGAATCCAAGAGCTTCTTGCTGGGTGCCTCTCAGTGCCCTCCCCATGGACACACGTGCAGAGCCTCGGTCACTGGGCCCTCCCTTCTTGCTCGCCACATCGCACCCCTGCTGGAGCCCAAGCAAGGGATCAAGTGGGATTTAGGGGGTTTAGATCCTGCCTGAGGACCTGGTGGGCTCTGAGAGCCTCTGAGGAAGTTGCCTTCGTGGGAGCGGTGAAAGCTCTGAGCAGCGTCTGGGGTGGGACCAATGTCACAGCTGACAAACACACACCTGTGTCCCCGCACCAAAGTGATGAGGGGCTCCTAGCTGAGGACTCCAGTTATACTCTGCCTTCCTATCAGAATCCCCCCTGGCTCCTGGGCCCACATCCATACAGTGAGCCCATCTTCGTCTGCTCCCGGGCGTCCCTGTCCTGGGACTCAGGACCACAGTCCTGTCCCTGTTCCTGTCCCCGGCTGGCTGCCTGGTATCTGAGGGTGGTTCCTTCCAAGATCTGCCCCTCAGTTTCCCCTCTGCATGAGACAGGAAGATGAGGCCTGCCTGGCCTGCCACCCTCTAGGGCCGGAGCAAGGTGCCCACAAGGTGGGGGAGTGTGGGTGGGGTGTGGGTGGGGCGAGGGGGTGGCCCGGCTGGGAGGGTGAAAGCCCCCTTCCTGTTCTGGGTCAGGGAGACAGGGAGATGAGCCCCTGGAAGTGCAGGTGTGGTAAGGGAGGAGGCTTGGGAAGGACCCCACCCTCACCCCGAGTCCTGGCTTCCACAGGGACAGCAACCTTACTCCTTGCTGGGAGAGAGTGGAAGGAGCCTTGCAGACCGAGGCACTCTGGGGGAGGAGGGGCAGGGGTGCACAGAGGCCCACCTGGTCCAAATCTGATGCCTTGTCATCCCAGCCACAGGCAACGGGGTAGGGGCCGGGCTCCAGGTGTGTCCAGCCCTCGGTGGTGCAGCCACGGCTCACGTTGAGGCCTGGGTGGAGGGCAGGGGCCGAGAGGAGAGAGGTTGAGGCTGGGAGCAGGACGAGTCCATGGAGTAGGCGTGGGGCCTGGCTGTCCCTGAGTTCACCTTATCCCTGCCACCCCCAGTGGTGTTGGGCTCCAGCCACCCTGCCCTAGACCCTAGGGCATCGTGGGGGACTTGGGGTGGGGCAAATCTCCTCCAGGGCTGCCAGGGGGACCCTCCAACATGAGGGACAGTCAGAGCAGACCTTTCTGGGCTCAGCCCTGCCCCTTGCCATGTCTAAAACTGACCCCCGGGGCAAGATATATAGTGACCCTCGTCACAACCTGGATTCTTGGTGCAGAATGACCCGTGGCCCTCATCACAAGCTGAGTGTTCACCCTGGTCACAGGGCCGAAAGTGCTGGAGTGGCTGAGGGTTTCTTTGCCCCGTGGGTACAGACAGCCATCCTCTGGCTGGCCCGAGGGGCTCCTCCTGGCTAAGCCTGACTGGGCCAATGGGCCTGCTTTCCTCCCATACCCAGTGTGGCTCAGATGTGCCACTGGAGCGGGACCAAAGGTGAGGCAGGAAGGACACCTGAGAAGGGCGCAGGTCTGAAATCCTAAGTGGGGAAGCAGGGAGTCCTAGCTGGGGAGCCTGCCCAAAGGTACATGGGAGGGGGGATCAGGCAGCATGGCCCCACAGGGTCTTGGGGTTGAATTTTGCTGCAGCTGGGGCTCTGGGACTTTGACACCCTCCACTGTCCTCGGAGGCCCAAAGCTGAAGCAAAGGGACAGGACCCACTAGGGGGGGCCCATGATGTGAGGGCTACCCTTGTGGCTGCTGGCTCTCTAGCCCTGGGGAGGGGCTGAAGGGAAAATGGGGGAGCCAGAGAAGATCCCAGGACTCACTAAAGAGGCACCTGGGTCCAAGTCCAGGTGAGAGCTGGCTTGTTGGGGTGGGAGGGAGGGGTGAAGAAGAGGAGAAGGAGGGGGAGGAAAGGAGCAGGAGAGAGGAGGACAGGAGGGAGGAGAAGGGGCAGGAAGAGGAGGTAAATGGATGGAGGAGGAAGGAGAGAATGATGAGGTGAGGAGATGAGGAAGAGCTGAGAAAGAAGATGGGTCCTAATGTCCTTGACCTACATAGCTTCTTCCTCACACCCAGGCGCTATCACTGGGGTCACCATCATTGCCACCACCGGCATCACTTTCGTCACCACTACTGTGTCATCACTGTCCCTGGCACCACCACCAGTGCCATCATGGTCACCACCATCCTCACCAGCACAACCACTATCATCACCATCACGGGTCCCATCGCTGTCACCAGCACCATCACCAGCAACATCACCACTGAGAACCTTCATTTGTCACAGCTGGACAGAGCACTTGAGGCCCAGTATCTTACTGGATCCCCTCAACCCCCCAGCGAGGAAGGGAAGCCCATTTCACCTGGAGAGGCCAGGCTCCCAGAGGCTGGTCACTTGCCCTGAGAGGCTATGGCAGTTGTGACCCCTGGAGTCATCCTGGGTAACCTTGCCCCTGTCTGCACTGAGGGGGACCTGAGAGCTTGTTTTGGGTGTCCAGGCGCAGAGCTATAGGAGGAGTCGAGCTGTCCTGAGAGCTCGGGGAGAGTCACTCTGCATGTGTATTTAATATTTCTAAACTTGGCTTGGAATACACCTAACCGGGTGATTCCCTGCCCGCTATTTCTGTAAATCCTCCAGGCCGCCCTTTGAAAGAGGTTCTTACCACCCTACCTCAAGGCTGGGGAATTGAGTGACAGCCAAGGACACTCAGGAGCTGGGCCTGGGTCTCTTTCCACTATGAGGTCCTGGAGCCAGCAGGAGACACTCTACTGAGGCAGGGGTGTTGGGCAGGGCCAGTTCCTGACTTGGCAGCCCTTCTCTGGGGCAGCCTCCCAACCACTCTGCTGCAAGGGGTTCCCAGCACAAGAGAGAAGACCTCACTTAGCCCCTTAGCTTTCCACCCCCCCTGCCCGTGCAGCCTGGGTAGGCTTCAACCAGGCCCTCAGTAAAACCGCAGGCCTGCCTCAGCCCCAGATCTCAGGAGCTTACTGAGGGCCCCTCCCAAGATCTGATTCTTGTGTGGACTTCCCCCACCAGCGGGGGGCGGGGAAAGTCCAAAAAGGTGACAAGCCCAAATCAGCCAGCCTTGAGGTTGGGACACCAAGGCCTCAAGTTTTGAGCACCCCACTGGCCAGAAGGACTAGGGCTTGGTGAGGCCAGACCTGTGACACAGCAGGCACCTGGTATCATCATGAATTAGGGGACCCACCAGCATTCACACTGCAGGGGTGGGGGGCAGCAAATGGGACTGTGTTAAAGCTAGCCATTAGGAGTTATGATGAGTTCCACTAAAGGAGGGGACTGCCAAGGTCCAGAGAGGTCGGGTGACTTGCCTATGGTCACACAGCAAGGAGGCAGCAGGCTTGGGATACAGTTGTGGGTTGGCCTGACTCCACATCTTTCTGGGCTTCTGGAGTGGCTCAAGGGGCACCCCGTCCCCTGGAAACCTGCCTGCCCCAGATATCGGGGCAAGGGAGTGGATAGTGGATCACCTTCAGAGCTGGATGGCCTCTTTGTACAGCCCTGGGGTTGTGGCCCAGGTCTCAAAGGGAACTGTTCTTGAAGAGAGATCTCAAGGGTGGCCACCTGAGACCCCAAGAAGCAGTTCAAAGTCTCTCTCCAGACTGGGCCTGGGAACCAGCACAACTTGTATGTGTAGAGGGGAATACGGAGGGCGGGAGGGCGGGTCTAGGGACTTTAACCCCACAATCTCCCAGTCTCCTGCGGCTCACCATGTCACACAAAGAAGTCATTGCCTCCCCTCCACTCCTCCCTGGGCTCTCCATGAGAAAAGCACAGCTCAGTGACTGGAGGTAGAAATGGTGGAATTGCTTCCCCACACCGCACTCCCCTCCGCCCTCTCTCCCCTTCCCCATCAATCACCAGTACCTTCATCCCAGCCTCCCTCCCTCACTATCACCACCATCTTCTCTCCCTGGAATTAGGCAGGAGCCTCCTGCTGACTCTCACCGCTTTCCTGTCCCCTCCAACCCACTCCCACCCCGAGATAGTTGAAGAGATTGTTCTCAAACCCAGCTCTGACTATGAGCGCTCTCCTGCTGAAATCCTGTCCATGGTGCCCCGTCCCAGTGAGCCACGGCAAACATCTCAGGTTGGCATCAAGACTTTCTTACCTATGGCTTCACAACGCAGGCGGTCAGGCAGGGAGGTGTCCCACAGACCCCACAGACACACTAATGTAGCCACTGTTGTCTTAACCAAAATAGCAATCCTAGTTGTCACTCTTAAAAAATGTCTTTTCAAATATTTCAAGGTAAAAACACCACAGATGAAAGACATGCAGACCAGGAATCAAAGGACTAGGTCCCCATGGACATTTTGGTGCCTTGATGAGCAGTCCCTTGCCTGGCCAACACTCCTTCCCCAGGGTTTTTTACCCAGCCTGGGGAGATGACTTCTCTCTAACTCTACAGTCTTTATTCTCTTCAGGTGTCTTCAACTTTCCCTGTAGAACTATGTCCCTTCCAATGTTTCCAGGGAGGACGTTCTTTCCCCAGTCCTGTTACGCAAAGGGGTGGGAGTTGGGCTTGGCACTGTCCCCGTTCTACACTTGCCTTCTTGCAAACCTCCCTCTCTGGAGTTTAAGGCTCACACCTTCTTCCCAGGAAAACACGCCCTCTTTCCCTTCCATTTGCAGCCCCTACACTGGTTTCTTATTTCTCTCCATCATTTTCAGAGGCTAAGGCCTCCAGGTGCAGCTATGTAGGTTGTTCACTGCACAAGGGCATCTGGCTAATAAACATGGGGACCGGTCTACCTCATATTCAACTTGTCATTAGGTGGGTTCTGGTGAGAGGCTGACTCTGCCTGAGGAGGCACTGCCTTCTTCTCATCTGCACAAAGGCACCATGTGGGCCCCAGGGGGCTGGCAGCCTTGGGGTTAGCCAGATGGTGGGCTGCAGTCCAGGTTCTTAAGGGAAGGAACTGCCTTGACAATTCCAGCAGGGACAGAAGGAAAAGCCGTCAGGAGGAATGCAATTAGAGGAGTGTCAAGGAGGAACACAAGTAGCAGGCACTTCCAGGGATCTGATAGAAGGCTGGGTGCCAGGCTCTGCGGACTGGACGCATGAGAGCTGCCAGAAGAGTTCATCACCTGCCTGCCCAGGTGTCGGGCTCCCCTGGAAAGCTGGGCTAGGTGGAAGCTGGCCTGGAATACGGATGTCTCTACTGCTCCCAGACTGCACAGGGAAGGCACCGACATCTCTCCCTCACTGCTGAAGTCACAACACTGAGCACTGGAGGGCAACACCAGCCTGCTCCAGGGTCCCTTTGCCCCACCGCCTGTCCCTATTATACACAGAAATAGGTCCAGAGAGCAAAAGGCCACCTGGAATAAGAGATGCCCAAGAGTCTTTCTGCACAGCCTCTGAATTCTTATGTAGGTCGTGCTCCTCTTAATCCTTCCCCCTCTAGACTTGCTCCTCTCTCAGGTCCTCTCCACTCTAGACCTGCTCCTCCCTGGAGTCCTTCCCACCCTAGATTTGCTCCTTCCCGGAGTCCTCCCCCATCCACACCTCCTTCATTGGGTGCTCCCCTCTCCAGACCTTTTCCTCTCTCGGGTCCTTCCCCTCTCCAGACCTGCTCCTCCCTTAGGTCCTTCCCTCTGTAGACCTGCTCCTCCCTTAGTTTTTGATGAGTCTCCAGCTCATCCAACCTAGACCTGAGGTGGGCATGCTGGATCCCTCCCTCCCGGCCAGGAGTCCCATGCACCCTTCACAGACAGGGAAATTTCCCACTTCTCTCTTCTGCCATGCTTGAGTCCAAACCATTACCACTTCTCCCCTGACTTGTGACTGGATCTTCCCACTGCACCCCCAGAATCCTTTCTTTTCATGGAAATCTGAGTTATCGGTTAAAAACCTAAACCTAAATTGAACTGGTCAGTCCCCAGCTTAATGTCCCCAGTGGTTTCTCATTGAACTTAGGAAAAAGTCCAAGGACTCCGTCAGCACTCAAGGCCGGCATGGCCTCTGCCGCCTGTCTCTCTGCTCTCCTCCCTCCCCTGCTCAGCCCGGGACCTCCACTGTATTTCCTCAGTGTCCATCCCACAGGCTGCTGATCCTCCCTCTCCACAACCCCCCCCCCCCGCCCCCAGGATCTTCCCCACCTCCAGGACTTTAGACTGTAGCTGAAAGGTCACCTCTCCATCCATGAACACCTGCCTTAATGTTGTGCCTTACCCCCTTCTCCCTCCCAGGACTCCTTACCGTTTACAACACGTGTTTATGTCCCTGCTGAATGTCTCTTCAGCTAGAACCAGGCAGACAGCATGGCTGGTCTAACGCTCCCCGCCCTGTGTTTGTCTAGCCCATGCCTGTCATTCTAGTAGTAGACGTTTAATAAACGTTCACTCAACGAAGAATGGCTGAATATATGCTGGAGGCTTCCTCAGTGAGTCGATGGCAAGAAAGCCCAGTTCCTAAAGAGGCTCCTCCTCTTCTGCCTTCTATGAGAACATTCATTGAAGCAGAACATGACAAGGTGTGTAAGCAAAGCCCAAAAGGTCATCGGCTCCAGGCAGTGAAAAACAGTCATGACCAGACAACGGGAACACGGGAGCCATAATCTAGTCATGCATCTGTCAATCAGTTATCAATTGCTGAACAAAAATTTAATGAGCCCTTCCCATCTGCTTATCTTTTGTGTGAAGAGCTAATCAAATCCCGTGGATCCTTCAAAGACCTAGTGCCAATACACCCTCTTCCAGGAAGCCCCCCCCACCGATTGTTTGAGCCCCTCTGACCACTGTCTTTTGCCTTCTCACTTCCTCAACAGGTGGGGACCCACTCCAGCTGGTACCGCCTGAGCTGCCCCAGCTCCCTGGCTTCAACCTGGGCCTCTTACCTTGAGTCGAGGAAAGGAAGTTAAAGATGAGGGGACAGGCCAAGACGACCACCTGGCCCGGAGGGGTGGCTGGCCAGCAGGTGAGGTTGTCCCACATCTTGCTGCAGCCTGAGGGGAAGAGGGGAAGGCAGAGGACACACAGGTCAGCACAGTCATCGCGTTCCTCCAGCCTTGGGACCTGAGCCCACCGGCACCCATTCTTCTTCTTCCTTCAGGGTCCCACCTGGAGGAACCTCCAGTGTGAAAGAGCTGGCATCACCCTGCCCAGGCTGCAAAGGGCCTCTCAGGATGGGTGGCAGGACTACAGCTCCATTGTCCTCAGCGAAGGGTGGAGCTCCCCCTGGGGGTGTTTTGAACAACGGTGGGGATTTTGTTTGTTGCAGAAATTGGGGGTCTCACCCGGCATTTTGTGGGCAGGTCCCAGGGATGCCAGGAAGACATCCTGCAAGGTGTCACATGATAATGAATTGTGTAATATTCTGCAAGAATTTCCGGTGAGCCCCTGGACATTTGTGTAGGTGAAAATGTGTTGTAATGACAGAGCCTAGACTATTACTTCATTTTGCATATAAACACAAGGTACTTCCTGTATAGTTTTAACATATGTGGGGTCTTCCAGAAATGCAACTGAGTAAAGGGAGGGATTTTGTTGTATGTTGAACATTATTTTTTTTAAAGATTTTATTTATTCGACAGAGCACACAGCAGAGGAAGCAGCAGGCAGAAGGAGAGGGAGAAGTAGGCTCCCTGCTGAGAAGGGAGCCCAATGCAGGACTTGATCTCAGGACCCTGAGATCATGACTGGAGCCGAAGGCAGATGCTTGACTGAGCCATTCAGGTGCCCAGAATGTTGAATATTATTAAGAGCTGTTCAAGGTTTTTAGAAAATCACATTACCTCTAACAATGCTGCCCATGAACCAGAGTCAGGGAAGCAACCACTGTATAGATCAACCCACCCATGGCATTTCCAGAATGTACAAGTACATTCCAGGCTTCAGACTATGTCTTCTTATTTGTCAGTGTCATCATGCCTGAATGTGTGCATAGTATTTCATTACAAATCACTTTCCTTTTTATTTTTCTTTTAGTAACCAGAACTTCATTAAAAAAAAAGAAAAATGAATGCACATGTCCTGAATTTCATAAAGGAGACATTAGAAAATATTTGTCATAAGAGTAGGTGTTGGGTGTATTGGGGTTCAGCTAGGTCTTGAGGAGTCTTCAGAAAATTAAAAATGCAACACTTATGCCCCCAACTCAGTCAAACCGTGACTTGCGCTATGGGGCAGTGGTGTTCAGGAGGGGAGTTTGGAGAAAGCCCTGCCCTGCAGGCTGTGTTTTCCACCTCGTACCTATGAGCCCTGAGGGCTGGCTGGTGAAGGGTGCACAGTGGGGTCCCTAGGCGGTTGCTCTAACAGACAGATGCGTGATTTTGCCTCCTCAGGGTCTGGGTGTCCGTGAGGGACTAGGACTCTTCTGGATCCCCTTCCCTGGGGAGATTTCATTGTTTCTTTGTAACCCTGCCAGGCCCATAGATTTTCTCAGGAAACCCAACCCCCAAGCCAAAGTCAATGCCAGCTGGGCCCAGCCCAGCCCAGCCCAGGTCCGAAGGTTCATAAATTCTCAAGAAGGGGGCCTGGGAAGAGGAGGTAAAAGGACGTCCCCAGCTGGGGAAGAGCCCTGGGAGCCTGAGTGCTAGAGTGGGCTGGCACTGCGGGGGGGTGGGGGGGGTCTTCCGGGGCTGCAGCAGCCAGGTGGCGGTGACAGCTGAAGGCTGAGAGCATCTGCGTTGGCGAGGTCGGGCCAGAGAACCGCCTCCCTTCCCTGGGGCCCCAACCCCTTCGGTCCACTCTGTCTTGAGGCTTCTGTGGCCTCCCTCTGGCTCCCAGTCCCTCCTCCATTCCCATGCCAACCTCTCTGGAGGCCCTGAAGGGACCCACGAGGCCAGGCACATCCTGCTTGCCATTTAAGACCCTGTTAGTAATAGCAGCAAACAGTTACGTAGCCTTTGTATGTGGGAGGCACGGTTCTACCCTCTTTAAATAAACAACTTATTTAACCCTCCTATTTTATAGATGAGTAACTGAGGCATGGAGACATCAGGTAACTAGCCCAAGGTCCCATCGCTGGTGAATGGTGCAGCCTGTTCACCCATTCCCATGCTTCCTCTTCAGCAAAGCTCTCACACTTCTCCCATTCTGAAGGGCTCCAGGCCCATTTCTTGGGGGAATTTTGCTCTGCTGGACTCTAGCCCTCTGACAATGCTGGGCACACCTAGTTTTGTAGGCCAATTATTGCTTCTGGGTCCCCGCCAAACTCAGATCTATGGTTCTCAAGCTGCAGCACGGGTTGGAGAGCAGATTCAGAGCTGGGTCCCCGGCCCTGAGCTCAGCTTCCCCAGAAGCAGCACAGGAAGAGGGAGACTGGGCACTGCCCTTCAGGAGGCTGCACTTGGCCTCAAGGACTCTCAACACCACCAGGACTGGGCTGTGAACTGTGACATGGCAGGGGAGCCAGGGAAGAAAAGCCACTGGGGGCATGTAGTCAGGGAAGCTTCCTGGAGGAGGCAGTAGGTTCAGGAAGTTGAGAACAGAGTGGTCGGTAAGACAATGCTAGCCATCTGGAGAGCCTCTTGTCTCTGTTTGTGTGTCCCAGAGAGGCTCCACAGGCCCCACCACGTATGTTCCTAGGCCCACAGAGATGCAGGGCACTGGCTGGCTGTGTGTGTCCGCTGGGGACTTCCACCTGAGCAAGAAAGCAAGCGGGGAGCCTGGGGTGGGAGCGGGGGAAGGACAGGGGGCTTCTGTGTGCCAGTTTATAGACACGTGTGCACTGACAGACACATACAGACACTCACTCCCAGACACAAAGAACCACAGACATATGGGCAAATACATATACATGTATGCTTATGTGGACATAGAAAGACCAGACACAGCAAACAAAGGCACAGAGAGATACATGCAACTCACAGACTCGCAAGCACAGAGAGGAACGGGTACACCGCAGATACACACACACACACACACACACATCCACAAACCACCACACAGAGACACCGTGCACCGGGCAGATACATCCAGGCCTCCACAGGCTTACAGACACACATGCGCCTGACACACACAGACACTCGGAGTCCGACATGGGGCTTTACAGGTCCCAGAGGCACACGCAGCTCCACACCCACGTGGGCCAAGAGCACACATCTGGACATGCACGAACACGCACAGAGCCCCATGCAAGGTCACGGGCAGACTCATTGCCCACAGACCCATACTTGCCCTCCTCTGGATCCTAGGCCGTCTTCCTGGTGGCAGGATGTTGGCACCCGGCAGGTGCCCTGTGCCAGCAATGATCTCACTGAGATCACGAGGGTGGCTTGCCCTCGGGGCCAAGAGGCACTGCAATGGGGGCCTAGATTCTGGGGTCTGGGCCTCTCTGGGCTGCCTGCAGTCCCAGATCCTGCTGCTAGGGCCTGCCGGGGCCAGTGTGTAGTGTCTCCTGCCTCCCTGCCCTGGAGGGGGTGGTGGTGCATAGAGTGGGTGGTCTGGCCACCTCTCACCCAGGTCTTAGTCTTAAGGCCCCAGGAGGCAGGGATCTGTCCTTCCTTAAGAGCCGGGGGAGGTAAAGGCCCTCCGTGAGGCTACAGACACTCACTTATGGTGCAGGAGGCAGACACTCTGGGCACCGGGGCCAAGAAGGAGGGATCTAGGAGGGGTTGCGTAACTGTTAGCCTCAGAGAGCTGACAGGAGACTGGGGAGCCCAGGAGATGTAAAGATGTTCCTTACTCCTGGGCAAGGCCGTTCTGTAACCTCAAGTTTGGCCTCAAGGAGGTGACCTGGCAGGGAGGCCCAGAGCAGACACAGCTACCCAACTGCTCAGCCCTTCTCCACCCTTAGTGAGCCTTGGGCTCTGTACCACCCCCATTCCCCGTAAGCAGTCTGCTGAGGCACCTCCCACCTCCCCAGCCTCTCTCCTTCTCCACGTCCTCTGGCCCACCCTTCAGAATCTGGCTCAAGGGTACCTTTCAAAGAAAGGTCTCCATAATTCCTCCTGTGCCTTCCCCAGGGTTGCTGTGCCAAGTATGAGGCTCCCGGGGTGGGAGAGTGGGGAGTAGAGGATGCTGTCTGTCATCTGATGGGATAGCCCTGCCAGCTCTAGGCAGCTAGGCAGCCTTGGTCTGTGGGTACCCCTGGCATCACCCTTCCCCTGGCATCACCCTTCCCACCATGAGGCCGGAGCTTTCCCACCGCCCCAAAGGAGGAGGAGCCGGGCCCTCAAGTGCTCATCTTCCAGGTTTGACTGTGACTTGTCTCATCAGCTGGACAGTGCATGAGCTGCTGGTTCATCTGGCCTACGGAAGGTGGGCTGGGATGGGAGGGAAGCATGTGCGCCTAGGGGCTGGTGTGCGTGGTGGTACCTCTGGGTGCAGAGCCTGGGGCTGGGAGGAAGGAGCTGGGCCTCAGAAACCCTAACCTAGTGTGTGCTCATTGGTGAACTGCAGGGAGCTCCCAGTACTGGGGCAGGGGATGGGATCAGAGAGGCCTGTTAGGGTTTCCTGCTTCCATCTGGTCCCCTAGCTTCTGCCAGCATCCTCTTCTTGCCTCTGGCAGCTCCACAGTGCCATCCCCACCTGACACGTGTGGGAGGAATGTGCCTGGATCTGGGCTCACGACATGATGAGAGGCGGGGCTCCTTGGGGGTCTGGGGCCCTCTCTGCCCGCTGGGCCTCACCTGCTGTGTCATTCTCCAGCCGGGCTTCCTCTAGGCATTTCTTGCGTTGTACCTCGATCATCCGCAGATGGTAACATTCCTCCTCCCACTGCAGGCTGGTTGCCTGGCCACCCTGGGGGACAGACACAGGGAGGGGACCCGTCATCCTCATCAGCTGCCTACCTCTCCTCCACAGACTCTGGGAACATGAGGCCAAATAAGGCCTGTCACTTGACTGATCCAAGTTCAGACAGAACCACAATCCCAACCCCAGACTAAAACCCGACCCAGACCTGGATTGGACCCAGAACTCTTGTCCACTGTCCACACAGCTGGGTCTGCCTTGAGGGTCCTGTCATGGCTTCCTGGTGGCTTCCAAGACTGCTGCAGCTGTAACAACTTGGTCATCTTTTGGGGGGGGGGGCACTATGGCATTACTTTGGACAAAGGTTGGAGGGCTTCTCTGTGGGGCCCAGAGCTGGCCTTCGGGACTCTGCCACCCTCCAGCCTGGGTTGGGAGTTCTGGATCCTTGCCTCGGTCTCTCTGGGTGGGAGGGGTCTAGCTAGTGCTACCTGATTATGAGGAGCTGGTCCCTGGAGCCAGGCCTGGGAGGAATCCAGGAGTCTGGCTCCATCTTCCAGGCTCTGTCCCCATTCTGGGAGCCTTTGCTCAGTCTCCTGAGTCACAAGGCTGGGAGGGGGCCACTGGCCCTCCTTGCCCAGACCTCACCTGCTTTCTTCTTAGCTTCTAAACAATTCCAGCTGTTTCAGATCTAATGAAGGAGGGGAGGTTTCAGGAAATAAGAGAAGCCCCTCTAGGATGGTTTGCCATCCCACCACACCTCCTTTGCCTCAGCCCCTGCCCCTGCCCCTGGGAGGTGGGGAGAAGGGATGGGGAGGCCCAAGTCTCCTGCCTCCCCTTTCCCACACCCTGGCTAGGGATCAGGGATGGAACCAGACCTGCTTGCTGCTGTGGGGGCTGGACGGGCATTGGCACTGGGTCTAACATGTGAGTATGGGTGATGGCTGCCCAGGGACAGACAGGAGAAAAACAGGTCTTGGGAACCACTGGGTGGGGGAAGGCAGGTGAAGGCCTCCACTGAGCTGGTGGAAACTTCTACGAGTCTCTTTGGCTTTAGGAAAGTGGCTGCCACCCCTGGGCAACCCCATATCAGTTTCCTCCTCCCTGCTCAGGGAAGAGAATGCCACGGTTTCGCAACAGGGCCATTGGAGAAAGTTCAGCAAGCAGCTCCAGAATCAAATACTCTTGGTTGTCTGTTCCAACTTGTCCCTCCTGCCCTGGGACAAGGTCCTCAATTCCCTCAAATGGGCCCCGCTGACTCAAAGGCACATTGCCATGGGGCTATGGAGGAAAGCATTTCCTTCCTTCTGGCCTGGTACCAAGGGTGTGACTTTGGCCACTGTTCTAAGGTGACCACACAGAGGGATAAGGATCCCACTTGCCAGAGAGCTCACCATTGCCTGCTATGGCTATACATTGTCGCCATTGCTGTAGAAGAAGGGGGTCCAAGCAGAGGCTGGCCAACTCAGTGTTCAAGAGGCTGCAGAGTTGAGTCCCTTCCACTCAACGCTCTTGTCCTTTGTGGAGGCCTTGGTGGAGCCTCATTGTCACAAAGGTCCTCAATGTCCAACTTTCCCACATGCAGCTAAGCACCATGGCTGGCCTAGCCCAGGGGCAAGAGAAGGCCTCATTGTCCGGGATGCCTTTCAGACTTCCCAGCACCCAGACCTCACCTGCCCATGTGGCATGGGTCTGGAAGCCCCACAGTGAACCCCGGTTCCATCTTGGACTGTTAACTTTATCAGCCAAGGGAGGGAAGGACATGAGCTAGTAAATCATTTAAAACTTGGTATATGGAAAGCAACCCAGATCTACTGTGGAGCAGGATATCGTTCTTCGTATAACTGTTTCAAAGAAAATACATGGGATTTGAAGGAAATGTGCTGCGGTCTCTCTTTGGGGTCACATATTTCCTTTCTTGCCCAAAAGCATTACTCAGACTGAAACACTCGAGATGCTCTGTCTTCAGTGATCTGTGACCGGCTCATACTGCTCAGGCATGGGAACAGGGGTGGCCAAAGGACCCCAGAGGTCCTTCTGGAAGTCACTTCTGGAAGTCACTTGCTCATGTCTCACTATTGGCCTTGCTTGTCTGGAACACGATTCTCCCCAAAGTGCCTTCTCAGCCTTACTGCTCTCCAGGAACGCAGTTTGTTCTGCCTTCTGGCTCCCTCCCAGCCTTGCCTATGTCTCCTGCCCATTCTCTCCTACCCTGCTCCCCACAACATGAACACGGGATGGATGGGAGTAGACGTCTGCTGTTGCTGCCTTCCACCATCCCTTATCCTCCTCTGGTGCCATGTCCTCATCTCCACCTGGGAAACCACCTCTTTCCCCACTCCTCCTTCTTGGGGTTCTGATGAACAGTCTTCTAAGAGATCAACATGTCATCACACTTGAGCCCATCAGAGCATTCCTGGCCTTAGTGCCTGGCACATGGCCCAAATCAGGCTGCTCAGAGCCAGCAGGCTCATTCCTGGGACTTTGGATTAAGAGATTAGACAAATAGATTTGATCTTTCCAACCAGACTGGAAACCTCAAAGCGTGCAGGGGTTGGAACTACTGCTACCATCTTGTTTCTTCTTGTATTCTTGTGGAACACAACAATGAAGGCCACACAGGTAAAGGCTGAATAAAAAGATGGAGAAAAACTGGGTCCTCTTGACATTATTTGTGTCCCTGGATGCAGCCATGCCTGAAAGTAGCCCTGCTTCCAGCAACGTGAGTCAATATCTTTGTTAATTGCTTGAGTCTGTTGAGTTTTCTGTCCCTACACCCAAAAAAAGTCCAGACTTGTGCTCTGAAGACAGGACAGTGGATGCCCCCATTTGGTAGGTCCTTTTTTTTTTTTTTTTTTTTTTTTTGTGAAAGAGTACACAAGTCAGAGGGAGAGAGAGAATCTCAACAGCCTCCATGCCCAGGGTGGAGACAATGCAGGGCTCAATCTCACAACTCTGAGATCACAGCCTGAGCCAAAATCCAGTCAGATGCTTAACCAACTGAGCCACCTAGGGACCCCTTTGCTGGGTCTTTTAAGCCAGAGCTGTGGCCACACTGTTTGCCAAGAGATCATTCTTTTTCAGTCATCAAGGGCATCATAGGGTTCCTAGCAGCTTCTGCTTACCGCTCTTTGAAGGCGGAAGGCTATTGGGTCAACCTCTCTAGTCGACTCTGCCGTCCCACCCAGCAGCATAGCTACAAAGTCTTTCCTGAGAGGCAGGTTGCAGAGGAGGTGGGCAGGAGGCCCTGGGGTAACCTGGCAGTATGGGCTGTCTCTGAATAACGTGAGGGTAGTTTGGAAGATGAGCTCTGTCTTTACCCTAGTTTAGCTGAGTGTTAGAACCCATCTGCAGAAGGGTAGAGGAAAGAGAGACCCGAGATCCCCTAGCAAGTACACGTTCCTAGATGGGAACTGCATCTCTGACCACTAGTCTGGACTACATCAATCCCTGTCCATGACCTTGCCTTGGGCCATCTGGTCTACCATTGCTCTTTGGGGGACAGGGCCAGGGCAGCTCCCTGTCGCCCTTATCACTGAGGAATTCACGCAGACTTTGAACTTCCTCTTCCACTTATTTCCCTATGCTAAACATCCTCATTATCCCTCTGGACTCCAGACACACTAAGCTGGAAAATTCCCAGCCAGATGCAGCCAAACCTACTGATTCTAGGAAAGCATTGCAGGGTGGGATATAGCTGGGGTATGGGCTTCACAGAGAATGGGTAGTAGAGGTGCGTCTTTGAAGAGGTGTAAACTTCACCGTTAGAGGTGAAGTAAGAACGTTCCAGAAAGTAGGAGCAGTGTGTACAGAAGCATGGAGGTATGAAAACGCCTAATACATGCAAGGTTGCAAATACACGGTGTGGCAGCATCAGGGGATAAGTTGTGGGACACAGGCAGGGGCCAGCCCTCATCAGGTCCTGCCTGGACCAGTGTACAAGCTTTCAGCCCCACCACCTGCAACCCAAAGTCGCCAAGAACTAGGAGTCAAAGCCCACACTTCAAAACTGGCATTCAAGGCCCTCCCTATTTCTACTACTGCCTACATTTCCCAACTTGTCTCCTGATGCTCCACATGGAGAGGAGAAATGAGGGCTTTCTCTCAAGCCCTCACCAATTCCCCTGGTGGGCTGAAGTCACCTGACCTTGAGGGTGGTTGAGGTGGGAGTTTCAGGCCAGATGGAGCCCCCAGCACCTTCTCTACTACAGGAGTTCCTGAGCCCAGAAGAGGAGACCCAGGCAAGAGTGAGGAAGGCTGTAGCCTCCCTTGAACCTGAGTCTTTCCCCCTCCCCTGCCATGGTACTGTCTGGATAGGGGAGGTGACGGATTGGATGTTGGCAGGAGAATCCTGAGTCTCTGGTTGGGGGCAGGGATTAACCCCAGTCTCATTATTCTGCCTGTTTACCTGGGTCCCTCCTCTCTATCCTCACTGTGAGGGGCTTGGGAGAAAGTCCTGCTTTCTCTTGCATGTGGGGCTCCCTGAGATCTGGGGTAGGGTGCAGATGCTGGGAGTTGTGGCTGTTAGATGCTAGGGGCTCTGAAAGACAAGATGGGGGCCTGACTCAGGTTTTGTGGGTGCCCTACCCACTGCTCAAGGGGAGCTTGAGATCACAGCTACCGGCCTGGAATCAGAATTCCCAGCCTCATCCAGGGCCAGAGAACTATGGCAGGAGAAGCCAAGGGAGCATGGTGAAGGAGGAGGAGTCCCTCTGAGGGGCAGCTGGATTTTGAGAGGGGTCTGAAATGCAGCAGACTGGATTAGGTGAGAGAGAAGAAAGAACTTCCTGCCTGCAGATTACCAAGCTCTGGAAGGCCACTCTGAATGATCTGTGCTTCTGAGGCTTGCCCAGGAAGGCCCTTTGCCCCTGACAGGGATGGCTGGGGAACGGGGAAATAAAGAGCAAGTGTGGTCCCATTTACCACTCTCCCATCACCAGCTCATATCCCGTGATTTATTTAAGCCTCCTCCTCCTGCCATTGAAATAATGGGGCAACAGAATCATAGGGGGAAACTGAGGACCCTGAGAGAAAGCCGAGTGGTCAAAGGCACGCAGGACCCCAACCCAGCTTCTCAGACTGTGCCCCTCATTCTGGCTTTTGTGTTTGAATTGGTGAGGAGATGGAGAGGGTGCAGTGGGGGGGAGAAGCAGGAGGAGACAGGGGCAGTGGGGAAGACGGGGGCACACAGGAAGGTGAGGTAAATCATGGGATCCAGAAATCACAGAAAAAGAGGAGAAGCATGCTCCCAGCTTCTCAGAGGAAACCCCGAGAAGTTGAAATAAGGCCTCATCCTATTGGGAAGGGGCACAAGGGAGATGGCTGGGGTGATGGGAACGTGGGCTGGTTTGATCTGGGCAGTGGCTACACACGTGTGCACACGTGGGACAACTCCTGCACGGTCACTGCAGATTTGTACATTTTATGAATTAAAAAATGTCTCTGAAGTCCTGAGGCAGCCTGCAGCAGGCTATTGCTGTTTTGGAAGAAGAAACTCCTCTTGGTGAGGCCACAGATTCCAGAATCAGACTTCCTGCCACTTCCTGGCTGGGTGACCTTGGGCAAGTCTCCCCCCCGCATCTGTAAAATGGGGCACCATCTACTTCCAGGGCTGCATCCTGGGTCACATGTCAAGGACACCAGGGGACCACCAAGAAAGGTTAGTGGTCATTGACAAAGGCCCAGCCAGCCCCTTGTGCCAGGCTGGCCTTGCTGTCTGCGTCAGGACCTGGGCCTTGCCACTGCCCACACGATCTGCAGAAGGCCAGGCAGTCTGAAGTTCCCGCCGGCTGCCACGTGGGCGCTGTGTCCACCAGAGGGGAGGTCTCAGGGCAGGGATTCCCTCACCCCCTACTGCTGTTCAATTTCTTCCCCCTCCCTGTATTTTTACATTCTTTCGCCAATAGTCTGATGCCTCTGCTTTCTGAATATCCAAATTTTGCCAATCCACCTCCTCCTGGGAGAGGCCGAATTCTGGGTGGTATGTGGGGGGGTGGGTACGACAAAGAGGGAGACACAGGAAGCAGGTTTGGGCATGGGGCATGAAAGAACTTTCCACATCTCAGGGTGGTCCCAGAACAAGGGCTCTCATTATGAGAATACAAGCTTAAAGATGTTCCATCAGGGGCTAAGCCTGGCCCCATCTAAGGGCACTTCTTGTGGACGTCCTTGGGTATACGAAGCCTCTTGGGGATTCTTTGTAGGGGATCATTGTGGCAATGGCCAGTGAAGCAGGAGCAGCAGGGACTCAGGTTTAAATCCTCTGCCTCTTGAAAGCCATCCTGGGCACCCCGGAGGGAAAGAGGACTCAGTTTACACACAAGGTGTGTGGGGGGGACCATGTTGGTGTTGGGGCCACGTGCTGAGCACTGAACACCAGCGTGGGCAGACAACAGGCTGAGCCTTCCATACAGAGTCAGTTTGTGACCTCTTGCCCTCTTCTGATGATCGGCTGTGCAGGAAGAACTTGTTTTTCAGATAGCGGGAGGCACTTCCTGAGAGACATGGACCCTCACATCATGAGCTACATGAAACCGGGGTGCAGATAAAGACTGGGGCCCCATCCAGGGAAGGGCTGGACATTCACCCACCCACCAGCTCGCTGATACAGGCTCATCACAACCCAGGCCAGAAGGATCCTTGCAGTCAGACCCCAACCCCTAGTAGTATCGCCACACTGCCTGGGGGTGCTGGACCAAACCATGCTGTTTGGGGATGTCTGAACAGCAGATATCAAGGAATTCCTGTTCATTTTGTTCAGTTTGCTGGGGGTATCGTAGTGGTAGAGGAAAATGTCCTTTGGTTTTAAAGAATGCACCTTAAAAATCACGTGGGGTGCAAGGTCATAATGTCTACAATTGGTGTTAAAAGACTTCAGCCAAAAAAGGGAAATGATGCCAATATTAATTGTTACTGGCTATCAGTTGTCAAACGTAGGGCCTGGGAGGGGATGGGCACTGGCCATTCCCATACTGCCATTGTGCTGACATCACCCCAAGGACTGGGTATTTCCGTGCTCATTACATTATTCTCTGTCTCTCTCTTTCATATGTTTGAACATTTTTTCACAATAGAAAATTAATTTAAAAAACCTATAATGCAGTGGAGAGATGAAGCTGTGTTTCTTTGACTTCTGAAATACATCTAAGGTATGTGAGCAACTTTGGGCATATTATACAATTGTGTTGGGAAGTCCAGCTGGGGAGGGCAGAGTGTGGGAGCCTGAGCAGCATAAGCAGGAAGAGAGGGGCAGGGCTTCCTCTCATCCCCTGGCCCCATGCTGGCATCCCTGGCCAGAGGGGCCAGTGAGGGGTCCCTGCGAGTAGCAGGCTTGGCCTAAATTAGGTTGCCCCTGAGGCTGCCCACCATGGGAGGAATTATGTTGCCTACCTCCCAGCCTTCCCTGAGATGACCGCTCTCCTACCTGGGCCTGGAGCCTCACCCCGACATTGCCTGGCTAGCTCATGAAGTCCCCCCCGGCTCCCGAACTGGGGATCAAGTGAAGAGACGGCCTATCCCAGGTCACATGGCTCTTGGTCCTCCCTCAAATCTCGCAGAAGGGGGGCCCAGCCCTTTCTTCCCATTTCTCCTGCACCGGGGAGGGGGAGGCCAAGATTCCCACCCTCCCTTTTGTGATGAGGAAACCGATACCTTTCCACAGAGATCAAACATGTTCTCGAGGGCAGCTGGCCATTGGCATGGAGGAAGGTGAGGACCAGGTCGCATGGGCTCCAGAAACAGGGAGGACTGAGACTCAGGGCACCAGGATGGGAGGTTGGAAATTTCTGAGGGAAGTTCACTCTTCCAGCACAGTCCCCTAGGAGCCCCAGGTGGCTAAGGTTGTCATTCTGCTCGAGAAGGAGGGAGGCCTGACCCCACTGTAGCTATGTTTCCCTAAAGCCCGCAAGGTGGTCTGCTGGGGGCCAAGAGGGCCAGCCCAGCCGTGGACAGCCCCTGGAGAGGCTGAAAGCAGTTAGCTAGGGCAGGATGGCTACGGCAGACTGAGACCTTCAGGAGCAGGTGGGCAGCAATCTGCCTCAGAGAGGAGTTAGGAGAAGCCAAACCTTTCCCAGACCCTGGGCCATCCCAGCTTCTGGATCTGGGGGATCTGGGGGCTTCTTCCTCCTTCTGGGATCAGGCCTATTGGTCTTGCCAACAGAGGCTCTTTTATAGTTTTCGGTGGAATGTTGGCCCATTTGTCCAAACTCTTTAGGGCATTGTCCTGCCTCCCCCAGGGAGCCTTCCCTGACTGCTCCTCTCAGTGACCCTTGCTTCGGTGCTGGTAAACTGCACCCCGTAGCCCCCTGGGCTCTTCCTCCTGGGCCACTGGCTCTGCTCTCCCTGACCAGCCTGAGAATCTTCTCAGGGTGGGACCTGAGTCTGCTCCTCCTCTGACACCCACCCTCCCCGTCCCTGAGCTGGGGATTGCCTTGAGTAGTTCTGCTACCAGCGAGGAGCCCCTGTGCCTGCTGTCCAGGGGGTAGGGGCAGTAGAAGTCCTGACAGGTGGCCTTGGGGCAGACTTCCTCTTCTGAGACACTAGAGGTTTTCTTTCCTCTTTTTTGCTTCCCTGTTCAGAGATTTCCCCTTCCCTGACTGAGGTCAGGGCACCATAAACAGGAGTGATAAGGCCTTGGGTCTTTACACTGAACTTTGCAGCTGCCATTTTATGACTCTGATAACGTCCGCCCCCCTCAACCCTGACTCTGGCTGGAGCGGAATTGCCTGGTGTCCATTCGTGTGGGAGCTAGTGGAGAAGAGGGAGAAGTGGACAAGGATGTGGGGACCCCTTCATTCCCAGCTGCCTTCACCCAGACCTGGGTGAGTCCCTTCTCCTCCCTCTGTGGCCCAGACCCGCACAGTGCTGTGGGGAACAGTGAGGAGGACAGAACTCAGCCTGTGCCATGGTCTGAAGGGCCCAAGCTGGGAGGTGGGTAGGGCTGAAGGGTGGGGTCAGAGTGGGAAGGGCTAAGTGGGCTGGAGCAATCAGGGAAGGCTGTTTAGAGGAGGTGATGGAGTAGGGTATTAAATGAATAAAATGTAGACAGACAGGGGAGGGTAGGCATTGAAGGAGCCCGGCTTTGACTGCCTCAGGAGGTGGGGGGCAGATGTGGCTGAGAAGAAAGGGAGACCCTGCTGAAAGCAGCCTGCCCCTGGGCTGAGAAGCCTCCAAGGCTGGGGAATAGGGTACCAGTGGTGGCCCCGAGAACCCTGGCTCATCTGAAGAGAATTTGAGTGGTCACCCAGTGGGGTGAGCCAGAGGGCTGTGGATAAGGCCTGGACACTCCATGACACTGAGGGTCTCTAAGTGATGCTAGGGATCTGGGGCTGTGGCCTTAGGGCCGGAACCCAGTGAGGCGTTTGAGTGCTCAGGAGGTGGGTCTCATGACTCTCGGTGGGAGGAGGGGAGGCTCCCACCAATGATTATCAAGTTCTCCTCCCAGGACAGGCAATGAGCTTCTCGTCCTCAGTATGTCAAGACATTAGCTAGATGGAAACACAGAGAGTCCTGCTTCAGTGGAGGTGATGGTAAGGGAGGTAATCATGGGATAGAAGAGACTAGGTGATCAGTATACTCTACCAACCCACCAGCCAGCCTGGAGCTGCTGTTAGACCTGGGACCCACTTGGGTTAGGCTCCGACTAAGCAGCAACCCCAGATTCCTCAAGTTCTGGGGTAGGCAGACAGAGAAAACCAACCTCAGTCCAGGGCTGATTAGTGGGGGACAGGTGTCTTTGGGACTTATTTTGCCCATCTGTAAAATGGGCTTGGGTGGACTCCATGAGTTTTGAGGTCTTCCCCGATCTTAGAGGGAGATGATCCATGCATCTCCCACCCGAATCAGCATCTGCCCAGCAGGCGAGCCACCCGCAGCAACACATGAGGGCACGGCCACACGTGGCGCTCACCAGCACACATGCCTCAAAAGCATACACACATCTTGTGGGGTTGAAGCAGAAGCTGAGAAAGAGGACGCCCCGGCTTCTTGGCTGTGTGCACCTTGCTCAGCTTTCTTCAAGCACACGTCTGGCCCTTCTTCATAAACACCACCCAGAGCCTCTCACTGCCCACCACCTTCCACCTTGGGCTCTTACCTTTCAGCGCGGCTCAGTGCGAAGGCACAGGAAGGGCCTGCCAGTCAGCCACCTTACCCCAGAAGCCCCTTCCTAGCGCTGGGTCTGCTGCTGAGACCTCACTCCTACACGTAACACACACCGCCCCACCGCTACCTCCAGACGGGCCCAGCACACAAAGACGACCCCCGTAGACTCCCTCGCTGCCACCTACTGTCCACCAGGCCTTCCATTTCAATCGACCACAGTCCCCCCACCCTGCCTCTGCTGACTTCCCCGCCCCATGCACAAAGCAGCCACTACACCGAAGGCAAGTTTATGGAGCACGCTCTCTCCTGGCGCCCCTCCACCGGTGTCCCAGCTCGCCGCTCTGAACGGGCTCTCAGCAGCGCTGGGAGGGACTAGGAGCGACCAGGATCCCATCCCCTCGGGTCTAGATCCGGGCCGAGGCTGAGCTGGGAGGAGAGACCCAGCGCTCCGTGCCCCTCATTCCGCTTCCACAGACGTGCGCACAGACGGCCGGGCTCCCGTCGCCCCCACTCCACCCGCGGCGGCCGGGACTCCGCGCTTGCCCGGCGGGCACTCACCGCGGGGCCGAGGGTGCAGGCGAGGGCGCTGGCCAGCACGCAGAGCCAGCGGGCGGGCGGCGAGCTGGTCGGGCGCATGGTCTGCCCTGAACCCGCGGATGGCGGCCCGGCGCCGGGAATAGGCGGGCGGGCGGCGCACCTCGCTGTCTACGGCGGGGAGCCCGGCAGAGTGGCGCGGTCGCGGTGGCCCCGGCGCGAAGAGGCGCAGCTCGGGGCTGGAGGCGGGCCCCGGGGGCTCGTCTGACGGGCGGCGGCTCTGGCCAATGGCTCGGCAGAGGCGGGACCGCCGCTCAGGTGTGGGGCGGGGCTGGGGGGCTCTCCCGCCAGGGGGTAGTCGCTGCGCTCCCTTCGCGGATCCCCCCCACGTCAGTCTTCAGTCGCCTGGCGTTCGCAAGCCCTCACCCCTTCTGACAGCATCCTTGGGAGTCTCGAGACCCCAGCACGCCGCGTGCTTGCCTGCTTAGCTCACAACGTTTCCAAGCGCCTGGATGCCGTCTCCCACGCCCGCACGCCCCCTCAGCCCCACCCCAGGACGCTTTCCACGTCCACCTTCAGGGCCACCTCCTCCGGGAAGCCTCCCTGCCAGCCTCCCCATTTCCCATGTCTGCGCCTCGGAGGACTGGTACTGGAGGGCCGGACTACGAGACAGGACATGTCACTTCTTATCCCCCAGGCTGTGGGCTGCGGCCTGCGTAGGGTCCTAGGTTGTCAGCGACCCAGAGGTGAGGCACGTGGTTTGATCCATTTTCAACCGCCCCAGCTCATCCCTCGTCCCGACAGGCCGAGCGAGGGGAAACAAGGGCGCGAGCGAGGCCCTACCCTGGGTTCCTTGGTGCCACCCCTGAGCCCAGGCGACCGGGCAGGGCGCATTTGGCCCTGGCTGGGCTCCCGGGCCCTTCACGACCAGAGAGTGAGGTGTCGTGCTTTAGGGAGGATGGCGCGTCCGCGTTCTCGCGCGTCTCGGCTCAGGCACCTCCCGAGGGAGGGTGGGCCGAAGTTCCAGCGCCCCCGCGCGGGGAGGGAAGATCTGTCCCCCGTGCTCCTGACCAGGCTGCACAACCTACCTAAAATGAAGCGGGAGACTTCCTCCTCCTCCTCCTCCCGCCTTCTCTGTTTTACAGCCCGGGAAGCTGAAGGGTAGAGAAAGGGCTGCACTCGGGCCGCCTGCCTCTGGTGCCTCGCTTCCGTCCGCCGGGTGACAATGGATCAGCTTGCCTCCACTTCGCATCCTCAAGGCTCAGTTTTATTCGTCCCTAAAATGAGGTGATGGTTCAACCCGCGCCGCGCCCCGGGAGGTTTTCTTGTAGACCAAGAGCAGGTGGCTGCCTTGCTCTCTTTCCCAAGACTCGGAACGGTTCGATCTAGGCTGGAGGTGGCGCTGGTGGTGGCAGAGATAGGGTGGATGGTGGATGGATGTGATAAAGGGATGACAGTGTCCAGTGGAGAGGCGGGGAGGACTGGCACGACTGGGGCTCCCAGTGGGAAGCGAGGCTGCTTGAAGGAGCTCCACCAGGCTTCAGCTGACCAGCAGGTGCCTGAGTTCCCCGCAGACACAACCGGCTTCCCTCCTTAGAGCTCAGGAAACTCCAGCCTCTGACTTTCTGGCATGGGAGGAAGTTATGGGGAATCAGGGAAAAGCCTGAAAGGGATGAGCTCCCAGCCCCTCCCCAACTTAGGTTTATTTGGGGTGCTGGCATTTGCTTCCCCCTTCTCTCCCTTTCTCCCTCCCTCTCTCCCTTGAACATTTATTAATAGCTTGCTGTGTATCAGCCTCTGTGCTGTGCACTGGGGCACATTGGTCGGTAAGACAGGAGGACCTCTTGCGGGAGGAGAATCTGGAGCGCTATTGTACTCCCCACAATTTCCACCTCCTTCCAGATGAGCCTGGACATAGACCCTTCCCCCACAGGGGAGCAGTGGAGATGCCTGTGCCTCCAACCTGGCCATTCTAGGGTTGGGACCCAACTGCTTAGTGGAGCACGTGTTTGAAGAATCTCCAGGCTTCTCAGCCATCTCCACTTCTGGAGGCCAGGTTAGGCTCAAGAGCCAGGTATCCTTGCCTCCCCTTGTGACCCTAACAGAACCCCTTCTCAGGCCTCAGTTCTTCAGCAGCACAATGGAATTTGGTCCCAGTTCTGGGGAGTCACCTCCGCTGGCACAGCGTCCTAGGAGTCCTAGACATGAATGGCAAATCCATGGGCTTTGGGTCTCATAAACCCTTGCTCACTCTACACACACACACACGCACGCACACATGCATGCACACTCGTACATATACCACCTAGCCAGCCATAGAATGCTAAAATCCCATCATTAAAGCTTGTCTCTTGATCTGTTGAAGTTCTGCCCTCTCCGAGGACAAGAATCTTGGGTACTTGAAAGTACTTTTTGAGGGGGTGAAGATTGGGGAAATTAGGAAGGAGCCAGACCCCACTTTGCCACCTGATAGCCTGGCCCAGCAGGTGCCTGGTGGGAAGGGAGGAGACAGAGGGAATCTTAAGGCCCCCAACCAGAGATGGGCTGCCTTTCCCCTTGCTCTGGATGGTGGTCCACAAGAAACCTCTTTACCTTCCTGGGCAGGCTAGAGACCATGAGGGTGACTGGCAGGCCTTCTCCACTCCCAGGCAGTCCCCTGGCTCCTGGGAAGGAAGCAGGTGACTAAGGAAGAATACTTTCCCGGCAGATTCTTTGCAATGAAAATTACTCCTTTGTTCTTTCTGAATTGTTTCCCTGGGAGACCCACCCTTCCTTACATATCAAAAGGCACGAAACAAATTCAGAAGTGAAAGAAGGAGCAGAGAAAAGAAAAGAGCAAACACAAACGAAAACTTAAAGTATTCAGTCCAGGTTAGATTTGACCACATGTTTACGAATGGTTTTGGCTTATTCAGTTCTGTGTTCGGAGGCCCAGGGGTCATCCCCTGAGAGTCCTGAGGGATCTTCTGGAAAAGCCATCCTTTCACCTGTCCCCTGGTCTGGGGAGTCTTCTGGTGGGGAGGGGGCCGATTTCAGAAGCCCAGGGTTGGGTGGGAAGGGCAGGCTACCTGAGGGGGTGAGAAGCAGAGACTTGGATCTTTGTTCCCCATCTGGAGTTGGCCTTTGTTTCAGCAGTCCAGGCTTGGGGAGGGGGCCGCAGCTCCCCACTCCTCCGTGTCCTTTTGCACTGATTCCTGTTCCGAGGTATCCCTTCCTGGATCTCTGAAATCTGTCCCCTGTCTGTGGCCCAAACCCCAGAGCCCTTCAGGCTGCTGGCTGCCGGAAATCACAGGGGTGCAGAAGATGGGGGGAAAGAGGGAGAGGCAGTCACTTGCCATTCCCCGTGACGACAGGCACGGCAGGAAAGAATCTGCAGTTACTCATTTGGAGCCTGCTTGGCTTCCTGGCTGCCTGCCTCATTCCCGCAGTGAGTGCCACCCTTGCCTCCCCCAGTCCTTCCCCACGTCTCTGAGTCGTGCGCTCACTGCTTCAAGGCTCCCGGCTCAGGAACTCACTGGTGGTGAGGTTCTGCAGTAGAGTGGGAGCAGCCCTGGGGACCACAGTCTAGATCTGACCTGCATGGGGGGTGGGGGTTAGGCAGGCAGGGATCTGGCCTGGGGAGTCACTGCTCCAGGATTCCCCTTCCAGAGCCATCCACATCGCTGTGTGGATGCAGCCTCTCTAGGCTTCTGCGTTGCCCTTCTTCGGGGCCCATTCTTCCTGTGAAAAGATGCATTTTCACTCCCAGCTGTGGTTTGGGGGAGGGCCAGTGGGGCCCAGACAGGTATTTAAAGAAGCAATGTTCTCTCCATCCCTTCCCTAACAGCAGGGAGCAAAGAGCATCCCTTTATCCCCTATACTGGTGCTGGCCAGTGATGGGCTCTGCAGGTGTCACAGGCTTGGCCACAGGCGGCCCCTCTAGGGGAGCCTAGTGCTGTTTGGGTGGGGTACTGGGGGAGGGGGCGCTGACCTAGGAAGAAACCAAGGTTCGAGGGAGTACAGGTGATGGAGGGAGGAGAATTGTCCAGACTTGACAGGTGGGGACGAGCTCTGAATGGCCTCTACCATCCCTTCGTCCTGGAGGCCAGGGCTTAGAGGGAACAGAGGGGACAGTGCAAATGTTAGGGGTTTTCTTTCAGGTCCTCCCGTGAGCAGACACTATGATGGAACTAAGACCGTGGAAGTTGGTGGGATGGCAGGGGAACTCTGAGAAAGATACCGCAGAGCTCCTGCCAACCGGCTGGAGAGCTCTAGTAGAGGTCTTCGTAACTTCACTGCGCTCCGTCAATGGCCTGGAGCTGTCTGGGAAGCGTAGGGCCTCTGCTCCAATGCTGGGGTAGGTCCTGAAAGGATAGGTAGATCTAGAGGCTGGCAGCTCACTGCATTCCTCACAGCTGAATGGCGAGTTCTTTCTTGAGGGGAGGTCCAAGGGATGCACGTCGAAGGCTATCACAGAGGGGAAACCAAGGCATGGTAAATGAAGGGGGTGGGAGCACTCCTGCTCCAGGAGTCAGAAAGAGGAGACTTAGATCCTACTCTCAGGGAGAGCCGAGTCTGGGCCCACAGACAGATGACTGGAGAAAGAACTCTTTTCTTCAGAATCCCAAGGCTCAGTTCAGTGCAGGCCTCAGTAGTCTGTCGTTATGCAACTTGGCATGTGGGTTATGGTGTGGTGATTCTGGGAGACTCTAGAAAGGGATGACCCCCCGCCCCACCCATGTTGCTCATTTGTTCTCGAACAGCAGCCAGTCTCTTGGTCAAATACTTACTGTAACGTCTTTGTGAATGTGTGTGCACGTGAGTGTGTCCTTCTACAAGGGCATGTGACTGTGTGTCCTTGTGTGTAGGCACATCTTCTCCCAGCTGGTGTGTCTGAGAATAGGCCTTGGTTGGGAGGTGGAGTCAGGGGCAAGGTTCTGCGTAACTAGGAGCTGAGAGGGAATGAATGTCATAAAGGGCACCCAGGACCACAGTCACAGGGTGTCTCTCAGAGCTCATTCCTGGGCAGTAGACTCCTGTGGGGGTTGGAGCACTCCCACCCCAGGGAGAGCTCAGACTAACCACACAGGAGATCACCTCCCTACTTCCCAGCCCTGTGTTCCTGTGAATCGGTGTGCAGCTGATCTCAGGCAGAAATTCTGGAAAAGGAAGATAATGTGGGTGAGACAAGATAGACATGGGGAGTAAGTAACGTAATCGATGTCGTGAGAGAATAGTGTGTGTGTTAAAAATGTAAAGGTATCAGTTGAAAAAAAAAAAACAACAGAGATCTCCATGTAACTCCTAAACAACTAAAAGAAGGAAAAATTAAGAAAACTCTACCAAATCAATAAAAGATCATATGTACGGGAGGGGGTAGGTTAGGGACAAGAATACGCGGCAAATAAAAACACAGAATCAAAGATCAGGAATAATTACAAACACTGATCGCCACAGTCCATGTGAATGAAGGAGAATTTAAGATGGAAAGTTTAAGAGAGATAGCTCATATTATTAGAATGTTCAGTCTATCAGGAAGATGTTTGGGATTATTATAGGAGATTCTAAAACCTGTAAGGAACAGATGATTTTTATGTAATCAAACTGCTCGACAGCAGCAAAGAAGACAGACTGTTTTCCAAGATATTTTATGGGGTATCATCATGCTGATAATAAAACAAGGCATGGAGAGCACCGGAGAAGAAGATGATAATTCTGTTTTATAATTTGCTGGATGTTAATAAATAAAGAATTTTATGAATTATGTTAATATGTAATTCAATTTCACATTTAATGTTTAATTCACATTCCTACATACACATAGAAGCAGGAATGGAGACAAGGGAGGCACACCATGGCTGCTGGGGTGGGGAAAGGAGGGGGCAGGTCTGTCGTCAGCTGACATGCCTCAGACAGGACCCTGCCAGCCACTGCCTGGCAAGGTGGGAGTCCTGGGGGCCCAGAAGGTGTTTCTACGAAGGCCTGTCTCACCTGCCAGGTGGGAGCTGAGACAGGAGGAGGAAACCCCAGCTGGTCACATGGAGGCTGGTTGGTGAACCAGGTGTTCCCAGAAAGGGATGGGCCCAAAGTTGAGCTGATGTGGGATAGAGAAGACAGAGCACAACCCGGGCCTGGAAAATGTCAGGCACAACCATTTTCCTGGTCCTTGCAGGGCTGGGGTGAGAACATCCAGCTGGCTTCCTCTGTCCCATCAGCGGGACATTTGGTCTGACCTGGGGCCTTGGCTACAGCCACTGTGTGACTTCCAGACTGAAGGGTGGGCTCCGGGACTGGGGCTGGGCTGCGGTTGAAGACTGGGCAGACAGAAAAAGGAACTTAGGGGAGGTGGGGGCAGCCTGTCTCTGGTCCCTGTTCTGTCCCCCACCCCAGCCACTGATGTCTAGCAAGGAGGCCTCTGGGGTCTTTACAGCCTGACTCTGCCCACAGGTGGATAGCCATACTCCTTAAATGCATCTTATTATCATCTTTATTACTGTGATTATTATCAGAACCCCAACCCCAGGCTCTGCCCTCTGATTTCTCTGGGACTGTGTGTGAACACCCTTCCTGTGGCAACAGGTGATATCAGGGTTCCCAGGCCCTCTGCATCCCTGTGCATCGGGTGCAGAGACCCGATGGCAGCCCATATGCTGAGAAGTAGGCTGGTGCACTGCCCCTGGGCAGGGTCTGAGGTCTGCAGTCTGGTGTCAACCCACTGGGGCCTCCCCGGGAAGCCCCCAGCTCCCTTCCCTGCCCTCCCCTTCACGTGGGTGGGACTCTCAGTCCCCAAAGGCCCAGGTCCATGAAATACAGCTTGTCTTTATTTTCTTCGAATTAAAATTAATATTGACTTGATCCCCTCATTACACCAGATTGGTAGAAAATACTTCAGCCTTTCTTCAGTTCCCCAGTGCCTGGTGCTGGGAGAGTACTAGAAAGCCCTTTCCTTCTCTATGCCCCTTGGTTATCGGGTCTTAGTGGTTGATTCCAGAACTCTCTTATTAGCCCAGTCTTCGTGGTGCTGAGGTTTTAGCGCCCGAGAATCTTGGTGGGGCCCGGGGGTCTTTTGTCCAGGGTCCAGCCTCCCAGTATAGAGCGCAGTCCCCTTCTCGAGGTGGGGAATGGTGGGTGCAGCTGGGAAGTTCAGTGCTGCTCCAGGAAGGCAGTCCCAGGGAATCCCAAGGAAGTCTTCCCCTTCTCCTCCCCCCTGCAGGGTCAGCTCCCTCCTAGCTTCAACCCTGCCCTGTTGGGAGAGATCATCTGCCCAAGAGAGAACTCCCTTCCAGGGAGAACAGCAAAAACCATGTCATGGTCTCCTTGCCAAGTTGGGCCCCACCCCGCCCCTCCCAAGCAGGGCCAGAACTGCTGAGGTGACTGTTTCGAGGAGCTGTGAGTAGCTCCTGCACCAGCCTTTCTTCTCTGGAAGACACTTGGAGAGGGGGTAGCCCTTGGCAAGGGGAAGAACAGGCCTGGGAGGCTGGAGGGGGGCTGGTGACTGGCATCCCCAATGCAGAGAGGAACCAGCTGGGCAGGACCACCTGCGCAGGGCTGGGAACCAGGCCAGGAAGATGCTAGCTGGAGGAGAAGGGAGGTGGGAGGAAGAGAGTTGAGGAAGGAGAGGGGGGATGAGGAATGAGCAAGGTTGTGTGTTGAGGGGGGGACTGCGGTTAGGAGGCAGGCAGAGGAAAGGGGAGGGAGGAAAGGGATGAGCAGGGCAGGCCAAATGCTGGAGCTGGGGAAGTCTTGTAAAGGGAAGTCTTCTCTGGCAAGCCCATCCCTGCTACCCTCCTTCCTGTTTCATTCAGTTCCTCTGCATTTCATCCCTCCCCTGCTCAGGACAGTAGCTTCCTCATAACCTCCAGCTTCTCCCTGGCTCCCCACTCTCCAATTCCAGCAGCCAGGTTGATTATTCTTATTTTTTTTATTTATTAAGAAGAGCTTCAAAATATACAAAGTGGATAAAATAATGTAATCAGCTTCCTTGTTTCCCCCCTCACTCAGTTCGTTCCCTGTGTCCCCACCACAACCTCGATCATTTGGAAACAAATCACAGATCTATCATTTTATCTGTGAATATCTCAGTATGTCTCTTGAAAGGAATGACCCCAGTAGCATGACCACACAATACAATTTTACAGCTAACTCTCCATTCCTTAATAGCATTAAATATTCAGTTGTATTTAATTCTATTTTTTGCCTTATAAATGCTTTTTTTTTTCTTTTAAAGAGAGAGAGAGAGAGAGAAAGAGAGCATGTGTGACAGTGAGGCATGGGAACAAGAGGGGGAGAGGGAGAGAGAGAAAATATCTTAAGCAGTCTCTATCATGCATGAAGCCTGATACGGGGCTTGATCTCTCGACTCTGAGATCACGATCTGAGCTGAAATCAAGAGTTGGGCGCTTAACCAACTCAGTGCCCCTAAATGCTTAAAAAAAAAAAAGACATTTGTTTAAATCAGGTTCACACGTTATAATTTAGTATAGAGGTTCCCCCTACCTCTCCTTCCCCTGCAAACTCTCTTTGGAAGAAACGGGGTTGGTCCTGTCCACCTGCTTCCCACAATCCAAGTGTGCCGATGGCATCCCTGTGCTGTTATTTAACTTATCTCTCCAAGACTGATGATTTTAAAATACATTTGAAAACAAGCGAGGCCCTATCGCTCTGCAGTTCCAGGTGCCTGCGGACCCTGAGTGAGGGCCCGGTTGCCGCCCTTCCCCTTCTGGCCTTCTCTCCTATCACACTGGCCTCCCTGCTTCTCCAAGAACTCACAGCTAGCTCATTCTTGCTTTTTGGTCTTTACACTGGCTGTTCCCTCCATTGGCATTGCTCTTCCCCGAGTATCTGTCCTGAATCCAAGAGCTCTCCACCTCCAACTCCTGGGTCCCAACCTGGTCTACTTTCCCCCATGATTCTCCCTAAAACCGATAGCTGATGCTCTGTGTCTCAGCTTTCTAATGCCACCGACTCACGGCTCTAGGGGAAACCTGTCTTCCCCCTCCTTAGCCTGGGCTTGGAGGCTGGTCCTGCACCACCCAAGCCTTCTAGAACACCATGCTTTTTGTGCCTCAGTGCCTTTGCCTGGGCTGTTCCTTCTGCCAGGAATGTTTTCCTCCACACATTGCTCCATTGCTCGGAGGTGACTTTCTCATGCTTTCGGGCTTGAATTCATATCAGTCATCCCTTCTAGGAAGACTTCTGGTGCCTCTGCTGGGGATGACAGGTCCAGAGTGGGTGTCAGTGAAGGCTGGTAAGCAAGAAAAACAGAGCTCCTCTAGGCCTTTTCTGCTTAGACCTATCGTGACTCTAGGCCAGAGCTGACCCTTGACCACAGCTGATCTCTAATTGCAGTTCTGGGCCTCCACCCAGAGTTACCCATGACCCCAGACTGATCCCTGACCCCAGTGTGACCCTTTACCCTTATTATGGGTCTTGATCCAGACTAACCTTTGACACTGATCATGGATCCCAGCCCAGAGTGACCCATGACCCCAGGGTGATATCTAGGTCTGATGACAGGCCCTAGCTCAGCTTGACTTCTGACCCAGGCTGACTCCGGCTTAGCTTCCGCTGCAATCCACACTGCCTGCCATAGGGAGTGAGAGTGTGTGGCTCACCACAGGCAGGTGGTGTGGGAGCTGCTGAGCCACAGGTCCCAGTTGAGGGACAGAACCTCAAAGCTGGGAGCCTTGGGGCACCTGGGGGCAGTCCTCTGCCCATCCTTCCCCTCTGGCTCCCAACTCAGGGGGTGCTGCTGACCTGGCAAGACACTTTGAGGCCAGGCACCAGGGAAGGGAAAACTGGCCGGACCAGCCCACACCTCTGTTTGCACAGGTCTGGGTAAAAATAACCTCAGCTACGCAAGCCTCTCTCACTTCCTCCTTATCCTGGATCCTGCCCAGGCCGAAGTCGCTTGCCAGCTGTATCTGCCCCTAGGTCTCTTCTCTCCTGGGATGGGACAGGGGTCCAGGCAGCTTCAGTAACTCTGATGCAGTCCAAGTAAACCCTGACATCTGCTGCTGCCTCTGAGAAGCCACCCTGGATTGACTATTAGCTCTCAGTTCATGGTGGTTCCACGTGTGAGACTACTTATTTCCCCTTGGGTTATATGTGACATGTCTGTCCTCTGCCTTGAAGGAGGAGGATTTGGTTGGGGAGAGGAAGCAAGGAGGAAGCCCAGCCCCTGCCCTGGGAGTCCCCAGGCTGGTTGGAGAGACCAGAATCTTCTATAGGGATGAGTTAGAGTCTAAGTGGGGGCTACAGGCCGGGCTTGGACTCTTGGGGTGGTGCAGACTAGAGGGAGGGGTTCAGTGGGAACCATGCACTGAAGGGAGTGGAGGACGAGGGAGGGGTGATGGAGGAGGAGTGTGTGAGTGTGCGTACGCCTGTGTGCATGCGCATGTGTAACCTACAGTGGGGGAACAGGAGGAGCCAGAGAGCAGAGGTCTTGTGGGCTCAAACTGAGACCACATCTGAGGGTAACTCGGGGCCCCACCAGAGGACTATGAGGGGGGCTCTGCCCCAGGAAAGTACAGAACTGTGTGTATTAAAAAAATGTCCCACCCCCCCGTCTAGGGAAAGTGTCAACCGGCTTCACCTGGGGCCAGAACCTGGTTGGGGTCTTGGTCCCCCCTCCACATGGAGGGGCTGGCTGTGTTTTACCATGGCCAGGCTGCTCTCGCCTGGCACGGGTTGGCCACTCAGCTGCCGCAGTCATTTCCTCAGTCGACCATCCGTGTGAGAAAACATCCATGTAGGACACACCCATCATCATCCAGCGGCTTGCTGGTAACAACCCCTTGGTTGTTGGGGTGGAAACCGCAGCTTCTCTACTCTCAGCCTATGCGGTTCAGTGGCTGGATGGGGCTCATCGGCCATTCTGGCTCTGGGCGTGGGTACTTGGCCCAGACCTGGCCAGTGAGAGCCAAGCTGGTGGTCACATGCTTCAAGCTGAGCCAATGAGCATCAGCCCTGGAAACTGCCAGAACTTTAGGAAAGAAGGCAGCTTTTTTTGGCTATTACGCCAGGAAAATATAAGCCCTCTGCTGCGGTGGCCCTATTTACCTGCTTGAGATTTGAGCCAGTACACACAAAATGAGATCCAAGAGATGGTGAGATAGATTTCGGATGACATTATTTGAGTGCCTGGATCCAGCTGTACGGAAAGCTCGTCTCTCCGTGGACTTCTCCGTTTCTGAGCTATACATTCCTCTTGGCTTAAGCCAGTGTCACAGGAACCAGAAAGAATTCTAGTACAGCAACCCCGCCTGCCCCTAGTGCCCAAATTGTTCAGGGAGAGCAGAGGACAAAAGCCCACCCTGGGGGTGGGGCGGGGCGGGGGAGAGTGAAATGTGCCCGTGGCTTGTTTTAGCTCTAACCGAGAGATGCATTACCTCTGAATCTTCAGGTTGGTCTCTGCTCCTGATCTCTGGAGCCTCTCCTGCATCTGGTACTTTTTCTTTTTTAATAGTGATAGGCTCTGCTGCATCTCCATACGGTGGGCAGGGCCGGCGGTCCCCGGTGCCTCTCCCTTAGTTCTGCCGGGACTTGCTGCCCTTTCATGGTGAGGAGAGTGGGGAGCTGGCTCTCCGCGTCTTCTCCAGCCCAATTCCGCCTGTCAGGAGGAAGAAATGCTAAGAGCCTGCGTGTGGAAAGCAGACAGGCTTCCCATGGATGAGAATGCAAATTTCCATTTACTTATTTGGCAGGGAATCATTTCCATATGAGTGGTGGAGAGAAGGAAGGACAGGTGGGAAGAAAGTTTTATATCTTAAAATTTTTATTAATATTTTTTCATATGGAGAGGAAGTTGTCCATGCTGGATTGATTAGGATATAGCTTCAGCTGCGTGTGATAGAGACCAAAAGAACAGTGGCTTAAATAAGATGGAAGTTTGTTTCTTTGGAACGTGGAAGCCAGAGCTGGTATGGAGGTCCTTCCTGAAATGTTAAGGGCCCAGGATCCTTCCATTTGGCTGCCCTGCTGTCCCTTGGCTTTTAGCTTGGTCAGTCATGGCCATTAGTTTGCGAGGGCTGCTGTAACCCAGGACTACAAACTGGGTGGCTTTAACAACACAAATTTATCATCTCACAGATCTGGAAGCTAGAAGTCTGAGGTCAAGGCGTCCTTGGGGTCAGTTTCTTCTGAGGCTGCAAGAGGGACTCTGTCCCATGCTTCTGGCCTAGCTTCTGGTGGCAGCTGGCAATCTTGGGCATTGCTTGGCTTGTGGAAGCATTACTCCAATCTCTGCTTTTGTTGTCACCTGGTGCTCTCCCTGTGGGTGTGTCTGTCTCCAAATTGCCCCTTTCATAAGCACACCAATCATATTGGGTTAGGGCCTACTCCAATGACCCCATTTTAACTCAATTATCTCTGTAAAGACCCTGTCTCCAAATAAATTAGATTCTGAAGTGTTAGGGGTGGGACTTCTGCGTATGAATTTTGGGGGGATGCAACTCAACCCATGACAGTTATCCTATGTTGTATAACAAATTACCCCTAAACTTAGTGGCTTAGGGAAATCATTTATTATCTCTCCTGGCTTCTGCAGGTCAGGAATTTGGGAGCAATTTGGCCGAATGGTTCTGGCTTGAGATCACTCATGGGGCTGCAGTCATCTCCTCCCTTCCCCCATCCCCCACAACCTTCCCAAACTACCCCCCACTCCCCAGTCCACAGTGCTGCTTGACGGATCCTCAAGGCACTGTGTCTCACTTCCCCCAGGGTGAGGGGTCCAAGAGACCAAGACAGAGGAAGCTACCGTGCCTCTTCTAACTAGTCTTGGAAGTCACACCCAGTCACTTCTGCCACATTCTAGGGTCATACCGGCCACTCCCCATTCAGTGTGGGAGGAGGCTGCACAGTGGCTTGCACACAGGAAGTGAAGATCCTTGTCCACATGGCCGACGGTGGCTCACCACCACTTCTGCTTTCTACTCAGCAGGAAGGACAGAGCACTCCTTCCTGGTGACAGAGTGACCTGGAGGTAACCCAGTCCCCTGGGGAGACATGTCTTCGGGCTTTCTGTGGGATATCACTTGCCACAACTTAGTCACGGCCACATGCAGTGCAACACGCAGCTGGGAAATGTGGTCTTTATCGGGGCAAGCATGTGCCCTTGCTTCAAAATTCCGTTACTGTCTTAATGTGAGTCTCTCTGAGAGCAGAACCTGGGACAGTGGATAGAGAAAGCCAGTTTTTCCCTCGTCAGTAGGGAAAACCCCAGTCCTCTACTCCTTGTGGGTTTCCCTTACTACTCAAGCAGAGCACTACCCTTCGGACATTTTTGGTCACCAGTGTTGGGGGGGGGGTTTCCCTACCAAGCAATTCTGTGACACCAGCTGCGTGTCCTACGATTTAACTCTGTTCTGTCACTTCCACTTGAAGATAGCCTCAGATCCCACTGGTTAAGGCTCTGTCCCATGAGACCACCCACCACACTTCCGATGCCAATTTGCCCAGTTCAGGTTGTCACCTCGGCTTCTCCTAATCACCGTTCCTGTGCCCTGTCCTTGTGTTGTATTAAATTGATGAAGTGCTCACAGAACTCAGGGAAACACTTTCCCCAGTTAGTTAAAGGATATGACAAAGAATTTCAGATGAACAGCCAGAGGAAGAGATAAATAGGGCAAGGCCTGGGAGGGTCTCGAGGGCAAGAGCTTCTGTCCTCGTGGAGTTGGGGTACGTCACCCTATGGGTCTGTGGATGTATTTGCAAACCCAGAAGCTGTCCTGACCCTGTACTTTTGGGATTCTTACGGAGGGCTCCTCACATGGGCATGATTGATGGATCATTAACTCCATTTTCAGTGCTCCTTCCTTCCTTCTTTTTTTTTTTTTTAAAGATTTATTTATTTATGTTCTAGGGAGAGAGAGCACGAGTGGGAGGGGCAGAGGGAGAGGGAGAACGAATCTCAAGCAGACTCTGCACTATGCGGGACTCGATCTCACAACCCTGAGATCAGGACCTGAGCAGAAACCCAGAGTCAGACACTTAACTGACTGTGCCACCCAGATGCCCCTCAGTGCTCCTTCTTAAGAACATGGTGGGCAGGGCTGAAAATTTCAAGTTTCTAATTATGGCTTGGTCTCTCTGGTGACCAGTCCCCATCTAGGAGCCATGCAGCCACCCACTAGAGTTGTCACACCATCACAGGCAGGAAAGTTGGGTGCAGTTTATTTGGGAGGTGATCCTATGGGGCTGGAGGAGGAGGGCAGGGAGTTGGCTCTTGAGGTCTCTGCTTTAGGGGATGGGGGCTCAGCTCAGCAAAGACCTCCCAGAGAGGTCATGCTGGAGGCTGGAAGCTGGGGCATTTCAATGTGGGCTCCAACCTGGGAAATAACTCTCCTGTACTTCCTAACTCTACCAATTCCCCCGCCCCCATCCCCTGGCCCCATGGCTTTGGAGACAGCGCTGAGACAAAGGGAGAGATCTCTGTGCTTTGGAAGTGGGATGCTAAGAGCCTACCCAGGACTGTCCACCACAGCTGTGGCTGTGATCAGAGGAGGGACCCCCAAAGCACCTGCTCCACCATAGAAGAAGTAGAGAACAGTTTGGGGAGCCACTGCAGCATCTTTGACTGAGATAGCCTGCTGATTTTGCCTGCCTGCTACCCAAAGTGCCTGAGCACAGGGATCTATCTGGGCTATGAGGTTTGAAGGGCTGCTGTTAGTCCCTATCTCCTTAGAGCCGGCACTGTAGGCTCGCTCTAGTTCCTGTCCTGGGGCTTACTTCTTGGCCCTGTCTCACCAGCCCTAAAGGACAGACAATGTGGACCACCTCCAGGAAACCCCTGGGCTTGATCAGTCTCTGGCCCCCAACTGGGAAATTGAGGGCTTCCCTGTGGGACCAAAACCCCAGTCCAAGGCACCACAGACATTCCCCTCAGGCTCTCACCTTCCATTCCATCCAGCTAGGGATCCTCTTCGGCCAAGATCCATGCTGGGCATAATGGAAACATTCAGAAATGGAAGCCAGAGTACAAGTTAAAAAACATAAGTGGAAGGAAGAGAGAGAACAAAGCCTTCTCCTAGTCTGACTTCCCAGCTCCCATCCCAGAATGCTCATTTCTAGCACTCCTGGTCCCTCTCCACAAGGGTTGAAAGAGAACCCCTCCAGGCTGGAGGTCACCCTTCTCTCTACCCTGGGGAGTGGGGGTCACTCCATGGCAGGGGCTGGAACCTTGTCACTGCCACGGACCCTCTGGTGAAGCCTGTGGACTCTGGTTAGAGCGATATTTTTAAAGCATTAAAAATAAAATATAAAGGATTGCAAAGGAACTCGCTTGAAATAAAAAAACAAATTGGTGTCCTCATCATCTGTTCCCTGTATTTCTTAATTCACGTATCAAATGACAAGACCTAGCGACAGGCTTAATAGCTACAGTGACTTTAAAAATACTTTTTAAAGATTTATTTATTTATTTATTTTAGAGTGTGTGGGAGGGGCTGAAGGAGAGGAAGAGTGAGAATCTGAAGCAGACTCCCTGCTGAGTGTGGAGCCTGATGCAGGACTCCCTGAGATCACGACCTGAGCCGAAACCAAGAGTGGGATGCTCAACCAACCAAGCCACCCAGGTGCCCCTTCTCAAAAATTGTTTTTCAAAGATTTATTTATTTGAGAGAGAGAGAGGATAGTGACTTTATTTATTTTTTTTAAAAAGATTTTATTTATTCATTTGACACAGAGAAAGAGGTCACAAGTAGGCAGAGAGGCAGGCAGAGAGAGGGAGGGAAGCAGGCTCCCTGCTGAGCAGAGAACCCGATGCGGGCCAGCCCTGATCCCAGGACCCTGAGATCACGACCTGAGCCGAAGGCAGAGGCTTAACCCACTGAGCTACTCAGGCACCCAAGAGGATTGTGACTTTAAAGTGGGGATGACAGTGGGTGACATTTTGAGGCCTCTCCAGTGGCGGGGAAGTGAAATGAGAATATTTGGGATTTCTGTTGGTGACTAAGTCACAGCTCCTGCAGGTACCACTGTGTGTTCTTGCCTACATGCATAGTGGAAGAAAATGCTGAATTTCAGTTAAAAGTTAGTGGAAATAAAGTTGTCATCTTCTCCCACCCTAAAATATGGACCTCCTGATTTCTATTTATGTATTCTTTGGGGGTCAGTGGACCCAGGAATAAAATGCCCTGTTCTCTGGGGAGCATCACCCAAGATGGGTCGCCTTCTCAGGCCTCGTGGACCCCATTGGAGATCCCTTCCTTGCCTGGACTGGTTGTTGTTGGTACCACTGAGGTCTAGCACGTGTGCATCCAGACCCTGGGGCTGGGTGGGAAACTCTAGCCTCCTGACCCTCATGGCTTCTAGGCAACAGCAAAGCTGAGCAAAGTCAGCCCTGCCTTGGGCAGGGAGCTCAGTCGGGAAGGAAAGCAACCTGGCGATAGTGCTGTTGTGGAAGATGAGTGCAGTCAGGGCCACCAGAATGCTGAGGAGCCTTAGGGAAAAGAGAGAGGGCATTTTTGATGGGCTTCAGGAAGGTGTGGCTGGGACACTGGCCTGTGAGAGTCAAGTGGGATTTGCGGGGTGGTGGAGGATTGCGCCAGCAGGAGATACAGCGCGTTTCTGTAAGGCCGCTGCTGGAGAGTTGGGAGGGCGGGACAGTAAGAAGGGAGGCCGGGCCAGGCACAGGCACAGAGATGAGCAGGCAGGCAGGCTGGGCCGCAGCTCCACAGTGCTGAGCCCTCAGGCATTTCCTCATGTGGGCACCACTGGGAGAGCCGGTCCGGCCACCAGTCTGCATCTTGGCTTTAGGACAGCGAGATGCAGGAGTGCCAGCTGCCAGACCCTCTAGCTGGAAGCCACTGCCCTCATTAGCTAGTGTGGGATCAGCTGCTTTGAGGCTCAGCAGCCCAGATGTCTTAGAGGTTTGTAAATCTCCAGATTAAAAAACGAGTTGCAACATTTGCCCTAAGCCTGGCTCATGCATGTCCATGTCCGGGGTTGTGGCATTTCTGGTGGGGGCTGTGGAGGCTGCAGGGACAGTCCAAAGGGGTGGGGTCTGTGTCCTCGGACACTGGCTATGCCTGCCCCCCGCACATGCATCTTTGAATGCACTTCCCAGGAGCCTCTGGAGGAGTAGAGAAGAACAGGCTCTGGGACTGGCTGGAGGCTGTGGACAGGAGGCCCTGCCTCCTTCAGCCTCAGCATCCCCTGAGAGGGGACAAGACTCGACCAGACTGGATCACTTCAATCCAGTCCTGACACCAGAGATGCTTGCTGGCCTTGGTGGCTCTTTATCAGCATCTTGGCTCTGTCTCTTGTCCACTCTCCAGCCCGTTGTAGATGCCTAGCTCCAGATGTCCCCTCTGATACCTCCATCCTCCACAAACTGCCCCAGCCCCCAAGTCTTTCCACAGCCTGCCTCCCCACCCTCCCTACCGCCCTGTCAGAGAGGGCTTTCCAGAACATACAGTGGATGGGGCCACTCCTCTTCCCCTCCAATCGAGGTCTCCCACTGCCCAAAGAACACAGCTCCTTATACTGACATCCTAGCTCCCTCTCTCTTGAAGTCATATAACCGAACACTTTATAACAGGGGGGTGGGGTGGGTGCATGGGGGAGCAATGCAGTTCCAACTCTACCACATATCAGCTTTGTGACTTTGGGCAAGATGCTTAACTTCTCTGCACCTCAGTTTCCTCATCTGTAAAATGGGAACAGTAAGAGTCCCCACATCTGGAAGTGGGTGAGGATTAAATGGGCTAGCTTATGTAAAACATGTAGCACTTTGCTTGGCATATAGTACGTTTTCAGTAAAAGGTAGCCCTTATCACCGGCTTCAGGCTGCCCTCCTCCCACTCCCATTGTGGCCCAATATTCTGTCACCTGCTAGCTGCCCTCAACTCTCCCAATGACCAGAAGTTCCATCAAGACTTCCCAGTGCTGGGACACCTGGGTGGCTCAGACGGTTAAGCGTCTACCTTCGGCTTAGGTCAGGATCCCAGAGTCCTAGGATCGAGTTCCACATCGGGCTCCCTACTCAGCAGGGAGTCTGCTTCTCCTTCTCTCTCTGCTCCTTCCCACTGCTCATGCTCTGTCTCTGTCTCTCAAATTAATGAATAAAATCTTAAAAAAAAAGAAAAAGAAAAGACTTCCCAGGGTAGCCCTCTATTCGTTATCTATAGTTGTGTGACCAATGACAACCAACTTAGCAGCTTAAAACAATGAATATTTATTATCTCACAATCTCTGTGGGTCATGGGTCTAAGCATGGTTTGCTGGGTCCACTAACTCAGGGTCTCGTGAAGCTGTCAGCCAAGCTGTCAGCCAAGGCTGTGGTCTTATCTGAGGCTTAATTGGGGAAGGATTGACTTCTGAGAGCCCAGAGTTGTTGACAGGGTTAAGTTTGTTGTAGCTTGGGACTAAGGGCCTCATTTTCTTGTTTGCTGCTGGAGGGCCTTTCAGGTTGCTAGCTAGAGGCTGTCGTCAGCTCCTAGAGGCTGTCTGGGTTCCTTGCCACACATGGCTGCTTGCTCCCTCAAAGCCAGGAATGGAGAGAGACAATAGCAAGATGGGCACTACATTCTTTTTTTTGTTAAGATTTTATGTATTCATTTGAGAGGGAGAGTGTGCATAAGGATGAGCAGGGAGTGGGAAGGGGTGGAGGGACAGAGAAAGAGGGAGAAGCAGAGACCTTCCAACCCCCCTCCCCACCCCCCACAATGGGACTCAATCCCAGGATCTGGAGATCATGACTGAGCCGAAGGCAGACACTTAACTGACTGAGCCACCCAGGTGCCCGCAAGATGGGTACTATAATCTCATTTCACACACTCACACACTTTCCACCACTTTTCCTGTATGCTATTAGTTAGATGCAAGCCACAGGTCCCACCCAAACTCACATGGAGGGGATCACACAAGGCATCCACACCAGGAGACAGGGGTCTCGGGGGACCACCCGTCTGCCACAGGCTCCCACGCTCTATCTCTACTCATGCAGCTCCTTCTGTCAGGAAGTCTCTCTGCATTCCTGGGTCGAACTTGCTCCCTCCCTCCCAATGTTTCCTGAGCACCTACTCCATGCCAGCATCTGGGCTGGATTCTGGGGGTACCAACATGACTGAGACAGTCCAGCCCATCAAGTTTTCCCTGCCCAGAATTCTCAGCTCAAATGTTTAATACAATACTTGCTCCATTGCTATGCATAATGCCATAATTGCACAATGATTGGTGTAAACACTCCTGTCTTAATGGGCTCAGATTTCTTTTGGGGTCATGGCCTCTCCAAGGTCAGGGCCAAGTCTGGGTCAGGTTTGGGGCTTGGTCTCAGGTCAGGCTTGAGAATAGAGCCCTGACTATGTTAGAAAAGGGCTGGGCTTTTTTTCCCCTGCTAGGTCTACCAATGAGAATGGATCAATTTGTTTTCAGCAACTAGCACCAATATTTTCAGAAGCAGTGCGTCCAAAGCTGTTGAGACTCTGTGTTCTGGCCATGAAATATGGTGGCTGCTAACTGCAGGGGACTGGAGGTCCAGTCCAACTGTCAGCAGGGTCTTATTTTTCATACTCAGCAAAGCTCTCTACTGATCAAGGGGAATTGCAAGTTATTCAGGGACCGTCCAGTCCCTTTGCCCCTTTTGGCTCAGAAAAAGGAGTGCACAGTTCCTGTTGGACCAGAACTTTGTAGGTGAGGGTTGTGTCTGGGCTTGATCATCTCCATTAAGATGGAATTTCACAAACTCCCTGTGAGAAGGGGTCTGCTGGTCCCGTTTTCCCTGTGGTGCGAGAATGAGTAGAGGGTGACAGATCAGGGGACTGCTGGGGCAGGGAGCAGAACTGAGCAGGTGTTAAGGGGAGCTTAGGCCAGGCCCTGGGCCATGTGTATGTTTGTGTCCATTATACTGGTGAAGGAACTGAGGCTAGGGAAGGGGGAAGGTCCTGGGGAGGGTCACACGAGGAATCAGGCTGAACTTCCCAGTCCCTGCCCTCACTCCTGCTTTGTGATCATGGCCCTTAGACCCTCCATGTACTTGGCGTTTTTCTACCATTCTGGGGAAATGAGATGAGGCTGAGAGATCCTGGTGGCCCCAGGACTGAGAATGCCTTTGCGGAGGTACAAGGTGTCCCCGCTTTGCAGAGGGTTGGGGGCTTCAGGTCCCAGGAAGACATCTGGTGGTTTGGAGGAGGGTTTAGCCCCCAGACCCCATGCCGCAGAGGCAGAGAATGGAACTGGAGCATCCTTGGGGGAGCCAACAGAAGGCAGACGCGGAAGAGCTAAGAGGCGGTATCCAAATGAACAGCCTAAGAGATTGTCTGCCCACCTCTGAGGAAGCCGAAGCCCACGGAGGATTCAGATCTTCAAGTACAGAGTGGGGGTGGGCTAGGACTTGGGGTTCTTTCTCCTCTTGGGATGGCCTTTTGGAGGCCCAGGGGCCCAGGATGGCCCCACAAGCCCCTGACCCACTTGTGAAGGTTCTTCCCACTGGCTGATGAAGTTCTGGGTAATCGAACGTTTTGGTTAATGGAGACCCATCACTTAAACTACAGATGAACTCAGAGCCCCACAAAGCCTTACTGACCTGGTGAAAGGCCAAGCCATTTCTGTGGAGGCGGCCTGGTCCCATAGCACTGGGACCACCACCACCTACTGCTCTGGGGAGGTGTGGCAGTGTGGTGACATGCCAGAGGGTAACCGGTCCCTGTCCTCTTAGGGCTCCCGGCTGAGGCCTGGGAGTGTCTGCCCTGAATAAGAGGGCACACATTCTGCCTGGGAGAGCGGGGGTGCCGACCAGCCCCACCACCCACACCCACACGAAGCCTGGGAGTTGTGTAACAGCTTTTCCTTGGAGCCTGAGGGAACCGGCAGGAAGGACGGGGAGCAAATCAGCTTTGTCACAGAATGGGTTGTTGTTTTTTTCTTTCAGAGGCCCAATCAGAAGGGATCAGAGGCAAACCCACCTTCCCAGGAGCCTAGTTCCAAGGGCTGGGCGCTCCTTAGTGCCAGGGAGGAGTCAACAGGTCCTTTGTGCTCGGGAGTGGGACGCTGCCTGGGAGGGAGGCTCGCCCAAGAACCCAGATGAAACTGGATTGTCCAAGAACAGGGGCGGTGGAGACTTTGCTCTGAGGGTCAGGCTGGGGGTTGGCGACTGCAAGGAAGTGCTGACTTTTTGGGATCTGAAGCAGTGGGTCAGCCTCAGGGTGGGGCAAGGCCAGTGGGTAGATGTGAAAACCAGAAGTGAACACCCTCAGACTTAAATGTTTACTCCATCCATGGGACTTGGAGGTCCCAGGGATTTGGTGATTCCAGGGGCGCGGGCTTAGTAGTTAGCTGCACTGCATGATGGGGTGCCCACCCAGATCCCCTTTTTTCCTTCCATCTCAGCCTCTGTAAATGGGGTTCTGATGGCTCACAGCCTTCTCTGGAAAATTGCCTTACACCAGTGGGAACTGGGCTGTTCAGGGCCAAAGACCAACCAATACAGGGGATTAAAAAAAATAGTCTGCCTCCTTGACACGGGTGGGACCAACTCTGGTGCATTTCCCGCCCCAGGGCTCCTGTGGGGTCAGAGTGAACTTGGACCTGCCGAAACCATCCTAGCTCTGCTCCTCCCCTGCGCCATCCTGTTTCACCTGTTCCCCTTCTCCTGAATCCCTCCCTCAATAAACCCCATCTCAGGCTCTGCTTCTGGGGACTCTGACCTGACTTTGACCAATATAAGACTCCTTACCCATCTTCGTGAGTGGGTTTGAGTCAGAAAACTAGTGAGCATGAATTTAAAAGAAAAAAAAAAAGAACTCTGAAATCACCGCGGTGATCCAGCAGGTCATGGTGTGATTTGTGGCTATCTCAGACTGTAGGAGGGACTTATAGCCCTAGAGTCGTCTGGTTGATCATGGGTGGCTTTGAGATGGTGGGTTTTTTTGGGGGGGGGGGTAGGAGAGTTGAGATCCTTAAAAAGGAGAGTTTCTGGTGTTTGAGAGCTCTTGACTCCTGGGCACCCAGAGGTGCACTGCTTCCTGGAGGGGCTGGGAACCCATAGGCCATCCCCCATAGCCCTCCCAGGAGGCCTGGTCTCGTGCTGTGTGGGCTTCTGTCCCGGTGGCCACAGTGGCTGTCCTCCAAACTGGAGTGAGCAGCCTGTCAAAAGCCAGAGCAGTTGAATTCTGAGCCAAGATTCCTGTTTCCCACCCCAGTGCAGGGACTCTCCTGAAATTAGAAGGGTGGGCTGGCTCCTGGTCTGTGGTTATCCTGGCAATGCCATTGGTGTAGCTTCCACCCCTTCTGGACCTCATCGTCCTCACTTGTGAAATGAGGGCATTTAAGGGAAGGAGAGATGGGGGGAAGGAAGAGAGAAGAGTTACGGTTATCGATCTGCTCAGCAGAACCCAAGTTCCTTGAGCTATTTGTTGGCTTGGAATCTGACCCATTGGCAGGTGGGGTAGAGGGCATGCCCTTGCTTGTCTATGGGGGCATATCTGGGTTGGGGCTCAGAGCTCTGATGTGGAGTATATGGGGGAAGAGAGGATGTACGGAGGTGACTAAAAGTGGTGCTGAAGTCTGTTCTGAAAGCACCTCCACCATCTCTGCCTCAATGTTTGAATTCAATGTCTCAAGGTCAATCTTGCCCTGAATTCTCAGGCATGTAGGCTAACGTGTCCAAACTGGGACACTTAAAAACATTTTTTATTGTGATAAGATACATAGAACATAAATTTTATCATCTTAACTATTTTTAAGCATACAGTTCAGTGATATTAAGTACTTTCATGATGTTGTATAACCATCAAAACCATCCATCCCCAGAACTCTTTTTATCTTATAAAATGGAAATTCTAGATCCATTAGACAGTGATCCCCTCATTCCCCTAACCTGGCAACCACCATTCTTTCTGTTTTGACCACTCTAAGTATCTCACATATGTGAAATCACACAGTATTTGTTTTTTTTTTTTTTTTTTTTTTTGTGATTGACTGATTTCACTTAGCATAATGTCCTCAAGGTTCATTCATGCTGTAGTATAGGTCAGAATTTCCTTCCTTCTTTGGGCTGAATGATATTCCATTACATGGATATACCACATCCTGCTTATTCAGCCATACACTGATGGACACTCGGGTTGTTTCCATGTTTTAGCTGTTTCAAATAACCCTATTATGGACATAGGTGTACAAATCTCTCTTCTAGGTCCTGTTAACAATTCTTTTGGGTACATACCAGAAGTCAAATTGCTGGATCCTACGATAATATTATTTTTAGTTTTTGAAGAACTGCCATACTGTTTTCCTTAGCAGTTGCCCCATTTGACATTCCCACCAACAGTGTGCATAAGGGATCCAATTTCTCCATATCCTTGCCAACCATTCTGATTGGTGTGGGGTAGTATCTCATTGTGGTTTTGATTTGCATTTCCCTAATGATCAGAAATGTTGAGCACCATTTCATGAGCAGCATTTCATTTATTAGTCACATACATAACTTTTGGGGAGAAATTTCTATTCAGTTCCTTTGCCCATTTTTGTGAATTTTGGGGGGAGGGAGTTCTCTATATATTTAGTAGTTCTCTATATATTCTGGATCTTAATCCCTTATCACATACATGATTTGTAAATATTTTCTTCCATTTTGTGGGTTGCCTTGTTACTCTGTGGACAGTGTCTTTTGGTGTACTAAATTTAAAAATTTGCATGAAGTTCAATTTTTCTATTTTTTCTTTTGTTGTCAGTGCATTTAGTGTCATTCATATCCAAGAAATCATTGCCAAATCCAATGTTATGAAGCTTTTTCTTTGTGTTTTCTTCAGAGTTTTGTAGTTTTAAGTCTTGTATTTAAGTAAACTGGGGCACTTTAGGGAAAAAAAAAAGATTTATTTATTTGACAGAGAGGGAATGGGGGTGGGACAGAGAGAGGGACAGAGAGAGGGGGACAAAGAGAGAGAGGGAGAGAATGTCCCAAGCAGACTCTGTGCTGAGCACAGAGCCCGACACAGGGCTCAATCTCATGACCCTGAGATCACCATCTGAGCTGAAACGACGGGCAGTGTGCTTAACAGACTGAGCCACCCAGGCACCCCAAACTGGGACAATATTGAGACTGAACAGGGATGCTTTAAAAAAAAATGTTTTAATTCACATATGATTAAGGTACAGGGTTATATTAGTTTCAGGTGTACAATAGAGTAATTCAACAATTCTATACATTACTCAGTGCTCATCATGATAAGCATACTTACTCCCCTTCACCTATTGCATCCATCCCCCCACCTGTCTCCCCTCTGATAACCACCAGTTTGTTCTCTATAACTAAGGGTCTGTTTGTCTCCTTTCTCCTTTGCTCGTTTGTTTTGTTTCTTACACTCCACATAGGAGTGAAGTCTTATAGTATTTGTCTTTCACTGACTTATTTCACATGGCATTATACTCTCTAGCTCCATCTGTTGTTGCAAATGGCAAGATTTCATTCTTCTTTATGGCTGAGTAATATTCCATTGTATACATATATCACACCTATATTGAAAGGGAAGACTTTAAATGATGATGTATTTAAAATTATTTATGTATTGACCAACTGATTCTATTTTATTGGCAGACCCATTTCATTGTCATTAATGGATTAATTTCAAATATGAATTTCTCTCTAAAAGTAACCTATGTCCATGTTCATTAAAACAAAAACTTCATATTGATTATGTGAACATTAAAAATAGTCTAGGGGTGCCTGCCTGGCTTAGTTGGTAGAGTATGCAACTCTTCATCTTGGGGTCGTGAGTTTGAGCTCCAGGTAGAGATTACTTAAAAATACAGCATATCCCCCAACATCTGGGGCTGTCTCCACATCCATTGCAGCTGTGGGAGCTAGAGTGAGTGCCCAAGTAGAAAGGAGCACTCTTCCATTTGGATGTTCCCTCAGAAAACCAACCATCTTCTCACCCTATCATGGTGCATGAAATGGATTTCACTGCTGGAGATGCTAGTGCTTCCAGCACTTACCTAATACAGTGTTTCAATGCTGTGTGAAAAGAGCTTCCTGGTACTTAAAGGATGACCATGCAAAATAGTGGAGATGTAAACTTTCCAAACTGGAAAGTGGTCCCACCAAGGTTCACCTTATTGGAATTGACATTTAAATGGCAGAAATGGAAGATATTTGCCCTTCTACTCCCAACAGGCACATTCTAAATATTAAGAGACATGATTATCAAACACGCATGAAACAAAAACTAGGGGTGCCTAGGTGGCTCAATGGGTTAAGCATCTGCCTTTGACTCAGGTCATAATCATGGGGTTCTGGGATCAAGTCCCTCATTGGGCTCCCTGCTCAGTGGGGAGTTTCTCCCTCTCCCTCTTCCAATCCCCCTGCTCATGCTCTCGCTCTCAAATAAATAAATATAATCTTTAAAAAAACCCCACACAACTTATGAAGAGAAAAAGAGGTACCTTTAGAAAGACAAAACCTGGGAGATACCACCTTAGCTAAGAGATCAATGTTAACATCACCAGTAATGGGAACAAATTGACATCGTTTACCTCCTGATGTGATCTTGGAGACCTATCATTTATGTAATAGTCTTGCCAGTAAACACATTACCTGAATCATGAGGCAACGATCAGACAAACTGAAACTGAGGGACATTCTGCACAGTGACCTGTACTCTTCAAAAATGTCAAAGTCACAAAAAACAAAGAGTGAAGATTGCTTACAAATTTGACTAAATACACATGGCAGCTAAATAAATGATCCTGAATTGGATCTAAGAGTTGGGGAAGAAATTGCTCTAAAAGCCAGTATTTGCCCATTTCGTAGACAAAGATGAGTCTGATCAGCATTTGGGAAAGAAGCAATGTTAGAACAAAGAAGCTCAGTCTCAGATGTTCTGCTCTAAAGTAACTTATTACTGCTTTTTAGAATAACTAGAGACGAATGGGAACAAAGACACTCAGAAACACATTTTCTTCTCAACTCTACCTACTTGTGACATAGGCAAAGGAAGATGATTCAAACTGCATTTGAGAAAACAAACAGTTATAAGTGGAAACAAACCCAGTCTCTGAAATTCTTCTCAAAAGTAGCTACTTACTGTTTGTCAGAAAACAGATCCGAATGTAAGCTTTATCTGGGCAAGAAAGCTAAGAAACACATTGTTAACTGACTTTTTTAAAATTGTGAGTTAGAGCCAGTTAAGATGACTCTAGATAGCAATTTTTATTTTGGTATTTGAAAATGTTTTAATTGAATGTTTTATTTCAAGATAATTACAGATTCACATGCAGTTGTAAGAAAGAATACAGAGAGATCCACTGTACCCTTTCCTTTACCCAGTTTTCTTCAATGGTAACATCTTAAAAACCTAGAGCCCGATGTTGACCTTGATCCAGTTTGTCCATCCCGAGAATCTCTCCAGCAGCCCTTTTAAAGCGACACCCACCTTCCTCTCTCTCCCCATCCCATTCCTGATCCCCATTCCTGGCAAGCAGAGATCTGTTCTCCATTTCTATAATTTTGTCATTTCAAGAATGTTATATAAATGGAATCATACAGTATGTAACCTCTGGGATTTTTTCCCCACTCAGAATAATTCCCTGGAGATTCATCTAAATTGTGGAGCATATCAAAAGGTCATTCTTTTTTTATTGCTGAGCCATATTTGAAGGTATGTATGTACTAGAGTTTGTTTATTTATCCACTCATTGAAGGACAGGAGGGCTGTTTCCAGTTTGGGGTGGTTATAAATAAAGTGGTCTGAACATGTGCATATAGGTTTTTCTGTTAACATCAAATTTTACTTCTCTGTGATAAATGCCCAATACCGCAATCGCAGGATCTTTCAGTGGTTGCAAGTTTAATATCATAAGAAACTGCCAACCTGTTTTCATTGTGGCTCTACCATTTTGCATTTCCACCAACAATGTATGAGGGATCCAGTTTCTCTGTGTTTGGTGTTATGACTTTTTTTTTTTATTTTAGTCACTTTTTTTTGTCGATGTCCAATTGCTCCAGCATCGTTTGTTGAAATAATTTGTTTGTCCCTTTCTCCAGCGAATTGCTTTTGTGCCTTTGTAAAAAATCAGTTGGGCATATGTGTGTGGGTCTATTTCTGGATTCTCTATTCTGTTCCTTTGATCTACACGTCCCCTGGTCCCTAATACCCTACTGGCTTGATTACTGTAGCAAGCCTTGACATCTAGTAGAGTGAATCCTCCCACCTTCTTCTTCTTTTTTCAAAATATTTTAGCTGTTCTAGGTACTGTGTCTTTCCATATACATTTTAGAATAGACTTGTCTATAAAACACTTGCTGGGAATTTTGACAGGAATTGCATTAAACCTATTTTAATATGTTGAATTTTCCATTTCTGAACACAGTACATTTCTCCACTTACTTAGGACTTCTTTAATTTCCTTCGTCAGTACTTTAAAATTTTCAGGATATATCCTGTGCCTGTTTTGCTAGAGCTATATCTAAGTACCGTGTTTTCTTTGGAATGATTGTAAGTGGTACTGTATTTTAAATTTCGGTTTCTACATGAGCATTATTGGGATATAGAAATACAATTTTGTTGTTGTTGTTGTTTATTTATCTTACGTCCTGTGAACTCGCTTAGCTCATGTATTTGTTCACAAAGTTTGTTTTTTGTTTTTAGATTGTTTGGGATTTTATACATAGACTATCATATTTTGCAAATAGGAACAACTTAATTTTTTCTTTTCAGTCTGTATGCTTTTATTTCTTTTTCTTTCCTTCCTGCAGTGGCAGAAATTCCCGTATTGCAATAATTGGCAGTGGTGAGAGCAAGCACCTTTATCTAGTTCCTGATCTTAAAAGGAAAGTGTTAGTCTTCTACCATTAAGTAAGATGTTAGCTGCAGGCTTTTTATAGATGTTCTTTACTGAGTTGAGGAAGTTCTTCTTTATTCCTAGTTTCCTGAGAGTTTTATCATGAATGGGTACTTATTTTGTCAAATGCTCTTTCCATGTGTATTGTTATAGTCATTTTTTTAAAGCTGATTGAAATGGTGGATTACATTGAGTGATTTTTGAATGTGAAACCAACCTTGAGTACTTGGGATAAATCACACTTGACCTTGATGCATATTTTTGTACATGTTGGATTCAATTTGTTAATATTTTGTTGAGAATTTGTGTGGTTATGAGAGATATTGATTTGTAGTGTCTTTGTCTTGTGATATCTTTGTCTGGTTTTTTATCTCAGGGTGATACCAAATTCATAAAATAAATTGGTAAGTATTCCTTCCTCTTTGATTTTCTAGAAAAGATTGGCAAAATTGGTGACAATTAGAAAAATGGGTCGGATTCTCCATTGAAACCATCTGCATTGGATATTTCTTCTTCAGGAGCTTCTAAATCACAAATTCTATTTCTTTAGTGGTTATAGAACTATTTGAATTATCTATTTCACCCAGTTAAGTTTTGGTAGTTTGTGTTTTTAAAAGAATTGGTCCATTTCTTCTAAGTAGTTGAACTGATGAACATAAAGTTGGCTTTTAGTATTTCATTTCTGATACTGGTAATTGGCGTCTCCTCTCTTTTTAATCTTTGTCAGTCTTGTTAGAGGTTTATCTTAATTTTGTTTTTTCCAGAGGCAGCTGGGTGGCTCAGTCAGTTAAGTGGCTGCCTTTGGCTCAGGTCATGATTTGCTATTTTGTCACATGTTTTCTGTATTTCTTGTTCTTTACTTGTCTTTTCTTGGCTTCTCATGCACAATATGGACATTTTTTTTAAAGTAGGCTCCACTCCTAGCATGAAGCCCAATATGGTGCTTGAACTCATGACCCTGAGATCAAGACCTGAGCTGAGATGAGGAGTCACATGTTTAACTGACTGAGTCACCCAAGCATCCCCAAACATTAAAATTTTTTTTTTTATTTGAACACCGTAAGGCTTCCATCTTGATTCATTTGTAGTGTTTCTGAGTATATTGCTCTGTATGGTTTTCTTAGTGGTTGCTGTAAATATAATATTCTTTTAGCACTTGAAAAATGTTGTGTCATTTTTACCTTATAACTTAGTTTCCAAATGAGAAATCTGCTGTCATTTGAGTTGGTGTTCCTTACATTAATAATGCATTGTTTCCCTCTGGCTTCTTTTAAGATTTTTTTTTTCATCTTTAGTTTTCAGAAGTTTAATTATGATGTGTCTTGGCATTGGTTTCTTTGGGTTTATCCTAGTTAGAACATGTTGAATCTGTAGAATTATGTCTTTTAGTGAATTTGGGAAGTGTTCAGCCATTATTTACTCAAATACTTTTGCATGTCCTCTCTCCCCCTTCTCGTCTTATGGGTCTCCAACAGTATGATGTTATGTCTTTTGTTATCAGACCCTAAGTCGCCTCCCCCCACAATCTATTCTCTCTGTTATTAATACTGGGTAAATTCTATTGATCTGATTCTATTTTCCCTCATCCCCACTCTACTATTGAATCCCTGCAGCAATCTTTCCAGTTATTATTTTTTTTAGTTCTGTAATTTTCATTTGGTTCTTTAAAAAGATCTTCAGTTTCTTTTGCTGAGATGTTTACTTTTTCTTTTGTTTCAAGAGAATTCATTATTGCACACTGACACTTTTATTTATTATTTTTTTTTAATGATAGCTACTTTAAAAATCCCTGCCTGGTAATTCTGACATCTGGTTTGCCCCAGAGGTGGAACCTGGTTATCGCAATTTCTCATTCATGTTGTGATTTGCTTGGTTCTTGGTATGATGGTAGAGTTTCAATGGTCTCTTGGATGTTTTGGATATCATATCATAAGATGCCGGGTCTTTTTCCTCAAATATTTATTTATTTATTTATTTGACAAAGAGTGAGAGAGAGAGAGAGAGAGAGCGAGCATGAGCAAGCAGGTGGAGGGCAGAGGGAGAGAAACTCAAGCGGACTCCATGTTGAGAGTGGAGCCCAATGGTTGGCTTGATCTTATGACCCCAAGATCAGGACCTGAGAAGAAATCAAAAGTCAGATGCTTAACCAGCTGAGCCATCCAGGCACCCCTAATCTTTTTATAATCAGGGAGTCCCTCTGTTTACATGTAGCACACAGTCTGGGAGAGTGTTATGTTCAGCTTCCCACTGGGCCTGGACCACATCCACCTTGGCAAAAGTGGGGCACTGGATTGTTGCAGGGAGATGGGGTGGAAGTCCAGTTTCCCCTGCACCTCATTGATGCAGAAAAAGTGGGGCACCAACTCACACTGTCTTGTTGCCTCTGAGTGGGAGCTTAAGTTCAGCTCCCCTCTGGGCTGCACGGCTATGAGGGAGTAGGGGACAATGAACTGACCTATACCATTTTATTGCCACAGGGTGGGTATGGAAGTTCAACCCCCAACTGGGCCATGATAGCACTTGGGAAGGTGGTGTGGGAGTGCTGACTAGCCCTGATTTGCAATCCTTCCTTCAGTCTCACTGCTGCTGGGTGCATGTGGAGATACAGTGTGCACCTGCACCTCCCTGATACCTGGAATGGAAGGAAAGTGGAGGGACGATTAGCTTCAACTTGCAGGGCCTTATTGGGTTGCACTGATGCCAGGTGTGGGTGGATGGAGGCTGAGCTCATGCTGGACCTGGCTGACACCACCTTTGGAGGGAATCAGAATGCTGCCTGCTTCTGCCAGGCAGGGAATGGGATATTAGCTCCTTGCTCAGACTTATCAACACTGCTGGCAGAAAAATCAGATTTTGCCTCTTACTTCCGTGGAGTGAGGGGGTAGATGGAAGATCAGTCCCTCTACCCCCTCATGTTTCTGCTCAATTTGCCAGGACAGGGTGTGGTTTTTAAATTGGTGTTTGATTAGAGTAGGGCAAACATTGCTGAAGTCTTCTGTTGTTTCTTTTTTTGGGGGGGGGTGTGGTTCTCTAGCTAGAGAAAACAGGATTTTCTTCAAGTTTTTATGACTGTGCCTGTTTGTAGTTCTGGATTGGGAGCTTGTGCCATACCTGTCCAGAACATGTGGGAGGTAAGGAGGAAACCAACCCAGGGGACTTACCATGGTGCTGATCAAATGTAGGGGTCTCTAGGCAGTCTGTTCTCTTCTTTCTATCCGTCAGAGTCCTCTTATGCTTGTTTGTTGTATTGTGTCCAGGGGTTTTTAGTTGTAAGAAGGAGGAGCAGGGAGAGTGGGACAACTCCATCTTCATGGAGCTGGAAAACTGCATTGCTGTTTTGAAACAGGACAGAATTAGTACAAACAAGTTCAGTCTAAGAAACCCTTCTCCAGAGTAATTTCTTACTGCTTGGCAAAATGATCTGTAAGGGGCATCAGCACTACATGAGCAAAATCTGAAAATACACATTCCTGTCAACTACACTGATAAATCTCAGCAGTATATGTGAAAACAAGCTCAGAGTCACACATTACTCTAAAAAGGAAACTCTCATTTTGAGTTAGAACAAACAAGATAAATCCATGCAGTATTTGTGAAAACTAGCTCCAAGTCACACAGTGTTCTCAAAAGTTTTTATTGAAAGTTAAACCAGGTTAAAACAAATCCAACCAGTATTTGTGCAAACAAGTCCAAATTAAAATTAATTTAAGTAGGCTTTGGTATCTGGATATTATACTGGACATCATAACTGGACCTGTATCTTGGGCACTATCTTGGTTCTTACAGATCTTGGACCTGGATTTAGACCTTTCTTTTGTCATGGGCTTGGACCTTGGATCAGCATCTCTAATCTTGGAACTGAAACTTAGACCCATACCTCTGATCTGGACCTTGATCTAAACTTGGATATGGACTTTGGCTCTGTACCTTGAACCTGGGAATGGACTTTGGACTAGAATTTGGACTTTGACCTCTAAACTTGGAGTTGATTTCAGACCTGGACATTAGACCTGAACTGACACGTGATTATGGATGTGGATGTTGGACAAGGACTTCTGACATGAATGTCAACCTTGGATCTAGGCTTTGGACCTTCTTGTTCCTGAACTTCAGTAATGGAATTTTGACTTTGTTCCTAGACCTTAGTCTTGGACATATTCCTCAGATCTAGGCCTCAAACCTGGACCTGAACCTCAAATGTAAACTTTATATCTTGAAGTTGGACCTAGGACCTATACCTTAGATGTGAACCAGGACTTGGACAATGAAACTTTGGCCTGGACTTCCAAACTTGGACACAGATGTGGTTGTTGGATCTGGACTTTGGACCTCTGTAATGGATTCTGATCTTGGATCAGTACCTGAGACCTGACCCGAACTTTGTACTTGAAACATAGACCTAATCCTCAGACCTAGGCTTTGGTCTTGGGTCAGGATCTTAAAGATGGATTACTTACTTACTTTTATTATACCAGACTTCAGCCTCTGAACTGGATTCTGAATCTTAGTCCTTGGCATAGCCATTAGATATGGATTTGGGTATTGGATTGGACATAGGATCTCAATTTTGGCTCTGGACCTTTCTAAGACCTAGAACCTTAAATTTTGTCCTTGGCTGCGGATTTTGGACTTGAATATTTGACCATGACATTTACCTTGATCTTCGAGTTCAGACCTGGACTTGGACATGATTCTTGACCTTGGAACTGGTACTCAATCCTGGATCAAGGTTGTGGACCCAAACATTGGACCTGGATCTTAGACCTGAATGTTAACCTGGTCCTAGATGTTGAAACTGCTTTCTGATGTGGATATGGATTAGACCTGTGAACTGGATTAAGACATGGACCTTGGAACTATCTTGGACCTCTAAACCTGGGAGAGATTTCAGATCTGGCATGCATACTTGGACCTGATACTAACCTGGGACACTGATTTTGGACCTGGAATTTGGTCATGGACTTTTTCCATTTCCTGGACCCACTCTTAGACCTGGAGCTTGAACCTGGATTTGGATCTTACACTTAGATATTAATCTAAACCTAGACAAGGACTTGGACCTTGTCCTTGACCCTCTGCTGTGAACCTGCATTTGGGTCCAGGTCCAAGATCTTAGAACTAGACTTGAACCTTGAAAGTCAACCTTGGATCCTGGACCTGCATTTTAGACCTGGACTTTTAACTTAGACTTCAAACCTAGACTTTGGGTCTAAACTTTGGATTGCAGCTGCAGACTTTAAACCTTATCTGTTTTACTTTTACTTTTATTTTTATTTTTTTCACCTGCTTTTATACCTGGAAATTGGAACTGAACCTGGATCTTGGACCTGTATCATGGACTTTGACATGAATCTTGACCTTAGACTGAGATTTAGACTTTGGATCTCTGTCCTGGACTTGCATTTGGATCTGGACCTGAAACTGGACTTAGGCCTTCAAAGTTAATCTTAGACCTTGGCCCTAAACCCAGACCTGGACTTTAGAATAGGACCTTGACCAGAACTTGGATATAGTTCTGAATGTGGTTATTAGAATTTGGACATTGATCTGGACCTCACACTTAGAACTTGTACTTAGATGTGCACCCTGAACTAGGATCTTAGACTTTAATCTTGTCCATCGATCTGGATATTAGGCCTTGACTTGGAATTCAAACTGGACTTTAAATCTTGGAACTTGACCTGGATGTTGAATTTGGACTTTATGGGAATTAGAACTTGGCCTTGGACCTGCATTTGTCCTGTACCTTGGACCTAGACCTGGACCTGGACCTCAGACTGAAATATATGTTGGACCTTGGACTTTGTCTTGCACCTTCAGCCTGGTATTAGGTTTTGACCTTGAACCAAATCACTGACCTCAAACTGTTGCTCAGCTTTGATCCTAGAACTTGGATATTCAGTTTTTCTGGACTGTGGAAGTATACGTTGCATCTTTGACCTTGACCTTGGACCTGGACTTCTGATCTAGACATGGGTGTTGGACCTGGACACTGAAACTTGGTTTTACTAGTTACATGGGTATGACCTTAGAGCTGGAACTTGAATGTAGGTGGACCTATATCTTGGATTTGGACCACTAACCTCAGATATTGATCTGAGGCTTACACAGCTGTCATGGACCTAAACTTGACCTTGGATAGAGATGTGGGATGTGAACATGCTATATTCATCCCTTGGATCTGGATCTGGATGTGGGATCTGGATGTGGACCTTGGACCCAGTGTTTGGAATAGTCTGTCTGGTTCTTTGGATCTTACCTTAGACCTGGAAATTAGACTTGGAGCTAGACATTGGCCTTGGACCTTGGCTCTGTGTCTGGCTTTGAACATAGGACCTGTAGCATGGACCTGGACTTCAGTTCTGGACATTGGATCAGTAACTCTAATCTTAGACCTGGACTTTGAGCTTAGATATGTTTTTAAAACTTGTATCTAGACATTAGCCCTTGATGTTGGATCTCACTTTAGCTTGAACATTAGGCCACATGCTAGACCTGGAAATCGGACATAGACCTAGACCTTTGATTTCGATATTAGGCTTGGACTTTGATGTTGGTACTAAGGATATTACTTTGATTCTGAGCTTGTTTTCTTTCTCTCTGTACACTTACTTTCATGTGACTTGCAGTGAGACTATACTTTGAGACCAGTTTATGAGACTAGCTTGTTTATACATTTGGGGAAGTGGGAAAATGATTTGTTTTCCCATACACTGATCTGATTCATCTTAATTTGTTCTAACTTGTAATAAGAAAGTAACTTTTTTTTTTTAAACTATGTGTGATATGGGGTCCCTGGGTAGCTCAGTCAGTTAAATGTCTGCCTATGGGTTGAGTCATGATCCCAGAGTCCTGGGGTTGAGCCCTGCATTGGGTTCCCTATTCAGTGGGAAGTTTCCTTCTCCCTCTGCCCATCACCCCATGTGTGTTTGGTCTCATGCTCTCTCTCTCTCTTTTTCATAAATCAATCAATCAATAAATAAGATTTTTAAAAACCTAATGTGTGATAATGCCTCTTTACATAAATACTGCTTAGATATACTTTAACTCACTCTAATTTGCAATAGGAACTGTTGAGAATTCTAGATCTAACGTCCATTTCCACTGTCTATCTCCAAGTCCAATATCCACTGTCCATCTCCAGATCCATGTCTAAGGTCCTGGCAATTCATTCTCAATGATCAAGTCCATGACTATAGATGAGATAGTCTGAGGTCAGATCCAAGTATATTCAACAGCTAATATTTCAAACAGAAAATCCACAAAAAACTAACACTGCCTTTTCTGACAACTCTATTTTTCTTCTTCTTCTTTTTTTTTTTTATTAACATATAATGTATTATTTGCTTCAGGGGTACAGGTATGTGAATCATCAGTCTTACACAATTCACAGCACTCACCATAGCACAGACCCACCCCAGTGTCCATAACCCAGCCACCCTATCCCTCCCCCACACCCCCTAGCAAACCTGTTTCTTTCATGAGATTTTAAGAGTCTCTTATGGTTTGTCCCCCTCCCCGGACCCATCTTGTTTCACTTTGTCTCCTCCCTTTCCCCCATGATCCCCCACCCTGCCTCTCAAATTTCTCATATCAGAGAGATCATATGATAATTGTCTTTCTCTGATTGACTTATTTCACTTAGCATAATACCCTCTAGTTCCACCCACGTCATCACAAATGGCAAGATTTTGGTTTTTTTGATGGCTGCATAGTATTCCATTGTGTATATATACCACATCTTCTTTATCCATTCATCTGTTGATGGACATCTAGGTTCTTTCCATAGTTTGGCTATTGTGGACATTACTGCTATAAACATTCAGATGCACGTGCCCCTTCGGGTCACTACATTTGTATCTTTAGGGTAAATACCCAGTAGAGCAATTGCTGGGTCCTAGGGTAGCTCTATTTTCAACTTTTTGAGGAACCTCCATACTGTTTTCCAGAGTTGCTGCAACAGCTTGCATTCCCACCAACAGTGTAGGAGGATTCTCCTTTCTCTGCATCCTCACCAACATCTGTCTTTTTCTGACTGGTTAATTTTAGCCATTCTGATAGGTGTGAGGTGGTATCTCACTGTGGTTTTGATTTGTATTTCCTTGATGTCAAGTGATGTGAAGCACTTTTACAAGTGTCTGTTGGCCATTTGGATGTCTTCTTTGCAGAAATGCCCATTCATTTCTTCTTCCCACTTCTTGATTGGATTCTTTGTCCTTTGGGTGTTGAGTTTGATAAGTTCTTTATAGATTTTTGGATACTAGCCCTTTATCTGATATGTCATTTGAAAATATCTTCTCCCATCCTATAGGTTGTCTTTTGGTTTTGTTGTCCGTTTCCTTTGCTATGCAAAAGCTTTTTATCTTGATGAAGCCCCAATCATTCATTTTTGCCCTTGTTTCCCTTGCCTTTGGTGATGTTTCTAGGAATAACTTGCTGCGGCTGAGGTGGAAGAAGTTGCTGCTCTGTTCTCCTCAAGGATTTTGATGGATTCCTGTCTCACATTGAGGTCTTTCATCCATTTGGAGTCTATTTTTGTGTGTGGTGTAAGGAAATGGCCCAGTTTCATTCTTCTGCATGTGGCTGTCCAATTTTCCCAACACCGTTTGTGGAAGAAACTGTCTTTTTTTCCATTGGACATTCTTTCCTGCTTTGTTGAAGATTAGATGACATAGAGTTGAGGGTCCATTTCTGGGCTCTCTATTCTGTTCCACTGATCTGTGTGTCTGTTTTTGTGCCAGTACCATACTGTCTTGATGATGACAGCTTTGTAACAGAGCTTGAAGTCTGGAATTGTGATGCTGCCAGCTTTGGTTTTCTTTTTCAACATTCATTTGGCTATTTGGGGTCTTTCCTGGTTCCATAAAAATTTTAGGACTATTTGTTCCATTTCTTTGAAAAAAGTTGATGGTATTTTGATAGGGATTGCATTAAATGTGTAGATTACTTTAGGTAGCATAGACATTTTCACAATATTTGTTCTTCCAATCCATGAACATGGAATGTTTTTCCATTTCTTTGTGTCTTCCTCAGCTTCTTTCATGAGTATTCTAGTTTTCTTTCTTTCTTTCTTTCTTTTTCTTTCTTTCTTTTCAGTGTAACAGTATTCATTGTTTTTTCACCACACCCAGTGCTCCATGCAATCTGTGTCCTCCCTAATACCCACCACCTGGTTCCCCCAACCTCCCACCCCCCGCCCCTTCAAAACCCTCAGGTTGTTTTTCAGAGTCCGTAGTCTCTCATGGTTCACCTCCCCTTCCAATTTCCCTCAACTCCCTTCTCCTCTCCATCTCCCCTTGTCCTCTATATTATTTGTTATGCTCCACAAATAAGTGAAACCATATGATACTTGACTCTCTCTGTTTGACTTAGTGTACAGATTCTTTGCCTCTTTGGTTAGATTTATTCCTAGGTATCTTATGGTTTTGGGTGCAATTATAAATGGGATTGACTCCTTAATTTCTCTTTCTTCTGTCTTGTTGTTGGTGTATAGAAATGCAACTGATTTCTGTGCATTGATTTCATATCCTGACACTTTACTGAATTCCTGTATGAGTTCTAGAAGTTTTGGAGTGGAGTCTTTTGGGTTTTCCACATAAAGTATCATATCATCTGCAAAGGGTGAGAGTCTGACTTCTTCTTTGTCGATTCGGATGCCTTTTATTTCTTTTTATTGTCTGATTGCTGAGGCTAGGACTTCTAGTACTATGTTGAATAGCAGTGGTGATAATGGACATCCCTGCCATGTTCCTAACCTTAGGGGAAAAGCTCTCAGTTTTTCCCCATTGAGAATGATATTCGCTGTGGGTTTTTCATACATGGCTTTGAAAGTATTGAGGTATGTGACCTCTATCCCTACACTGTGAAGAGTTTTGATCAAGAAAGGATTCTGTACTTTCTCAAATGCTTTTTCAGCATCTACTGAGAGTATCATGGTTCTTGTTCTTTCTTTTATTAATGTATTGTATTGTATTGATTAATTTGTGGATGTTGAACCAACCTTGCAGCCCAGGAATAAATCCCACTTGGTCATGGTGGATAATCCTTTTAATTCAATGTTGAATCCTATTGGCTAGTATTTGGTGAGAATTTTTGCATCCATGTTCATTAGAGGTATTGGTCTGTAATTCTTTTTGATGGGGTCTTTGTCTGGTTTGGGGATCTAGGTAATGCTGGCCTCATAAAATGAGTTTGGAAGGTTTCCTTCCATTTCTGTTTTTTGGAACAGTTTCAGGAGAGTAGGTATTAATTCTTCTTTAAATGTTTGGTAGAATTCCCCTGGGAATCCATCTGGCCCTGGCTCCTGTTTTTTGGGATAATTTTGATGACTGCTTCAATCTCCTTACTGGTTATGGATCTGTTCAGATGTTCTATTTCTTCCTGGTTCAGTTTTTGTAGTTTATACATCTCTAGGAATGCATCCATTTCTTCCAGATTGTCATATTAGCTGGTGTACAGTTGCTCATATAATATATTCTTATAATTATTTGCATTTCTTTGCTGTTGGTTGTGATCTCTCCCCTTTCATTCATGATCTTATTAATTGTGGTCCTTTCTTTTTTCTTTTTGATGGGTCTGGGCAGGAGTTTATCAATCTTATTAATTATTTCAAAGAGCCAGCTCCTACTTATGTTGATTTGTACTACTGTTCCTCTGGTTTCTATTCCATTGATTTCTGCTCTGATCTTTATTATTTCTCTTCTCCTGCTGGGTTTAGCCTTCCTTTGTTGTTCTTTCTCCAGCTCCTTTAGGTGTAGGGTTATATTGTGTACTTGAGACCTTTCTTGTTTCTGGAGAAAGGCTTGTATTGCTATATACTTTCCTCTCAGGTCAGCCTTTGCTGTGTCCCAAAGATTTTGAACAGTTGTGTTTTCATTTTCATTTGTTTCCGTGAATTTTTTAAATTTTTTAATTTCTTGGTTGACCTATTCATTCCTTAGTAGGATGCTCTTTAGCCTCCATGTATTTGAGTTCTTTCCTACTTTCCTCTTATGGTTGAGTTCTAGTTTCAAAGCATTGTTGTCTGAAAACGTGCAGGGAATGATCCCACTCTTTTGGTACCAGTTGCGACCTGATTTGTGAACTGGGATATGATCTATTCTGGATAATGTGCCATGTGCACTAGAGAACAATGTGTATTCTGTTGCTTTGGGATTAAAATGTTCTTAATATATCTGTGATGTCCATCTGGGCCAGTGTGTCATTTAAGGCCTTTATTTCCTTGTTGATCTTTTGCTTAGATGATCTGTCCATTTCAGTGAGGGGAGGTTTTAAAGTTCCCTATTATTATTGTATTATTGTTGATGTGTTTCTTTGATTTTGTTATTAATTGGTTTATATAGTTGGCTGCTCCCATGTTAGGGGCATAGATATTTAAAATTGTTAGATCTTCTTGTTGGACAGACCGTTTGAGTATGATATAGTGTCCTTCCTCATCTCTTATTATAGTCTTTGGCTTAAAATCTAATTTATGTGATATAAGGATTGCTATCCCAGCTTTCTTTTGATGTGCATTAGCATAGTAAATGGTTTTCTACCCCCTCACTTTTAATCTGGAGATGTCTTTGGGTCTAAAATGAGTTTCTTGCAGATGGCATATTGATGGGTCTTGTTTTTTTAATACATTGTGATACCTTGTGTCTTTTGATTGGGGCATTTAGCCCATTTACATTCAAGGTAACTATTGAAAGATATGAATTTAGTGCCATTGTATTGCCTGTAAGGTGACTGTTACTGTGTATTGTCTCTGTTCCTTTGTGGTCTGTTACTTTTAGGCTCTCTTGTTGCTTAGAGGACCCCTTTCAATATTTCCTGGAGGGCTGGTTTGGTGTTTGCAAATTCTTTTAGTTTTGTTTGTCCTGGAAGCTTTTTATCTCTCCATCTATTTTCAATGGTAGCCTAGCTAGATATAGTTTTCTTGGCTGTATATTTTTCTTGTTTAGTGCTCTGAATATATCAAGCCAGTCCTTTCTGGCATGCCAGGTCTCTGTGAATAGGTCTGCTGCCAATCTAATATTTCTACCATCATATGTTACAGACCTCTTGTCCCAAGCTGCTTTCAGGATTTTCTCCTTGTCATAGAGACTTGTAAGTTTAGATGACAGGGTGTTGACCTGTTTTTATTGATTTTGTGGGGGGCTGCCCTGTGCCTCCTGGATTTTGATGCTTGTTCCCTTCCCCAAATAAAGAAATTCTTTGCTGTAATTTGCTCCAATATAACTCCTGCCCTGCTCTCTCTTTCTTCTTCTTCTGGGATCCCAATTATTCTAATATCGTTTCATCTTATGGTATCATTTATCTCCTGAATTCTCCCCTTGTGGCCCAGTTTTCGTTTATCTCTCTTTTTGTCAGTTTCTTTATTCTGCATCATTTGGTCTTTTATATCACTAATTCTCTCTTCTGCCTCTTTTATTCCAGCAGTAAGAGCCTGCACTTCTGATTGCACCTCATTAATAGCTTTTTTTACTTCAACTTGGTTAGATTTTACTTCTTTTATTTCTCTGGAAAGGGATTCTCTAGTATCTTCCATGCTTTTTTCAAGGCCTGCTACCACCTTGATAATCGTAATTCTGAACTCTAGTTCTGACATCTTACTAATGTCCGTATTGATTAGATACCTAGCTGTTGGTACTGCCTCTTGTTCTTTTTTTTTTTTTTTTTTGAGGTGAGTTTTTCCACCTTGTCGTTTTATCCAGATAAGAATAGATGAATGAGAGAACAAAATACCAAAAGGGTAGCAAAGACCCCAGAAAAATATCCACTAACCAACTCGGAAGAGACCCAAAACTGAGGGGAGGAGAAAGGAGGAAAAAAAATATATGTGTGTGCATATATATATATATATATATATATATTAGACTGGTGAATATGAACAGGGTCACACACTTGATTTTGGGTTTATATTTTGGTCTTTTAGAAGAAACTGTCTCCCAAAATTTTAAAGAAAGAAAAACGTGTATATATACAAAAATAAGGGTAAAACACAATGAAGGGATGGAATATGATTGTAAAGGTGAAAATTTAAAAGATTCTAAAAAGGGAATTTATAAGATAAGAAGTTGGTTGAAAAAAGAAAAAAAAAGACGAAAGAATGTGATCAGGTTGGAGACTAGAACAAAGCCATGTGCTAGATTTAGGTCTGTGCTATATTTAGCCATGAGCTAAATATATATATTTATTTATATATATATTTATATTATATATAAATATTTATATATATTTAGGTCTGTGCTAGATTTAGCCATGCACTATATTTTGATCTGTTAGAAGAAACTGTATCCCCAAATTTTAAAGGAAGAAAAACCTATATGCATACAAAAAATAAGGTCAAACATAATGAAGGGATAGAATATGACTATAACAATGAAAATTTAAAAAGATTTTTTTAAAAAGGTATTGATAAGATAAAATAGTTTAAAAAGGTTAAAATAGGAAAGAGGAAAAATTTTAAAAAATAGAACAAGAAAAAAACAAAATTAAAAAAATTTAACTTTGAAAAACTAAGGAATCATTGGGAAAAAGCCATGAATTCTATGTTCTGTATTCCCTTAGCCCTGGAGTTTTCCAGTTCTCATGGTCAGTGAACTTGGTCTTGGCTGGATGTTCTTGCTGATATTCTGGGAGAGGGGCTTGCTGCAGTGATTCTCAAGTGTCCTTGCCTGAGGCAGTATTGCACCGCCCTTGCCAGGGGCCAGCATAAGCAATGTGCTCGGGTTTGCTCTTGGAAGCTTTTGTTCCCTGAACGCTTTCCATACAGCTTTGGAGGCAGATAATGAAGGTGGCAGCCTCCTAATCTCTGGCCCCAGAGGAACCGAGAGCTCAGGGCCCCTCTTCTCAGTGTGCCCTCAGAGAAAAGTAGTCAGTCACTCTTGTCTCCCTGGTCTCTGGCCATACTCTGCTCATCTGGCCTATGACTGAGAGTTTCTGTCTCTGGCACATGGCCCCCTTTGGAGTCTCCAAACCCAGCTGATTCCTGCAGCATGGTCCCGTGCTGCTCCTCATGGAAGAGCAAGGTGAGTCTTCCCAGATCTGCCACTTGGGGGGGCGTGTGTCCCTGCCCAAAGAGCAGTGGTCCAACTGTTCCTCACATCACAATTTAAGGTAACCCTGGGCTGAGAGCCCCTCCTCAGCTCCATCTCTGTAGCTGGCTTCCCTGCTCCGATACCTGGGGGCTCTGCCACACTCAAATACCCCTGATCTTTGTGTGATCCCGAAGGTCCTGAGACCACACTGTTCCTGTGAGGGCTCCCCCCCAACCCCTGCCCCAGTCTCTGGAGCCACGTCCCTCAGTGGAGCAGAGTTCTAAAAGTTCTGATTTTGTGCTCTGCTGCTCTACCACTTGCTGGGAGCTGCACCACCCCCCACGTTCTATCTTCCCGTATGTTGCCTTGGATTCACTTCCCTGCAAGTCCTACCTTCCAGAAAGTGGTCACTTTTTTGTTCCTAGAATTGCTGCTCTTCTCTTCAATCTCTTGTTGAGTTTGTGGGTGTTCAGAATGATTTGAGAACTATCTAGCTGAACTCCTGGGACCCAGGGATATTTAGGTCTCCTACTCCTCTGCCATCTTGCTCCTCCCCCTTATTTTTCTTTTGAAGAGTAAATGCCTTTCTAGGTCACGTTTAGTCAATTAGCCAATTCAAGGACAAAGAATATGACTCTATGTTCCATAGACTGTAATTTTTGCTCTTATATACCTTTCCTTTGTCCTTGTATACATGATTGATCTCCTTTGATGACATGTAAATTTTTAGCTGTACTTCGACTAAACATCTCTGAGTTACTCTTTGGCAGTTCGTGGGGGTAATACTAAGATATCTTTCTCTCTCAGAGCTGAGCAAATGATAAACCTGCCTGAATGTATACCTCATTGACCCCTTGATTCCTGCTTCACTCTCCTTTAATTTCTCTGTTAATCAAACTCTTTGGCTTTCAAACATTGAATATGGCTCTTGGTCATATCTGATTCTATTCTGATTCTGTTTTGCACATGGCTATTCTATTTTCTCTGGTATTGGCAGCAAAGTGATTTGTTGTTATATATTTTGATATTTTGTCTTGAGGATTATGATATCTTCAGCATTGGGGACATTTGTCTATCACTGGGTTACAAAACTTTGATTTAGATTGTTAGCTGGTGTCACTTGTATGTTTATACATCATAAATTATTTGTCTCTCTGTCTTTTGTGGTCTGGGGTTCTCCAAGACCATGCTTAGGTTCAATAATTCACTACAAGGATCTGCAGAATTCAGCAAAGCTGTTATATTCATTGTTATGGTTTATAACAGTGAAAAGATAGACTAAAACCAGCCAGGAGAACAGGCACATAAGGCAAGTTTCAGGAAAGACCAGACATGAAGCTTGTAGTTGCCCTCCCCAAGTTGGAATTGATGAAGTTTTAGAATATAAATGAGGTTCAGTGGGGTGAGGTCCAGAGCCGATGACCAAGAAAGGATTCTTGAGACATCTTTGATGAAAAATGGTGGTTTATTAAAGCACAGGGACAGGACCTGAGGGCAGAAAGAACTGCTGCTCGGGGTTGTGAGTGGTGGCAGGTTATGTACAATGGAGTTGGGGAGGTAAGGAAAAGTGACATTTCAATAGAACTTTCATATGCTAAAGAGGACCTACAAAATACTGGAGGCCTTGAAGCCTTGCTATTGTCAAGGTCATTTTTCCCTCTAGGAAGGTATTAATATTAAGATAGGTGGGAGGTTCCTAAAGAATGTCATAAGTGTCCCACCCAGGAGTGGGAGTGGGGGAAGGTTGCAGGGTGTCAGCTTTTGCTTTGTCCTCAGCCAGCCTTCTCTTTCCTCATCAGAATCATGTGGACAGTGATTATTTCTCCCAGCAAGAACATTTGAAAATATGTGCAGAATACTGCCAGTCCACAAGGCTCACTAGAGTCCAAAATTTCCACCAGGGGTTGGTCACATAGACATGGAGGAATGCATGGATTGCTGATCTTAGTCTCCACCCTTCAGAAGTCTAGCTCCCACCATAAACCACACAGTTAGCACAATCTGTCTCTGGGTAAACAAGACACTTTCTTATCAGGAAGGACATTTTAAAGACCTCAGGAGCCAGAGGCATGGGCCCAAACCCTTCTTTGGGCCAGGTTGATCCTTGTATCTCAACAGTTGATAGTGTCCTCTGTTATTTGCTTGTGTGTGCAGTATGGGCTTAACTAAATAACAAATAGAATTTGGGCAAATAGAATTTTGTGCAAAGCAAGCATCTGATAATGTTTGATACCTGAAAACAGCCCCAGATCAAGTACTATCACACCAAATACACCTTTAAGATCTTTGGTGTCTTCCTGCCTTTTCCTTTGTGAAACTGCTTAACTTACTTGTGAGTTTATGCTGAGACCCAACACATTGTTCTCATTGTCAGAGCAGATGACCATTTTCAGATCTGATGGACATTATTTGTCTGATAGATATAGTTAGATGTCTTCATCTTTCACATGTTAGAAGCAGGAATATCTTGGTCCTCAGTCATGACTGTTTTCCAGAGGAAGGCTGGTAGATGTGCATTTGGACAGTGGTGGTCTAAAATATTCTGATATGGTTGTCTCCTGAGTGAGAGCCTGGCAGACCTGGGTGAATATCCATCTTTCAGTTTAGAGCCTGGAGGCCTGGAATATGTTCCTTGCTGTGGTGCCACTGTTTGTGTGTGAAGATCTATGGAAGCCCCAATGAGGCAAGTAGAGTAATTGGTTTAGGTATCAATAATTGCTTTTGATTGATGTTTCAAAAAGGAGACTGCTAGTTCTCATTGTGTATCAATAACTATCTTCCTCCTTCCTCTATGTGTACTTGTGGCTCCCTCTCTTTCCTGGGGGGAGAATTTTAGAGATGAAATGGTCATAGGAGTTTGTCATTTGTGTGCACCATACGTATGTCTAATTCATATAGCCAACCTGCCATCAAAGGGACAAAATGTATACAAAGAGTTAAACAACTGATATTGGTTTCACATGATGGCGAGAACTGGGAGCTATAGTTTCTAAGCAAGATTAGCTGGTTTGCATAAGGACTGTTTATATGAGCCTAAATGTGTGTTTAAGAATTCAAACCTCAGATGGAATAGAAATAAAAGGAGGTCATGGCATTTGGTGTGTCTAGAACTTCATGGCTGCTGTCCCTCCCCACCCCCAATCTGAAGCTTCTAGATGCATGACTTTTCTCTCTCTCTTTTTTCTTAAATGTGAAAACTTCTCAAAGCAAATTAATCAGTATATCTCTCCCTCTCTCCAGAGGAAATCACTAAGCTAGATTATAAAGTCTCTCAGATTAAAACATTTATAGAAACTAATAAGCAATTACCTAAATCTAACAGAAATCCACTATTTATTTGTGACTTCAGCCCAAATAACAAATGAAACACTGAAGGTGCAAGGGCTTGACAGACTGTGTAACAGACTGTATTCATTGGTTCAAGCAGTCCTAGATAGTAGTACTTCCCTTGACTATTTTCTAACCAGCCAAAGTGGCTAGAGCTAATACCTCTTGTACAATAGCTAATACATCTTATAATTCCTGGGTCACCACTAAAGGGGGAGCAAAATAATAAGTCAAATGAGAGAAAAGGACACTTGGTTGTTGACCAATTGATCTTTTTCTTTCGGTATGGGGTAGGCTGAAGAGGAAACTAGATATGAAGTGGGTGTTACTTTTTTCTTATGGTATTTGTATCTTTCTTCTTAATTCTTCTTACCTTATTCTGCTCTCTATCTCCCAATGCTTAAATGTTGCCACAAGCTGACATCTAGCTGACGGTGAAACAGTGGTCCTACTGGTCTTCTCAGTTACTCAGTGAGCTCAGACTGACTAAATGAAAGATTGAGAAGTCATAATGAGGGAAATGGAGAGACTACCTGCTTACCTAAGGTGGAAACACCAGTAGAAAGACACTGGCCACCACTAGGGGCAGAGGTGCTATCCATCATAGCAGCAGAGGCCTCAGGGCTTCCCACGCATCCCAGGAAGAACTAAACTGCCTTCTCTAACCCTGACAGCCTTCTCAAGGGCACACCTCCCTTCCTGAGCATTTGTGGCCAACCATTCTACCCAAGGACAAATTCAAGGCTCTGTTCACATGCTCTCCATGAGTTTGCTCTATAAATCCTGCCTTTGCCTTTGTTTAGAGTGACAGTTTCTACATAGTTGTGCATTCTGGTATATGACTACATTTTCAGCTGTGTATAAACTAAATGCCTTTAAGCTATTCTTTGGCACCCTTTATTCACTTGGCTGGTGAGCTTCTGGGCTCTTTTAATTCCCAGCTACCTCTTTGGATCTTCTTTCTCAGGCTTCTTTATTAGTTCCCTCTCATCTTGCTGACTTCTAAACCTTCCAGTGTCTCTGGTCTCAGTATTTGGACCACTTCCCTTCTCCATTAGTCTTGTTAATCTCCTTCAGACCGACAGCCTCAAATACTTCTGTATATAACAATGACTCTCTAGCCCAGGCTCTTCCATGATCTCCAAATGTATCTCAAGAGCAATTCTGAAATTCCACTGGGTAGATCTTGTGAGTGCTCCTATTGTGAGGTTGAGGAATTCTCTTTGATTGTACCTTGCTTCTTTTTTATTATCCTTGGCTAATCTGAGGTGGGGGTTGTAAATAAATTCTCTTTGGGGCCTGTATAAATTTCTTAGCTCACTTCCGGCTAAACAAAGGAAAGTTGGGGGCTCAGGGGTCAGTGTAAATCTTGAGGAGTCACAGAATTCTTTTAGTCCAGAACTATTTCTTTTGGCAGTTCAAAAACTTAGCAGATTTATTGTCTGTTTGATCCCAGCCTGTTCCATGTCATTGAAACCATAAATACAGTTCATTCCAAGATCTAGTTCTAAGATTACCATATTTCTTTGCCTGCCTCCTGCCATGCCACCCCGCCTTGTGTTTACTCTGAAGAGGGATACTTTGAGGCCATCAGGCTTCTGTGGGAAAGCTCTACTGTTAGTCTGAGTTTTGGTGGGCTTTCCCAATTCATCTTCTGGTTATTAGGGTCTCTAAGCTTTTTATCTTGGTAATGTGAAACCCCCAACTTTTGAATTCTTTCTATTCAGTTTTGGTCCTGATAGCAAATGTCTTAAGTGCTTCTTTCTCTCTTATATTATCTTGCCCATGAAGTCAGTATTACTTGATAGTACTATTTTGATTTCCAATCTTCCCCTATAGCTACAGGTGTATTAGTCATGTGAGCTACCACGTTATTGCAGAGAATAATTCTCTCAGGCGTTTTGTCCCTACATAACTTGGGGCGTGGTCTTCCCAGCCTTGTGTATGTATTTCCTTGTTACCTGTGGGCTGACTGTCCAGTTATTTCTTAGGTTTGCTACAGCAGCACTTCTCTCTGGTACTGATTTTCTGCATTAGTCAGGGTTGGCTGAGTTATGCTATGGTAATAAAAATCCCCCAAATTGCAGTGATTTAACACAATAAAAGTCTGCCACTTATTGGCAGGGGGATGGGAGACTGCTGCACTGCCATTCAGGGACTCAGGCTAACTGAGGTACCATTGTTTTGTAGTTGCCACATCTGGGACCAGTGACCAATAGCTGAGGGAAGAAGGAGACTGGAGAACTGTACATGGGGTATTCTTTGCCCCAACCCTGGAATGTTATATGTTATTACTGTTCACACTTAATTGGTCAGAACTAGTCATATGACCCCCATATAATGATGAGGAGGCTGACGCTTGTAGTCTTTCCTAGGCATTATCTACCTCATTGCATTTGGCACTGAGAATAGTCAAGGTTTGGTTTCTTGTTTTGGGAACTTTTATTTTTGTCTTTTGTTTAATGCTATATCCTTAATTTCTGGTACACACTAAATACTTAATAAATATTTAATGAATGGATGACTGAATAGACTAAGTTTTCTCAGTTGAGCATAAAGAGAAAGAAGGAAAGGAGAATAAAGAAAGAAAGAAAGAAAAAAAGAAAGAAAGAAAGAAAGAAAAAGAAGGAAAGGGAGAAAGAAAGAAATCTCTCTCTAGGTCCTCACATCCATGGCTACAGTGGTGAGTTGGTGTTGGAACTGTATGATGACCCAGGCGATGGATGGATGTGGACAAAATGCACACCTCAGGCATTGGAGTGTATAATCCCTTCTCAGGGAAAGTTGCTGAGGCCTTCCCTGGGTGTGCCAGGGGGTCAAATACAGAGCTGGGTAGGTGTTGTTTTGCCTGAGTTCTCTAAAGAATGGAATCTCAGCCTGGCAGCCTAGGATTCTGGACCAGAAACAGTCCCTGGGTCATTGCTGCTTGTGTGTATTGGGCTAACTTCACCTGTGCTCTGGGATCCTTGAGCCAAGAAGACAACTTAAAAACAGATCTGAGAAGCTTTGTATGTGAATGTTCTTAGCATCTTTGTTTATATGCCCCAAACTGTAAACAATCCAAATATTCCTAAGAAGAAAATGAATACACAATTTGTGGTATGTATGCCCATTGTATGAATTGGGTCCTATCCAGTGATTAAAAAAAAGGATGAACTGGAGCTCTTGGGTGGCTCAATCAGTTAAGCATCTGCCTCAGCTCAGGTCATGATCATAGGGTTCTGGGATCCAGCCTCACATCAGGCTCCCTGCTCAGTGGGGAGTCTGCTTCTCCCTCTCCCTCTGCCTGCTGCTCCCCAGCTTGTGCTCTCTCTCTCTCTCTCTCTGTCAGATAAATAAATAAAATCTTTTTAAAAAGTGGGACAAATTGGGGCACTTGGGTGGCTCAGTGGGTTAAAGCCTCTGCCTTAGGCTCAGGTCATGATCTCAGAGTCCTGGGATTGAGCCCCGCATCAGGCTCTCTGCTTGGCAGGGAGCCTGCCTCCCTCTCTCTCTGCCTGTCTCTCTGCCTACTTGTAATTTCTGTCTGTCATATAAATAAATAAAAATCTTTTAAAAAAATGGGACAAATTAAGGATACGTACAAAAACATGGATGAATCCCCCAAATACTGTTTTTTCCCCCGAAAATATGTTAAGTGAAAGATTCCAGACATTAAAAATTACATACTGTATGATTTGATTTATGGGAATTTCTAGACTAGGCAAACCTAATCTCCAGTGATACAAATCAAAACAGTGACTGCCTGCCTCCTGGTGGGAGTGTGGGACTGACTGGAAAGTTGCACCAAAGCACTCTTTGGGGTGATGTAAATGTTCCATATCTTGACTGGGGCTGTGGCTACATGGCCCAAACTTTTTTTTTTTTTTTTAAATTAATTATTTTATTTTTTAAGATTTTATTTATTTATTTAACAGACAGAGATCAGAAATAGGCAGAGAGGTAGGCAGAGAGAGGGGGAAGCAGGCTCCCCGCTGAACAGAGAGCCCGACGCGGGGCTCGATCCCAGTGTCCTGGGATCATGACCTGAGCCGAAGGCAGAGGCTTTAACCCACTGAGCCACCCAGGCGCCCCAACATGGCCCAAACTTATTGAATTCTATATTTTAAATGGATATAAATGATATATGTTGATATAAATGACATATTTCTAAAAAATTATGACATATTTCTAAAATATTTCTAAAAAATTATGACTGTAAAAATTGATTTAACAAGACAGAAATAAAATGGATTCTAAGCTGGCAAGCTCAGTGGGGAAAGGACAACTGAAAAACTTGTTGGAGTTGACACTACTGGTTGTGAACCCGCCTTCTTTGTTCAGACCCTCCCCCTCTGCATTTGACTTCATCACCAACTCTAGGCATGGCCCAGATGGTCTAAGTGTGTGTTCATTCCTTTGATGATTGATTCACAAAAGGACATGTTATACAATTTGGGCCAAAGGGAAGTAAGAAGCCTGTTGGGAGTTCCTCCTGGAACAATTTCCATAGTTCTATAAAAGGAAATGTAATGGGATTTTTTTCCTGTCTTAGTTTCATCTGAGGACCTAAGGCATTCAAATTTTCACACCCTCATCTACAGCTAGGTGCCCTGGCCTCATCATCTTCAAAAAGGGAATGACAACAGCAACTTTGCCTGGCATTGTTGAGACTTTTTCATTTAGTTACAAATAAATTTTTGAGCACTTGCTATATGCTACGGACTGTTCTAGGAGCTGAGGTATATTTTATTCAGTGAACAAAACTGATGACATCTCCACTATAAATGGAACATTGATAGTAAAACCCACTACACAGTGTGTAGTTCATGGTAGTCATTATTACACGAAAAACAAAAGACCCCAATGTTCTGTTAAAGGGTCATTTTCCAAAACTGGTAGAACCATTACTCTCACACAGATATAAACATGAACACCTGTTAAGGATTTTATTGCGCTTACTAATGAGAAAACTGGTAAAAATTTCACAACCAGATCAAAGGAGAATCCAAAAACAGATCCGTTTATAGATGGATTGGGAATATTGAAATGAACCTACAAGTGGATGCAAGACTGGCTTTTCCACAGAAGGGAAGGTCAACCCTCCCTTGCACTTATTTTCATGTCTCTAGGCAAGAATGATTTTGCATCGCCATCCGTTGTCTATGATTTACAGAGTTGCAAATTCGCTCACCTAAAATCAAGATTAGATAACCAGAACCAATATGATCTAAACAATGCATAGTTTTCCACCAAAGCACATATGTTCAGTTCTATTGGCCGAGTGGGTCTCCCATATAAACTCAAAGGACTTCTATAATTGGAAAACAAAGTGTAGGCAGTGTTCAAGGGGGTCTGGGTGTGATGGAGGCACATGCCAGGAGCTGCAGAGTGGCTGATCAGGGCAGGCGAGCCATGTGGAAAGTTGGGTAGGAATGAGCCAGGCAGGCAGAAGGGAGGAGAAGGGCACACCACAATGAGGAAACATATCAGTAAAGACTGAATTCCTTACAAGTAATAGAAACTGACATGAGTTTGTTTAAACAAGAAGGGGGATATATTATGTCACAGGCATCTTATGGGGCCAAAGGGCAGGGATAAAGTGCCCTGGAATGACCAGGAAGCTGGGACTTGGGTGCTAGCAATGCTGGTCCCCATTTTCCATCCCTCCTCCCCATTGGATATTTGCTTCATTTCTCTTGTCAAAGATAAAACTGGATACTGGTTAATGCTGTAAGTATAGACTTTATTCAGTCATAAGCATTGCAATGGGGAGGAGGGTCCAGTGTGAATTGAGCTCAACTTCGGTTTATGCAGAGATGCTGGGACTTCTGAAAGAAGAATGGGGGGAGCTAGAGCAGAGACTGGGTTTGTTCATTGGTGCTCATCTGGTGGAGAAACAAACTTCTCACATCTTTATGACAGGACGGTGTGCAAATTAAGGCAACAAGCCCAAGGACTGAGAGGGAGAATTGACTAAGAGGGAGACAAGAGTGATTCCCCTAAATGTTTGTCTTTCAAAGAGATAGCACTCACGTCCTTGAGAAGACAGTTCTGGTGGTGGAAGAGCTCCCCTTTCAAGGGGGAGAGAAAGGATTCACAACTGCAAGCCTTCTAAAGTAACTGGGATAAGGGTGTGGGGGGCCCAGGTTTTGGGGACCTGCCTGTCTATTACCAGGTTTTGGCTGAAACAAGCAGTGATTCCCCTGGCAGCCTTGAACTCCCTCAGGCAGGTGCTTTAAGGGGGGCATTGAAGCGGTATATATAGCCTTGAGCTGTTGGAAACTACGTTGGTGTTTGTTCTTTTCATGTGGGGATGGACAAAATCATTTGTGCTAAGAGCCTGCAGTTTTCATAGGCCAAAGTTGAGGCCTCGTCAAAAAGCTATCTAAAGTTTGATCAAGAAGAGAATCTTTGCCACTCTCTCTCTACAGACTGGCTCCCTTGGCTTCTAGTCCATGTGGTAGAACATGGTTGCCTTAGGTGGGTACCGTAGAAGCAGAGTCTTGAGGTGGATTTGGAGGATATGTTGGGGGTAGTATTCTCAAGGAAAGCCTACAATGCGGGAAGGAAGCAAGAGTGGGAGCCAGAGGCCCAACCAGGGTTGGTGGAGGGGCGTCTGGGATGCAATCCACTGGAAAGTTCTAATGCCTTGAGGCTGGCCTTTTGTATTTCTGTGGCTCTTGGCTGGGGGGAGAGGTGAGCACTCTATGGTAGCAGCTGATTTTCAAGAGAAAAGGTCACTTTGAAATGTTGGAAGCTCACACAGCGCCAGGCAGATGGGTGTACACCTCCCCCCTCCCCCCACCCCCGCCCCCAGCAAGGAGATCTGGTGAGGGCACCAAAACATGCAGTTTAGGGCAACTACCCACACTTGCTTTATTTGGCATCCCTGCCAATCAGATTTTGAAATCTCATGTCAGTGTCAGATGTGGGGTTTGGGAGCTGTCTGACTAGCTCCACTTGATTTTGGAGCCCACACCAGACCAATCGACTATGGCCTGGAGGTCAGGTCATAGTTGTGAGGACTGCCCACCACAATTCCATGGATGGTAATGGCAATGGCAGGCCCTCTGCAAGGTGCGTGAGCCCCCGGGGGCACCCTCATCTTGTAGTCTATGGAGTTGCACCCCAGCGATGCCATCCACACAGAATACCATGTGGAAGCTACTCTTGGAGTATGTAGCATTGGGGCTTTAGTGCTGGGGGGTTGAGGGGCTCCAGAACATGCCACCCCAAATTGTGCCTTTTTGGCATATGGGTTGTTTTGAGGCCATTGAGAACCAACAGGTACAGGAAAAGCTCTAAAAGCAGGGAACAAATTTTCCTTTGGTAAAGTAAATTTGCATTTATTAAAAAGGAAATTTCTATTTGTAGAGAAGTTTCCCTCTCCTGTACCAGGAAGAGGAAGATTCTTAACTACTCTTATCAGTGGAGTGGACACAACTTAAATCTGCATAACAAACATTATTAAAGAACCCTTGTTTACCGTACTTCTGATCACCTTCCAATGCCCCCACCCAAAACCCCAAACCCTTTTTCCTTTAACCTAGGATGGCACAGAAGCTCTAAACACCCCTTTGAGTTACTGATCTCTGGATGCTCCCGTGTGTTACCTGCACAGTGGGTGTGTTAATAAACTTCAGCTTATTTTTTTCTCCTGTTAAGCTCTCTTTTGTTACAGAGCCCTAGCCAAGAAGGGTAAAAATAAAAAGACGTTTTTGTCTCTTCTCCAGGGATGAAAGGCATTTCCCAGAAAGTGGGTTGGTAGGGAGCAGCCCAAGGAAAAACTACCTACAGAGCATGGAACTGCCCAAGGGTGTGAACTGGGGCAAGGGACAGGAGGCTGGACACAGCACTGGATCCAGAGCTCAGAGGGCTTCGTAATCCTCATGACAAATTTTTACCCACCTTCTTCCACCCAACGGGGGGAGTTGACAGAGAAAAGCCAAATGCGGACAGAATTATAAAAAGGGCTCTGAGTTCAGTGCCCCACCCAAATCCAATCTCTCTCCTTGAGGCCCATGCTCGAAGCCCTACTTTTGGATTGCATCTTCCCCATCAAAATTTATGTGAGTTCTGTGCCCCATCGCCTTGAACCTTCTGTCTGCTTCTTAAGTCCCAGCTGACTGGGTAAACACCTAAGGCATTGATGTGTTAATTACATATACAAACTCTGGCAAGCATCTATCTCAAAATGCCTTTTCTAGAAGGAGAGATTCTAACGGTGAGAATCCTGAGCCCTCTGGGGACAAAGCTTCCAGAGAGGCTTTGGAAACCTGTCGTATTCCATGGGTTAGGCTGCCCTGGGGTGGTCCTTCATTCAGTAGACGTGTCCTTCATCTTTGTCCCTTTGACTTCAGTGGGAGCCCCAGCCACAGGCCATGTGGTCATATCACCACTAGGTGGCAGTGGCACCACGTTCCTAAGTCCTCAGGACACCAGCCCCCCACCTCAGCCCAGTGGGTTTATAGGATGTAAGTAAGAGGAGTAGGGGTGTAAGACATGGAGCCCCAGCTTTGGAGCCACCCAGATAAAATAGAAACTACTGCTTTGCCACTTAGAGACTCCAGGCCTTGGAGAAGGGGCTGGATTTGTGCCTCAGTTTCCTTACTCAGAGTCAGAACTAACGTTCTGTGTTGAGAAGATAGTAAAATCAGAAGAAATACACACACACACACACACACATACACAGACACACACACAGACACACACAGACACACACAGACACACACACACACACACACACACACACACACACACACACACACACAGATGTTTCTTGATCAAGTCACCCAGAATCCTTGTTGATTTTCTAGAGTTCCTGAACTGTGGTGGACCTAAGACTCCGTTGGGAGAGTCTTCCGCAAGACAATGGTGTCTTTTGCATCTAGGAGAAACAGCTTCCACCACCTACACATTCCTTGTACTTCAGGTCAGAGGGTGCCTGGCATCCGGGCTTTTCAGAGTATGTGGAGGGTTTGTGATAGAGGCATTGCTGGCTTTTTTTCTGGGGCCATTACTCCTTTGGTACACAACCTGAGTGTATAAAACTAATCTCTTGCCCCCTTCATCTATCCCGCTGTATCCCTGCATTCCTGACAGGCCGGTGCTGACATGAAGGATGGGTGGAGACCCTCTGTGAGGGGCTTGCTACCTGCAAGGTCCCAGGAGTGTCTTCGCCTATGTCGCCCTCACATCACAAGGCCTGTGGCAGTGGCCTCTTGCTCTAGTCTTCCTCAGCCCAAGCCTTCCTGTGGCCATCGGGTAGAAGAACCCCTATGATGGCTTCCCAGGCTGGAGCTTCACCTGGTGGTCTTGCCAGGCCCCTGAAGTCCAGTGAGGACAACGTGTCACTCCTGGGGCTTCTCCCTGGAACTCTCTATGTAGAGGAACTGGAACACTCACACACTGGGGATAGGGGGAGTGTGTAAAATGGTGTGATCACTTTGGAAAATTGCTTGGCAATTATGTAAAAAGTTAAATGCCCATCTATCCTATGACCCAGGCCTATCTGTCCTGTACTTTTTTTTTTTTTAAGATTTTTATTTATTTATTTGACAGAGAGATAGAGAGCACAAGTAGGCAGAGCAGCAGGCAGAAGGAGAGGGAGAAGCAGGCTCTCCGCTGAGCAGGGAGCCCAATGTGGGGCTCAACCCCATGACCCTGGGATCATGACCTGAGCCAAGGGAAGACACTTAACCTACTGAGCCACCCAGGCACCCCTGTCCTGTAGTTCTAATCCTAGGTATTTAACCGAGAACAATGAAGAGCGATGTCCACAAAAAGCCTTGGGCAAGAATGCTCACACTAGCTAATTTATAGTATCTCAAAACTGGAGACAGACCGGGAGTCCCTCAACAGGTGCATGGATAAACAAATTGGGACATCGTCACGTAAGGAGCGCCACACAAAACTGATAAACACCACGGGAATGAATCTCAGACGCAAGGCTGAGTGAAAGAGCCCAGACGCAAAAGAATCATGCTCTGTGATTCTGGTTTATATGAAGTTCTAGAAGATGCAAAACTAACCCGTGGCAATAAGCATCAAAATGGTGGTTGCTTTAAAGGTGGGGTGCAGGGGATGGGGACAATCCCTGGGAATGTTTCTGTACCTCGCCTCAAGCCTCATGAGCTCTTCACAGACTCCTGGAGAAGCCAATCACACTGCGTTGTGGGCTCCATCCACAGTGGAGCTCAGGGGAGGGACTGGGGGAAAGGGAAGTCTAGCAGAGGTCCAAGGTTCTGGGGACTTTAACACTTCAGAGATGGTGTAACAGGGACTGCTCAGCCGTCATTTTCTTCTTTATTCCTGGTTGTAGCTGGACATGTTGCCAACCAGCCAAAAGATTACTTGCTCTAGCCTCTCTTACACCAAGATGAGGCCACGTAAGTAAGAAGTATATGTGTGACTTCCTGGAAGAGTTTCAATGGTGGGGGTGGAGGAGGGAGCCCACCATTTTCCCTCCTTCCTCCTGCTTGGAACACAGATGTGATGACTGGGGCGCTGGCAGCCATCTTAGGCCACAAGTTTGAAAGTCACCTAGTGAGGGCAGAGGGAAATCTGGGAGGAGGTTTGTGGAGCTGTTCCCAGTCTTGGCCTGTCTGCCTCTGGACTTGTGTCACAGTCACTGCTAATTGGGATTCTCTTTAATTTGCCGTAACACCCGAACCCAAGTGATATAACTGTAGAGGCCATTGAGAGGAGGTTAAGAGTGTGGTCTCTGGACCAAAACAGCTGGTCTCACGCCTGGGTTGTCCCTGGCCAGCCAGATGACTCTGGGATGCTCACCTAACTTCTTTGTCTCTGCTTCCTCACAGAAAAATGGAGATAAAACTACCTACCTTGTAAGATTGTTGCAAGGATTGGAGGAGTGGACAAGGAATAGTGCATTTAGAAAATATTAAGCATAAGTTACACAAACAGTCCCTAGTACATAGCAAGTGCTCTGTAGAGCGTGGGCTTTTATTATTTTGGCACAGAGGGACACACACAGTGTGTGTGTGTGTGTGTGTGTGTGTAAAAGCTGGTCTGGGTGATGCTATCAAGCCACACTTGTGCTGTCTGAGGAGAAAAGGCTTCCTGCAGGTGGCGGCTGTGTCCTCCTCATTTGACTTCTGGAACCTTACCCAGAGGCTGGCTCTGGACCTTCCTCAGATGCAGAGCCAATGTTTTCCTTCTGCAACTGGCCATGAGGCGGCGATGTTCCCAAGGCTGTCCCAATCCCCTCACCCCACCGTGTCCTGTGGCTCATCCTTGCCTCGGTCTTTCTCATCATACTTACAGTGAGGGGACTTTCCCCCCCGGGGGTGAGGAAAAAGTAGGGCTGCCAGATCTAGTACATAAATATACAGGCCTCCTGGTTCAATTTGAATTTCAGATAAACCACAAGAGGTCTTTTTTACTATAAATATGTCCCAATATTGCATTTTATCTGGCAACCCTAAGTGTGGGACCCTCTCTACTAGGACCCTCACCTCCGCTGAGGTCTCTGTCCTATGCTTCCTCCCCCTGCAGGTTCTGGTGGTGGGTGGAAGAGCAGAGCCATTTCCAGGGAAACCCCCTGTGTCTGCATCCCTTGCTGCCTTCATCACTTCCCAGCTGCTCTCTCTTCTGCCATCCTGGGGACTTCCTCTCCTCTGGAGCTTGGAAAACTGGCTCTGACCTGTCACAGGCCTCCCAAGCTTCTCGGGGATCTGTGCACTGTGCTCTGAGTCCTTCAGTTCCTAACTCGAAGCTGACTTTTGACATTTAAAAGCCTAGCCGTGGCTTTGACTCTATTCTCCCATCCTCCCACCTGGGGGAGGTGGTAGATGCTGGAGCTGAGAAAGAAGGAAAGGCAGCTGATATTTCCAGGTGTTCTCCAGCGACACCCGGAGGGTCTCATGTAAATGTCCCCACAGTCTTGTCATTACTCCCGTCCCAATCCTCTTCTTTGTTCACGTGGCCACAGAGATGGTCATTGTCACAGCTGTCAGGATATTAAAGGACAGGTGTACCTGGTGCATTCCCATCCTTTCCCCCGCCCCCCAGGCATCTGTCAGAAAATACAACAATTGGCTCCTGGTGCTGCTTCCCAGAGGGGACTGTCATTGTGTCTGTCCTGTCGGTTGATGTCAGGTGCGATGCATGAGAGAGGAGAGCTCATCTGTCTGCTGTGTGCTCTGGACCAAGGAAAGAAGACAGAGGAAGCTGCTGAGAATTTTGAGGACTGAAAAGTGCGTTATGGCAGCCAAACACACCTTCTGGCAGATACCGTGCAAAGTCCTCTTGTCCCCCTACCTGAGCATTGCTGAGGAACCAGCCTGGTCCCTGCAGACACGTCCAGGAGACTGAGGGGCCCCGTGCATGACGTTACTTACCTTCACGGCACAGCAAACCTGTGAGGGGAGTGAGGGTTTAATTCTGGCCAGTGCTCTTCCTCAGCCATCAGACTAAAAATGTACCCATTTGTGTAAGACACAGGCCTTAGTCACCAAGGAGAGTGAATGTGTGATGGAGAGAGCGTCCTACACTTGGCAAACATGCTGAGAATTCACACTTCCTGAATCAAAGCCCCTGACATTTTCAGAAGAGCCAAATTTAATCAAGGCGTTTTTGAAAGATCCAAACTGAATCAGAGAGACAGGAGGCCCTATTAGCAGCATGAATCTTGATGACTGCTTAGAATTGCATTTGCTTGGAAGTCTAGCTTTCATGAGAAATGATGAGAAATTCAATTCTGTACGGCTTGGGAAGAGGGCCTGTTTCAAGCCATGGCATTGGGATAAAATTTGGAAAGACCATCTATGCCTGAGATGCTATGTTTGCCTCAAGATGCTCCGAGGGTCTTGGGAATGAAGTGGGCAGAAGTTTTGCCCACGTGAGGATTGTAGCTTCTTTAGCCTTGAGGATTGTACATTCCAATAAAACCTCATTTAAAGGCCAATAATCAAAACATGAAAGTGATGGGGCACCTGGGTAGTTCAGTCTGTTGAGTGCTGGACTCTTGATTTCTGCTCAGGTCATGATCTCACGATCGCAGGATCCAGCCCTGCAATGGGCATGGAGCCTGCTTGGGATTCTCTCTCTCCCTCTCCCTACCGCCCTTCTGCTCACACACACACACACACACACACACACACTCTTTCTCTCTCTCTCTCAAAACAAACAAGCAAACAAACAAACAAACAAATAAGCCTAATAGTGAGCTGCTCTGAAAAGGAGGCCCAGAGGCCCATCTGTCCCTATCTGGTATTGTCATGTCTGTCTGTCTGTCTTATTTCTCCCCTGACTGGAATGTAAGCTTTACGCGTGCTGGATTTTTCTTCTGACCTACTCCCTAGTACTTTGAACATTCTCAGACTCAGGGTAGCTCTGGGTATGTAGTCACTGAATGAACAAATGTGCACCAAGACCTCGGAGGCTTTGCAAGTCACATCATTTATTACTATTTTTAAGGGTACTATTAGCATCCACTCACTGAGTGTACGCTAGCCTGTGTTCCAACAGCGTGTTGAGCAGTTTGCACACACAATCTCATTCTATCCTCACAATAAGACTGTCAGTATGCATTTATGTCCCTGTTTTATAGAGAAGGAAACAGAGGCTTTAAGATGTGAAACATAACTTACCCAAAGTCACATGTCCGGGAAGTGGGAGATATCCAACACAGGCCTGTGTAGCTTGAAGACTGAAGTGCCCCACAGGCCTTCTCTCTCTCTTTCTCTCTATTAAAAAAAACAAAACAAAACAAAACAAAAACAACCCCCCCCCACAGCTTTATTGAGCTATTATTCATGGGCCATACAATTCACTTACTTAAAATATACAACTCAGGGGTGCCTGGGTGGCTCAGTGGATAAAACTGCTGCCTTTAGCTCAGGTCATGATCTCAGGGTCCCGAGATTGAGCCCCGCATCGGGCTCTCTGCTCAGCAGGGAGCCTGCTTCCTCCTCTGTCTCTGCCTGACTCTCTGTCTACTTCTGATCTCTCTTTCTCTGACAAATAAATAAATAAAATCTTAAAAAAAAAGTACACAACTCAGTGGCTTCTGTTAGAGGCACAGAGTTGTGTAGCTATCACCACAATCCATTTCAGGACATTTTCATCACTCCAGAAAGAAACCCCATACCCATCATGAATCATTCTCCATACCCACCCCCCCTGCCAAGTTCTCCCAGCGGGAGGCCACCACTAATCTTGCTTTCCGTCTCTATAGATTTGCTTTTCCTGGACATTCCATATAAATGGAATCATACAATATGAGGCTTTTTGTGTCTAGCTTCTTTCACTTAGCCTGTGTTCGAGGGTCATCTGTGTGGTAGCCTGAACCACTGCTCGTTCCTTCGCATTGCTCAATGATGCTCCATTGCATTCCATCCAGTGTGTGTGGGTAGGGCACATATGGTTTATCCCTTCAGCAGTTGATGGACGTTGGGGTTGTTTTCACCTCTCGGCTAATATAATGATGCTACTATGAACCCTCATGTACAAGATTTTTCATGGATCTGTTTTCTTACTCTTGGGCACATACTTAGAGGTGGAATTCCTGGGTCTTATTAGGTCTATACTTAGCTTTTTGAGGAACTACTAGACTGTTTTTCAAAGTAGTTGTACCATTCCTACCAATAGCAGTGTATGAGGGTTCCAAACTCTCCACAGCTTGGTCAACACTAGTTCTTAACTGACTTTGAATCCAGTCGTCCTAGTGGACATGGTGCAGTATCTCCTTGTGGTTTTGACATGCATTTTCCCATGGCCCACTGGCATCTCAAACTCAAGCACTCACCGTGACTTTGGGTCTCCTGGCATTGGCTGTCAGTTCTGTCTGGCTACTTCCCCACCGGTGTCCTTATCAGAGGTGAACCTCACCCTTGCTGTGGCTACTGGAAAAAAAGGCTTCCTTCTAAATGGTGGGCTATGGATCCTAGTAGCTGAAGGACATTTTGTTTCCTTAGTATGAGTACTCGAAGTTGGCAGAGTGTGTGGAGTTATATTTGGCAAAGAGTTGGAGCACGTGAAGGAGAGCCAGGAATGTAGAGCAGTTGGGGAAAGATCAGGAGGAAGAGACTGAGCGTGGCTGGTGCCCAAGACGGGAAACTGGGCAGGTGATGTCCAAAGGGGAAGTCTATAGTGAAATGGTGTGTGTCCTACAGGGTCACCTCCCTCTCAACCTTCCTGTGATATCCTAAGTAAATCTTCACTGCCCATCACGGTCTTGTGGAGTTTTCTTCCTGGGGTGTATGTGTGTCTGTGTAGTGACAGAGGGGAAGGATAGGAGGCAGTGTTGAATTAGGCATGAGGGTTTGTGTGGCGTGAAATCAGGGGTTTCGCAGGGATGGTCTACATGTGAGTGACAGGTCTGTAACCCTAGCTGAGGGTGTTCCTTAATGTGCTTGATAAATGCTCAATCCTGGGCCTCCTCCCAGACTGGCTGAATCAGCATCACTTGGCATGGAACCTGGGAGGCAGCATTTTATTCATTCTTGTGCTTCTAACATTTGAGAACCATCAAAGGGACCTCAGGAACCTCCATCAGCTCATAGTCTGTTCTGCTTCTAGTCCTTCTGTTTCCGGTGGTGGAAGGTGAGGAGCTCATACAGCCCCAGGTCTTCTGGATGTTCTTCTCATGAGACCAGTACTTTCTGAGCAGTAAAGTCCACCGGGTGGTCTTGTTCAGTTTGGTTTCCTCTGCATGTTTATTGTAGATGCTGCTCCACATTTCTGATCTCTGGTCGACACCTGGCAAGTTTCCCCCAGTTTCACATTTCTCAGGTGATTTCAAGGGGAAGACAGGAGATGGTCACAGCCCTCATCAGGGTGCCTCTCCATCCATCAGGGTTTCCATCTCCTTGGGGCCCTTCCTCATACCCCTAGTGAGAACACCAGGCATGAATTAATGTCTGCCCTTGACTTTGATTGCTTTTATTTTTCTCAAAATATGCAGGTTGAATAGGTTGACCTCTTTCCTCAGAACCAACCCTCATATTCCTCTTCTATCAATCCCTGCACATTCAAGTGAGCACAGAACAGTGAGAGTGTGATGGGTATGATGACAGGTGCAGGGTCCCTTATTCAAAGCCCACGGAGGGCTCTAATCTGTGGAATCCCTTTTCTCCCTCATGGTGCAGTAACATTCCAGGCTGTGAACAATAATAATGAATTAAATATAGCTGAAACTTGTCTACTGAGTAAATACAACTCATGTAATAATCAAAATGTAACTTTATTTTTTGTCTCAAGATGGTCCTTTTACAATTTTTCAAGAGAGTGACTTTCTCCAGCCTCTGAACATGAGGACAACTTGTTTCCTACTCAGTCCTATGTCCTAGATGGTCTTTCAGTCACTTTTCATTAATAATAAGGATGTATCCAGTCAAGGATATTAATCAAATCCTCAGTCTTCACTTGTTCTAACATGTAGGTTTTGTTATCATTCAGACGTGGTGAGGCCAACAGATCAGGAGGCTGTCATTGAAAAGATAGTTGTGATGCTCACAGCTCCCAAGAAAAGGGGACACACCATGCCACAGGGAGCCACATGTAGAAGCACAGGGGTCAGGCTGAGGGAGTGAGGAGAAGCATGAGCAAGAGCCTTTACTGTATTTTCTGTGAGGCTGGGTAAGCAGGTTTAGGATTGGCTGGTTTGGATAATTTCAGCAGGCTCTGGGGCACAAGAGCTGTCCCTAGTTGCCTGGCACTTGGCCCTGGGGTGATTAGCTTGATGGATAGTGGCCCAGTGTGAGAGTCTGACTGAGGAGGTTGTTGTTGGGGTATGGGCTCTGGATTGGTGGGTTTGCATAGGAAAGGTATTCTTTCAAAGTCAAGACTTTTTTTTTTTTTAAACTATATCTAAGAATTGGCTAGCCCTGGCTGTCCCTCCAGGGTCAGCAAAGCCTCCAAATGTCAAAACACCAAAAAACACAGACTACAAAGAGATGACTAACACATCACTTAAAGGTAAGTCTTTTCTCCATGCAGAGACCTGTGGTTGGCAGCTATCTCCCACTGGGAAGGAGAAGTGACTTCTGTTCTTCTCTTACCCTCCTCTCTCCCACATGCAAGCTGCTTGAGACCCCACCAAGGTGTAGTGCATGGAGCTAGGATAGCAAAGTTGATTCCAAGTGCCACCATCAGTGTGCCCCTTTTCACAGTTCTCATCCTGGGAGGCCTTCGTCCTCCCAGCTGAACCCTTGAGCAAGACTTAACATGGCCCAGATCTGGTACAAATCTGGTACACACAGCCTTGATTGCCTGGGCAGGAGTACAACCCTAGGCCGTGTTACCCACACTGCAGAGAACCCAGAAGAAGACCTCCAGATGTTCCCATTGAATCCCACTCTCTACAGACTGGAAGCAGTGGAGGCAGCAATCCATCCAACCCCTCAAGGTCCCAGCACAGTTTCCTACAGAGAATTTCCCCTCAAATCCTATCTCCTCACACACTCTGACCTTTTTCACATCTGTGATCCAGCTGAGGGTTCCTACTTCCTTGGCACATCTCCATATGGGGAGACTCATTCAGATTTCCCTGCATCTCTGGTAGGCATCTCTGAACCTGAGGCCAGAGGAGCCCTGTCTTCACATCCCACTGAAGAAGTATCACGATCCTGCTACTGCTCAGGCTTCCTTTCCTTTTTGCCTCCTGTCTGGATAGTGAAGCTTCAAGGTTCATAGAGCCAAGTTCCACTTTTTTAGAGAGGAATAGAATCACAAGTAGCAAGATGCTGTTTTCCATGAATGTATGGAGAAATGTTACTCTCAGGTCCTGTGAACAATTTTGTCTGCCCAGAGCTTTCTAGAGAGGGCCAGAGCCAGAGCTAGAGAGGGACCATTAGCTCCACCCAACCTCCTTCATCCTCTTCCTGCAACATTTTTACTAAAAATACTTATTACATTGAGGGAAAGCCCCAGAAGGCTGGAGGCAGTGGCAAGATGGTGGAGGGCAGATACGTTGGAGAGAACTCTGGAGTCACAAATCTTGGGTAGAACTGAGGTTTTTACTCAGATATTTTAACTGTTTATCTCCAGGAATCACTCATGTCCACCTGATTTCTACTTTGGAAGCCTGTATTTAAACTCACAAAAGCAAGGACACCTTGGTGGATCAGTCAGTTAAGCTGCTGACTTTTGATTTTGGCTCAAGTCACGGTCTCAGGGTTATGGAATCAAGTCCTATGTTGGGCTCCACACTCACTGTGGCATGTGCTTGGTATTCTCTCTCCTCCTTCTGCCCTGCCCTGCCCCCCTCCAATAAATTAAAAAAAAAAATCTTTAAAAATAAATAAATAAATTCACAAAAGCAGGTCTTCCTCTGTCTTCCCACCCAGGAGTTATAGGGAAGAAAACAAGTGGGGGTTTGGAACAGAGGTGTCGAAGGCCTGCCATCCCCGATAAGATGTATGTCCTAAAAGTTTTCTAGTTTTTCAAAGCTGTTGTGACTTCTATCCACACACACACACACACACACACACACACACACACACACTCTGGCATTTGATGTTTCTGAAACCCAACCAGAGGCAGAACCTTAAACACATCTCAAGTTGTGATCACAGAAACAGTGGGCTCCCCCTGGGGTTTAGGTTCTGTAGGGCATTTCATAATAAATTTATCAAAGCCACGGGAGCCAAAGCTTTATAAATAATTCTGGCATCCTTCATTACTCATTATTTGCCATTAGCCTGTTGGGGGCAATTAGTCTCCATAGAAAGGAGAGGCTTCCCATTTACACAGTTGCATTCACAGCAATTTTATTTTTATGAACATTTCATTTCCCCAATCTCCAGATGAATTTTTGCAATGTTGGAGATTTTTTATTTATGAAAACCGAAACAGCTGTGCTCCAGTAGAACCTGAGGATTTATGCATCCATCTCGGAGTCACCTCCAGACAAATTGCACCCTCAGTGTATGCTGGGCACTGTGCTGGGAAGGGGCTGTAAAGCCCACGCGGACGTGTCCCTGGACAGGAGCTGAAAAAATTCACAGAGTTGAAATAGACAATTAGAGTCCAGTGGGAAGAAAGCTGACACAGAGGCCATGAAAAGCAGATGAAGGTTAAGGAACAGATACCAAGGATGGTTGAGTTTTGAAGCATGTATAGAAGTCAGACAGATACAGAAGGAAGGGTTTTCCAGGCATAGGGAGCAGCATGTGTGAAAGCATGGAGGTCTGAGAGCTGAGAGGATCTTACCTGCTTCTGGTGGATCCAGGGAGGCAGTAAGATCTTTGAAGGAGGAGGTTTGTGTAGTGTGTTCAGACAGAAGCGTCTTGTTCCCTGGTGTTTCTGAGAGCAGAACTCTAGGACCCCTGGTATGTCAGCCATTTAGAAAATATTAAAAGCTTAAAATGTATTTTTGCCAATAATATAATCATAGCAATAAAATACAAATTTAAAGTCAGGAAAAGGAGACTGTTGTTGAGGAAAATGAAAATCAAAACCATGCCAAGAGGTAAAGGAACAGTAGCCAGAAGAATAAATTCTTGAATTAGATTTGGAAGTGATAATATGTATGTGCTGTATAACAGATAATTATAAAATACATACAGATGTGCATATATATTATATATATAAAATGCATACATATATAGTATATATGTGTATTTATAGTAAGTGTAAGGGGTGTGTGTGTGTGTATATATATATGTACATATATATGCCATGTACATATACATTTTTTTAAAGATTTTATTTATTTATTTGACAGACAGAGATCACAAATAGGCAGAGAGGCAGCAGAGAGAGAGGGGGAGGCAGGCTCCCTGCTGAGCAGAGAGCCTGATGCGGGGCTCGATCCCAGGACCCCAGGATCATGACCTGAGCCGAAGGCAGAGGCTTTAACCCACTGAGCCACCCAGGCGCCCCTGTACATATACATGTTTTTTAAAATTAAGGTATAAGTTACACGCAGTGCAATTTAAAAACCTTAAACCTGATGCACTCTTACATATGTTTACACCAAGACACAGATTTCCATCACATGAGAATGTTCCCTCATGCTGCTTCCTAGCCAATCTTCCCAGTCCAGAGAGCCCTTACCCCATAGAGTACTTTTGTTTGTCCTTGAACTTCACATAAAAAGAATTATACCATATGTGCTTTTTTGTGTCTTGTTTGTTTGGCTCAACACAATGCTCGTGAGGTTCCATGATCTTGCTGGAATCTTGGTGGTTTATTCTTTTTTATTGCTGAGTAGTATTCCATTGTATGAGTATACCACAGTCTGGTTATCCATTCTCCTGTTGATGGACATCTGGGTTGTTTCCAGTTTTGGGTTGTTGTGAATAAACATTCTACAAACATTTCTGCATATGTTTTTTGGACATGTGCTCATTTCCTTTAGTTGTGTGCCTAGTTGTGGAGTGGCAATCTGAAGTCATTACACCAGTTCACATTTCCACCAGCATTGAACGACAGTGAACTATATTTTTAAGATGGATAATTCAGCTTCAAATAAGTATGCCTGTACACTTGTAGTTTGGAAGACTTGCTAAAGGACCATAAGTCTGAAAGTCAGTGTCCTGGGTCTGAATGATTCATTGTTTATTTATTTATTTATTTATTTATTTATAAATTTTTTTAATTTTTTAAAAATTTTTTATTTACTCATTTGACAGACAGATCACAAGTAGGCAGAGAGGCAGGCAGAGAGAGAGGAGGAAGCAGGCTCCCGCTGAGCAGAGAGCCCGATGTGGGGCTCGATCCCAGGACGCTGGGATCATGACCCGAGCCGAAGGCAGAGGCTTAACCCACTGAGCCACCCAGGCGCCCCTCATTGTTTATTTATAACACCCAGTGCTCATTGCAATACATGTCTTCCTTAATACCCAACCTCCTCCCCTCTGAAAACTTTGGTTTGATTCCTGAAGTCCACAGTCTCTCATGGTTCATCTCCCCCTCTGATTCCCCCCATTTCATTTTTCCCTTCCTTCTCCTAATGTCCTCTGTGCTATTCCTTATGTTCCTCAAATAAGTGAAATGATATAATTGACTTTCTCTGCTTGACTTACTTCACTTAGCATAATACCCTCCAATTCCATCCATGTTGATACAAAAGTCGGGTATTCATCCTTTCTGAAGCTGAGTAATATTCTGTCATATATATGGACCACATCTTCTTTATCCATTCATCTGCTGAAGGAGTATCTTGGCTCCTTCCACAGTTTGGCTGTTGTGGGCATTGCTGCTGCTGCTATGTCTTCATTTCTTTGTAACACAAGTGGTTTGGATGTTGATCTCCAAAGTCACTAGAATTCTGGGGGTGGCAGTATAATATTTAAATGTTTTCTAATGTTTATTTCTGTTTTTCCCCCCCTGCCCCCCCCCCCACTATGCCAGTGTGGTCAACAAGGCCCTTCATCTCCCCTTGCCTTCAGGGAAAGGAAGGCAAGAAAGTAGGTAAGACTCCTGGCTTTTGAGATCCAAAAGCCAAACCTTTGGCAGGGAGAGGGATGAGCTCAGGCCTGAGTAATCTGAGAGACTACATGATACATAGTAGAGATTCTAGTTCCCTGCTCTGTACAGTCCACCAGCACAGATTCACTGAAGAGGGTATGAAAAGAGATAGAAAGCCGTAAATAAGTCAGTGATGTTGCTGAGAAAGGTGGTAGCAGCTTAAAACAACTTCCATTTAATCCCTATCTCAACTCCGTAGGCTAGGAATTCAGGCAGGGCTCTGCTGGGCAATTCTTTTGTTCCATGTGGTATTAACTGGGGGTCACTCCGTAGTATTAAGCCAGTGGCTGGCTGGTCCGGAGGGTTCCAGATTGCTTCATTCACGTGGTGATGTGTCTGGCAGACTGGGCTCAGCTGGGACTGATGACTGGTGCACCTCCATAGGGGACTCTCCAGTATGGGGGACTTGAGGTGGTTGCACTTTTTATTTGGTGGTCTAGAGCTTCCAGAAAGAGTGTTTCAAGAGGCAGGAAACTGCTAGATTCATAAGGCCTGGGCCCAGCAATGGGTAGTCACCGTGTTACCTTCGCTGTGATGGATTGTTGAAGGCAATCACAAAGCCCACCCACATTCAAGAATAGGGGACATAAATCTTACTATTAAGGAGAGGAACATCAAAAAATTTGATAACCATCTGAAATTTGCCATTGAAGGGCCTTTCTCAGGCCAAACAGAGGGATCCAGAAATTTCTAAATAGGTTTGAAGGATCTGAAAGCTGGTTGGTACCACTTTTGAGGTTGAGCCTGAGGAACTAGCAAGACCCAGAAAAGAGATAACTGTGTGGTGTGCACATAAAGATGGGGCTTTAGATAGAGTCCCTCGGGTCCCAGCATCGTGGGGGAGCAGAAGAGTGGACCCCTTTATGTCCCAGGAACATGGAAGGACACACATTAAAAGAGTTGGTTCCCAAAGACTGGAAGAGACCCTTGGGGCTTGACTCTGTAGGGACTAGAGGACCAGATGGGATGTCACGCATCTTAGTGATGCCATGTAGGTAGATGATAATGAAAAAAATGGGTCACCATTTCCCCTACCATCACCTGATACCTTGGATTTATGATTACTCCTGGAAATCAGGTATAGCCTGAAGATAGCACAATGGGGTCTTTCACAGGTTGGGTTTTTTACGGTTTGCCCTTGAGATCAACTCTTGTGGAGGGGAGGGGATGGAGGCAGGGCTGGGCAAAGGGAGAAGCAGTCCCATTGGAGATCTCAGCCAACTCCATGGGCAGCTCTGGAGTTGGGATGGACCTTTAGAGTTATTCTGAGTTGGGGTAAGGGGCTGGACCTGTACACGCCTGCACAGATCAGGCATTGGATGCAGCCACAGGGGAAGGGAGCATAACCTTGGATGAGGCAGCTGCCTTCGGCTGGGCCAGTCCCTAAAGGAGCTGACAGCTGAGAGCATCTACCAGCGGCACTGCCAACAGCTGGAAAAATGCTTCTTCTTTCCTGAAGGGAGATCTGGAAGGCACATCCCAGCAACCTTTACAGAACTTATCATAGAAATGATCATGATTTATACAGTGATCAAGAAAATTACATTGCTTGCCATCTGAATTTGTGTGACTTGTGCCCCCAACATGTGAATTCCATGATTTTAAGAACAAGGGCCATAGGACGTGTTACTCTGATATAAGACAGATGGTCTTCTATGTGCCTTTTAGAAAGAGGGAAAGTCCCTCATCTTCTTGCCCCACAGACAAGAACATAAAGCTAGGACCCAAGGAGCTGTTTGCCTGGACATTGCCACATGTCACGTGCAAACCAGAGGTTGTTCTTATTTTGTGTACCCCACTGAAAGGCTAGAGAGGACCTTAAAACAAGAACTCCTTACTTATGGGTTTTCCAAGAGCCACACATCGGACAGGGAAAGGGTGGGGCCTTCGACAACTGCCTTCTGTAGAACATGAGCCCTTTGCCACGTTGTCCCGAGTTGTGAGATGTTGATCTGATGCTGGTGGCTACTTAGAACTAGAAAATATGCCATGTCTTGGACCCCTTTACATCTTCAAAATGGGGAGACTGGCTATGGGCAGCCAGGACAGAAAATAAGCTGGATGTGAGGGTCAGATCAGCTGAATCCAGCCAGCAACATATTGTGGGAATGAGCTCTCAGATCCCATAGACAGAAGGACTAGGGATCTGTGTCCAGCAAGGAAGAAAAAGGATTCTTCCTTAGGAGGTCATTGGTCTATTGGTGCTGCTCCACAGAGCTTTCTTTGACAACGTTCTATTCTGCTCTGTGCAATATGGTGGCTATTGAAATATGGCTGGTGTGACCAAGAAAGTGAATTTTGAATTGTGTTTGATTTGGTTGGTAGCTACTGCACTGGACGGTGAGGCCCAAAGTCTTGCTCTCAAAGTATGGTCTGGAAACAGTGGTACCAGCATCACCTTGGAGACTGAGGCAGAAATGCAGATTTTCAGGTCCCACTTGAGACATGTGATCCTAAATCTGCATTTTGGCAAGATTCCCCAGGGAGTTTGTGTGTCCACTAAAGATGGCTTCTGGAAGACACCCATCCTCCCCCAGCTTCCCATTTGATCACCCTATGACCCAATATAGAGGAGAGTGAATAGAGCATTGGAGTATATGACAAGGTCCTGGGCTTCAGAATGAAGGACTGGGTGTAACACGGGCCAAATGTCCCCACAGGGTGCACAAGAGTGTTCTATGAAGGGGCCAATATAAGACTACCCCTGTGCAGATTTTGCTGATGCATCCAGGAGGGTGGCCTGAATCTATCAGCAGACTTCCGCTGCGTGCTCTACAGGGATGGGGGGGGGGCTGTGATCAGAATCCTCCGGGATGATTTCCTCCACTCTTGAGCATTCTAGATGGTGGGATACAGCCTGAAAATCCTCCCCCCACCCATCTCACCAAATTCAGAATCTTCCCAACTGATTGAAAAATATTTTTTGTGCTCTTCTTTTGGATCAAACACATTTTATTTTATCTTTTGGGTCTCAGATGGTTTCTTTTCTGTTTCCCACCCCACCCCCAATTTCTACTTTAGTTCTAGCTGTCAAGACTGTTACTCCAACTCACTCCTGCTTGTTTTAATTGCTGCCTCAAACTTTTCTTGAGGAATCCAAAACTTACTGTGATTTGCCCTTCCTCCCCCACTTCCCCACTAGGTTTGATGCCTGTCTTTTTTTTTTTTAAGATTTAATTTATTTATCAGAGAGAGAGAAAACATGAGCATGGGGGAGGGGCAGATGGAGGGGGAGAAGTGGGCTCAGTCCCAGGACCTTGAGATCATGACCTGAGCCAAAGGCAGAGGCTTAACCGAGAGAGCCACCCACGCACCCTGACATCTGTCTTTTTCAACAAGCTCCTCTCAATTTTATTCTTTCTTTTGGGAATTTGTGCTTGTTTCCCTCTCCATTTTTTTATTTTTAGAGTGGAGTATCCTGAGCCACAGAGGAAGGCGAGGAGGTGGGTTTGAGGTGGTCGTAAAGGGAGGACAGATGTGGTCAAAGCAACTGGGAGGAAAAGACTTGAGTGAAGCAGGGGTATCTAGTGGGAATGTCCAACTAAGTTTTGCTCTCACAATCCAACTTTCCATCCTGCGCCTAAATCTTCAACAAAATCTGTATTACTCACCAATGCTTGGGAGATTTTTCAACTTTTAGTTATAGGATATTTCAAACATACAGAAGCAGGAGAAAACACATTATGAACCCACATGTACCACATGTTGACTGTATTCAACAACAGTCAATATCAATATTCCCCACCCCCACACCAGGTGTTTTTTGGGGTGCAAATCCCAGAAATGTAAATTTTTTACCCATAAACATTTCATGGTTTATCTAAAGATATTAGAGATTTCTTTTTAAAAACATAACCCCAATACCATTGTTTTATCTTGAAGTTAACAATTCCTCATTACCTATACTTAGCATTCAGATTTCTCGATTGCCTGCAATTTATTTTAGAGTTGGTTCATTTCAGTCAAGATCCAAATAAGGTCCATGTGTTTCAATTAGTTGATATATATCTTTTAATCAGTAGGTTCCTCTTCAACCTCTCTACTCTTTCTTAGAACTCATTTGTTGAAGAGACTAAGTTGTTCACTTGTAGACCTTCTCATGGCCTAGATTTTGTTAATTGCTTCCCCAGTGTGACATATAACTGATTCCCTGTCCCCTGTATTTCTTGAAATTTGGTGGTGTAATAGAGGCTTGACTGGATTCCGGTGCCATGTTTTTGGCAAGACCACTTCATGGATGGTGATTTTTCTTTCAAGAGATACCCATACTATATGGTGCTGTTTTTCGGGTGTGAGCAGTCACTGATGCCCAATGCCCATATCCGTTAGTTAGGACTTGCAAACTGGTAATATTATGATTCCATCATCCCTTCTTCATTTATTAGCTAAAATTCTTCTATAAACAGAAATTCCTGCTCAGCTTTTCAGTTTCTCTGAGTTACAGTGTGTGCAGAAGAAGCCTGACACACGCTTGATTCTTTCTCTTTATTAATTTTCAAAAAAGAAAGTGGGGACCCTAGTACTTGGGAGTTTATTTTTGTGGATGGCAAATAGTTGAACCTGACCTCTGCAGGGGGAGACTGAAGACTTTAAATTCTCTGTGGCTTTGAAGAAGGGATGTTAATATGCTCATTTTTACAGATCGGGAAAAGGAGACACAGGGGTGGTCCAAGCTAGTGAGTGGAGGATCTGGAATTTTATCTCTGGTCTGCTCATTTGCAGAGACCAAACTCCCTACTGAGTGGCACAGTCCTTTTTATAGGACTGTGGGGAATTCACCCAAACCTGGGATTGAGCTGGCAGAAGCCTCTTTCTGTTCTGGTTTGCTAGAAATCAACATTCTGCAGTCTGAAAAGTGACATGTATCCATAAGATCCAAGAATAATCTTTCTTCAAGTTGCATTTAACCACAATTACTTGTGTTGTTAAGCAGTTTCCCAAAGGTTGAACCCTAAGCTAGGCTGCTTTAATCAGATTTATACATTTATTGTGATAGGGTATGATATCATGATTTGCAGTTCTGTGGTCAGTGACAAACATCACTGTACATGGAAGTGAAGGAAACTTATGTCAGAAGGGGTTTATTTATAAAGGAGTTTCGGAAAAGCTGAGGATTAACTATAGGAATAAAGAGATTTACTGAAACTGAAGGCCAACCTTGGGTCGTAAATAGCATTTGTGCGGTGACATTGTTTGTTTAATTGGAAGTTATATGAAGAACCATCAAAATAACCGGTGAATTAATGAAGATTATCCGTCAGAGTTTATTCTGCTGCCTGGGGTTCAAACTGGTTTAAGCACGGGCTTACAGGATTTATTTGCTAAACCATCCAGAGAGAGATCTGACCGGGATTCAGGGCTTAGATGCTGTGTTCAGAACCAGGTTTCTCTTCATTTCTGGGCTCTGCTTCCTTTGTGTTGAGTTCATTCTCACAGAGACGCTTCCCTATTGTCCCAAGATGGTAACTGCCAGCCTCTTGCTCCTGTGACTACAGCCTTCCTATTGTACATCAGTAGGAAAGAGGAAAGGGCCTTCCTTTAATTTTCACTGAGTCTTATTGGTTCTGAGTGGGTCCATGTGCCTATCCCTGAGTCAATCACTGTAGCCAGGGGAATAGGATAGGTTGTAGGTGCAATTGTGGGTACGAGTTCACGTCTACGCTCATTTTTCAGGGAGATGGTCCGCAGCTTTGATTAGATTATCAAAGGCCAATCCAAAGGGTGGCTATTCTGAGATATTGTTAGATATTGAACCAGACTGAATTGCTTTTTTAAAACCCTGGCTTCATATTTGTACTGTCTTCTTGAATATTTTCAATATAAGGTGTTGAATCTGCTTTTTAGCTGCCTTTCATTGAGGATTATCAGAGATAGGAAATACTGATCAGAATTTAGTTTATATCATTTCTTCAGGTTCTAGATGTTATGACCTCTTTTCCCTCCCACAGAGCCCTATGTCTGGGGCCATGGCAGAAATTGCCCCCGACCGTGTCACAGGGGGGAAGCTCACAGCCTTGCTGGAGTCCCAGACACACACCATCTGCACGCCTCAGGTTTGCCCAGGGATGGAGAGCTGCTCATTCCGGGTGAGGAAAAGCTCTTTGGGAATTATTTCCCGGTAATGATTCCAAGGTCTCATGCAGGGTGGTATTTTTCTGCTAATCCCAACCCAGGGCCCAGCGTGTGCATTGTTGACACCAGATAATGTTAGTCCTCTGGCTGATACTGTGGTGGATAAGCAAACATCGGACGGCTGGCAGAATCCCCGACTTCCTGAGTGTCCACAATCACAAATTCATTGAAGTTTAAACACACAGAGACCTATCACCCTTGCCCTTTGCATTTGCCAGGAGATGAGGTTATCCATGGGTGATTGTTGTAAATAGTCACCCCTCATTTCCCCCTCCAACTTGCACTTTGGATTTTAATCAGGTTCAAAGCCTGCCTGGCATTTGGCTTATTTTCTTCATCTGTATGACCCACAGGCTAGTCCAGGGATGCTTAGACTTTAATGAGCCTTTGAATCACCCAGGGATCTTGTTCCAGTGCAGAGTTCCATTATGAGATCTGGGGTGGGGCCCGAAATTCTGCATTCCTAACAAGCTCTCAGTGATGCCTGTGCTCCTTCAAGGTCCACACATCTAAGGGCAAAGGACTAGACTAATGGCTTTCAACCTTGGCTGCACAATGGAGTCACCTGGGGAGTTGTGGAAATTCTAATGCCCAGTCCTACTCTCAGGTGTTTGGATTTACTCGGTTTGTGCATGACTATCCAGGTGATTCTGAAGTGCGGCCAGGCTTGAGAACAGCTGGTGGACCCCTCAGCCTTCAGCCTCTGCCTGCTAGCTCCTCCACACCACCGGTCTCGCCTGCTCACACGACCTCTGCTCTGTGCTCCTGGATACCCCTCTCCCTTGTCCTTGACATTCATGAAGAGCTTACTGTGGACTAGAACTTTTCCACACAGCCCAGTTAGGTCAGTACTGCTTCTCTCCCCATTTTGCAGGCAGAGAATCTGAGGTTTAGAGAGTGAAATATCTTGTCCCAGGTCACACAGTCATTAAGGAACAATGTCAGGGCCCACACAGATCTGTCTCTGAAGCACAAAAGTAGCTGAGTGTGGGTTAAGAGGATGGCCTCTGGAGTCAGACCCATGTGGGACCCACCCCTTACTGTCAATGTGACCTTGGGCAAGTTGCTTAGATCCTGGAAGCATTAGGTTCCTCCTTTGTAAAATGGGGGTGATAAGAATACCCACTTCTCAGGGCTATGGGGAACAAGTAAGTCATGCCTCTAGAGCTTGGGCCAAGGTCACCGCCATTTCAGTGCCACATGCTGTCCCCATCACACTTGCCATGAGCCCCTCTTCTTTGGTGTGGGGCTTGGACTTCCAGATTATAACTCTTCTGTGTTCACATCAACTCTTCAAATGGAAAGCAAGTTCCTTCAAGGCAGAAAAATTACAAGCATAAAATGTGTGTGAATGTGATTTTTTTTAATTCAATGACCTCAAAGGGTTTCCTTTGCCCCATGGCTCATAGCAGTGGGAGCCAGTGAATTTCCCAGTGTTTTTCAGTTGATGGAATTTATACATTAGTCAATGGAAAATAATCCTATTGGAAAAAGAGCCATCATATACATATAGATAATCATTTTTTTTGGAGTCATTCTTTCATCCATCCATCCACTCACTCATTGTCTTCTAAGTTCATCCAGACCCTATGGAGTGACTAAAGACAGCTCCGCTTGAGTCCGCCGAACTGGGCTGGCTCTGCTGCTCTGTCCCCCAGGGTGCAGGGGGGAGGGTTGAAGAGGTGGGGACACTTTCTCATGCGTATCTCCTGCATTCAAGACCCTACTTTTTAGAGGATTCATACCTAGGACTTTTCGCAATTTTAACACTGAAAGTCTCACATTCCAGGAAACCCTGCAGTCCCAGACAAACAGACATGGCCGGTCACCCCCTCACCACAGGACAGTTCCGGGGCCATGTCCTTGCCCTTTGCAAACCTGACAGTTTGTGCCTTTCAGCCTTTCTGCTTCAGGGAGGGCTCTTTGGCGTGAAGTGGTTCTTGCTGGCTTTTCTCATCCCTTTTGTGCTGTGAGTCCACGAGCCCCGGAGTCTGGACCAGTATCACTGCCTCTCACCATGCCTGGACTTGTGGTCATGATGAGTTCCCTGCTTGCTCCCTGCTCAGCAGGTCTCTCTGCACAGCCTGACATCTTCTTCCTTCCATGTCAGGGCGTTGTGCAAAGCCAGGGAGTCTTTGTCCTGACCCAGTCACAAGGAGAATGTTTATAAAAGAAAACACCTCCACTTCCCTCCCCCTTTCTCAAGGCTGCGAGCACACTTTCCTCAGACAAGTGCTCAGTGAGTACACAGAATTGGGGCTGTTTTCTTTCTGATGCCATTTCAGATGAAGCTGAATATTTTTAAACTAGGCAAGCAACACCACAGCTAAAAATGCTTGGATTTGAAAATAAACGTGTGACAGATTTACACCCATCCCTTGAATCAGAGACACTTGCAGCAACAAGCTCACTAGGTGATTAAAGGGGGCTCATGAACAGAGCCTTATTTTCCTGTGGAAGAAGACTGGAGTCTGGAAGCTGCCAATGCAGATTTAGGGATCAGTGACGCTGGATTCTGATTTAGTATCAATGCCATTGTCTTGGTCCGCTCCTGTCAAAAAATGGCAGCAGCAACTCCAAACGTCTTGCCTTGGCAGCTGAGTTCAAAGAGGAAGTGGGGTGGCTTAGAACAGGGACTCCCTCCTTTCTTACCTCTGTCTCCTGAAGGAAAATCATTCCCAGAAGCTCCTCTCTCCTGTACACTTCCCCTCACATCCAACTGTCTATAGGGGCAGCTCCCATCCTCTTTGTGGTTCAAGGGTCTCTGTCCAATGCATGAAACACTATCGCAGTTCTCTTAGGGAGAGGTGCCTTTGGCTGGATGAGCAAAACTGTATTCCTAGCCCTCTTTCTTGGGGACCCTGAAGCCTTGGGCTCTGACCCTTATTTTGTTTCTGTCTTGTTCAGATGCGAATAATGAGGTGAACTGGGTGCACCTTCTTCAAGCTTCAATGCAGTTCTGTTAGCACTTGCAAAGGAGGCAGGGAAGGCAAGCTAACAGTGGGGTTTTCTGCAGGAGATTGCTTTTCATCGGTGGCTCTGTGGCAAGAAATAGTCTTGAAAACAGGTAAACTAGATCATCTCAAAAGGAACTTCTTCTTCGGATGTTTCTGTGCGTCTGCAGGATTGGCTGGCCAACATCTTTTCTTGTCTCCAGGCACTTTTTTTTTTTTTTTTTGCAGATATAGATGCAGATATTGACAGATACAAATATAATTATAGATTGTGTTATCTGGTGGTGTCTGCAGAGCAGATGGATACCCATCTGTCAGGGAAGGCTCAGAAGTCTGGCCAGGGCCAAGGGTTGGGGCAAACTCAGGGGCCTCAGTACTAAGAAAGCAAGTGAGACTCAGGGATTCAGGGTTGGCTCCCCATCTCCCAATGAGAAGTGGCTGAGCCAGGCCCCCAATTCAGGGCTCCTGGCTGGTATGAGACACTTGGGACTTGAACCAACCAAATTGATTTCACTGTTGGATTATAGTTGACCAATGATCCTTTAAAAAACCCATGCACACACATCTCTGCATTTTGGAGCTAAAGACAGTCTACCTGTATGTGCAGGTGTTCCCTACTTGTGGAAGAAGGGATCTGAGCAGCTTTGCTGGAAGACTTGAGAACAAGGAACAAGGAGGTTAATGACTGATATCTTTCCCTGGGTCACCAGGCCTGGGGGCAGATGAGCAGCCAGTGGTTCTGCAACTGATACTGGTCTCTGATATTTTTCAGAAAAGTTTGGAGTTGAGGGGTGCCTGGGGAACTCAGTTATTGAGCGTCCAATTCTTGATTTCAGCTCAGATCGTGATCTCAGGGTCATGGGATCGAGCCCTGTGTTGGGCTCCATGCTCGATGGGGAGTCTGCTTGAGATTCTCCCTCTCCTGCCTCTCCCTCCCGCCCTGCTGGCAAATGCACTCATGCTCTCTCTCTCTCTCTCTCAAATAAATAAATAAATCTAGAAAGAAAGGAAGAAAGAAAGAAAGAAAAAAGAAAGAAAGAAAGAGGAGCTTTGAGTTTGGAAGTTAGCATTCATTTATGGCTTTCTTAAATGCTTTGCTTTTACAACTTAGGATATCAGCCAACTTACCCAAAGAGCTTTGAGGCAAAACCTTTTCCCTAATCTAAATCGTCCTACCTAGGAGAAACTCTGTCTACCTCTCTGGGTGATAAGCATGCTCTTCTTTTGTTCCTTCCTGGTCAGATTGTGTCCCATGTATTGCTGTGCTGGAATACCTCTGCTCAGAGAAGGGCAAGGGAAGCAATTTGTTCCCCTCACCTTTTCCTGCTTCTCCTTCTCTCCCTTCATTGCCTCCTCCTCCCCTTCTCCTTCAGCTTCTCATTTTAATATTAAAAAGACTACTTATTGGTCACCTACTACATGTCCGGCGCTGTGTTAAGCATTTCACATATATTTGTCACATTTAATTCTCTAACAAGCCTATGAGGCAGATTTTATATTATCCCCATTTTACAGGTGAAGAATCGAAACTAAAGAAAATACATTCCATGCTCAAGGTCATATAGCTAGGAAGCCACAGAGCCAGGACTGTCTGACTTTAGAGCCACAGTTCTTTTTTTTGGCCTCTTAAAAAATTAACTTATTTTTCTAGTTAGAAGGGAGGTGTGATAAACACTAGTGTGTCCCCCGCCAGGTTTTCTGGCTATGAATGCCTTGCTGCTCCCACTGCATGTCTCTCTCAAAACACACCCGCGCACACACACACACATTCTCTCTCTCTCTCTCTCTCATGCCAAATCATCTAGAAGTTGACTGCAGATATAATGACATTTTGCCCCTAAATATTTCAGTTTGAGTCTCCTAAGAACGAGGACAGCAGCCTTCCTAAGCTCAACAGCATTTGCACCTCTAAGGAAATCAATTTTACTTCAGTTACTCCGTCCAACACATAGTCCATGCTCGAATGGCCGCTACAGTCCCACACGGGGCCTCTATAGTTACTGTTTTTCAATCCAGAATGCAGTCAAGGTTTATAAACTGCCTTTGGTGATAATGAAACTTTAGTGTCCCCCAGTGAAGGGCAATAGCCTTCTTCCTTCTGTTCTTCATAAGCCTAGATCTTTTGGAGATGTTAGGACCATTAGTCTTCGGAACATTCACGTTCAGGAATTTGTCTGTTTCTTCATGATCCTTCATGTTAACTTATTTCTGGTAAGAACCCCCCAAGGCGATGTTGTGTGGCTTCCCCTGTATGGCATCAGGGGAACAAAATGTCAAGCCATCCCACTACTGTCAGTGCCAAGTCCAACACCTTGGTGAGAGTGGTGTCCTCTGGATTTTTCCATATAAAGCCCATTTCCCCCTTTGCAACTAAAACAGGCCAGGGAGGGAAGGAAATGGTTAGTCAGGAGTCTTTGGTTGTACGTGACAGAAAAGCAATTCACACTGGTTTAAGCATGTAACGGGAATTAATGGTCTCCAGCATGTAGTAAGTCCAGGGTTTTCTTGCTTTAGGTTTGCTGGGGTCATGTCCTCAGGGGTCAACCTTCTTCTTCCATCTCTTGCTCTTCCTTGTTTGACTTCATCCATGGGCAGGCCCTTCCTCCATGGTGGGAAAAGTGGTCATAGCTGCAGGCTCATAAACCTTTTTTGCTAGCCTCGCCAGGAAGAGAGAGAAGAGAGAGAGCCCCTTCACAAATGGTTCCAGCTACAGGTCCTGAGCTGACCCTCACGGGCCTGGCTGGAGTCCTATCCCATATCAGTTGTTGATTGGCTAAGCCTGCATCTTCTTTCACCCTTGGAGCCAGTTAGCCTCTAGCCTCATTCCTCTGTCTTTTCTGTGCCCCATCCCGAAGAAAGTAGGAGTATAAATAAAGATAGTTGCCTATATGGCTTGACATCTTGACGTGAGAAGCCTCAGGGAGGGCCCCTGCCTCTGAGTCATCCTTGCCACGGGTAGCGCTGGCACAGGCACCTGCTGACCTGGAGCTTAGGTCACCAGGCCCTATGGGGTGTATGTGTGTGTAGTGGCAGCAAAGGTGGTGGGCTTCACAACAGAGGAGATGGATCCTACAGCTGTAGAAGGCAAGGCTTGGAACTGGGAGGTTCAAGGCCTGACTCCTCAGTTATCTGGCCCTATAACCAGAGGCCTCTACTTGTGCCACGTTTCCTTATCTGTAAAGGGAATGAGACACCTGCTTGTACTTTTCTTCAGGTCCTTTGTTGTAAGCATCCAGAGACTGTGGACATGTAACACTTGGTAAACATAAAAAATGTAAAGGTGTTTTAGGTCTGTGAGATCCTCATTCCACACAGGCGGCTTTTGCCCTGAGGGCATGGCCTTGGGGGCCTTTGGTGGGGAGGAGGGGTGGAGTCTCACAGAAGAGTCCCTATAAGGCTGGAGCTCCAAAGACCTCCACACCCAGCACAGTGAACTAGACATCCTGTTCAGCAGACTGCAAGGGAAACTGCTTGTCTTCAAGTTGGACATAGAGTGAAGCGGGGGTGAAGAACTTTTATTTTCTCTAAGAACTCTTCACCACTAGCCAGCTGGAAAGCAAAAATAATAGGATCATAACTTCCCAGACCTCTTTGGAATAATAAGTCCCAGGATTTTACCAGATACAAAATACATGTGCTTAAAAAGTTTTAAAGAAAATAAAGGTGAGGTTAAAAACATGAGTAAAGAAAAGGCAGATTTGAAAAAAATAAAATAGAACTTTTTTTTTTTTAGATTTATTTATTTATTTATTTATTTGACAGACAGAGACCACAAGTAGGCAGAGAAGCAGGCAGAGAGAGAGGAGAAAGCAGGCTCCCTGCTGAGCAGAGAGCCTGATGCGGGGCTCGATCCCAGGATCCTGGGATCATGACCTGAGCCGAAGGCAGAGGCTTAACCCACTGAGCCACCCAGGTGCCCCTATAAAATAGAACTTCTAAAGACAGAAAATCGAATTAGTGAAATGAAAAACCCAAATCTTGGATTTAAAAGCAGATTCAACATATCTGAAGAGAGGTATAGTGAGCTGAAAGACGGACCCAAAGAAGTTATCCAAAATAGATACAGACATGGAAAAAAGGAGAGATTAAGGAACATAAGGATGGGATGAAGTGATAGTACCTGAAAACTCTTTGGAAATAATGAAAGTTATTCATTGTCAACAGATTCGAGAAGCTCAACAGATTTTAAGTGGGATAAATAAGTTAAAAGAAATCTATGTTTGGACACAGTGGAGTGAAACTGAAGAACCTGAAGGACAAAGAGAGAGAAGTAGCATGCTCAGAGTACTGCATGGAGTGGCAGGACATCACTCTAGAATGGAGCTCTTACCCAGTCACTTACCTGCTGGTGACCATGGACAAGTCATTCCTAAGCATTGGCATAATATGAGCATAATAATCATAATAATATTGAACTGTTGGGGAGGTTGTAATGATTAAGTGACCTAATTCATATTATCACCTTAGCTGAGTGCCCAATATATTAGTAGGACCCAAGAAAGGCCAGCTACTGTTTTAGGGGAGCTGGAGGTCTCAATCTTTCCAAAGGCACTTGAGCTTGATGGTGCTGGTGGGTAGGGGATGGAGACAACGAAAGAGGAGCAGAGGCAGAGCTCATGCACACTCTTTGTCATCTTGCTGGTGACCTTCTTGCCTATTGTCTGAGACTCAGTTTCCACATCTCTTCCCCAATACAGCCTTCCTTGCCCCCATCCTGCCTACCCCAGGCATGTTAGGGCTCTCTTCTCTTTGCTCCCACAGAACCATGAATGGACTTCTGTTATGGCATTTATTAAAATGCTGCTGTAATTTTTTTTAATCTGCTTAAGTACCCCTCTATGCTATGAGCTCATCTTGGCATCCCCAGCACTTGGCACAGTTTCTATCTCATATTAGGGTCTAATAAATATTTTAAGTGAATAAACATTACACAGAACCATAAGCTGTTGATCCCACCAGTTTACCCAGTGTATTAAATCCCATTGGTAACACCAAACCCATTCCATCCAGTTATGCCCATAATTCAATAAGGGCAAATAATGGGACAGCAAAGTCTGGTGTCCTTACCTGAGGTGGCCCCTCATCAGGTGGGCTTCTTGGTCAATTTTTCTGGCAAAGGTAAATGTGGTCATATAAAGAAGAAAAGGAAATCCTTTTTCCTGTGGAAATTATACCTTAGCTGGAGGTTGTGTGATTGCAGTATCCTGCTCAGTCAATAGGGTGGCTTGTCAATAGGGGGCCGGAGCAGATGGCCAATGTGCTAAGGGCTCAGACAGATGGTTGCCTAGAGACTTGAACCAGGTCAAGAGCACAGGGTGGAGGGGATGGGTCAGTTATCTATTGCTGTGAAACAACCCCCCTCCCCACTTAGTGGCTTAAAACAAGAGTCATTCATTATTGCTCACTAGTCTCTGGGTCAACTGGACTGTTCTGCCTACCTTGAAAGGACTTGGTTGATTTTGGCCATCCTTGTTCATGCATCTTTGTTCAGCTAGAGGCTGGCTAGTCTAGGTGACCTTACTCACATTCCTAGCAGTTAACTGACTGTCCACTGGGGCAACAGGGGTGATGGGTGCCACTCATCTGTCAGAAGATGAGGCCAGGCTTGTTTACATGGTGGTGGTAGGGTTCAGAGTGAGCAGAAGGTGCAAAACTTCTTTAGACCTGGGATCAACACTGGCACTGTATCACTTCCACTGCCTTTTGTTGGTCAAAGCAAGACACAAGCCAACTGAGACTGGAGGGGAGGCGAAAGAGATCCCTCCTTGATGGGAGGAGCTAAAACTGACATAACAAAGAGGCATGGATACAGAGCAGACTAGAGTTGTGACCTTATTTTTTTGGCAAATAATCTACTACAGTAGATGAGGGGGTAGTTTCTTTTCTGATAATCTGCCTTTTCAGAGATGGTAAATTTTGCAGATGAGATATTTATTGATTAGCGTATAGTTGTGAAAAACACTTTGGTTCTTAGCCAACCAGTCTCCAGGCCCTGGAGCCATCCTTGAGCTGTCCCTTCTCTTGTATTTCACTTACACCTGAGTTCTCTGAAAGTTCTCCAAGGCCGGGGGTGCTGGATCTTGTCAGATATGAGCCTCAGCGCAGGCTCTTGCTGGCTTCTGAAAAAGGGGGTGGGGGAAGGACTTTTTCACAATAAGCCAAGGAGATGATCCTCACCGTGTCAGCATCGACCAACAGTTGCCTAGCTAGGAGGTGTAGGCTGGAGCCACAGTAGCACCTTCTCTGGGTGCCCAGGGAGCTGGAAAGACAAGTGGTGTGTAGTATGGCCTCTCAAAGGCCAGTTTGAGGGAGAGGAGCCTGGGAGATTGGAGAGCCTGGGAATGGGACATAGCAGGGAGAAGGTCTCTCAGCAGTGCACATTCTTCAGAACCAGCATATTCGCTTCTAATCCCAGGACACATAGAAGGTCCAGATAACAAGAAGTGCATAGAATGCCAGTTCCCAAGGCCACCAATTTCTCTCCTCATAAACATTTGGTTTACGTCATGCCAATTAGGAATGTGTGCTACCGCATCATTCCTGCGAGGGGCATAGGACATCAGAGCTTCCCAGGATAACAGGAACCTACCAGAGCCACAGCCCTGGAAAACTAGAGACCTCCTAGCAGCAGGAAGGTGGGTGTCCCATAAGAAGAATGAATATACCCTTACTTCACCAATCCAGGTGCTCTGGAAGAAGCTTGTTTGGGGGTAACTCTGAAGGACGCAAATGTCAATTTGGCCTTGGGGTGGTTTCTGTGTGTGAGGAGCATCAGGTAAGTCAATAGTGATCCAATTACTTTCTATTTTTAGAGTAAGTTAAAAAGCCAAACAAGGTGAAATAAGCCAAACACAAAGGGTAAATATTGTATGCTTCCTCTTATATGAGATACCTACAATAAGCAAATTCTCAGAGACAGGAAGATGAAAGGTTACCAGTGGTAGGAAGGAGGCAGGAACGGAGAGTTATTGTTTAATGGGTGCAGAGTTTCTGTTTCGGTGATGAAAAAGTTTTGGAAATAGTGGTGATGGTTGCACAACACTGTGGATATAATAAATGCTACTGAACTGTACACTGGAAAATGGTTAAAATCACAAAAGTTATGTTACATGTATTTTACCACAGCTTAAAAAATTGATATAATATTCCCAAATGATCCAGTTGTATATTCTAAATGGGTTAATTGTATAGAATGAATTATATTTCAGTGAAGTTGCTTTTTTTGCTGTTGTTTTTCTCATTTTTATTTTTATTTATTTATTTTTAAATTTTTAATTTAAATTCAACAACATATACTGTATTATTAGTTTCGGGGGAGAATTTAGTGTTTCATCTGTTTGCATACGACACCCAGTGCCCTCTTTGAAGCCCATCACCCAATTATCCCTTCCCCATCACCTCCCCTCCAGTGACCCTCAGTTTGTTCTCTATAGTTAAGAGTCTCTTATGGTTTGCCTCCCTCTTTGTTTTTATCTTATTTTATTTTTCCTCCCCTTCCTCTATGTTCATCTTTTTTGTTTCTTAAATTCCACATAGGAGTGATGGTATTTGTCTTTCTCTGACTGACTTATTGTGCTTAACATAATACCCTCTAGTTCCATCTGTGTTGCTGCAAATGGAAGGATTTCATTCTTTTTGATGGCTATGGTAAACAATAATTCACCATTCCTGCCTCCTTCCTGCCACTGGTAACCTTCCATCTTCCTGTCTCTGAGAATTTGCTTATTGTAGGTATTTCATATAAGACGAAGCATATAATACTTACCCTTTGTGTTTGGCTTATTACACCTTGTTTGGCTTTTTACCTTACTCTAAAAATACTGTATGCCACATATTCTCTATCCATTCATCACTTGATGGACATCTGGGCTCTTTGCATCGTTTGGCTATTGTGGACATTGCTGCTATAAACATTGGGGTGCATATGCCTCTTTGAATCACTATATTTGTATCCTTTGGATAAATACCAGTAGTAGTGCAATTCCTAGGTCACAGGGTAGTTCTATTTTTAACCTTTTGAGGAACCTCCATACTGTTTTCCAGACTGGCTGCACCAGCTTGCATTCCCACCAACAGTGTAAGAGGATTCCCTTTTCTCTGTATCCTTGCCAACATCTGTTGTTGCCTGACTTACTCACTTTAGCCATTTTGACTGGTGTGAGGTGGTATCTCATTGTGGTTTCGATTTGTACTTCCCTGATGCCAAGTGATGTTGATCATTTTTTCATGTGTCTGTTGGTCATATGTAAGTCTTCTTCTTTTTTTTTTTGCATTTATATATTGCCTTTTTTTTAAATTAAAATTTTTATTTATTTTCAGCGTAACAGTATTCATTGTTTTTTCACCACACCCAGTGTTCCATGCAATCTGTGCCCTCCCCAATACCCACCACCGGGTTCCCTCACCCTCCCACCCCCCGCCCCTTCAAAGCCCTCAGGTTGTTTTTCAGAGTCCATAGTCTCTCATGGTTCACCTCCCCTTCCAATTTCCCTCAACTCCCTTCTCCTCTCCATCTACCCTTGTCCTCTATATTATTTGTTATGCTCCACAAATAAGTGAAACCATATGATACTTGACTCTCTCTGTTTGACTTATTTCACTCAGCATAATCTCTTCCAGTCCTGTCCATGTTGCTACAAAAGTTGGGTATTCGTCCTTTCTGATGGAGGCATAATACTCCATAGTGTATATGGACCACATCTTCCTTACCCATTTGTCCGTTGAAGGGCATCTTGGTTCTTTCCACAGTTTGGCGACCGTGGCCATTGCTGCTATAAACATTGGGGTACAGATGGCCCTTCTTTTCACTACATCTGTATCTTTGGGGTAAATACCCAGCAGTACAATTGCAGGGTCATAGGGAAGCTCTATTTTTAATTTCCTGAGGAATCTCCACACTGTTTTCCAAAGTGGCTGCACCAGTTTGCATTCCCACCAACAGTGTAAGATGGAAGACCATTCCATGCTCTTGGATCGGAAGAATAAACATCGTTAAAATGTCTATATGTAAGTCTTCTTTGGAGAAATATCTGTTCAAGCCTTCTGCCCATTTCTTGACTGGATTTTTTGTTTTGGGGGTTTAAGTTTGATATTTTTTTCTAGATTTTGGATACTAGCCCTTTATCTGATAAGGGATTTGCAAATATCTTCTTCCATTCTGTCGGTTATCTTTGGTTATGTCGACTGTTTCTGTCCTGTGCAAAAGTTTTTTATCTTGATGAAGCCCCAATAGTTCATTTTTGCTTTTGTTTCTCTTGCCTTTGAAGACATATCTAGCTAGAAGTTGCTGCGGCCAAGGTCAAAGAGGTTGCTGCCCAGCTTTGGTTTTCTTTTTCAGCATTCCTTTGTCTATTCAGGGTCTTTTCTGGTTCCTATAAATTTTAGAATTATTTATTCCAGCTCTGTGAAAGATGTCAGTGGCATTTTGATAGGGATTGCATTGAATGCGTAGATTGCTTTGGGTGGCATAGACTGTTTAACAATATTTGTTCTTCTAATCCATGAGCATGGTATGTTTTTCCATTTCTCTTTGTCTTCCTCAATTTCTTTCATAAGGGTTCTAGAGTTTTCAGAGTGCAGATCCTTTCCCTCTTTGGTTAGGTTTTTTCCTAGGTATCTTATGGTTTGGGGTACAATTATATGTGAGATTGATTCCTTTATTTCTCTTTCTTCTGGCTCATGCATTAAAAAACCTACTTAATGTTCTACAAAAAAAAAAGAATACCACTGAATGAGATAACTTCATAACTTATGTAATCAACCTCTTTTGATGGAAATGTAAGTTGTTTCTAATCGTTTCCTATTTTAACCTAATATATGAATGAAAGGGGGTGGCTCTGTTCCAGTAAAACATCTCTGCTCAGCCCCAATAATTAATAATAATAATAATAATGATAATAATAATAATGGCATGCTTTGTGCTTTCCAGGGCACTCTAGTGAATGCAATGAAGTCTTTTATTTTTAATTTAATTTAATTTTTTCAGTGTTCCAACATTCATTGTTTATGCACCACACCCAGTGCTCCATGCAGCACGTGCCCTGCTTAATACCCACCACCAGGCTCACCCATTCCCCCACCCCCCTCCCTTCCAAAACCCTCAGTAAGTGAAACCATATGATAATTGACTATCTCTGCTTAACTTATTTCACTCAGCATAATCTCCTCCAGTCCTGTTCATGTTGATACAAAAGTTGGGTATTCATCCTTTTTTTTTTTTAATTTTTAAATTTTTCAAAATTTCTTTTCAGTGTACCAGAATTCATTGTTTATGCACTACACCCAGTGCTCCATGCAATACGTGCCCTCCATAATACCCACCACCAGGCTCACACAACCTCCCACCCCCACCCCTTCAAAACCCTCAGATTGTTTTTCAGAGTCCATAGTCTTTCATGTTCATTTCCCCCCTTTAATTTCCCCCAACTCCCTTCTCCTCTCCATCTTCCCATGTCCTCCGTATTATTCCTTATGCTCCACAAATAAGTGAAACCATATGATAATTGACTCTCTCTGCTTGACTTATTTCACTCAGCATAATCTCTTCCAGTCCTGTCCATGTTGATACAAAAGTTGGGTATTCATCCTTTCTGATGGAGGCATAATACTCCATAGTGTGTATATGGACCACATCTTCCTTATCCATTTGTCCGTTGAAGGGCATCTTGGTTCTTTCCACAGTTTGGCGACCGTGGCCATTGCTGCTATGAACAATTGGGGTACAGATGGCCCTTCTTTTCACTGCATCTGTATCTATGGGGTAAATAGCCAGTAGGAACTCACTGAAGTCTTGTACAGGAAAGGAAATCTGAATAAACAGCAGTGGAGGTGTTGGGGGGGTGGGTGGACAGAGGAGGGCTAATAAACAAACTTCCTATAAAAGACCAACTCTAGGAGAAGAGACATTGTCCTTCTTGATTAGAGGTTTTCTGGAAAGTATAAGAGTTCAGGATTACCTTTGAAACACTACTTAAAAGTACATAAAGTTACAAAATACTCTGCAGTGATGAGTAGTAATGGTGACTTTTACAAATACAGTTGAAGAGTTAACAGGAAGTACATATGTGCCATTAGTACTATTTTGTCAACTATGTGAGTATAAGGCTTTGTCCAGCCAAACCAGGACAAGGTGGTCATTCCAGCTAAGTTAATAATCAAAACTTTAAGATGAGCCCTTTGAAAGACTTGGGAAAGGTAAATTATTAAAAAGCATTTTACTGAAGGAATAATTGTGGGTAATTTAACTAAGAAAGTTTAGAAAAACCTTGAAAATCTATAAAGGAAATCTAGGAGACATTGCTCTGCTTTATGTCTTTAAGTTCTTGCTTTGCTTTACAGTTATGGAAACTGGAAAAGGAATTTGGGAATATGGCACAGTGTGATTTACACAAAAACGTTAAGCAGTGCTCCAGTCTATAACTCATATCTAAGAAAAGGCCATCACTAAAGATTGTTGAGCCAATGTGGATTTATGGGTTTAAGTTTCAGTGTTTATGGCCATTTCTTTTATGATTCTCTATCTTATCACTTTTAATTAATCAACTAATTACCAGTCGTAATTGAGTCAGCCAGAAGGACTTCAGTGTTTCCAAAGGCTAGTGTTATCCTTAGTCATGTCAACATCTTTTAACTCTTTGGAGCTAGAAGGGATTTTAAAAATAATCCATGGGGGAGGAGTCAAGATGGCAGAGAAGTAGCGGGCTGAGATGACATCAGGTAGTAGGAGATCAGCTAGATAGCTTATCTAACCATTGCAAACACCTACAAATCCAACAGGATATCAAAGAGAAGAAGAGCAACAGTTCTAGAAACAGAAAAGCAATCACTTTCTGAAAGGTAGGACCTGCAGAGAAGTGAATCCAAAGCGACGGGAAGATAGACCGCAGGGGGAGGGGCCAGCTCCCGTCAAGCGGCAGAGCAACGGAGCACTAAGTCAGGACTTTTAAAAGTCTGCTCCACTGAGGGACATTGCTCCAGAGGCCAAACTGGGGGGAAGCCCACACAGGGTCAGTGTAACCCCAGGTCCCACGGGGTCACAGAAGGACCGGGGGTGTCTGAGTGTCACAGAGTTCACAGGTATTAGGGCAGGGAAGCCGGCTATAGCGACAAAGCTGAGGAGTGAGCTCTCAACTTGGGGTTACCTTGAACTGGGCACAGGCTGGGTGAGCTCGGAGCGTGGCCAGAGGCCAGGGAGACAGAGTGACTGAGCACTTTTCTCCAAGCACGTGGATGGAGGCCAGGGGGACAGGAGCGATTGGGCACTTTTCTCTGAAGGCGCACTGAGGAGCGGGACCCGAGCTCTCGGCTCCTCCGGGCTGGAGATTGGGAGGCCGCCATTATCATTCCCATCCTCCGGAACTCTACGGAAAGCGTTCAGGGAACAAAAGCTCCCGAAAGCAAACCTGAGCGGATTACTTAGCCTGGCCCCTGATAAGGGTGGGGCAATTCTGCCTCTGGCAAAGACACTTGAGAATCACTACAACAGACCCCTCCCCCAGAAGATCAACAAGAAACCCAGCCAAGACCAACTTCACTTACCAAGGAGAACAATGGAATTCCAGAGGAGGAGAAAGCAAATCTTATCTGGACAAAATGACAAGTTGGAAAAACTCGCCACAAAAAAAAAGAACAAGAGGCAGTACTGAATGCTGGGGACCTAATCAATATGGACATTGGTAATATGACCGATCTAGAGTTCAGAGTGACGATTCTCAAGGTTCTAGCCAGGCTCGAAAAAGGCATAGAAGATATTAGAGAAACCCTTTCCAGAGAGATAAAAGCCCTTTCTGGAGAAATAAAAGAACTAAAATCTAACCAAGTTGAAATCAAAAAAGCTATTAATGAGGTGCAATAAAAAATGGAAGCTCTTACTGCTAGGATAAATGAGGCAGAAGAAAGAATTAGTAACATAGAAGACCAAATGACAGAGAATAAAGAAACTGAGCAAAAGAGAGACAAACAAATACTGGACTACGAGAAGAGAATTCGAGAGATAAGCGACACCATAAGACAACACAACATTAGAATAATTGGGATTCCAGAAGAAGAAAGAGGGAGGGGAGCAGAAGGTATATTGGAGAGAATTATTGGAGAGAATTTCCCTAATATGGCAAAGGGAACAAACATCAAAATCCAGGAGATGCAAAGAACGCCCCTCAAAATCAGTAAGAATAGGTCCACACCCCGTCACCTGATAGTAAAATTTACAAGTCTTAGCGACAAAGAGAAAATCCTGAAAGCAGCCCGGGAAAAGAAGTCTATAACATACAAGGGTAAAAACATTAGATTGGCAGCGGACCTATCCACAGAGACCTGGCAGGCCAGAAAGAACTGGCATGATATATTCAGAGCACTAAACGAGAAAAACATGCAGCCAAGAATACTATATCCAGCTAGGCTATCATTGAAAATAGAAGGAGAGATAAAAAGCTTCCAGGACAAACAAAAACTGAAAGAATTTGCAAACACCAAGCCAGCTCTACAGGAAATATTGAAAGGGGTCCTCTAAGCAAAGAGAAACCCTAAAAGTAGCATAGACCAGGAAGGAACAGAGACAATATACAGTAACAGTCACCTTACAGGCAATACAATGGCAATAAATTCATATCTCTTGATAGTTACCCTGAATGTTAATGGGCTAAATGCCCCCAATCAAAAGACACAGGGTATCAGAATGGATAAAAAACCAAAACCCATCAATATGCTGCCTACAAGAAACTCATTTTAGACCCGAAGACACCTCCAGATTTAAAGTGAGGGGGTGGAAAACAATGTACCATGCTAATGGACATCAGAAGAAAGCTGGGGTGGCAATCCTTATATCAGATCAATTAGATTTTAAGCCAAAGACTATAATAAGAGATGACGAAGGACACTATATCATACTCAAAGGGTCTGTCCAACAAGAAGATCTAACAATCTTAAATATCTATGCCCCTAACATGGGAGCAGCCAACTATATAAACCAATTAATAACAAAATCAAAGAAATACATCGACAGTAATACAATAATAGCAGGGGACTTTAACACCCCCCTCACTGAAATGGACAGATCATCTAAGCAAAAGATCAACAAGGAAACAAAGGCCTTAAATGACACACTGGACCAGATGGACATCACAGATATATTCAGAACATTCCATCCCAAAATAACAGACTACACATTCTTCTCTAGTGCACATGGAACATTCTCCAGAATAGACCACATCCTGGGTCATAAATCAGGGCTCAACCGGTATCAAAAGATTGGGATCATTCCCTGCATATTTTCAGACCACAATGCTCTGAAGCTAGAACTCAATCACAAGAGGAAATTTGGAAAGAACCCAAATACATGGAGACTAAACAGCATCCTTTTAAAAAATGAATGGGTCAACCAGGAAATTAAAGAAGAATTGAAAAAATTCATGAAAACAAATGATAATGAAAACACAATGGCTCAAAATCTGTGGGACACAACAAAGGCAGTCCTGAGAGGAAAATATATAGCGGTACAAGCCTTTCTCAAGAAACCAGAAAGGTCTTAAATACACAACCTAACCCTACACCTAAAGGAGCTGGAGAAAGAACAACAAAGAAAGCCTAAACCCAGCAGGAGAAGAGAAATCATAAAGATCAGAGCAGAAATCAATGAAATAGAAACTAAAAAAAAACAATAGGACAAATCAACGAAACTAGGAGCTGGTTCTTTGAAAGAATTAATAAGATTGACAAACCCCTGGCCAGACTTATCAAAAAGAAAAGAGAAAGGACCCAAATAAATAAAATCATGAATGAAAGAGGAGAGATCACAACCAACACCAAAGAAATACAAACAATTATTTTTTAAAGGTTTTTTTTATTTTTTTATTTTATTTATTTGTCAGAGAGAGAGAGAGGAGCGAGAGTGAGCACAAGTAGACAGAGTGGCAGGCAGAGGCAGAGGGAGAAGCAGGCTCCCTGCCGAGCAAGGAGCCCGATGTGGGACTCAATCCCAGGACGCTGGGATCATGACCTGAGCCGAAGGCAACTGCTTAACCAACTGAGCCACCCAGGCGTCCCAAAATACAAACAATTATAAGAACATACTATGAGCTACTCTATGCCAACAAATTCGACAATCTGGAAGAAATGGATACATTTCTAGAGACACATAAACTACCACAACTGAACCAGGAAGAAAGAGAAAACCTGAACAGACCCATAACCAGTAAGGAGATTGAAACAGTCATCAAAAATCTCCAAACAAACAAAAGTCCAGGGCCAGACGGCTTCCCAGGGGAATTCTACCAAACATTTAAAGAAGAATTAATTCCTATTCTCCTGAAACTGTTCCAAAAAACAGAAATGGAAGGAAAACTTCCAAACTCGTTTTATGAGGCCAGCATCACCTTGATCCCAAAACCAGACAAGGATCCCATCAAAAAAGAGAATTACAGACCGATATCCTTGATGAACACAGATGCGAAAATTCTCACCAAAATATTGGCCAGTAGGATCCAACAGTACATTAAAAGGATTATTCACCACGACCAAGTGGGATTTATTCCAGGGCTGCAAGGTTGGTTCAACATCCACAAATTAATCAATACGATACAATACATTAACAAAAGAAAGAACAAGAACCATATGATACTCTCAATAGATGCTGAAAAAGCATTTGACAAAGTGCAGCATCCCTTCCTAATTAAAACTCTTCAAAGTGTAGGGATAGAGGGCACATACCTCAATATTATCAAAGCCATCTATGAAAAACCCACTGCAAATATCATTCTCAATGGAGAAAAACTGAAAGCTTTTCTGCTTAGGTCAGGAACATGGCAGGGATTTCCACTGTCACCACTGCTATTCAACATAGTACTAGAAGTCCTAGCCTCAGCAATCAGACAACAAAAAGAAATTAAAGGCATCTAAATAGACAAAGAAGAAGTCAAACTATCACTCTTTGTAGATGATATGATACTATATGTGGAAAACCCAAAAGACTTCACTCCAAAACTGCTAGAACTTGTACAGGAATTCAGTAAAGTGTCAGGTTATAAAGTCAATGCACAGAAATCATTTGCATTTCTTTACACTAACAACAAGACAGAAGAAAGAGAAATTACGGAGTCAATCCCATTTACAATTGCACCCAAAACCATAAGATACCTAGGAATAAACCTAACCAAAGAGGCAAAGAATCTATACTCAGAAAACTATAAAGTACTCATGAAAGAAATTGAGGAAGACACAAAGAAATGGAAAAATGTTCCATGTTCATGGATTGGAAGAACAAGTATTGTGAAAATGTCTATCCTACCTAAAACAATCTACACATTTAATGCAATCCCTATCAAAATACCATCCTTTTTTTTTTTCAAAGAAATAGAACAAATAATCCTAAAATTTATATGGAACCAGAAAAGACCTCGAATAGCCAAAGGAATATTGAAAAAGAAAGCCAAAGTTGGTGGCATCACAATTCCAGACTTCAAGCTCTATTACAAAGCTGCCATCATCAAGACAGTATGGTACTGGCACAAAAACAGACATATAGATCAATGGAACAGAATAGAGAGCCCAGAAATAGACCCTCAACTCTATGGTCAACTAATCTTTGACAAAGCAGGAAGGAATGTCCAATGGAAAAAAGACAGCCTCTTCAACAAATGGTGCTGGGAAAATTGGACAGCCACATGCAGAAAAATGAAATTGGACTATTTCCCTACATCACACACGAAAATAGACTCAAAATGGATGAAGGACCTCAATGTGAGAAAGGAATCCACCAAAATCCTTGAGGAGAACACAGGCAGCAACCTCTTTGACCTCAACCACAGCAACTTCTTCCTAGGAACATCGCCAAAGGCAACAGAAGCAAGGGCAAAAATGAACTATTGGGATTTCATCAAGATCAAAAGCTTTTGCACAACAAAGGAAACAGTTAACAAAACCAAAAGACAACTGACAGAATGGGAGAAGATATTTGCAAACGACATATCAGATAAAGGGCTAGTATCCAAAATCTATAAAGAGCTTATCAAACTCAACACCCAAAGAACCAATAATTCAATCAAGAAATGGGCAGAGGACATGAATAGACATTTCTGCAAAGAAGTGATCCAGATGGCCAACAGACACATGAAAAAATGCTTCACATCACTCAGCATCAGGGAAATACAAATCAAAACCACAACGAGATACCACCTCACACCAGTCAGAATGGCTAAAATTAACAAGTCAAGAAATGACAGATGCTGGCGAGGATGCGGAGAGAGGGGAACCCTCCTACACTGCTGGTGGGAATGCAAGCTGGTGCAACCACTCTGAAAAACAGTGTGGAGGTTCCTCAAAAAACTGAAAATAGAGCTACCCTATGACCCAGCAATTGCACTACTGGATATATATCCTAAAGATACAAACGTGGTGCTCCGAAGGGGCACGTGTACCCGAATGTTTATAGCAGCAATGTCCACAATAACCAAACTATGGAAAGAACCTAGATGTCCATCAACAGATGAATGGATAAAGAAGAGGTGGTATATATATACAATGGAATACTATGCAGGCATCAAAAGAAATGAAATCTTGCCATTTGCGACGATGTGGATGGAACTAGAGGGTATTATGCTTAGTGAAATAAGTTAATCAGAGAAAGACAACTATTAAATGATCTCCCTGATATGAGGAAGTGGAGATGCAATGTGGGGGGTTTGGAGGGTAGGAAAAGAAAAAATGAAAGAAGATGGGATCGGGAGGGAGACAAACCATAAAAGACTCAATCTCAAAAAACAGACTGAGGGTTGCTGGGGGGAGGGGGGAAGGGAGAGGGTGGTGGGCATATGGACATTGGGGAGGGTATGTGCTATGATGAGTGCTGTGAAATGTGTAAACGTGGCGATTCACAGACCTGTACCCCTGGGGATAAAAATACATTATATGTTTATTAAAAAAATAATAAAAATAATCCACGTCACAAATGACGTTGCCCAGGATCCAGAGAGGATGTCCCTGACCATGGCCCCATCATGAGTAGAAGAGCATAATAATGGCTCCTCCCACTCCTCTCTAATAGAAGACAGTTCTGTAGGGGGGGCAGAGGAATGCTGCGATAGGCAGAATAATGGTCCCCCAATAAAGATGCATGCCCTTACTCCTGAAACCTCTGAACATGTCATTTACATTGCAAGAAGGACTTTACAGATATAATTAAAGGTAAAGGACTTTGAAATGCAGAGATTATCCTGGATTGTGTGGGTGAGCCAATCTATTCCCATGAGTCTTTATAAGTGAGAGAGGAGGCAAAAGAGTGAATCAGAGATACAACAGTGTAAGAAGAGGCAGGAGGGTGTCAAAACATGAGAGGATTTTGAACTATCATTTCTTGTTTTGAAGGTAGGGGAGGGGAGGTGGAGTCAATAAATGAAGACAGCCCCTAGAAGCTGGGAATGGCCTTTAGGTGATAGCTAGCAAGGAAACGGGATCTCCGTCCTACAGCTACAAGGAACTTCATTCTGCTAACAGCCTGAATGAGCAAGGGAATGGGTTCTCCTCTAGAGCCTCCGGAAAGGAGTCCAGCCCTGACAACACCTTGATTTTAGCCTGGTGAGACTCATGTCAGAATTCTGATCTATAGAACTTTAATTAAATATTTTATTTATTTATTTGACAGACAGAGATCACAAGTAGGCAGAGAGGGAGACAGAGACAGAGAGAGGGGGAAGCAGGCTCCCCGATGAGTGGGGAGCCCGATGTGGAGGTCCATCCCAGGACTCTGAGATCATGACCCAAGCCGAAGGCAGAGGCTTAACCCACTGAGCTACCCAGGTGCCCCTGATCTATAGAACTTTAAGATAACAATTTTGTGTAGCTTAAGATGCAAACTTTGATGTAACTTGGTACAGCAGCAATAGAAAACTAATACAGTGCATTGGTGACAGACCCCTCTATGCTTCAGAATATTCTGCTCCATAGCAACTGATGTCATAGAAAAGATTCTAGAAGAGCGGGTTATGGAGAAGCACTTGTGGTTTAGAAGCTCTTGGGTGAAGGTAAGTGTGTTATCAAGGAAGAGGAATCTGAAAAGTCCAGGGAACTGAGTGCAGGTAGAGCAACTTTCCTGCAAAAGGTCAAAACTGCTGCAGTGGCTGCTCTTCGCCTCCCCCAAGGAGGCACCAAGGACTGTGGAGGGACTTGTGAACGGTAAGCTGGTATAGAATGGGCAGCAACCGGGACAGATATGATGATACCCAGGTGCAAGAGACACTCAACAAATCCATTTAGTGCTTATACAATGACAATTCTGTTGGGAAGAGTTTACTTTTTCCTTCTCATTCATTCATTCATTCATTCATTCATTCATTCAACAGAGAGTCACCGAGTGCCTACTATACACCAGGCTCTGTTCTAAGATCTGGGGATAAAGCAGAGAACAAAACAGACTAGGGTTCAGCATGCCTGGTATTTACACTCTGGTGTGAGAGATAGGCAAACAAATGAACAAGGTAACTTCTGAAATTGACTTATATTATGAAGAGAATAGAAATGATTTTCTGGGATGGAGCAGTAATCAGAAAGTCCTCTTAGAGATGCTGAGCTCATTTTTGAGCTCAGACCATGGCCAGAAAGAGCAACCTCTGTGGTGGTCGGGGGAGTCATGTTCCAGGCAGAAGAAACAGCAGGTCCAAAGAACCTGTGGTGGAAATAAGAAATGTTCAAGGAAAAGAAATGTGCAAGGTGAGTGTGATGGTGTGATTGTGAACAAGGGGGAGAGAGAGACGTGAAATCAGACTAGAGAGGTGCTCAGGGGCTAGAGCTGGAAGGGTCTTGTCAGCTAGGTTGAGGAGTTGGGATCTTATTTGAAGTGCCAGGAGATCTATTGGAGATGGGTGATGTAACTGGATATATGTTTTTAAAGAGAACTTTTTAGTTACTGTATAGATGATAGGGATGGAGGGGGACAGGAGAGGATTGTGGAATATCAGAGTATATCTAGGAATTTCTACAGAAGTCATAGATGATGGTGATCTGGACTGGGATGACGGCAGAGGAGAGCTAGGGGTGGATTGGTTTTGGAAGGACAGGGGACAGGGCTCCCAGTGAATTCATTACAGGGGAAGAGGGAGGACTCAGCATGTGTTTTATGAGTATGTCTGGAAGACAGAAGTCATCTGAAAATATCCTTTGCTCTGCTGAAAAATGTGAACATGGGGGGCGCCTGGGTGGCTCAGTGGGTTAAAGCCTCTGCCTTCGGCTCAGGTCATGATCCCAGGGTCCTGGGATCGAGCCCCGCATCGGGCTCTCTGCTCGGCGGGGAGCCTGCTTCCTCCTCTCTCTCTCTCTCTCTCTCTCTCTCTCTCTGCCTGCCTCTCTGCCTATTTGTGATCTCTGTCTGTCAAATAAATAAATAAATAAATCTTTTAAAAAAAATGTGAACATGGACTTCTCTTCCAATATGCATTGGAATTCAGTTATTAAGCTAAGGGCAAGGATGTGTGACCATGGCTCAAAGACATGTCTGCTGGGGATTGAATACTTTGCATATTTAACTCATTTACTTTTCAAATCAACACGATTAGGTGAGTATTATTTTAATCATTATTTAGATGAGGAAACCGAGAGGTCTCAACCGAGTAACTGTCTTAGACCACTCCTGGGATCCCTAAAATCCCAGCTATTATGGGATAAAGTCAGAATTTGGACCCAGTCAATCTGACTCCCAAGTCTGAGCACTTAAATGCTAGGCACTTCTTGACAATGTATTTGGTATAATGGTGATGTCTGTAAGCAATCATGTGACTTAGGAGTTTAGACAAATGTTTAAAAGTTAAATTCTTCTAATTCAAGAATATACTTATTTATTTCTAACTTTTTCCCAAGTTAGACATTTAGGTCATTGGTTCTCAACAGGGGAGAGTTTAGCCTGCCAGGAGATGTTTGGCAACATGTGGAGACATTTTTGTCTGTCACAACTGAGAGGGAGAAGCTACTGGCATCTAGGGGTCAGGTGTGTCCCTAAATAAATTCCAGTGCACAGAAGAGCCCCCAGGACAAAGCATTTTCCAGCCCAAGAGCCAAGGTCAAGGGCCCCTTTTACAGGTGAATGTAGGCTGGCGGACAAGCATATGCCTGTGTGTGATGACAAAGAGAAGGGTGCAATTGTCTAATTGATATATATTTATGCAGTGTTAGGGGCTGTAGGACATGCTGGGAAGAAGATATGTTATAATTTCCAATTGCACATTCTAGTCTGAGAGATAACATGGCGTAGAATAGGACGATCACCTGCTAGGTGTTCTGGAAGTGATTCTGAGGTCGGTAGGGGCTCAGGGGTTCATGCAGGATTGCATCAGCCTTCAAAGAGGTGGCACCTGGAGTGGACACCTGAAGATGGAACAACATTTGGGTGGGGAAAGGCATGGTTGGGCCCTGTGGATTGGAAAAAGCTATGTTTGGAGATATTAAAGTAAGAATTATCAGGCGCATGGGCAGTGGGGTGTGGAGTAGGGAGGCGCAGAGAGGAATAGAGAAGGAACAACATGGGAATTCAGTTAACTGAATGGATTCCTCCCAATGGAGGGAGGGCAGGTTAAGGCCAGATTATGGAAGGCTCAGAAAGCCAAGTCTGGGTTTGCTATCAGAAATAGGGAACTAACAGCATTCCCAAAGTGACATTGTATACATGCTTTGGGGACATTGAAAATACTACCTGGAGGAGTTGGCTTGGAGGAGTGGAGACCAAGAGGCTGGACTGTGACTCAGCTTGCAGTGATGAAGGGGGTTTAGAGGATAAAGATGAGGGGAGTTTAGAGGATGATGATGATGAGGGTTTAAGGGATGACAGTGAGGCAGTTTTATTGGAGTGGCGATGAGCAGAGTTTAGGTGGTCACAACAGAAATGGAGGAGAAACTCAGGAATGAATTCTCTGAGCATATTATAGCTCCGCCCCTTTTCACAGACGAGAAAGCAGAGGCACCATGAGGCTAAGGGCCTTGTCTGCTGTTGCCAGTGGTGACCCCCTACTACGTGGCAGGTCTGGGCTGGACTGGGGTTTGTCTCCTTGTGTGCACAGCCAGAGAAAAGCTCAGTGGAGTTTCGTTTGTAGACAGTCTGAAGATAAGATCGTGGCACGGGTGAGACCACAGCTCCAAATATATTCTAGGATAAAAGGCAATGGTGGAAAAAAATTCAACAGAAGAATAGTGCTTGTGCTTGATTAGTGGGACCACAGGGACATTTCTTCTTCTCAGTGTTTTCCAACATGTACCTAAATGACAAGTTGTACTTTCACAATAAAGAGGAAGAGAGGATTTGAGCTTCGGTGTCTAACATGAAAGAGAAATGAGTGAGAAGAAAATGAAGCAGAAGCCATTGGGTTTTGCTGGAGGGAGAGAATGTGTGTGGTGGGGAGTGACCTTCACAGGAGCAGTTTTCTTAGAAAATGGTGGGAGGGGGTCCCAGAAGAAGAGGAGAGGCAGGGTTTCAGGTGTTCTGGGTTTGCAGTGACACGAAGCTGAGGGTTAGGGTGGGAAGAACCACCGTCAAGCTGGGCAGAGCTCCCCTTTTTCTGAACACACTGAATCCGCACACCCGCACCCCACGGTGCCCTTCTTTTCCTTCAGAGAAACCGTGTCCCTGGGATCCTGGCAGGACTTCTCTGTGACTCTACCAGCTCCCCTGGCCATTATTGCCCTGAGCTACCAGGAGCCTAAGAAGATGAAGGCACCCATGTTTCTCTCTCTCATTGGCTACCTTGTGGTTCCGAGTGGCGCCGCCATCATGGCACGCTGCAAGGTGGCTAAGAAGCTTTATGAAGGAGGCCTGGATAATTTTGAGGGCTACAGCCTTGAAAATTGTGAGTAGGCCCCTCTAAACCCTCTCTTCCCTCACCTCCTTTTCCTCTGGCCCCTGCCCTGGTATCCCCAACTCTGCCCTCCTCCAAGCCACCCACCTCCTGTTCCATCTTAGGGGTGTGCCTGGCTTATTTTGAGAGCAAGTTCAACCCCACGGCCGTCTACGAGAACTTGCCCGGTGGCTACACTGGCTACGGCCTCTTTCAGATCCGCAGCCACGACTGGTGCGACAGGGGCAAGAACCGCTGCCACGTGTCCTGCTCTGGTAGGTCCCGCCCCCCTCCGTCCCACACCGGGGCACTGGGGGCTGCGCAGAGAGCAGAGGCCAGTCTTCTGGGTGGCCAGAGTTTCCAGGTTTGGAGCAGGGAGGCAGAGGGCCTGGCAGGTGCGGGACCGGGGAGGCTGAGTGCTTCGCACGGGAGGGTCCAGGCGGTGGGTGGCCGCTGGGGACAGAGTCATGGAGACCCCCATCCAGATGGGCAGGTTGAGAGGCGTCAGAGAGGAGGCTGTCAGCATCAGGGCCCACCTGAGTCTGAAGGTTTAGAGCAGAGGGCTCTGCCTGTGTCTCCTTTCACCCACACACACACTTCTTCAAGAACAGTGACCACTTGGACAGGCACAAGGAGTCACTGGGAAGAGACAAGAGCAGGCCATTCCAAGGGAGGTTTCTCTGCTGCTCTCAGGGGTCCCAAGTACCTGTGTTCAAGAGGATGCACTGGCCCAGGCTTCCCTCGTCCCAGAACTCACTGAGCACCCACAATGTGCCAGGCTCCTGGAGCTGACAGTCTAGTACTTGCTAAGTGCAGGGTACTCCTCAAAGCTCTTCATAGGTCTGAATGCATCTAATCGTCACAAAGACTCCCATGACATGGGCACTGTTATTATCCCATTCTATGAATGGGGAAACTGAGGCCCAGAGAGGGTAAGTACATGCCCAAAGCCACACAGCTGTAGGTGGTGTTGTTGAGGGGGCAAACCCATGCAGGGTGACTTCTGAATCAGGGCCAAAGTGATAGGCTGCACAACGACACCAGAGCTCTCCCTGACCCCCAGAAGCTGCTGCAGGAGGGTCTGATCGCCTGGCACTCTCAGGGTCTCCCTGATGAGCAAAGCTCCCTCCCCCATGATGAATGAGAAATGTTCCAGAACCTGTGGCTTCTGAGCTGGTTCTTTAGGAGACAGAGTGGAGAGGTCATGGTAAAACTTGTAAGCTTATGTGATCCAGGAAAAAGTTGCTTAGTGTTGGGCCCCATGCTCAGTGTGGGGACTCCAGAGAGGAGTAAGATGGTTTCCAGAGTCAAGGAGAGGCAGGATTTCGAAGTAGGAGGGAAAGGTGCCAAAAACAACACAGGAACCCAGTGAGAATCACAGCCCTTGTCCTTATAAGTGAGCTATATGAGTTTGGGTAGGTCCCTTCCCAGAGCTTCCGCCTCTGTCAAGTGAGGATGACATTAGCTACCTCTTAAGGTTGCTTTGAGCATTAAATGGGCTAATATATGTGAAACACTGTGCAGGGCCCATAAGAATCATGTAATCAAAGTCTAGTGGAGACCTACACATTAAGAACATAATTTAATTACTATGACAGAACATTCAATGTTGTCCTGAGTTCCTGGCAGCCAAGGCAAAAAGAAACCTAGTAGGCCCATAATTTATATCTCATAAGAAGATTGATTGATAGACTGCCAGTACCTGTACCAGAAGAAACAAATAATTACCTGTAATGGAAGTGGTACCAAGTGCTGTGATGAAACAGGGTGAGTTAGATATCCTAAAAAACCCTCTCACTAGATAAAATGTGAAAAAAAAAAATCTGGGGCACCTGCCTGGCTCAGTCAGTAGAGCATGCAACTCTTGATCTCAGGTTGGGAGTTGAAGGCCCATGTTGGGCACAGAGCCTACTTTAAAAAATAAATAAATAAATAAATAAATATTCCATAGTACTGGGTTCAGATGGCAAGAAGGTAAAATCCCTAAAGGCTAAAATGAGAAACAAGAATTTAAACAACTAACTGAAGATTGAAGCTGATGCTGACCCTGGGGACATCAGCTGATCCCTTGTGGCGTAAGGCACAGTTCTGAGGTCATTGTGTAGACAGGGCCTGAGCAAAATCAGGAGGTGAATTGGAGACTCCCCTGAAACCCAAGACCCCAGAGAACTGCATTGTCAGTTGAAGGATGAGATAGAAAGTTGTGAAAGCAAACACATTCTAAATAGAGGGAAAAACAGGCTCTTTGGGAATTTGTCACCACAAGCCAATAGGACTCACAGGGAAGTAAGGCACCATCAAGAAGTACTAGCTAAGCCCTGTGCTAAGTCCTGAGGACAGTTCAGGAAAATTGTATACTGTCCTTGTCCAGCAGGGTGAGGGACAGAGAGAACACAGACTGAGGCCAGACACAATCTTGGCTCAACCTCTGACTGGTTATATGATCTGAGCCTTAGTTTTCCTATCTGTAAAGTGGAGGTAATAATAGCACTTGCCTCACAAGGCTTTTGTGAGTTTTTTATATACTACAGTGCATATCAAGTCCTGAGCCTGGTGTTGAGTATACTGCCTGGTGTGTGATGAATACAGCTTCATTCAGAAATTTTTCTAAGTAGCGGGGGTTAGGATGTGTGTGTGTGAGCATGTGAACATGTATGCATGTGTGTATCTACGTATGTATGTTTGTATATATGTATTTGATTAGAACTGAATTGAAGTGACATTTTATTCAGAAGAGGGGAGAGGGTGTAGTGAGCTAGATGGTCAGTGACAGAGTTTTAAGGACTGTCCTATTTAGATGAGCAGATCCAGGTTGGGAAATGAGCAAGAACCAAGTCTAGAAAAAGTCCAGAATATGATTCCCAAGCTGTGGGCACCAGGAGTGGAGCACCCACCTTCAGGGCGGGTGCAAGCTTTGTCTCCTGGCCTTTGGTAGGTCTCTAATGGTGGGGTCATGGAGGAAGGCAATGGAAGGTAAGGTTGTAGAAATGGAAAGGAATGTTGGGAAAAGGATGGACGGACTAAGCCAAGTGTTGGAGGTTCTGTTTTACAGGAACTAGGGGCACTGAAGTAATGTTTTAAGGAAAAGCAATCAGACTGGATTAGGGAAAGGGAGACTCAAGTGTCAAGAAGGAAGGTATTGCAGCAACCCAGGCTTCCGCATTCAAAGGAAAGAATGGAGTGTTGGGCTCTCAGAGGCACCTCTGGGACATTGCCAATGCTGTTTCTTCTGCCCAGAACACTTTTCCTTCTGTGATCCCTCCACCCTTTCTCCTTCCCTACTCTTCTAGATGTCATGTGGCCCAATAACCCTTCCCCGATCCTTCGAGTCTGAATTGGGTGCCCCTACTCACCGCTCCCACATCAAGCTGCATTTCCCCATCATTCCAGGTATCCTCCATATTGTAATTGTCTATGACTTTTATCTCCCCCTTTCAGACTGCAAGCTCTAGGAGGACAGGGACAGGTTTACTGGGTTCACCATTCTACCGCCACTGCTTATATTGCCTAGCACAGAATAGTCGCTGTACATGTTTTTAATGAAACTATTATTATAAGAATTGAAGAAAAAAAATAGATAGATTTAGTAAAAGATGACCACAAGCTACTATCTCCCAGTGTTGTCTGAAAAAAAAATCTAGGGATAGATTTATTCTTGGAATCACATGGAACCCTCTCTAATATGGGCACCCTGTACCTTCCCTGATGTCACTCTGACTCAGCTGCCAAGTTGTGGGGTCATATTTTTCCACTTTATTTTCTCCACAGCTTTACTGAATCCAAATTTGAAGAAGACAATTGAATGTGCCAAGAGAATTGTAAAAGGAAAAGAAGGTATGGGAGCATGGTAAGTGGTACATTTTTGAATAGTCTATGTTAATGACCTTCACCCTTTGTCTTTAATCCTAATCTTGGCCTAATCTTGGTTTCTGCACATCTATAGGGTCAAACTAGAAGGATCTTACCAAGCTAGGCAGTAGAACACCATTGAGATCTGCAACCCCAAGATCTCAGGAGGAAGGACATAATTATCAGGCAAATTGCCTTAAGTTGAATGTATTTCTTCTTTCTCAAGTATTGTTTGGGGTTATTCAGGAGGCTAGGATAAGCATCCTTAATATAAATCTCTGTATATCTTTCTGATTACTTCTTTCTTCTAAATACTTAGGTTCTTAATGCATGGTGTGAAATGACTCTACTCCAAGTCTGTACCAATTTATACTAATAGTAATAATTTAGTAAAACGCTTATTTACTGCACTCTCATCAGTTATAAATCTTTGCCATTTGAAAGGTATCTAACAATTTTATCTTCTTTTGTATTTTGTGATAGTCTATTAGGGTGTTTTCCTATTATGTTTGTTATATATTTATATTGTGATTTTTCCCCCTGCCCTTGTTCTTTATTTTTGAAATTCAGATCATCATATTCATTTGAAAGAACACTTTATATATTAGATGTTAATTGTATTAACAGATAGTTATATATTTGTATTTTTTTTATTTCATTGACGTTCATGTAAGTTGAAATAACACACAACTAGATTATCCACCTTATTTACATATTCTTGGTCACTTATTTGGCACTATATTGAGACATTCTCTTGGTTCTTTTTTTTTTTAAGATTTTATTTATTTATCTGACAGAGATTGAGAGAGAGAGAGAGCACAAGTAGGGGAAGGAGCAGAGGGAGGGGGAGAAGCAGACTCTCTGCTGAGCAGGGAACCTGAGGCTCAATCCCAGGCCCTGGGGTTCTTGACCTGAGCCAAAGGCAGATGTTTAACCGACTGAGCCACCCAAGCACCCCGATAGTTATATATTTGTTACCAAAAATAACTGCAACTCTGATTTCTTCTTTAAGCAGATATTTGCTTTGTTAAGCCATCTAAAATTTACAAGTGTTTGGGCCTGTTTTGACTTCTTTCAATATTTGTTTATATTGTTTAATTTGTTCTCATTGCTGCATAATATTCCATTATATGGATGTATCAGTTTATATATCCATTATTCTTCTGGTGGACATTTGGGTAGTTTTCACTTTTTAAGTGTTGCCATGAATATTCTGTACTTTTCTTTTAGTGAATATAAAAATGGATTCATTGATCACACCAAGGAAAAAAAATCACTGGTCGTAGATAATGCATATTTTCAGATTTGGTGTATTCTACCAAACCATTTTTTTAAAAAGATTTATTTATTTATTTATTTATTTGTCAGAGAGAGAGAGAGAGAGAGAGAGAGGAGCGAGAGTGAGCACAAGCAGACAGAGTGGCAGGCAGAGGGAGAAGCAGGCTCCCTGCCAAGCAAGGAACCCGATGTGGGACTTGATCCCAGGATGCTGGGATCATGACCTGAGCCGAAGGCAGCTGCTTAACCAACTGAGCCACCCAGGCGTCCCTCTACCAAACCATTTTTTAAAGAGATTCAATTTGCACTTCCATCAGCAGTTGTAGTTTTCAGTGGCTCCAAATTATTGTAAGTTCTTGGTAATTTCTAGTTTTCTAGTTTATTCTTGTGACTGTGCAGTTGTATCACACTGGGTTTTGAGTGTTCTTTTCCATTTCTAGTTTGCTGAAGGTTTTTTGAATCATGAATGGGTGTTGAATTTTGGTTATTACATATTTAGTATCTCTGCAGTTCTGTGTTAGCCTATCCATCTTTTTTTTTTTTTTTTTTAATTCAAGTTGTTGCCTTTTTAACCTCTCTTCTCTTCCATGGCTTTCTCTAGAGGTTATGCCTGGTTACATTTTATTGACAGCGTCAATTTTTTTAAAGATTTTATTTATTTATTTATTTATTTGATAAACAGAGATCACAAGTAGGCAGAGAGGCAGGCAGAGAGAGAGAGAGAGGAGGAAGCAGGCTCCCTGCCAAGCAGAGAGCCCGATGCGGGGCTCGATCCCAGGACCCTGGGATCATGACCTGAGCCAAAGGCAGAGGCTTTAACCCACTGAGCCACCCAGGTGCCCTGACAATGTCAATTTTATAAAATTTACGTCTGGATTCTGTAGTATGTTACTCTCCTAAGAATGTTCCTCTGAATTTAATGATGATACCCATTTTCTTCTACTAATATTTTCCCATAAGTACCATGTTGAATAAGGACAGATTTGCCCATATTTAGTATTTGCAAATAGATAGGTTATGTAACATTTTCTTGTTTCAGCTCATTGTTACTTTGGTAATGGTCAGACTCCCTTCACAAAGGTCCATCTGGGCATAGATTGTTGTGCAAGTCTCCTGGCCCAATTTCTTCTTTGGAGATTTTCCTGGTATGTGTGTCTAGTTCTCTCTCATAGGCTGAGCCAGTGGAGTACATGAAAACCCTTCATTCCCATAATGCACTTCTGCCACCTCCACTGATACCATTTATCATCGTGGGTCTCCACTATCCAGTAGACACTGTCTCACCACCAATTTCCACCTTCTTTTGCCTCTTCCACCCCCTCCCTGCCCCACATTTCGTAACTGACTGCTTGGATTTTGCAGGATATTGTCGTTACCAGTTAGATCTAGGAACAATGTCATATTTCCTCAGTTTCAGATTGTATATCTTAATATTTTTGCAATTAGGGTTTATCCTATAGGCGATGTATCTTCCCATAAAAGTTGTTAATAAATCATTAACACATTTTAAATAGAAGGTATCTTGCAATAGAGGAAATCCTTTAACAATAGCTATCATTTCTTTACTACTTTGGTATGTAGGCTTTGTATGTTTACATAAACATCATCATTTAATCCCCACAAATCCTTATGCCATGAGTATAAAATGAGGAAGTGGAGGCACGGGGAGGGGTACAACAAGTTACCCATGGCCATAGTGTTGGAATTAATTCTAGATCTCTGATCTTCTGGGTCTCAGCTGGGTCTCTCTTTCCTTGAAGAGACAAGGACGGTTGGCTTGGGAAATCTGGGCTCTGGTGGTGTGGAAGGGCAACCAAAGGACTCTGTACAGTTCTTCTGTGGGAAGCCAACGCAGGCCTTCCAAACAGAATCATTGAGTGCAGGAGGCACAGCCCTGCAGGTGGATTCATTTTGCCAGTGGAAGTCTTTTTTTTTTTTTTTTAAGATTTTATTTATTTATTTGACAGACAGAGATCACAAGTAAGCAGAGAGGCAGGCAGAGAGAGAGGAAAGGAAGCAGACTCCCTGCTGAGCAGAGAGCCTGATTCGGGCTCAATTCCAGGACCCTGGGATCATGACCTGAGCCGAAGGCAGAGGCTTTAACCCACTGAGCCGCCCAGGCGCCCTGAGAAAAATATTTTAAAACATATGTAAGAGGTGCCTGGTTGGCTCAGTTGGTTAAGTGTCTGCCCTCGGCTCCAGTCATGGTCTCTGGGTCCTTGGATCAAGCCCCAAGTCAGGCTCTCTGCTCAGCGGGGGGTCAGCTTGTCCCTCCCCCTCTGCCCCACCCCTTGCTTGTGTACTCTCTCTTTCTTTCAAATAAAGAAAGAAAATCTTTAAAATAAAATGCATATGAAATCTCAACATACACACTGACCTGGACCTAACCTTTTTTCACTTACTAAAAAGTTTGCAAATCTTGGCATATCATACCCAGAGGTCTCTGCTCTCTGGGTGCTATAGGTAATTATCTGCTTGTCTGCTATTGATGAACATTTAGATTGTTTTCATTTGCTGGGACTATTGGGTGCATTTAAATGTTGGCAGAGAGATTGCTAAGCTGGCATTCAGAGAGGGAGCACCTCCAGATACATTACATGATGGGGTCTGTGTTCTAGATTGTCTAGAACAATCAAATTTGTACAGTTTTTGGAAATTGAGACTTATATAATGATGCTAGTCTATTTTGCTTTGCATTTTTTTCCATTTATTTATTTGAGAGAAGTGAGAGGACATGATTGGGAGGGGAGAGGCAGAGGGAGAGGAGAAGCAGTCCCCAGTGAGCCTGGAACCTGACATAGGGCTTGATCCCAGGACCCCCAGATCATGATCTGTGCTGAAGGCAGACACTTAACTGAGCCACCCAGGTGTCCCAGCTTTGCATTTTTAAATATTTTTAATTTATTTATTTGTCAGAGAGAGAGACAGAGCGAGAGAGCACAGGCAGACAGAATGGCAGGCAGAGGCAGAGGGAGAAGCAGGCTCCCTGCTGAGCAAGGAGCCCTATGTGGGACTCGATCCCAGGATGCTGGGATCATGACCTGAGCGGAAGGCAGCCGCTTAACCCACTGAGCCACCCAGGTGCCCCCAGCTTTTTCATTTTTAAACTAGAAAGAAGTTAAGCATTTTTTCATGTGTTTGTTGGCCATTTTTCTCTGAAGTGATTATTCATATTCTTAGCCCATTTTCTATTCAGATGATAACGTTTTCTTTTGTTTTATTGATTTCAGTTGCATCCTTTATTAATTAAGGTTATTAGAACTTTGTCTATGATATCTATGTGAACTACTTTTTTCAGGTTTGCTATTTGTATTTTGACTTTGTTTATAGTATTTTCATCATATAGGAATTTTACATTTTCATACAATCAGATCCCTCAATATTTTGTTTTGTGGCTCCTGAATTTATACGAAACTACATTCCAAGTTTGCAAAGAAATGAAGCCATGTTTTCTTCCATATTAAGACAGGACCTGGCACAAAATAAATCCTATGTTAAGTTTTTGTTAATAAATTAGAAAATGGAATTCACAATTTTATGTTTTTATACTTAAATTACAGTCTCCCTAGAGTTTATTTTAGTATAAAAAGTGAGGTAGGGATTCAGCTTTATATTTCTCAAATGGTTAACCAGTGTTCTTATACCACTTATTCATTCATCCATTTTCCTCACTCATTTAGTAGATTGCATTTTAAAGTGGGAGTCCCCTTATTAATATGTCTTCCCATTTAAAATAGCTTTCATACAGTCTCTACTCTCCAATTAATTGGAAGCATGGCTGGCTCTCTAGGGTGAGCACTAATGAGCTAAAATCATCTTTATTGTATAGCATTAAGTAGAGATATGCTGGCCCAGGCTGATTAAAGCCTTCTCACTTGTTCAGGACTCCCAGCCAAGTGAGCTCTTATTAAACTAATAAGCGCCCACGTCTTTTCAAAGCTTAGATCAAGCAGCTCTGCAGAGTTGAGACAGACAGGAAAGGAGAAGACCAAGGGCCTGCATGCCCACAGGATTCCCTTCTGCAGTGCCTGCTCCAGGCTGTGGAGAGCCCTGCAGTTTCTGAAAATATGTATGTGTGTGTGTTCCCTGCTGCTTTATAGCTGTGAGGGGCCAGAGGGTCACAGCCCCATCTTTAACTGTGGGACCCCTTACCCTGGAAGACTCATGGAGGCCTGCCTGGCTGAAGGATGGCTTACCCAAACAGGTTTTCTATTTATTTATTTATTTATTTATTTATTTATTTATTTGACAGAGAGAGAGAGAGAGAGATCACAAGTGGGCAGAGAGGCAGGCAGAGAGAAAGAGAGAGGAGGAAGCAGGCTCCCTGCCAAGCAGAGAGCCCGATGGGGGGCTCGATCCCAGGACCCTGAGATCATGACCTGAGCCAAAGGCAGAGGTTTAACCCACTGAGCAACCCAGGCACCCCAATAGGATGTCTAATGGCCTGCAGCTGAGCTGGTGAATCCCACAGCTTCTAGGTTGGGAGAGGAAGACCTGGAGTCTGGGCTCCGGCACAGGGGCCGGGAATAGAGGGATCACATTTAGGGGCAGGAAGAGAAAAGGTTTGAGAAACTCAGTCTAGCTGGGCTAGGCAGGGTTGAGGAGCTAGGAGTGAAGCACATACATGGAAAGGTGAAAGGGGTGCGGGTTTAAGGTCAAGGATTCCCATTTCTGATCAAGGATCTGCCTAGGACTCACCATCTGAGCCTGAGCAAGTCATGGAACTTCTCTGGTGCTCACTGCAGAGAAGTTAAGAGTACTTGTCTTGCCGGTCTGAGGGACAGCCTGCCAGTTCACGCCAGTATGGGATTTATGGAAAGAAATGGGGGGTGGTGGGCGCATGAGGATCTAGGGGGCACCGACATTCATGATAGGATGTGCTGGAGTCAGGAAGAGGGTCATACTCAAGATGCACAAAAGCCTTCAGAAACATGCCTGCAGTGGTCGGGGTGGTGAGTTCAAATGCTTCGAGGCCCGGGATGTAGATCGGCCAGGGTGGCTGTGGTTGGGGGAGAAGTTGTGGAACCCTGCTGACCCTGAGCTCAGACACCGGGGAGCCACATCCTGTTCACTCTCCCTGCTTTCCTGTCTGCAGGCCCTCCTGGTCCCTGAACTGCCGGTTCGCGGACAATTTGGAGAGGTGGTTGGATGGGTGCAGGTTCTAGCTGCAGAGGCGACCTTCACACTCTCCAGGGGCACCTTCCAAATGAAGATGCTTTCCCGTTTGCTGCCTTCACTCAACCCTGTTGATTACCTCACCGCTGGACAGCTCCAGATGGAAAAGGACAAAAGTTTGCTTCATTCGAGGATGCGAAATGCAGAATAAACCAGCTACTTATGCAACTTGGACCTAAGGTCTTCACTTGTCTTACTAAGCTGGGATCGTTACTAGCATAACAATGGAGGATCTGAAGGAAGGGAACTACCTGGAAAACAAGACGTGTCCATGATTGCCAATATTAAGTAGGGAAGGGAAGAAAAGATGCAGTGGAAGAAAAGAGGGGTCAAAGGCAAGCAGGGCCACCAGTCCCAGGCGGTGCCCCCACTGGGACACGCAGGTTGGAAGTGACACTACAGAATCCTCCTTGTACTTCTATGGAGAGAATCAAGTGGCAGTTGCTCTTCTTTGTAATAAAAAGTTAAGTTTTTAAAAATTACCAATAACACATACTTGCTTTAGAGAAACTGAAAAATAAATGTTTAAAAAAAAAAATCCTCCCATGATCTTAGCTCCCAAAGGCAATTGCTGTCATGCTTTGGTTGCGTTCCCTTTGGGTTTTTCTTCCTATAGAGGGATTTTTCTTTTTTCTTTTTAAAAAAGATTTTATTATTTATTTGAGACTGAGAAAGAGGGCACAAGCAGCGGAAGAGGCAAGCAGAGGGAGAAAGAGAAACAGGGTCCCTGCTGAGCAGGAAGCCCAACCTGGGGCTCAATCCCAAGACCCTGGGATCATGACCCCAGCCAAAGGCAGATTCTCAACTGACTGAGCCACCCAGGCGCCCCTCTTCTTTACCAACAATGCTCTGATAATGTTCTAGGTAGAGTTTGGTAGCTTGTGTTTTAGAAAGAGAAAAGCATGGAAGTAAATCCTTCCCTTATATGGATTGTGATTTTAAACAGAAAGGGGTTTATTTCTGAAGCTTAGAGGCTTACAAAATCCTTTCAGGGGGTGGAGCAGCAGAGGCCGGCCTGGGCTTCCACAGCAGCCCTGCACAAGCCATGGGAGCAGCAGCAGCAGCAGAGGAACCTGTCCCTGGGAAGGCAGGTCACCTGCCAGAACCCCAACGTGGAGAGCACAGTCCCTAACCTTCCAGCCTTGCACAGGAGGCAAAGAACTGGAGCGGCACGGAGAGAGCCTGTCGGCAACACGGGCTTCACCATGGGTGTCAGAGGTTCTTCCAGATGAAATCTTAGTCCTGGTTAATATTCTACTGGATGAATGCACCATATTGGATTTAACTTCCCCCCTACTATTATATTTTTTGATAATGCCATTTTTTTAACCATGACAAAGAATGCTGGTCGTGCCCGCGCATGGCTGCCCCTCTTGCGTTTTTTACACTTTTAAAATTACATGAGCCCTATATATTTAATGAAGAAAACTTGGAGAGTACAGATAGTCCTAAAGAAGGAAATTAAAAATACCCATCACTCCCCGCTGGAAACAGAAGTTTGCATCGTTGCTCTTGCAGCCACGGTTGAGAGCCCTGCTGTGGGGACGGTGTCAGTCTTTGTACGTGTACCCTTCCCTACTTCAGTGTGCACATGTGCACAGCGTTTTACCTTACAAAATGGACCACTGCTGTATATACAGCCCGTATCCTGCCTTTTTCATGTAACATTCTGTGGCCTGATATTTCCAAGCTTATGAGAGGAGACCCGGCACTGTTTTAAACCACCTCCGGGCATTCCTGGATGTGGACAAAGTGTAGCGAATATAACCTTTCCTTGTTACTCTGTTCTATCCAGACACAAAGTAATCGACCTCGGGGAATCCTAGCTACCAAGAGGCAGGCAGGACAGAAAGCAAATCAACCTTTCTTTTTGTCTGCTTCTTGGTTGCTTTCCGAGGGGAGGGGAAATAGCTGTAAGTTAGAAAATCAGGGGCGGAACTCTGAAGTTAAATAATGAATTATTTTAGCGCGGCATTCCCCCATCCCCACCCCGTGTAGAGAAAAGGGTATTCCGCTGTTCCCAAGCACAGGGCGGGAATCCTACAATAAAATCCCCGCCGTTGGCTACACCTGCTGTTGAGGCAAAGATAAGCTTCTGAGACCCTGAGAGCCACTTCCTTATGGAGCTGGGAACCCCACGCTCTTTCCGTGGGTGGGCCCAAGTGTGATAATGCACCTAACCTCAACCCAGCCTTCCCCCAGACATTAATGACAACGTGCAATTGATTAAAACGCTATCTCCTCAAGTGCCAAATCCAGCGTGCTGCCGCCTCCTTCCAGCCCATTACTTGGCCATGGCTCACCATCGGCCTCTAATGGCCTTTCTGTCAACATGGGCGTGAGACTCGAGGACAAAGCAAATGTTAGTGGATCGATTGGACTGGTCTCTGGGTTTTCCCACCATCAATTCCTGGCTTGGCACTCTCAAACGCACTGACAGTGGGCATTGTCAAGAGCACCCACTCGGGGGCCAGATCTCCCTGTCTGGTATACGGAATGAATGACGAATGCTTCATTTAAAAATCTCAATGGTGACTTCCATTACTTCTAGCACCAGCAGCTACCATACGAACCCCAACCTGACATATGTTATACATAGGCCTTACAATATTTTCAAACCTTACGAAACCTTCCAAGGTAGGTATGAATTATAACCATAACATGGGTTGAAAAACTGAGGCTCGGAGGGGCTAAACAACTTGACTTTACTCTGGCCTGGTTAGGGTTGGAGATGGAATGGGTATCTCCCCAAAACCTGTGGCTCCCCCCGACTCCACACCCTAGTTCTGTACTGGTGTGAATTCTCCACTCTATCCTTTAGCTGGAAAATTGGTCTCCAGCTTTTCAATTAAGACTTTGCCCTGAAGGGGTTTTAGGCACAATTATCACAGAACAACTGGTCATTGTCACAGTGCACAATTCACAGGCTGGGAAATCCAGGTCCTAAGAAACAAAGTAACTCTCTCAGCTACACGAAATAAATCAATAGAGAAGGCAGTGCCGTTACCTGCCATGTTTCCAAACTTCTGTCATAATGCAAATCACATGGGGCTTCTGTTAAAATGCTGATTCCTGGGCCATGACCCATATCTACTGAGCCCTAACTCCATGTATCCTGGAACGTGTATATATATATTTTTAAAGTCTCCAGATCTATCTGATCTTTGGGACACAGGAGAAGCTGGTTAGTGGCAAGAACATGGATTGGGAAGACTCAGAAGACATAGGGTCGTTCCCAGCTCTGCACTGACTTTTGAGTCACGTCACTCTCTGAGCCTTGTTTTTCCAACCTGTAGGCTGGAGTGAGTGACCTTGGCTGGGCTGGCCACACGGTGGCAGGTGGCAATGCTGAGGGATGGCAATGAAGTGATGGGGTCGTCCTATTCCTGGGTGCTTGGCCCACTTCCCAGCGCCAAGAAAAAGCAAAGATATTGTTGAAGATCTGCCATCAGGAGCATCTGAGGTGGTGTGTGTGTGTGTGGGGGGGGGTGTCCCCTGCCATCTGGTGTTGTAGGTATCCCACAGCATGGCTTGACCAAGTCAGTTACTGGAGTTGAGAAGCTTTTATCTTGCTCACTCTCAGGACACTGCTTTCCTGAGTGTGGAAAAGCTGTGGCTGGATTTCATTTTGAATCTCAAATTCTACCTATATCTGGGGTTAGAGGCCAGATGGCGTCTGCTGCTCATCCTTCTTCCTTCTTTCCCAGACTTCTAGCTCCTTTGAAGCAAGTCTGTTCCTCCATTCTGTCTCCTGCCCTGAAGTTTTTGACTCTTGCCTCAGCACCAGTGCCGAAATTGTCATCCTCAGTGGCCTTGGTCTTTTTGTAGACAAGCCACAAGCACATCCTGACACTCAGTTTCTCTAGGCCATTGCTTGCAAAGACCTTGTTCTCGACCTCACTTCAGCCACCACCACGGTCATGCACGCCTGAGCCTTGTCTTCCCTGGTCACTCCACCACCCCCAGAGCCTCCATCTTAACACCACACTCTCTGAACACTGCCTCATAACTTTCCATGGCTTTCCCTCCCATGGGTCTCTAACTCTGATATTTCTTTGATTCCGCTGGAATCTCGAATGTTCAACCCTCTCCACCTTGCTCTGCCCCTCACCTTCCCCACATCCTCACTTGTCTCCTGCCCTGGCTTAGATTCCAGGGCTGCCATTGTGCTGTCAGCATGAATCCACTTCTCTCTGGCTCAGCTTTCCTCTCTCTCCCATACCCACTTGGCTACTCAAACTCGGGTAAACCTGACTCTCCACCTGCTCCATGTTTGCACCCACGTAGCTCTACGTATTTGGAGAAGAAGGAAAGAAAGAAAAAAAAACCCACAACACCATGTTGACTGGTCTCACTTTAAACTCATGCCAACCATTATCAAGTGGGCCTTTGCATTTCCAATCTATTTCACACTTTCTCCTGTCTCGTTAAATCTCCAACATCTCCTCCCTAATCCACCCTCTTAACGGATGATGTTGCTTCCTATTCCATGGAGGAAATAGAAGCCTTCAGATAAGACCATCTGCAGGCTCCCACCACACCTGCCCCCACATGCTCCTCCCTCCCGTCTGTGCTCATGGATGAACTGCTGATGCTCCCAGTTAAGGCCACCCTCTCCACTTGGGTCCTGGATACCATCCCCTCTTGCTTACTCTCCGACAGTACAAGAGGCAAGTGATACTGTACTATCATGTTTTTTTGTCTTCCCTACTTGATTGCTTTCATCCTCATAAAAACATACTGTAATCTCTCCCATTAAAAAAAAAAAATCCCTCTCATGACCTCTCATTTCCTGCCATTTCCTCAAACACTTCTCAGAAGAATTGTCCAAGTTCCTTCTCTTCTCTGCCTTACTGCCCATTCTCTTCTCAATCCAACTCCTTAGAAACACATCTGTTGTGGTTGTCGATGATCTCCATATTGCCAAATCGTAGGATCAATTCTCAGACCACATCTTGCTCTCAGCAGCACTTGATATTGTTGATTTCTCATTCTTAAAACACTAAGTTCACTGTCATTGGGCCATCATGCACTGCTGGTGCTTCTCCCATCTCACCAGTCACTTCTTCACCTCTTATGTTGGTATCTCTCCTCCTCCTGGTTTGTGTTGGAGGGACCCAGGCTTGGTTTTCCGGCCTTTTCTCTGTTTCCCTCTACTCCCATGTTAAATAACATCAGTATTCATCAGTATGCTTATGACTTCCAAATACGTATATTCTTCCTGGTGTGTCCTTCAAAAATTCAAATTCATATATAAAAATACCTCTTCTACATCTCCACTTACCACCTAATAGACATTTGCACATCACAGCAGTAGTAGAAAATAAATATGAACATAAAGAAACCCTGAGATCTCAGGCACAGACTGACTTATCCTCATATTTCTGGGTCACATAGGACATACATGACTCCAGGGGTGTGTGGAGCCCCTCAGTCCCAGGAAGCCTGCTCATGGTGGGGTATATTACAGTAAGCTGGTCTGGTAAGCACGCTGTAGCTATGTGGGCAGCCCTAACCATTCAAATCTGCCTTGCTATCCGAAGTAGGTACAAACCACCAATCTAATTATTTTACTAAATAATGCTGACGGGCCGATTCATCCTCTCTCAGAGTGAATCACTTGTCTTTAGTTAATACATCTTGTATCACTGGGCAAAGGGCTCTTTGTCTAGAGACAGGGATACAATCTGGATCATTTGGGATTAGCCTGTATGCAAATTGCACAACTGGAAAGGTTTTCTAAGTCTATGGATGGGGGAGCTGACAGAAACACTGCAGGTAGGACAGGAAAATATTCCAGCGGGTCTATAAATTGCTGCCCCCACCATGATGGAAGAGGTCCAGTATAGTTAACCTCCCACTGAGTGCCCAGCTGGTTCCTCTGGGGAATGGTGTTCTATCACAGGTGTAGGCAGTGGGCTCTGGTCTGCGTAGGTTGGGCAGGTCAGTCTTGGTAAGGAGAAATCCACGTCATTGAGGACGTGCATGAACTCCATCCCTGATACAATAGCCACTTCATTTGCTCGTCAGGTGTGGCTAGAAAAGAGGTTGCTGACCTTCACAACCCCTTCTGTTAACCAGATTATTGAAAGTTTCCTCTACCATGGGTGTCCTGTGATGAGCATTCAACAGGACACAGATATCTTTACACTTTGTACCCATTCCAAGAGGTCTATCTGCAAATCTCTTTCTCAGACCTTTTTGTTACCAGCTTTCCATTTTTGTTGCTCCTGAATCTCTGATCATCCAGCCAAACCCTTAGTACTTCCCATGAATCACCAGAGAGCTCTACCTCTGACCATCCTTCCTTCTTTCCAGTAGACGACTCAGTGTATTGCTTAAAGTTCTGCCCACAGGGAAATCCCTCTCTTTATGATGCTATAGTAGTCTACATCTAATGATTACAGAAGCGCCCTGTGTAGATCCATCCATAAACACTAGGGACTAGGTTTGTCTTCCTCAAGCACCTGAGCATAAGGGACTCCCCACAGAGCCATAGGTGAGGCTGGAGGGAGCAGAGGAGCTATAGGAATCTGGGCGTGAGCACCTGTTGAAGCAGTGTTCTTGGGCCTTCAGGACCTGACCAAGCCCAATATTAGGTTTGTCACTTTTTCTTGATGATGGTGTACTGCTGAGCACATAGAGGCACCTTTGTGCTTTGGACAGAGAGCATCTAGTTCACAATGAGCAGCTGAGATCGCATGGTCACTTGGTCTCCTATAGTCAGCCCTAGTAGTGACAGAGGAGCTGCTTCTCAAAGGGAAAGGAAGCAGTTACTTCGGGAAGAGAGAACAGCTTTGCTTTGAAGCCCTAGGGCACTGAGCTGTGATTCTATCAGGGCTTTCCAGAGGCTCCAGTGAATTAGTTTCTGGAAGAGCTAATGGAGCAAAGCCAGCCACCTCCAGGTTCACCACTGCAGTTGGGGTACAAGGAGGTAGAAAGTTGAGACTTCCACTAGCAAGTCTGGAACTTGCAGGAAACTGCTTGCTGCCAACTTCCTAGCAGCTCTGCAGCCTTGGGGGAGGTGGCTGACAGGGGAAGGTGTAGCATGCTGCAGGATCTCTGACCTGCCAAGTCTCAACATGCACAATTCCAGTTGAGGGAGAGTCTGTTTTGTCCTTTCTAGATCTCTATGAGTATAGCTCAGCAGTGAAACCTACACTGATTCACATCCCATTGGTACAGGTACCTCCCAGGTCCTTGGCTCCTGCAACCCAGGGCAGAACATGGAAGTGGGTGTCTTGCTCGTCACACTCTCTCTTCCTCGGTAAGACATTCATTTCCTTGAAAAGAGACAAAAAGGACTGTACAAATCCTAAGAGAGATCTGACTTAATTGGGTAAATTTGTTAAGTACTTACTGCAGTGAAAAACATTTAAGTGAGTGAAGTTTAATTGCTTCTTTTAATTATTCATTTTTATATCAAGTTATATAAGCTCATGATTTAAAGAACAAAATAGGTTTGGCTGTGAAAATCAGTCCTCTCTCATTTTTCTCACCTTCCTCGGGAAAAAAGTCCCAAACATGTTCAACTCTTTCAGCTGATGCTTTGGTATTTACATCCAATTCTCTGAGGGATATACTTTTATCTTGCTCCTTGGTTAGTGTGAAATCAGGGGTCTCCTTACAACTAGGGAGATGGAGGTTCAATTCTCTTTCTCTGCTTTGTCCTCACCACACGCATGGAGCTTGCAAGACCCCCATCCTTCCACTATGGTCCAATTATAATTTGGGTTCTTTCAACATTTGGTCTCCATTATGGCTGTGAAAATGTTTTACACAGCTGAGCCAAGATGTCAAGTCTATGATTATTTCTCTTTCCTAAACAACATGCTCTCTTCTTTAGTGAATTGTCTGTGTTTCCTTCATTGTTGGCTTAGTTGCCTAACTACTTCTCACTCATTCAGCCCCCAACTTTCCCCTAGTTGTCCAATTCTTCTTTCAGAGTGGGCAGATTCACTAGATTTTCTTTCCATTTGTCTTCTTAAAGAACTCTCTCTCCTGGTGCCTTCTGACTGCTTCAGTCTTTACTGGTATTTTGTATCTGGCACACCTATTGTTCTGGAATATTTCTTTACCACCATCACTTTTGCCTCTCTCTGGGTTAGCTCCTGTGTTTCCTAAAGCCCATGTCTGCCTCTTTCGTGGTTTATTCCCTTGTTTTATTGGAGTGCATCCTCCATAAGCTTTCTTAAAAAGAATACATAGAACTTTTCTGAAGTTTTTTGAGATTTTGTATGTCTAAAAATGTCTTTGTTCCACTCTGACACTTGGTTGATATTTTGGTTGGGTGTACAAATCTAGATCAAAAATAATTTTTCTTTAGAATATTGATTACATTTCTTTTGATTATTCTGGTTCTTTGTATATGACCTGTATTTTCTTTCTGGAAGGTTGTAGGATGGTCCCTAGTATTCTGAAATTTCATGATGACATGCCTCAAGTACTTAAAGATCCAATATAATGGAACCCTTCTGACAATCTATGTTCTTGAGTTCTGGGCAATTGTCTTGGATTATTTTGTAGATCATTTCTTCTTTTCTGATTTCTCTGTTCTTTTTTTCTGGTTTTCCTACTATATGGATCCTGCGCATCCTGTGTTTGTCATTCATTCATTTAATAGTTTCGCTCCATTTTTTTCTCTTTGATTTTTCCTCTACTTTCTGGAAAATCTCCTCACCTTCTTGTCCAGAACTTCTATTGATTTTTCATTTCTATTGTCATGCTTTTTAACTTCTAAGGGCTTTATTTGTTCTCTGAATATTCATTCTCTTTCTTTCTTTCTTTCTTTCTCTTTTCCTTCCTCTTTTTCTTTCCTTCTAGTGCCCTGTTCTTGTTTTGAAGATGTAATATATGTCCTTTTTTATGACAGATTTTCTTACTATTTGCAGCAGATTATCTTCTCCATAAATTTTTTTTTTAGTTATTTATTTAAAGTTTTTTTTCTCAAATCTCTATTGATACCTGCTTGCTGTTTAATGTTTAAGAGTGGAAAAGCAAAGAGCTGATTGGGAGCTTGAAGGCTATGGGTAGACTGTTCTTGGAGAAGGTGGGCTTCACCACAGGATGGTCTGGCTGGGCTGTTTCATGGGCAATACTGGTGTCAGGTCTTAAAGTCTGCCTTCTTTAGAGTCTGCCTTCTTAGGCTGATCATAGTTCCCGGAGAAGGCTGACAGAACCTCCTATCAGGTAGATAGACCTGACTGCCCATTCTTGGAGCTAGTCTGGGAAGAAAGCCAAGGAGTGGGCTATGGCCTAGTTGTCAAGTATATAAGTGTTTATTGAAACCCCCTGATAGCAGTATGGTACTCCCACCCTGAACTGTGCCTGATGTCCTCAGTCGAAAAACCACGCCTTGCCCTTCCCAGATAACAGAATGACGGTTTTCCAGAAGAGGTAGGGGCTGGTATCAGCTGCAAGGAGTAGAAAAGGAGATATGGGCTTTCACTGATTCTTAAGCAGACTTTGGGCCATGTAGCTCTCCTTTCCTCCACATTCCCAGAGCAATCAGTGGCTGGCATTCCTGGCCTCAAGGATTCTGAGGGTCAACCAGCCTGCATTTGCTTGACTGATGCCTGAAGGTCAGCTTTCTGGGAACACTGGAAGTCAGTTGCCACATAACCATCTGCTTTCTCGCTTCTAATATCCTGTCAAGTTATCTCTTCTGCTTGGCCTGAGCAGTTTATGTATTAAAAAAAATTCCCTTCAGCTAAAATCGGGGCAGTTTAGGGAGATGATGGTTTAGAGTAGGGACCTGGGAGTTCATTAGATCTGCATTCTAGTTCTGGCCCCCTGACTTACTAGCCATGGAACTCCTAAACAGTGACCACCTTTCCAAGCCTCTGTTTCCTCCCCCCCCGCAAAAAAAACTGGGAAATCTGTAGGGAAGTTGGGAAATTAACATCATAATTGGGGTCTGTATGACATATAATTTTGAGTAGAGTGAAAGCCTGGATGATTTGTCTAAGACTATCTCTTCCATGGCACTAAAATTGTCTATAAAGTTTACACCCCCCCCCCCACAATTTCTATATTATCTGCTGTGGGCTAATTTAGTACATTCAATAATGAAGGAATACCTTTCTAAAATGTGTTGAACAACGAAATGGAAAAATAGATCAGTCACTGGGCCATTGAACAGCCTGATCCATAGACCCAATCAATAATGTTGGTTATTGCTATTAGTAAAAGACTTTGTAAATGCAACATTGAGCACAATTCCTGGCACAGAATGAGTGATCCATATGTGCTCTCTGAGTTTAATCTGTTTTCCTGTTCCTTCTGCTTCCTGAAACGTAACTGGCCAGCTCTGTTTTGCTACAATTGACATTTTTAAAACTTTTTAAGTGCTTGTTAGACTACAGTGTGATGCAGAGGATGTTTCTTTTCCCTGGAAGAAAGCCCCAAATTCTAGCTTTATGTGTTTTAGAATAAGAAGCACAAGTCTGCCTATAATCCATTTGGATTCTAATGAAAGTCAGTGACCAGAATCAGGCTTCCGAGGTGTTTTGAAGGACAAATGTAAATAACAGTTTGTATGACTATTTCTTTTGGCAAAGGCAGATTTATTTCTGTAGAATTTTATCTATTACAGTGATCTCTGCAAAATGAAATGGGAACTGGCAAAGAAGTCAGTAAATTGCCTAACCTCTCCCGTGAGCTCTGGCCTTTGAAGTACTTGTGATTTGGGGTCACTTTTTGTCATTTCACATAGATTTTCTTTCTAGAAATTCCTGATTTATTATCCTAGCAATAAATTCTGGCTTATTCCAGATGCACTGTCATTTCAGTGTTGGCTTTAATTTTTTCCAGCTTCTTTCAAAATTCAGAATCATATGCCAACTTTAAGCCAGTTGGCTTTGATCGCACTACATGGCCAGCAAAAAAAAAAAAAAAAAAAAGTTTCAGCTCATCCCTTTCTCATTATTTTTAAATGAAATTCTTTTTTAAATTATTATTTATTTTTTTAATTTCTTTTCAGTGTACCAGTATTCATTGTTTACGCACCACACCCAGTGCTCCATGCAATACGTGCCCTCCATAATACCCACCACCAGGCTCACACAACCTCCCACCCCCACCCCTTCAAAACCCTCAGATTGTTTCCCAGAGTTCACAGTCTCTCAAGGTTCATCTCCCCCTCCAATTTCCCCCAACTCCCTTCTCCTCTACATCTTCCCATGTCCTCCGTGTTATTCCTTATGCTCCACAAATAAGTGAAACCATATGATACTTGACTCTCTCTGCTTGACTTATTTCACTCAGCATAATCTCTTCCAGTCCTGTCCATGTTAATACAAAAGTTGGGTATTCATCCTTTCTGATGGAGGCATAATACTCCATAGTGTGTTTATGGACCACATCTTCCTTATCCATTTGTCCGCTGAAGGGCATCTTGGTTCTTTCCACAGTTTGGCGACCGTGGCCATTGCTGCTATGAATATTGGGGTACAGATGGCCCTTCTTTTCACTGTCTCTGTATCTTTGGGGTAAATACCCAGTAGTGCAATTGCAGGGTCATAGGGAAGCTCTGTTTTTAATTTCTTAAGGAATCTCCACACTGTTTTCCAAAGTGGCTGCACCAACTTGCATTCTCACCAACAGTGTAAGAGGGTTCCCCTTTCTCCATATCCTCTCCAACACACATTGTTTACTGTCTTGTTAATTTTGGCCATTCTAACTGGTGTAAGATGGTATCTCAATGTGGTTTTGATTTGAATCTCCCTGATGGCTAGTGATGATGAACATTTTTTCATGTGTCTGTTAGCCATTAAATGAAATTCTTAAATAATCTCTTGGTTTAGTTAACTCATTAAAAAAAAAAGCTTTCTTTAAACGAATTCATGTAGATTGAAATACTGAAATCTGACAAATACAAATTCACGATTTTATCTAGGTCTTGAAGTAGGCATTTAGAAAGATGGTCAAGTTTAAAGAACTGGGAAGGTCCAACATTGATCACTGTATCAGTTACCTCTTGCCACCATAATGCTGTATAAAAACGATCCAGATGTCAACAGGGCTCCAACAGCAGGTGTTTCTCTTTCTTTCTTATGCCTGCAAATCTTCAGGGGTCACCAAATTTAAGTTCTGCAGGGCTCAGCAGGGCTCAGCAGGACTTCACTACAGCTCACAGTTGGGTTCAAGACTGCTGCATTAATTCTTCATTTTTCTGCCACCACTGACCTACTCTTGGGAGCTCTTTCCATGACAGCAGCACAGAAAGGCAAGCCCAACAGCACAAGCATATTTCACTCAGTTCATGTCACATCTGCCAACATCCCATTGGCCAAAGTAATAATATGGTCAAACACAAAGTTTAAGGGCAGAAACGTGAACACCAACCCTGAAGCCAAAATAAGTCACATGACCTAGTCCAGCATCAGTGGGACAGGGCAATATACTCCTCCCATGGAGGTGTGGTGAGGAGTGTATTTGCTAAACAGTCATCCTTGACCCATGTACCCCTGAAGCTCTGAGAAAAATAAATTCTATAATCCAGATGTCTGTTCTTTCAGACTAGAAGTTCTCATCGTGTGGTATCTCGCCCAGCAACAAGAGCACCTAGGAATTGGTTAAAAGGTAAACTCTTAGACCCCACCCTCGACCTGCTAGATCAGATGCTCTGAGGGTGGGGTACCCATACACACAGAGAACACTCTGATTCTTTGACTTCAATACAGTTGGAATAAGTTTACATTACAGAGAGAAATCTTATGTAACATGGCTCAGCTGACCACCAACCACTTTCACCAAAGGAACTTGACAAATCCCACAGCTGCCTAGCTCTGAATTTTATTCACTCCAAGCCTCTGTATGGGAAGCAGAAAGATCCTGAGCACAAACTCTGCTTCGCAACTTACCAGTTGTGTGACTTTGGGTAAATGACTTACACTCACTGAGTTTCAGTTTACTCAGCTATAAAACAGGGCATTAAATGTTTCCCTCCTCTGGAAAGACTGTCTGCAGCGTAGGCTTAGGCCTTCAGCCATAGGTGACAAATCCAGGATTGGCCCCCGACCCCAGTGTGATACTTTGATTACCTTTTTGAGGAGTTTGGGATCTTGCAATGAGAAGCACAGTGGTTGGAAGACAGCTGGGCTGAGTCACTCTGATGGCACATTTCTAGAGACATCTAAGGAAATCAATCGCTCTTAGTGCTGAAGCGTTTGCATTTTTTGTTGGTTCCTGCCCTTCTTCAGGAATCCATGACGATTTCCATAAACATTCCCCTCTGCTTAAGCAAATGTGATGGGTTTAAAATATGGCCCCCAAATTCTTTGACATTCCCCAAGCCCACAGGTTGAGGGGGAAGCCCAAGCTGCCCACGGAAAAGCCTATATGGAGAAAAACCAACAACCAGCACCACCTTACCTGCAGTATGACTGAACCACTTGGGAAGTAGATCTTCCTGCCTCAGTCCAGCTGTCCCAGTTGATTGCATGCAGAACAAAGAAAAACCATCCCTGCTGAACCCAAACTGCAGATTTGTGAGAAAGTAAATGATTGTTGAAAGTGTAAGTCCCTCTGTCTGGCTACTTATACAGCCATAAATTAGTGGAATAACCATAACCATAGCCACAACTTTGTTTGTTTTCCTTTCTTTCTTTTCAGAAGCAGCAGCATAGAATGAAGCACTTAGATCTGGACTCAGGTTGTCTGGGTCCCAATCCTGCTTTGTCATTTGTTAGGCATGACGTTTGGGCTAGCTGTGACATTTCTCTACACTTGAATTTTCTCGTTTGTCAAATGAGAAGAGAAATTGAGAAATAGCCCCTTATCACCCAGTTGCCGTGAGCATTCAGTGAGATTATGCACGCAAAGGATTTGGTGTAGCTTTGAATCTGCACAAGTTGGCCTCTCTCATTCTTTTTGCTACAGAAATGGGTTTTGGGGATGGCAGGGACAAACACTGTTCATCAAACTACCTCTCTTTGTTGACCTGGGGCCAAACCATGTGGCCCATGGCGAAGCACTTGGGGGCAGACCAGCAGAATATCAGACTATTTCAGCAGTTGGAGATCATCTACAGTTCACGCCTCCAGAAAAAAGAGAAGCTCCAGACAAGCTGGACTGACCACCTGAAAACCAAGTGATAACAACAGAACAGAGACACTTGCTGCTGGTGCTCCGAGGCCGCGGGGGGTCAAATAATCACACCGTGTTAAATGTCAGAGGCTACATTCTCCACTGCCCCTAATCAAGTGGCCTGATGAACACACGGGCCCCTGAGAGAGATGCCCAGGAAAACTAAGAGGACAGGGATGCTCCCTCTGCTGGGTCCTGGGGGGACTTTACCATCATTGCACCTCTGGGATCATGGATAAGTCCTCATCAGTTTTGTCTACCCTGCATGTTCCCATCCCCTTGGCTGTCCCCGACAGATCCAGGAGGAAACCCAATCTTGCTCCAACCTCCACACTCTCTGTCCTTGAACTGAAGGCCCGAGATCTTCAGTTGCTGAGTCAGGGCAGCAAAGAGGCAGTCAGCGATTTATCTAGTTGGATAATATAGGATCCAGCAGGATTTACCTAGTAACACCTGCTTTTTATTTAAGCTTCTCTCTTGCTTGTCTCCCTAAGAAACTTAACGTAATGGGGATTTAAAAAACCAGCAAGACGGCAAACGAAGCACTCTATGGGCACACGGTGACGATTCAAAGAGATGATACACAGTCCAGGTTACCAGCTCTGTGCCTGCATCAGGTAGGCCATCAGGACGCTCTCCCTTCAGCCCTTTCCTTCTCTTGGATGTGCTCCGGAGACACATTCATTACCGCAAGAGGCCAGACTTCTCTGGTTCCCTGTCCTCTTGCTTCAGGAGCCTGCAGCCCTCTGCCCATCTCATCTACATGCTAATGCAATTTCCGAACATGATCTATCCTAAGCATTGCTACAAATGCTGGGAGATTTATTACATTCCTTAGTTCTATAGATCAGGGACGATTTTTTATAAATTCTTGCTTTTGCGGAACAATTTAATATGCCATTGTCTAGGCAACAGAATTTGCCTCAATTAGATTTTCAGGCTAATGTGGGGAGGAACTTCCCCCTTCCTCTCCAGCAGTATTAGGAAGGGCCATAAGTCCTGCTCAAAAACACAATTTGCTGCTGCCTTGCAAGGAACTTGAAACCTGACTTTCTGTGGCAGCCATGCTGTATCCTTCCCTCTGCTCCAGGACTGGTGTCTTGTTGACGTGGCTGAGGCTGCCCAGGGGAAGACCCCACTGCCCTAGTGGGGGGCTGGGCACTGGCCACACAGAGACTCCCCCACCGTGGGATATTGACCTTGGAGGATGAATCACCGTCCACCCCTGAGGTCTGGTCCTTAGCTGTGTAAGCTCAGAAATTCAATCTTTGAAGTCCAAAAGTTATTGGATGCTTGAATCAACATTGCCAATGAAGGACTCGAGATGAGAACAGACCAGAAAGAAAATTTGTTAATTTCAAGCAGATGGGACATTCACATCAGTAGGGAGAGCACATTCTGTCCCTGGGGGCATCACTCTTCCGGAAGCCAAGTTATCCGATGGTGGCTTAGTGAACGTGAAACCTGAGTGTGAACTTCTTGTGATACCAGCCACTCCTGGGCAGAGGGTGGGAGGCCCTGCCAGTGGGCCACCTCTGCTCCTACCTGTTCGTACTTCTGTGGTTCATCAGCCTTCATCGAGGGACCCATTCTTCCACAAAGGGTTGATTCTCCTGTGGGCCTGGCGCTTGTCCTGGGATTTCTACCCTTCTGCTCACTCCATCATGAGCTGATTCCTGGCTTACTCTCAAGACATCCTTAATGTCTTCCTTTCCACACTTGTGGCTCTGTTAGTCACCATGCAGGTGGAATCTTGGTTTTGACTGGACTTGAGAGTGGGCAGGAAGCGGGGCTCAAAGTTGACTCAGGCGGTAATCTGGGTGACAGGCTGGTGGGTGGCACAATCTGGATCCGCGTAATGATAGTCACCGTTTGTCAGAGTGCTGGGCTACAGATGAGAGAATCATTAGCTCATTTAATCTTCCAAAGTACCTACAATGAACATATGTGTATATTTCCCAATTGGCTGAATGGCAACTTTGATAAATTTACTTGGCTTGTCTCATTATTTAGTTTTAATTGACCAGTTTTCATTTTGTGCTCATAACAACATTTACACAGAGACTTCACGGTGTCCTTGCTCCCACTTCCTCTGCTGCTCCTGGGGCCTAAGGGTAGAGAGAAGGGAAACAGAGGGAGAGAAAGAAGTATAATATATTCTTTAATAAGGAGAATTTTTATGAGCATATTCTTTACTCATGTTTTCTTATTCATAAGGATAACATATTTATAAGTCTTTATAATAAAGAACACAGTCCTAGGAATGCATTCTCTTTATGCTCCCACCCTGACGAGCCTGCCTCTCTTCTGTCCCCTTTCTCCCTGTCAACCTCCCCCACCACTCTGTCCTGGTACCTCGGTCTCCAGCTGTGGCAGCAGAGAGCTGGGGAATATTGAACAATAGTTGTTTGAACTATTGTTCAACAATAGTTGAACTATTGTTCAATATTCCATAAACTCCTGTTATGGAACCAAGATGAACTGATCAATGAAAACAGAATACTTCAAAGGATCTAACAATATAGCGGATTGCTCATTTGATGATGGACTGGGTCTCAGTGTTTTGGGTGACCTGGTCATTTGGCTTGGCTTTTGGTTTAACTCTCCAGATGAAGTGACCAGGAGGCATTTCCCAAATGAGGAAGCAGAGGCTGGAGAAGCAATAACAAGGGTTAGATCCACAATTTAAAAAGGCTTGTTTGGGGGCACCTGGGTGGCTCAGTCAGTTAAGAGTCTGACTCTTGATTTTGGCTCAGGTCATGATATCAGGATCATGAGATGGAGCCCCGCATTAGGCTCCGAGCTCAGTGTGGGGTCTGCTTAGATTCTCTCTCCCTCTGCCCCTCCCCTTTCTCTAAAATTACATAAATCTAGGGGCACCTGGGTGGCTCAGTGGGTTAAAGCCTCTGCCTTCAACTCAGGTCGTGGTTCGAGGGTCCTGGGATCGAGCCCCGCATCGGGCTCTCTGCTCAGCAGGGAGCCTGCTTCCCTTCCTCTCTCTCTGCCTGCCTCTCTGCCTACTTGTGATCTCTGTCAAATAAATAAAATCTTTAAAAAAATAAAATAAAATAAGGGCTTTTTGAAGGTGATTTGGTGTCTTTGTGCCATTCAGCAGGACAAGAGCACAGAAGAGAGGACAGGATAAAACCCCAGATGGTTTCCCTGTGTCTCTAAAGAGCTGTATTGGGTGGGAATTGATTTTCAAGTGTCAAAAATGCAAATGCTTAAAAAGGCTAGGAAAAGTGAGGAAAGAATTGGCAGGATAAAGGAATTAGAAAAATCTAATTTACTGTAAACAAACAAACCAACCAACCCAAAACAGTGCAAAGTTTGATGCTACATGGCCCCATCACTTGGTGCTAATAGTAGGGACAGGTGGGGATTGTAGTGAACCCAAGAGGGAGCTTCCATCAGTGTTACAGATCCTTTGATTTTTCCAAAAGAGCTTGAAATCCTGATTTTGATATCAGATCTCCCAAGTTGTAAGTGTAACTTTGAATTACTGTATGACACCATGCAGTCTGAGCAAATCTGGAGGCTGGATCTGGTCTATAAATTTGCAGCCACGAAGGTGAGCCATCACCAAACTTGGAAGCTGAGTCAAAACCATGGATTCCATGTGGCTGTGGGCATCTGTAAATTCTGATTATGATGAAGAAGTCAAGAAATGATCTCAATGCTTCCAAGAACAACCTTTTACCACCAAAGGAAATCAGTTTCAAATGTATCACCTGGTACCTGTCGTGAAGCATTTAAAAAGCCGACTTTGAAGACAGAAATCTGGTGCTGAATCCCAGCCCCACCACCTAGCAGACATGCAACCTTGAGCAACTCAATTAACCTCTTGGTGCCTTTATTTCCTATCTGAATTCCTGTGAGGCTTCAATGTAGTAAGATATGAAAATCTAGATAAGCGGCAGATAGGAGGCTCTCAAGAAACGGTACTTGCTAAAATAGCCAGAGTGATGATTATCACGAATAATCATGATAATTATTGTCAGTACGTATATTTATAAACCTCCAAGAAAGCTCTAATGGAAATTGGCTGCTCAAAGTTCTTTTCGTGGGTGATTTTTCCATGAGGTTGGCGAGGCACTTGGATGTTTCTTTCTCATTTCGTTTACATAGGAAGTCACAAAGCTTAGCACCTTTTTGTGATTCTATCAGAAAAGCATTTGGGCAACTCAAATAATCCAATCAAACCCAAACGAGGTGGGAATTTCTGACACTTGACTTACAAAGCATAAGGCATCTCCAAATACTTCTCTCTGCTGGCCATTAAGGGAGGCTGTCTATTGGTAGGATTCACACAGAATTCAGGTCCTTTCTCATGCACAGGCTCCTTCATTCTGTTCTCCACTCCTTCCGCACTGCCTGCACTGCCCATCTCTTACTGTGCTCTTCAGCTCAGCCCAGGCTGAAATCACTGCACTTCATGAGCCAAGTGGTTGTCCCTTCCATAGTTCCCCCAGGACCTGCATGCGCTCACGTGCGCACACACACACACACACACACCTTTCCCCAACACTCAGTACCAGAGCTTAAGCTTTAACCCTCTATGGGAGTGGGGGAGAGTATATGTGGGAAACAGGGACCATTATGTTTTGAATGAGTGAGAAAGGCTCTCAATGCAATCCCGAGTTGCCCCAGGTCATGCTAACAGAGAAATCTGACCTGCCTCACAGTGTAACCAACACCCAGGAATGTGGGGCTTGGGCTTCCAGGACAGTTGATGGCAAATGTCCAGGACTCCTAACATCATCTCTGACTCACTCCCCACTGCTACCTGCACCAGCTTCTGACTTTCAGGTTTGGTGTCCTGATTCTAGCCCCAGCTTAGACCTGATGTGACAGATGTTACTTCTCCTGATGAGCTTTGGGCCCTCGTAGCAGATGCTGTGGGGGCCCCACCTTGAACATTCCCTTGCACATGGACCCCATGATGTCCAGTTTCCAGCAGCTGCAACTTGCTGCCTGAAGAAGGACTCTCTGGCTACTTAAGCCCACTGAGCTGGCACCAGGTGCAAGTCGTTCTGGGGGGTTAAGCCTCACCCCTCAGCAACGTTCAATCAATGATAGATGGGAGTTGGGGTGAATAAATACTCCAACTTCCTTGCCCCCTGCAGGAGAGACAACTCCGAAGTGTGTTCTACCTATGTCCCAGGGGTCCTGGGTGGGGCTGAACTCCAAATGCTAACATGGGTAACCGACCTGTTAGAGCACCTAGTATTGCTCTCATCCCCTTTTCAACACATTCCCTGCCCTCATACTGATGTTTTCTAGGCTGGCCTCCCAAATAAGCTTGACCCAGGGTCTGCTTCTAGGGTAGCCCAATCTAAGACAGTTTTCTTCCTTATCCTACAAAGTAAGATAAAACTCACTAACCACCTGATTGTGTCAGACATGAGAGTTACTTCACCTTAGCTTCCTGAAATGGGCGCCATTTTTACTCCCACTAGACAGATAAGAAAATGGAGACCACAGGGCCAGCAAGGGGCAAAGCCAGGATTTGAACTCATATCTTTCTGGTTCCCAAAGTTCTGCTTGCTCCATCCCATGATGCTCACCTGGTTCCTTTCATCCTGGATCTCTTTCCTGCCTAATCAAGCCTTGGCTACAAGGACAGAAGTGGGCATGACTGACCAGTTACTGTGACACTAATTATCACCACAAGTAAAAGAGCAGGAAATTGTAATTCAGGAACTGAGTGTACCAAGACAGCTGGCTTCAGCCCACAGAGGCAGGCAGCATTATTATTTTAAGAATCCTCCCGGGCACAGAAGAGCAGCCTTTGTGTCTGTGGAGGTTGGTACAGGGATGGTGGTGCCCTCCCCATCAACGGGCTGTGTAGGAAGACCGACAGAAAATGGAAAAACCCAGCTTGGACCCTTTCTGGTCTGCTACTGCTTATAAGAAAAAAAGGATGAATGATCTGGAGACCTGGCTTCTAAATCTCAACTGTCTGTGTGAGTTTTGGCTTCTTGCTTCCCCACACTGGACCTCATTTCTTGGGTTGCATGTATTGGATGTCTGAGTCCCATCAACTGCTGCAGACCGAGTGAATTTCAAGTGTTGGATGCTTCATTTGGATGTTTTACCACAAAGTTTGGCCTATGGCTCACGCCAGATCCAACTTCATCTTTGGATAGGTAAATAAGACGATCATCATGTCCCATCTGGGGCTCAAAGGAAACATTTGCCCAAAAATAGATTTCTACTATGTGTTTGTTCCGGCCTGAAATTCTAGAAAAGATGGAAATCTCTTCATGCCTGCATTCAAATAACCAACAGTACTTTAGAGCACACCTGTGTTCTAGGTCCCGAGCTTGGCCCCGTGGGTTCAAAAATAGATAACACCAGGCTGTAACCCCAAGGATCAGGAAATACTGGAAAACGACGAGCAGGAATGAGTGTGAAGGAAAACAACCTGGATTCTCTCTGCTTCCCCTGAGAAATGGCCTCAGTGAGTTCCCCTCTAGTGGGGAATCAACTATAGCAGCGCTGTCAAGGAAGGTCAACTCGATCTGGACCAGGGGCAATTGCTTCTAGTATGGCAGAGGGGAGGAGGTCTCCCAAGAGAATGAGGAAAGGCTTCATAGAGGAGATTGTGTTTGAGTGGAGCCTTGAAAGGGGTGCAGGACTTCAGCAGCTGGAGATGGGAAGAGGATGTTTCAGGCAAAGCAAATGTATGCAAAGTCCCCCAGCGTGATCCAGGGTGCAAATTGTTTCAGTTGGATGCCACAAAGGCTGTCAGAAAAGAAAAGGATAAGGGGAAGGAAGACTTAAATAGACTACTCGATCATATGAGAAAGCTTCTGAATTCAGACCAAGGAGTGGGAGATTTGGTAAGGAGTTGATAGATGAGCCCTACCAGTTAGGGTTCTGAGTTACAAGCCACAGGAATCAATTCCAACTAACTTTAGCAAAGAGAAGACTTTATTAGAAGAATACAATAAAGCTCCTAGAATTAAAGGAAAAGCTGACCAACCAGACCTCGGAAAATCCAGGGACCAGGAAATCTAGAAGGAAATAGTGATAAGGAGTCATGAACAGTGGAATTGTTCTTAACAAATAGTCCTCAAAGCTCAGTGACTTACAACCAGAAACCTTTTGTTTGTCTTGTTCGTGGGCCTGAGGGTTGGCAGCGTTGGCTCTATTTCAGCCTACAGGAAAGTTCAGGTGTGCAATACATTGTCTCTTCATTCTCCTTGGACCAGTGGCTACCTGAGGCTTAGCTTTTCATAACAGGGAGTAGAAGAGCAAGTCAAACCACCGAAGAACATTTAAGGTCCCCTGCTCCCGTCCAGCAATGCTGAGTAATATTTCCTTGGCCAGAGCAAGTCCCATGGAGAAAGAGAAGGAAAAATAAGAAGGGGAATCTATAATGGGTGTGTAAATGAGTGTGTGTGTGTGTGTGTGTGTGTGTTTTAGGGGGGTGGACAAGATGATATAACTAGTAAATAGGGGCAGTCTGCCAGTAGGATAATAACACTGGAGGCTCAAAATTTCTGCTTCCCTCAGAAACTCAGTGAATCCAGCATTTTCCCACTTCTGGCCACACGTCTCCCTCTGACAATGGACGACGGATGCAGGACACCCTGGGGGTGTTAATGTAACCCTTAACCTCACAGTGTGGGAACCCCTTGGGAGGTTTTTACACATTCTTACTCAGACTCAGATGAGGAAACTGACTCCCCAGGAAACTGACTCTTCTTGAGTGATGAACTGAACTCTGTGGCCTCCCAAGACTGACCTCCCAGTACTGACCTTTAGGGATCCCGAAAGATGAAGCTACTTATCTCAGAAGCTCAGGGGGTGAGAGAGAGAGGAGCACTCACCTTCTTGTCACCCCTCAGGCTGGGAGCAAAGCTTCTGGAGGTTGTCCCTGAAACCACGCCTCGCCCCAACTCTTCGAACCTGGGTTTCTGGGACATCTGGCCATGACATCTCAGTACGTGTTGTGCCTCTGGCTGGTCTCTAGTTCAAAGCTAAAACTTTTCACTCCAACTGGTGATTTTCCTCTCTTGGCCAGGCTGAGGCCCCTGTTTCTATAAGCAGAGCCCTGGTTGCTAGGTGACATCCTGGCTCCTAGTTCTGGAGGCTGCCGAGGCAGAAATGAACTGAAGAGATTTGAAGCTTGCACTTTGAAGACAGAATATGAAACCTAAAAGAGGAGATACGACCCTAACTTAATTGGAGGGTTATATAACCACCAGCCATGGTTCTAGTGTCCTCCCCACAACCCTGCCGGGACCAGTGGGATATATTTAAATGTATTTTTTCAAAATAGGTAGAAAAGTAGGAAGTTGAACTGATAAATATAGCTGGCTCTTTTGATTGGGAGAGGAAACTTCTAATTACATCGCTTTTCTAAGCTCCATCAATCAGATCTACACCTTCATTAGCCTCTGAATCATTAGTGGAACTTATAAAAACAATTAGATCTGCAGAGAACTGCAGCCATCAGCATTTCTGACAGCTGCATCGGGGATTTAAACTTTTCATTAAAATTGGATGGAGCCTCTTGCAAATCAATAAGGAACAGATGAGCATTCCAAGTGAAAAATGAGCAAAGAACGTGAATAGATAATTTGCCAAAGAAGCACGAGTGGCCAGTAAACAAATGAAAAAATTTCCAAACTCAATAGCAACTGCAAAAATACATTAAAACAGTCATGATAAAGCATTTTTAGTCTATTAAACGACAAGTATTCTTTAAGTGGTTCTATACGGGATGATATACAGTAAATGTGTTATTTTGACACACTATTGGTCAAAATGCAGTTAAAGAAGACCTTTCTGGAAAGCAGTTTGGCCACATATTGAAAGTCTTAAACATAGACGCAACTTCCGGCCACGCTATGCGGTATCCTTATTCACGAAGATGTTCACACATTAGTTAGAAAATGGGAGAAATCTGAAAAAATATGTATCCAACAGAGCAAGAAGAAATCATTTAATTACACACAAACATATTCTCAAGATGGTGAAAGGAAAAAAAAGCAAGTTCTAAAGTTGGATACGCTTCCTGGGTTTCCTTTTGTAAGATGAAAAGGAAAAATTGTTTATGCTTGAATGCCAGTAGCTGGGGGTTCCCAAACTTTCTTGATTCATGGAACTGTTGGTGCCTCAGGAATTTTTTTTTTTTTATGACTTTATTTATTTGTCAGAGAGAGAGCATGCGCGCAAAAGCAGGGGGAGCAGCAGGCAGAGGGAGAAACAGGATCCCTGCTGAGCAAGGAGCCCGATCCCTGGACCCTGAGATCATGAACTGAGCCAAAGGCAGACGCTTCAATGACTGAGCCACCCAGGCGCCCCATTGTGCCTCAGGAATTCTTTTATGGAGCCCCTGGACACTGTCCCCCACCGAATAAAAATCTGACAGTTTGATGAATTAAGTAGTTGGGTTCAAACAGTTGAACAGTGGTAGTTCATACGATGTATGACAGACATTGCTAGGTTTCCATCAGAAACTTAAAACACCTGCTGGCAGCCCTGTGAGTTTCCTTCTGCACCCTGAGGGTTCTTCAGCACACACTTTGGGACTGAAGCAGCTCTATAGTTGAAGGCTACCCATGTGGTTAAGTCCTGGAACCCGGGCTGCCTGTGTTTGAACATGGGCTCCCCCACTTGCTAATGAGAGGCCCTGTGCAGATCAACTTTCCTGGGCCTTAGTTTCCTCCTCTGTTAGGTGTAGATAACACAAGTACCTTCCTCTCAGGGTTCTTGCGAGCTCTGTGAAACGCTGGGTGCCTGGCTCTTGGCAAGAACTTAGTAAATATCAGGCCCCTTGAACCCTCACAGGGGACGGTAGGTGACTTGGACTTTTTTCTTTTCTTTTCTTTTAAGATTTTATTTATTTATTTGACAGAGAGAGAGAGCGAGCAGGAGAGCACAGCAGGGGAAGTGGCAGAGGGAGAAGCAAGGTCCTGGCTGAGCAGGGAGGCCAATGTGGGGCTTGATCCCAGGACCCTGGGATCATGACCTGAGCTGAAGGCAGACGCTTAACCAACTGAGCCACCCAGGCCCCCTGGACTTCTTTCTTTATATTGTTTTTGCATTTCCAAAATGTCACACAATAAGCATGTATTACTTTCATAATAAATAAACTTCTTTCTTTATTTTTAAACCAGAGAACGTAGCGTCGTCAGCTCGCCCTGCCCTGAGCTCTGGGCATGGGCAGGAAAGAGGGTGGGACAGGTCACAAGGCTGCAGGCATTCAAGACATTTCCCCTTCTGCAGACGAGCGGTGCCTTGGTCATTATGCATCAAGAATAGTAATGACAGGGGTGCCTGGGTGGCTCAGTGGGTTAAAGCCTCTGCCTTTGGCTCAGGTCATGATCTCAGGGTCCTGGGATAGAGCCCCACATCGGGCTCTCTGCTCAGCAGGGAGCCTGCTTCCTCCTCTTTCTCTGCCTGCCTCTCTGCCTACTTGTGATCTCTGTCTGTCAAAAAAATAAATAAAATCTTAAAAAAAAAAAAAAGAATAGTAACGACAGACCTGTGCCCCTGAGACAAATAATACATTCTATGTTAATAATAGTGAAAAAAAGAAAAGAATATTCATGAATCATTGAACAGTACATCAAAAAATAATGATGTACTATATGTTGGCTAACTGAACATAATAAGAAAACTTGGAAAATTTAAAAAAAAACAATGTAGGAAAAGGAAAAAGTAAATAAAAATTAAAAAAAAAAAAGAATGCCCCTTGGGAATCTTATTTACTATAAAATGGTAGACGGCATAGATGTCTCCCCAACCCCAGGTGTCTTGGCATTTGCTTCTGCTCCAGCTGTCCCCTCGGAAGTGCCCTCGTCCCTTCTTTGCCTGGCTAGTTCCCACATCCCGATCCAGACTTGTTCTTCCTGCTCAGTCCTGGGTGAGCTAGGAGGCCATCCTCTGATGACCTCTACTTTATTGAAATTTTCCTTGTCTGGGTCCACTTGCTGCAACCTCCCTCCCCTTGCCCCACCACTGCCTGCTTCCTTGAGGCAAGAGCTGCATGAGTTTCATCTGCTTGGCATTCAGTGGGTGTTTCATAAATGCTTGAATTTGAACATCTCCTTTGTGGAAGAGGGGAGGAATTTACATTTGTTATTATCACATCCCTTGGGAACAAGTTTACTCTCAGTATACCCAAATTCTATTAGAAGGTTATGGGTCCTGCTACCGGGTTGTGTGTGGAGCGGACTGCCCCCTGGGGGTATGTATGTGGGGGGCACCTTGTGGGGTCATTGTGGCAGTCAAGCCTTCAGCGTGGGCCTGGAGAAGCACTATTTCTGAGAGTGACCAGCTAGCTAGAAGGGGCTGAGCGCTGGGACATGAGGCTTCATGTCCACTCACGGGCTGTGCGCAGCACATTGCCAACCGCTCACTCAGCAAACGGTGATGGGGCATCTACCGCAGACACCGCCTGATACCAAGAACTAGAAGATCGGCAGGTGGGATGTGAATCTTGACAGGGAGACACACACACCAGCAACTCTAAGACATCAGGCCACGGCTGCTGGGACAGAGGCATGAACGAAGCCCGCTGGGGACTATGGCAAGTGATGGGGGTGGGGGGAGCGTCTAGAGGAAGGAGGGGACTAGTTTGGTAAGAAAGATAGCAGACAGTCTTCCACGTGGAGTGGGAGAGAAGGGGAAGAGGAAGGCAAGGGGTCCCGGGGTCTGAGAAGAGCAGGAACAAAGTTGGGAGTTCGAGGCATGTTGAGGAGGGAGGGTCCCAGTGCAGTAACAGAGCAGCTTCTGCCTGGTGTTCCCCCATGTCACCCCCTACTCTGGAGGCGTGTCCACGAAAGAAAGATGGCCCCAGGCTTACTCAGTGCTCACTGCTCTGCTGAATCCTGGGCAATGGGCAGGGGCTTCCAAAAGTGGAATCCTGTGAGCTAGATTCCAAAGGGAGGGAAAGGGCAAAGTGTTGACATATGGGAGACACAGTCCAGAAGACCCTAATCCAGAAGCACTTCCTGGAGGTCCTGAGACGAGCCTCCAGGGACAGGCTAGCAGGGACATGGGATCTTTACTTCCCATCCCCCTCCCAGCACAGACAAATAGGACCCTTTGTCAAGTGTCTCACAGAAAGAAAAATGGCCTTCCCCACTGCTCCTTCCTCCCCATCCCACAACAACCGCCCCCAGCAGAGCAGCCTCCAAAAAAGTAGTTACGTTTAATTATACACAATGAAATCTTCCCAGTTTGTATGGAACGGAGATTAGGGGGATAAGGAATCGGAGTACCTCTTGTGTACTTCTTAACCTTTAAATTAACTTTTTCATTATTTCAATATATAATAGATATTTATTACAAAAAATTAGGAAAATGCCAACACATAAACATGAAAAAATTAAAACACTGCATTTCTACCACTTACAGATTACTGATGTACTGATGTACAGTGTGTACTCTTTGTGGGGGATTAAATTACTGGTCCCAATTCTCCACTACCCTGTAGTAGTATTAAATGTCCACACCTTGTCATGGCCTCATAGCAGGTGGCCTAAATTACCCTGCCTTTTGATTTCAGATCTTGCTTTGGCCAGTGGGGTGAGAGCAGACTGATGCAGTCAGTGCCTTGAGGTTTGCTCATGGGGCAGGGTTTTCCAATTTATACTCTTGCCTTTCACCAAGAGAAGCATGTGCCTCGAGTAAGCGTGGGTCTGAGGAGGAGAGGAAACACATGGCATAGCCCCAGCCTCAGCCCGAAGTCCCACCAAGTCCAACCCACATAATTCCAGATGACTTGCAAATGAAAGAATAAGGAATAAATGAGGATTATAGCACACCACTGAGATGTTCGGGTTATTTCGTGCATTATTGTGGCAACTAATGACCCATACTCTCTGCAAGACCTTTTTCTACACATAGTTTTTAATCAAAATGAGATCATACTGTACAGTTTTGTAGGCCACTTATTTTTATTCTTATACTTAGATAAATGTTTATTTTTTTAAAAGATTTTATTTATTTATTTGTTAGAGAGAGAGAGAGAGAGAGCGCGCACAGGCAGACAGAATGGCAGGCAAAGGCAGAGGGAGAAGCAGGCTCCCTGTTGAGCAAGGAGCAGGATGTGGGACTCGATCTCAGGATGCTGGGATCATGACCTGAGCCGAAGGCAGCAGCTTAACCAACTGAGCCACCCAGGCGTCCCAATAAATGTTTATTTTATCTAACATTCAAACCACACCCCAATTTCTCCAATTGACAAAGAAAATACCCTTTACAGCTGGTATACCCAAACCAGTTTCAAATCAAGGCTCTGACATTGCATCTGGTATGTACGTAAATCTCTTTTAACCTCTCGCAGTCCCCTTTGGGATGACAGTGGCATGTGGAAGTTGATTTTGGCTAGAGAACACCATAGGTGATGCCATGTGCTTCAGACAGCTTTGGGAGACCTTAATGCCTGGACGACTCTTTTGGCACACTCTCACATACCAGATAAGTCAAAGCCAAGGCTAAGGCCTGACTGATTGCATCAGTAAAGGTACGAGCCCGTTTAGATTTAGACAGGATGGCTCACCCAGGCAGTGAAAGGAAGTATGCTGAAGGTGCAAGTTTGCCGTGATCCTTGTCCACATAGCAAAAGGGATGACGCTGAAATCACAGGGGCAGGTGACCGTGTGGTAGGTGGACCAGCCAAGTGAAGACTGAAGTTGAGCAGGGGAACAAGCTGCACCCATGTTTGGGGGCAGAGGGCAGCAGGGGTGGACCAGAACCCCCATTCCTTAGCAGAATCTGGGAGGTGAGGAGAGACTCGCACGACAGCCTCCCAGGGGAGATGGGGAGGCCAGTGGGAGATAGCCTCATGGCCGCTCCCTACAAGTCTCGCATCCTGTGTTCTGAAATCACAGGACGTTCTGCCAAGACCAGATTGGCTGCCGCTCAAGCCTTTGCTTGTGTGGGTACATTCAAGGTCACCGTGACTCTCTGCAAAGCTGTCTTCCTACACCTTCCTGAACAATCCTAAGGTTGCCTGTTGAGTGAAGGTGATGAAGGTCTGAATCCCCCACTAAAACGCTCTGTGTGATGATCCTATGCTACTTCTCGAATGCTCAGTTGCCTGTCAACCTTTCGCCTGAGGATGGCAGCAGCAAGGAGCAAAGCTTGTCCAATTGTGATAGTGTTGGTAAAGCAATGATCTGCCCTTTCTTCTGCATCTGTTGGCTGGCATTCTTCTGGGAAGTGAGATTTCCTTCTGCCCTGGGGCTCTCCGGCACCTCGAAATTAAGTTCCTACTGAAAATGGGGGATTGATGCTTTATTTTTACAATGGCATATTCTAATTTTTATTATTAAAAAAATTCAAAGATACACAAAAGTTGAAAGAATAGTACTGTGAGCACTCCTCTACTCACCACTCAGAGTGAAAAACTGTCAAAACTTACTGTATTTGCTTTATCTCTGTGTGTATATATTTGATTTTTTATTTTTATTGAAAGTAAATTGCAGACATCATGATATTTCACTCATTATTTCAACAAGCATTTCCTTGGAATAAGCATATTTGCTCCATAAATGCAAAGTCCTTAAAACCCCAAAGAAAATTAACATTGATCTCCAAAATTGTATTCGTAATATAATATATATAGCCCAACCTTACACTCAAATTTAAATTTCCCTCATTGTCCCCCAAATAACTTTTATATCATTTTTTCAAACAAAACAAAACAAGAATCCAATCAAATGTCATGCATTACTTTGACTGTGTCTGTTTACTCTATTTTAGTCTAGATAATCCTCTTTTTTTTCTCCAATGGCATTGGTTTTTTTTAAGAGGCTAGGCCAGTTGTCTCGTATAATGTCTCAAATTCTGGATTAATGTCACTGGCTTCTTTATGGGCCACGTGATTTCCACTTCCATGGATTTCTTTCAGATCCAGATTACTTCCAAATGCTTGGTTGGGTCCAACTTAAATAATATCTGTGGCATCCATGAGTAATCACCATACTGTGTATTTTCAGGAGAAAAGGTTGTCACACTGTAAGGGGTGCTGCATTTAGGTTAGCGATGCCTCTTTAGGTTAGTGGTTGACTGTGTAGGTTAGCGATGATCAGGTTTTGCCATTATTAAAGCATGTTTCCCCTTTGTGATTAGTAGGTAACCTTGGGGGTGATCTGTTGGCACAGTGGGAATGTATGTTCTCCAACAGCCTTTCACTGGTTGGGCGGGGCAGCCAAGAATAATGGTCAGGCCATATGACAAGGAAAGGAGATGTTGTAGGGAGGCATCTATAGGCCAAGGACATCGAGGGCTGCCAGCCCCCACCAGCAACTGCAAGAAGCAAGGGAGGATTGATGCTCTCTACGGGTTTCAGAGGAAGCAACGGCCCGGCTGACACCTTCATATCCAACTTTTGGCCTCCAGAGCTCTGGGAAACAGGGTCATCTAGAAGAAAGAACTGCTGCATTGGGAGTCAAAGACCTGGAGTCTAACATTCTTACCAGCAGCTCATCTTGGAGTCTCTGTCTCCCGCTCTATGAAATGGAGTCTATACTTGTCACACCTCCTTCAGAGAAGGGGATAGGGTAACTACCTCCCTGTGTGTCACAAAGGAACATTGTTTTCTCAGGAAGTACGTAAACCAATAAAGGCTACATATGAATCAGTAATTATATAGGCGGTTGCAATATGATGCTTTGCTCTTCTCTATTTATTAGCTGACTTTTTTTTTTCTGTAAGGAAGAGCTTTCTCTCATCAACTAGGGATGAACTTAAGTTCCCCCCATACACACATGCGTGCACAAAAGCAGGGTAAGTATGTTTCTTGTCCTTTTATCAATTTTCAGAACAAGTACTTAGTATATTGGTTCTCTCCAATGACGACAATTAAATTCCCCCCCCCTTTTAAGAATTATTAGACAGACTCACGTGTCTTTGTGTATTCAATGTTTTATAATAAATTGCAGTCATTATTCTTTTTTTTGGTGCTCTGGTGGTCTCAAGTGTGGCCAGTGGGAAGCTCTTCGGATGGACCCCCATAACCCATCCTAGTGCATACCTCATCATGACTCCCATCACTTCAGTGCTTGTAATTAATCAAGCAATGCCCTGAGAGCGAATCCCAGTCTAAACTACGGACCTTGGGCAATAACGACACATCAGTATAGATTCATCAGTTGTAATAAACCAGAGTGTGGGATGTTGATAGTGGGAGACACTGGGCATGTGTAGGAGCTTCAGGAAAGACAAGGGAACTCTCTGGACCTTCTGCTCAATTTGTCTGTGAATCTAAAACTGCTTTTAAAAAAGTATTTTTTTTAAGAAATACTTTAATTTTTTATTATGAAATGGCAAGCAATTAATAGTTATAGAGAATGAAAGAATGAACTAGGAAATATTTCACCCCTGCTTCTGTCCTTTCCTCCTTCCTCCATCTCTTTCCCAGCCCCTTCCTGGAGGTAATCACTAGGAACAGGGGACTATGCTACACGCACCCATGGTGTGTTATGTGAGTGTAAAAAAGAATGCAAAAGCTCTCTGTGTGCCAATGTGGAGTGATTGCAGGACATAGTATTAATGGGGGGAAAAATCAAGGTGCAGAATAGTGTATTCAAGATGTTTGCTTCTGCAAAAGAAAGATGGAGAAAAAAGAATGTACATTAATTACATATCCATATCTACTAGCTTAGTTTTGTTTTGCTTTTTAAGATTTTATTTATTTATTTGACAGAAAGAGACATAGGGAGAGAGGGAACACAAGCAGGGGGAATGGGAGAGAGAGAGAAGCAGGCTTCCCACTGAGTAGAGAGCCTGTTGCGGGGCTCGATCCTAGGACCCTGAGATCAGGACCTAAACCCAAAGTAGATGCTTAAAGACTGAGCCACCCAGGCGCCCTTTTACTCGCTTAGTTTTACATGAAGAAAACACTGGAAAGATAATCTGGAAACTAATAAAAATGGTTGCCTCTTGGAGGTGGGCTGGGAAAAGTGATGGAGGGATGGGAATGGAAACGAGGCTTTTCTGAATATAGCTCTTCATGTCATTTGGATTTAACTACATCAAAATTTTTGCATATTCACGAAATAAAATTAAATAAGGAAGAAAAAAGCAAATCTTAAAATTGAAAACAATTCAGGCTAGAGGATCCTAACTGCATAACAAATTAGTAACAGCAATGCCAAGAAAAATGTTTTTCAGACATGTTTGACATGGTTCTCTGGCAGCATGTCCTTTGTGAGATGTATTCCAAGAGCAGAAAGAACTGCGAGAAAATATTCGACTTCACTTCATAGTTTTATTAGGAACAGTGCTGTTTTCATTTGGGGACAATCTCAGGTATGTTGTAAGATAGAGCAAAGAAGTAAATACCGGAAACTGTTTATGTATTATGTATTACTAGAGAATAAAACAATTAATTAAACATATTCTAATATTACTAGGGACCAAACGTTTTGGGGGTAAGAGAAAAGAGATCCAAATACAAAATAAAATAGATTTAATAGGAAATCTGCTTTGTTAAGTTTGAACTGGAGTAAATATGAACTTATGATTTATGCATGTGTACATAAATATATATAAAGTCCATGAAGGTCCTGACAGAGTGACTTGTCTCGGTTTTAAAACCAAAAGACCTGTGTCCTGGGAAGTGTCTCAGGTATATATAAACTATGTCTATATTTAAATAGAATAAATAAAAATATAGACCTATCTTATACATAATATATAAAATATATCTACTTATATATGATCGTTCTCTGCATTGAAAGGGCCTGGAAACAATAGCACCCCAGTAAACAGGGAGCACCCCAAGCACCTAGATCTTCAGTTCTGAACACCGTTCCCACGCAAACGGACCAGGGCTCCTCAGGGTTAGGGCTGGGGCAGGGAACTCTGAGCAGAGTCTGAAACATCTTATTGGTCTAGAGAACAAGCAAATGCTTAGAGACTTCAGGGAACACTGTTGGCTGGGACTGAGGGAGCTCTCGGGACATTGGACTTTTGAGTTTGAAAGCTAGGACAAGTTGGTCATTCAATCAAGTCCTCTCTAGGTAGGCATTTGGATAATTTCCCTTTTTTTGCCATTATAAATAATGTGACGATAACACCCCACTTGCACGTTCGTTTTACATTTGTGGATGTGCATCTTCAAGGCGGATTCCTGGCAGCGGAATTCCTGGGTTAGAAAGTAAACGCATCTGAGCTTTTGTTAGATATTGACAGATTCTGCTTTGTGGAAGCAGAAATCGTGCTGTTTGACTTCTCGTTCTGTGCCCTGGTACTTGGACCTGACCCAGCAGGGATGGAACATCTCACACCGTAGCTAGGAGGCATGCAAATACCCTTGAGAATGACAACAAGTGACTGCGATTTATTTCCCGGGAGTATAAACGGCTGCCCTCAGCTTTTCCCTAGATAACAGTTTGACGGCAGGACAAGGGGCAGGGAGGAAAAGATGCTTTGACATCTTTGGGGGAGGACCTAAGTCCAGACTTCCCCTGCACCCTGGTTCTGCCTGGGTTTCTCATGCCCTGATACCCAACTCAGACGAGCTATCAGACTCCAGCCCTACAATTCCAAGTCCATTCTCTTTCAACTCCCAGACCCTCGTCCCTCATTGACCCAAGGCATTATGACCACGTCTGCCCTTTGGGACCCTCAGCTTATTTGGACTGTTGAATTGGCACGAGGACAGCACACGTGACCTCCCATCTCCACCCTCACCCGCTCATCCCTAACCGAGTCACCACGCTTCTCCCCTTAGCCCTGCCCACGCCTAGCACAGGACATTTCCATCCATGTACAAAGAAGCCTTCCCAGTGCAGCTGTTTTCAATTGTGTTTGTTTTCCTCCCGGCAGTTATACCATGTACATCCACATAAGCATACCCATATTTAGGAAACCCAAAGCAAATTCTGCAAGGAAATAAAGCAACTGGAATTACAGCTATTTTGCCCCAATCCACATGGAAACATCTCCTCCAGCTCCGTGAGGTCCTAGGCCTGGCTACTGTCCTGCTCAGACAGGCTGTGTCTGCATGAGCCTAGGGGCTCCGGATGGAACTCTGTCCCTTCACTCTCCCTGGGGAAAGCATGGTGTTACAGTGAATGAGCTAGACTTATCAGCGTTTACAGGAATCAATCTCAAAGCAAAAAGTTGAGTGAAAGGACATGTTGCAAAAAAAAAGGGAATAGAGTGTGATACTACCTTTTGAAGACCCAGGTAACTAAGTCTACGTTGTTCATGGAGACAGGCGCACTGAAACAGTACGCAGGGGGCAAGTCTAGGGGAGCCAGCTGGTCTCCGCTGGCTACCTCTGTGATCGGGGGGAAATATCTTGATAATGTGTTCCCCTCCAACAAAGGTGAAGTGTGCAACAAACACGGAGAGGTACACAGCGTTTAGTATGGTGGGGACACACACATGGCAGGCAGGGAGAGAAAGGATTCACGGGGAAGAAGATTTGGCTTTGCTTATAACTTACTTTTTCTTTCTCTTTTCTAAGGATATGAGAAAAAATATGTCCAGATATTAGCAAGTATGTATCTGGATGTTTGTTATGGTATTCTTTCTATTTTTTTTCATACAGTTTAAATATTCCAGAATTGAAATATTTGTGTACATACATATTTTAGAATGAAGAGAAAGTCAAAATGCAAAAGAGTGAGAATGAATTCTGGGAATGGACTTAAAACCTCTCTGATTTGTATAAAGGAGGAAGGGGAGCAGGAGGGGGAGTGGTAAGGAGTGAATCCGTTCACAAATACCTGCCTTTTGACTCTATCAGTCACAAATTCCCTGCAACCCCCATGGCCTATAAAGGGCTGATTATGCATTCGGTATTCACCCACCACTGAAAGAGTAAAGTCGAGCCCTAGGTCCCGCCATGGAAAATCTCCAAGAGGAGAAAAGTGAGCCTGGAACCGCACAGAGGGTTGCCAGCTGTCCCCTGTGATTACCTCTGGAAAGGGGTTGAGAGGGACAGAGGGAGTGGTTGGGGACTTCTGCATTTTGTGCTATATAATTATGCTTATCTGTGTTTAATGTTTTATAGTAAGAATGAATTAATGTGTTGCTTTTTAAATTAAAATAATTTTAAGTGGCAAGGATCACAGGAGAGAGGCAGGCAAAGAGCCTGGGAGGATATAAGAAAGGCCCCATGTTGTTGATGCAGGGGCCCCGAGGAATAGGTAGGATCTGGAAGACAGAACTGGGGAAGGAGAAGGAGCAGGGCAGAGGCATCCAAGTGGGAAGTGGTGGTGGCCCCAGGGAGTATGGAGCTCTCCTGGGAAGGACCTGGTACAGAGACTGGAGACAGATTAGATTGGACTTCGAATTTTCAGACTGAGGGGATTGGCTCTGTTTGCCATCTCCCCTCCCCCAAGCAATCAGACTACAACCCAGAGGGGCTAGTGGTTGCCTTGGTCCCATAGTCCTGAGATGAGCTCTGCCCAGAGGTCCCTGGGGGATGGCCCAAGGCAGAGACTTCTCTGTCATCCTGTGTCTGCTGTGGACAGCCCTGGGTGCCACGGTCCCAGTAAAGGAGGTGGGTGGGGGAAGGAAGGCGGGTGGACAAGGGCGTCCTTAGTGAGCTGTGATCAAATACTGGGCACTTGGCTTGGGATCTGGAACGAAACTAGAAAACCATTAATTTATATAATCTGCTAATGAAGCTTATTGTCTGAGTAACGGCACTTTTTTGTATAGTCATCATAAAGAGGCATAATGGGCATAGAAACAAAGGGTCTTTAATTTTTTTTCATGTCTAATCATCACTTTAAATATCCCTCCCTGCCCAGTTGCTGTAATTATAGGCTCTTGGTATAGAAGTGAAGCTGGTTTTCCAGAGGACACTGAGTTCACATCCTTGTTCTGCCAGAAAGTTGGCCCAGTCCTGTAGGAGCTCCTGAAATTAGGAATGTTTCTTTCTGTGCTCAGATTTCCTTGGATGTTTTCTGATCACACAGAGACGGACATTTCAGAACACCAAGAAACAGAGACAGGGATCCCTCTCCCTACCCAATGGAGGAGAAGTCATATTGTGATAGAAAAACATGGTGCTATGGTGGGCACCATGGGCGCTAGGCAGATGGTTCTCCTGAGAGGACTGCAGAGAAGAATGCAGGGTGCAGTCATTGTGAACCCGGAATGCTCTGGAACCCATGGTAAGAGGCCTGCTTGGGGGTGGTGATGGAGAAATAGGCAAAATGGACAATTCAGCTATCCCCACACCCACTGACAAGATCATCTCTAGGCAGTCCTGTCAGTGTTCACCCTTGGAAATCCCTGCCATTTCTGGGCACAGCGAAAGGCTGACTCAATCAGCCATCTTTGTTGAGGGCTACTGACCCAGAGCCCATTAGGCCTGTATCTGGGAAGGAGTGGGAAGAACCTGGAATTGACATGTCCTTCAGCTAGCCCTTAAGCAATGACTGATGGATGTGAATACCCCAGCACTATGGCCTCCCCATCCCAGAGCTCCTTCTTAGGACTGGCTCTAGTTTCCCACTGCAGTAGCTAGCTGAATAGCACACGCTTACTGGCTACCCTCCCTTGTCCAAACACCTTTGTCCTTCACCTTCCCGTGCTCTCTTCACCTTCCATGTAAACAACTTGCACTCAAATCCTTAATTCAAGATCTGCTTCTAGGGGAGCTCAAGCCAAGACCCACTGCGCATACCCTGCTGTGGGCAGCTCCATCCAGAAACTATCACATTTGACCATTTGATTGAGCCCAGCTCCTCTGAGTCCTTGCTGCCCATGTGGCCTTCTGAACTTGGCTTCAGGTTTTCCACGGTGTTTGGCATCCTTGGAGGTGCCTCAGGAACCTTGACGGACAGGGAGTAGGTAATTCTGGGGTCCCCTCACTCTGAGCCACCTGTTACACCTAAGGATTTCATCTGCAAAAAGACTCCTGCTACTGCCACTAAAGGAAGAAAGGGGACAATCACTGAGCAAGCCCAGTGCTCACCCCAACATGAACTAAAGGCTCTAGGATTTCGAGTTTATAAGCCTGTACCTTGGCCAGCCCATTGGGTATGGGGTGTCACCATGAGCGAGGTCTGTTTGCCTTGCCCCAGGCCTGCCACCCTGGAATCACATAGCTGTCCTCACTTCCTGCTGCCTGGGTGAAGAATATGATCCATTGTCATTGACGCCCTCTGAAGAAATCTAGAACATGTCTCCTTTCCTGTATCTTTAGCCCACACTTCCATGTCTTCCCTCATACAAACTCCTTCCAATCCAGTGAAATGGACCATTCACTCTTCCTGATTTTCAGGGACAATTTCTTTTTTCTTTTTCTTTTTTTAAAATTATTATTATTTTTTTTTTACAGAGAGGGAGAGCGAGAGTGAGCACAAGCAGAGGGAGCAGCAGGCAGAGGGAGAGGGAAAAGTAGACTTCCTGCTGAACGGGGAGCCTGATGTGAGGCTCGATCCCAGGACCATGAGATCATGACCTGAGCTGAAAGCAAATTCTTAACCAACTGAACCACCCAGGAGCCCTGAGGGACCCTTTCTTACCTGGTGTCTGTGTTAGGCAAAAATCATGGCCCCCAAAGATGCCCACTCTTCAGTTCTGGGAACCTATGACTATGGGACCCATATACAGCGAAAGAGATTCTACAGGTGTGATTGCACTAAGGATGCTGAGCTGGGGAGATTATCCTGGATTATTCAGATGGGCCCCTGTCATCCCAAGAGTCCTTAAAAATGCAAGAACAGAGAAGAGAGAAAGGGCAGGGAAGTCAGAGATGTGGTGGCAGAAGCAGAGCTCAGAATAATGCCATTTCTGGCTTTGCAGGTGGAGTGACCATGAGCCACGGAATGCACATAGTCTCTAGAAGATAGAAAAGGCAAGAAACTGGATTCTAGAGCTTCCATAAAGGAATGCAGCCCTTCTGATCCCTGGATTTAAGCCCCATGAGATCCATTTCAGACCTCTGATGGCTGGAACTGTAAGATAGGAAGTTTGTGTTGTTTTAAACTACTAAGTTTACAGCAGCAGTAAGAGACTAATACACAGGGTGCCTGGATGGCTCAGTTGTTAAGCATCTGCCTTCGGCTCAGTTCATGATCCCAGGGTCCTGGGATTGAGCCCCACATCAGGCTCCCAGCTCAGCAGGAAGTCTGTTTCTCCCTCTCCCTCTCCCCTGGCTTGTATTCTCTCCCTTGCTATCTCTCTGTCAAATAAATAAATAAATAAAATCTTTTTAAAAAGACAGAAAGAAAGAAACTAGTACACAGTATCTTTGCTCTATGCTGTTTCCCTCTAGCACAAACGCCCACCCATCTTCCACCCCATCCCGCCCCCACCAAGCTCTCTACTTTCTGGGTGTCATGGAACTTCCCTTGTTCCTGCCTCTGCCCCCAGTGGTCAACCACCCCACAGGAATCTCAACACAATCCCCAACTCCTTCCCCCTCAGGTCCCAGGGCTGCTTTTCTGGCTTTCAAACACTGTAGTCAACAGAAACAGTTTTTCTCTCGAGCACAACTGGTGCAGACTGACATTTTGAAGAATTTTACTAAAAAAAGTAGGGGGGAGGACAGAGGGTGAGCTCTCAAAGCACAAACATGAGAAAGATTAGTGACATAGTCAAGTGCAACAACCCAGTAGAAGCAGCAAAAAGCTGCATTAGGATCCTGGGGTCTTCTTCTTGGAGCAATCTAAGGTATTATCCTGGCTTCCTGCCCTCTTCCTCCCTGCCTAGATCTGTCCATGGCTTCTGGATGATATCTCAGCCTTCTTGGAACTCCCAGAGGCCCTCTGAAGACGTTTCCTTTTCCTACAAAAGTGTGACCTTCCAGCCACTGGCTCCATCACTTCCAGTCTGAGGGTCTCAACCAGGCAGCAGGCTTAGGAAGGGCCGATGCTCACAGTGAGAGTGGGCACTATATAATTTACAATCCAAACTGGGACACTTTGGGGAGCAAAAGGAGTCAGTAGTAATTGTGTAAACCTGGCTGTTGTGGGCAAATCAGGCCATGTGGTCACCCTAGTGATGGGCTGTCTGACTCCCTGGTTTGGGTTGTCAGAGGACCCAACTGGGGGACTCAAGGCTATCAACCTCTTCCCTTTCTGCCCACCTACTAGAGCGGATGGAGAGCACAAACCTTACCTCACAGGAACCACTCAGACGTAGGAGACTGACAGCCAGACTATAACAACACTAACCATCTTCAGCGGAGGATTAACCAGTGTTCTGGGGGGGAAAATGTGCTCTGTGCTCAGATAGAGCTGGAAAAGCTGGTCTGCTTAAAAGTGAGGAAGTTTTGGTCTATAAGTCAGGACTTCTCAGAACTTTTCATCTCCAGTGTGGGTCATGAAGCTCTAAGGAGAAAATACAGTATGCTATGTTTCCCTCAGAACACCATGGCTACCTTCCAGAAATCCCATATGGCATATTGCGGGATAGTCTGAGGTGGATCTAAAGTATTGGGGTGGCTCATAGTCTCTGACTTGGGAAATCCCAGCTTCCCTTCTCTTGGGAAGTCTCCAGAGATGGGTGGGCTATCCCTGAAGAGTCCTCAGGATCCTGCAAGCCATCCAGCCATCCTTCTCCAGATGTAGTAGGAGAGCATGCAGGGAGTGCATTCTGAGGCACACGAGCACACACTTGTACCAGCTAAACTCCACACAGAGTCAGGCAGGTGTCCTCGCCTCCCAGCTGATGGCTGCTTTAGCAGTCGCTTCATCTTTTGCTAAGAAATCCAGGCGACTGACTACAGAATGTGAGGTGATAACCCAGGGAGGGGTTCCTACCTTCAATCTCACCCCTGGAGCCCAGGCCCTGAAGATAAGCCTGCCTCTTGTCACAGATTCGTTTTTACTGTCTTTCAAGCCCCAGACGACAGGTGCATGTAGGTGATGCTTGAGCTGAGCATTGATTTTTGCGTTGGAGGAGCCAGAGTCCCTGAAGTCTGCATATCCACAGTCTTCATCCATCATTCAGACATGAGCCTGGAGACTCAAAGCTGAGCTCATTCATGTGATGGCCCACGTGAGCTGATCACCCACACAGGAAAAATGAAAAACAGTTTCCCCTGCACGATTCAGCATTTATCATTACTCTGTTCCAGCCAGCATCCTAGGCTTTTATTCCTTTGCAACTTGGTACCTTAGAAATGAATCAAACCCAACTCCTATCAACCAGGAACAGCATACACGCAAGGATTCAGAGGATGGATGTGTGGTGTGGTGGGGAGAGCACGGCCAGGAAATTGGAAAATCCAGGACTGTTCCAGTTTTCTGTCTCTTAACAGCTTTGGATCTCAGCATGTTTTCTATAAAAAATATAAATATAAATATAAATATAATATAAAGATATTATTATAGAATATATAATATAAATATAATAAATATAAATATAAAATATTTGAATGATAATTATAATAATCATGTGTCTGGTCTAACATTTGTGTCAAATGCAGCTGCATCAGAGTTCACCCACCAAAACTAAGGTAAGCACAGAATGTAATTTTCTTTGTGTGTATGTATGCATATGTGTGTGCTCTATCTGTATAAATAGACATATATCATCCCAATTTGCTTTAGAGTAATTTATTTCTGGGGGCAAAATATTTTTACATTTCCCAGTTAAAGGTAATTTTATCTCTTCTAATTTGATTGTCTCTTTTGTGTAAATATTCAGTTAATTCTAAGTTGAAGCTTCCTGTCTGGGATTATGATGTTCACCCCCAAAGGAATCTCCTTACCCCTTTTCCTTTCCAAGGGAAGTGCACATCAAAACTACATGAGAGAGATGCCACTTCACACCCGCAAGGGTGGCTCTAATCAAAATCAAAGATGGTAACAAGTGTGGGTGAGGATGTGGAGAGACTGGAACTCTCCTCCACTGCTGATGAGAACGCAGAACAGGGCAGCCACTTTGGAAAGCAGTCAGCGGTTCCTTGGAAGGTTACACACAGAACTGTCATATGACCCAGAAGTTCCACTCCTAGGTATACATCCAAGGGAAATGAAAGCATACATCCACACAAAAACCTGTATGCATTGTTTATAGCAGCATTATTCCTAAGAGCCAAAAAGCAGAAACAGTTCAAATGCTCATCAGCTAATGAGCTGAGTGGATAGGTAATAATAGGTAAATAAAATGTCCACCCACACAATGAAATATTGTTAGTGAGGAAAATATTGATATATGCTACAATATGGATGGACCTCAAAAGCCTTATGCTGAGTAAAAGAGTTGCAAGGGGCCATGGTATTGTATGATTCATCTACAGGAAATATCTAGAAACAGAAAGTAGACTGGTGGTTGCCTAGAGCTGGGGTGGGAGTTGGGAGAAGGGGCACAGGTTTTTGTTTTAGAATGATGAAATGTTCCTGGCTCATTGTGATGATGTTTGTATAACTCTGTGGATTCATTAAAAACCTTTGGCTTGGCATTACCCTGATCCCCAAACCAGGCAAAGGCCCCACCAAAAAGGAGAATTTCAGACCAATATCCCTGGTGAATATGAATGCTAAGATTCTCAACAAGATCCTAGCAAATAGGATCCAACAGCACATTAAAAAGATTATCCACCAAGACCAGGTGGGATTCATCCCTGGGTTTCAAGGATGGTGCAACATTCACAAATCAATCAATGTGATAGAACAAATCAATAAGAGAAGAGAGAAGAACCACATGGTCCTCTCAATTGATGCAGAAAAAGCATTTGACAAAATCCAGCATCTGTTCCTGATTAAAACGCTTCAAAGTATAGGGATAGAGGGAACATTCCTTAACTTCATAAAATCTATTTATGAAAAGCCCACAGCAAATATCATCCTCAATGGGAAAAAGCTCACAGCCTTCCCGTTGAGATCAGGAACACGACAAGGATGCCCACTCTCACCACTCTTGTTCAACATAGTATTAGAAGTCCTAGCAACAGCAATCAGACAACAAAGAGAAATAAAAGGTATTCAAATTGGCAATGGAGAAGTCAAACTCTCTCTCTTTACAGATGACATGACATTTTATGTGGAAAACCCAAAAGACTCCACCCCCAAACTACTAGAACTCATACAGCAATTCAGTAATGTGGTAGGATACAAAGTCAATGTGCAGAAATCAGTGGCTTTCTTATACACTAACAATGAAAATACAGAAAGGGAAATTAGAGAATCAATTCCATTTACTATAGCACCAAGAACTATAAGATACCTGGGAATAAACCTAACCAAAGAGGTAAAGGATCTGTACTCAAGGAACTATAGAACACTCATGAAAGGAATAGAAGAAGACACAAAAAGACAGAAGACCATTCCATGCTCATAGATCAGAAGAATAAATATTGTTAAAATGTCTATACTGCCTAGAGCAATCTATGCTTTCAATGACATTCTGATCAAAATTCCACCTGCATTTTTCAAAGAGCCGGAGCAAACAATCCTAAAATTTGTATGGAACCAGAAGAGACCCCGAATTGCTAAGGAAATGTTGAAAAAGAAAAACAAAACTGGCAGCCTCACATTGCCTGGTTTAAGCTTTACTACAAAGCTGTGATCACCAAGACAGCATGGTACTGGCATAAAAACAGACACATAGACCAGTGGAACAGAGTAGAGAGCCCAGATATGGACCCTCAATTCTATGATTAAATAATCTTTGACAAAGCAAGGAAAAAATACACAGTGGAAAAAAGACAGTCTCTTCAATAAATGGTACTGGGAAAATGGGACAGCTATATGTAGAAGAATGAAACTCAACCATTCTCTTACACCATACACAAAGATAAACTCGAAATGGATAAAAGACCTCAATGTGAGGCAGGAATCCATCAGAATAATAGAGGAGAACATAGGCAGTAACCTCTTCGATATCAGCCACAGCAACTTCTTTCAAGATATGTCTCCAAAGGCAAAGGAAACAAAAGCAAAAATGAATTTTTGGGACTGCACCAAGATCAAAATCTTCTGCACAGCAAAAGAAATGGTCAACAAAACAAAGAGGCAACCCATGGAATGGGAGAAGATATTTACAAATGACAGTACAGACAAAAGGTTGATATCCAGGATCTATAAAGAACTCCTCAAACTCCACACACACAAAACAGATAATCACGTCAAAAAATGGGCAGAAGACATGAACAGACACTTCTCCAATGAAGACATACAAATGGCTATCAGACACATGAAAAAAATGTTCATCATCACTAGCCATCAGGGAAATTCAAATCAAAACCACATTGAGATACCACCTTACACCAGTTAGAATGGCCAAAATTAACAAGACAGTAAACAACGTGTGTTGGAGAGGATGTGGAGAAAGGGGAGCCCTCTTACACTGTTGGTGGGCATGCAAGTTGGTGCAGCCACTTTGGAAAACAGTGTGGAGATTCCTTAAGAAATTAAAAACAGAGCTTCCCTAAGACCCTACAATTGCACTACTGGGTATTTACCCCAAAGATACAGATGTAGTGAAAAGAAGGGCCATCTGTACCCCAATGTTTATAGCAGCAATGGCCACGGTCGCCAAACTGTGGAAAGAACCAAGATGCCCTTCAACGGATGAATGGATAAGGAAGATGTGGTCCATATACACTATGGAGTATTATGCCTCCATCAGAAAGGACGAACACCCAACTTTTGTAGCAACATGAATGGGACTGGAAGAGATTATGCCGAGTGAAATAAGTCAAGCAGAGAGAGTCAAGTATCCTATGGTTTCACTTATTTGTGGAGCATAACAAATAACATGGAGGACATAGGGAGATGGAGAGGAGAAGGGAGTTGAGGGAAATTGGAAGGGGGGGTGAACCATGAGAGACTATGGACTCTGAAAAACAACCTGAGGGTTTTGAAGGGGCGGGGGGGGGTGGGAGGTTGGGGGAGCCAGGTGGTGGGTATTAAGGAGGGCACATATTGCATGGAGCACTGGGTGTGGTGCAAAAAGAATGAATTCTGTTACGCTGAAAAGAAATTAAAAAAAATAAAAAATAAAAATAATTAAAAATTAAAAAAATAATAATGAAAACTCAATTTAAAAATCTAGATAGCAATAAATAAGTCAGGATCACATGAAATTAATGACTTTTCCCCTCTGAAGTCATTGTGATTGTAAATCTATGATGTAGGAGAGAGAGAGAGAAAGAGAAAGAGATCTTTAGCTCACCAAAAGACACACTTAAATACTCTAAGCAATTTCTCAGTTGATTTTGAAGAGAAAGAAAAATAAGTACTAAAACTCTCAAGTATTAGATTTAGATCTTTGGAGATGGTTATTTTGTTTTATCTTCTGTAATTAAACCTCTTTACTCATTTTCTGGGATTTTTTTTAAAAGCAGGTATAAAGTGGTTTAAGAAAACCTAATTGTATTGAATAATTTTGGAATGATGTGATCTTGTTATTAAATGTTTAAAAACATTTGTTTAAAAAATCATTTGTTTAAAAAAAAAAAACCTTTGTCTTACATAAATGGGTGAACTTTAAGTGGAGGAACTGTTTAATATGTGAATTATATCTCAAGAAAGTGCCTACTAACCCCCACCCCCCATAAAAGGAGTTGCTCTCTTTCCTCTGATGTTAAGCTGGTAGAATGAAAACTTGAAATTTCTGGCGGCCAGATTTGCCTATCTCTGAAGGAGGCGAACACAAAAGAAAGCAGAGATAAGAAAGGTAAAAAAAAGTTTCCTATAGATGTTGTTTGAGCACCTGAATCAGCCACGCCTGAAGCCAGGTACTCCCTGGACTTTTTGGTTGTATAACCATTTAAATCATTTGTTTTATTTAATACATTTTGAGTTTCCCCCACTTACAAATGAAAATATGTGATGCATAGGGCAAGATGGGCAACCTGGTTTTGTAAGGTTCACCTTTGTTTTGAATCCAACTCTACTTTGGAAAGTGACTTCCAGAATCTTCTCAGCTACATAAACCCCAGTGTGGGAAAGAGGTGCCCAACTCTGCACGCAGATGTGCTGTGTCCCGAGAAAAATCTATATAGAGCCCCCTCCTCACCCAGGGTCGAGCAGGACTGGAAGCTCAGCATCTCAGAGACTTGGAGTCACAGGTCACTCTGGAACATGAGGCTGGCTTGGCAGCAGGAACAGCAATTCCAATTTCCACCACCTCTTGTTTGAATACACATTAGACCCTCAGACACAATGTGTAGAGTAAGTGACCTCATTAAAACCACAAAACAGGATCTAGGAATAAAAAGTTACACAAAACCCAGTTTGTTTCTGAAAAAGCCATGTGAAATTTATTCAAGTTATTCAGTTTGCTAAAAGCAAGACCACATATGTAAATGTTTAAGCTGGAAGACATCTAAGACATTATTTGGCTCAGGGGTTCCTATTTTTACAAACTGAGTTAATGAAAAAAGGAAATAAAAAAATACGTTCTTTCCTGTTCATTTGAAATCATAGTATTAAGTTCTTATTTCACTCTACATAAGCCTAGGATGGCGTGAGGATCCAGGTCCACAGGGTTGGCTGTCACAGATGCCATGGAGTGGCCATGCAATGACTATGGAACAATCCCATCTTCTTTTTCAAGCAAAACACCATCATTTTAAAAAATATTTCTAAATTTTTTAAATAAACATATAATGTATTATTAGCCCCAGGGGTACAGGTCTGTGAATCACCAGGTTTACACACTTCAGAGCACTCACCATAGCACATACCCTCCCCAATGTCCATAACCCCACCATCCTCTCCCTCCCCCCTCCCCCCAGTAACCCTCAGTTTGTTTTGTGAGATTAAGAGTCTCTTATGGTTTGCCTCCCTCCCTTCCTACCCCCCAAACCCCCCACGTTGCATCTCCACTTTCTCATATCAGGGAGATCATATGATAGTTGTCTTTCTCCAATTGACTTATTTCACTAAGCATAATACCCTCTAGTTCCATCCACGTTGTCACAAATGGCAAGATTTCATTTCTTTTGATGGCTGCATAGTATTCCATTGTATATATATACCACCTCTTCTTTATCCATTCATCTGTTGATGGACATCTAGGTTCTTTCCATAGTTTGGCAATTGTGGACATTGCTGCTATAAACATTCAGGTGCACGTGCCCCTTCAGATGACTACGTTTGTATCTTTAGGGTAAATACCCAGTAGTGCAATTGCTGGGTCATAGGGTAGCTCTATTTTCAACTTTTTGAGGAACCTCCATGCCAAACACCATCATCTTATTACAATTCACATTAGACCAGATTTAAAGTCTCATTTTAAAACTGAATTATGCAATTTCGCTTTGTCAAGAGTGAGGATCTGAGGTAGATGTTGGGCTGCAGGGTCAGGCTCAAGATGAAGGCAGAAACAGAGAAAAAAGGAAAGCTCAGGCGGCAAGAAGAGGAGTCCAAGGTCAGTCAAGGGTGGACGAAGAGGAAGGAACAAAGTCAATCTGGTCTCACATTCAGGGCTCCAGCAAAAGCAGAAACAAAGGATCTTGGATAGGAAACTAGGAAACAAAAAGTTAGAGACCTAGACAGAGGTCTGGGTCCACAGAGACCAGGAAGAGGACAGGGGCCTTGGAACCAGGTAGAGCTCAAGGACAGAAGGAAGGACTCTCCCTTGGGTTGAGAGCCACTTGTCACAGGCAGGTGGTCCTGGGTGGCTGGGGAGTAAGGGCCAGTTCAGCCTGTACCCCAGTGTGGCTCTCCTAAGGGCTCTCCTCCCACCTTGACCTGGACCCCTTGTCCCCCAATACCTGCTGTGACTTTGGCCCTGGACCCTGCATTCAGAAGGTGGCATTAGATTTCCGTAACAGCCACCTTGCCTGACAGAGCTCTGCCCTCCACTGTAACTTGCCCCACAGCCTGGAGCCCAAACCCTGAGTTCTAATCAGGAGCCCGCCTAGCCCATTGCAGCTCAAGGGGACATACTCAGTCCGTGACCTGAGCTGCTCCTTTAGCCCCCAGACTGCCTACGAGTGTTAGTCATCTGATTTGTGCAAATGTCTTAGCTCTCCACCGGAGTAGAAAGTCCCTGAAAGCACATTTCTCAGCCCTTATGCAATGCCAGATCCACATGTCCTTGATGCCCCATAAATGTTTCAATTGAGTGAATGAGGCCACTGGGTAAAGCTTTCTTTTCAACTGGCTTCCCAGCCTGATTGCGGGAGACTCTTGTTAACAAGCTGTTCTAAATAACGTCAGTTCTGTGTTTCAGTATGTGGGCTTGCCTGTGGGGCTTTTGGTAAAAACGAAACCCAAGGGTGTCTTTTAAGTAAAGGACCCAATGTTTACAGTCCACAGTGAAAATAAAATAATTAATACCCTGGAGGGATCTTGAAGTCAGAGCTGGAATTTCAAATCTGTTAGAATTATTTTTCACCAAGCTTGAGAGCTATGAAAGCAACTCAGAAAGTCCCTTAAATATAATAAACAACCTCAACTAAGGGAATAGAGGGCTGTCCCTGGACCAGAGTCACACAGGGAGGGATGTAGAGGATGCTATCCCTTGTCCGGGTGGAGAGGGTTTTCCTTAGCAACAAGGGGAGGGGGGTGGCTTCTGGGCTGGGAAGGGACAGAGAAAGGAGATGGAGATGCAATGCCAGTTAGTAAAATAAACATAAATAACATTTAATGATATTAGATCATTATTGAGCATTTTAAGGTGAGATAATGGTATCATGGTTATACTTCTAATAAAAGAATCCTTATATATTAGAAGCATACACTGAGGGCGCCTGGGTGGCTCAGTGGGTTAAAGCCTCTGCCTTTGGCTCAGGTCATGATCCCAGGGTCCTGGGATCAAGCCCCGCATCGGGCTCTCCGTTCCGTGGAGAGCCTGCTTCCTCCTCTCCCTCTGCCTGCCTCTCTGCCTACTTGTGATCTCTGTCTGTCAAATAAATAAATAAAATCTTAAAAAAAAAAAGAGAAACATATACTGACTCATTTACAATGAAGCGATAATAGTGGAATTTACTTAGAAACAAAGGATGGATGCAGGTAAGGGGTAAACAAGAATCTGTTATACTATTTTCTCTACTTCTGTATGTGTTAAAAAAATCTCCATAATAAAAAGTGAAAATGAACAATAAAAATAATCATAAACAATCCCCACTTGCTGCCTCCTATTGGTTACTGTTGAGACTTCAGAATTTCTCCATGAGCTTACCGGGGTGGTGGGGCAGAGGAAGAGGGCAGCAGTTTGGCTGGCCCGGAGCGAGGTCCAGCTAAGAAACTTGAGTGAGGTCTGTCTGTACAACAAGGGCACCCTTGACTTAGTGCTTAATTTGGGAATGGCTAGGGCTATTATGGGAGGGGGGTGGTAAAGTTTCCCAAAGACAGTCTAATCCTGAGGACTTGGTCTCCTCCCGTGCTCTAGGCTGCTCTTGCTCTGGATGGCCAAGCACCGAACTCAGCATTTACAGTATTTGTTGACTGATAAATTGATTGATAAACTGATCAAATGGTGTCTGCTGTAGAACCATGTTACTGGAAGGATTACTTGGAGCATACACCTAGGCTACGTCTAGGTATACTAGATAAATGGTCATCCCCTCTCTCTGACCTCACATGTTATAGATCCCATGTGGATATTAAAACCGAATAGAGCAATGCCTGGAGACAGAATCTTTCTCATTTTCATTTACCTTCTTTACTCTTTTCAGGTTCTGGACTTAGTACTTCTTTGGCTGTTAAATTTTAAAAGAGTGGTTTTGGGGAAAATGTACTAAGATGTTGCTTAAACCCTACAATCATGTATTCCCTCCTTTATATCTATATAGATATATATATAGAGAGAGGAAAATATATATATAACAGGGAAAAACACACACACACTCACAAACACACAGTTAAGCAGCTAACTGAGCTCAGGGTCCCGACAATGCAAGGTAAACATTATTCACTCATGATGATTATGGGAAATGGACATCCAGAGGCCCACCAGGTCATTTACTTATTCATGAGGAGACCTCTAATTTGAACTTGCATGGCTCATCTTTCTCAGTTCACTTCCCAAGACCAAAAATCTTCCCCGAGTTCTAGGTCTGTATTTCATTGGTCCACTAGGCATCTCCACCCTGGGATTTTCTTCACAAAACTCAGCTTAGAGTTTCCAGTGTTCAATTTATAATTTTCCTCCAAATGTGTTCCTACAGTACCTGACTTGGGAATTGGCCAGGCCAGAAACGCTGGTGTCACCACTCTGGCCCCATGCGCAGTTGATTCTGTCTCCGAACACCTCTGAGATCTATCTAGTCACTCTCTCCAATCTGATGATTATTGATGGTTAAAGCCCTCATCATTCCTCTCCTGAATCCTGACAACTGACTCACAGCCTGGATACTTCCAAGCAAATGGATTCAGAGTATTTCCCTGAATGACAAGCCGATAGATAATCTCAGAAATGTAGGCAAGTGGCAAGCCAGAGAGAGCTTTTGGTGCCATGATGGGGACCGGGTCTCTACCCATGCACTCTCCACCATCTTGGCAGGGTGGGTATACGGTCCTTAGTCAAGCAGGGTGTTGTCCTAGACTTCACAGATCAAAGGAGGAGCAAATAGACTGTCTTGGCCCTTGATTTCAGGTAGTATCAAATGGGTACATTAGCACCACAAAACTTATGAAGCTTTGTTACAAAGAAGGCTGGGAAATGCAGTTTTTCATTTCCCAAGACTGCAGGACAGGAAGGGTAGCTGAAGAAGGAGGCGTGTGGTGGGGTACTGAGTGAACCTGCCTATAGTATCTGCCTTTCAAGAACAGCTTCCTAAACTCTTCCAGTGAAACCTTTAGGAAAGCGCGCAAGGAGAAATAAATACAATGAAAGACAAGAAGACAAAGCCTAAAGCCACTCTTCACTACTCTAACATTTCTTTGACATCTCATGTTTTGTCTTAAAAATTAACGTTGAGATTGCTTCCTATCCATAATATGTCTGTCTGTTTGTTTATGTCAAATTGTAGGATTTTGTTTTCCTGATATTTTTGACAATATTGATGAACTGAATAAAAACAGCACTTTTGGAGTGCCTGGGTAGATCAGTTGGTTAAGCGTCCGACTCTTGGTTTCAGCTCAGGTCATGATCTCAGGCTCTGAGATCAAGTCCTGCATTGGGCTCTGCACTCAGTGGGGAATCTGCTTGTCTCCCCCAGCTTATTCTCTCTCTTTCTCTCAAATAAATAAACAAATATATTTTTTTAAAGTAGCACTTTTATGTGACAACTGCTGCTACTCCTGGGAACTGCAGTGCTCCACCTGGGGTGGGCCCCCCCAGCATAAGAAACGTGGGATGAAGTCCAATGAGGTAAGTGCCAGACACATGCAGGCCCCTGGGGATCACCCAGGCCCCAACACCATGAGCTAATGGAGCCAGGAATTCCTTAGTGTTAGTTTCCTCTTTTCTCTTCTGTAGGGTCAGGAACCAGGCAGGAGGAGCTCACATGTGGTGGGGGATGCTGGGGAAGTCACAATAGTATGGGTACTTTTGTTATCTCTACTTCTTTTCACATGCAATTTGAAAATCACACAGCTGTTTCATTACAGGTCCCTATCCATCTGCAAATAAATTGGACCTTTTTCCGAAATGGTGACTATTCCCTTTTGACATTCTCAAGCCCTTACCTGCATAACATTTAACCTTCTTGGGGCACCTGGGTGGCTCAGTGGGTTAAACCTCTGCCTTCAGCTCAGGTCATGATCTCAGGGTCCTGGGATCGAGCCCCACATCAGGCTCTCTGCTCAGCCCCACTCTCTCTCTGCCTGCTGCTCTGCCTACTTGTGATCTCTCTCTCTCTCTCTGTCAAATAAATAAATAAAATCTTTTTAAAAAACCATTTAACATTCTTGTTAGAGCTCACTTAAAGATGTCTTTCTTTGATAAAGTGGCAGTTATCAGGTCTATGGATTGTGCCTTGGGATCATTTATCATCTTACAATCAAGATTGTAATTTGTCTTCTGATTGATTTGTCTTCTGAGTGCCGTGCATCTGGATGTTTTCCAGCCAATAGTAGCGTCACCAAATGGTGGCAAAGTCATTGTTAGTATAGTGGTTAATAGATGAGCCTGTGACAGGAATGGGATTCAAGAACACAATGATACCCTAGAGAACTTCCTTTCAGGCTTAGGATCATTAATGGGAAATAATCCAGATCTTCATTTTGCAGTTTCTATATCTCTGCCCTGGGAACCCAAGGACATTATTGTCAATGCTGCCTAATTGCCTTAATTCCCTAAAGTAACCTCAGATAAAGAGAACCATATGCATCCACTACAGTCTCTCCATACAAACCTGTAGGAATTTAAGAAAGTGTATCTTAAAAAATTCATAACTATTTTGGAAAGCAAGAGAGGGCACCATTCGTGGGCATTATGATGGATGCCTGAAAGTCAGAAGGCGGATGGGATCAGACTGAGGAAGGAAACCAAATCCCAAAACATGCAAAGGGGAGGACTCTTAAAAAGGAGGAAGGCATTCTAGCGGGAGCTCCAAGTGTGAGAGAAGCAGGTACAGAGATCTGAAGGATTCTAGATGGGATCTAGCAGGAGAGAAAGCCGGGTGGTTGAGCCTCTCTTCCAACTTCCATAGCTTGTGCCAGCAGTAGTGACAGGGGTGTCACTAACTGGGGGGAGCAGTGAGTGTAGATGCTCAGGTAAAGGTAAGCAGTACTGTTCCCAGTTGATGACTCAAGAAGCCAGAAACCCCCACATCCAGAAACCTAGACCCTCCCTGGGAGCTGCTTTTATCCATGTCCTATGGACCCTCCCAAGTTGCACTTGCCTATGTCCATGATGATAGACTGTGGTAAGTAGTGCCACACACACCTTTCAGGACAACTCAAATGCAAAAACGAACCCACAACCACAATTTAACAAACACCTGAAGAAAATCAAGCACACCCAAAAGAAGTCCTGATAAAACAGACAGGAATACACAACAGAGGAAGCACAGTTAATAAGCAAACAACATGAGATGGAGAAGAAACAATTTCATATCTAGCAAGAACAAGTTATTAAGAAAAGGCCCAGTAAGAAAAAAAATCTTAAAAAGAAAAAAAAAAAAGAAAAGAAAACACAAGTACTGAATACAATAGAAACATGGCTTTAAAAATGACACCGTGAGCAGGGTGGTAGAACAGAGGAATTTTGTCATAATAGAGGACACAAGGACCCAAAGAGCCATTATGAAAGAATGATGGAGAGATGGAGGGTGATACAGACGTGTCAACATCACCTAAGGTGAGTGCTGCTAAGTGACAACGTAGACAATGAAGGTGGGAAGAGCTCCGTTTCCACCTTGTAACCAGAAGTGATCATTAGAAATGCATATCTGGGGGTCTGGGTGCTAACAACAGAACCACTTCCCTGGGGAATCCTGGCCTCTGGGCCCCAGCAGACACACAAGCAGCTCCAAAATAGTAATACTACCTGCATGCTTTTTTTTTTTTTAAGATTTTCTTTATTTATTTGACAGACAGAGATCACAAGCAGGTGGAGAGGCAGACAGAGAGAGGGGAACGGAAGCAGGCTCCCTGCTGAGCAGAGAGCCCGATGTGGGGCTCGATCCCAGGACCCTGAGATCATGACCTGAGCCGAAAGCAGAGGCTTTAACCCAGTGAGCCACCCAGGCACCCCACTAACTCCATGCTTAACACTGAAAGGACAATAAGAAGTTTAAGACTTCTTTGTTGTCCTTTTGTTACTACAGTATATCCACTAAGAGATGCAGTCAGCATATTGTGTACAAGTCACTTGACTGTTGCTTCCTGTCAACTTCTATCACCCGTGCTGTTAGGGTTTGCTTTTCTTTCTCACTTAATTTTTAAAAAAATATGTAAAATATTTACACTGTTCACCATCCAAGACAATGTGAAAAATGCTCAGCAAAGTCTCCCTTCCCTTCTACCTCTTTCTCCCCTCTGGCTTTTCCTTTGCAGTATGTCTTCTAGAAAAAGAAGCAAATAATTACTTGTCCTCTCATTTCCTGCTACTCCTTACACAAAAAGGTAGCAAAGTATTGTTCCTACTTGAATCTGCTTTTTCATTTACCAACTTTTTCTAGCAATCACTCCGTATGAGTACATAGAGGGACTTCATTCTTTTTTTCCAGCTGGGTAACACTCTCTCCTATGGAGGCATCATGGTTCATCCAACTGGCTTCAGACTGATGGACATTTGGGTTGCTTCCAACAGTTTTCTACTACAAATGATGTTACAAAGAATAACTTATATGTGGGATATTTCACATTTGTAGGAGTGTATCTTGAGGTGGGGTGGCTGGTCAAAGGGAAAGTACAAAATGTCACACACTGTCACCGTCTTTTCATGCCTTTTTGTATTTCTTCTAGCAATGTCCCTCTACTGTCTCACCAACAGAGTATATTGCTGAATATTGGGGGGTTGACAATGTGAGAGAGGAGAAATGGTATTTCAGAGAAGTTTTTCTTTTTGAGGTATAATCCACATACCAAAAACTTTATCCATGTATATGCATAATTCACTGGTTTTTCATATATCCATAAGGTTTCACAACAATTAACTCTATCAAATTCCTTGATCACTACAAAAATTAAAAAAAAAAAACTCAAACAAAAAGTTTGTTGCAAAATAAAAAAAACCCAAACAAACAAAAAGCTAAGTAACTTAGTAGTCACTTTCCTCTTTCCCCAGCTCTTATGAACCTCTAACCTACATTTGATCTATAGAGACAGCATATAGTTGCACCATTTAAAAAATGCATTCTGTCAGTCTCTGCCTTTGAATTGGGGTGGTTAATTTTTCAGTGTTTTATATTTAATGTGCTTGCTAATAAAGTAGGCTTTATGTCTGCCATTTTGATATTTATTTTCTAAGTATTATATCTTTTGTGGCTGTTGTTGTTCCAATATTCCACCATTGTGCTTTCAGATTTTCTAGTGTATTATTTTAATTCCCTTGTAATTTCATTTACTATATATTTTTGAGTTATTTTCTTATTGGCTTCCTGGGATTGTAATTAATATCTTCACTTAGAACAATCTAGTTCAGATTAACACCAACTTAATTTCATTAGTTTACAAAAGCCTTATGCTCCCATATAATTCTATCTTCTTCCCCCTTCCTATGCTGTAATTGTCAAACAAATGATATTTTTATATACTGTATGCCCATTAACACAGATTTATTACTGCTTTTAGCAGTTGTCTTTTAACTCTTATTTTAAAAAGGCAAAAAAGTTAATACTGTCTTTTATATTCAACTATATGGTTACCTCTATTAGAGTTCCATATTTATTCAAGAAACTGTATAGTTTCCATTCATTTCAGCCTAAGGACTCCCTTTAATATTTCTTATAAAGAAAGTCTGATAGCAATAAATTCTTTCAGTTTTTGTTTACTTAGGAATATCTTAATTTGTCTTTCAGGTTTTTTTTTTTTTTTTTCAAAAATAGCTTTACAAGGGTATAGAATTCTTAGTTGACAGTATTTTTCTTTCAACTTGAAATATGTCATCCCACTGCCTTCTGGTCTCTGTGGTTTCTGATGAAGAATCAGCTGTTAGTCTTATTGATAATACCCTGTATGGGTGGAGGAGCAAAATGGCAGGGGAGTAGGAGACCTAAATATCATCCGGTCCAAGGAATTCAGCTAGATAGTTACCAAACCATTCTGAACACCCACAAACTCAACAGGAGATCGAAGAGAAGACCAGCAATTCTAGGAACAGAAAAGCGACCACTTTCTGAAAGGTAGGATGTGCAGAGAAGTGAATCCAGGGCAACATTTGAGAAGATAGACTGCGGGGGGAGGGGCTGGCTCCTGGCAAGTGAGAGAGCAGCAGAGTGCAAAACTGGAACTTTTAGAAGTCTGCTCCACTGAGAAACATTGCTCCAGAGGCTAAGTGGGAGGTGGAGCCCTCACAGGGACAGTGTGGTCTCAGGATCTGCAGCATCACAGAAGGATCAGGGGTCTCTGAGTGTGGCAGAGCTCCCAGGTATCAGATCAGGGAACCTGGCAGAACAGACAGAGCCAAAGAGGGGTTCTCAGCTCAGGGATACCATAAACTGTGACCCGAGGCACAGTCAGGCCACTGCTTTTCAGGCAGGGACCCAACAAGCAGCAGTTCTGGAGAGACTCACCTTCCTCCTCCAGGAGGAGTGGCATGGGAGTGTACTACAGGAATTTGCTGGGTTTGGAGTTTCCAAATGGGACTGTAAGCCAGAGATAGAAATGCTCCATCACAGGCTGGGTGAGCTTGGAATGTGGCCAGAAACCAGGGAGGTGGGAGGGATTGACAGCATTTCTCTGAGGGAGCATTGAGAGGTGGGCCCTGAGCTCTTGGCTCCTCTGGGGCTGGAGACTGGGAAGCTGCCATCTCCATTCTCCTCCTCCAAAGCTGTATGGAAAGCATTCAGGGAACAAAAGCTCCTGAGAGACAACCTGAGCAGATTCCTTAGCCTGGCCCCTGGCAAGGATGGTGCAATTCTGCTTCGGGCAAAGACACTTGAGAATCACTGTAACAGGCTCCTCTCCCAGAAGATCAGCAAGAACATCCAGCCAAGACCAAGTTCACTGATCAATGAGAACTGCAAAACTTCAGAGTTATGGGAATACCTCACATAGACTTCATGAATTTTTTTCCCATAACTCTTTAGTCTTTCAAAGTTAATTTTTTTTCATTTTTCCTCTCTCCTATTTTAACCTTTTTAAACTATTTTATCAATACCTTTTAAAAAAATCCTTTTAAATTTTCATTCTTATGGTCATATTCTAACCTTTCATTGTATTTAACCTTATTTTTTGTATACATAGAGATTTTTCTTTCTTTAAAATTTTGGGATACAGTTTGTTCTAATAGACCAAAATATACCCTAAATCTAGCATATGGCTTTGTTCTAGTCTCCACCCTGATCACATTATTTTCTCTCTTTTTTTTTCTCTTTTTCAACCAACTTCTTACATTATGAATTCCTTTTATAGAATCTTCTTTAATTTTCATCTTTACAGTCATATTCCATCTCTTCTTCATGTTTACCCTTATTTTTGTGTGTGTGTGTGTGTATATATATATACATATATATATATATATGTGTGTGTGTATATATATAAGTTTTTCTTTCTTTAAAATTTTGGGAGGCAGTTTCTTCTAAAAAACCAAATTACACCCACAATAAAGGGTATGGCTCTGTTCTATTCACCAGTCTAATATATATATATATTTTTTTCCTTTTTTTTTCTCCTCCTTTCTTCTCCCCCTCATTTTGGTTCTTTTCCATTTTGATTAGTGTATATTTTTCTGGGGTCATTGCTACACTTTTAGTAACAAGGCAGAAAAAGTCACCACAAAAAAAAAAAAAAAGAACAGGAGGCAGTACCAATGGCTAGAGACCTAATCAATATGGACATTAGTAAGATGTCAGAACTAGAGTTCAGAATGACAATTATCAAGGTGCTAGCTGGGCTTAAAAACTTTGGAAGATACTAGAGAATCCCTTTCTGAAGAGATAAAATTCCTTTCTGGAGAAATAAAAGAACTAAAATCTAACCAAGTTGAAATCAAGAAAGCTATTAATGAGGTAAAATAAAAAATGGAGGCTCTTACTGCTAGGATAAATGAGGCAGAAGAGAGAACTAGTGATATAGAAGAACAAATGATGGAGAATAAAGAAGCTGAGAAAAAGAGAGACAAACAACTACTAGACCATGAGGCGAGAATTCAAGAGATAAGTGATACTATAAGATGAAACAATATTAGAATAATTGGGATCCCAGAAGAAAAAGAAAGAGAGAGTGGGGCAGAAGGTATATGGGAGTAAATTATAGCAAAGAATTTGCTTAATTTCTGGAAGGAAACAAGCATCAAAATCCAGGAGGCACATAGAACTCCCCTCAAAATCAATAAAAATAGATCAATATCCTTTCATCTAATAGTAAAACTTACAAGTCTCGGTGACAAAGAGAAAATGCTGAAAGCAGCTTGGGACAAGAGGTCTGTAACATACAACAGTAGAAATATTAGATTGGCAGCAGACCTATTCTCAGAGACCTGGCAGGCCAGAAAGGACTGGCATGGTATATTCAGAGCACTAAATGAGAATAATATGCAGCCAAGAATACTATATCCAGCTGGGCTGTCACTGAAAATAGAAGGAGAGATAAAAAGCTTCTAGGACAAACAAAAACTAAAAGAATTCACAAACACCAAACCAGCCTTACAGAAAGTATTGAAAGGGGTCCTCTAAGCAGAGAGAGAGGCTAAAAGTAGCATAGACCAGAAAGGAACAGAGACAATATAAAGTAACAGTCACCTTACAGGCAATACAATGGCACTAAATTCATATCTTTCAATAGTTACCTTGAATGTAAATGGGCTAAATGCCCCAATTAAAAGACACAGGGTAGCAGAATGGATTAAAAAAAAGAAAAAAGAACCCACTGATATGCTGTCTGTAAGAATACCCTGTATGTAATGACTCACTTCTCTTTTGATGCTTTCAAGATTTTCTCCTTATCTTTTGTCTTTCAACAGTTTGGTTATTATGTATTTGGATTTTTTTTTAGTGTATCTGACTTAAATTCATTAATCTTCTTGGATGTATGGATTAGTATTTCTTACCAAGTTTGGGAAGCTTGGGGTTATTATTTCTTTAAACATTTGTTGCTATGCTTGATGGTGTCTGTATTAGGGTATTCCAAGAAACAGAATCAATAGGACTTTATATATATATATATATACACACACACACACACACACATACTTACACATATACATATACATACATGTGAGGAGATTTTTTATAGGAATTATCTCACATGATTATGGAGACTGAGAAGTCCCTTGATAAGCCATCTATAAGTGGGAGAACAAAGAAAAATGGTGGTGTAATTCAGTCCAACTCTGGGAATATTTTAGATCTTTTCAAAGTCCTCTATGGACATCTCATTCTCCAATTTTCTCCTTTTCAGTTTTTTGATTAGCCTTTTTTTTTTTTTTTTTTGTCCCACTGTTACCTACAACCTCAGGCAGCTGTGATATTAAACAGTTACCTTTAATTATTTTTGACAAATATCCCTGAGGAAAAGACCATTTACACTGGGTAAGCTCAGAGTCAGGTTAAATAAAACCACTCTTATGAGTGGGGTCTTCCTCATTTTTTTAGCAGGGAGGGGCAGAGGGAGAGGAAGAAAGAAAATCTTAAGCAGGCTTCATACCCAAAGTGGACCCTGACACAGGGCTCAGTCTCACCACCCTGAGATCATGACCTGAGCCAAAATCAAGAGTTGGGTTCTTAACCAGCTGAGCCACCAGGTGCCCCAGTGGGGTCTTCCTCTTAACCATTAAACAGGTCCAATAATTACAATTCTCTGAGAATTGGGCTTTGAAGAAGCTCCAATCTCTTTCTACTCTCTCCTACAGCTGCCAAGTTGCAGGTTTTTACCATGATTGTGGAACACAGGTTTTTAAGGCAACCATAATGCTGAGGGGCAATGGAAATACTTAAATTGAAATGCCACAAAGCTCACTAACCTATCAAGATTCAGTCATTTTTCTTGAGGAAACACTCCTTGGATTGCTGTAAGCCTTTGGTTAATTTCCAGAGTTCTGAAAAAGTTGGTTCAGTTAATCTTTTTCTTAGTGTTCTACTCTGTCATTTTTGCTTACATCACCCCTCACCCCTGTAGTTTTAATTTGAACTTTTCTTATAATAAATGAAGTGAAATATGTTTTCATATGTCTAAAGGCCATTTGCATTTTTCTCTTCTGTGAATTATCAGCAGCGTCTTTTGCCCAGTTTTCTATTAATTTTTTTGGACTTTCTTCTTGATTTTAAGAACATTAATATATTAGGAAGATTGGATCTTTGTATGTAATACAAATATAAATATTTTTTCTTAGGTTGTCATTTGTCTTTTGACATTGCCTTTGGTATTTGTTTTATTTTGTCATGCAAAAACTTCACAAAACTTTTTTATTTAGTTAAATTTATCAATCTTTTGAAAAATTACATCTTAATTTTAAGTTATAGTTAGAAAAACATTCTCCACTTCTGGTTTTTAAATTAATCTATATTTCCTTCTAGTACTTATGATTTCATTTTCTATAGTTAAGTCTGATATATTTGAAGTTTATCCTTGTATATATGTCAGATATAGGTCCAGTGCAGTCTTTTCCCAAATGGCTAGCCAGTTGTCTCAAGCAAATTATTAAACAGCCCATCTTGTCTGGTGTTTTGAGACAACACCTTTATCATGTACTAGGTTGACATATATATACTTGGGTCTACTCCAGGTCTTTTTATTTTGCTCCATTGGTCTTTCAAGCACCAATACAATATCCATTTAAATATTGAGGATTTCCATGACTAATATTCCATCCACTGTGTGTGTGTGTGTATAGATATAGATATAGATAGATGAATAGATATGATTAATATTTACATATATATATCACATCTTTTTAATCTATTCATCTAGCAATGGACATTTAGGTTACTTCCATATCTTGGTTATTGTAAACAATGCTGCACTAAACATAGGGGTGCATATATCTTTTCAAATTAGAGTTTTTATTTCCTTTGGAGACAATAGTGATGAACCTAGAGGGTACTATTCTAAGTGAAATAAGCCAGAGAACAACAAATACCATATGATTTCACTCGTATATGGAATATAGAAAATAAAAACAAATGAACAAACAAGCAAGCAAACAAACAAACAATGATGAAGACCTCACAGGCTTCCTAGGGTGCTTGGACTTTCTTCCATAGGTGTAAAAAAAAAAAATCACTGAGCGATTTTAAGCAGGGAAATGGCATAACTAGATTTATATTGTAGTAATATTCTTCTGGGGGCAATGGCTGATGATTTCCATTGACAAATCATTTCAAACATCACTGCAAATCAAACCAGACACCACCCACTGAATGAGCCAGGAAGAACAACTAGGTCCAGAAAACCAAATCATAGCCATGTCACTATTTTTTTTAATGACTTTAAAATAATGGAGTCAGTAGATCTACTTAGGACTAAACATGAAAGACTTCCTCTATTTTTCTATTTCCAAAACCTGTAAGTCCTACTAGGGAGATTTAGCTCCAGGTGACTGTGCTGTCTTCATCTGACCTCGGCATGAATCAGGGTAGGCAGGGCTGGATCTTAAAGAGACCCCCAGCAATGTGGTGGAACCTGAGTGACCCTTACGGCAAGCCCCAGAATCACTTCCAATGGCTGAGGACATGACTTTTTGGTCTCCTTTTCTGTTTTCCTGAGTGGAGCGCTGGAAATAGTCAAGCACAAAACCCAGCATAGTGGACAAAGAATATGATGTTTGTGTTCATGAAAAAAAACAACCCTAATTATACCCCTGGGAGCCAGTGGGAGTTATGAAATAGTGTGCCTAGGACGTTCATCTTGTTAATAGATGCCAGCCATGGGGTGCTTATTTTCCACACCATTTATAAAGACTCTGATGGACAGAAAAAAGCTATTTGCGTCACTCCATAAAATTATAAGAGATGAAGGATATTACGGTAATTCTTTGGGATGATTTTCATTTAGTATCTGGTCTATGAGAATGCCCTTCCTCTGGTTAGTGCAATATTCCAGCAAATGTAATAGTCAGCTTAGCAGGAACTCTCAAGTTTATGCACTAACGTTGGTGCAGGCACCAGGGATACATTTTGCTGCCACTTAAAATTGATTATTTTTAATATGTTTGTTAAGGAAATGGTTTTTACGTTTTATTTCTGACTTTCAGTTTAGGAGTGATAGCTCCTAGATTTCAACCACAGGGACCGGCTGACATACAGAAAGTCATGGTGTGACCAACATGACAGCCAGCACTCTGAAAACAAATGAGCAGTCAGGGAAGGTGAGCACCAAAAAAGTGAAAAGAGAAAACTAGCTAGTCTGTTTGTTAGGACAGAGAATATATAAGCAAGTTTCTTTGGTCTGAAACCAAGATCAGAAAATCAACTTCAGTGACTTTCATCAATGTTTATGCAGATCAAACCATATGAAACTCTAGATAGTCTACTGGTTTTGACCTACAAAATCATATTTCATATGATTCAACTTGATGCTTTAGGGACAGTATCCTGTCTTCACCCTACAACTGGGCATAACAGGCAATTGTTTTAACTCTAAAGTCTTAAACTGCCTGACTGAAGCCTCCTGTCCTCCTAAACCTTTCATGTCCTCATTTCTATAATGAAGCCTTGTCTTCAGTCTAGACGAGTTTGCAGATCGCAGGCCCATAGGGCCAAAAGTCCCCTGGACATCTCAGCAAGGAACTCGCAACAATACCCAAGTGTCATAGTTTTGGGGTTTTGTCTTTTGTTCTTTGTTTTTATGGGTTTTTGTGTTTTTTTTTTTAACATCACTGAACCTAGTGACTCATGGCTATTGAAGAGAATGAAGGAGAGTGTGGAACTTCTGAGACTGAGTCATGGGAAGCATTGTGGCTTTTGTCTTGGATAAGAAACAACAAAGAATACTCAAATGAGAGAAGGCAGGGAGGATGGTGACAATAAGACTGTGACTTTGTGAATATTGTAAACTCAGTGTTGCCTTCCATCATTTTACCCTTTCAGATGATCAGGCTGTGCTTTGTGGCCAGTGGAATTTGGCCTTGGTTTTTAGCAGACTCAGCCCTAGGCTGCTTCTCCATCTACCCTTGCTCCGCTAGCAATGCCGCTGGGTTCTGTCAGGGCTTTAGACCTCATCCATCCTCTGATGATCCCTCTATCAGTACCTCTATCTCCTCCCAAGCCTTCTCTTCTGAGTTTGAGACCCTTGTCTCCAGCTTCCAGGCAGGTCTCTGTCCACCCATTGATGTCTGAAGGGCACCTCCTCCCAAACCCATCATACCCTCACCTCACTAAGAAATGGCTGCTTCAACCTTCCATCTGCTAGGCTTAAAATCCTTAGAGGCCCCTTAACTTCTTTCTTCCTCACACCACACTTTGAGTCAGTCCCTGAATACTGTGAGATCTCCTGTCACTACATGAGCCAATCTGACCCTGTCATCACCCTCATGGAACCTATGCAGATCTAAGCCCGCTTCATATCTTGCCTGGATTTGAAGGACATGCTCTTATAAGCGTCCCCTGCCTCTACCCTTGCCACCAGAAAAGATCCTCTGAAAAGTGTGTCAGATTATGTTCCCTCCTTTCTTGAATCCTCTGATGGCCCCACCTCACTCATAGACACAACAGGGAACAAAACCAAGTTCATGCCTGCGCAGAGATGGCACTCCAGTTGGGAGAGGCAAAATTTAACAACAAATCTAACAGGTAAGCAGGTGATGAGAACAAATGGGTTCTTTGAACTCGTGAGCGTCCCTAAAGAGACATTTCCAGGAGTAGAAATGTCTTCAGTATTGGGCACAAGTCCTGGCTGGATTCAGATGCTGCCATGTTCCCGTGTTCCCTGAAGAAGGAGGACAGGCAGCCACGGGAGAGCCGAGACTTTGGAGTAAGGCAGACGCAGCTCCAGCCCTGGCCCCGCCCCACACTAGCAGCAAGCTCCGCCTATTGAATCCCTTCTCCAGTGAAATGGTCTAAAGAGAGTACCTACTTCAGGGTATTTTCAGGAATATTAAGTAAGAGAATGCAAAGCACCAAACACAACACCTGGTACCACGTAATCATCCAATAGCTGGTAGCTATTATTGTCATTATTAATGTTAACATTATTGTCTGTCCATAAAACCCAGATTTTTTTTAAAGATTGACAAGACTAGAAACCCCAAGAAATCACAGCCTTACAAAAACTTGAATAAAGGAGACTAAAGTGATAGGGTTTTTGAGAACTGCCCCAAGGAAGGAAATATCTTTGAGTGGACCCCAACAGAGGGGTTCATGGCAGGAGGGGAGAAATAATATAAGGGGCCAGAGCCCAATACTCTATTCTTTCCAAGGCCACCAGGGCTGGGCTAGGACAGAAGATGCAGTTTGTTAAGACACTGAAAGATAGACGTCAAGATAAATGGTGGAGGGTAGTAAGGAAATGTAGGACATTTTTAACCTGCTTGTGAGTTAGGGGTCCTGAGAAGCCTGGAACAAACAGGGTTGATCAACGTGGATCTCACCCTGATGAGATGTTAAGTAAATTATCAATACTATGCTCTCCATGGCTTGGCTATTATTTGTATCAATCAGAGTTGATGTCCAGTCAGAACTTTGGCATGATTGGGTGGATCGTGGACTTCTGGAGCATAGAAAGAGGGCCGCACTGAACATCAGCCATTGTCTCCCACCAGGGCTGCCAGTAGGATTCTGCAGATTGTACTGGGCACAAAGGGGCCTCAGAGGGGTGAATGAACAGAAATCCTGCCTATGCTCCAAGTCTGTCATCAGAGGGGCTCCTTTTTGTAACTCAGCTGTTCATAGTAATATGCCTGCCCAGCAAAGGTGCCTTTTAAATATTTGCCTTATGTGCTATTGGGACACTGCTCACACCTTTGTCTGGGGAAGAAAAGGAAAAGGCAGCAGGGGAATGTTACAGTCATCACTACCTCTATGCTCCATATCTGGGAATGGGATTAGGTTTCTTTATCCATAAACAGCTAAGCGTAACAGACTGTTTGAGCTTGAGGGAATCCAAAAATTGTCCTCTACTCCCAGGAGACATGCTACTCAAATTAAAGTGGACACTGGGACAGTGTTGTCAGATCTGTTTTGAAAAGGAGGTGTTGTCTCCTCTTTTAGCAGATGGGAGGCCTCCATGGCCTGAGGGGGAAGGAGCATTTCCAGATCTGTGCCTGGGCTTCCTACAGGTACATCTCCACAGTGACCTTTCCTACATCCCTAGGAACAAGGACCAGGCTAACACAGACATCCATCAAAGGACAGCTGGACTTTCCATGTGGCACCACCACACCCTTGATGGAAAATGCCCAGGAAGAGAGAAGTGGAGGAAGGGCTGTGAAAAGGGGAGATGAGGGATGGAAGCATCAGCAGAGAGAACCACCAACTAGCTTTAGTAAATGGCCCAGGGTGCCAGCTTTAGGGAGCACAGTGGGGAAACGAGAAGCTGGCTTGGATAACAGAGATGCTGCAGAGTCACCCGGAGGGATGGGGCAGGCTAAGCCATGGCTGAACATGTCAGGAAGGGAGGCTGGGAAGGTAAAGAGAGGCTGGCAGGGTAAGGCTGGATAAGGCAGGCCTCAGAGTCCTGGGATTTTTATATCTGTCCCTGGACTGACAGGGATACGTCTTGTCCGTTGGTCCCATTAAAGGTGGCCACAAAAGATGTTCCTATGTCTGAGCAGAGGGACAGGGATGTTTCCTGACCAGAGTGAGAAGTTAGAGTGTATGGGAGGGTTTTCAGGGGTGACCTTCAAGAAGAGGGGTAGGAGAACTCTGCAGGTAGGGGGCACCTGCCACTTTCCACAGCATTCTTGCCTACACACTCTCGTTCACCATGCAATCTGTGATTCTTGAGTATATGAATGAAAACCTGCATGATGGGGGCCCCTAGTGTCCTCATTGCCTTCGAAGCCTGCCCCTTTTTCTTTCTTGTGTAAAAGACCCTGCACCTTGCAAACTTTGACTAGACCATAAGTAACAAGGCTTGCAGAAATACTTCTTGGAATATACTATTTTAATGGCATTAGGATTGCACTGATGGTCCTGGGCAAGGGGCACAAAAATGGGAACAACCTCCAAATTGTAAATTTCCCTTGAAGTTGAAAACTCTTGTTTACACCCAAACTGTACCTCCGCATATTCAGCTTTCCCCTAGCCTATGGAAACACTGACCCTGCTTTTATCTGGGCTCACCTGTCCTTCAAGTACTCTCTAATGTGCAGATTAAACCCTTTAATCTTTATTTAAGTCACACAAACAACTATCTTTTGACACCTGATACTCAGAAAAATGGTCCTAGAATGTTATTTGGGTCCTCTGTTCCAAGGCCATCTTTTAGCATCCAGTGGTGTCCAGGGAGGGCAGGATTAACCTCTCTGCACCATACCACTGGGCTTGGTTGGATGTTGCTTTCCTGAGCAGAAAGCCGTAGAGCATAAGGGGAGTCTGAGGCTGTGTGTGGCTAAGTGAGTACAAACCAGATGGAGCACTGTGGGTTTGACTGTTCACCCTGCAAGGGAAGGAAGTGGTGTGGAGCTTGGGCAGGAAGAGAGAAATTTAATCTCCTTTGCTGTGTGCTCAGTGTAAATTTCATCTCACGAACTAAAGAATTCAAGAATTAGAACTTGCATTATATTCCATGACTCCACTTCTCACTAAAAGTCCCCTTCTTCTGCTGGGCTGCAGGAAAAACAACATCCGTCCTTTCTGGGAAACCTCACCATCTAGGTGGTCCCATGATCCTGGATCTCGCACAGCACCAAGGCACTGGGAGAGGGAAAGCTCTTTGGTCCTTATTTATCAGGCCCACAATTGTCATTCTGACCACTCCGGGCCAGGCAGCTCTTGGTGACACCTGTATCAGGAGCCTATCTTGAACGTATTTCTCTGGAGTCTTGCCACCTCCCCAGTGGGGCTGCCAGGAAAGAGGACTCTGCCCCATCCACTGCTGGGACCACAGCCTCACTCTTCCTTCTCTTCTGCCCAGTCTGGAGCTATCTATTTTCAATCTGGGAGAATCCGTCTCCTTTTATGTTTCTTTGACTGTGATTATTCTCAGGAATTCACTTCTAAATGTAAAGCCAACACTAGCAGGATTTTCAGAGTAGGCCTATTTTCTGACTTGTCACATGCCTCCCCTGAAGCCATGCTCACCAAGCTGACTTAAATGAGGAGAAGAAAAAGGGGAAACAGATGGGAAAAGAGTACATACAATTATGTATCAGTTAGAAATCTTCTGGCTTATCCCTGCCTTCCATGTCATCTGCTCTAATGCTGAGGCTGGCAGCCTGGGGTTTGGAATTTGCTGGTTGAGTAATGCTCCCTGGAGATGAGGGTGAGACAAGTCCAAACTCCATGGCTTGGACAGGGATGGGGGAGGGAGGTTTTCCAAAGTGAGTGCTATACCATAAGGGAGGGAATTAGGGCAGCTGGAAATACTTGGCAGTCCTCTGTGACCTCTTGCCTGTTCCATAAGGACTAGCTGTTTCTCCTCCTTGCCCCTAGAACACTTTCTTCTATTGCCATGGACCACAGTCTACTGCAATGGCTGGCTTCATTCCTGTCTCCCTCTTTAGACAGAAAGCTCCCAAGCTGAGGACCTGTATTTGTTCATCTGTGCATCCTAAGCCCCTCAAAGGTAAAGACTAAGTGAGTAACTCTTTGGAATGTTGTAGAATCCCTGTGCCTGCTGCAGGTGACTGGCATGCATGGGTGACTGAGGCCTGGGTATGGAAATTGTGGATGACACCAAACTGCTGCTCAACAAAATCAGGATCAATAGATTGAAAGCATCAGCCGAAGAAAGCCAGATAAAATTTAATGCTTAAAAACATAAAACAATGGGCTTAAATTGCAAAATTCAGCTGGGATAGAGGTGATTTGATGGAAGACTAGAGCACGTAAGCAATATATAGGGTTTCTAGTTGTGTCCAAACTCAGTATGGGTCAGTCCTGTTATATGGTTAACAAAGAACAACAATCACAACAAAAACAGGTAGTCTGATAAAGGGTTACATTAAGAGAAGTATGCCATCTAAAAACAAAGGAGGTGACAGCCCACTTCTACTGCTCACTGCATCCAAATCAAATCTTTCCAGGGATATAATGTCCAGCCCCATGCATTATGTCTCCTGAGACCCATGACCAAATGGAATACCTCCAAACAAAAGTAACTGGGAAAGTGGTTACATCTCAAAACCTTATCTTGTCTTTTCTTTAAATGGTGCTGAGTGTACTGGATAAACAAGTGGGAAAAAATGAACATACATAAAACGAACATACAAATACACAAAATTTAACTAAAAATGGATCAAACACCTTACACAAAACTGAAAACTATAAACTTCAAGAAAAAAATATTAAGAGAAAATTTTTTGCAATGTTGGAGTTGGTAAAGACTTCTGGGAGTGCCTGGGTGGTTGTTGGTTAAGCGTTTGCCTTCAGCTCAGGTCATGATCCCAGGGTCCTGGGATCAAGCCCGAAACCAGTTCCCTGCTCAGTGGGGAGTCTGTGTCTCCCTCTCCCTTTGCCCCTGCTCTTCCTCATGCTCTCTCTCTCTCAAATAAATAAAATCTTTAAGAAAAAGTTTTCTTAAAACATGAAAAACTATAAAAAAGAAAAATGACAAATAGACTTCATCAAAATAAAACCCAAAAATAAAATTAAAAAAAAAAAAACCTTTTTTTTTCTTTGAAATTCACCTGTAAGAAAACCAAAATGCAAGCTGCAGACTGGGGGAAATATGTATGCCACATATATGGGACAAAGAACTTGCACCCAAACATATAAATAACTCTTCAACTCAATAATAAGAGGATAAAGCAATAAGAAAATGTACAAAAGATTCAAATAGACCCTTCCCAAAAAATATATATGAATGAAAAGATGTTCAACATCATTAGGAAAATAAAATAAATCAAATAAAAAATAAAAATACTATAAACTTATCAAAATGGCTAAAATTAAAGAGACTGATCATATCATGTATTGACAAGGATATGGAGCAACTGGAACTCTTACCCATGGCTGGTGGGGATGTGAAATGATATAACTGCTTTGGAAAACAGCATGACATTTTCTTAAAACCTTAAACATATGCTTGCCAAACAAACTAGTCATTCTACAACTATGTACTTAGCCAAGAAAATTGAAAACATATTCCCACAAAAAGACTTACACATTTGACAACAAGCCTTTATTTGTAATATTTAAAAAAAAAAAAGCAAAACAAACCCTGGGAACAACACAAATGTCCATCATAGCCGAATATATAAAAATTAATGGTATCATCATACTGTGGAATATTACTCGGCAATAAAAAGGAACATAACGGGAATACATACAACAACGCATGAAAATCGCAAAATCATCATGCTGAATGAAAGAAGCACGGGGGCACCTGGGTGGCTCAGTGGTTTAAGGCCTCTGCCTTCGGCTTGGGTCATGATCCCAGGTTCCTGGGATCGAGCCCCATGTCGGGCTCTCTGCTTAATGGGAGCCTGCTTCCTCCTCTCTGCCTGCCTCTCTGCCTACTTGTGATCTCTGTCTGTCAAAGAAATGAATAAAATCTTTAAAAAAAAAAAAGAAAGAAAGAAGCAAGACAAATAAAGTATATGTGTCTGATACCATTTTTATGCAATTATATATATATTTATATACACTGCAGAAACACAAACTCATCTAAAGCGTCAGTATTATTGGTGCTGATGGAAATGTTTGCCATCCTGATTGCAGTGATGTATGCATATGTCAAACTGAATAATTAGTACACTTTACATATGTGCATTTTCATGTATCTCAATTATATCTCTATGAAATTTGAGGAGACTCTTCTCTTGGAGGAACATAAAACAACATCAGGTATGGCTGGCGCTAGTATTGAAAGTTCTAGGATTATTGAGCCAGGAGAATAGTAAGGTGATGCCTGGAAGGCCTTGAGGGCTGCACTCAGTGTTCAAGTGCCCAGGGAGAAGTGGTGAGGGTTCTGGAGAAGGGGTCACTTCTTGTATTGGAGTAGACCATGTTGTCAATCTACTGTGTGGTCAGCATATGCGGGCAGAGAAATTCAAGGAACTATGCCCACAGGGATCCTGTTCCAGAAGGAACCCATGGGAATTTGTTTTCTGGACTTTGAAGGGTTCACATTTGTAACCACCAGACCTGAGTTTTCCCTGCCAATTTTGTGATTGGGGTGGGCTCTAAGTGGAGGAGAGTTGGCCAAACCAAATGTTAGAGTCAGACACACACTGTGGCAGGGCAAGGTGACCTTCCCACACAGCACAGCCCCACATGGTTTCCCCTTCAGCTGAGCATCTGCCCCTGCAGCTCCCCCTTCCTGAGCACCATGCCACTGCCTCCTGCTTGTCTACATCAGAGGAGAGGTTTCAAACATTAGAACCATAATGTGATTGTCATTACCACTTCTAATTAATAAAAGGGCTGGTATTGGTTTAATAACTGACCATGGATACGATTACAAAGTTAGACACAAAACTATTCAAAGTCCTGTAGGCACTAAAATCATACCTTTTGGGGTGACTCTTTCTATTGGACAGAAATCATGTGCAATATTGATCTTCTACTGGGTAATATGGTAACAACTAATTTTAAAAGTATTCTTACGGGACACCTGGGTGGCTCAGTCGATTAAGCATCCACCTCCGGCTCAGGTCATGATCTTGGGGTCCTGAGATGGAGCCTCAAGTCAGCCTCCTTGCTCAGTGGGAAGTCTGACTCCCTCACCCTCTACCCTTAACCCTGCTCATGCTCTCTCTCTCTCTCTAAAAATACATAAATAAATAAAATATTTTTTTAAAAAAGTATTCTTAGTTGGTGAATTAGTTGAAACATAAATGATTATGCACTTTACACACCTTCATTCTATCTTCAAAACAACCTATGGGATAGGAAATAGTATGATTCTTATTTTACACAGGAGGAAACTGAGACACTGAGAGATAAAAGAATAATTACTCAAACTCTGGGGATAAAGAAAAAAAAATCATTGACCTCATCTATCAATGTCAAAGAAAGAGCATGGTGTAACAATCCTTCTCATGGTCACATAATTCTCCGCAGGGGTGTAATTTTGTTTGACCTACTATGTAATGTTTAGTACAAGTATTTTCTTAGTGTTTGGTGTTTTACCTAAATGGGGGGTTTTGTCCTGTTATGAACTGGTTTTAGAACCTGACACCCCTGAGATAGGGCACCTCTGTGTTTGTTTCAAGTGGACTGAGCTGTGGTCGGAGCTAGACACCACCTGGGTTACTTCAGTGCAGTAGTGAATGTGAATATCCTTTTTCTCAAAAGATTTGTTTATTTATCACTTGAGAGAGACAGAGTGGGAGGAGCGGCAGAGGGAGAGTATCTCCCGCAGACTGCCAGCTGAGCATGGGACCCGAGATCATGACCTGAGCTGAAGTCAAGAGTCAGAGGCTCAACCAACGGAGCCACACAGGTGCCTCATGAATTTGAATATTCTTAAGAGAAATTAGTCCAGGAGAGAAGGAGGGGTTATACCAAGTGAAGGAAACAACCTGTGTGAAAGAGAGAATTCCAGGATGCTCCTGGCTCCTTCCAGGACCTGCAGTTTCAATTCTACCCACCCCCCGACCAGGGCAGGGGAGCATGGGGTTCTGCTACCTGAGGCTGGAGCGGTGGCTAGGGCAGATGAGGAGGGGACTCGATGGCAAGCCAACTGTCTACCCAGCACGACTACATGGAAGCAAGTGTCGGAGAGGGCCAGCAGGAGGGATAAACTTCTTGAGGAGGTGACACGGAGCACAGTTAGGACAGGCTTGTCAAGTTTCTTCCGCACTTCTCAGTAACTGCAAGTTACTACTGAAGATATCACAAGGTATTAAAAATGGACTTAATGAGAAACAATATCACCTACCCATATAATTCGTTTTATTTTTTTAATAAGATTTTATTTATGTATTTGACAGACAGAGATCACAAGTAGGCAGAGAGGCAGACAGAGAGAGAGAGAGGAGGAAGCAGGCTCCCTGCTGAGCAGAGAGCCCAATGCGGGGCTCGATCCCAGGAGCCTGAGATCATGACCTGAGCCGAAGGCAGAGGCTCAACCCACCGAGCCACCCAGGTGCCCCTATAATTCGTTTTAAAAATGCCTTTTGATATGGACATTGAGGAGGGTATGTGCTATGGTGAGTGCTGTGAAGTGTGTAAACCTGGCAATTCACAGACCTGTACCCCTGGGGCTAATAATACATTATATGTTTATAAAAAAAATAAAAAGTTAAAAAAATGCCTTTTGAAGTTGTAAATGGAATCAGTATGTCAGCTCCCACACTAAAGACTGGAAGAGATGGGACGGGGATAACAGCTGGCCAGCGGTAAGAGAAAGGGCCAGAGGTGGGTCCCAGGAGCTTGTGAATCAAGTCCCCATTCTACCCAATCCATTAAAATCTTCACGACTAACATGAAAGTACTTGACTTTCTAAAATTTCTAAAATTGATAACAGTCCCAAACCCCATTTAGAGGCAATAGTAATTAGTATTTTTAAAATAATGTATCCAGAAGACAGGTGGTGCTGATAGGAGGGTAGTTAACCCATCTGTTGAATTAATTGCCGCTTTCCTTATCATCCGGGCTGTGAGCAGAGTGTTAGACAAATGGGAGAAACATTGATGGTGAAAGCAAAAATATTAGAACCAACCTGAATGTGTAGGTGAACTGTTGAATAAATTGTGTATGGGACTCTCTGTACTCTCTGTATTTCAAAATGAGGGGTTCCTTGCTGCCGTGGGAAGGTGTATGTGTTCTCAGTGCCATGCACACTGGAAGCATCTAGAAAATAATTATTAATTGAATGGATACATTGTGAACAAAAGAAGTACATACAACAGAATTCCATTTATTGTTTAAAAGGGGGATAGAGGAGTTCGAAGACATTTATTTTTTCATAGCTGTATAAACACAGACTATCTGGAAGAATAGATACCAAACTGCTATAGTGGTAACTTCTGAGAAAGAGCTTGGAAACACAGAGAGGGGATTTTCCAGTTCAGAAAAATGAAATCAGGTTCTAGAAGGTTAAGTGTTCTTTCTATAAGGTATGTGAAATGACAAAAGCGAAGTGGAAAACTTCACATCACATACAATCACACTTTCCTAAGATGTCTATCATGTATAGTCACTAAAAAAAAAATAAAAGAATACACAAAAAATTAAGCGTGGTCATCTTTAGATGGTGAGTCATGACTGACCGTTATTTTCCTTGATGCTCTTTTTTTTTTTTTTAAGTCTACAGTAAAGGTTTTTTTTTTTTGTTATTTTCATCACATATAGACTTATGCTTTTCATTTTTTTAAAGGATTTTATTTATTTATTAGAGAGAAATCATGCACATGTGTGCAAGTGGCAGGTGGGGGGAGATAGGGGCAGAGGGAGAGGGAGAGAAGCAGACTCCCCTAGGCTTGGAGACATTTTAATGTAGATATTAGGTCACCTTTCCAATTTCTTCTCTGTTTACTGGTCTCTTTAAATTTCCTGCTTCTTCTGCTGACCCTGGGCATTTGATTCCTGGAAAATCATGTGTTTTCTCTTTCGAATTTATTATTACAAAGTCATACATGATATTCACTTCAACTTTTAAAAAGCCTACTGTTTGCAGAGACAGTACATTTACCATTCCTAAGGTTATTTATTGTGTCTTCTGTGATTTTTTTTCTTGATTAAACTTGTCAAACTTTGTCTATTTTATTTGTTTTCTCCCTCCTCTAGAAGAAAAAACAGAAACAAACTACTCATATGGGTTCTATTCTTTCAATTTCTTGGTTTCTACTTTTATATTTATTATGTACTTACTTTGGGGGTTACTTTCATGTTCTTAGCTTCTTAAGCTGAAAGATTAGTTTATTTATTTCTTAAAATAGCTTCTTTCCTAACAAGTGTATTAGAGTTATAATTTTTATAAATATGACTTTGGCTATACCCTATAGATTTTTATATGTAGTGCCTCTTGTCACTTGTTTCTAATTTATCTATAAATTCCACTTCTTTTTTTTTTCTTTTTCTTTTTTTATTAACATATAATGTATTACTTGTTTCAGGGGTTCAGGTCTGTGATTCATCAGTCTTACACAATTCACAGCGCTCACCATAGCACATACCCTCCCCAATGTCCATCCTCCAGCCACCCCATCCCTCTCACCCCTCTCCCCTCCAGGAACCCTCAGTTTGTTTCCTGAGATTAAGAGGCTTTTATGGTTTGTCTCCCTCTCTGGTATCCTCTTGTTTCATTTTTCCCTCCCTTCCCCTATGATCCTCTGTCTTGTTTCTCAAATTCCTCGTATCAGTGAGATTGTATGATAATTGTCTTTTTCTGATTGACTTATTTCACTTAGCATAATAGCCTCTAGCTCCATCCATGTTGTTCCAAATGGCAAGATTTCAGGTTTTTATGGCTGCATAAGACGCCATTGTGTACATATGCCACATCTTCTTTATCCATTTATCTGTTGATGGAAATCTATGCTCTTTCCATAGTTTGGCTATTGTGAATATTGCTGCTGAAAACATTGGGGTGTAAACATGTGCCCCTTTGGATCACTCTATTTGTATACTTAGTGCAATTGCTGGGTTGTAGGGTAGCTATATTTTCAACTTTTTGAGGAACCTCCATACTGTTTTCCAGAATGGCTGCACCAGCTTGCATTCCCACTAACAGTGTAGGAGGGTTCCCCCTTTTCTACATCCTCGCCAACACCTGTCATTTCCTGACTTGTTAATTTTAGTTATTCTGACAGGTGTGAGATGCTATCTTACTGTGGCTTTGATTTGTGTTTCCCTGATGCTGAGTGATGTGGAGCACTTTTTCATGTGTCTGTTGGCTATTTAAATGTCTTCTTTGCAGAAATATCTGTTCATGTTTTCTGTCCATTTCCTGATTGGATTATTTGTTCTTTGGGTGTTGAGTGTGATAAGTTCTTTTAGAATTTGGATAATAGCCCTTTATCTGATATGTCATTTGCAAATATCTTCTCCCATTCTGTCAGTTGCTTTTGGGTTTTGTTGACTGTTTCCTTTGCTGTGTAAAAGCATTTTATGTTGTCCCAATCATTCATTGTTGTCCTTGCTTCCCTTGCATTTGGCAATGTTTCTAGGAAGAAGTTGCTGCGGCTGAGGTCGAACAGGTTGCTGTCTGCATTATCCTCAAGGATTTTGATGGATTCCTGTCTGACACTGAGTTATTTCATCCATTTTGAGTCTGTTTTGTGTGTGATGCATGTTGCTGTCTAATTTTCCCAACACCATTTGTGGAGGATGCTGTCTTTTTTCCATTGAACATTCTTTCCTGCTTTGTTGAAGATCAGATGACCATAGATTTGAGGGTCCATTTGGGGGCTCTCTATTCTGTTCCACTGATCTATGTGTCTCTTTTTGTGCCAGTACCATAATGTCTTGATGATTACAATATAATAGAGCTTGAAGTCTGGAATTGTGATGCTGCCAGCTTTGGTTTTCTTTTTCAACATTCCTCTGGCTATTTGGAGTCTTTTCTGGTTTCATAAAAATTTTAGGATTATTTGTTCCATTTCTTTGCAAAATTTTGATGGTATTTTGATAAGGATTGCATTAAATGTGTAGATTGCTCTAGGTAGGATAGACATTTTCACAATATTTGTTCTTCCAATCCATGAGCATGGAACATTTTTCCATTTCTTCATGTCTCCCTCAATTTCTCTCATGAGTATTCTATAGTTTTCTGCGTACAGTTTCTTTGCCTCTTTGGTTAGATTTATTCCTAGATATCTTATGGTTTGGGGTGCGATTGTAAATGGGATCGAATCCTTAATATCTCTTTCTTCTCTCTTGCTGTTGGTGTATAGAAATGTAACTGATTTCTGTACATTGATTTTATATCCTGACACTTTACTGAATTCCTGTATGAGTTCTAGCAGTTTTGGAGTGGAATCTTTTGGGTTTTCCACATAAAGTATCATATCATCTGCAAAGAGTGAGAATTTGACTTCTTCTTTGCTAATTCGGGTGCCTTTTATTTCTTTTTGTTGTCTGATTGCTGAGGCTAGGACTTCTAGTACTATGCTGAATAGCAGTGGTGATAGTGGATAGCCCTGCAATGCTCCTGACATTAGGGGAAAGTGCTCAGTTTCTCCCCATTGAGAATGATATTCGCTGTGGGTTTTTCATAGATGGCTTTGATGATATTGAGGTATGTACCTTCTATCCTTACACTATGAAGAGTTTTGATCAAGAAAGGATGCTGTACTTTGTCAAATGCTTTTTCAGCATCCATTGAGAGTATCATATAGTTCTTGTTCTTTCTTTTATTAATGTGTTGTATCACATTGATTGATTTGCAGATGTTGAACCAAACTTGCAGCCCAGGAACAAATCCCACTTTGTTATGGTGGATAATCTTTTTAATGTACTGTTGGATCCTATTGGCTAGTATTTTGGTGAGAATTTTTACACCCATGTTCATTAGGGATATTGGTCTTTCATTTTCCTTTTTGATGGGGTCTTTGTCTGGTTTTGGAGCAAGGTCATGCTGGCCTCATAAAATGAGTTTGGAAGTTTTCCTTCCATTTCTATTTTTTGGAACAGTTTCAGGAGAATAAGTATTAATTCTTTAAATGTTGGGGAATTCCCCTAGGAAGCCGTCTGGCCCTGGGCTTTTGTTTGTTGGGAGATTTTTGATGACTGCTTTCTATTTCCTTACAGGTTATGGGTCTGTTCCGGTGTTTTATTTCTTCCTGGTTCAGTTTTTGTAGTTTATACATCTCTAGGAATGCATCCATTTATTCCAGGTTGCCAAATTTGCTGGTGTACAGTTGCTCATGGTATGTTCTTATAATTATTTGTATTTCTTTGGTGTTGGTTGTGTTCTCTCCTCTTTCATTGATGATTTTATTAATTTGGGCCCTTTCTCTTTTCTTTTTGATAAGTCTGGGAGGGGTATATCAATCTTATTAATTCTTTCAATGAACCAGCTCCTAGATTCGTTGATCTGTTTTACTGTTCTTTTGGCTTCTATTTCATTGATTTCTGCTCTGATCTTTATTATTTCTCTTCTTCTGCTGGGTTTAGGCTTTCTTGGCTATTCTTTCTCCAGCTCCTTTTCATTTTCATTTATTCCCATGAATTTTAAATTCTTCTTTAATTTGCCTAGTTGATCCATTCATTCTTTAGTAGGATGCTTTTTAGCCTCCATGTATTTGAGTTCTTTCCCACTTTCCTCTTGTGGTTGTGTTCTAGTTTCAAAGCATTGTTGTCTGAAAATATGCAGGGAATGAGTCCAATCTTTTGGTACCAGTTGAGACTGGATTTGTGACCTGGGATATGATCTATTCTTTTTTTTTTTTTTTTCTAAAGACTTTATTTATTTATTTGACAGACAGAGATCACAAGTAGACAGAGAGAAAGGCAGAGAGAGAGGGGGAAGCAGGCTCCCCGCTGAGCGGAGAGCCCGATGCGGGGCTCTATCCCAGGACCCTGGGATCGTGACCTGAGCCGATGGCAGAGGCTTTAACCCACTGAGCCACCCAGGCGCCCCAAGGGAGGTGATCTATTCTTGAGAGTGTTCCATGTGCACTAGAGAAGAATGTGTATTCTGTTGCTTTGGGATGGAATGTTCTGAACATATCTGTGATGTCCATGTGGTCCAGTGTGTCATTTAACACCTTTATTTCCTTGTTGATATTTGCTTAGGTGATCTGTCCATTTCAGTGAGGGGGGTGTTAAAATCCCCTACTATTATTGTATTATTGTTGATATGTTTCTTTGATTGTGTTATTAATTGGTTTACACACTTGGCTGCTCCCATGTTAGGGGCATAGATATTTAAAATTGTTAGATATTCTTGTTGGACAGACACTTTGAGCATGATATAGTGTCCTTTCTCATCTCTTAGTATAGTCTTTGGCTTAAAATCTAATTTACGTGATATAAGGTTTGCCACCCCAGCTTTCTTCTGATGTCCATTAGCATGGTAAATTGTTTTCTACCCCCTCACTTTCAATCTGGAGGTGTCTTTGGGTCTAAAATGAGTTTCTTGCAGACAGCATGTTGATGGATCTTGTTTTTTTAATCCATTGTGATACCCTGTGTTTTTTGATTGGGACATTTAGCCCATTTACATTCAGGGTAACTTAATGTTAAAAGATATGAATTTAGTGCCATTATATTGCCTGTAATGTGACTGTTACTGTGTTACTGTGCATTGTCTCTGTTCCTTTCTGGTCTATGTTACTTTTAGCCTCTCTCTTTGCTTAGGGGACCGCATTCAATATTTCCTGTAGAGCTGGTTTGGTGTTTGCAAATTCTTTTAGTTTTCATTTGTCCTGGAAGGTTTTTATTTCTCTTTCTATTTTCAATGACAACCTAGCTGGATATAGTATTCTTGGCTGCATATTATTCTCATTTAGTGCTCTGAATATATCATTCCAGTCCTTTCTTGCCTGCCAGGTCTCTGTGGATAGGTTTGCTGTCACTCTAATATTTCTACCATTGTAAGTTATAGACCTCTTGTCCCAAGTTGCTTTCAGCATTTTCTCTTTGTCTCTGAGACTTTTAAGTTTTCGTATTAGATGTCAGGGTGTGGGCCTGTTTTTATTGATTTTGAGGGGGGTTCTCTGTGCCTCCTGGATTTTGATGCCTGTTTCCTTCCCCAAGGGAAGTTCTCCACTATAATATGCTCTAATATGCCTCCTACCCCTCTCTCTCTTTCTTCTTCTTCTGGGATCCCAATTATTCTAATATTGTTTCATCTGATAGTATCACTTCTCTCTTGAATTCTCGCCTCATGATCCAGTAGTTGTTTGTCTCTTTTTTTCTCAGCTTCTTTATTCTCCATCATTTGTTCTTCTATATCACTAATTCTCTCTTCTGCCTCATTTATCCTAGCAGTAAGATCCTCCATTATTTATTGCACCTCATTAATAGCTGTTTTAAATTTCAAACTGGTTAAATTTTAGTTCTTTTATTTCTCCAGAAAGGGATTCTCTAGTCTCTTCCATGCTTTTTTCAAGCCCAGCTAGTATCTTTATAATTGTCATTCTGAACTCTAGTTCCAACATCATACTAATGTCCATATTGATTAGGTCCCTGGCAGTCGGTACTGCCTCTTGTTCTCTTTTTGAGGTGAGTCTTTCCATTTTGTCATTTTGTCCAGGTAAGAATAGATGAATGAGAGAACAAAATGCTGAAAGGGTAGCAACAACACCAGAAAAATATACACTAAACAAATCAGAAGAGACCCAAAACCAGGTGAAAAGAAAGGAAAACAAATATATATGATCAGACTGGTAAATAGAACAGAGTCACACCCTTGATTCTGGGTGTATTTTGGTTTGTTAGAACAAACTGCCTCCCAAAAATTCAAAAAAAGAAAAACTTTTATGTATATATATATATATATATATATATATATATATATATATATAATTTCTGTGTGCATATATATATATATACACACACACACACAGAAAATAAGGGTACACAGAAAAATAAGGGTAAATATGTGAGGGGATGGAATATGACTGTAAAGTTGAAAATTTAAAGATATTTTAAAAAAGGAATTGATAAGATAAGAAGTTGGTTGAAAAAAGAAAGAAAAAATTTAAAAAAAAAAAAAGGAGAGAATGTGATCAGGCAGGAGACTAGAACAAAGCCATACACTAGATTTAGGGTATATTTTGGTCTGTTAGAAGAAACTGTATCCCAAAATTTTAAAGAAAGAATATGTATATATATATATATATATATATATATATATATATATAAAATAAGGTTATATACAATGAAGAGATAGAATATGAGTGTAAAAATGAAAATTAAAAAATATTTTTGAAAAAGTATTGATAAGATGTTGGTTAAAATAGGAAGAAGGAAAAATTCAAAAAAGAATAGAAAAAGAAAAAATAAAGAAAAATTTAAAAGTTTAACTCTGAAAGACTAAAGAATCATATGGGGGGAAAGCCACACATTCTATGTCCTATATTCCCCTAGCGCTGGTGTTTTGCAGTTCTCATTGATCAGTTAATTTGGTCTTGGCTGGATGTTCTTGCTGATCTTCTGGGGGAGGGGCCTGTTGCAATAATTCTCAAATGTCTTTACCCGAGGTGGAATTGCACCACCCTTGACAAGGGCCAGGCTAAATAATCTGCTTGGGTTTGCTCTGGAGAGCTTTTGTTCCCTGAACAATTTCTGTAGAGCTCTGGAGGACCGGAGTGAAAATGGCGGCCTCCCAGTCTCTGGCTGGGGGAGCTGAGAGCTCAGGGCTCCACTCCTTGGTGCGCCCTCAGAGTAAAGCAGTCAATCCCTCCCGTCTCCCTGGTCTCCAGCTGCACTCCAAGCTCACCCGGCCTGTGACCAAGCATTTCTACTTCTGGTGCACGACCCTGTTTGGAGTCTCCAAACCCAGCTGATTTGTGCCACACACTCTCGTGCTGCTCTTCCCAGAGGAGGAAGGTGGATCTGCTGCTTGTGGGGTCCCTGCTCAAAGAGCAGGGACCCGACTGTGCCTCAGATCACAGTTTAAGGTAATCCCAAGCTGAGAACCCTCCTCTGCTCCATCTCTGCAGCCAACTTCCCTGCTCTGATACCTGGGAGCTCTGCCACACTCAGACACCCCCAGTCTTTCTGTGACTCTGTGGGACCTGAGACCACATTGTCCCCACAAAGGCTCCACCCCCCCCCCCCCCCCACTTAGCCTCTGGAGCAATGTGTCTCAGTGGAACAGACTTCTAAAAGTTCCGATTTTTGTGCTCAGCTGCTCTCTCACTTGGCAGGAGCTAGCCCTTCCCCCCGTGGTCTATCTTCTTGAATGTTGCCTTCAATTCACTTCTCCACGTGTCCTACCTTCCAGAAAGTGGTTGCTTTTCTGTTCCTAGTATTGTTGCTCTTCTTCTCTTCAGTCTCCTGTTGAGTTTGTAGGTGTTCAGAATGGTTTGGTAGCTGAATTCCTGGGACTCAACGAAATTTAGGTCTGCTACTCCTCCACCATCTTGCCCCAATTGTCTTTTTTTCTATAACTTAAGTATTTTGGAATGGTTATTTCTATTGCAATCAAGTGAAAGTTTTGGGGGAAGGGGTGAATTTAGTGTTTTCTTTTTTGCCATCATTTGTTGATGACTAAATTCGCCTGTAGAGATTTTCTTTTTGCAATGAGGTGAAATTTGTTTTTAGGCCTAACATATGCTCATTTTTTGGAGAATGTTCCATGTTTATTTAGAAAGAATGTGTCTTCTTTGAGGTTGGGTACCGAGTTCTTTTTTTTTTTTTAATTTTTTATTTATTTTCAGCATAACAGTATTCATTGTTTTTTCACCACACCCAGTGCTCCATGCAATCTGTTCCTTGTGTACCTGTTATATCAAGCTTCATTACTATGGGTGGCTCAGGGGGTTAAAGCCTTTACCTTCAGCTCAGGTCATGATCCCAGGGTCCTGGGATTGAGCCCTGCATCAGGCTCTCTGCTCAGCAGGGAGCCTGCTTCCCTTCCTCTCTCTCTGTCTTCCTCTCTGCCTCCTTTTGATCTCTGTCAAATAAATAAAATCTTTTTTAAAAAATCCTTTAAAGCCCTACTTATTATCTGCTTATGGATTGCTGAGAGATATGTGTTAGCCTCTGTGTCAGCTAGCTATTGCTGCAGAACAAGCCCCTTAAAACTCAAGGGCTTAAACAGCCATCATCTAGGATCACTCACATGCCCCTAGTAGAAGGGGTTCAGCAGAAGTATGATGGGTTTGGCTTAGTGCCTCTGTCCTAGGCTGTGTTGGCCAGGGTTGCTATGGGGGCTCTGCCGCTAACTCAGGTCTATGTGCCAACTGAGGGGGCAGGGAGACTGTGGTTGTTGAGCTGATTCTGCTCTTCATTATAGGTTGTGGGTTAGCTGGAAGAAATCTGCTTCACAATGCCTTTGCTAAGCTCTTGCTTGTCCAAGAATCATGACATTTGCAGGTGTAATTAAGTTAAGGATCTTAATGTGAGATCATCCTAGATTTAGGTGAGCCCTAAATCCAATGACTGAATGTCCTTGTAAAACACAGCAAAGGAGAAGGTGCAGAGACATGCACAGGAGAAGGTGATGGGGAAATGGGGCAAAGATTGGAGAGCAATGATTATAAATCAAGGAATGCCAAGAATTGTTGCTAGTCACCCAAAGCTAGGAGAGAGACATGGAACAGATTCTCCCTCGGAGACTCCAGAAGGAACCAACCTTGATTCAAGCCTCCAGAACTGTGAAAGAATAAATGTATGTTCTTTTAAGCCACTCAGTTTGTGGTAATTTGTTTCAGCAGCCACAAAAAAGCTAATACAATCTGCTCCCACACATGCCCCTACTCTTGCTAACACAGAGCAAAACGCTTTAGAAACTTTCCTGAGATGTAAGCTTTATATTCCTCATCTATGCTGTGTTGGGATCTGGCTCCTAGGAGACAGGCAGTGATTGGAAGAGGGCATAAAGAGAGCTCCTGGGTGTTGATAGTTTAATATTTATTAAATCTTGGACATGGCTAGAGGATTGTGCTCACATGATGGAAATTCCTCAAGTTCTGTACTTATAATATGTGCACTTTTCTGTAAGTAACACTTCAATACAATTTTTTTGACTTTGTAAAAAATAGTTTTTTTTTAAATTTTTTTTAATTTTTTATTTATTTTCAGCATAACAGTATTCATTGTTTTTTCACCACACCCAGTGCTCCATGCAATCTGTGCCCTCCCTAATACCCACCACCTGGTTCCCCCAACCTCCCACCCCCCGCCCCTTCAAAACCCTCAGGTTGTTTTTCAGAGTCCACAGTCTCTCATGGTTCACCTCCCCTTCCAATTTCCCTCAACTCCCTTCTCCTCTCCATCTACCCTTGTCCTCTATATTATTTGTAAAAAATAGTTTTTAAAAGTTAAAAAAATAATAAAAATAAAAGCTGCTATAGAGGCTCTCTGGTTTTAAAAGTATACACAGAGGGATGCCTGGGTGTCTCAGGTGGCTAAGCATCTGCCTTCAGCTCAGGTCTTGATCCCAGAGTCCTGGGATCAAGTCCTACTTCTGGGTCCCTCCTCAGCGAGGAGCCAGCTTCTCCCTTTCCCTGTGTCTCTCCCTGCATCCCGCTTGTGCTCACTTTTGTACACATACTCTCTCTCTGTCTGAAATAAGTAAATAAAATCTTTTTTAAAAAAGTATATTTGGAGTTGGAAGTTGATTGCCTGAGCTGGTCATTTTTTTCTCCTAAGTCCCTGGTACTGCCAAAAATAGCCAAACTGTTCCACATTCGTTTTAATTAATATAATTTCCATAGCAATTAAGAGAAGTTACTATCCAGTCTTCTAGGACTGCCTCATCGTGAGTCTTTTGGAAATCAGGGTCTGAGGCAAGGATTAAAGTACTAACACTTTATCTGGGAAGGGAAAGCCCAGGAGAGTGAGCAAGAGGGAAAAGGGGAAGCAAAAGAAGGGAATGCAGTGAGGTGCTATAAGGCAAGGGGCCTCATCAGTGCACTGACCACCACTCCACCAGGAGCCACAAAGAAATGCAGCAGGTTTGGCTATTTATTGTATTTTATTTTGTATTGTTTTTAATTTTATTTTTTCAGTGTTCCAAGATTCATTGTTTATGCACTACACCCAGTGCTCCAAGCAGTACGTGCCCTCCTTAACACCCACCACCAGGCTCACCCATCCCCCCACCCCCCTCCCCTCTAAAACCCTGTTTGTTTCTCAGAGTCCACAGTCTCTCATGCTTCATCTCCCCCTCCAATTTCCCCCAATTCACTTTTCCTTTCCTTCTCCTAATATCTTCTGTGTTATTCCTTATTCTCCACAACTAAGTGAAACCATATGATAATTGATTCTCTCTGCTTGTCTTATTTCACTCAGCATAATCTCCTCCAGTCCCATACATGTTGATACAAAAGTTGGATATTCATCCTTTCAGATGGAGGCATAATATTCCTTTGTATATATGGACCATATCTCCTTTATCCATTCTTCCGTTGAAGGGCATCTTGGCTCTTCCCACAGTTCAGCGACTGTGGCCATTGCTGCTATGAACACTGGGGTACAGATGGCCCTTCTTTTCATTACATCTATGTCTTTGGGGTAAATACCCAGTAATGCAATTTCTGGGTCATAGGGTAGCTCTATTTTTAATTTTTTTAAGAACTTCCACACTGTTTTCCAAAGTGGCTGCACCAGCTTGCATTCCCACCAACAGTGTAAGAGGGTTCCCCTTTCTCCACAACTTCTCCAACACTTGTGTTTGCTTGCCTTGTTAATTTTTGCCATTCTGACTGGTGTAGGGTGGAATCTCAATGTGGTTTTGATTTGAATTTCCCTGATGGCTAATGATGATGAACACTTCTTCATGTGTCTGCTAGCCATTTGTATGTCTTCTTTGGAGAAGTGTCTGCTCATGTCTTCTGTCCATTTTTGACATGATTATCTGTTTTGTGTGTGTTGAGTTTGAGGAGTTCTTTATAGAGCTTGGATATCAGCCCTTTGTCTGTAGTGTCATTTGTGAATATCTTCTCCCATTCCTTGGGTTGCCTCTTTGTTTTGTTTTCTGTTTCTTTTGCTGCGCAGAAGCTTTTTATCTTGATGAAGTCCCAAAAGTTCATTTTCACTTTTGTTTTCTTTGCCTTTGGAGACATGTCTTGAAAGAAGTTGTTGTGGCCAATGTTGAAGAGGTTACTGCCTATATTCTCCTCCAGGATTTTGATAGATTCCTACCTCTCATTGAGGTCTTTTATCCATTTCAAGTTTATCTTTATGTATAGTGTAAGAGAACGATTGAGTTTCATTCTTTTATACATAGCTCTCCAATTTCCCAGCACCATTTGTTGAAGAGACTATCTTTTCTCCACCACATATTTTAAAATAACTGGAAAATCAACAACAAATTAAGCCAACCCCACACACAAGTAGGGAAATAATCAAGATTAGAGCAGAGATCAATTGAGTTAGAAATTAGAGATACAGTAGAACACATCAATAAAACTTTCAGAGGCTCATTCTTTGAATGAATCAATAGGCTCAATAAACCACTGGCCAAACTAATCCAAAAGAAAAGAGAGAGGACACAAGTTAATAAAATTATGAATGAAAGGGGAGAGATCATGACTAACACCAAAGAAATAGAAATAATCATCAAAAATTATTATCAACAGTTATATGCCACAGTTAAGCAACCTGGAAGAAACAGATGCATTCCTGGAAACCTATAAACTTCCAAGACTGAAACAGGAAGAAATTAACAACCTGAACAGACCAATATCTAGTAATGAGATTGAAGCAGTGATCAAAAACCTCCCAAAAACAAGAGCCCAGAACCTGATGGATTCCCTGGGGAATTCTACCAAACACTCAAAGAAGAAATAATACCTGGTCTTCTGAAACTGTTTCAAAAAATAGAAAAAGGAAAACTTCCAGACTCTGAATCCCCAAACCAGGCAAAGACCCCATCAAAAAGGAGAATTTCAGACCAATATCCCTGATGAATATCGATGCTAGGATTCTCAACAAGGTCCCAGCTGGGATCCAACAGTACATTAAAAAGATTATCCACGGGGCGCGAGGGTGGCTCAGTGGGTTAAAGCCTCTGCCTTTGGCTCAGGTCATAATCTCAGGGTCCTGGGATCGAGCCCCACATCGGGCTCTCTGCTCAGCAGGGAGCCTGCTTCCCCCTCTCTCTCTGCCTGCCCCTCTGCCTACTTGTGATCTCTCTCTCTGTCAAATGAATAAATAAAATCTTAAAAAAAAAAAAAAAGATTATCCACCAAGATCAGGTGGGATTTATCCCTGGGATGCAAGGATGGTTCAACATTCACAAATCAATCAATGTGATAGAACAAATCAGTAAGAGAAGAGAGAAGAACCAAATGGTCCTCTCAATTGATGCAGAAAAAAACATTTGACAAAATACAGCATCCATTCTTGATTAAAACTCTTCAAAGTATAGGGATAGAGGGAACATTCTTCAACTTCAAAAAATCTATTTATGAAAAGCCCACAGCAAATATCATTCTCAATGGGGATAATCTGACAGCTTCCCTTTGAGAACAGGAACACCACAAGGAGGCTCAATCTCACCACTCTTGTTCAACATAGTACTAGAAGTACTAGCAACTGCAGACAACAAAAAGAAATAAAAGGTATTCATATTGGCAAAGAAGAAGTCAAACTTTCTCTCTTCACAGATGATATGATACTTTATATGGAAAAGTCAAAAGACTCCACCCCCAAACTACTAGAACTCGTACAGCAATTCAGTAATGTGGCAGAATACAAAATCAGTGCACAGAAATCAGTTGCTTTCTTTTACACTAACAATGAAAATATAGAAAGGGAAATTAGAGAATTGATTCCATTTACCATAGCACCAAGAACCATAAAATACTTTGGAATACACCTAACCAAAGAGGTAAGGGATCTGTACTCAGGGAACTACAGAACACTCATGAAAGAAATTGAAGAAGACACAAAAAGATGTAATTTATTTTTTTAAAAATATTTTATCTATTTATTTGACAGAGAGAAAGAGAGAGAGAGAGCACACAAGCAGAAGGAGCAGCAGAGGGAGAGGGAGAAGTAGGCTCCATCCCAGGGCCCTGGGATCATGACCTGAGCCAAAGACAGATGCTTAACCAACTGAGCCACCCAGGCAACCCCGGAGATGACAATTTTTAACACCATTTAAAATCTTCTTGGTCCCAATTCCTATGCCAGCCACCTCTGAAGCAAGCTCTACACAGGTCCCAACCAATTTCACACAAGAGAGGTCTGAGAGTGTCTCTCATGCCCCAGGGATGCTCTCATGCCAGGCTGGGAATATTTGGGGAGAGCCCATTTAGCATTCATGCATGCACAACCTGGGAGGACCCAGGAGTTAACATCTATGGGGTAATGGCCACTGATGGATAGATGCTCCCTTTCCATACCCCAGAAGGGCCATTCTGAGATGCCTTCCACAAAGCTCCTTAGACCATCCCACAGCATTGAGCACCAGTCACTGGTCATAGTGATACTAACTTAAAGCATCTTTGTATTGACTTTCCCTCCTGTTTCACTCCCCTTGTCTCTTGCTCCTGTTCCTTGGGATCACTTCCCAACTAAATTATCATCATACCTGCTTTGCCTCTCAGTCTGCATTAGGAGGAACCAACAAGACAAAAATTACTTATCAGGTTGTTTGCCAAGCATGTATGATAGGTCACAAACAGGGTCACACATTGATGTGAGCCACAACAGAGAAAGGAGAATTAATCTGCCTGGATTCCCCTTGCCTCCCATTTTTCCCTATTCCAAACTTACCCCACAAGAAGATAACGCCCAGTCCTTCTGCATTGTATCATTCAGCTCCTTGCCCACCATCCAGGAAATCTGATCCTATGTTTCACGGTATGGGTTGGAAGGGTGACCTCCTCGGGTGGGTGCTGATTGATACAGAGAGAGGAGGGAATGGATCAAAGCAGAGCAATCGATACCCAAGTTGAGTGTCCTGTACAAGGGAGGAAACAGTAGTTGAGAAACAAGAGAATTGAAGGGGGGCAGAACTTGGGAGTCTACAGAATATTCACAGAGAATCCATCCAGAAGCTACTGAAGCTCACTCAAGTCTGGCGCTCAGGAAAGAGACCAGAGCTGGAGATGTGGATCTGGCACTAGGGACACAGGAGGGCTAGAAGCCTGGCTTAGAATGAGGCCACTCTGAAAGGCACAGAGAAGTCAGGTTCAAAGCTGGGGATCCAAGGCAGGCGGATGTGCAGAAGAGAAGCCAAGGGAGGACAGTCTGTGTTAGGAGGAGAGCCAGGAGAGTGAGTGTTCTGTTATAGAAGCCAAAGGAGAGAAGGGAGGAGTAGGTGAAGTGCTGTGAGGAGGTCAAGCACAATGCAGACTGAGGAAAAACCTGTCTTGTCTGGCAATTAGGAAGTCACCTGTGAACCCCATGAAGAACTGCATCAGCAGAAATGTGGACATGTAAGCCAGACTGCAGTGGGGGAGGTGAAGGAGATGTGCCTCCATGGATGCTCTTAGAGGAGATTGAGGATGCTGGCAGGAAGGAGAAGGGACAGAAGCTGGGGAGAGGGCAAGGGAGCTAACATTTCCTAGTATAACACTGAGCACCAGGCCAGTGTCTTCCACATTATGTCCCCACTGACTGTATCCCCAGTCCTGGAGGGAAGAACCATCCTTAATGAGAGAAGGGAAAACGGAGGCTCAGAAAAGTGGCCAGACCAACGTCACAGGCTGGTAAGGGACAAGCCTGGAATTAGCACTCAGGACTGCCTGCCTCCATGAGGTAGCCTCTGCATCATCTGCTAGAGAGTGAAGCAAAGCTCTGGAAAGGACATTTCAAGTGGAAGGGAATGGATTTGTGTGTAGTCAGAGAAGGAGCCAGAGGAGAGGAAGGGCTGGCAGTCAGGAATGGAGAGACTACCTGGAGGCGGCGGTCCCCGGGGGCAGCGATGGGGGCAGGGGGTGGGAGAATGCCACCCGTACATAATCCTTCATGAGACTCAACAAATAACAAAATCATGGATACATCTTCGTTTCTTTCTTGGCCTTCTTTATGTTCAGATCTCTAAGTTGATAGATAGCCTTCTGACTTTTTTGCCCAGAAATTAGTCATGTAGCTCACTAAAAAGTGTGGGGCCTGGAGAAGTGGAACAGGGGTGTGAGCTGCCTATGAGTCACAGGCCCCAGGTCCGAAATATTTCTCTCTGGGGATGAAAACATGTTTATGTAAGGAACAAGAAATACGAACACTGCTGTGGGAATGGCAAAATAATGTTAAAAAAAAAAGTATCTTTCTTTGTTTATAATTTTTTTTTACTATTTATGTTGAAATAATTCTAGGTTCTTAGGAAGTAAAATAAATCCATTTTAAATGACAGATTATTTTTTATTTTTGACAGATATTTTAAATGACATATTTTTTAAATGACGTATTTTTTTTCCTGCCAATTGGCAAAAAATTAGATATTAATCGTATGTAATATTGGCAAGGGTGTAGGGACAGCACCTTTTTGGAGGACAGTTGGGTTGTGCCTTTATAAATCGAACACCCACGTGCACTTGGAACCTCCAGGTCCAAGTGTGAGAGAAGTACTCACACACCTGCATGAAGAGGGTAAATGCTCATCCATGGGGACACAATACATCAGTAAGTTGGAATTCCAATCAACCATGAAGGTAAAGAACATGTATGTTAGGAAGTTCTCCAAAAACATTGCTAACTGGGAAAAAAAAATGCGAGTTGAAAACAGTACTATAATACAGTATGACCTTATTTATTTAAATATCAAAACCAACACAAAACCAAATTATTTGTGTCTATATAACTACAGTAATGTTGAAGGAGAGGAATGAGATTGGAGGATAATAGAATCAAGGTGGAATTTCATTTTTATTAGTTTTGCTCTTTTGCAATGAGAATATACTCATGTATCATTTGGGCGTTTAATTTTTTCACTAGAATGAGAACTGCGGGCATGGTAATGACTGCATGAGGCAGCATCTCCACTCCTTTCTTGGAGAATGTCACATAAAACTCCATTTTAAGCAAAACTAGACTCCTACTGTTCTTACCCCCAATTCAGCAGTTTTTAGTAAATGAATGCTCCTCAATTTGTTGTCTGCCTTTGGTCTATACCAAAGCCCTGAAACAGTGATTGCTTTGTAATAATTCTTCTTTTGTCCAGCTTTATAGCTGTTTTTGGAAGAGAGGGTGTGTCAGATTTTTACCTGCCATTGCTAGAACTCTTTTCACTTGTACCTGAGTTTGTGATTTTTTTTTTTTTTAGTTAATGTTTTCAGTTTTTATGGAGTTTATATTGTTTCCTGGGGCTGCCATAACATGTACCAAAAACTGAGTGGCTTAAAACAAATTTATTTTTTCTCAGTTAAGGAGGCCAGAATCAGAAATCAAGGTGTTGGCAAGCCCATGCTCTGTCTGAAGTTTCTAAAGGAGAATCTGTTCCATGTCTTTCTTTAGCCTCTGGCATCGTTGGCAATCATTGGCTTATTTTTTTTTTTTTTCTCATAGATGGATCACTCCAGTCTCTGCCTTTGTGGTTACATGGGGTTCTTCTCATGTGTCTTCACATCATCTTTCCTCTGTGTATGTCTGTCTCTGTATTTCTTCTCTTCTCATAAGGATATGAGCCATACTGGATCAGGGCCCACCTTAATGACCTCATCTTACCCTGATTACATCTGCAAAAACCCTATTTCCAGAGAAGGTCACATTCACAGGTACCTGAGCTTAGGACATCCATGTATCTTCTTGAGGTGCATAATTCAATCTAAAACAGTTAAATATATCAGTCTTTTATCTTGTGTCTGTGTATTGACGTCTGCCTCAGAAAGGTCTTCTTCATCCCTTTAAGAATAAATATATTTTTATAATGTAAGTTTTCACATTTAAATTTCTGGGACATCTGAAATTGTTTTGGTGTAAGGAATGAGGTAAAGGCTTTGTGTTTTCCATTTTCTAAAATGGTTTATTAAATTACTCATTTCCTGCCATTGCTTTCAAATGCCACCCATCTGACCAGGAGGCAGAGATGCTGAAGAACCAGATGCAGTGAGAGTCCAGCTGTAGCTCCATGCCAACCTGGTTACTCAGCAGATTGGTGACAACACGTGAGAGCCACTGGGGTGTCTCATGTCCTGCATCAGCTTCTCCAGTGTAAAGGAACATGGTTGTCCCCTTCTGTCAGCCTTCCAAATCTTCTGGAAAATATCTCTGGTGGCCCACAGTAACTTATGGCTATGCAGAGAAAGGAATTCTTAGCTAGGTTGACATAATAGTGTTTGAATGGAAGGATGATGTGATCTAACTTGAAGTTTTAAACGCTCACATTGGTCGTTATTGCATAATCCAGGTGAGACATGCATGTGGGAGATCAGGGAGTACTAGGAAGTGGACATATATTTAAAGAACAAGCAAAAGGACTTGCTTATGGATTGGATGTTGTATGTGAAGAAAAAAAGATCAGTCAAGGATGACTCCAAGATTTTTTGGCATAAGCAGCCTGAAGAGTGGGATTGCCATTAACGGAGGTGGGGAGACCCAGGGAAGATCCAAATGTGGGATACTGAAGTTAAGAAATGGGTTTTGGGGGGCACCTGGGTGGCTCAGTTGGTTAAGCTTCTGACTCTTGGTTTCAGCTTAGGTCATGATCTCAGGGTTGTAGAATTGAGCCCTGTGTTGAGCCCCGTGTTGAGCCCAGCACTCAGTGGGGAATCTGCTTGAGATTCTCTCCCTTCCTCTCCCTCTGCCCCTCCCTCAATGTGCATGTTCTCTCTCTCTCAAGTAAATAAGTAATTTTTAAAAAATAACTGGTTTCTGGTTATGTTAGATTTGAGGTGCTTACTAGACTTCTAAGTGGAGGTGTTGTAACCTTGGATAAGTCCAAGGATGGATGGTTGCTACCTATCGGGATGGGGTAAGCATGTTCCATGTGTGGGAAGAAGGGTGCATAGGGATATTTGGGTAGCCTGAGTGGTGGATTATAGCATATAATACTATAGCCATCAATATCCAGCCTCGTTTTCTTTCTTTAATAAGAGAATCTTGGGGCGCCTGGGTGGCTCAGTGCATTAAGCCTCTGCTTTGGGCTCAGGTCATGATCCCAGGTTCCTGGGATCAAGCCCCACATCAGGCTCTCTGCTCAGCAGGGAGCCTGCTTCCCCCTCTCTCTGCCTACTGCTCTGCCTGCTTGTGATTTCTCTATCAAATAAATAAATAAAATCTTTAAAAAAAAAAGAATCCTGAGTGTTAGTTGACAATTTCCAGCCTTCCTTTCAGCTTTCTGAAATCATACAATCTAGTTTTAGCTAACATTGTCATGGTAGAAGTATGTTAAGGCACCTGAGGTCATACTTTTAAAAGGAATGGGTAGCAGACCCGTTGAGCTTTTAAACTCTCTTGGATGCAGATGTTAAGGTCAGTACTAAAGCAGCCATCTTAGATCATGAGATGGAAGCCACACGTTGAAGACAATGAAAAGTTTTAAACATACCAAAAACCAGAAAGGTAGTATAGTAAACCCCCATATAAACCCGTCACTTGTATTTAACATTTATTAAAATATTGCCATATTTCCTTATTTTTTCCCAATATATTTTAAGTAAAATTACAACAACATGCTATTTCATTCCTAAATTCTTTGGTATGCATCTTTAAAATGTAAGGTCATGGGACGGCTGGGTGGCTCAGTTGGTTAAGCAGCTGCCTTCGGCTCAGGTCATGATCCCAGCAACCTGGGATCGAGTCCCACATCGGGCTCCTTGCTCGGCAGGGAGCCTGCTTTCACCCTCTGCCTCTGCCTGCCACTCTGTCTGCCTGTGCTTGCTCTCTCTCTCTCTCACTAATAAATAAATTAAAAAATAATAATAAAATAAAATAAAATATGCTTTAAAAAATGTAAGGTCATTTTTCCACATGATCAAAGTATCGGGATCACAGTTAACAAAATTAGTAACCATCCCTTAATATATTCTTATACTTATTATATATTTCTATTTCTCCAATTGCTCCCTAAATGACTTTTAAAATAATCTGATTGAATAAAGATGCTATGAAGTTCCATTGTATTTGTTGCTGTGTTTTAAATCTCCTTTAATCTAGAATAACCTTACTCTCCTCTATTTTATTCTCTCATGATGGTGACCAATTGAAGAGACACAGTCAGATGTCCAATAGGATGACTCATCTTTTAAGACTAAAAGTCAGACTTAAATTGACTTAAAAAAGACTTAAATTGAGGTTAAAATTTGGGGCAAGGGCATTTCGTAGATTTCCCTACGGACCTCACATTGTGTAACATCAGAAAGTACACAAAGTCTGGTTATCCCATTATTAAAGATGCTAAAATTTCAAATTGACTTCAAAATCACTTTTTAAAACAATCTAAAATACCTAAGAAAGATAAAAAGACATTGGAATATACTTCCATCGAATAATCTAATTCATGGATCTGTGCTTTAAGGAAATAATGAACCCAAAGTTTTATGAAGACTTTAGGTCCTCCCCTCTTTTATGAAAAAAAAAAAAAACTGGAAACAATATGAATGTTAAATAGTGTAACTCTGGTTCATCCATTCCTTTATTTAATATTTATCTAACTCTTACTATGGGCTAGACATTGGGTTAGGGCCTGGGAAGTGGAAGACAAATACAGTATGACTCCCACCTTGGGACCTGCTGGGGGGAACATGCAAGCACATAATACACGTCTGCTTCACACAGTGAGGAAAACCACAATGGGAAGGAGTTCCCATTTTAATGATTTCAGTATATTTCCTCCATTGCCCTTCCAGCTCAGCAGATGAGGAGTCACTCAAAAATGGATTTCCAATTCATTTGACATTAACGCCTATTATAGCCGCAGAGTGGTTTTATGAAAAGATAAGCAACATGATTTTTCAGGTAGCACATATTGACCATCTTGAGCCCTGAAACATTGAAGAGTTCCAAGATAGGAGAAATGACATTTGTTCAATAACAGAATTATAACCTTCGTGTTTTAATGGCCCTGGGAGAGAAGGGATGAGGGGGAAATGAGCATGATGTATTTGTAGATATAAATCATATAAGTTTTTAATGATTTTTTTTTCTGTCTCTGAGCCTAAAATTATGTCCCCAAGGTAACTTACTCCATAGCAGTGGTGGGTCAGGTGTAGGGCACCGCCAGCCCCAGGTTAGCAGCGGGGCAGGCATGTGGGCGCAGGTGTGTGGACGACCCAGGTCCCACATCAGAGGACCTGAGCATCGTTGATCCTTCTCAACACAAAAGCTTACTGCCACAGTCTCAAAGTGAAGCTGATTGAGTTAGGGTCAGACACTTTTAATGTTCACTTGGTAACTACTCATCAAAGTATGTTTCTATAAAATAGTTTAAGAGTTTATGATTGAGGAAGAGCCTGGGTGGGTCAGTTGGTTAAGCATCTGCCTTCACTCAGGTCATGATCCCAAGATCCTGGGATCAAACCCTGCATCGGGCTCCTTGTTCAGTGGAGAACCTGCTTCTAGCCTTCACCCCTGCATGTCCGCTCTCTCTCTCTCTCCCTCAAATACATAAATAATATCTTTTTTTTTAAAGATTTTATGATTGAATCAGACCTGGATGAGAATTTAGGATGTTCTTAGTCCATTCTTCTACCTTTCAACAGGACGATAACTACCTCAGTTCATAAAGATGAGAATTTATCTTATTTTTCTTTTAAAAAAATTAATAATGATAAATGCTCCAAGGAGCAATTTCACCATTTCCGATACTATCTGGCTGTTGTTTACAGACATTGGCACTCCATTCCTTATGCTTCAGTTTCAACTTCGTTCCTTTAGTTCTTATCTTGGCTAAGACGAGGTGCCCAGGATCATTCCTTTGCCCACCCTCATCCTCCACCTCATCCACCTAATACCCTTGCTCTACTTGGCTAACTTCTATTGCAAAATTTCCAAACCACATGCCACCATGGGCTAGCATTTGGCTCGTTTTTCAAGGGACAGTGAGAGGAAAATTTCTGGAAACTTATGCTGTGGGCAGTCTCCTCTCCCAACCTGAGTAGCTCAGGGAAGCTTTCCCCTCCTCTTTTGAGGAGGCAGCCCTGTCTTATCTAGACACTTCTTCCAACCTACTTTAAAATTCTTATTAGCAATTTCAGAAAAGGTAAACAACTTTATAGTGACAAAAACAGATCAGTGGTTGCCTGCGGATGGGAATGAGAAGGCAAGGAGGAAAGGGACACCAGGAAACTTTCAGGAGAGATGGAAATATTCCTTATCTTGACTGTGGTGATGGATTCAAGGTTGTATGCATATGTCAAATGTGATCAAATTAAACATGCTAAATATATGCAGTTTATCGCACATTAAGTATATCTCAGTAAAGTTGTTTAATAAATTCTTATTAGCTCCTAGTTCAACTTCTTTCAGATCCAGCCTAATTTCAGAAGCCTTGGTTTACTAATTTACAAAACTAGATCCCTCGGTCAATACCATGTCCCTCCAGTCCCCAGGGCTAGAAACCACTGTGGTAACATCTTCACTCAAGCCTTTCTGTGTTAGTCAGTATTAGTTCCCTATAATCATGCACTCAACTTCACTGTCAATGGGGCTCAGAGAAATTAAGTTGATTACAGCCTGTGCCTGCCATGCTTGCCATTCAGCTGTGTGTAGGCTGCACTGTGACACTGGAAGGGCAGAACTTGCTTAATACAATGGACATTTCATAGGTGAATATTCTGAAGAAGACATTCATCTTTATGAATATGGACCACCACTTCCACCAATACCTCCTCAAGGCCGTGACTAAGGCTTGTCCATTCTGAATGTGTTTGTTGCTTTGGGGGTTCTTTGGGCTTCACCTGGCATTTCCTCCCCAGCAGCATTCCAGCCAGTTTTTAAAGAGAAAGAGACCTAAGTTGAGGGAGTAATGAAGAGAGATGGTGGGAACACTGAGCATCTCAGAACAACTCTAGAGCCTTCTATAGCAAAGACTCCAGTCACATTTAGCTCTGAGGCAAGGCACAATAGAGAAGATGAACTAACACATGTGCCCACATCTGAGCTGCCTTTTCCAAGAAAAAAATATTTCTTCTTCCATTCACCTGGGTAAACAAGGCAGGACAGTTTTTTAAAGTCAGGTTCAGATTTAATTGAAGGTAACAAAATCTTGGCTTAAAAGGACCCACAAAGAATTGGAATTTATTAACTACTATCACCTGGAAATCCAGTGGTGGGTCTCCTCAGGCACAGATGGATCCATATACTGAAGGCTACTGTCTGACCTCTGTCCCTTTCTCTTGTCTTGTTCTCTGTGATGGCTGCCTTCACCTGGAGGGCCACAGAGCTTGTCTTCTCTCTTGTGAAATTTTGTGGTTCTCATTCATCTGGGGGGAAAGGAGAGTCTTCAACTCTGGTGGAAAGGCTAATGCCCTGCCTTTGCCTGTGCTATCTTGCTTTTGCAGCAGGAGGAAAGGCCATTGGACTCCCCTCCTCATTCACAGGAAAATAATGATGCCAACTTGTAATATACTCAGAGCAGAGATAAACTTGACCTTCACAGAAGAAAATAGCTCTGAGAGGGGGACTGTATTGTTGAATGAAATGTCATCATTCTTGGCCTTGACCTGTAAGGCTTAGATATATAGTAATAGACATTCATAGAGGAAGGGGCACCTGTAATCACCTTTTATTATGTGCCTGAGGTTTATGTTCTCAACAAGCCCACAATTTGAGATTCTTTCCCCCCTCCCTTATTCAGTGCTATCCCACCTAAACGAAAAGAAATTTTAGCGGTATTGCTGTGATTCAAAAGTAAGTCCAGCTTGTGCTAAATCCTTGCTTTTACCATTGAGCCCCTCACCTCCTTGGTTCCAGCTCTACCATATATTGGTTACATTATCTTGGGCAAGTATTTTAATCCCTCCAAGCTTCTTCTCTCAAGAGCAGACCATAGATTGGACAATCCTCTTCAAACTGATCTATAGATTCAACACATATTTGGTCAAAATCCCTGAAGGGTTTTTTTTTTTTTTTGTGGAAATTGGCAAGCTGATTCTAAAATTTGTACAGAAATGCAAAGACTCTAGAATAGCCAAAACATTTCTGAAGAAATGAGGTTTCAGTGGGTGATTTTTGTTCTTCTAAGATTCTCTACCTACCCTAATGTTTCTCAGGTTTTCTCAAAAGTGTCTTTATGTGGATTTATCTTTATCCTAAATGGATTTTAGTACTATGACTCCAAGGAGTTAAACCTTACTTCAGTTCTAGAAAGTTCCCAGCGCTTTCTTAGAATATAACCTTTTATTCTCCTTTCTAACTCACTTTTTGTGGAACTCCTTTTAGATGTTTGTTAAAGACTGTCAGTCTAATTTCTTTCTTTCTTTCTTTTTTTAAAAGATTTTATTTATTTATTTATTTGACAGACAGAGATCACAAGTAGGCAGAGAGGCAGGCGGGAAGCAGACTCCCTGCTGAGCAGAGAGCCCAATGCGGGGCTAGATCCCAGGACCTTGAGATCATAACCTGAGATGAAGGCAGAGGCTTTAACCCACTGAGCCACCCAGGCACCCCAATCTAATTTCTTTCTGTGTGTGTCTTATTCTTTTCACATTCTGTGCTAACTTCCAGTTTCATCCTTTATGACTTATTTCAAATTGATTAATATTAGAGTTTGGTCTGTTGAGATTTTATTTCATTGACCATATTTTTTATTTCTAAGAGTTCTAATTGATTTCTTAGCATGTCTATGTGATCTTGTTTCACTTTTGTTTGTTTTTGTTCAATAATTTCTTATTTTTATAACAATTTCTTCATCTCCTGAGAATTCTTAGTATAAAGTCATTTTCAGATTACTCCATTATTTTTATTTAATGTGATATAATTCATCTCTTGGTTCCTGCTCTCAGGAGCTGGACAGACAATACCTTAATCTAAAAACACATATAATACATTGAAAGGTAAGTAAAAGGAAAGCTAGGATAAGTGTATGATGGTCTAGGGTGATTAGGAAAGTTGCACTGAATTGATAAAAGTTAAAAGAAGGTTTAAGAAATCGGCACCTTCACCTACCTGCATGGTTTATTTCATTTATCCCTGTTGGAAAATGTGTGCTTCAACTGAGAAATATTGAAAACAACTGTTTCTCCAGCAAAATATTTCTGCCTGGCTCAATAGTCAGTAATTTTATTAAGGTATGATAAGGTGGCCTAATATTATTTTATTAATCCCTAAAGCCAGAACACCGTCTCAGATACCATCTTCAAATTATGAATAGCATAAACAATGTGACCAACTTTAATTTCAATGAACTTCCCAGTCACCCAAGGTCATGAAATAAGGAAGACAGTGAAACTGAAATACTTGCCTGGAAAGAAATAACCATCCACAGTCCTGACAGCTGGGAAAAAGGAGAAGAATTTGGATCTACATTTGAAATAAGTAGTCCCCTTCAAACTGAAGATGTTCTCAAATTAAAACCAACTAAAGGGGTACAATCAAATTTTATTGGTGGATTTTTTTTCTTCTGTTTTCTGTATCTTACTTATCTATTTGATGTCTCTTCTATTGACTATGGGTCTTATTTCCCTGCTTTCCTTATGTGATAATTTTTTACTACATGTTGAACATTGTAGATGATACATTGTAGGAAGTCTGGACTATGCTGTTTTCCTTTAAATAGTGGTTAGATTTTGCTCTGATGAGTAGCTAAATTACTGGTGGACCTTCTTGAACTTGCCAGCCTTTGATTAAGGCTTTGGTAAAGCCACCCAGTTGTATCCATGTCCTAGAGATGTGGCCCTCGATTTATGATGTGTTCCTTACTCCTAAAGTAAGGTCTGAGGTTGGACTGAATGCTCAAAGTGCTCAGTAAGATCTCTGAACTCTGGCTACATGGAAATCTCAATGTTTCCCGGCTCTTCACCACTGCTTGTATCTCTTTAGCTCTCTGCATGCCAGCAGTCTTGCCTTGCACATGTATTGCTCAGGCTACTTCCCCTTGCACAGTCTCTCCTCCTTGGCATCTTGCTCTACTGATCCCAGCCACCCAGCCACTCCAAAGCTCATTCTCTGACTCCTCCATCCTGCAAGACCCTTGTGCAGTCCATGTGCCAAGGACTCAACTTGGACTTGGATTCAACTTGCACTCAACTTTTCTGCTCAAGTCTGGAAAGTGCCCTTAGGCATAGGGCCAGGGAAAATAGGAGTTTCTTCTCTCAATAATCAGAGTCTTTCATGGTCTGCTGTCTTGTACCGAAAATAATTGCCTTATTTATTTCATCTAGTTTTAGAATTGCTTACAATAGGGGACAATGAACAAAAGAAGTGCGTATTTTGGGGGCAGTATGTGTCTGTTATTTGCTAAGCTTTATAATATGCCAAACATATTTTCCAGGCCATGCCAGCATCTGTTGTTAGTGACCTAGTTACGTGTCATTTCTGATATATTATATTTCATAGACTCTAAGACTCTATTGATTGTAAAACACATGATTATTCTAGGAACACTGAAGCAAAAAATGTTGTTGGTTAAACATAATTCCTTGATAGCCATCCTATATGATACATATATCTGTCATACCCACCCCTTGTTGCTTTGAAATTTCTTTCATCTATTCTAAGGAATTTGGCAATCTTTCCTGCCTTCAACTGCATGGCTTAGAGGGCACTGGGCAATCATTTTGTTAAGTGTCTTAATACAAAATGCAGCACAGCTTTGTCTGCTTGTGGGTGTCTTCCTTTTTATGACCTATATAAAGGACTTGACTATTATTTGCTGAGAAAATATAGAACTGCAATAATTTTCCAGCAATACCTATTTGCTTCACTGACAACATCTCTAGGTTTTACTACTGTTTCTGTGCCCTTCTAGGTACACAACAACTTTTCATTTCAATATCAATTGTAGTGTAATCTTTCCAAAGACATTCAAAATAGTGTCTAAAGCCAACATGCATTGGAGTGCCTGGCTTGCTCAGTCAGTGAAGCATGAGACTCTTGATCTTGGGGTCATGAGTTCAAGCCCCACATTGGGTGTAGAGATTACTTAAATAGAAAATCTTCTAAAAAATGCCAAAATGTATAACCCTTTTTATTACTCACTTGACATGCACCAATATGAACAACCAAGGCCAAGTTTGTTCATCTGTATGCAATGACAATCACAGGCCACCTTGTCTCCAGTGATTATAAAATGCCACATATTGTCACACATGTCCTGATTTCAGAAACATTAAAATGTGCAAAAATATCTACTTCATATAATTGATAAAATATGGTACACATAAATTATGCACACACACACACACACACACACACACAATTATATGACATAAAACTATGTCCAAAAGGAAGTAATTTACTCATAAAAGGTCTTCTAATTGCTGTTTCTATTTTGACAACTTCAAGCACACTTCAAAGTTGCATCAGTGTTGACCTGTTAGTTGGCCTAGTTTTGCAAATTGGACTACAATTTAAGCACGCTTTTCATAAAATGAAAGTAATTACAGTGTGGGCATTCTGAAGGCCATCCCTTGTTCTCACCACACACACTCAGCTGGGAGAGTATAAATCATCCTAACTGCATGCCCCTTGCTTCAGGGACTCATGTTAGCTGAAGGTTACCTTCTCAGGTCCAGCTATCCTGTCCCAAGGATAAGGGGGAAGGACAATTCTCTCGCACTTGTAGCCTCTCTTGGAAGCAGGACCAAGGCAGCTCCCAAGCTCTAGGCTGTGTCCTAGATGAGCACAATGCTACACCTTCTTCCCCACCCTCAACCCTAGAAACAAACATGAGTGATACAGGCTCTTTAAAACTGGATTTTAGGGTATTTAACCATTAAACTTTTCTAAAGTTGTAAACTATTCAGGCAAGGTGCAAGTTTATATCCCAGAACCAACACTGAAAGTGCAATACCTATTTTTTTTTTAATTCTCCAGAAAATTTGTTTTAAAGATTTGGGAAATCCCAGCAAGCAAAAAGCCTATTTTAATCTTCAGTGATGGCAGCATGTGTTATGTGCTGCTTATATGTTATATGTTAGAATTTTGTGTGCCTGATCTAGTCCTGACAGCTACCAAGAGAAATAGGTATCATTATGCTGTTCATTTTACAGATGAAAAACCAATCATCAGAGAGACATAGTAACACAGACAAGGCCACACAGCCAATAGGGGCAAAGATTGTCTGACACCAAAGGGTATGCTCTTATGATTCATAAGAATTCCTTCCCCTTTCTCCCCAGCTTCTCCATTCAAACCTCTTTCAAGTATAACCTGCCATCTCAAGTAAAATAGTGCTCCACCCGAGGGACTGACAAGATGAAGAATAAATGCTAAACTCACACCTCAGAGTGAGGAGCGAGCCCACAATTGGCAGGAAGTGTCCTATCCTGGGGGAGAGGGAGAAGCTCAGGTGGCAGACACTTCATTTTCCCAACACAGCAGGCTTGGTCCACATCTGACTCACCAACATCCCACAAAGTCTGTGGGTTACCAGCTTCCCACTTCCACTGAATCCCTTAAGCTAATGTTGGCCTTAAAGGGGGATATGAGGTTATGCCCTGGGTGTGCTTGGGTCACATGGGTCCTGAGTATAAGAGGCAGCAATGGAAAATTCAGTCAACTAGGAGCACTGAGCGGGATAAGACCCAGGGTTAAAATGGGGGGCACCTGGTTAGAGAAACAGTCTTCTGTAGAGGCCCTTACTCTGGGCTGGCCCCACATCTCTGGTCCAGAGAAAGGATGGATGCCAGCAAGGGGAAGAAACTGCGAAGTCAGGAAAATGTGGATGTCACTACCAGAAAAAGCTTCTGAACAGTCCAGCTTTGTGGCAATTTGTTACACAGCAATAGATAATGGAAGGAAGGAAGGAGATGAAAGCGGAAGGGTTAGATCCAGAGGCTATGATAATAGCCTAGGGAAGAACCCAGGAGGACCTAAACTATAGGAATTGAGAGGGGGGAGGTCACCTTTGATTTGACCTAGAAAACTCAGAGTCTCGAAGCCTGGACAGACGTTCAAATAATCCAGCCGCTGGAATCTCCATTGCTGAAGCCTTCCAAGTTGGGTAGCAAGCCATCAGACATTTTGGTCGCTGCCCCAGATACACATCTAGCATTTGTCACGTCTCCCTGAAAGGAAGAATGTGTTTTCATTCCCAGCAATGATCAGGTCCTGCCTGCATAGGGGCTTCATTGATCTCAATGACAAGTCCTTCACAGGAGTGTCCTGAGAAGTGACTGCTGCGGGGACAAAGGCAGAAGGCCAGAGACGTACAGCAAGGCCTAGGAGTGCTGGCATCCCATCCCACCCTTTCTTAAATTTCCATCTGCTCTAATTTCCCTTTTATAAAGATTTAAAAATTCATTTATTTTGTGTAGACATAATTCCTTCTCCATTCAAAAGAAATTATAATAGTCCTGGTTTTCCCAGGACCATCCTAGTACTTGACACCAAGGCAGCTGCTTAAAAATAACAGCCTGTAAAGAGACTCTCTCCTATCATTCAAATAATTATATTGGGTCTCTCCTGGAATTAGGATGTCCTTTGGAGTATCTATGGGCTGGGAAAGAACTTGGCAGTAAACATGGGGGCTCCTCCTTTGCCTCCAGCAGAGAGAGATTTTGAAGGACTCACTCAATCATACTTATCTAATAGCATGTGTATGCACATGCACGTGCCCTAAAACTTACCTAGCAGACAACCAGGAGAAATGAAAAAGCATGTTTGCACAGCTCAGTGGTGGGGAGATCTCAAAAAGATGCCTGGAACTGTCCAATGGAGCAACACTCCTGCACTTATCTTCCCCCCCACTCCACTCCTACTGTCTCCACTCCATGGAGTTCATTCTAGTCCTGTATAAGTCACAAGGAAAACAAAGGCAAAAACATACTACTGGGACTTCATCAAGATAGAAAGCTTTTGCACAGCAAGGGGAACAGTCAACAAAACCAAAAGACAGCTGACAGAATGGGAGAAGATATTTGCAAATGACATATCAGATAAAGGGCTAGTGTCCAAAATCTATGAAGAACTTACCAAACTCAACACCCAACGAACAAATAATCCTATCAAGAAATGATCAGAAGACATCAACAGACACATGAAAAAAATGCTGAATCTCAGTCAACATCAGGGATAGTCAAATCAAAACCACAGTGAGATACCACCTCACACCTGTCAGAATGGCTAAAATTAACAAATCAGGAAATGACAGATGTTGGCAAGGATGCAGAGAAAGGGGAGCCCTCCTATAGTGTTGATGGGAATGCAAGCTGGTGCAGTCACTCTGGAAAACAATATGGAGATTTCTCAAAAAGTTGAAAATAGAGCTACCCTATGACCCAGCAATTGCACTACCTGGTTTTTATCCCAAAGATACAAATGTAGTGATCCAAAGGGGCACATGCACCCCAATGTTTATAGCAGCAATGTCCACAATAGCCAAACTATGGAAAGAGCCCAGATGTCCATCAACAGATAAATGGATAAAGAAGATGTGGTATATAGATACAGTGGAATATTATGCAGCTATCAAAAATGAAATCTTGCCATTTGCAATGACATGGATGGAACTAGAAGGTATTATGCTAAGCGAAATAAACCAATCAGGAAAGACAATTATCATATGACATCACGAATATGTGGAATTTAAGAAACAAAACAGAAGATCATGGGGGAAGAGAGGAAAAAATAAAGCAAGACAAAACCAGAGAGAGAGACAAACCATAAGAGACTATTAATCATAGGAAACAAACTGAGGGTTGCTGGGTGGGGGATGGGGTAATTGGGTAATAGACATTAAGGAAGACATGTGATGGAATGAACACTGAGTATTATATAAGACTGATGAATCACAGACTTTTTACCTCTGAAACCAATAATATTATGTCAATTAATTGAATTAAAATAGAAATTTAAAAAAAGAATTACCTGCTGGAATGAACACTGTCTCTGTTCAACCCAGGTGCCCTTGGATCCCTTTTGTGGCTGCTGTGCTCCCCTGCCCAAGCCTCCAATGGCTTCCACTCATGAATCTATCTAGAGAGCTGTGTTCAGGCAACTGGAGTCTCTTTACTGGCACCTCCAGAGAGCCACAAGTGCCAGTGAACTTGCCTACCCTTAGCCAGTGACTGACAGGTGCAGGAGAACAAAAACTCAGCCCTTTGCCTCAAGTGGGGACATCACTGAGATGTATCTTAAATGCCAGAGTTTCCCTGCCAGATCGAGTGGAGGCTATGTGGGGTTCTATGTGTGATTCTATGTGTGGTTCTACATGTGGTTCTATGGAGCTCTGTCTGGGATGCACCCTGCCTTGGCTTCCCCCATTCCTGCCTCACTTCTCCCACTCTTCTACCAGATGCATCACTCAGGCCGGGTTCTGGGGAGTCCAGCCAAGACATTTCAGGAGCTTGTCAAAAAGCACACTTTGACCCCACCTTAGAGGTTCTGATACTGTAGGTCTAAGATGAGGCTCAAATTCTGCCTTTTTAATAAGCACCTCTCATGACTCTGAAGGACGGCATCAATCAGTGGACTCTACGGTAAGAATGACTCATCCAAAATAAGTGATTCAGCCTCAAGGAAATGTACACTTGGGGATTCTCATGTGGTTTGATGGTCCTAAAAATGGATGAGAGTCCTGATGCCAGGGTGAGGCCACTGTGCATTCAGTAAATGCTTTGGCAAGTTGTGCAAAGGAAGCTTCTGCAACCCATTAAGATAAACTCTAGTGTCCATGTCCACACATCAGCCCCTGGGAGAAGTAAACTCTTCAAGGCCAGTGCACTCCCTTAGTTACTATAGCTTCCCAGGACTGTGCAGGTCTCCTAGCCACATGGTCCTCAGGGAGTTTATTGCCCATGACAGGGGTAAGCATGAGGAATATTTTTAACTCTGGAATATGATTCAGATTGATGGAAGCTGCCAATTCAACTCTCATAAGTTGGGTTTTCCCAGAAGTAGACCTGAGCAAAGGCTTTGAGGGCAAGTGATTTATTTGGGAGGGGATCTCAGACACACAGGTTGGAAATAAGGAAGGAGACAGAGTAAGGAAGGCAGCCAGTGAAAAGAGCATTGCTGAGCATGGTACCCCCAGGGGTCATTGTGGCTGAATCCTGTTGGGGACCAATGGCAGCCAAGCCAGTGTCAAACATTGCTTGGGAGAGAGAGCTGAGGATGTGTTCACCACTTCCCATGAGTCACTGGTTGAGGGCTGCTCAATTAATGGGGCCATTAATCCCCACCACATGAAGCCCACCTCCACTTAGCAGAGCAGGGCTCCTCCCACCACCAGAGAGAAAGCTCAGGCGAAGAGTCATAGGGGTTGGGGGCTGGAAGTTAGCCCCACCCACAAGGCACCATGGCGTCTGATGAAGTATCTGTATCAGTCTGTGAGGTAAGTTCTTTCCAATTATAGTGCCTATTGCACAGTCCCTTTAAAAAAATAAAATAATAAAGGAAAGCAAATAGCTACAGACCGAAGAAAAACACAGCCATATCCTAAAACCAGCAGCATTTCTCTAGATGAATCCTTTAGACCCATCTGTATCTTCCCAAGGAAAGCAGATTGCTTTGTGAGCTCCAGGACTGGTGACAAACCCAGCTCCTCGCTTCTGATTTTCCCAGCTGTGTGTACAGCACAAGCGAATGCCTTTAGCAGCCTGGCAACTCTTGCGGCAATTAGGGTTGCCAAGAAAGAGCTGCACTATCACTCCTGTTCTCTGCATCCATGATTTCTCTTTTAAAATTAGCATCTTGTTATACAAGGGTTGTCCACAGGGAGCCCAGAAAAAAATGTCCCCAAACTGGACTGTTTTGGTGGACTTGAGCTTTTAGTGTGGTTTGACTTCAATGGAGCCCCTGTTCTCTGAAAAGGGAGTGATTGATAAAGTCGGGAGTCTCGGCATGGATCTGTGTAAGTGTCAGAATCCCAAATGCCTCTCTCCTCTACCCCATCCTCCCATGAGTGTCTCCTCCTCCGCATCTTATCCTGAGACCAGTCCTTTTGTTCTGAGAAGAGCTGAATGTGGGAAAAGGCTGAAAATGCAAGTTTTCTTGTTCCCAAGACCTCACCTCACTCTGCTAGGGTTTATCCCATTGAGAGTTCACAACGTTCTAGGAAGGGATTCCTACATGACTTGACAGTTGTGCAAACTCAGGATCAGGAAACCAAAGTGGCTCACTCTGGGTTACACGAACCATGGCAGGGAGACCCAGAACTTACGGAGCTCCCAGCGTCAGAGAAGAAAGAGAAAAGCATGTGGCATGAGAAAGAGAATATGTTTCTTGAACATTTCTCCAGGCATACATATTCCCCAAAGAATTAGAACAAAACAGGAAGACTTGTGTGTTTTTACAGTTCACAAATGAAATGGGATCTGTCCTCAGGTTTGCACTTAGGGGCTGCAGGAGACACTGTTGCATCTTCACGAATATCCCCTCTGCCCACCTGCACATACCAGCAGCTGCTGGGGACAGTTCCCGTACAGGCTGGTGGCTGTCCACATTGACTACCCTCATCTTTATTCTCTGTCTGTGGTAGGTCTTCCCAGCCCCCAACCCATCACAGAACCCTAAACCAAGAGGACACAGGAATCCTAGATTAAAGCTTTGGTGAGGCACTTGTGAGGCATTTCCTATGCAGCTACTCAGAGGGGCCCCAGCCAGACAGAGCCCCCGTCTCCCTCATCAGCAACCTGTTCATCAACCCACACTTATTTGATGTTTCCCTCCCCCAGATTCATTTTCCAACCTTCTCAGCTTGGCAATCTGAGAAGCCCTCCCAAAGTCTTTGTCTCAGGGTCTTTGTCTCAGGGTCTTTGTGGGGGGGGGGGACCTGAATTAAGATAGAGACCCAAAATATAAACCAACATTATTTTTTTAAAAATTTATTTGTTTATTTCAGAGAGAGCACAAACAGGAGGGGCAGAGGAGGGAGAGGGAGAGAGAATCTGAAACAGACTCCACACTGAGTGTGGGGCCTGATGTAGGGCTCCAATGTGGGGCTTGATCCCAGGACCCTAAGATCATGATCTGAGCCCAAATCAAGAGCTAGACGCTCAAATGACTGACTGAGCCATCCAGGTGCTCCATCAACCAACATTCTTGCTCAAAGACTGAATCTCTTTTTCCTTTCCACTCCCAGCTCCAGAAACTTACATAAGAAACACAATCTGGCAGATAAGATCAGATTCTCACTCCTTTGCAAGTCCTCAGCAGCCTCTGGGCCCAGCACCCCGAAGCTCCCCACTCAGCTGGAGGCCCGTCTGTTGCCAGCCATCTCCAGGGAAGTCACAGAAGCTGGTAAACAAACTCTTTCCTTCACTCATCATCCAGGGTGCTAGGAAAATATGAGCACAGATCCCTCATTTCTGGGCTGCCAATTTTTAACATTCTGTTGCACACGCTACAGGTTTGTGCTATTTCTTAAGGAATGAAAAATCTAAATAGAACTTTTACATTTATGGAACAAAGCCCCCCAGCTCAAATACCACTGCTTTTTAGCATGGAACGATTTCCTCTTTTTCTTTGGGCTACCTTTCCTGCCAACATGCCCTTTGAACATTGTTCAATGTTATCCTTATGCAAAGTAGCCCAACCTGCTTTTCCTAAAACCCCAAATCTCTGCCCACCTCTGCACTGGAATCTGGGACCTCCTTGTCCACCCTCAGATCTCAGGCTTGTCCACAGGAAGCGAATGCAGGATGAATGGTGCGGTCAAGCCCCACTGCTCCGGAGCATGGTGAGGAGGAAGAAATGTGTACTTACGCTCTCTCTGCACCAACACATGGCTCCACGCAGGACTCGATCCCAGAACCCTGAGATCAGAAACCTGAGCCAAAGGCAGACACTTAACAACTGAGCCACCCAGGAACTCCCTAGGCTTGCATCTTTATAGACAGTCTTTATTCACCTACTTGAATGTCCAATCAGTCATTCAACACCATGTGTTTGTCTCTCCAGGGGGTTGCCAGACACTCAGCATCCTGCTCCCCTTCCACCAATGCCAGTAGGGGAAGATTATTATGCTCACCCAAGAAAAAAAAAGTCCCCGTAAGGTGGTCTCTCAATGTGGTTTTGATTTGATTCTTCCTGATGGCTAATTATGATGAACATTTTTTCATTGTGTCTGATAACCATTTGTATGTCTTCTTTGGATAAGTGTCTGCTCATATCTTCTGCCCATTTTTTGACATGATTATCTCTTTTTTGAGTGTTGAGCTTGAAGAGTTCTTTATAGATTTTGAATATCAGCCCGTTGTTTGTAGTGTCATTTGCGAATATCTTCTCCCATTCCGTGCCTCTTTGCTTTGTTGACTATTTAGACTAGTTAGAATGGCCAAAATCAATAAGACAGTAAACAACAAGTGTTGGAGAGGATGTGGAGAAAGGGGAGCCCTCTTACACTGTTGGTGGGAACGCAAGTTGGTGCAGCCACTTTGGAAAACAGTGTGGAGATTCCTTAAAATTAAAAATAGAGCTACCTATGACCCTGCAATTGCACTACTGGGTATTTGCCCCAAAGATACAGATGTAGTGGAAAGAAGGGCCATCTGTACCCCAATGTCCATAGCAGCAATGGCCACAGTCACCAAACTGTGGAAAGAACCAAGATGCCCTTCAATGGACGAATGGATAAGGAAGATGTGGTCCATATACACTATGGAGTATTATGCCTCCATCAGAAAGGATGAATACCCAACTTTTGTATCAACATGGACGGGACTGGAGGAGATTATGCTGAGTGAAATAAGTCAAGCAGAGTCAATTATTATATGGTTTCACTTAGTTATGGAGCATAAGGAATAACATGGAGGACATTGGGAGAAGGAGAGGAGAAGGGAGTTAGGGGAAATCAGAGGGGGAGATGAAGCATGAGAGATTGTGGACCCTGAGAAACAAACAGGATTTTGGAGGGGAGGGGAATGGGGGGATGGGTGAGCCTGATGGTGGGTATTAAGGTGGGCACATATTGCATGGAGTACTGGGTGTGGTGCATAAACAATGAATCTTGGAACACTGAAAAAATAAAGTTTAAAAAAAAAAAAAAAGAAGAAGTCCCCGTACATTTCCAAAACCTCACCTAGAGGGCAGTACCAGCCACACTGAGAAGTACTACCTATCTTTGCCTCCTATGTGCACTGGAATTCAAACAGAACTGTCCCTCAAAGTTTAAATCCCTGTCATTCAGTGAGGTCAGCTGTCCACCAACTCAGAGCTAATGCTCTCAGGCTGTGGGAGTGGCTGATGAGCTGGCCGAGTAGCTGGAGCTGAAGAATTAATAAGCAAGAAGAGATAAATATGCTGTCCTTGACCATTGGGAACAATTGCCATGGAGGGGAACTTGGCAATATTTATCAAAATGTTAAATGTACATACCCTTTAATTCTGTAATTTTATAAATTCATGCCATCGGCATACTTGTGCATGTGCAGAATGATGTATATTCGAGGAGCTTCTGTTATAACTGGAAAATACTGGAAACTATTTAAATTTTTATCAACAGGGCACTAACTAGGTGAATTATGGCACATCCTTGTAAAAGAGATATTCTATAGATATTGAGGTAGAATTATGCCAACAATACACAGTGACCTCAATATATATTTTAAGTTAAAAAGGAAAAGTAGAAAACATTATGGAATATGTGCTTCTACTGGGACATTACATGCTTGTGTGTGTGAGTGAGGAAGAGAGAGGAAGACATTTATTTGATGTACTTGTATGTGCATAGACTCTCTTTGGAAGAATTCACTATAAACCAGAAATACTCTTTGCCCCTAAGGAAGAGAAATTGGATGTAAGGGTGGCGTGAGGGGAAAACTTAGTTTCATTATATACTCTTTTCCACCTTTTCAGTTGTGAATTATGTGCATTTAATACCTATTCAAACCATTTAAATTTATTTTTTAAAACTAAGAGCTTTCAGGGAGCCTGGGTGGCTCAGTGGGTTAAGCCTCTGTCTTCGGCTCAGGTCATGATCTCAGCATCCTGGGATCCAGCCCCACATAGGGCTCTCTGCTCAGCAGGGATCCTGCTTCCCCCCTCTCTCCCTGCCTCTCTGCCTACTTGTGATCTCTTTGTTTCTGTCAAATAAATAAATAAATAAATAAATAAATAAATAAATAAATCTTAAAAAAAAACAAAACAAACAAACAAAAAAAACTAGAGCTTTCCCCAATAAGGTCATCCTGGAACAGCTGTGGCCCCAAGCATCCTGGAACAGCTGTGGCCCCAAGCATTAACTCAAAGGAGAGGTAATGGTCTCCACTGGATACTAGGTAGGCTGGTAATGTGGAACGTGTCTCTGCTGGGTGCTGAGACCACTGCAGGGACACACCCTTGTCCTCTGGCACATGGGCCCCAGCTTCAGAGGGAAGCCGGATTGGCAGGATTTCAAAGACTCCAGATCACTGGTCAAAGAACTTGAGTCCGTTCATTAACTTTTCCCCAGTATGGCCATAGAGGCTTCTTCTAAACCTTCTACAAAGTAAAGTGAGCCAAGGGACAGGCCTGAGAACATTGGCAGCCACTTTCTCCAGTAACTACCATTCCTCTTGGCTTTTCAGTATTAGTTTGAAAAGCAAAAACTCATTCTGCTTTGGATCAATGTCTGGGAACTGACCTCTCCTCATTCCTATTATCCATTCATGAGGTGACCTCCTATTTCTCGTAGCTCTTACATCCCTGGCAAAAAGAAATGGTGCTGAAAACAATTCCTGTGACAGTTTGGGAGTCAGTAACCCAGCCAAGGGGAACCCAGTGGTTTGTCACTCACCACCAAATACCTTGTATATGCAATCTATTGCACTAAGAGTTGCTTACTCAATAAATGTTTCTTGATTACTTAGCATGCCCCGAGCACGGAAGTCACAGTTTCTGTCCTCTGGCAGATGAGACATTCATACAGATGAAGACGTCAGTCAACAGATTTATTGAGCAACTGCTAGGTACCAAGCACTGTTGTAGGAAATTCAGGTGAAATATGGTAAGCTCTAACATTGAGTGTCAGCAAAGTGTTAGAGGAGTAAATCGGCAGTGTCCCTGCCCCACTTATCACCCCTTGGGCTTGACCTTCATAGTGCCTGTGGGCCCAGCTTCCAAAACCAGCAGCTGCAGCTGTTCCCCTAAGGGGTTCCCATGGGAGCTGGAAACCCCTCTGGCCCACACACTGAGTGGGCCAGGAACACTAGGGAATTAATGTCCCTCTTCTAGGAACCACCCTTGACCAGTGACCGACTGGAGTTGGTGTATAAATACCCCAGCTCCCTCACCCGTTCAGCTAAGAGAACTTTGAAGTACAAGTTCTGCACTCACCCTCAGCGTTCCCCAGTGGGATGAACTACTGCCCAAAAGCCTCATTTGACATTTATCATTGTGATGTTGCTGTTGCTCTTCTTACCCGCAGCCTGTTTCACTCACCTGGTGGTGTTGGGGTTTGTGATGAGAGGTCCTTCCTCCCCATATCAAAGGATTCCACTAACCTTACAGAAATGCCAGTGAAAGAGAATTTTCCCCCCTTTTTTCCATGCAGGTATGTTGCAGTGTGGTGTGGGCTCAATGTTTGTGTCCTCCCAAAATTCATAGGTGGGTGCCCTAACCCCCAATGTGATGGTATTAGGAGGTTGGACCTTTGAAGGTAATTAGTTCTAGATGAGGTCATGTGGGTGAGGTCCTCATGATGTAACTGGTGCCCTAACAAGAACAAAATCATAGAGCTCTCTCTACCATGTGAGAGAAAAAGGGCTCTCACCAGGTTCCCGACCATCAGGGCCCCCTGACTTGGGTCTTCTCAGCCTCCAGGCTGTGAGAAATAAATGTGTATTGTTGAAGCCACCCTGTCTATGCATGGTATTTTGTTATAGAAGCCCAGCTAGTCCCCTGGGCTCCGTGGTAGCTATTCCCATCTCAACCATCAGCTTCTCTGTTGTCTACCTGAGAACGTTCTCTGGCCCTACAGGATAGGAAGGTCTATACAGAAGTGAAGAGGGAGCTGACATCCCTGGAACAGCCTTCAACCAGTAGGGCATGGGAGCTTGTGGGGATATGCCCCAGGCTCTCTTCCCAGCCTCTGGTAGGCTGGTTATGAAGCATGGTCCACGAGGTATCTCACAGAGACCCCAGTGGAACTGTCCCCAGAACATGAACCTGCTCATCAGCATACATTTGATTGTCCTCTCTCTCCTGCCCCCTCACCCCTGCTTCCTTGAGGTCACTCCTAAATAAGCTCCCTGCTCCCAGGTGTTTGTCTCAGCCCTGCCTCTGCAAGAACTGAAACTAAGACAAGACATTCTAAGGGAACTCATTATTAAGGAAATGAAGCACCATTCACAATGACCACAGCTACTTCCCTCTTTTCAATCAAATCGTCCCCAGGTGATAGCGGAAACATTGGCTCTGTGGGCCTTTGAAAAGTGCCAGGACAAATAATGGCATTTCTAATACGTGTTCCTGGGGAAGAAACTCAAGACCCAAAAAAGAAGCCTTCAAACCAACACATTTTGAATCAGAGCAAATAGTCTCCTGACCAATCAATCTATCTTTCTTTCTTTCCTATCTTTTTCTTTTCTTATCTTTTCTTTCTTTCTTTTTCTATTTTTTTCTCACCATAGCACATACCCTTCCAATGTCCATCACCCAGCCCCCCCCACTCCTCCCACCCCCCTCCCCTCTAGCAACCCTCAGTTTGTTTCCTGAGATTAAGAGTCTCTTATGGTTTGTCTCCCTCTCTGATTTCATCCTGTTTCATTTTCCCCTTCCCTCTCCTATGATCCTCTGTCTTCGTTCTCAAATCCCTCATATCAATGAGATCATATGATACTTAACTTTCTCTGATTGACTTATTTCTCCTAGCGTAATACCCTCTAGTTCCATCCCTGTCGCTGCAAATGGCAAGATTTAAGGGGTTTTATGGCTGCATAATATGCCATCGTGTATATATACCACATCTTCTTTATCCATTCATCTATTGATGGACATCCAGGCTCTTTCCAAAGTTTGGCTATTGTGGACATTGCTGCTATAAACATTCGGATGCACGTGCCCCTTCAGATCACTACATTTGTATCTTTGGGATAAATACCCAGCAGCGCAATTGCTAGGTCATAGGGTAGCTCTATTTTCGACTTTTTGAGAAACCTCCATACTGTTTTCCAGAGTGGCTACACCAGCTTGCATTCCCACCAACAATGTAGAAGGGTTCCCCTTTTTCTGCACCCTTGCCAGCATCTGTCATTTCCTGACTTAATTTTAGCCATTATGACAGGTGTGAGGTGGTATCTCACCGTGGTTTTGATTTGTATTTCCCTGATGGCAAGTGATGCTGAGCACCTTTTCATGTGTCTGTTGGCCATTTGGATGTCTTCTTTGCAGAAATGTCCGTTCATGTCTTCTGACCATTTCTTGACTAGATTATTTGTTCTTTGGGTGTTGAGTTTGGTAAGTTCTTTATAGATTCTGGATACTAGCCCTTTATCTGATATGTCATTTGCAAATATCTTCTCCCATCCTGTTGGTTGTCTTTTGGTTTTGTTCACTGTTTTCTTTGCTGTGCAAAAGCTTTTGATCTTGATGAAGTCCCAATAGTTCATTTTGCCCTTGCTTCCCTTGCCTTTGGCAATGTTTCTAGGAAAAACTTGCTTCGACTGAGATCGAAGAGATTGCTGCCTGTGTTCTCCTCAAGGATTTTGATGGATTCCTGACACTGAGGTATTATCCATTTTGAGTCTATTTTTGTGTGTGATGTAAGGAAATGGTTCAGTTTCTTCTCCATGTGGCTGTCCAATTTTCCCAACACCATTTGTGGAAGAGGCTGTCTTTTTTCCATTGGACATTCTTTCCTGCTTTGTTGAAGATCAGATGACCATAGAGTTGAGGGTCCATTTGGGGGCTCTCTATTCTGTTCCACTGATCTATGTGTCTCTTTTTGTGCTGGTACCATAATGTCTTGATGATTACAATATAATAGAGCTTGAAATCTGGAATTGTGATGCTGCCAGCTTTGGTTTTCTTTTTCAACATTCCTCTGGCTATTTGGGGTCTTTTCTGGTTTCATAAAAATTTTAGGATTATTTGTTCCATTTCTTTGCAAAATTTTGATGGTATTTTGATAAGGATTGCATTAAATGTGTAGATTGCTCTAGGTAGGATAGACATTTTCACAATATTTGTTCTTCCAATCCATGAGCATGGAACATTTTTCCATTTCTTCATGTCTCCCTCAATTTCTCTCATGAGTATTCTATAGTTTTCTGCGTACAGTTTCTTTGCCTCTTTGGTTAGATTTATTCCTAGATATCTTATGGTTTGGGGTGCGATTGTAAATGGGATCGAATCCTTAATGTCTCTTTCTTCTCTCTTGCTGTTGGTGTATAGAAATGTAACTGATTTCTGTACATTGATTTTATATCCTGACACTTTACTGAATTCCTGTATGAGTTCTAGCAGTTTTGGAGTGGAATCTTTTGGGTTTTCCACATAAAGTATCGTATCATCTGCAAAGAGTGAGAATTTGACTTCTTCTTTGCTAATTCGGGTGCCTTTTATTTCTTTTTGTTGTCTGATTGCTGAGGCTAGGACTTCTAGTACTATGCTGAATAGCAGTGGTGATAGTGGACAGCCCTGCAATGCTCCTGACATTAGGGGAAAGCGCTCAGTTTCTCCCCATTGAGAATGATATTCACTGTGGGTTTTTCATAGATGGCTTTGATGATATTGAGGTATGTACCTTCTATCCCTACACTATGAAGAGTTTTGATCAAGAAAGGATGCTGTACTTTGTCAAATGCTTTTTCAGCATCTGTTGAGTGTATCATATGGTTCTTATTCTTTCTTTTATTAATGCATTGTATCACATTGATTGATTTGCAGATGTTGAACCAATCCTGACCTCCTTTAAATGGGAATTGCTTGTAACAAGTTCACATTCTGTGAATAATAAACTAGGAGGCTCTCGTACATTTTTGGAAATTCCAGTAAGTTTTCTACAAGGGCAGAATGGATATATGTCTTTGAGATAACCCCCCATGGCTAAAAATCCTACATTGCAACAATTTGCCCCTGTTGCAAGGATCACTCTTTGGGGATGCCTCCCCAACTCTAAATGGAACTTAACTTAATTCTTTCACCATAATCAGATGGAAATGTCTAGTTTCTAAAACCAGTCACAAGCTTCCTCTCACCACTACTCCCTATCAAATGCCACATCTGAATATGGTTGTCATGCTTCTAGCCTCCTGCATGATGTGAAGGAACTTCCACATCATGGGCAGTTCTGGGCCCTGCCCTTTTTTTTTATTTTTCTGAGACAAGAGGATGGGATTAACATTTCTTACTCCTTGAAATACAAAAGTCCTCCAAATGGGATAAAATCTCATTACAACTTCCCTTGTGTTTATTTGTACTGAAAAGCAAAACCACTGCTCCTTAATATACATAGTGAGGTCTACATATCAAAGAGCCTAAACAGACCTCAAGCAAGGGTTTGCATGTGTTCCTGCAAATCTTCTGCCCACACCATCTACCTGATCTACTTCTCTCAGAATCATTTGTACCCATTGATGACCTACCGCATACACAAGTATTTTTCTTGTTTATTACCCATCTCCCCCATTAGAATGGAAGCACCATGGGGCAGAGGGATTTTGTCTGTCTTGCTTCCGGTTTTATCCCAAGAGTGCTTAATGGACAGTTGATGCTGTCAGTAGGATTATCCTGAAATGAGAGAAAACTTTGGGGGCAAGTGGTTTATTTGAGAGATGATCCCAGATACCAGAAGTGAGGAATGAGAGGAATAAGGCTGGGGAGGAGGAAAAGTCAACTAGAGGCACCTGGGTGGCTCAGTCGGTTAAGTGTCTGCCTTTGGCTCAGGTCATGATCCTGGGGTCCTGGGATTGAGCCCCATATTGGGCTCCCTGCTCAGCATGGAGTTGCTTCTCCCTCTCCCTTTACTACTCCTGTCCCCCTCTTACTCCCCCTGCTTGTACTCTCTCTCTCTCTCAAATAATAAAAAAATCTTTAAAAAAGGAAAGAAAAGTCAACTAAACGGAGGTTATCAAGGCCATTGCTGGAGGCAAAGGAACTTTAAGAAGACTCCAGAAACTTCTGGGGATGGTCCATACAGAGAACAGGAAATGGGCTCCTATCCCCACTGGTTGAGGGTTGTCCTCTGGGATGTTAAGACCTTTACACTTCCAGACTAAACATCTGCTAGGGCTGAGCTTTGAGGCAGAGAACTGCAGAGGGGTGCTTTAGAAGCTTGAAATGGGAACACTGTCTGAATGCTCAAAACTGCCCAGTCCAAACCCAGCTAGAGCCAGAGGTGGGACATGGAGCTCTGGTGAAGGGTACCAAAAGCATCTGCCTTAAGAGGTATTAAATAAGAATCTTTCAATGAATAAATGGATTCTTCTTAATCCAGATATGCATATGCCTGAACAGAAAAAGTGGGGTCCCAGGCCCATCTTGCTTTAGATGTGGTCAGAGTTATTAGTACCCTCTGACCCATTAAGAAGGAAGACTCATTACTATGGTCATGGAGTTCAGACCCCTTTTAAGTTTTTATTTTCCCAGAGGATCTTCAATAACATACCCTGCTCAGAATCTGCTCAGAATCCCGTTCCTAGAGGGTGAAGTGGCTACAACTTTATTGCAAGTTATAAAGGTCTCCTGCAGGAGTCCTCCTTTCAGCTTCTGATAATCCTTGTCACTTCTCCTTACATAAGGCATTTTTACTCTGGCGTCTTGGCCACTCCTTATTTAGTTCTTTACTAGCTCCCTCTTCTCCACTCACCTTCTTGCTCTCATTCCTCAGGGTGTGCCTATTCTGCCTATCCTCCTAGGCACCCCCCCCCCCATGACTCCCAGACTGGAAGCCATCTCCCCCCGCCCCCAAAGACTCTGGTCCACACCTCCAGTGCTTCTGTGCTGAGCTCAGGGCTCATTCTCAACCTGCTCCTAGACCACCATGCACAAGCAATGAGCTCAACCCACCCATGCACAACCAATCACTCATTACCTACCTCATCCCCATACCCCAAACCTGCCCTCACACCTGAATTCCCGGTCTTGGGGAATGCTCCACCTACCCCCTTGTCTCTCAACATGGAGCCTCAAGGTCAGCCCCAGTCACCTAGTTTCATCACCCCTACAGGTTTCTCAGACACCAAGAGGTTAATAGTGGCTGTCCCCAGATGATGGAATTTTTCTTCTTTTTCTACTTTTACTGATTTTCCGAATTATCTCTGATGAGCGCTTTATTTTCATAATGTTCAGTATGTTTCATAACAACTAATAGGCTTCATAATGCATTATAATCCTCAGTGTAAATCCATCTCGATCCCTCCCGGCCCTCCCAGCAGATCATGACTTACAGCCTCTCCCTGCTTGTAACACCTTGTACATCACAACCAGACTCATCTTTCTAAAATCAGAGTCTCATTCCTTCACCCCCCAAAAATCAAAACACTTCTCTGGGGGCATCTGGGTGGTTCAGTAGGTTGATCGACTGACTCTTGATTTCAGCTCAGGTCATGATCTCAGGGTCCTGGAATGGAGCCCCCTGCCCAGGCTCTGCACTCAGCCTGGAGTCCCCCTCTCTCTCTGCTCCCCGCCCCCACTCACTTGTGCACTCTCTCAAATAAATAAATAAGTCTTAAATAAGCACACACACACATTTCTCTTAGATCATCTCCCACCTCTTCCACCCTGATAGTCCCCCTAATACATCAGAATCACTGGGGTGGGGGAGTGTCTGTTAATTTGTTTTTTCTGCTCCCCCATTTCATTGTCACCATCGTCCATACTGCATCCCAAATGCCTGGCACAAAGCAGGTGTTCAACAAATACTTATTAATTAAATGTATGGAAGGAAGGGCATTAAGTCACTGGCTTACCACAGGGAAATACTATAGCAGTGGTTCTCAAAGTGTGTTCAGGGGATCACCAACAGGTGCATCACTGGGGCACTTGTTAGAAATGCAGATTCTTGGGGCCCACTTCAGAATCGGAAACTTTGGGGCTGTTTGAACAAGCCCTTTAGGTGATTCTGTTTTATAACAAGTTTATGTTCCCAGAAATGTCTTGGCCACAGTCACAAATGAAACTAATTTCTCCAACTGAAATGCACAACCCTTAGCAGCCTCGTGGGAAAACCACCGGAAAACATTTTAAGCGCCGCTGTTTCAAAAACGTTGCCTGTCGGTTGCAGAAATACAGCAGCCTCTAGAGTTTAGAAAAGGGGATGCAACCAGCCGTGCTCCCAGCCAAGCTCCCCCGGCCACCCCGGATTCCGACCCTACCCCCCACCCCGCAAGAGTCCTCTCGCTCCGGCCATCTCGGGACCTCCACTGCTGAGTACTGGTGCCAGTTTTGAAAGAAGCACTTCCAAATCCTTCTTGAGGGAAAGGAGTGGGAGGAATGGAGGGTTCCGGGACGGGAGGAGGCATGGATGCGGCCCGGAGGTCTTGCGCTGGGAGGCTCGGCGCGCGAGGCGGCCAGGGACAGGTGGTGGAGCCTCGGCTAGGCGCAGCTCTTCGCGCTTCTCTTTGCCGTCGGTGAAATGGGATTGGCAGTGCCTTTCGCGGAGAGGCTGCGAGCTCGAGCGCCCACCCAAACGGCCTCAGAGCCCAGGTGGGTTTGGCCACTACGGCGCACTGGCACGGGTCGCCTCTCTCGGGAGCCAGAGGCGCGATGGCATAGGGAAGGACGCAGGGCGGCCTCGGCGCCTCCCTTGGCCCCCTGCGAGTGGTGAGTGACCAGGGCGAGGTCCTCAAGCCAAAGCTGAGTAGCCCGCGCTGGAGCGGGGATCCGGCGGGGGTGTGAGAGCTCCGCCGCAGGAGGAAGGTGGGAGGGGCGGATGCCACTGCGGGAGGGGAACGCCCAGGGAGGGCTCTTTGGGACACTCGCTGGCGCCACTTGGCGACCAGGAGCCGCACTCGCCCCGAGCAGGAGTAATTCGGCCCAGAGGAAAACAGCCCTTTCCCAAACTCTGAGCCAAGTCCTGGGGTGTCATCCTCACTTTACAGCTGCGTGAACAGAAGCCTGGAACTCCAAGAGCCTGCTGCAGCCGAAGCCCTTTCACTGACCCGGAACACCTGCCCTCGGAGTCCGAGAGAACTTCCAGGGCTTTTCATGGGGCCGAGAAGAAAGTGAAGACCCCCTCCTTCCCTCAAGAAGCCAACTCACTGGTCCAAAAACAAACAAACAAACAAACAAACCATCGCTGCCTGGGATTCTGGGGGGCGGGGAACACCCCCTCCAGCTCCAAATTACACTTGGCTGACACCCAGCCCTGTCCAGTCACCCTCGCCCCCCGCCCTGCTCCCGGTTTCCTTTCCGGCCCCTCTGGTCCCCAAGGCGGACTAAACTGGGGCAGGTTCTCCATCCTGAAGGAGATTCCCGACACCTAAGTTTCCCACCCTGCAAAGGGAGAGAGAGCAGGACAGAGCTGGCAGAGGAAGAGACAGAGAGGGGGGCTGGACACCGGACACCCCGCCTGCGAGGGGTTAACCCGCTCCACTGGGCCATTGCCCCCTCTCTCCCAGGAGCCACTTCAATCGGTTGTCGCCCCAGTGGCCGGCCTCTGAGCACGTGTTGCTGCCGGTCTGCGTCAACGCTGAGTAAACAGATGACTGGCTGACAGCGCCGGGAGGGGCTATTTAAGAGGCAGCGTCCTGCCGGCCCACCTGAACTTGGCTCGGCTCCCTCGCCACTCCGTAGAGACGCGAAGCCCGCTGCGTCCTACTCTGAAGGTAGGTTCCCCGCGGGGAATCCAAGTGTCAAGTTGATTTGAGAATGCCGTCTTCAGTTTTGTGCCCCTTTCGTTTTATTTTTCTGTTTTCTGTGTCTTCTTCCCGACAGCTCGGAAGACATTTCTTAAAGTCAGAAACAGCAGGGAGGTCTGGGTGGGTAGAGCTGCTTGAAAGACATCCAAGCGCCTGCTTTGTTCTGGTCCGCAAGCAATGCTGGCATATCTATTTGCGAGGATTAGCATGCAAATTGGGATTTGCTAGATGTTACACAGAGGTGCAGTGTCCTTTGCAATCTCTGCAAATAAACTATCAAGGGGTTTTAAGATTGAAATTCATTTTCTAAATACTGCAGAAAAATTCAAGGCTTTGGGGGATAGAAACGTGCGGGTGTTGTATCTGCTGGTGGATCTAAAAGGCGGCGGCGCTTTGCCAAGGACAGAAGACTGAGCGCATATTTCGGATTTTTAAAAACCCTTCCTGTGTTTTGCATAGTAGTTTATTGCCAGTAGCCATATGCACCTTAAAGAAACTTTATAAATATAGCTTTTCTTTTTTGTCCCCTCATTTTAAGCTGTGCTTCTTTTTTTTCACCCTTTCTTTCCCCCATGGAAAGCTTCTTGGCATCCAGGGTCTCATTTCTCCCACGGAGTCTTCTCTTTAAGATATTTTCCCAGCTTTAATCTCTTGCTTTCAATTAGAAGACAGACGCTCTAACAACACTTTCTGAAACAAAAGGAAAACAGAAGACATTTCTTATGCTAGCCAGGGCGGAAGACAGGGTCTCAGTCCGCTTCCCCCGGGCACCGGGTGTGATTCACCCAAAAGACAAACGGGGTGTGCCCAGACACGCGGGCTGTGGCCGCTTGGCTTTCGTCGGTGCCTCGTGAGCCCTCGTATGTGCACCAGTGTGGCGGGCCTGGGGCTCCGCGCGTTTGGACGGAGCCCCCTTTTCCGTACCCGAGTTGCCCCAAGCCTCCGCAAGAGCCTGCGATGCACCCCCCCGCCCCCCCCCCACCCCGCCACCAGTCGTTCACGTCTCCTCCCCTTTGCTCTCCGCAGCCATGAACGGCGGCGTGTGCCTGTGCGTGCTGCTGGCGGTACTGGCGGCGGGCGCCCTGGCGCAGCCGGTACCTGCGACCGACCCGGTGGGCCCAGGGGCGCAGCAGGAGGAGGAGGCGCCCCGGAGGCAGCTGAGGGCCGTGCAGAAGGTGGACGGCGAGCCCCGAGCGCACCTGGGAGCGCTGCTGGCCAGGTACATCCAGCAGGCCCGGAAAGGTACGGATGTTCATTCATTTGTAGGGTTCTTACCCCTCGCTTCTGACCCGTTGCGGGCCTTCCAATCCTGACCCTCTTCCCTAGCGTCTGGCTGATGAAGGGGAGTAACCCCTGGGAAGGACACGCAAGGCAACACGTTAAGCTAAAGATTTTTCACTTTCTTCCCACCCCCACTCCCACCCCACCCGGAATTGCGCTGCGGCCAGGACAGTATGGTTTTCTGGACGTCCTTTGTAGCAACTGAGAATGAGGGTGGAGGATTCAATTCATGAAGGAAAACCTTTTTTAAAAAGCTTTCTTGAAACTAGTTTTTGGCACGTGTTGCTGTTAAGTTCAATGCCATATTATAAAGACATTAAAAGATAATGACCGATAATGACTCTAGAAGGGTTTGCCGATCTACTGCATACCTAACACTAAATGCGGAAGAGCCAGGAGCCACCCAAATAGTGACACTGGGAAACCCCTAGCAGGAAGGGATCGATACCAAGAATGCTCTTGAGTTCTGACTGCAAGACAGTTGAAAAGGCAGTGACAATGTCAGTTTTCACCAAAGAGAATAACAGGTGGAAAGAATCAGTAGCAGTTTTGAGTTCTCCTTGGCCATGATTGAAAATGATTACTCAGGAGACCTGTTTGTTCTTATTTTGCTGTTGGAGACATGGTCCCAGTTGCAGCAGGAGTGCACAAGCCAGGTTTCTCAGCATCAAAGTCTGTCTCCAGGAATAAGCTGATTCGGTGGCTCGCTGGCTGGGTGACATAGTGACAGTCCGAACCCTTTCCTGGGCCTGCCTCATCTGTAAAGCAGGGGTGAGGCTAGAGTTCCCTTAGGTCCATTCTGGCTCTTTGTGTGATTCAGAGAGAGGCTAGTGTGTCTGTAGTGGCCTTAGGAACCATGATTGTGACTGGGGTAGTTTTTTTCTACCGACTTAATCCACAGGGACACTGATGTCACACACCGGCTATGGGGCAGTGTGCTAAGCTGGACCAACACAGCTGGACAGTAAACCGCAAAAAAACCAACCAAACAAAATATGCTGCTGGGAAGGGTGGAGGGTAGAGGGTGGCTCCTTTCCCAGGAGGCTCTCTTACCCTCCCATGTGCCAGGGCCTAGATTTGAACCTTAGCTCATGGCTTGACTAGACAAGAAGAAAACGATGGGCTCGACTTTCATATGAAGGTTTTATATGAAGGTAAGATCGGAGCTTTTTGACCAGGGCAATTCAGAAGGAAAAAGAACAACAGAAGATGATTTGTTATATTTTGTCCTCTCTTCGGGAAATTGTCCCAGCTACCATCTTCATTTTGCTTTCCAGCTAATTAAATTGAGAGATGTGGAACTACTAGTCAGATGACAGAGAAAGTCTGAAAACTTTTGGAGTTCCTATTGATTGTCTGTCTCAAAGTAATTTAATATCTGTCCTTGGATGTAGGTTGAATTTCAGCCAGACCAGTCTGAAATATCACAGATTTTTCAGAGAGCCGTAATCTGGAACCGCCTCCCCACATTCAGGAAAGAGCCACCAGAAATAGGTCTGGGAAAGAAGCCAGTTACCAAACTATTTCCCCTGAACGGACACTTGACAATGGCATTATGCTACAAACCTTAGCTGGAAGTTTCTTCCTAGCATCTCTTCTCAGCCACCTTCTCCCTTTGCCTGTAGAATGTCGTGCTAAACAAGCCTACGTGGGAATGGCAGCCCCGGGTACTTTAGCTGCCAACACCCACGAGGAACACTAGGTAGAAAACAATCACACTCTTCTCTTTGACAAATACGAGCCAGGAAGAAATATTTATCCCCATACAGTTTCTTTGACTATTTTGAGAACATCCTGGATATCTCCTCAAGTATAGTACTTAGGCTTAAAGATTCTAAACACAGTCATGTACTCCTTGAGGAGTAGTGCTCAAGAGTTACCATCAGGAACTGCACGCAGAGTTTTCAGTGAGGGAGGGGAAGCAGTTCTGTTGGGGGCAGGGGACATCTAGCTTACACCTACCCCACAGCCCACAAAGCTCTCATGCTTGTATCGGTAACATCCGTACTGTCTCCTGGTCCTCAAGGAAGCCCTGCTTAGTGAGTCCCTTTGTCCCTGTGGCAGCCGGGGCTCTAGGAGAATGTGTAACCTACGTGACTTTGCTCACCTCACAGTCTGTTCCAGCCCTGCCCTCGCCTGAAGGTCTGGGAGCCATTCAGCTTCCCAGCTGTACTGCCCATTCGGGGTTTCAAAGTTTAAAGGAGCCAGGCCCTTCCATTCAATTCTGTAAACCAGTTGGAGTTCCTACCTCGTGTCGCTGTGGGGAAGTGAGCAGGGACCCTGGTAAATGAGCACAGCATGTGGAATGGGGGAACTGAGATGTGTAACCAGCACAGCTACCAGGACTGAAAACGTGGTCCCCTCCCCAGCCCCGCTCCCCCACCACCCAGGCTGCTTGCACACATCGAAGCTGCCACTTTGCCTTCATTAACTGGAACTTGGAGCTGTGCCCAGCCCTTGATGGGGGCATTCAGCAGCAGCAGACAGAAGGATGGGCCATACTTCTGCTAACTGTGTACAAGTAACTGGATCTGCAAGGTTTTTTTTTGAACGCGAGGACTAATATTTCACCTGAAAAACACGGAACAATTAAACAGCCGACTCTGCCTTTTGCATAGTCTGGAGATACCTGTGAAGGGGCTGGAATGTGCTGGGTTGACTCTTAATTCCAAGGCTGGGAAGTGATTGAGGTAGGGGTGGGGGGAGAAGAACGGTTGGGGACATTGCTCTGTGTAATTGTTTCTGGTTTTTAATGTAGCTGGCTTTACCTGGTCATCCAATAAGACAGAGGAACTGCTCCTGCAAGCTCATTTCTCAATAAATAAGCCATGGTCTGACTCTTTGCTGCCTGTGGGCAGGAGCTGGCAAGGGCGGCCTCATACAGAAGGGCTGAATGACAACATCACAAGCAGTGGGGACACAGTGGCCCCATGGAGTGATCCCCCACCACTCTGCTCTTAGAGTCTGCTGGGCTTTGCCCTTCGAGGTCCCTGAGGGACCTTTCTTGTCTCTTAGCTTGCACAGAGGAAGGCATGATACTGATTTCGTATCCAGAAGGCCACAGTCCGTGATCTATGGGTCAGGACTGTGTCACATGTCCCCAAAGAAACTGCTTCTTCATGTCCCTGCTCCCTCAATGTCAATTACACATGAGAATCATCCTGTTCCTGAGGATTTCACTCCCATCCCCAAGGCCCATTGCTCATTCAGTTATTGCATTTTGGCCTAAAGGGATAAATGAAATAACCCCCTTATTATCTCTCTGCCCACTCTTCACTGAGTGTTACTGACGTAAGATTTTAATCTGACAGGGTGCCTTTTTCTCAATATCACTTTCAAAAAAGAAGGTAGCTTTCAAATTAATTTCTAAATAGTATTTGCCTAGCAATGGGACTTGACTCATTTTAAAAAAACCATTCAATATCAAAATATTGTATATTGTACTTGTGTTAACTTAACAAGAGTACTGAGGTAGGCTTGAGATCTTAAGGGGTGAACTTCAGAAATAGGTAAGTACCCTGGAACCTTGCTTGGCATCTGCTGAGGGCCAGCTACATAAGAGAAACCATCTCCGCCCCGCCAGGAGTAGGGAAACCGAGGCAGGTCCCACAGTTGGTAAATCCACTGAAATCCTTACAGATTGGAAGTCATACCCCTCACTAGTAAATATTACCCTCCCAGACCTGGGTCCTTCTCTTAGATTTTGGTCCAGCAAGCCCACTACTCGATAGCTCCTTGATACCTTTAAGAAGGTGCATGTTACATATTGTCTGGCTTTTCTCATTGTTCTCCTTTACAGATTGAATTAGCGATGCTCTTAAATATAATGGCCCTGTTTCCTTTTCCCTTGCGCCTTGTAGCTCCTTCTGGCCGAATGTCCGTCATTAAGAACCTGCAGGGCCTGGACCCCAGTCACAGGATAAGCGACCGGGATTACATGGGCTGGATGGATTTCGGTCGGCGCAGTGCTGAGGAGTATGAATACCCCTCCTAAGGGACCCTGCCTTTGTCAGCACACCAGGAAACAACCTCCGGGCTCAGAGGAGGCAGAATAAGAAAACAATCATACTCATAACTCATTGTCTCTGAAGTCTGACATTTTAAGTATTTATTAAGTTTTCAATGTGAAAAACATGTCTGTAAGATTTTCCAGTGCAACCTCACACCTCACCAGAATTGTACAAATGGAAGACAAAACATTGTCCTCATCTGTGACGCCTGGTCCTGAAGTGTTGCTATGCTATTAAAATGATTTCATTCTGCCCCCTCATTCCCTGTGTCTGTCGAGCACCAAGATGCCATTTCATCCTCAGGACCCTCAAGGAAGGAAGCCTGATACGTGGTGCCTAAAGACAAATCCTTGCAGTAGATGGTTCCAGAGAAGGCTCCGGAAACAAGGGTCGGGCATCGGGCTGACTTCTCTGCTGTTGGCCAAGTGACCAGTGAAAGGGCCTTCTGGGTCAGCCCCATGGCCCAGCCCTACCCACCCTACCCAGCTGGGGTCCACTGTAAAAAGAGAATGTGCCCTGCTTGTAGTGAGCACTCATTTGTCTGGGTAAAGACCAGAAAAGCAGCTTGGGATGGAGCCTTCCTTCCATCTGCCCATTCCCACAGGATGTACCAACCCCATCCCACACCAGAATTTCCTCGGGGTTCTCTTGGCCTTTAAACAAATTTTGGGGCAATGCCGGTCAGTGCTTTCACATCCCTTGGATCTATCCATGGCCCTGTGGCACAGAAGTTATTGTCCTTTTACAGATGGGGAAACAGGCCCTGAGAGGTAGAAGTGGCTGGGCCACAGTCCAAGGTAACAAGATTCACAGACTCAATCATTCCCAGGTAGAGTGACCTCTATCACCCCAGCCCTTCCAGACTCTGGAATGCATATGAACCACCAGGAAGTCTTGTAACCCACACACTCTGATTCAACAAGTCTAGCCTTGGGCCTGAGCAAGCTCCCGGGTGATACCAGCACAGCGAGGCCTGGGCCACACTTGGGGTGGCAGTGGTCTTGAGAGGAGCCTGTGATCACAATCCCCTGGGTCTCACCATATTTCAGAGACTTATTTCAGGGCATGTTGGATGATTCTGGTAACTATCCAGAGCAGAAGCTCTCCTTCCTTGAGCCAATCCCTCCTCTGGGTCTCCGTAGGAGTCTGTAAAAGAAATTATGTTAAGGGGGCACCCAGGGATAATCTGACGCCTGCCACCCACAGTGCAGCCTTGCCATGTCTCCTGGCCAAGGCTTTCAGGAACCTCGGGTTCTTATCCAGCAAAGGCCACAGATGGCTTGCTGCAGCCAGACATGAAGCCCCAAAGGAACAGACACTAAAAAGAATGTTGGCAAGTCTATAACTGGTCCCGGATGGGCCGTCCTCAGCCCAGGGCTACCCTGCAAGCCCTTACTGCCAGCTTCCTTGTTGATAGAAAGAGGACGCCAGGAAAGTCCTCAGAGGAAGAGGACTTTGCAATTCTTTAAGCTGAACTGAAGTCAGCATTCAGTCCAAGTAAAACTTGGACTCTGAATAGACAACTCATTATATTCTTACCTTGTGAGGTCATTACCTCATTCAGTCCCTACAGTTGGGTCTCAAAGATTGCTTCATATCTCAGGGGTCCAAGCCCTGGACACATACCCAGATGTGAATGTTTTTAGCGCAGAACACACATCTCACAAAAAACAATTTTTTTTTTCTGGGTGTGCAGGGGATCTTGGGTACAGATGGGGAGGTGTGTGTGTGTGCACGTGTGTGCATGCACACACGCACACATGTGTGTGTGGTGGGTGGGGAATGGTGAAAGACTTGGAATTTAATATTAAATCAGCAATGGAGAATGGGTGACAAAGCGTTGATCAGAATTACTAATTTATAAATCATCAGGGAAGTGGATGGTAAAATATCATTTTCAAAGATAAAAAATGAGTCACACAAATATGAATGAACACACATCAAAGATGTCATTTAAGTCATTAATAAAGAGACCAGTAATATGTCATATCATTTCAAAGGGCAGTCTGAAGGACAGACACACAGAGGCAGTCAAGAATGCTGAAATGAAGTTGCCAATAGACACAAATCAGGGTTGTATCTTTAGGCCAGTGAAATATAATGTTTGGAACAACCTGTTATCCAGGACAGAAAGTAGGTGTATTTTCCAGGGATGATGTTCACTGGCATTTCTACAGACAAGAATCATTTGCAGGACTGTCAGTTTTCTATGGCTTACAAAGTAGCCCAGTCAGAAACACAGGCCTCAACAACATAGGATCCATGCCCAGCGTCCCACTGAAAGGACACCCACTAATCTCCTTTGCTCATTTCAGTCTTTCACAGCTCTTCCTAATGCGGGAAAGGGAAAGGACATTTTCTGACCTCTCCTGGGGTGTAGGACTCTGTACAAGGAGACTCATGAGCACCAGCTCGGGATGCTGTCCCAATCCTGCAAGCAAGGTGACCGCACTTTTCAAAGAGGAAGCTGGAGCTCAGAGAGGCTCGGTGACTTATCATGCACTCTGCCCACACATGGTGGCATCAGGGTTGAAGAAGTTGGCTCCGAACTTTTAATGAGGCCACCTGGAGGAGAAACCTAGAGTCTGGCCGAGAAGGGGCTTGGAGACTCATCTAGAAGCTTTGTCTACGTGAGTCTGAATTAGACTGAATCAGCTCTTCAAGCTCTGCTTCAAAGATGCCTGGGGCGGGGATGGGGGACGCACACACATTGGAAAACCATGATGCCCCCTTCCTTCCTCCAGCCTCCTCCTCACTCACTCCTCCCCACCCTCCTGTGCCTCTCACCATCCCCCTTCCTTTGCCAGCTGATCCCCTTGAGTCCACTGCCCCCCTGCAGATGCTCCTGCTGCTTGCAATCTCAACTCTGCTAATGAAGACTGCTCTAAAGGCTCCTTTTTCATCAATCCATTGGGATTTACAAGTGGAAAAGGCCAATGGCTATCACTCTAGCTCAACACACACCTTCCCCTACCCGACTCTGATTTTATAGATAATAAGATCACTCATGATCACACACTGAATTAGTGGTGGAACCCATGGTCCTCTCTGGAATGATTCCTTGCCAGGCTGAGACACAGCGAACTTCCCTGCTGCCGCCTACACTTGCTCACACCTCTAGACCTCTGGGTTCAGAGGCCAGACCTGGCCTGCCTTGACCAGTGACCACTCAAGTCTCAGCAAGACCAGCAGCTGCAGAGTGGACAGAATTCCCTTTCCCAAGATTTGCTTTACCAAAGTCTGACTGCAGCATATCTCTCCTATAAAGTGAGAAAATCTTTACACAGTGCACCCCAAGCTACAGATGGCGTCTTTGTTTTCAAGTTCAGCCAGTCACAGATAAAGGGAAAGAGAAGATGGGAGAAAGGTATTCTGGGTTCATTTTTTTAAAAAACAACAGCACAAAACACCATCCTTCTTTCTTGTCTCAGGTTGAAGGGCTAGAGGAAAAAATCTTGACCAGTTAGCTAGATTTCCAGGTACCTGTGTATTTTTTTTTCAACATCTTCAAATTATCGTGAGTCCTGAAGGTAAGTATAGCAGATATCAAGCGAAACAAGAGAAAAAAAAATTGCCTCACTAATTCTCCTTGGGTTCTGGGTTCTGGGTTCTGAAAGGATTTATTAAAATGATCTGTTTGTGTCTGCCTCCTGCTCTAAGATATGCCCTCCCAGAGAACCAGGATCAGGGGCTCCAGATGAGGAAGTACCTGCGCCAGATTATCCACCACACACAAAGCCCTTGCTGGACAGACCTCCCCCCAGACATCTTCATTATCAGTCCCACCTCTCTGACCTCATTTCTTAACACCACCCACTCACTTACTCATTACACCCCACCCCCATTGCCTTCCTTGCTATTCCTTGGAAACTCTAAACTCACTCCTACCTCAGGGCCTTTGCACCTGGTGCTTCCTATGCCTGGCTCACTCTTCTTCCAAAAAGGATGGCTAGATCTCTCAGCTCATTCAACTCCAACATCATCTGCTCAGAGACTGCCCTGACCATTCTCTTAAAAACCTCCTCCATTTCACTCTATCCTTTTCCTGGCTTTACTTTTCTTCTTGTGCTTACCATTACCTGGAATTACATTACTTATCTATTTGTTTATTGGTTCTGTCTCACCTACTAGGATGTCAGATCCATGAGGGTAGAGATTTTTATCCGTTTTATTGCTATATTCCCAATTTCTACCACAGTATCAGGCACATAATAGATACTCAATAACTATTTGTCTAATTAATTAATTAATCAATAAGGGAAAATATCTCTGGATCTCTGCTAGTCAGGTTATAGATCAGTTTTAGAAGCAATTTCATGAGAACATTTGTTTTAAAAATCAGAGAAGTAAAGCGGGCTTAGTTGACCCAGCCATGTTCCTCCAAGATAGGCATAAGGATAAGAAACTGGCTGACAACCGGAATAACATCCATGGAGATCAACATGGAGAGCATACTTTAAAATATGCCCCACCTCCAGGGGTACTGGGTAGCTCTGTGGGTTTAGCGTTGGACTCCTGATTTCAGTTCAGGTCATGGTCTCAGGGTGGTGAGATCAATCCTCCTATCAGGCTCCGTGGTGCGTGTAGAGCCTGCTTAAGATTCTTTCTCCCCGTCTCTCTCTCCCTCCCTCTCTAAAACTAAACTAAAATAAAGTAAAGTAAAATAAAATAAAATATACCCCACCCCAAACACACACCTCCACCCCTATTCTTTTGCTGTAAGTTAAAATCCAGATAGAATAGAGCAATTTCAAAGAAAGAAAAAGAATGTTGATGGGCTTTGCTGCATTTACACAGAATGTTAAAGAAGTGGAAACAATGTAAATGGTCCACAGTGCGGGAGTTGTTAAAAGGATGAGTGCAGCACCCGCTAATGGGCTCTGAAGCAGTGACTTCATGAGTATCGAGATGGTGTCTGGAACATGGGAAATGACTACAATCCATGCAAAGTGAAAAGATCCTCTAATCTAATCCCATTAGGGATCCCATTAGGGATTATTTTCCTTTAAAAAGATTGTGTGAAAATGAAGATAGTCTTGTGAGGGTCATAGGATCACAGATGTTTTTCTTCCTCTTCTCCAAACTTCTGTTCTCTTTGTAGATCATCCTTACAATAACTACAGTTCATGTTTTCCAGGTTGTGCCAGTCTACAGAGACACAGAATCAGAAGAAAAGCCATAAAATCAGTTCTTCAGCCACCTTTACCAAGAAAACACTCCCACCACTCCCCAGATGATTTTGACAATCACTCGTGTAGCCCCCCCACAGCATCCGCCATTTGCCTTCCTTAGCTCTTGCTCGTTAAGGCCTTGAAGCTCCCTGGGGATGTCACCTCTGCTGGTGGAGATAAGAGTATTCTGGCTACTGTGCCCACCCCACCCCAAAGGTCAGGCCCAGTGTCTAGAGTCTTCTGGAACCTTCTGTCCTCAGTGTGGGAGCCTGGGCCACACTGTAGCATTTTGTCCTCACTGGGTCTCAACAGTTCTCTGTGGGACCTGGATGCCAGTTATCATCAAATTCACCAGTTTCTTTAGCCAGGTGGGGGTACTGCCTCCACTGAGTGTGCAAGTCCTTTATTCTACTCACAATTTTCAACACCGTCATTGGCCTCTGAAGGTCACTTTGCATATTGAAGTCTCTGTATTTACTTTGTAAATTGAAAAACGATAGTGTGAGTCACATAGGCAATCCATTCTTCACACCTGCTGGCTATGTGAGGTTCAAGGGGGCGTCAAGAGCTCAGCTGCTGGGGTGGAACCAGAAGATCACCCTTCTTTCTAAAGAACTTTATTGGTTCTTCTAGAGCCGGTCTGCTGCTATCAAGTCCCTTAGTTTTCCTTCATTGGAAAACGTCTTTATTTCTTCACCTTCCTTCCTGAGGGATATTTTCATTGGATTTAGAATTCCAGGTTGACCGTTCTTTTCTTTTGTACTTTCAAAATACTTCATCACTTCCCATGGCGTCCATGGTGTCTGCTGAGAAACCTGCAGTATTTAATCCTGACTCGCCTGTAGGTAATGAGTCATTTTTCTCTGGCTGTTTTCAAGGTATCTTCTTCATCTTAAGATTTCGGTAGTTTGGGGGCGCCTGGGTGGCTCAGTGGGTTGAAGCCTCTGCCTTCGGCTCAGGTCATGATCCCAGGGTCCTGGGATCGAGCCCCGCATCGGGCTCCCTGCTCAGCAGGGAGCCTGCTTCCTCCTCTGTCTCTGCCTGCCTCTCTGCCTACTTGTGATCTCTGTCCAGTAAATAAATAAAAATCTTTAAAAATAAAAAAAAAAAAAAAAAAAGATTTCGGTAGTTTGTTTATGCTATGTGTGGGTGTGGATTTTTTTCAGTTTATCCTGTTTAGGATGTATTCAACTTCTTGAATGTGTAAGTTTATATCTTTCACTCAACTTGGGGAAGTTTTCAGTCATGATTTCTTCAAATATTTTCCCAGCATCACACTCTTTTTGTCTCCTGGGATTTTGATGCAACAAACATTCAACCTTTTATCATTGTCCCACATGTCCCAGAGGCTCTGTTCATTTTTTTTCTCTCCGTGGTTTACAATGGATAATTTCTATTTATCGATCTTCTGGTTCACTCATTCTGTGTCATTTCCATTCTGCTAATGAGTCCCATCCCCTGAGTTTCTTAGTATGGTTTTTGTATTTCTCAGTTCTAAAATTGCCATGATAGCTTCCATTTCCTTGTGAAGATTTTCTATCTTAACAATTGTTTCAAGGAGGTTTGCAATTGTTCACTTGAACACTTTTAGAACAGCTGCTTAAAAGTCTTCAATAATTCCACCATCTGTAAAATCTCATCCTTGGTGTCTGTTAATTGTCTTTTCTGAGGAAGATTGGAAATTTTATGGTTCTTTGTATGTTCAGTAATTTTGGATTGTGTCCTGGACAATTGAATATTACATTTTGAGACTCTGGATCTTGGGTAAGTCTTACCAAACAAAAATGTTGATATTTTTTATTTAGCAGGTGCAACCTGTTTAGGTTCAGTCTGCAAGTTCTAGTGCCCCGGCTGTAGGCTGTGGTTCCAATGACAGTTTGGTTTTCAGTGGAGTTCTACTGCTCTTTGGCTCCACTTCAGTCATGCACTCCCAGTGACCATGGCAGGCACTGGGTGGTGCTCTATGCATCACTTAAGCTCTCAAAATATTTGGTATGCTAATTAGGATCAGACATGCATGGTTCAGGAGTTCATATAAAATGATACAGAGTCATTTTCCTGAGCTCCTCCCTCTCTGCCATCTCCCCTGCACTTTTCGGTTCCCTGGGGCACCCCCTTTTGGGTTCTCCACCCAGAAATTCAGGACTCTGGTACCCTATTCTGCCACACGCTTCCACATCTGAGCCCATATTCAGGTCCCAGGGGCAGGAGAACAAAGAGAGGAAAAAAAAGCCATGGGGGCTGGCCTCACCCTCTTGGGATCATAGTTCCTTTTAGCAAAGAGCAACTTTCCCCTTCCTCAGGGTTTTGGCTCCTACTCCATTACTGGTGGCCACTGCTGCACTGTGGGTCTGCCTGGGGGCTGCAGGATGAGAGAATAGGGAGAGAGGAGGAAGAAAAAACCAGGGAAGGTCCATACTCTCTGGGCATTAGGAGCTCCCTTTCTCGTTCCTCCAACCAGAACGAAAGGGCATCTTCTAGAGCTATCTGTGCCCTAGACCCCGCTTCCAGTCTCCAGAGTATTAAGCTTAAGATAGGCACCATCAAAACCTTCAGGACTTTCCCCCTGCCTTCTCTCAGTCTGTCAGGGTCTGGCATATCCTACAGGATCCTGATGAGTTGTCATCTCAAGATGTGTTGAAAGTTTAAAAAACCAGTCATTACTAGCATCAGGCTATTCCCTAAGAAGGTGTGACTTGCTTTATTATCTAAATTTTGAATTGTTTAATATGACTCCCAAGAGGCTTCTGGCTTGGAAAATCTCAAGAGAGGACAAGAGTTGCTGACATGCAGAATGGTACATCTAACCAAGTTCCAAGACTAGCATCTTTTCTACCGTTCCCTCTCCATGGCTCACACACTGGGCTGAGCAAATAGAGTCAGGCATACTAGGCAGGAGTTCAAGCCTTACCTGCCCAAATACCTCTGAACTACAACAGGAATGACTTCCATGGGTTCAGTCTTTCTCTAAGTAACATTTTGGAAAGGATTCAACTGCTCTCTTGTATCAGTGGGCAGACTGTTACAAACCCTTCACTGGTTTGACATGCAAGGAAATGTGCCTGTGTGCCAGCACTGTGTTGATGTAACAGGTACAGAGACCCAGCCAGGTGGGAGATCTAGAAAATCATACTGCAATGCACCAGGAACCTTGATAGTTAATATGCAGAGGCTGGGAGAAAGCAGGGCAGCTGAATGAAGAAGCCAGCCAGCCAGGCAACTGCCCGAGGATGCCAGTCTCTAAGTGACATCAAAGCACCAATGAGACAAGTTGGAAATCCCAGTGTCAGTGAAGTTCTTCAGGCTTCATAGTTTACCCAACTGGAGAAAGGAGTTTGGTTCCACCCCTACAGAAGACAACAGCGCCCTCAAATGGACATCTAAAAAACCACACTTCTCTGGATGCCAAGCTTCTGGGCAAAGAAACAGTTGTGCCCATGTCAAAATCTGCAGAATCAGGCCCATTTCTACTTGCCACCCTGCTGGTTACCCCACCTACTTGGCTGAGATTTTAAAACCAGGGAATTCAGGGTATGGGACTGTTCTCTGAGAATAGGTGGTTTCTTTTATTATTTTAATCTTGCACCTTTAATATGGCTGCGAAAAGTCTCCTGGGTTTGGAAAATCACCCAATGAAACTGAAGAGAGAACCACTGGCAAGTGACATGCTTTTTGTAGGATTAAAACCAAGAAAAACAAATTCTCGGATACATTGTGAAGGCAACTTGGTAACTATGGTTACCTCTAATTAGCGAGCACCTTATGCTTCCCAGATCTGAGTGGAGGAAAATTGAAAGGGAAAAAAATTCCAAATAAGTAAACATGTTAATTTGCATTGAAAGTATGTATTCTTATATCTTTAACATAGAGGATGAGATATAGAAGTGTGTTCTCTTCTCTTCACCTTCACCTTCTACGTCTGTCCTTGCATAATGAGGACTCATAACTGAAACTGGGGGTCAAGGATGTCTCTTTGAAGGGGGTGACACCAGAAGCCTGGGTGAAGGACAGGCTGCTCACCCCAGAGTCAGACCTATGCAGGGGTTCTAAGTGTGGCTCAATTAGGGTGACCATATTGTAACAGGATCAGAATTAACTCCTCCTGTTCTGTGCTGGACCCTGGGGAGGGGTTGAATCTTGCTGTGGTCCCCATAAGGAGTGACCAGTAGGAGATCCATAATTACTTGGACTTGAACTTGAACAGAGAGGGAAGCCCCCAAAGAAGGTGTTCTGGAGTCCTCCTCAGGTGTTCTGAGAAGAGGAAGGACAACATAAAAACAAACCCACCTTTAAAGGGAGAAGAGAGGCGGGATACTCTGCTCACTTCAGTCCAATCAGCCTCACCAGAGCTGACTCTCTGACCCAGTCTCCAGCTGAATTCGGGCTGAGGTAAACTTATCACCAGAGAGGGGAAGCTCCTGTCTCTGTGAGGGATTTCTCCACATCAAGGGAGAAAGATTTCCTCTCAATTAATGAAGTCATAGGATGGGTTTCCAATGAACGCTAGGCACAGCATGCAGAATAAAATCCTTATTTTCTGATACTGTCTGGAGAAGAATTGTAGGGTTGGAATCTGGGTAAGATGAACTTTGGCCTATGTGAAAAACCCCTGATGTTGTTCATTTATTTTTTCATCCTTTCATTCAAACGCTATTCACTCCGAACCCAGCATGGAGCACCAGACATTTCAAAATGAGACACATGGGCACTGACATCAGGCATTCATGTTCTAGTCAGAGGTGAGAAATCGGGTCCAAAGGCAAAGATTTAGGAATCATTTTCCCTTGGATACCTAATGGATACCTCAATCTCAGTAAGTCAAAACTTGGACTGATGACCTTCCCCCTCCAACTTCTCCACCTAATGCCTGAATTCCAACTCAGCTGAGGGCAATTCATCTGTCCAGTTGCTCAGGTGAAACCCCTAGCAGTAATCTTTGACTCCTCTTGCCTTCAAGCCTTTCATCGAAAGCATTGGCAAATCTTGGGGGCTTTACCTCAAAAAGTATTTAGAAGCCACCCACTTTTTTTTTTTTTAAGATTTTACTTATTTATTTGACACAGAGAGGGAGAGATCACAAGTAGGCAGAGAGGCAGGCGGAGAGAGAGGGGGAAGCAGGCTCTCTGCTGAGCAGAGAGCCTGATGTGGGGCTGATCCCAGGACCCTGAGATCATGACCCGAGCTGAAGGCAGAGGCTTAACCCACTGAGCCACCCAGGTGCCCCAAGAAGCCACCCACTTTTTAACCGCTTCCGCTGTCACCACCTTGCTCTGAGTCACGTTCTCTCTCACGTGGATTGCTGGAATCTGCCTGCTTCTATCCTACAGCTTATATACGTAATTACAGCAACACAGGCAGATACTGAAACCAGCAAGCAAAGGTTAACAGGACTCCGCAGCTGTAGACCAAGAAGCACATGTGCAACTTTTTAACCCAGACCTTTTCATTTCATTCTCATTTCATTCCCCTGCTTCAGGGAAGCAGATGGGAGGCTTGCCCTTCCGTCTCCTGGTTTGGCTCCCTCTCGAATAATCTTTTCCTTGCTGCATACGCCATGTCTCAACGATCACTTTTTGCTGTGCTTCAGGTAGAGGAACTTGGATTCCATTACAAATATGGTGCGCCAGCCAGGGGCTCTTTGCCAGTGGTTTGTCGACCCCCAGCCAAGAACGGGAGTCTGGTAACCGCTCTAGCCAACTGCCTAGGCTCTCTGTCCTGGGGACTGTCCCCATGGCCCCACCCCAACTGAATGTCGCCAATCCTTGGTGCTTAATTTAACTCTTGTGGCAAGAAAATGGTTTTTGGATTTAGTATGGACAGATGTCTCTCAGTGAGCATTTGGTGGGTGACTGCAGGTGAGATAATTTCTTAATCCCAGCTGCATCCAGACATGGGGTTTGGGTTTTCTTAGCCTCTTTTTCTTGTTTGATTAAGAAAAAGTTGGTTAGGGGGGCCCCTGGGTGACTCAGTGGGTGTTGCCTCTGCCTTCGGCTCCGGTCATGATCCCAGGGTCCTGGGATGGAGCCCCGCATCGGGCTCTCTGCTCAGCAGGGAACGTGCTCTCTCCTCTCTCTCTGCCTGCTGCTCTGCCTACTTGTGATCTCTCTCTGTCAAATAAATAAATAAAATCTTTAAAAGAAAACAAAAGAAAGAAAAGGTTGGTTAGGAAGCACTTTGATTTCGTTGGTGAAGCTCTGAATTTTAGGGCAGAACTAGAAAGCAGGAAGCCGTAGGTTCAGTTGATGGCGCCCCAATTTTTGAGGAGGTACCAACGCTCACAGAGGTATTCTGGGTTTCATTTGGTTGGTTTGTTACTTCAGCTTTCGGTGTCTTTGAATAAAACTAGCCGTGTTCTAATTGGAAAACGGGAGGTGACAATATATCCCTACGTGCTGCCCTTTGGGCTATGTCCTCCAAAATTGGGCAGTCTTTATTCTTTTTTGCAACGTTGCTTGGCCATAATATTCATTCAGCTCTGGAGAAGAATGGCCAATTCATGGATCCATCAGCTGTAATACCATCTCACAATTAGATCTGTTTTATAAAAGGGAGATATTGGGGAATTGAACTTTAAAGATTTGGTTTGCATCCTGTTTGTGTATTTGTCCATGTATGTTGTAAATGTGAACTATATTTTCTATCTCTGGATGGAATTGCTAAAGTTTATAAAAGAGTTCTGTTTAGTTGGTTGAAAGTAAGCATTTATAAGAATTAGGTATTCTAATTCAAAGAGAGAAATAAATGTTTTACAAGTTCTCACGATCTGGGGAAATATTTGCTATGAAAACTAACTTAAGGTTGGTTTCATTAAAATGGACATGTCTTTCTAATTATCAGCATTAAATATAAAACTTATTCCTGCCCATGCTTACTGAAAGTCAAATAACTTCTTGTTATCTCCATTGCAAAATTTGTTTCACAATGGGGAGAGAAAGAAGAAAATTTGCTTCACAAGGGGGAGAAAAAAAAAAGCCCTTAGAACTTTGATGGCTTGTGAAATTTTATGGGCAATCTGAGAGCAAAGAAACAGATATAAATAATTTTAATGTTAAGACTACTGAAAATAAGGGACCAACTCTGTATGCAAGGAAAGTGAGCCTGGTTATTTAAGAGGGAAAACTTTAGGACAAAATCCGAATGTATCAAGGAAAGTTGTAGGTTTGGGAGAAGGGCATCTTTGGACAGCAATTTTGTGCATGGTCAGGATGAAGATTATGGAGGCTAGTATGTAAAAATGTCTATTAGGGAGAGATCAGCACCTGGGGTAGAGAAGGGAGAGTAAGAGAGCAAGATCAGGCAGACATTGAGCAGTGATACAATATCAACAGAAGCCTAACTGATTCTCTGACAAGGTCCAAGAGAACCTAAATTGGGACACGAAGCCTGGATTTTTACAATAGTCATTGGATGTGGCTACCCAGGAAGAGGGCATGCCTTTGGCGAGGCAGCTGTCTTCAGTCAAGGAAATCCCTGATGGTGTCTGAGAGTTAAGGATGGTTGGCAGTACTCTTTTTTTTTTTTTTTTAAGATTTATTTATTTATTTGACAGAGAGAGAGAGAGAGGTCACAAGCAGGCGGAGAGGCAGGCAGAGAGAGAGGGGGAAGCAGGCTCCCTGCCAAGCAGAGAGCCCGATGCGGGGCTCGATCCCAGAACCCTGGGATCATGACCTGGGCCGAAGGCAGAGGCTTTAACCCACTGAGCCACCCAGGTGCCCCCACATTTTTTTTTTTAATTCAGCTTGTTGACATGAATGAGTTTTAATATCAGAAGTACATTGGTATAAGATTGGAATTTGGGTTTTCTCTGTTAAAATGACATTTTTCTTAGATGATGGGTCTAAATTATAAACAAAAGTTTATCGTGCCCCTGGCTGGCTCAGGTAGAAGAGCATCCAACTCTTGATCTCAGGGTCATGAGTTTGGACCCCACACTGGGTGTAGAGATTACAGGAATGAATGAACGAATGAATGAACAAATATAACAAAGTTTTGTTAACAACTATGTAACCCTCTACATTTGACTTTAGAATCTCTTATTGCCACCTTGACAAAATAGATAATTGATTATTAGGTTTTGTAATCTGTAATCTTATTTAGACATGTGCTTCAACACCTGATATTTCAAACAAAATTCTCAAAATTCGACTTCAAAATGATGTCTTCTTGACAAATTTCATTTGTTGGGCATTGTTTATTTGGTATGTTCAATTACATGGGGAGCATTGCCAAATAAGTGAAAATAAACCCTCTTTATCACCCATGGGTGAATTCTAGGACTGTTCAGGAATCCTATAAAATTCCTAAAGTTCTGATACGTCTTGGCAAGATGTCATCACTTGTCCTTCTAATTATTGAAGTGTTGGTCACAGAATTTCTTTGTCAATTGCATCGTAATGACAAATGCAGGTCTCTGATACCTTTAAGATCCTAAAACTAGAATTTATGAAACTAATGGAAAGGCTGCGTCCAAACATACTCTTGTTTGAAACACTGCTGGTTCTCTAATATTTGCTTTTCCAGATTTAAGGCTATCACTTACAGAAATCAGGTAAAATATTCCTTTGTAAACAAACACGAAACCTTTATCTTTTTCTCCCTACCTGTTCCCTCCAGAATTCAGAGACTCTGTGAGCATTATATTTTCATGGCAATGTAATTATTTGTATAAGTTCAATAAGAGTCGATCTCCTTATGTCAGGACACAATTGGAAACACTGGTTATATTACCAAGCTTTTGACTAGAATGTCCTACTTGAGAGAGACATGTATAGACTCAGATATGACTAGACAGCTTTAAAGGGTAAGGTTGCCTTTACGGAGTTAATGAAGCCCTTTGGAAAAATCAGCCTCGTACCTTGCTTACAGGGTTCCCAGCAGCCTTACCGGGTGAGTAAAGAAGGTCCCTTTCTGGCAGGTGCAGGAAGTGCAGGTAGGTGCAGATTTTGAATACCTCTGGAAGAGAGGGGTCACAGGTGAAGTCTGTGACAAGTATGTGGCTTGGCTTCTTAGCCTCAAGAGCCTGTTAAAAGTTCAATCCGAAATTTCTTATGAAATTGCAGCAAAACAGATGAAAAACCAACTAACCTATATGACCAATCACTAGTCTTGCTGTGCTTGTGTAAATAATTAGGCCAAGTGTGGTAAAATAAGATTTATTTTACAAATGAATTGGCTTTATTTGGCTGTCTTTGGAAATGAGGGTGATTTTAGAAAAATTGTTTCAGTAACACCTTTATGGATGTTAGATTCTAGTTCTGCTTAACTGTCTTTGGACTGGATCCTAATTTCCTCAAATGTCTGGCTATGACTCTTCAAACTAAGGCTTCCAATTTTCTCCCATTCTCTTAAACTTGGAATTAATGAGAAAGAAAAGCGCTTTTTCCTGAAGTGCTCCAAACTGAACCTGGACAACCCGAGATAAATTTCAGAGAAAAATTGCTATATTGGCTCATGTATAGACACACTTCCTGCCTCTAGCTTCATAGGCCACTCAAAGATCTCCAGAGGCATACAGATCATTGAACAATTTTATTCCCACCATCCAGATTTGGGGGATCTGCCACTGAAAAATCCAGACTTTGAGATGTCACACATGCAAGCAGTCTGGAACCCAGACTTCAGAGAAGAACATGTTACTTGGCTATTATCACAGAGCAGTGTGTGTGTGTGTACACACGTGCATGCACACTAGAAAAAGAAAGGGAGAATGAATGATGAAGCTGGTTCTGAGAATGAGGGAAAAGACTGAACTGGAACCAACTGTTGCTTCCAGGGTGAAGAAGTGTTGCTGGTTGACACTGATGGGAAAGGCGCACAGACAGGAAGTGACGAGCCTCGTCTCCCTCCTCTGGCCCGTGGTGCCCCTATTGGTACCACTTCCATGTGGACATGGTTTGCAGTCCCAGTTGCAGCCATGTATAAAATGGTAAGTTCGGAGCTGAGAAACAACGGCTTAAAAACCGACAGAGTTGACTTTCTCTTTCACATGTGATAAATGGCTAATGTTGCAGTACATCCGCAGGTCCAGTACATCAAGACGGGGTCACGATGGAACGAGAGAAGGTCTGTGCATATCTTGGAGATCCTGAAATTCCCTTTAAAGAAGGCCATGCATTTATTATATGCAGGAAAGGTGCTGTTGCTCATGAGGGTAAAGAAGAAGAATGTAATTAGGTGTTGGACAGCCAAGGGAGTGGACTATAGGGGACATTCAACATTCCTTTTGTCTATTCAGCATCTTTGAACAGCCCTCCTCTGTTTGGGAATTCTCTATAACCCCCAAGTAGAAGCCAGAAGCTTTTTCCCCAGCCTCTTTTGCAGCTGAGGCATGGGCCTGGGAGGCTGGCCGTATCAGTCATACACTGCATCAGTAGCATGGATTTCAGTGGGTCTTCTGGACTGGGATGGTGACAGGATTTGGAAATGTTCTTACCTCCATGGCTTCTAGCCCTGGTTCTCCGGGTTAGGAGATTCTGTAATCTTATTTTTCCTTACTAAGCATATTTTCTTCCTAAACCATCTACAGCAGGTTTCTCTTGTTTGTAACTAAGAGCCCTGACTGAGCAGATGGTAAGAACATACAATGTGTTATATAACACTTTGCTCTAAGTTTTAAATTCTTCATAAAGAAGGTTTTTAAGATGCAGGTGAATGAGAGTATAATGGATGAAATAAGGCCCTGGGAGAATGAGGGAGGGGCTGAGATCTATAAAACTGGTGGAGACATGGGCCAGAGTCCAGAAGAAGAACCCATCCTCCATTGTAACAGGAGGTAGAGAGAAAAGAATGAGTGTGTCTTCAGCAAATTTACAGGTTTGGTCCCAAAAAAATTGAGACGATTCCTATGTGATGAATTCTCTCTATGAAAAAGGGAATTTCATTTGTTCAACATGAGGGTGAGATGGAATTGGAAGTGAAGAGGGGAGAAGAGCGGAAATAGTACCTACAGGGAATGAGAGAGACAATTGACGAGGGAAATGTAAGATGGCCTTGCCACTCGGAAGGCCCAGGTGGAGTGGGGGACAGTAATTGGGCATCCATATGCATGGTTTATTTTCTCTACCAGAAGCCAGGAGTCCTGGCCAGGAAATAAAGTGAATGATCCAGAATTGGGGTTTTGACTTAGGAATTTGGTTCTGGAATGATGGGGCACAGTCTACGCTGCATAGAAAGAAAAGTGACAAGATGAGGGATAGATGGCAAATGAAAGGAGCAGAGGAGCCAGGAGTCTAGATATTTCTTTGAGACCCAAGAACACAGGGAGAGTGAGTAATTGACATAGAACCATGTGCCAAGAGGTTATGGTCAAAAGGGGCATGACTGCATCTCAAACTTCAGAAGTTGAGCAATCTCTGGTGGTAATAAGATCAAGGCTATGGCTCTGAGAGAGCTTGGCAGAAATGGAGTGGTGGTGAGGCCAGTGGGGATGAAGAGGTAGAGGAACTGAGGGCGCAGAGACAAAAGGGCTGCCCCCATGGTGGTTGAAGTCACCTAGGCTGACAGCAAGATGTAAGGTGGAGAAAAAGGTGATAAGCTCAGTGTTAACATCTTCAAAGAATGAGGGGGAATTTCCAGGAAGATGGCCAAGGACAGCCTTATGGGGAAAGGAGATGAGGGTTAGGAATCATGGACTTCAATATGGCAGTGGCTCTGAAAGGGGTTAGTGGGAAAAGACCAATCGGTCCAGGACCCTCTGAATGTGGGAAGAAGGGAATGAGAGAATGAGAACCTTCTCTGAGAGGCTGTGGGGAAGCAGTTCCTAGGGACCAGGCAGTTTTGATGAAACATGAGGTGGAGGGTTGTTGATGGTGGAAGTCAATAATGTAAGGGAGACTGTTCACCATGGAACTGGCATTCCAGTGGAAACTGATGGAGAGGGAAGGGCTGAGGAAGAAGGTTGCTGCTGGCGCCATTCCCTGTCATTACCTTCTCCCCATTCTGGTTGGCTGTCCTAAAGGTACAGCCCAACTTTGGTGTCTGCTTTCTTCCTGCTCCTCCATGTCATGAGGGTTGTTTGCTAAAAGCAAAACTAACCATCCCCAGTTGTTAAAAAGCAACTTCACAGAACAATGGGAGATTTAACAAAAAGGTGCCTATCACCATAGGAGTCCTTCATACCAGCACAACTCAAAGAGTGGTTTGTGGGCTGATGCCAGTCCATAAGAAAAGTAACAATGGAAATGGAGAATGAATGGTCAGATGTTTTGGAAGCAGTCGACGTTGCCACATCATCTGATACCAAAAGGTGGACCAGTTCAGGTGTAGGAAGGACTGTCAGGTGGCACCAGCTGAAGATAGTTACATGGGGTGGTACCACATTACCACACATGATATTTTAAGGTTATTTTGTCAACCATAAGCCAAAAATGTATAAAAATCTAAGCAAATGTAAGCTTTCATTTACTTTTCTAACTTTTAAAATTTACCATCAAGTTTTGTCAAGCTTTTAAACAATTTATAATTCTAGGGGCTCCTGGGTGGTTCAGTTTGTTAGGCGACTGCCTCAGCTCAGGTCATGGTCCTGGAGTCCTGGGATCGAGTCCCACATCAGGCTCCCTGCTTGGCAGGGAGTTTACGTCTCCCTCGGACCCTCCCCCTTCTCATGCTCATTCTCTCTCTCAAATAAATAAATAAAATCTTTTAAAAAATTTATAATTCTAGATGTCCATCGACAGGCAAATGGATAAAGAAGATGTGGTCTATATATGCAATGGAATATTTTGTAGCCATCCAAAAAATGAAATCTTGCCATTTGCAACGATGTGGATGGAACTAGAGGGTATTATGCTAAGTGAACCAAGTCTGAGAAAGACAATTAGCATGGGATCTCACTGATACATGGAATTTGGGAAACAAGGCAGAGGATCATGGGGGAAGAGAGGAAAAAAATGAAACAAGATGAAACCAAAGACAAACCATAAGAGACTCTTAATCTCAGGAAACAAACTGAGGGTTGCTGGAGAAGAGGGAAGGGATGGCTGGGGGATAGACATTGGAGAGGGTATGTGCTATGGTGAGCACTGTGAATTGTGTAAAACTGATGAATCACAGACCTTTACCCCTGAAACAAATAATACATTATATGTTAATTTTTAAAATCTTAAGTAAAAAAATAAAAAATTGTAACTCAATATTATTCAAGATCAGAAAGTAAGACTTGTCATGCTTAATTTTTAGCTAGAATTTACAGATTGTAAAATAAACCCCACTAGAATTATTTGTCAAGAAGTTACTTGACAAATCTTTCTTCCTTTCCTGTCGATATTCCTTCTCTGAGGTTAGTTTCTCTATGGTGGATGTTAGTCAAAGAAAACATGGAAGCACTGTAGATACACCTTATCCCCTGCAAGGAGCATGCTTGTCAGTCTGAACCAGCTGAGATAAAATAACAAAATCCAACTCCTTTATCACCTTAAAAACTTTGATGGACAGTGTTCATTCCAAGTGAGCTTATAAGGGTTAAATATGGAAAATCACTACTTATAACTGCTTAGTGATGATTGCAGAATGACAAAGTTGAGTGCAATATGGGTCCCTATACTAAATGTTCTATGTACTTTTTCAGTGAATAACATACTATTTTCATAACTCCTTCCCTGTGTTATATTTGTTCTTTTATAATGTATGTATATACTTATATACATATTTACTTACATCTGTATATAATATACATACAAAAATTGTAGGTTAAAGTCTCTCCTTAAAAATTTTGAGTCATTCTTTTCTAGTCAGTGTAGCTGTAGAGAAGTGAGGTGCTATGGTGATTTCCTTTTTTGTTTGATTTTAACTCCAGTATAGTTAACATAGTGTTATATTAGTTCCAGCTTTACAATATAGAAATTCAACAATTCTGTACATTATTCAGTGTTTATCATGATAAGTGTACTCCTAGTCCCCTTTATCTATTTCATCCATTCCCCAACCCATGTCCCCTCTGGTAACCATCGGTTTGTTCTCTATAGCAAAGACTCTGTTTTTTGGTTTCTCTCTCTCTCTTTTTTTCTTTTTAAATTTGTTTTGTTTCTTAAATTCCAAAGAAGTGAAATTATATAGTATTTGTCTTTCTCTGACTGAATTATTTCACTTAGCATTATATTCTTTAGCTCCATCCATGTCATTGCAAATGACAAGATTGCATTCTTCTTATGGCTGAATAATATTTCATTACACACACACACACACACACACACACACTCATCTATTGATGGACACTTGGGCTGCTTCCATAGTTTAGCTATTGTAAATAATGTTACAATAAACATAGGGTGTATATATCCTTTTGAATTAGTGTTTGTTTTTTTTAATTTGGGGGTAAATACCCAGTAATGTAAGTATTAGATTATATGATAGTTCTATTTTTAATTTTTTGAAGAAACTCCATGCTGTTTTCCACAGTGGCTACACCAGTTTGCATTCTCACCAACAGTGCACAAGGGTTCCTTTTTCCTCCACATCCTCAGCAACACTTGTTCTTTCTTTCTTTCTTTCATTTTCTGGTGTCAGGTGATTTCTCATTGTAGTTTTGTTTTGCATTTCCCTGATGGTGAGTGGTGTTCAGCATCTTTTCATGTGTCTGTTGGTGATCTGTATGACTTCTTTGGAGAAATGTTTATTAATGACTTCTCCCTTTTTTTAATTGGATAATTTGGTTTTGGTGTATTGAGTCGTATCAGTTCTTTTTTTTTTTTTTTTTTCAATTTTTTATTCATTTTCAGCGTAACAGTATTCATTGTTTTTTCACCACACCCAGTGCTCCATGCAATCTGTGCCCTCCCTAATACCCACCACCTGGTTCCCCCACCCTCCCACCCCGCCCCTTCAAAACCCTCAGGTTGTTTTTCAGAGTCCATAGTCTCTCATGGTTTATATTTTGGATACTAACCCTTTATCAGGTATGTCATTTGCAAGTATCTTCTCCCATTAAGCAAGTTGCCTTTTACTTTTGCTGATGGTTTGTTGCTGTGCAGAGTCTTTATTTTGATGTAGTCCCAATAGTTTATTTTTGCTTTTCTTTCCCTTGCCTCAGGAGACATAGCTAGAAAAATGTTGCTATAGCCAACATCAGAGAGATTACTGCCTGTGCTCTCTTCAAGGATTTTTATGGTTTCAGGTCTCAGATTTAGGCCTTTAATCTATTTTGAGATTATTCTCTGTGTATGGTGAAAGAAAGTGATCCAGTTTCATTCTTTTGCATGTGGCTGTCCACTATTCCCGACACCATTTCTTGAAAAGAAGACTGACTTTTCCCCATTGTATATTCATGCCTCCTTTGTCAAAAATCAATTGACTATATAATTATGGGTTTATTTCTAGATTTTCTGTTCTTTCCCATTGATCTGTGTGTCCATTTTTATCCCAGGAAACATACTGTTTTAATTACTACTGCTTTGTAATATGCCTTCAAACCTGGAATTGTGATACCTCCAGTTTTGTTTTGTTTTTCAAGATTGCTTGGGCTATCTGAAGTCTGCTGTGATTCCATACAAATTTTAGGATCATTCTAGCTCTGTGAAAAATGCTATTGGTATTTTGATGGGGACTGCATTAAATGTGTAGATTGCTCTGGGTAGTATAGATATTTCAACAATATTTGTTCCTCCAATCCATGAGCGTGGAATGTCTTTCCATTTCTTTGCATCATCTTGAATTTCTTTCATCAGTGTTCTATAGTTTTCAGAATACAGATCTTTCACCTCTTTGGTTAGGTTTATTCCTACATATAATTTTTCATGCAATCATAAATGAGATTGTTTTCTTAATTTCATTTTTTGATGCTTCATTACTAGTGTACAGGAATCCAAGAGATTCCTGTACATTGATTTTTGTATCCTGTGACTTCACTGGATTCATTTATCAGTTCTAGGAGTTTTTTGGTGGAGTCGTTAGGGTTTTCTCTGTCATCTGCAAATAGTGAAAGTTTTACTTCTTCCTTACCAATTTGGATGTCTTTTCTTTCTTTCTGTTGTCTAATTGCTGAGGCTAGGACTTCTGGTACTATGTTGAATAAAACTGGTGAGAGTGGACACCTTTGTGTTGTTCCTGACCTTAGGGCAAAAGATCTCAGGTTTTTCCTATTGAGTATGATGTTGGCTGTGGGTTTTGGGGTTTTTTTTTTTGTTTGTTTGTTTGTTTTGTATAAGGCCTTTATTATTATTATTATTATTATTATTATTATTATAAGGTGTGTTCCCTCTAACCCTATTTTGTTGAGGGTTTTTTTTTTTTATCATGAATGAATGGGTACTTTGTCAAATGCTTTTTCTGCATCTATTGAAGTGATCATATGGTTCTTATTCTTTCTCTTATTAATGCAATGTATCACGTTGATTGTTTTGTTAATATTGAACCACGCTTGCATCCCAGGAATAAATCTTACTTGATTGTGGTATATGATATTTTTTAATATATTGTTGAATTCAGTTTGCTAATATTTTGTTGATGATTTCTGCATCTATGTACATCAGAGATGTTGGCCTCTGTGTGTGTGTGTGTGTGTGTGTGTGTGTGTCTGGTGTCTTGATCTAGTTTTGGTATCAGATTGATACTGGCCTCATAGAATGAACTTGGAAGCTTTCCTTCCTCTTGTATTTTTTGGAATAGTTCGAGAAGAAGTATTAACTCTTCTTTAAATGTTTGGTAGGTGGGGCACCTGGGTAGCTCAGTGGGTTAAAGCCTCCACTTTCAGCTCAGGTCATGATCCCAGGGTCCTGGGATCGAGCCCCGCATCGGGCTCTCTGCTCAGTGGGGAGCCTGCTTCCTCCTCACTCTCTGCCTGCCTCTCTGCCTACTTGTGATCTCTGTCTGTCAAATAAATAAATAAAATCTTTAAATGTTTGGTAGAATTTGCCTGTGAAGGCATCTGGTCCTGGACTTTTGTTTGTTAGGAGTTTTTTAAATTACTGATTCAATTGCTGGTAATTGGTCAGTTCAAATTTTCGATTTCTTCCTGCGTTCTATTTCTTCCTGTGTTTCTAGGAATTTATCCATCTCTTCTAAGCTGTCCAATTTGTTGTCATTCAGGTTTTCATAGTATTCTGTTATAACTGTTTGTATTTCTGTGGTGTTGGTTCTTATTTCTCTTCTTTCGTTAGTGATTTTGTTTATTTGGGTTCTCTCTTCCTTTCCCCCTCTTACTCTTTTGTGAGTCTGGCTAGAGGTTTATCAATTTTATTGATCTTTTCAAAGCACCAGCTCCTGGTTCCATTGATCTGCTCTATTGTTTTTTAGTTTCTGTATCATTTATTTCCACTCTAATCTTTATTATCATTATGTTTTGAGTATATGTTAGATCCACCTGGTCAAAACATCATTCAAAGCCACTGTTTCCTTGTTGATTTTTCTGTTTGGATAATCTACCCATTAATGTAAGTGGGGTGTTGTAAAGTCCCCTGTATTACTATTGATCGCTTCCGTTATGTTTGTTGATAGCTGCTTTATGTACCTGGGTGCTCTTATGTTGGGGGTATAAATATTTACAATTGGTATGTCTTCTTGTTGGATTGTTCCCTTTATCATTATATGGTGTCCTTCTTTATCTGTTGTTACAGTCTTTGTTTTAAAGTCTATTTTGTCAGAAATATATATATTACTACACTGGCTTTCTTTTCACTTCCATTTGCATGATAAATGCTTTTCCCTCCCTTCACTTTCAATCTGCATGTATCTTTTTTTTAAATTTTTTAAAGATATTTTTTATTTATTTGACAGAGAGAGAGAGAGGTCACAAGGAGGCAGAGAGGCACGCAGAGAGAGAGGGGGAAGCAGGCTCCCCACTGAGCAGAGAGCCTGATGCGGGGCTCAATCCCGGGACCCTGGGATCATGACCTGAGCGAAGGCAGAGGCTTTAACCCACTGAGCCACCCAGGTGCCCCAATCTGCATGTATCTTTAGGTCTGTAATGAGTCTCTTGTAGACAGTGTATAGATGGGTCTTGTTCTTTTTAGTCCATTCTGTCACCCTATGTCTTTCGATTGGAGTACTTAGTCCATTTATATTCAAAGCAATTATTGATAGGTATGTACTTATTGTCACTTTTTTGTTTTATGGTTGTTTTTATAGTTCTTCTCTGTTCTTTTTCTTCCTCCCTTCTCTCACGATTTGTTGGCTTTCTTTAGTGATATAAAATTGGGTTATAAGGCACCTGGGTGGCTCAGTTGGTTGAGCATCTGACTCTTGATCTCAGATATTGATCTCAGGGTCATGGGTTCAAGCCCTGCATTGGGCCCAGCACTGAGTGTGGTGCCCACTTAAAAAAAGGGGGGGTACTTTTTCTTTATTTTTGCATATCTCTTCCTGGTTTTTGATTTGTGGTTATCTTCAGGTTTATATATAACATCTTATGCATAGAGCAGTGTATATTAAGTTGATGGTTGCTTAAGATTGAACCCATTCTTTACCCCCCCCCCGGACATTTTAGGTATATGGTGTTAGACTTTACATCCTTTTATTTTGTGAATTGATTTTTATAGTTATACTTAATTTTAATGCTTTTGTGCTTCCTACTTTTCTTACTCTTACTTATGATCTTTTCTTCCCACTCAAAAACTTCCTTCTAACATTTCTTATAGGACTGGTTCAGCGGTCATGAATTCCTTTAACTTTTGTCTGGGAAACTCTTTATCTCTCCTTCTATTCTGAATATAGTCTTGCCATATAGAGTATTTGTGGTTGCAGGGTTTTTTCCTCTTAAATATATCTTTGAATATATCCTGCCACTTTCTTCTAGCCTGCAAATTTTCTCCTGAAAAATCTGATAGTCTTATGGGATTTCCCTTGTGTATTACTATTTTCTTCCCTCTTGATGCTTTTAAAATTCTCTCTTTATCACTACTTTTTGCTATTTTAATTACTATATGTCTTGGTGTGGACTGCCTTGGGTTTTTATTGGGGGCTGTCTGTGCCTTCTTGATCTGGATTTCTTTTCTTTTCTTTCTTTCTTTCTTTTGTTCATGTTATGTTAGTCACCATACAGTATGTCATTAGTTTTTGATGTAGTGTTCCAAGATTCATTGTTTATGTATAACACCCAGAGCTACATGTAATACATGCCCTCTTTAATGCCCACCACCAGGCCAACCCATCTTTCCACCCCCCCTCCCCTCTAAAACCCTCAGTTTGTTTCTCAGAATCTACAGTCTCTCATGGTTCATCTCTCCCTCTGATTCCCCCCCCCTTCATTTTTCCCTTCCTTCTCCTAATGTCCTCTGTGCTATTCCTTATGTTCCACAAGTAAGTGAAACCATATCATAATTGAATTTCTCTCCTTGACTTATTTCACTTGGCATAATCTCCTCCAATCCCATCCATTTTGATGCAAAAGTTGAGTATTATCATTTCTGATGGCTGAGTAATATTCCATTGTATATCTGGACCACATCTTCTTTATCCATCCCTCTGTTGCAGGGCATCTCAGCTCTTTCCACAGTTTGGGCAAATGTGGACATTGCTGCTATGAACATTGGGGTGCATATAGCCCTTCTTTTCACTATATCTGTATCTTGGGGTAAATACCCAGTAGTGCAATTTGTGGGTCATAGGGTAGCTCTATTTTTAATTTTTTTTAAGAACTTCCACATTGTTTTCCAAAGTGGCTGCACCAGCTTGCATCCCACCAACAGTGTAAGAGGGTTCCCCTTTCTCCACAACTTCTCCAACATTTGTTGTTTCTTGCCTTGTTAATTTTTGCCACTCTGACTGGTGTAGGGTGGAATCTCAATGTGGTTTTGATTTGAATTCCCCTGATGGCTAATGATGATGAGCACTTCTTCACGTGTCTGCTAGCCATTTGTATGTCTTCTTTGGAGAAGTGTCTGCTCATGTCTTCTGCCCATTTTTTGACTTGAGTATTTGTTTTTTGGATGTTGAGTTTGAGAGGTTCTTTATAGATCTTGTTTATAGTGTCATTTGCAAATATCTTCTCCCATTCTGTGGGTTGCCTCTTAGTTCTGTTTACTGTTTCCTTTGCTGCACAGAAGCTTTTGATTTTGATGAAGTCCCAAAAGTTCATTTTTGCTTTTGTTTCCTTTGCATTTGGAGATGTGATTTGAAAGAGTTGCTGTGGCTGATGTTGAAGAGGTTACTGCCTATGTTCTCCTCTAGGATTTTTATGGATTCCTGTCTCGCATTGAGGTCTTTCATCCATTTTAAGTTTATCTTTGTGTATGATGTAAGAGAATGGTCGAGTTTCATTCTTCTGTATATAGCAGTCCAATTTTCCCAGAACCATTTATTAAAGAGAACTTTTTTTTTCCATTGGATATTTTTTTCCTGCTTTGTTGAAGATTATTTGACCATAGAGTTGAGGGTCCATATCTGGGCTCTCTATTCTGTTCCACTCGTCTGTGTGTCTGTTTTTGTGCCAGGACCAGGCTGTCTTGGTGATCACAGCTTTGTAATAAAGCTTGAAGTCAGGCAGCATGATGCCACCAGCTTTGTTTTTCTTTTCCAACATTTCCTTGGCAATTCGGTGTCTTTTCTGGCTCCATGCAAATTTTAGGAGTGTTTGTTCCAGCACTTTGAAAAATGCTGGTGGTATTTTGATCAGGTTGGCATTTAAAGTATAGATCACTCTGGGCCACATAGACATTTTAACAATGTTTATTCTTCTGATCCATGAGCATAGAATATATTTTCCACCTTTTTGTGTCTTCTTCAATTTCTTTCCTGAGTGTTCTGTAGTTCCTTGAGTATAGATCCTTTACCTCTTTGGTTAGGTTTATTCCAAGGTATCTTATGGTTCTTGGTGCTATTGTAAATGAAATCAATTCTTTGATTTCCCTTTCTACAGTTTCATTGTTAGTGTATAAGAAAGCAACTGATTTCTATGCATTGTTTTGTATCCTATCACATTACTGAATTGCTGTATGACTTCTAGTAATTTGGGGATGGAGTCTTCTGGGTTTTCCACATGAAGTATCATGTCATCTGCGAAGAGTGAGAGTTTAACTTCTTCTTTGCCAACTTGAATACATTTTGTTTCTTTTTGTTGTCTGATTGCTGTTGCTAGGACTTCTAGTACTATGTTGAACAATAGTGGCAAGAGTAGGCATCCTTGTTGTGTTCCTGATCTTTAAGGGAAAGGCTCTCAGCTTTTTCCCATTGAGAATGATATTCACTGTGGGTTTTCCACAGGTGGATTTTACGAAGTTGAGGAATGTTCCCTCTATCCCTATACTCTGAAGAATTTTATTCAGGAAAGGATGTTGTAATTTTTCAAATGCTTTTTCTGCATCAATTGAGAGGACCATGTGGTTCTTCTCTCTTCTTTTATTAATTTGTTCTATCACTTTGATTGATTTGTGAATGTTGAACCACCCTTGCATCCCAGGGTTAAATCCTACCTGGTCGTGGTGGATAATATTTTTAATATGCTGTTGGATCCTATTAGCTAGGATCTTGTGGAGAATCTTGGCATCCATATTCATCAGGGATATTTGTCTGAAATTCTCCTTTCTGTTGGGGTCTTTGCCTGGTTTAGCGATCAAGGTGATGCTGGCCTCATAGAAAGAGTCTGGAAGTTTTCCTTCTGTTTCTATTTTTTGAAACAGCTTCAGGAGAATAGATATTATTTCTTCTTTGAATGTTTGGTAGAATTCCCCAGGGCATCCATCAGGTCCTGGGCTCTTGTTTTTTGGGAGGTTTTTGATCACTGCTTCAATCTCATTACTGGTTATTTGTCTATTCAGGTTGTCAGTTTCTTCCTGTTTCAGTCTTGGAAGTTTATAGATTTCCAGGAATGCCTCTATATCTTTTAGGTTGCTTAACTCATTGGCATACAGCTGTGGATAATAATTTCTGATGATTGTTTCTATTTCCTTGGTGTTAGTAGTGATCTCTCCCCCTTTCATTTATAATTTTATTAATTTGGGTTCTTTCTCTTTCTCTTGGATTAGTTTGGCCAATGGTTTATCGATCTATTAATTCTTTCAAATAACCAGCTTCTAGTTTCAATGATATGTTCTACTGTATCTCTGGTTTCTAATTCATTGATCTCTGCTCTAATCTTGATTATTTTCCTTTCTGTGTCTGGCATAGGCTTAATTTGTTGTTGATTCTCCAGTTCTTTAAGGTGTAAAGAGAGTTTGTGTATTCAGGATTTTTCACTTTTTTTGAGTGAGGCTTCTATGGCTATGTATTTTCCCCTAGGGATGACTTTGCTGTATCCCATAGGTTTGGGGCCAATGTGTTTTGGTTCTCATTGGTTTCCATGAGTTGTTTAAGTTTTTTGATTCTTTGATTTCCTGGTTGACCCAAGCATTCTTGAGCAGGATGGTCTTTAGCTTCCAAGTATTTGAATTTCTTCCAAACTTTTTCTTGTGGTTAAGCTCCAGTTTCAAAGCATTGTGGTCTGAGAATATGCAGGAAATATCTCAATATTTTGGTATCAGTTGAGACCTGATTTGTGACCCAGTATGTGGTCTATTCTAGAGAAAGTCCCATGTGCACTCGAGAAGAATGAATATTCTGTTGTTTTAGGGTGGAATGTTCTGTATATATCTATGAGGTCCATCTGGGCCAATGTGTCACTCAAAGCTCTTGTTTCTTTATTGATTTTCTGCTTAGATGATCTGTCTGTTGCTGAGAGTGGCATGTTAAGATTCCCTACAGTTAACATATTCTTATCAATATGTATCTTTATTTTGATTAACAGTTGGCTTATATAGTTGTCAGCTCCCATATTGGGGGCATAAGTATTTACAATTGTTAGATCTTCTTGTTGGATAGACCCTTTAAGAATGATGTAGTGTCCTTCTGTATCTCTGACTACAGTCTTTAGCTTAAAATCTAATTTGTTTGATATGAGAATTGCTACCTCAGCTTTCTTTTGAGGCCCATTGGCATGAAAGATGCTTCTCCATCCCTTCACTTTCAGTCTGGATCTATCTTTAGGTTCAAAATGAGTTTCTTGTAGACAGCATATGGATGGGTCCTGTCTTTTTATCCCATCTGCAACCCTGTGCCGTTTTATGGGAGCATTTAGGTCATTCACATTCAGAGTGATTATTGAAAGATGTGTTTTTATTGTCATCATGTTGCCTGTGAGGTCCTTGTTTCTATAGATTGTCTCGCAAGTTTCTGTTCTATATCACTCGTGGGGTCTTTCTTCTTTTATAGAGCCTCCCTTAATATTTCTTTCAGGGTCAGCTTGGTGGTTACATAATCTTTGAGACTTTGCTGATCTTGGAAGCTCTTTATCTCTCCATCCATTCTCAATGATAGCCTTGCCAGATAAAGTATTCTTGGCTGCAGTATTTAGTGCCCTGAATAGGTCTTGCCAGGCCTTTCTGGCTTGCCAGGTTTCTGTGGGCAGGTCTAACATTATTTTGATGTTCCTCCTTCTGTATGTAAGGAATCTCTTTTCCCCCAGCTGCTCTTAAGGCATTTTCTCTAGATTTAAGATTCACGAGTTTCACTATCTCATGCCAGGTGTCGCTCTACCCTCGTTGATCTTGGGGGGTGTCCTCTCTGCCTCTAAGACATGAACACTTGTTTCATTCCCTAGGTTAGGGAAATTGTCAGCTAGAATTTGCTCAATTATATCTTCTAGTCCTCTCTCTCTCTCCACCCTCTCAGGGATCCCAATAATTCTGACATTGGAACGTTTCATGGTGTCATTTATTTCTCTTATTCTGTTTTTTCACGGATTCTAAACTATTTGTTCTCTGTCTCCTCCTGATCCTTCTTTTTTATCAGTTTGTCTTTTAGATCGCTAATTTGATCTTCTGCCTCATTTACCCTGCTGTTAGAGTATCTAGATTAGATTGGGTCTCATTGATAGCATTTTTAAGTTCTGCCAGATCAACTCTCACTTCTGCCCTTAGAGAATCTATGTTGCCACTAATAGTTTTCTCCAACTTAGCTATTGTCTGCATAATTGTTACCCTGAATTCTATTTCCAACATCTTGCTTATGTCCATATCCATTAGTTCTGTGGTAGAGGTCACAGTCTCTGAATTTTTCCTCTGTTGGGGATTCCTCCTCTTAGTCATTCTGGTGAGAGGTGGTTGAGGGAATGTACAAAGTCCAAACTATTGACTACAATCCAAGCAAGATGCACCAGTTTTATAGGGACTTTAGGGTTCTTGCCTCTTGTTCTTTCAGCCTGTCTTCTGGGGGTGGGGCTTGCTGCACTGTTACTCAGATAACCCTGTTTGGGCAGAGTTGCCCTTCCCCTGTAGTGGGGGATGGGCTCAGTGAAAACCATTCTGGGGGGGGCTTTTGTTCTCTGGCAGCTTTCCCTGGTAGGTTTCTGTGTCCCTTCCAAGAGTCAGAAGTGATTGTGTCCAAGCTTCTGTCTCAGAACAGAAAGATTGCAGACTGTTCTCCAAAAAGCCCTGCAGGTCACACTGACTCCATTTTTGTCTGCGCTGCTAAAAACCACAGCAACCTGGGTTGTGTGCCCCACAGCAGCACTCCCAGCCCTATCTTCCAAATCCAGGCATGTCTCTTTCCTTTGTGCTTCTAAAAACTGCCAGCTCTCCGCAGTTCACATGTGCACCCCTGCAGCTCCAGGTTTCAGCCTGGGGGGCTGCCCTAAAGTCCTTTCCCCGTGGCTACCAGTCTGTGAGTCTGTGCCCAGGCCTCAACACAGGAGGCTTTTGCACTCCTGTGTTATTTCACCTTGCCAGTGAGCCAGTGCTTATAGCGGCTCCCTCCCCCACTTCTGTTTATCTTCTGATATATGCCCACAGAGTCCAGGCACCCTGCTTCATACCTCAAAACCAGTTGTTAAAATATTCTACTGGTATAGATCCTGATATATCTTCTTACATATCAGGCTGATTTCGTGGGTGTTCAAAGTGGTCTGGTAGATATCCAGCTCAATTCAGGTGACCAACTGAAATAGGGTTCCCTACACCAACATCTTGCCAGGGTCCCTCTGATCTGGATTTCTATTTTTTCCCCAAAACTTGGGAAATTTTCAGGTATTATTTCTTAAAATAATCTTTTTCTGCCCCTTTTCTCTCTCTCCTCCTTCTGTGGGCCTTACAATGCAAATGGTATTATGCTTGGTGGTGGTGCTGAGTTCCCAAGTTCCTAGAGTCTATTTTCTTTTTCTTTTTTCTTTCTCCCTTTTTGGTCTCTTTCTCCATTTCAGCTTGATTTGTTTCCATTACTCTGTCCTCCTGGTCACTAATCCATTCTTCTGCTTCCTCTAGTCTACTGTTTATTCCACTTAGTATATTTTTAATTTCAGTGATTGACTTCTTTATCCTGTGTTCTTCTTTTGTTTCCTATCTCTTTGTTGAGGGTCTCACGAGGTCTTCTACTCTTTTCTCAAGTCCAATGAGTACCTTTGACCATTACTTTGAATTCTCTATCAGACATATTATTTTCTCTTTTTTGTTAAGCTCTCTTGATGTGACTTTTGTCCTGTTCTTTCACTTGGGACATATTCCTCTCTCCTCATTTTGTCTAACTCTGTGTCTCTATGTGTTTGGAAAGTCAGCTATGTCTCCTGCTCTTGAAAGCAGTGGTCTTATAAAAAGAAGTAGAAGGAAGGAAGGAAGGAAGGAAGAGAAAGAAAAGAAAGAAGAAAGGAAGGAAGGAAGAAGGAAGAAGGAAGAAGGGAAGAAGGAAGGAAGAGAGGAGAAAGGAAGAGAGAAAAGGAAAGAAAGGAAGGAAGGAAGGAAGTAGTGGCCTTATGAAGAAGGGGTCCTGCAGTGCCCCGCAGTACAATGTCCCATGTCTACCAGAACCTGGTACTTTAGGGATGTCTCCTATGTGTGTTGTGTGTCTCCTGTTGTTGCGTCTTGGTGGCTCTTTCCTTCAGTCCAGTCATCCACAGTGGCTCTCTTTGCCTGCTGTAAATAGAGTTTGGTCCGTGTGTTAAGGGACCAGTCTGAGGCCAGCTTGGGCTTGAGTTGAATCAGACCCAAAGGCATTTGCCAGAGATGCCGTAGCACCACACTGCAGGCTCTTTCCCTGTGGTGTTCCCTGAGATGCTTTTGTTGGTGGGCAGGGTCCACAACAATATCTGTCCCCAACCCACTGCAGTCATATGGGTGTGTGTGGCTATCACCCCCTCTCCCCGAAGTCACTTTGGAGTGGTGTTGGCCCCTATTGGGGCTGCATGCACACTGCCAGGCTGGTGGCATACCTTCATATGGGCTCTGATCAAGGTTGTACTGGAGGGGGGACATGTCTGCCCACAGGTGTCCCTGTGTCTAGGCTGGGGATAGGGGAAGGGAAATGATACCCACTAGCTCCTTTGTTCTTGGAGAAATCTCCCAATGATCCCTGCCCCTCCAGCACATGTTCTGAGATTAGCAAGTAAATCTCTCTCCCCTATACCTCAGGCCGTTTATCAAGCTCCTGCCCTTATGCTGTATCTCAGCAGGGTTGTTTGTTAGGCTATCTTTTTAAGAATGGGAACTCAGTTTCCTCTCACCCTCTCTGCTCTCCCAAAGTCAAGCCTGCTGAGTTTTAAAGTTCTGGAGGTTAAGCCCCATCAGTTGTACGAACTCATGAGATTATGCCTCTCTGGTTTTCAAGTCAAATGTTATGAAGGTTTGTCTTCCCCATGTGGGTCCCCCATGCCTGGGGTTCTTAGTGTGAGGGTCTGTTTCTCTCTCCTCTCTGCTACCTTGGCACCTCACCCTCCCATGGACAGTTCTATGGGCTCACTTAGCTCTCTACTAGATTTTGCCTTGCCTACCCTCTTTGATGTGGCCTCTTCTTTACATGTAGGAGTGGAGAGTCTTTTCTGCCAGTCTTCAGGTCTTTTCCTGGAGGGAAGGCAGAGGAGGAAAGAGAACGAAGGAAAGAGAGAAAGATGTGGGTTCTACTTGCATCCGTGGGATGAGGTGAGGTTTGGGTCCCCTTACTCCGCCATCTTCCCAAAAGTCTTTGTGGTGCTGGAAATTACAGATTGTAAATAAGCCCCACTAGAATTATTTGTCAAGAGGTTACTTGTTACCTGTCAATATTCGTTCTCTGAGGCTGATTTCTCTATGGTGGGTGTTAGTCAAAGAAAACATGCAAGCACCACCCCCCACAAGGAGCATGCTTGTCAGTCTGAACCAGCTGAGACAAAAGAAAAGAATCCAACTCCTTTACCACCTTAAAAACTTTGACGGGCAGTGTTCATCCCAAGTGAACATGTAAGTGTTTAATACGGAAAATCACTACTTATAACTGTTTAGTTATGATTGCTGAATGACAAAGTTGAGTGGAATAGTGAGTCCTTATGGTAAATGTTTTATAGGTACTTTCAATGAATAATATGCACTATTTTCATAATTTTACTTTTCTTATGTTCTTATATTCTTGAAATGCAGTTTTCCATCTTGAATCTAGTAATTTAAAAGTTAGTTTTATATTCTCGTTGTTGTATTTGACAAATATTGACCCACAGGGATTGATTTAAAGCAAACCAACCAATCCTTCACCACTAAGAATTGAGAAGCACCATTTTATATGGTGGCTTCTCTTGGTGCTGGCTCTTGACAACCTGACTCAGTGAACCCCTCTTCTTCCCTGTGTATTCATGTGGGGGCAGGATTCCAGCTTTGACGAGGCAGCCTCAGGGGGACCAGAGCCTGGATAACAGCTGGCAAGGGTGGAGGTACCTACTTCCCAGTCGTGAGCCAGTCAGGTGGGTCAGTTCCTTAGCTCCCACAGAACTGGGAGCACCCTCTTGGAACAGCTGAGCATGCAGTACAATGACCCAAGGCCAGTGAAGGTCACTGTTGGTAACCAGGAGAGTCAGGGGTCACATGGAGCCATTGTTAAACTGGGTCTTAGTGTCACAGGTGATGAGTAGAAGCCCCAGAGAGGACTAAGAGTTTATCTACTTGGGGGCTTAGGAGAACAAAATATCTATTTTTTCTCTTCTCTCTCTCTCTCTCTCTTTTTTTAAGTAGGCTTCATGCCCTGTATGGACTCACAACTCTGAGATCAAGACCTGAGCTGATATCAAGAGTCTGACACTTAACCAACTGAGCCACCCAGGTACACCTGTTTTTTTCTCTTCTGTAAAGATGTCCCTAAACTTTGGCCTGGTTCTTGTGAATCACCTCTCCTGGTGGTCCTTCAGTGGTGCAGCTGCCTGATTGTAGGAAACCCTGTTGCATTCTGCCCTCTCTTTATTGACACCGGGTTCCTGTCTTACTTCGTTTCCCTGAGACTTTTCATGTCTATTCACAAGCACTGCTGAGCCTCCATGCTATGGGTCTAAGCTAAAGGGCCCACTTTCCCTCTCTGGTCTGAAGTTCTTTGGGACTTGAAATCAGAATCAGGCTGCACCTTGGGTATTAGACATGATGAATATCCAAGCACCAATGAACCCTGGGTTCAGTCAGTGTGCAGTGGCTCTGTCAAGCTCAGGAGACTTGGGCTAATGTATTAAAGAGTAAAGAGGCAGGATATCTACAGCCCACTCTCAAATGTCTTTGGAAAAAGCAAGGAAAAAATTGTTTAAAAGGGAGGTGCATTAAAAGGGAGTGGATTAATTTCCAAAGGTAGAAACACCCTTCTAGTACAGAATGTTTTGTAAACTATGTTTTGCTTTCTTCTGTCTCCTGGGTATGGCAGGACAGAGGAAGTGGTTTCCTTCCCATTTTATGCTCAATTTCTTTAGTGATAGCCCAAGACTGTGCATAAGCCGATCCCTTGGCCTGGAATGCCTCCTTCCAGTTCACTTGGTCAACTGAGACCATGCCTCCTACCTTCTCTGTTCATCCCAGTTGCCATCCCTGAATTGCTTTCCAGGGAAAAGCAAACCCACATGAATTCAGGATTGGATCATCCTGGTAAATTCTTTCTGGTCTTCTGCTGTCTTAAAGTGCCCTCTACTGGCTACAGAAAATAAATCCTCCCAGGATATGTTCTCCCGCCAGGAGCCCACGTGAGCAAAAAATTTTTTAAATTTCTAATCTGGGGCGCCTGGGTGGCTCAGTGGGTTAAAGCCTCTGCCTTCAGCTCAGGTCATGATCCCAGGGTCCTGGGATCGAGCCCCGCATCAGGCTGTCTGCTCGGCGGGGAGTCTGCTTCCTCCTCTCTCTGCCTGTTTCTCTGCCTACTTGTAATCTCTGTCTGTGAAGTAAATAAATAAATAAATAAAATCTTTAAATTTCCAATCCATTTAAGTCATCAGAATAAATTTCCACCTCCCCAGATGCATCTAAGTTCTGGGTGACAGCACTCCTATGAGCATGGAGGGAGGCACGTGTCTACTTTGTTCCCTGTGTTGGAAAGGGCCCCTTGGGCATACCTGCCTCTCTGCTCCCAGGCCATGTTTAGAAGTGAGTCCTACATCTGTCTGGTACCAGATACTTGGTGATCCCCTGGGAATCTCTCTGTGGAGACCCACTGGCCACTACTACTTTTGTGTGGTCATTGCCTGAATGAGGCAGGGTGGTATTCTGGAATATCTTCCCTTTCTTGGCCCCCACTATGAAACTAGCTCATCTGTACTTGGATCTTCAGACTCCTCTGGGGCTTCTCCCAAGATCCTTGAGTTGGCCCAGGGTCAGGGAAGGTGAAGGGCCCCCATGTCAGCTGTGGGTCAGAGCCCCATCTAACGTTCTCCTTCATGTACCGGCTTGGAGAATCTGCTGGGCCATTGCAGTAGCGGAGGGGTAGTAAGTAGTAAAAAGAGAAATTGGCTTAGTGGGTTTCATCTCAAATCTTTGATCTTTTTTTTTTTAAAGATGTTTATTTATTTGAGAGAGAGAGAGAGAGCACAAGCGATGGGAAGAGGTAGAGCACGAGAGAGAAGCAGACTCTCTGCTGAGCAGTGAGCCCAACACAAGGCTTGATCCCAGGACCCCGAGATCATGACCTGAGGCTAAGACGGATACTTAACCAACTGAGCCACCCAGGTGCCCCCTGAATCTTCTGACCTTAATCAAAACATTTACTCAGCTTTTCCTGTACTCATAATTAAAAATACCAAGAATTAGACATCTTTGTTTCCTGGTCCCATCAACTGCCTCTTTGAGAACTTCCCCTGGGGTCCTGGTGCCTTCTGGTTGAGTCTCCTGGGCTGGGGGTAGGATTTGGGATGTATGTGAAGAAATTAAACACAGAACAGGGAGGAAAAAACAAGTCACCCCAAGCATACTCCTGCCACATGCCACAGCCACGAGGCAGAAGAATGTATTTATTCTTATAGTTTACAAGACCTATAGTATTAGGGTGCCTTCCAACTTGTAGGGGTTCTTTTTCTTGCATTAAAAAAAAAGATGTTTATTTTGAGAGAGAGAGTAGGCAGGGAGAGGAGGGGAAGGAGATGGAGAGAGAATCTGAAGGCCTGATGCGGGACTTGATCGCACAATCGGGAGATCATGACCTGAGCTAAAACCAAGAGTCAGACATTTAACTACCTGAGCCACCCAGTTACCCCAAATCCTTTTTTTGAGTTAAGCTCTACACCCAACCTGGGGCTCAAACACACAACCCTGAGATCAAGAGTTGCATGTTCTACCAACCTTAGCCAGCTGGAAACCTCCAAAAATGACTTGCAGACTTCAAGCCCCTCTATCTTAATTCTTTAGCTAGTATCTCCTAAGAAATAGGACAAGCTTTTACATAGTGACTGTACAACTGAATTCAATGAAATTTAACATGGACACAGCATTTTTAAATGTGTTCAATATTCAAATTTCTCTGATCATCCCAGCTTCTTTTAGAGCCTGTTTTTCAGTTCAGAACCATGAATTCCCTTAGTTGTCTCTTTATTCTCCTTTATTCAGCTATAGGACCTGGATCTTTCTTTCACAACATCAACATTTTTCAAGGGAACAGGTACCTTGTTTTATAGAATGTCCTCCACTGGGGCTAGTCAGTTTCTCAGCCTCATGACTCAGGTTTTGCGATTTTGGCAGAGTAGCACAGAAGGGATGTGTCCTTCCCAGTACATCACATCAGGAGGAACTGAGGCCAGTTTGTCTCATTTGGGTAATGTTAAGTTTAATGACTTGTTAGAAGTGGTGCATGACCATGACTGGTTTCTCCACTCCAAAGGTATTTACCCCCTTTGTAAAATAGTAAACATTCTATCGGAGGAAATGTGTGTAACTAGCATGCTACTTAACACACTCTCACCCAACCCAGTGGTTCTGGTGTCCATTGCTGTCAAGATGAGTTAGTCTATGGTTGCAAAATGGTGGTTTTCCTAACTCTATTGCCCTTTTTCTATCAGTTACCATGCTACTGTAAGGAAGGGCCTAGAAGAATGCATTATGCTAGGATCCTTTTCCCATTCCTCCTCTACATCTTTACTCTCTGCTTGAAATGCCATCCTTCGTTCCCCACTCCCGCACCCAGCAAATCCTGCCCATCTTTGAAGCCCAGATCCAGGGTCACCTTGTCTCAAAGCCTTCCCTGTCCCAGTTGGGCAGATAAACCCCTCACTCTGCTTTTCCCCTTCAAGCAAGATGGACTGCAGCTGTCTGGCCTTCTCAAGCCCTCCCACCCACCCACCCACCCTCTACCCCAGGGCCAGAAGAAACTGTGGAGGGAAAATCCTCCCTCACATAGCAAGAATCCCACCCCCAGCACTGCCTGACCCAGCACAGTGGTTCTCAAACTTTAGCCCCAGAATCCCCAGGAGGTCGGGGGAAAATGCAGAAGATGCCTGGGCCCTACACTGGATTCTGATGCACGGCCCAAGCATCTCACTGGCTTAACAAGTTTGTTTCTCCTTCAGATCATGTGCAAAATGCGGGTTGGCACAGAGTCTGGCCCATGTGGTCCTGGGCAACTCAGGGTGAAGGAGGCTGCACCAACCAGTCCCCCCGCCTTTCCCCCTGCCCTTCAGGGGAAGGGAGGGGCGTGGGGAGTCGGGCACGGATCTCTCTCTGCTCACAGCCTCCAGGCCAGAAATAATCATGTGCCTTGTTCCCTGCAGAGTGGCTGGGAAGCATGGGGATCAGAGGGACCACTGGGTGAGCATCCTGGCTTCCCGGTCACCACGGGGTTCCCCTTCTCTGCCAGCAGGTGGGTCTTCTTTCTGCTCCTCAAACACACCAAATGCATTTCTGGCCTTTGTGCCTTTGCACGGGCTGCTCTCTACCCGTGTGGTCTTGTGCCAGATTTCACATGGTTAACTCAAGTGCCACCCCCCTGGAGAGGCCTTCCCTGACTGCCACCCACTCCCTCACAACACCCCACTAGAATTCTCTGCACGGCCTCCTTAAGCCATGTTCGGTGCCCTCTTTCTCCCACTAATAAGATTATACACTCCGTAAGAGTAGAAGCGACTCCGATCCCCACAACCTGGAACAGTGCCCGGCACACAGTAGAGAGTCAAGGCAAGCTGACTCAACGGATTAACCCCAAAGAATTTTACTGTTCACATCTTGCAGGTTACGAAAAGAGGCCCCAAAGACAATACGTGGCTCCCCCAAGGTCACACCAGGACAGAATGGCAGTGCCTGGTTTGAAATGCATGCTGCCTCCACCCCCTGCTGTTTGCCTGCATAAGTCCACAGACAGAGGTGGCAGGGTAAGTTTGATCCTTTTTCTCTCAATTCTCTGATGACCCTCCACTGCCCTTGGTTTAAAAAAAAAAAAAAATTAAAGCTTTTTATTTCAGAGCAGCAGGAAGGAGGGGCAGAGGGAGAGGGAGAGAGAATCCTAAGCAGACTCTGCAGTGACCACGGAGCCCAATGTGGGGCTCAATCCTATGACCCTGAGGTCACGACCTGAGCTGAAATCAAGAGTCAGATGCTTACCTGACTGCACCATCCAGGCGCCTTCTGCCCCCGCGTAAGTTTTTTAACACAACTCTGTAGAGGGCAATTTGGTAAAATCAATCTAGGAATTTATCACACAGATGTGCTCACATATGTGGAAGATTACATACATGCAAATTTTTTTTCGTTGTAGTGCTGTGATAGAAAAGGCCAGACGGAACTCCGTGTGTCGCCATAGGGTACTGGGGCCCCAGAGTGTGACTGTATCCACCGTGGGTACGAGTACACAGTGGAACGGTGTGCATCCCTGAAAGGTAGGGAAGATCTCCAGGTTCCAACTGGACAGGTGTCTAAGGGACGGCACCGTGTGGAAAGGGGTGGTCGGAACAGCATGGAATGTAGATGGCTTCCATTTAATCTTCTAGAAGAGCTGAATAGCTTTACGTCTCACATAAATGGAAAAGACAAAAAATGAAACACAAGCCAGAATCCCAGTGTGGTTTCCATCACTTGAACTTATTTTATTGATATTAGAGAATAAAATTTGTTGTTGTTGTTGTTTTGATGCATGACAACACACTCTGTTGGTAGTGGTTGCAAAAGGTTGATCATTAACTATACTAAATACTGCAACCTCCGAATTGCTGATTTTTACACTGGTTTCCTTTGTGGTGATGGGTGGCTCTCTCTGAATACATGAAGTGGTCCGTTTAGTTCGTGGTTTTCATATTCCTTTGTTATTCTACCTACTGCTTTAAAATACATTCCAATACAAAGAATTTCTTTGCAGTGAGTGCACGCATACAACCACGAGGGGAGCTGAAAATAATGAACCAGCCCCCCACCTTGAGTTCTGAGAATAAGTAATCTAGAAGGGTGGGACTGGAGCTTGCTCCTTTGAGATGTTCTCAAAGTCTTCGGTGGGCGTACACTCAATTGGACACATTTTTGCCAAGGTGAGAGGGGCTCGGGGAACAGGGAATGGCAACATGACAATTTCATCTGCATATGATGTCACCCTTCCACAAATGCCTGGAACAAAGGACCAAGGAGCACTGTGCTGGGCAGTACAGCCCTCAGGTGAGAATAAATAAGTTACCTGCTCGGAGTGGAAGGCCACAGACACACTGTGACCAGAACTGGAGAGGACAGCACACACACATAATAAATAAAAGTTCAGAACTTGGTCAGTGACGGCAACAGGATCAGGCTCCCCTCTGTTCATTTCTGGTTCTTCCCACCAGCACCTCTATCTGTTCCTAGGGATAAATAGTGGCACACAGAGACCACGGCTTTGGTGGGGCAGGTGGCAGGAGAAAAGATCGTGTTGTGACCATTCTGTCCTGAAACACGAGGGCAAGGTGTGCGGGCATCAACTGTGTGCGTAAAAACCACGTACATGGAAGCACATGGACCAGCCTCCGATGTTACAGCGAGGACTGCCTCATCGCCCTTGTGAACCAGTTTGGTATTACCTTTGGGGGTGGTTCTTTTTATTTTTCCCGTGGACACCTTCCATCCACGCCTTTTCCCCTGCCCCCTTTCCTTTTCACCCTATTGTGAAATTTGTCCTGGGTCTGGTCTTAATCTGGTTGTGATCCTGGGTCCCCAAACTCCACTGCTATCTCACGAGTGACTGGGTGTGCATGAAACATATTTCCGTGTCCCAGAGCCACAGAGAGAGACTGCGACTTTCCATCTAGTACCATTACTTCCCTGCATATAAAAAAATGGAAAAAATAAGACCTCACACAGAACACAGCGGGAGTGTCAATACATTCTTTCAGGTCTGACATCTGGCCTGAGGACTGAGGACAGGACATTGAAGGACACTGAAGGATGACTCAGGTTGAAGGCATGGAAAGAAAAAGTCACACCTCAAAAAAGAAGCGACTCTCCATTGAAGCGGAGTGAAGGTCTTGAGGAAGCTGGGCCACCCGGAAGAGGAAGAACAGCCCTGCCATCCCGGAAGCTACATCAGCTGCGTGTGGCCGCCGACGGAGGCTCGGCGGCTCCCCCAGGGTGTGGGAGGCGAGGCGCCCAGCGACATGGGCCGCGTGCCAGCTCGCAATGTGTGGCACTGGAAGCCAGCCACATATTCACGGGTTTCCTATCCATGGGATAAGAACGCACTTGGGAGTTTCAGTGCTTCTCGAAGGAGAGGAGGAGAACAGGACACCCGGCTGCCCTTTGCCTCGGGCTAGCACAGGCGAAGTCCCAGTGAGAGCAGGGATGGTGCTGGGGGCCCCTCCCGCGGGATCGGGAGAAAGGGCAGGTGGATATAAGGTCTGCAAGTCCTATGTACACACTTTACAAAGTCTCCACTCTTCCCCCAATAGGCACGAGGTTGATTTGTCTAGCTCAGAGGGGAGGGACGGAGGAGGAAAGAGGGAGAGTGCGCAGTGCAGAGTGGGGGAGGAGAGGGAGGCAGGAGCGAGCCTGGTCACCTCCAGGGGAAGGGCCCCCCTCCCCTCCTCACCGTAAGCTAGTTTGTTTGGGGAGCTTAGCACCCATCAAGATGCCCGAGGTGAGAGTCACAGGGGCTTTCATCTGCATGCTGGACCCCACCATGGTGGGGAAGCTGCGGTTCCTCCGGATGCCGCTGTTGAGCTGCAGCCCACCCATGGCACTGGTGACGGTGGGGCATCCGAGGGGCAGACCCTCAGGGACCAGGCCGCCGGGGACGAGGGCCTGGGCGGGGCCCGGAGGCCCACAGAGGAGAGGTCCCTGATCCTCAGTCAAGGTGGGGACGTGGGCTCGCCCTGAGTTCACCACTTTGGCCACGCCAAACCTCCTGACTTTGTCCACGAGGTTGAGGTTGGAGACAGACACGTCTGTCTGGCTCTCGCTGCTCCGGACGTTCTTCTTTTCCCTTACTTCCCGCAGGATGGAGCTGGCCGGCTTGGAGGCCAGGAAGTTGTCATAGGGAGGGCTCGTGCACTTGAACTCGAAGGAGGGCGGGGAGGACGTGGGCGTCTGCATAGGCGAGTTGGGTGGGGTGGAGGGGATCACGGCCATCCTGGGGGTGTAGGAGTGCAGGAGGGAGCCCCGGCCGGCCCTGTCCCAGCTCTGAGGATCGTACACGGCCGCAGAAATGCCCCGCTCCTTCAGCAGCCACACCAGCCCCAGAGACGTGCTCATGGTGGTCGTGGACTCACGGATGTTAGTGAAGGACTCGGCCAGGCTCAGTCTCCGTGGAGTGCATGGGGTGGCCACGGGCGTGGACTTCAAGTGGCTGGCGCTGCCACAAGCTGGAGTTGGAGCCGAGTTAAGGCTGATAAGAAAAGACAAAAGGTCATTCATCAGGAAATGCCCATAAGCCCCTGGGAACAGCTTGTAGCCAGTCTCCTGCAGGGGCACAGGGAGGAGTCCCCCAACCCAGGCTCCCCAGATACCTCTTTCCCTGTCTGTTCCTCCCTCCTACGCAAGAGGGCTCTGGGTTCCCTTGCAGGGGGCATGGAAATGATTCCCTTGTCTCAGCCCCGGAAGGGGGGCTAACTATCCCCTTTGCAGGTGAGGAAAGTCAGACTCAGAGGTTAGGGGGCTAGTCAATGTCACACTCAGCTATTAAGTGGAAGACCCAGGATTTGAGCCCAAGTCTGAGGGCTCAGGCTTCAAGGATGGGGGTGGGGGGAGCCCCTCAGCAGAGAGGCTTCCTTTCCCTACCAAATGTAATCAAATTTCAGCATTCCTTCCTAACGACTACTTCCCTGAGGCCAGAAGTTAACCAGGGTTCTGGGATCCGAGAGCTCATCTTGGGAATGGCCCCAGCAGGTGGGACATCCAGGTGGAGGGCCCCTGAGTGATGGGGAGATGGAGGCTGAGGGTGTGCATCACACCAGCAGCGGACCCCTGCCTCCTGACCCCCACTGTAGGCTCTTCCCTCTGTGCCCCTTTGTCCTCCTCCCGTGGTTGCTTAGTTCACCTCGGGGTGGAGATGTGGGGTCAGTGGCAGCCATGTCAGATAACATCAGGCCTACATCTGTGGAAGGATCTAGAAAAGGCTCATAGCATATATAAAGCCTGCGTCAAAGGAAAGCCTTCTTTCCAAAGATTTCTTCATCCACCCCTGCTATGGCGGCTGAGGACCCAGGATGTTCCAGAAGCTGGGGTCCCGCAGTAACAGGAGTTAGGAAAGAATAGCGTAAAGTGCTGTAGGGGGAAAGGCACTGCTGTCTGCTTAAAACGGAGGAAAGGCCCTCTCTTAACAGCTGGTACAGGGATGGGGCTGGGAGGCCACTCAGGCACAGAGGCCATTCACAGTTGCTGGATGAACAGGCAAGGGCAAAGCAGCACACCCCTCTCTTTAGTGTTGTGAGCCCTGTCCTGCTACCCACCCAAGGACATGGCAGGGGCTGTAGGTGCCCCCTGGAGCAGCCAGCTGGGTGGGCCCCAGGAGCTGGGGGACCGTCTGTCCCCAGCCTGGTGAGGGGAGGGCCAGATACCTTGGGCAAGCCCGGAGCCAGGGGAATGGGCAGGAAGGGGCCTCCTGCTGTGGGAAGGAAGGTTCACAAGCCAAGTTCGAGCTAAGGCATCCTTTTGGCTGCTTACCACTGGCTGGTCAGCACAGGGCGAGAAGCCCAGAACAGACCCACCTCACACAAGCTCAGTGGGGCTGCTGGAGGGTCAGGAGCACTCAGAGAAACACGAGATTAGAAGCCACAGCAGAGTCCTAAGGTTAAAAGGTGGATTCCTCAAACGGCACAGGTGGGATCTAACAAAACCAGTCTACAAGCAGTAAGGCCAAACACTCTGGACTCAAAATCTTGTTGACGGGGCCATTCTGGGGAGATCTGTGATGTGGGGTCAAGCTCTTTCACACTCAGGCAAAAAGCCTTCTCTAGCTACTGACTGCCCAGGCCTTTCCCGTCCCTGATAAGAGATGGGGACAGGTGTGCTGGGTGGAGTCCTACGGCTTCAGGCAGGAGAGCACCGGGCACTGATCTCTCCCAGGAGAAGCTTTAGTGCACGGTGAAAACAAAGAGCTCTTCCAACACAGAGCCCTGGGGGGGTCGGAATGCTGGCTTCTCCAGAGGCAGGCAGGGAGACAGAGAAGACAAGCTAACATTTGGATTCCCTTTCCGCCGAGAACTCAGGTTAGGCCCATATTAGTGCTGGCACTGGGCTCAACTGAGCATCTGGGGAGGGGTTAGGGGTATCCACTGTCAAGGCCCCGTTAGCCAGGCACAACCACAGAGACACAGCCACGCCTAAGTCCTGGGTTAGTGGCGGCCACACGTGCACACACAGCTCCTTCCAGGAGGCCCCGCCAGGCAGGCAGCGCTGGCGGTGTGCTCACCCCCTGCCTCGCCCGTGGGCTCACTCTCTGCCCTACATCTCCTCTCAGCTCAACGGGGCACAGGGCCGCTTCGGTGTCCTCCTCACATGACCTGCGGAGAATTATTCATAGTTTAAGGTGCTCCCTGGGGCAGCTGCTCCCTCCGAGCGAGGGGGCCCGGCTCGCCTCCCTCCCTCTCTGCGTTACCTGCCATGCACCCAGGCATCTCGCTCACCTGCGCCACACAGAAGACGCCTGGGGGGGTGGTGGCTTGCCTTTTCACTGGAAGCCAAGCGGACCACCCCATGCCATCCAGGTCCTCTTGCCAGATGGCACCAACCTCTACCACCTCTTTAAGGCTCCAGAGGGAAATGGCCCAAGCTGGGTACACAGTGTGCGGTCTTTGGGTTTTACCGTTTCAGTCATTACCATGTGGCTACGGTGCATGGCTCCCTCGGTCTAGTCCAGAGGCACCGGGGGCTTCCACCGGGCTCAGTAACTCCATTCCGTGAAGGACATTCATGCTCTACCGACAAACTTGGGGACAAAATGCCAGCAACCTGGGCCTTACGCCTCTGGTAGCATCAGCTTTGGCCAGTTAAGACCAGCCCTAAGAATCTGTGGCCCGTGAAAAAGACAACTGTAGGTGGGTCTAGGTCTGTCTCTGTGGGGGATCTGAATCTAACAGGGGCCTCAAGTCAAGAGGAAAGATGGGACCCCACACTGGTGACAGCACGCACTACGGGATGCCTCAGTGGAGCCTCTACTCGACCTTCCTTGACCTCGAGTCTTGCGTCAAGAGCCCCAACCTCACCGCACCCTTCCCCCACCCTGGGGCCGGGGTCCCTTACCTTGGCGTGACCCGTGTGAGCTCGTCTGAGGGGTGCAGGATGCGGCAGGTGGTGAAGGTGAAGGTGGAGTTGGTCTGTGACATGCACTTCCCAGGATGGTGAGCTACGGGGTGGGGAGGGAACAGAACATATTCCTCGAATCCACACAAACCCACGAGAACAGTCAAATTCTAGCATGGCTCGCAGCGGCGGAAGAAGCGATGAGCTACCTTGTGAACTGGATCTGGGCAAGGAAGGTGTAATGCCAACGTTCTGGATCGCAGAATCCAGAATCCAGTCTGGAGCACTGGTGTGCAGCGCAACCAGTTCCCGCTTCCGACCCAGTCCAGACAGGGTTCCCCATCGGTGTTCTCTGGCCAGTAGTGGATCCAGTTTGAGGAACTAATGAGCCTGTGGGGCGGGGGGTAATTTGGTTTCCCTCCTCAGGGGTCAGAATCGGCTTCCTTCTCGTGGGGCTTCACACTTCTTTTCACTGGCAAACAGGTGCCAAGTTCTGCCAAGGAGATGGGAGAGGTGCGGGGCAGGGAAGGGCCTTGCCACCTGGAAACAGGGCAAGGCTCGCACGGCTCCCTTTCCAGATTACACGGAAAGGGGCTTAGGGAAGCTGGCTCCACTACTGTGTATCGGTGGTGGGCAGGGGTGGGGGGAGATGGGGCCTCAGCTGCCTCAGCAACACGGTGGTAAGACTCCCAAAGCCTGCGGCTGTCTTCAGCCCTAGGATTGGGGGTGGTCTGATGCACTCTAGTGCGTGCAGCCCCTGTCCTGCAGGCCACTGTCCCGGCCTCTCCAGGATGTCTGATTTCTAATGAAAGTGAGACAGCCACCAGCTGTCCTCAAGTTATTTCCTTTTAAAGCTCTAAAGCGCTGTTGTTCAGGCAGCTGAAGACTAGGATTGGGAGCAAAGTAAATCACAGAAGTGTTAGGACCGTGCGTCAGGAAGCTGGCGAATGGTGAAGTGATGAGTGACAGTCTACGGGAGACATCATGATTGTAGAGGTCACCCTCATTCATAACTCAAATGCAAAAAAAAAAAAAAAAAAAAAAAGGAAAAGGAGGGGAGATGCTGCTCTGAACAGCATGCACAGTGAGGTACTGGGACACACACCCCCCCGCCCGCCCAGCCCGCCGCCCCTGCAGCAGCTCAGCCCCCAGAGACCTCTTGGGGGGAAACGCATTTGGTTCTCAGATGCCATGAGCACTCTGAAGATTCAGGAAGCTGTGAATGAGAATCTTCTAGCTCGTTATGGCCACTTTTCTCTTGGATTTGACAAAAAGGAAATGGAAAACAAAACAGAAGAGATCGGTGCTCTAAACCTACAGATCCACACACAGCCAACTGTGTCTTTAAAAAACAAAAACAAAAACAAAAAAACCCAGAACCAGATGAAACAAAAAATGTTGGAGACGGGCAAACTGAAGGCAGGCAGGACAAAGCCAGAGCACAAAAATGGTGGCAGTGAGTAGAGGTGCAGCGTAAGGCTGCTTTGCCCCTATTGTTCTAGTCCAGCCCATCTTGCTGGGTCCGGGCAGGTGCCCGTGGTCCCTGGGTGGCAGCCAGCACCCCAGCCACCAGAGTAAACTCGCAGCCACACAGAGTGCCAGGCAGAGCAGGAAGGGGGAAAACACACATGGAAACAGGTTTATGAATCTTTGTTTCTCAACCAACAAATGGGATGGCTTAGGAACTCAGGCAACTGGAAAACCGTTGCAAACAAAACAAAAATGGAATAAGCTATGAAGAAAAGGCAACCGAACAATCACGATTCTCTAACTGCAATAAGGTCTAGCAACAAAAGCAACAGAAAGCCTGAGAGAAGCGTCCCAAATAACCGGCGTGAGGGGTTATTTGGGAGGGAGGGAGGAAAGAAAAATGCAGTAAAGAGAGGTAACTAAGAACAGTGGAAAGAGAGAACCTTACAAGTAAGTCAAAAGCGAGGCTGATTTAAAAGTAGGAGTGTACCCCCTTTAAACACGTGGCCAGAATATCCAATCAAAAGGTACCAAAGGCCCCCTCCTCCTCCACCCCATCACCCATGGGATCTTGGATTGCAACAGGTAGCGCAAGATGGACATTTTCAGGACACGGTTGCATTAGCAGAAGCAAAACCCATCGGACGCAAATGGGTTTTGGGGATAGGAAAAGGCTGCTAAAATTCAGAAGTCATCATTCCCCGGAAGCCACGGAGAGGAAAATCAACAGGAATCAAGAGCGCCAAGCCAGAGGTTCGGCCCCTCCGCAATACCACTGGGACGCCTGGCCCCGCCAGCTCTCCGCAAGTCACCACTGCCCGACGGGCTGCTGCGGCGTTTCCCTTCCTTGGAACACAACACAGAGATAGTGAGTCGCCCGAGGCCCCTTGTGCTCACCACCCAGCACCTGCAGGCTAATTCCTAACACCCTGCCTGCAGGAGAGAGAGATTTCTCCAAGCAAGATGCACCAGATGCCTTCTCGGCAGGGACAGGAGGCTCGGGGTGAGGGCTCCCTGCTCCAGTGCCCCGTCCCCAGAGTGCACCAAAGCCCTGCTTTACATGCTGGGTGTTCACCTCCTGCTGCCCACTCGGGGCCTCCGAGGAACGGGGTTTCTTGGATTTAATGCTCCGGCTTCCTATTTCCATCCTTTTTTCTTGGTCTGGACTACGGGGCCCCGTGGTGTTGTAAGCAGAGAGTATTAAACGGGTTAGAGTAGTCACACTGGAAGGGGCTTCCATCAAGCATTCCCTAATCCTACGTATTTATAAAAAAAATTTTTTAAATATTATTTTTTAATCCTACATTATTTTTGTCTGTTCCTTTCCCACCAGGTTCTGACACTGGTACAAAATCCAAATCTATCAACAAGAACCTATAAACTTAGTTAATCCTTGATTATTCAAGATCTTCTGTGTTGGTGAACTATATACAGGTGCCTAGCATGCAGTCGTTTTTTTGTTTTTTGGTTTTTTTCTGAACACAGCACACACAGGTACAGCCCTTCAGCTAGCTGCAGGCTGGGCATAGGAAGGCTTTTGAAGGACAAGGGTCACCCTGCTCGCTTGCTCTCTGAGCAGACCCTGTGCATGTTCTGCCTGGGGCAGGTGCACTTGGTAAATGGTTCTGATGGGCTGTGCTCCTCTGGGGGGCGCAGGGTGCTCAGTACTGATTGGAAACTGGGTGCCTGGGATCCTGCTGCTGCAGCCAGTCACGGGGGTGCCCTGACGGGGCCCATAGTCTCCAGAGAGCTGGGGCTGCCTCCCTGGATGGCCCTGAGACTATACTGGGGGTTATCTGCAAGTGTGCTATGCAAATCTGGATGACTGCAGGGCCCCTTGCTCTAATTGTGAGGAGAGAAAAGGAGCATAAAGGTGGGGTTGCTCTGGTGAGGACCTGAAGCCCAACCGAGACTACCAGCCTCTCCCATCCATATGATGTGATTTGGATACACCAACTCATGCATCTCAGTCAATCCCAATGGTGCTTTCCATCCCCCATCCACAGGGAAGGGGAGAACAGAAACTCACCCCACTAAAGGCCAGCATGGCACATAGTCCTTGAAAGAGCCCTTATATGAGCCCACACAGATGCCAAAGAGTATGCCTGCACCTGGAGATTTCTAGCAGAGTTGCAAAATACACAGCCATGTGAGGCTGCTTCAAAGGGGCTCTCTGAGGACGGAGAAACCTGGCCACACCACACCCCCAGGCTATGTTTTTGCTAACATAAACTTAAAAATCAAAATTACAAACGCCTCTCGAAATCTTGGAAAAAGAGGACTGTCTTTGTGATGCACTGAACGTTTTCCATTGTTTCTTTCCCCTTTTCATGGGAAGCGGCCAAACCTGTGTAAAATGAACAAAATGCCTGACAATTTCCTTTTAACTTAAACACCTAGGGTGAAGCTGAGGTCACATGATTTAGATCTGCTTTGCAATTTCTATGAAGTCATTAGCCAACACACACACACACACACACACACACACGCACATCTTCTCTCTCTTCCCCCCCCACCCCGCCCCCTAGGGTTCCAGAAGCTTCCACCACATCAACAGTGGTACCCACGGGCTGGCCTTTTCCATCCAAGCCAAACCAAACCCACTGAAAAGAGAAGCCACTGTCCAACCAGTTTAAGGTTGTGGCTTGAACTAAGAGCATCCATACCTTTTGTCTTGACCTTTTGACTAGCTTCTAACAACTTTGTTACTTTTTGTTCAAAGAGTAATCATACTGGAGGGGGGAGGATATGTCTTTGCCTGTCAGTTACTTTCCCATTTCTTAAAAAAAGCAAAAGCAAGGCTTCTGAATTCTTCCTAAAAGACTAAAATGTCAGGACACAGGAAAATGCTTTAAAGACTTTTCCTGTCACTTCTTTATATAACTCTGCCCATGAATTTTTATGGGGGAAAAAAAAAGTTCCATGATGAGTGCACCTGAGAAAAGCTTCATAATGCTTTTGTGTACCCTATGCCTCATCATTAATATCAATATTGCGTCTGGGCTTCATGTGGCTCTAATAAGAGTTTTCCTCTGGGGGATGGAAGCCAAAAGTTTCTAAATACAGCATTGTCGTTTTCACCCTTTAAAAAAACAAAAAGAAGATAAAAGTGATTTTAAGCCAAACAATGTTGCAGAAGTGCAACATTTCTTAAGCCCTTAGTTCCAGGCTTAACATGGACCTGCTTACTCTCTTTCTCTGCCTCTTGAGCATTTCTTCAACATGGCTCTCTCTGCTCCTACAGCTCAGCCGGGCCCCCCGAGCCCCTGATGCAGACCTGGGCCTGCAGGCCCTGGGAGGATTCTATCACAGATTGGTGAACTACACAAGTTCTTCTTCTGGTTTCCATACAACTTATTTTGGGTTCCTACAAAATTAAAACAATTAAAAGTCAATTTTGCCCACTGTGCCAAGCTGTCTACTCCCTGTTTCATCTAAGAAGAATGTGATTTAACAGATGAACACTCTAACAGTGTCATGCAGAGAGGGACAGAAATTCCCCACAAGTGGCCCCTGAAATATGTTCTGAAGAAAGATTTTTTTTTTTAAGGTGGTTAAAATGTCAAAGGGACAAAATGCAAAAGTCTCTTTGGATCCTCTGGCTGCCAACAAAGCTGGACCCTACACCCTGTCCTCTTGTCCCTCCTGTGGCAGACGTCCACCAGCGTGGGGAGCTGGTCTGGCCAAGCTGCACCGGAGACCCACCTCTGCCGGAGACCCATCCAAGCCAGTCCAGGAGTGCGCTTCCCCCACCCGCCTCTTGGCGGTGCTGCTGGACCGCTCATCCCGCCGCCGACGCCCACTGCAGCGCTCTCTCCTCCGCGCAGTGTCCGCCTGCGCACAGTCCTCTGCGGTCCATGGGGGGTGCTCCTGGAGCACGGGGGCGCCCTCCTGTGGTCTTCAGAGGCGACGCTGCCATCGAGAGAGCGCTCGCGAAGAGCAAGCTTGTTCAGGACACTGTAAGCGGGGCTGACTCCAGCTGTTGGTCTGGGAGGAGTCAACGACCTCTCTTCATTCATCTTCCTACTTCCAGGTCGCAGTGGGCCTGTTTCCTGCTCTAGTTTTATAGATATCCCGAGGCAAGAGCACGGGGCCTTCCTTAGCATCGCCTAACACAGGTGCACAAGGACCCAACTCTTGTAACCACTCCAGAACGAGGGCTGGGTTGGAACGTCTTCCCATCAGAGTGGGAACGCGTGGTCCACTCTCTCCGTGGAGACAAACACGAACCTTTCCCACACCTGAGGGTCTGGGAATCGGAGGGACCCGGCTTGCCTTCCACACCCATCGGGCCCCGCTTGGGTCCTGGGACAGAAAAGAGACGGCGCGGTTGCGAGGCTCTGCTCCAACCCACTCGTGGCCGGCCCAGGCGCTGGAGAAATACTCCGCTGGCCCCACTGGCGCTCTGGCTCCCTTCCTCCACGAGCTCTTCCTTCTCTTGCCTCGCTCAGTAGCTGCTCCTGAACAGAACCTGGACCTACGGACCAAGCAAGGTCACTACAGAAGTTAATTCCTGGCCTTTGCCAGCTATGCTGGGGCAGGGTGGGGGAGAGGGGAGAACAGGTCCATGTGCTGCGGCTTCAGGGGATTTTTCAAGGACTGTTTGACCAAATGTGATTTTTGCCTTCAACATTTACTTTTACATCTGCCCCAATGAAGACAGCTCCACTGTGGGGCCGCTGCCAGACAGGCAGCCGTGATTGCTATGAGCCTCCTTTCAGGTACTCCCCCACCTGAGTGGCCTTCATGGGTAGGACTATGAAAATAAACTGACCTTCACTTTCTTCTATGTTGTGCTAATCCTACGTCTTTCTTTCCTTGAAGGATCCTGGCTGGCGTCCAAAATAATTCAACTACACTGTCCAACCAACCATCTACCAATGTAACTGTAGGACTTCAAAACTCTGATCTTAATCCTTTCCCACATGCTGGCTCTTCCCTCCACATAAATACCTAAAATTCAGAACACGGACAGTACGAGATAATGACTATTCCTGATAAATTGCACTTTCCATGTGAGTTAATACATAAAACATCACTGAAAAGTAAAACTGTAATCTAAAAATTGTTTTAAATAATCCATTTTAATCATCTAAATTATTTACAAATATAAAAAAAGAAATCGTGCTTTTTAAGACATGGGATTATAGAAATCAGCCAATGATGATACGATACATTAAAATATATTAGTAGGGTTTTTTTTTTTTTTTTCAGTACTCAGAGCTTTTTCTCTGTGAGCTAGTATGTTCTAGACAAAAGTGCCTAATATATAAGTCTCCCCAGTTTCCTTCCAGAGAATCAGTTGCAAGAAAAAAGGCTAAGCCTCTGTCTTCAAAGTTCCTCCCTACACAGTATCCCCAGATGGCAGCTTCTGGGACTGTGCTGTCTGGCAACAGAAAAGCCTAAACATATCAAAGGTAGACCAAGGCAGGGACTAAACCAGCCTAGACACAAATCCCAGGAGAGGCAATGGCCCAGTCCTCCCTGCTGAAGCTTATCTATTTACCTGTGACTCCAGGATTATGTATATAGTGCCACTCAGGGGTCGCATGGGTGTAATTTACAATTTAGAGTGACAGTTTCTTACCTTCCAGTAATCAAAAGAGTCCTTTTACTCCCAGCAAGGAAAAAAGAGAGCCATGTCACTGTTCCAAACCACTGATACCCTCTGTGCTGAGCTTTTAACAAGTCTGACCAAGAACAAGCCCAAAAGAACTCTTGTCTAAATGATCAGGCCCTTCCTAAGTTACCTTTGGCAATCTACAGAATTCTTTTTGATCACATACTTCTAACCTGGGGCTAAATTCCAACTCTAGATTGGTGTGTCTCCCTTCAAAGCTGCTGGGATGAATTTGCTGCAGGTTTGAGGAAGGAGGGAAGAAGCAATAAATATGAGTATGTCTTTGTTTAATGTAAGGAAAGTGGTCAGGACTTATGTCATAATTGGTCTCTCCCTCTAATTTCTGAGGAAAGTTCTTAGCTGACTTGAGGGTAAGTTTTCTTCTTTCTGAATAATTTCTTGAAGACACACCTAATGGTGCTTCTTTAAGCATAGAGCGTTCACCTTCTGGTCTACCTGTAGGACTGCAGGGAGGGGTCATCGCCCGTGACATGATTCCTATCCTTTCAGTCACAACGCTCGCAGGCACCGTGTTTCCCATACCACTGTCTGCCTTCCAGAAGGTCAGTGGTGCTGAGAACAAAGGGAAGTCACGATACCACAGCTGGTTTCCCTTCCTTAAGGTGAAGATATTAAATAAAACACATTTTCATTCCCGTGCAAGCTTAATCTGGTATCTTATTTGGTAAAAAATAAATCAATAAACCGTAAGCTTATTTGATAAACCAATCCTTTTTACTTGGTGATATCTCTAAAGTTTATGTCAAAGAAAAAAGAAAAGTTGGCCCCAAATAAAGTCCCTTAGCAGGGAGGCACCACCACGCACCTCAGCTCTCTCCTGCCCTGTCCTTCCCGGCAGGAGGGCGGCCTTTGTGAACCAAAGTTATGAATCACCAAGATGCACGTCCTCTCCTCAAGTCTAGTGACTCCAAGATGCCATTGGGATGACAGCATTGGACGAATTCATCTTTTTCTGAGTCTCTGCCCTGATTCCACAAGAGAGCTTCCTTGTCTTCTCAGCACCGTGGCTGGGGTGGGGCAGGGGGAGGGGGCACCCAGGAAGTCTGGGGCAAATGGTAACCACATGACCCGTGTGGTCCCGGTACCCTGAGCCCAAACCATTTCATCTCAGTGTCACCTAGGGTATAATTCTGCAAACTCATGATCCCATAATGAGGTAGCAGGGGGCAGGTGATCAGCTAGAACTCTTCTCTGGGTTCATCTGGGGTCCTCTCTCTGGAAAAGCTTACTGACATTCTCCTTGGGTTTGTTGGGTTAAGGAGTATTGCTAAAATGCTTTGGAAAAATCCCCTTTGAACACATGCATAAGCTGGAGAGAAAATGCATATACCTTCATTGAAGTTAGAAATGGGGGAAAAGGCTGATTTATCCCAGTGTTGTCTGAAATCCTGAACACTTTCCGGGCTTCTTCCTATTTTGATGCTCCTCATAGGTAACAGATTCTCTCCTCTGGCACTCTACTCATTTCCCCTTAAGATGCCCAACTCTGCTCAGCTTAGTTTGGAAATCACCACGGGACTCGGGAACTTGCCCCCCAGAATCGGGGAGAGACCCACAGCAGAAGCAGGGGAGCTGACGGGCGGGACGGGGTGGGGGGCCAACAATCCACTTCTTTTTAGCAGCCTTTCCTGCTCCCCTGTCAGGAGCCCTGCCGGGCCATGCACCTCCCAGATGGGCAGGGAGCTACACCCACTCGTTACATCAGACACTACGGGGGCATCAGACTCTGCGTTACACAACAGAACCGCACGATGGGAAGCTGTGATCATCACCCACACAGACGAGCGGAAGCTACAGACAGAGAGCCACTACGGATGGTGCTCGGGACAGAGGTGAGAATGGCCCAGAACTCGGCCTCTGGTGAAGATGCCAGGTTCACAGGACTTATCGGGGTGCCCTCACCAGACCCCTCCTCCTCCTCCTCCTCCTCCTTCTGCTCGGCCGCCGGCGGCTCCTGCATCTCCTCTGGGAAAGCCTGAGGCCGGCGTGGGAAACTTCTGCTGCCTGAGACAGTCTCGCGTGCTCGGGACCCCTCACCTGAGGTCTCTGGGTGCTGAACTGGCGTGGAGGTAGCTAGGCCCGGGAGGGAAATGTGGTCACCTGTGTCATCTTCCTCAAAGTCGTTAAGGCAGTACACTTCATCCAGGTCAACGTCCAGTGTCCGGAAGCCCTTGGTGACCACACCGGGCCGGGGGTCCAGGATGCCCCCCAGGTGGGGCTGGGCCAACTGCTGCCAGTGGTGAAGGGTGGCAGAGCCTTGCAGGAGAAAGGGCAGAGAGGGAAGGGGGGACAGGGAGGAGAGAGGGTTAGGACGGACGTCTGAGCAGATGGCGGGCACCACCCCCGGAGCGTGGAACCCGACCCCTGGCAGGATCTGAGCCCGGCCGGTGAACTCTGGCAGGGACGCTGGCAGAGCAGCCCCGGCCACCGTGCCACAGGGGCTGATACCCCACCACGCCTGGGAGGGGCACCCATTCAAGGAATCCCAAGCGAATCTTTTTCACAAAGTGAAACTAATACTCTCTGGTGTGGCAAGGATATTTGGGGACTATTTTAGTCAAGTGAGGTCGAATCCCAGATCCAACACCACATGCATGTAGGAGCCCCAGCAGAGGAAAAAGAAGCGAGACCAGTACAAAAAGGGGGTGTCTGGGTACCGAATCTGTGCCAAGTACCCATGGCCAGGGACAGGGAAGACGCAAGCCCAGGCAGCGTAAGACAATTTGGAACTGACCCTGGGATGCACAAGACACAAGCAAAAGGAAATGAGAGTCACGCACACGACTATGGCCTCTTTTACTTATTAGGGTTTCTGTCTTCTGGCAGCAACCCCGAGAGGCTGCAGGTTGGGGAGACGGAATGGGGCTAGCCAGGTGTGATTGACGAGCACAGAAGTCCACACAGAGGCCTGAAGCAGAGGAGCAGATCTCCTCAGTGACACCAGATCCCGGGACTCAGATGACATCGTGCAAGGTCTGTAATAACACCAGATCGTGTCCCTGAGCACCTCGAGGGCGTCACGGCGGCTCAGAGAGAGAAGCGTTCCAAGTACCAGTATGCCTCACAGTCTGGGTCGAGAAGCAGATTTACTAAGGAACATCTTAGAACCTTCAGTATGTTGCTGCATCCTGGGATTCTGCCCAGCCCGTTTGTCAGAGCAACCCTTTTTTCCTTTGGGACACTTCTTACACCTGGCGTGGCCCGGGGATGATGGCCCTTGAGGTCGGGTGTCTGTCCCCATTTTACCGATAAATTAGTCAGCCACACAAATGCTTAGCTTTGAGAGCAGTTCTCAGGCGTGGGAAAGCAAGAGCCTTCCCACATGAATGATTCCCAGTTACCGCTGGTTTACCAAGGGAGTCCTCTGTGGGGCAGGCTGCCCAGGGACATGTCAGACAGGGAAGCCGGGGCGCCAGGAGCCGGCAGCTCAGGAGACAAGAGAAGAGAGAAGGAAAGGATGGCAGGTGTTGGGGTCGGGGGCCGGTGTAGGAACGTGAGCGAGATACAGACAACCCCTTCCACAGGAGCCCCCGACCCTCTGGTGCACCCAGCGAGCATGCGGCCCCCAACCCACCGCCGGGAAGGAGCTTCCCAGGGAGGAGCCTCAGCCAAAGGGTCTTGAAGGGATCTCGTAAGTGGGCAAGTTCACACACACTTTAAGCTGCACATGCTGCCAGTATATGTTTAGAGAACCCCCAGACACCCACTCGGAGGTCTGTACCAGGTTTAAGTGGGCACAAGTCCAACCTTCACCTGAAGCTACCGCATATAAATAGCAAATACCCCACACGCAGAAGAAACGTGGTAGCACGACAAAGAGCGTCCACACTGTCCTCTCACTGCTTGCTGAGACGCGTCTAGAGCAGCGGTTCTCAACTAGGGGATGATCTTGTCCCACATACTCGGTAAACGAACGGAGATTTTTCCAGTTGTCACCACTGTAGGGAAGGAGGGAGCACTAATGGCATCGAACGGGAAGGGGCAGGGACAGAGATGCTGGGTCCCACAATGCCCAGGGCAGTCCCCCACCCCCCGAGTGATCCAGCCCTGGATGTCAGCAGGGCTGAGACGGAGACACCCAGACCTAGAGCTGTGGTCCTCTGGTGTCAGATCTCGGGAGAACCTGGAGGAGCTCAGGTGCAAGTGGCCAGGGCTCGGCAGACATGCTCAAGCCACCGGGGCCACAGCAGCTTTTCTTTTTTTTTTTTTTTTTAGCAGCTTCTCTTTTAATGTTACCCTGATTGAGCAGCTGGTGTTACATCAACTCCCAGCTCAGAAGCCACCCAATGAGGGGACTGAGGGTCACTCAAGTTAGAGAATTTTCCCAAGTCCCTGAGCAGTGGCAGCCCTGCAGTCCAGGTCCCTTGAGTAAGCTCACCCTGCCTGCCCCCCAGCCCAAGTTCACAGGTCTGTAAACAGGCAAGGACCTCCGTGCTCCGGCCAGGAACCCACACCAACTGAGAAGCATCCATGGTGGGCAGTAAATGTTCTAGGTGGCCGTCCAAGGCCGGCCAGGAGGCACACACACTGTAGCTGATGGGATTTCTCAAGACCCCCTGGAGACCCCCATTCATGATCCATAATGAGGCCCCTGTTCATGTGGTCACCAGATACCCAGGCACATTCCTGGCAAAAATACCACACTGGGGAGAAGTCTTAACATGGCACCGGGACAACCAGCTTGGGACACACATGCTGGTCTCACGAGGATGATGGCAAATGCCTAAGTATGGTGTGGCCAGATCACCTCTACTTTTGGGAGGGAAGGAAAGGGAGAGATGACAGACACGGGGAAGTGAGGAACTATGTCTGAAGCGCCAGAGGTCCTCACCCTTCTGAAGGGGGCTGAGAGGTTTACAGTGCCCAGGGAAAGAAAGAAGTCAGGGAAGACTGAGGTCTGGGCCCAGACACCAGACCCAGGGGCCTCCATCCTCTCTCTGTTCAGCAGACAGCCTTCATCTCTCTCCACTCCCGGCACAGGCTCGAGAGAGAAACGTTATTGTTTGGAGTTCAAGATGCTACACACGTACATGGGGTTATCTGCCTTCCCTGAACACGCAGAGCCAAGGGAGTTTAGTTGAGATCACAATGGAGAGATTATGCTGGAAGATGCATAGTACTTGGATTCTTACCCCCCGCCTTGGGCACCCCTTACTCATGAAGAGCCAACCTTTACGGAGCATTAACCCGGTGTCAGGCACCCCTCCAAGAGCCTACACTTAGTAACTCGATCATCATAACCCTGTTGTCCTCATTTTACAGATAAGGACACGGAGCTCAGGGTGGTCAGGCAACTTGCCAGAGGCTGCACAGCCGGCATGTGGCTAATCTGGGGTTCAAACCCATGCTGGCTCCAGTGTCTGTCCTCTTAACCATATACACCTTCTCTGGGTCAGCAGTGAGGGGGCCTCCCGGGTGTGCGTCTCAGAAATCAGGGCAGTAACACACCCAACTGGCTTTTTCAATCTTCATACAGGTGTCTTCCATCCTACAAAAGTAAATATTGGCCAAAGCCCCCACAGCCTTGTTATCTGAGCTACATCAGGCTGGGGGACCCACATATCGTTTCCATTCCCAACTGGTTCTAAGGCCCCAAGAGGGTTTCTCGAGTCCAGGACCCAGGCAAAATAGCTCGCACCTCACTCCCTCCCGCTGCCACTGCCTGCACCGCCACGTAGGAATCCGACCAATCTCCTGACTGCCTGAGGTTCTGCCTTTGATATGAGATGGCGCACGGATTAAAAATTAAAGATGAACGGCACCTTATTCAGAGCCTTGGCTGCCTCTTTCCTACTCCCACTGTCCCCCCCTCCAACCCCTGCAAGCCTAGCTTCCTTTATGTGTCAAGCACAAAGCAGGAGAATCACCGCACTGTGAGATACTTCCCATGACCAGCCGCTCCCTCCCACCCACAAGAGAAGGAGGCTGGGGTCAGGGAAAGGGGAGGCTTTGTGCTCCTAGCTGGCACCAAGATGAAGCTCTATGAAACAAGGATGCGACCAGCAGGGAACACAGTCATGGTCACCATGCCTTTCCCTGTTTGCTTTCCTTCTACATCTCACTGTTCTAACTAAAAGCTGTGATATGATCAAAGAAGAAGGAAACCAAATCCATCTATGTCACTGGAGTACCCGGGCCTTGGAAGTTTAGACCTAACCTGCTGGACAATGTCTAGCTTAGCTAAGAAGTGTATGCTTTCAACTAATTACATGTGAACTTATTTACTGGGAAATACCCTCTTGATTTTAATTATCCACAAAGAAAGAGCAAACAAATACAGGGAGGAAAAGTACTGCCAGACTCATCTTTGTCATGCTGATCTCTGTCAAGGAGTCCGAGAAATTCGCCGGCTCTTCACCTGCTTCAACTCCTAGGGTAAGACGAAGGGGCAAGAGTACTGACCTTACACACCTAGCTCGGCTACTTCGGCTGACACCTACAAGCAGATACCAGGATGCTTTAAATAGGGAAGGGAGATGCAGAGGGAAGACCCAGACTGGCTATCTACGATCCCAGCCAACGCTCTCCAGGGACCTCATCCCGGCACACTGACCTGAGCCACTGAAGATCAAGGATACGATCGGCTTCCAAGTGGGCCAACAGGAAAGGACGGTATGAAAACATGGCCCCAGCACAGTGCTGGTCCGGGATCTCAACACCCTTTAGACCTGAACTGCTGAGACACGGCAAGTTTGGGGAACCTAAGTTTTAATGAGCACCTCTTAGGTTCCAGGCATAATCACATTAACTCTTGACAATTTTGTGTGGCAGATGTAAGCCTTATTTCACAAGTCAGAGAAACGGGTTTCAAAGGGTCACTTCTCTTCTGCCACAGTTGGAGCTGCATTGAACCCAGTGCCAGCACTCCATCTCGTCAAATTAAACAAGGTAATACAAAAAAAATTGTGGAGGTAAGGAAAAAAGAAAATATTGGTTGTATCTGAAATAGCTGAGAAGTCTGAGAACTACAGAACGGAGGAGAGGAATCTCTAGCATAAGGATGCATTACAGTCCATGGTGATACAACATGACTTCTTAACAGTAGTGATTTAGCTTCCTGGTGAGAAGGGTACTGTAGATGAAACTGATCTAGCACACCTCAAGGGATTTCCTCTTCTTCTAGTAACACAAAAAATACTGCTAAGCCACAAGATTAAAAGGAAAAAAAAGATGAATTGGTTGAAATAAATTTTTAAAAATCTTTTCCTGCAATATGCTTGGAAAATGAATCCAAAGACATATTCTTAGATGATCTAATGAAACATAAAGTCAAATACAGAAACCAGACGAAATAGAGATGATAAATTCCAATGAGCTTTAAGAGACAAAGGAGAAAAAAAGAAAAGAAAGGCAGAAAGTAAAATTGCAGAAATGAAAGATTTTATTGAAAGAAAAACAGACATAATTATGGATCAGGAAACAATCACCAAGCTCACAACTGAATAAACAATTAAAAACAGAACGAGCCATCCCTTTTCTGAAATCTAATAAGGGTCTGAATTATACAATTAAAAAATAATTCTGAGAAAAGAATGTCAGCCCACCCTCTTCCTACCTCTGGAGACTACGGGACCCAGCATGTCTTGGGTCTTTAACCAGCACACCCTCATTTTACACCACACATTCTCAACACGTTCTTACGGGGTAAAAAGAATCCACTCTTTTTAGGCAGAGAGCAAAGCTCTAATACATCAACAGTGTATATGTGGTGGGGATGTGCAGGAGTGAGTAACTATCGACTCTATGTCTAAAATGACTCCTTAAGAATATAGGTCTAACACGGGACATGTGGCCTTACAGAAATTCTGATTTGACTTTGCATCAGAAATGTAATGCAGAATTCTAAAGTACCTTCTCACACTCACAGGGGTTTCCAGCCTAAAGGAGTCAAAAATGAAAAATACAAACTCTCAGTGGCTCCTGACAGGGTGAAGTGGGTAATTAGAGGGAAGACATTCTTACAACACCTGGAAGAAAAAGCAAAGAACAAAGGTGAATTTTTTCCAGGAGTTTAACCATCTCGTGTCCCAATTTACTAAAAAGTAAATTGCCCCGGGAAAGGCAAGCTTGAGGCGGTATAGAGCTCGCTCATCTCCCTGACTACCCCCTTCCTGGCCCCGGAACTGTGGAGGTCTAGGCCTCTTGCTCAGAACCCACAGCACTGGAAGAAAGCCACACCCCCTTTACTGGAAGATGGAAACAAAACATGAAAGCCTGTAACTGCAGATCGCTTTCAGGTGGTTCCTGAAAAAACAACTTCTAGCATGTGCTCTGAACCCCTCCCAGACACCAGCATTTCTGAGAGGGGACAGCAAGAATTCCCTGCGCTTCTCAGACCCCAGGCATGACCTCATGAACTTTCTAGTACGTCAGCAGTGCCTCTGCCTCTCAAAAAGATGCTAACTTATAAGGTTCCAGATGCACAACAAAGAGAACTAGGAAACTGGCCTAAACGCTTCATTCCTTTCCTTTGGCCTAACTGGAGGAGGTCAGAGCCGGCCTGTGGCCGGCGTCCACACTCCCACACCTGCCCCGGGAGACGGAGGCCCAGGCTGGGCGCCGCTGTCAGAGGAACTCAAACCAGCAGCGGGGGAGGCTGTCCCGGAAGAAAAAGGAGTAGGCATGACAAAGGCTGCCCGCTTGCTGGTGGTGGATCAGGGACCAGAGGCGGTCGCCGAGGAGGGCGGAGAGGGGCCGAGGCCCCTGGTGATCACCTTCCAGCGGCTTCACGATCTGGAGTTTCTCGGGCAGGTAGGAACGGCTGCTGAAGGACATGCCCGAGAAGCCGGTGAACTCGGAGAAGCGCGAGTGGGTGCCGAGGGACATGATGCTCTCCGTGGGCGTGAGGGAGCCGCTGAGCAGCTCGCCCTTCTCCGCCAGCTCCCTGAGCTTCCGCTCCTGCTCCTCCTCGAAGAACCTCCGCTCCGAGAGGTAGTTCTCCCGGCGGAGGGACAGCCGCCGCAGCGCCGTCTCCAGGTCGTGGGAGCCCGGAGTGCCCGGCGTCCCGGGCTTCTTGCTCCGCTCGTCGTTCCTGCGAGGAGGGAGATGGGGCTGAGCGAGGCGCACCCCGCACTGGGCGCCGTGCAGGGTAGGGTGCACGGTGCGAGGCAGTCCTTACTGCTAGGTGGCCAGGGGTGCACGTGTTTCCTGCTGCCCGCAGGATCTTTGCTAGGGAAGCCAACAAGGCAAGCAGCAGAAATTTAGGCAAAACTGGGGAGGGAAATGCCTACGGGGAGGGAACCTAGTTCCCTCTGTTGGGTGTTCTGCCGAGTGGGGGGAGACCACTAAGGTGTAATGAAAATTCGTACAGACTATGTAAAAAATTCCGTCCCTAGCTACATCTCCCTCATGAGCCCTCAAGAAGACGACTTCTTCAGGCCGAGGTCCTAGTTACCAGAAGGGTCACTGGTTCTAGGGGCATTTCTCTTTGTTCTTGAACTGAAACAGCTGTTCTGATCAAGCAGTTCCCCTCAGAGCCAAGAGGTCAGAAGAACCAATCTCTCTGTCACAGAAAAAGGGTGTACAACACAGCTGACATGCCTGCCTGCGTGTGCGCGCGCAGCAGTGGGTCTGCGGGGCTTGGTGACACAGAGGGGCTGCCCACCACTGAGGAGGCCCCACCCCAGCAACAGCGCTGTGATGTGTGCCTTTTGCAGCAAACTGGATTCTGGTCACAAGTCAGAGCCTGAGTCCTCCTCAGCCTTCCAAACACCCAAGCTACAGAGGGGTCCCTGAAACAAAGGTCTATTCTGTAGCCCGACAGGGAAAAAAGTAACAGAAAATAATCATTTATCCCCCCCCTTCAGCATCTGACAGAAAAGCAGACTTCCTGTTGTGGCTCCTTCCACTGGTGAAAGTACCAGAATCGAGAATGAGCGCACACTCAGAGGTCCCAGCAAAACAGATTACAGAACGAAAGGTCTATACTTGTCAGGCAATTCTTTACCCGCCTCCCTCTCTGTGCGCCGAACCTATCCTCCGTCCACACTACTTGTCTCCCAGACCCAAAGATTACAAACTCCTGGCTGGCTCACCCCAGGTCCTCGGACTCTGCTTCCAGGATGATGCTGTTGGTCTTGTTGTCCAGGACAACGTTGCCAACATCACTGCCGTAGAAGCTGGACCGGGGGGTGCTGACACAGCTGGAGAGGAGGGAGTTCACGGCTGAGGACTGGTTGGAGCCTGGGATGTTCATGGGGGACGGGGTCAGAGACCTCTGCTTGACGACCTGGTTGATGTTTCTCACTGTCTCAAAGACCCGCTTCTGGTGCCTGGGGGGGCGGGGGGGGGGGGACGTGGAGAAGATGTACAATATCCATGAATAAACAAATGCAGGAATGACTGTGGAGTTCAACCCTCCAGAAACTACCATCTGAGGGGTGAAAAAGGCAGCTGGCCCACGTGAACCCCCCAAGCAACCTACCATCCCCTGCCTTCCATGTGTTTCTTAAGACTGTTGGCTGGAAAGCAAGAGACTCAGTGCCCACTGAATTCAGGGCTCTGCTTCGTGGCTGTGTCCCAGAGGTGATGCTAGCAAGGGGATATTGCTTTTCTCTCCCTTAGGCTTGACCCATAAATACAAATACTTAAGTAGGGCTTTTGTCTCCTGGCTACTTTTCCTGTCATGATGGTGGCTAGAATGCAAGGTCCAAGAGAGCAGTGTTCACTGCTCAGCACATAACAGGACCCCATAAATATCTGTAGAATGAGTATTTGTTAACTGTTTACATATATATATATAAAAGCCAGACAAAATCTTAAACTTCTACAATGAGATGATAAACACCACAGGAATCTTTTTCAGAAACTGCTATTTCTAAGAATGGAACCTCCTTTTGATGTTCATTTGTCCCCCACCCCCCACCCTTTTTTAAGAAGGGGAGAGAGACAGAGAAAGAGAATCCCAAGCAGGCTCCACACCCAGTGCAGAGCCCAACACGGGGCTCCATCTCACGAACCTGAGATCATGACCTGAGCTATATCAAGAGTGGGATGCTTAACCGAGCCTCCCAGGCGTCCCCTTATGTGTTCCTTTTACAGGAGACAAAGGTAGGCACATTGCTATAAAGGCCACATCTTTCTGGGACGCATAAGGCTTCATACACGCACAGAGGCTCGGGGACTCTGGTCACTCCCAGGATCCCATTTCAGTTCTGGCTGTGGGCTTTGGATACAGAAAATACACAGTGAAATCAGATCCACACACATCTGAGGAAACACCTCAGGGCCGGCCTAGCACAAGGTCTCATGCCAGGGAGAAAGCCCGTAGGGGTCAGTATCAGAAAACATACCCAGAAAGGACAGAAGCCTTGCATGCACCCCTCAAAGAGCCCTCTGTATCTCCTACTGCATGCCATCTCTCTTTCTCTAACAGACATTGAACATTTCCAAGTATTGTTTTTCATTGAACGGAAAGATAAAACCAAGGGGTGGTATCAAGACAGGGCTGTATTAACAGAGATGGGAAACACAGCTCTCCTTACTCAACTTTCTAGAAGTTAGTAGAAGAGCTTTAAAACCCAGGAAGAGGAGCTGGGGGATATACATGACTGTCTATGTGCTCTTATCTCCCTCAACCTGGACCCAAATCTGTGCAAGGACCACAGTGCTGGTGTCTGAAGCCCAAACGCTGCTGGTTTGGATGAGCACGGGGCGTGAGGCGGTCTCTGGAAAACTTAGAAGCAGGCCGTACGCGATGTCTGGTGACTCGGGCTCTTCCAACTGCAGTTCCTTCCGCATCGTCCCCTCGATCTCCGCTGCCAAGGAGTCCTGAGAAAAGCCAGAGACACACGGAGTGAGAGCAATTCAAGTCTCTGAAAGAGGCTCCCGGCTGGCTTGCCAGAAGGGTCTCAGGTGAGGTCTCAGAAGCCTGCAAACTGCCCTTCCATGAGGCTGTCGGCACTCATCACTGGGGGCATCCCTGAGTGAGCAAGCCCCATGGCGGGTTCCGAATGGAGCAGTCCCCGGTGGGCACTGAGCAGACAGCCCCTATGCTCCCCTGTGGCTAAGCAAACCCCGTGTTGTTCCCTTGGCCACACCATGGAGCTGTGGCTCTGCCTACAAGGAGAGGCTGGGAATTTGTGGAGGAGGGGCCCTGAGTTGTGAGCACTGTCATGTGAGCCCCTGCTCTTGTGCCCCCCGCCCCGCTTCCCGTGCAAGGAAGGCTCCTCTCCCCACCAATGACCCAATGCCCACCCTCCTTTAATGACCCACTCCTACCTCGTTTCCACTACCAATCCTTCACTCCTCCCCCAAGAAAGACACCAAACACACGAAGTCCCGGCGAGTTCCCTGAACAGTGAGTTCACTTGGATCTTCCTCTAGCTAGGTTGTGGATTCTGTGGGTCAGGGGAAGGCCGGTCACAGATGGCTTCTGCCTTCTCAGATGGGCCAGGCCCCGAGCTGAGGCTCACTGATAAAGACTCTCTGATGAGCGGGCCCCCTCCCTGAATGTCCCACCACTCCTTACCACCCAAGGCAGAGCAACCCCACACACCGGCACAGGTCGGTGCCAACAGGAGGACCAGGTGTGTGCAGAAAAGCACCCGCTGGGGCCTCAGATAAGGACACCACCTAGGACAGCCTGAAGGGAAGGGCTAACTCTTTGCTAACTGAAGAGCTCCTGAGATGAGAGGAATGTTCTTTCTGCACCGTGCTCTGTGAGAGCCACGGGCTGCAGGTGGCCATCGGGTGCTTGAAACATGACCAGTATCACTGGAAACCTGAATTCCCTATACTAATTCTAATGGATTTAAATTTAAACAGCCACTTGTGGCCAATGCCCTCCCAGCAGACAGAGCATGGGAACTCCAGAGCGCCCACCTCCACAGTCCCAAAGTCAAGGAGTGACGCTCCAGACTGGAAGCTGGAACCGATTTATACATACATGATTTTATTTAGTAATTATTATGTACACATTGCCATTCAACATAAACCAAGTTGTAAAAGGCTTCCCTGCGTGAGCTTTTTTAAAAGATTTTATTTACTTATTTGATAGAGATCACAAGTAGGCAGAGAGGCAGGCAGAGAGAGAGGGGGAAGCAGGCTCCCTGCTGAGCAGAGAGCCTGATGCGGGGCTCGATCCCAGGCTCATGACCTGAGCCAAAGGCAGAGGCTTTAACCCACTGAGCCACCCAGGCACCCTGGGTGAGCTTTTTTAACGCCAGTTTACTTTTCTTTCTCTAAGATTTTATTTATTTATTTGAGAGAAGAGAGAGAGAAACTGAGATAGTGAGAGAGGACAAGCAGGGAGGAGAGAGAAGAGCCCAATGCAGGGCTCGATCCCAAGACCCTGGGATCCTGACCTGAGCCGAAGGCAGAAGCTTAACTGACTGAGCCAGCCAGGCAACCTGCAAGTTTCCTTTTCTTACTACTGTAATTCACCATATAGTTTGCATTCAGAGTGCATTTCCTCTGCACGAGGAAAGGACCTTCATACAACTTAGGAGAGATGACACACCAAACTACTAATTTCAAGGCCATGCCTGGAGGAAATTGCAAGCTGGTTCTGTGCCTTTTTTGGCCCTGAGCCCCCTAGCAGTCTGGGGGAAGCCATGGACCCCTTCTCAGAACAATATCTTAAGTGAATAAAGTAATTAGGACAAAAAGGAAGCCAGATATATTGAACTAGTCACTAGACTATTAATAACAACAATCGTGATACGGTAACACCCAGGACCTGGCTTCAGGCCTGGTAATTACTGCCACCTTGAAGTGGAGCTTAGCACGAACAGGACTTAGAGACATCTTACAACAGACAGCAGCTGTGATCTCCACAAGTGACAAAGTCACGGGTGCTATTAACACTGTGCCTTGGTGCCCACCTTCATATGAGAAGGAAACACTGTATACAATTAGGGATTAAGAGAAAAGATGTGCCCCTCCCTCAGGTTCATAGGCCCCCTGAGTCCTGTCTGGGGATCCCCGATTGGGAGCTCCTGCCAAACGCAAGAGAGCTGGCAACGCACTCCTCGGGCAGAAACTGCTGCTCATGGTCTGATTCAGTACTAGAGAGGCTGGGAGCAAGACTGGCAGATTTGGCCGTTCTGCTCCAGAAACACGGGCACACCACCACTCAGTGCCGCAAATACCTTTAATACATCGTGCACTTTAAAAATAGCCATCCTCAAAAACTGAGGCCAGCTGTGCCAACGGCTCCAGGGAAAGACAAGCGAAAGCTCCATCTCAGCAAATATGAAAGCTGAGAATCTCTGCAGAAAAGCCCCAAACGCAGATTTTCAGTTTGACTTCACTATGTCACGGCTTCGTTTTAAAACAGGTCTGTCCCTGAGAGTGAGGAATGCGGTGGAGAGCCTCCTAAGTGCATGGAAGTAAGAAGCCCCCAGGAGGCCACCGCGCCAAGGTGGGAAGCCAGGAAGAAGGGAAACTGAGGCAGGGAGCACACACTGCTACGTAGGCCAGTCTGAGCTGAGTGTCCTCGGCTCCAGATGGAGGAATCGGGGGGCACCGAATGTTCTTTGCTGCCTTACTGGGATTCCTGGACCACCAGTCTGCCCCTTGGAAAGCTATGTCATGTATCTCTCGTTTTGGTTTCATTAGATGTAGTTAAGCTGAGAGAGAAAGAGTGTGTGTGTTCTAGCCTGATTTTGATATATAAAAGGAAAGAAGCTCATGATTTAGGAAAAGTGGGCCAGACAACAAGGCGGGGAGCGAGCAGTGTCAGTAACGGGCGTGGAGGGTGTACAGGGAAAGAGCCCTAAGGAAAGGCCAAATTCCAAAGGGACTGTGTGTCACAAACATTGACACCGCCATCCACTCATATGCATTTGGAAGTGTTTCTCTCAAAAATTCTCGTCTCCTCAAAGAGACTGTGATATTTCCTCAAACCACGGAACAGGACCTAAATATAAAAGTTCTCGGTCATTTATTCTTTGGTCTGTTAGTCCACCCATCCAAATCTATAATCAATTCTGTAACACAACAAGCTCCGAGTAGATAGCAGAGCATCCCAGCGAGGGACGGAGGAAAAGGAGCAAAGAAGACATGGCCCCCGCCTTCGGGGGGCCTTAGTCTGACAGAAGAAGGTGCAGCGAGGAAGCTCACCACGTGTCACGGGGAAAAGACCAGCAGAGGAGGCCTGCCCGGTGCCGCCAAACCCCAGCAGGGAGGGGTTAACCTGGAAAATCCCCTTCTCAACCGTGTCTCCCTAAACCCCAAGCATGAAACAGATCAGGCCAGAGCTACGAAATCAGACTGCGGGGGAAATCATCTTGTAGCAATGGAAATGCCCCTCCAGGTGGAGAGGCATTTTTTCAGATCACAGACACTGAAAGCCCCCAAGAGGATGACCAGGAAGCCTAGAAAGAACCAGCAGAAATGCATGGGCAACTTAAATCTGGAATGCACTGTGAGGCCAAAACAGCTCATATTCTAGTACGGTTAGAAAAATAACAAGGTATGAATAAGATCTTCCAGACAGCTGAGGTTCCCATGAAATATATCCATTACGGACACAAGGAGAAAAAAAAAGGACCGAGTCAGAGAGACGGCAAAGGAGGAGTAAGTCTGCCGCACGTTGTTAAGGAGCTGGGAGAGGGCTCACGAGCCCCAGCTGCAGATCTGATCTAAGCAGTGGAAAGAGAAGCCCACCCACCGCACCTCCCCTCTGGACCTGCCTCTCTGCCATGGTGCCTCGTGGCCCGGCAGGTGGGGAGCAGGGACCCAGGGTGGGTGCTCACCATGGGGAACAGCCCGAGCGAGTGGTAGCGCCGGGATGTGGTGTTGGGCACGGTCTTGTTCCGGAGGTTCTTCAGCTCCTCCTGAGCCTCATGAAGCATCTCCATGCACTCAGCGTACTTGTCCTCCAGCTCACGCAGCTGCGGACACCGGAAAGGCACGCGGGGTCAGCGCAGGGCTGCCCAGGGCCTCCGGGCCCAACCCCGAAGGGCCCTGGAGGCTCAGTCCGGCTCTCACTTGGGGCGTGCTTCTAGCCTCCCAAGTTCTAATGCAGGACCGAGATCACAGGCTTCCAGTGACAGGGTGTGTAAGTCACGGGGGTGAAAGGCACGGCATAGGAATTGCGTCAGTGGGACAGTAGGGGTGTCATGTGGTGACAGATGGGGCAACAGTGTGGTGACCACAGCGTAAAGTACAGAGGTGTCCAATCACTACGTTGTACCCCTAAAACTCTCGGAACCTTGTGCCAATGAGACCCAATAAAAAATGATTATTTTTTTCAAAGCCAACACCCTCATTTCCAGCCACATCTGTGAGTGGGCTCCTTTCCGTGGTGAGCTCCGGGCCGTTTCTGTCACCGGACATCGAACAGGAGTGGGCTGTGCAGGGCCTGGCCTCCTGGATGCTCGCCAGCAGCGATAGGTGTCAGCAGGAATTTACCAGTAAGAACAGCTTTTGATTCAAAATAAGGACAGCTAGCAAGGTGGACACAACCCAAGGCCCGTCAGAGGGAGGCTGAGCACCTTAACTGTGATGGGCCTGGGGAAAGGCGGGGGTGCTGGGCGGGGGGGGGGGGGGCGCTCACCTCGGCCGTGAGCTGCCGCTGGGCATCCTTAGCGGCCCCCAGGTGCTGGACCAGCTCTTCATTTTCCACCGCACACTGCAACAGGGCAAAGGCCTGTCAAATTCTCCTCTAAGATACTTGGAAACGTCTAACTGCCTCTTATTACCTGGTCTATTCCGATCCTATCACATTTCTACGAGGACACTTTTATGCCAGAGTCCCATTTCGTCTTTTCCATAATTCTGAAGGCAGCCTTTCCTACATCCGTGTTCATACTGGATGGCCCCCCATTCCCCCGCCTCTGTAGGCACAGCTCCTCCCCAGATGGGCTCCACCTCGAGCTTCTGGTAAAGGCCTGACGTGGGAAATGAAACCGTATTTGTTCTGTTCTTGCTGTCTTGCTGCTGCTCCAGCTTAAATCTACAGAGGATATGACTCTGCTGCGGGACACACCAGAGTACACTGTGTAAAAACAAACCCTAGACTAGAAAATTCATGAGCTAGATTCCAGAACTCTGGATCTACAGTACTTTTCTTAATGAATTCTATTGATGCACGGATTATTTTTGAGAGGTGGTTATAGGATGCCCTCCCCAGTTCAGGATGACTAGTTCAGTCTGCTGAACTTGCTAATAAGCCTTTTCTCCAAAGGGGCAGCACAGACACCTAAACTATGAGACCAAAGGGCCTGGTCTTCAGGGGCCAATGCCATCTGCAGCAGCCAGAGAAACAGAAGCCTTACAGCTTTTGCCTTCTTCTGCAAGTCGACTATCTGCGACAGCAGGTGTGTGATCTCCTCCTGCTGGCGGGCGGCATCCTCAGTCTTCTTGGCCAGCTCCTCTGAGATACTGGCAATCTGTACGTTGGCGTCCCCTTTCACCAAGAAATGACAACAAGAGAAAGTCAGACCCAGAGAGAACGGTTTTTTTGTGGTGTGCTCAAGAAAAGGCATCTTTGTTACCAGACAGGGGGAGGAGTGGAGAGGACAGTGAAGAAGGAACAGTGCCCGATTTCCCGTACGGGCTCAGTCTGTCATGAGAAAGAGGCGTGGGGACCCAGCCCTGATGACCAAAGCCGCCTCCCTTCCCAGAGAAAGTCAGACAGGCTTGGGGAGTCAGCCAGGAGATGACTGCCCCACCACCCAGTGCATCTGCCCGAATCCCCACGTTTGTGCATGAACGGGTCCACATCATTAACAGGAGCTCCCTGCTCCACCATGTCCTAGAAGGAACTGCTACCGGCACGGTGTAATCCCCTGGAGTGTTTTCAACCCATATTCAGAGTCATAACTCATTTTACTAGATTAGAACACGGGGGGTGTTTCATTTACTGAATGTTTTGCTGAAACTCAAAATACTGTTTGCTCTTTTGTCTTAACTTGTAAACTTACAATGGAGAGGGGGGGGGGAAGTACTTATTTGCAAAATGGAGAACTCTGGCCTCACCTTTCACCCATCAGTTTTGAGAAACCATAATTGGTTAGTGTTTGCACATCGGCAGGAGAACTCTAACTGGGCTTAACTTAGATTTCACATAACTCCAGTATACCAGCAGAAAGCCGGAATCAAACATCCATCTCAGGGAGAAATTAGGACAGTGTAAGACTGACAATCCAGCACCCAATTTCTTATGAATCAGAGTGAGGGGTGCCATGCAAGACAGGGCGGTGGGGAGAGTGTCTCATCCCAATGATGGCAGTTACAGAAAGTAAAAAGAGGGGATGGGGATGGAACAAGGGGACCAGGCCATACTCAGTTCCTTCACACAGTCGTTGACCAGCTGCTGTTCCTTCTCTTCGTAGGTGATGGTCTCCGTCTTCAGCTGGCAGGCCTATGGATAAGGCTCGGGTCAGAGCCCCACAGTCACACCTGGACCGGCGGGGCAGGCAAGGCTGGGGCAAGGAGCAAGGACTAACCTGGGTCTGGAAGACTTCCCTTCACCCTCTCCCCACCTGCCATCCATGACACCCTCAAATACAGACAGTCCATCAGAATGCCCTGCTCAGTTAAGGAATCTCGGACCCTCAAAGCTAAAGAGCTGAAAACGGCATACCACCAGAGGGCACCACACAAAGCGATGTACAGCCCGCAAGTGGCTCCCCTGTGTCTGTTCATTTGCATCAGTCCCGGCTCACAGACACAGACCCCTTTGTGACCCCAAGGGTGTCTAGGACTCAGCTCTGCCTACCGTCTACGGATGACCACAAGAATGGCTAACTCTTATCATGTACCTGCTTTATGCAAGGCACTGTCCTATGAGGTCTGAGTTGGAGTTAGATCTACTGTATTTAGCTAAGTAAAAACATGGTACGATATGAAAGCATTAAAATTCAGAGACCCAGGAGCTACCCCGGGACTCTGGATAGCCTGCTCCCAGCTGACAAGGTAAGAAAGTAGAGATCCAAAGGTCTGAAGAAAATATCCCAGGTGGAGAGGAGCTATCTCTGAGCCAGCCCTCAGGACCAGGCCCAAAGGAGACACTACACTCCCGGAAACCAAGGTAGAACGGGTAGGCAGCTGGGATCAGATTCCCTCCACCTGCTTTAGGGGAACACTGACCGAGGGACAGATTACCATGCACCCAGGCCTGGGGCATTCACATGAGACAGGCACTGGCTATTATGCTGGACAATAGCCCTGGCTTGGCCCCTGGCTATCAGAGAAAGCTTGGACAACCCTCTTGGTCATTCTGGGTTTGTGTCTCCCACTAGAAAATAAGGACTAGACGATCTACGGTGTAAGGAAACAGGACCCATTCCTCGTGCATAGCCCTCGTAAGCTCAGACATGAGGCTCTTTGCAATGGGTGGGTAAGTTCAAGGTGGTCTGCCCTACTGCAGGGATTTCAGGGAACCCTGAGCCAGCTGAGGTGGGCACGCAACCCAAACTTGACAAAGCATACCTCTGGCTGGAGAACATAACTCACTGATAATTAAGACAAAAAGTATTAAACTTGCACGCATCGGTGTTTTTAGGTAGGGGCCATGGGTGAAGGGAAGTAAGAGGTTCAGAGTCACAGAGTCTTACAAATCCAGCCCTTGTCATTCCCTAACTTTCACCACGTTGGCAAATCAAACACCTAGGAGCCTGGGTCCCAGCTTTCTCACTGTAAATGAGAAGCAAAATAACCAGCTTCTAGCCCTGCTGTGAAACTTGGAAAAAACAAAAACAAAAACAAAACACAACTGCTGTGAAACTGGGAAAAAAAAAAAAAACCTGAAAAACAAAAAACACAACACAGGCAAAGTGCATAGCGCCCAGCTAGTCAGAAACACTCAAAAGCATGAGTCCCCATGTGGTCCCAGCTCTACCTTTTTATGTTAATTGTCTAAGAAGTCTGTCTCCAAGTTCTCACGTACTATATTCCCTTAGAGCATATGTGCCCTGTGGCAACAAGCCTCCGTGTCATCTCCATGGCAGAGCTAGAGGATGCCACGAAGAGACACCACCGACAGAGCGTGCCTTAACTGGAGGAGGAGGGGCTTACCACTCTTGCCCACCCGCAAGGAGAATCCCCAAGTCCTCGGTCCCCCGGACAGGTACGTGCTCCCCAGAAGCCAATGCCCAGCTCAGAGGAGGCATGCCAGCCAGGCTCAGGGTGCCGATGTGAGTGGAGCTCAGGTGGCTCTCTCACAGATGGTCACCCTTGAAAACCGCGCTGTAAGCACAGCTCCTCCTGCCAGATGAGGCAAAGGGGGCCACCACCCTCCAGAGGGAATAAGGGCAGGGAGTGCACTTGACCTCCGATCGAAGTACGACGTTCTCCTCTTCGAGGTCCTTCAGCTTCTTCTGAAGAGAATCTAGATGGAAGTAATTCTGGACGGAGGAGGATGACTCATTCCTCTTCAACCTGGGGGAGAAAGTGCAATCTCGCTCCAGAGAGACCGGCTCCCTGCACCTGGCGAAGTACCATTTCCGGTGGGGGGAGGGGTGACCATGAACCATGCAGGAGTGACGGTGGCCCCCTGCTGCCACATAGGCTCACCAGCACTCAGGACTCCCATCCCCACCCTCTGGCCACCATTGTGCAGCTACCACATGGCCTCACAACTCAGCAGAATCAACTATTTGAAACTGACGCACAATTCCGGATGCCTAGAAGTCTATTTCATATTTACATTGCAATTCTGTGTGCCTAGTTCTAAGTATTCTACAAGTATGAAGCCAATTAATGCCCATAACCCTCTGAACCAAGTACTATCAGTATTCCCATATAACAAAGAGGAAACAGATACAGAGCGGTTAAGTAACTTAGCCAAGAGCACACAGCTAGGAAACCACAGAGCCAAGGTGTGAACTGAGACCACCGGGCTCTAGAGTTCATGCTCCTGATGTAAGGTTCTGCGGACTCTCTGAGAAGTCCCCACACCTTCTGTCCCAGGGGCTCACCATAGCATCTCTGGCTCCAGCATCCGTCCTATCCTCTACCTAACTCCAGGGCCCACCTGTTACCCGTGACCAGGCCGGATCAATCTAAATTGACAAATAACCCTGTCTCCTTCCACGTCCTGCTGAAATCATCCACTCTGTTGGAGGCACGTGGAGATGCTTGGTCTGGGGAAGGCTGGGAGCAATGGACCTAAGCCACTGGGGAAGTGACCCTGCCAAGGCACTGCCAAGGAAACAGACGACAGCCAGCTGCCTGCACCCTGGCCCCAGAGACACGGCCCTCTGCGACTTACGGGGTGGAGCACACGGACTCGGGCTCGCTCTCCTCCGCGGCGCTGGTGTAGAACTGAAGCAGCTCATCCTTCATGGACAGCTCATGCCGGAGCTGAGACACCTGCACAGACACAGTGGGGCCGGGGTTTTGTTGGGGGGGGAGGAGAGGGGGACAGCATTCAGCCCTGAGCACCACAGAGCCCCTGCCATGTCCAGACACTTGCTGCTGGGTGACAATGTCTGTTTAATTCCTCACCCAAAGTGAAGGCAGGTCATCAATTTTGGGCTTTTCAAGGAAAAGAGGTTGCATTTGATCCCACTGAAGAAGAATACAGTCACCTGTGTTTTGACAGAAAACCCTCTGCCAAAGTTTATGGTTTTTACTTTGGTTCAGAGGGGAGGTTGAGAGGAGACTAGAAGGCTCTGGAATGAGGTTTAGGGGTGGGGGTGGAGGACAAGACAGCATATGGGCTTTGCAAGTAGCCAGATGACCAGCTGGGCAAATGGCCAGAGAAAGAGATCATGTTACCAAGTGAAAGAAGAGGCCATTCACTTCTGCTGAAACGCAACGCCACCCTGGACCGGGCCCCTGGTGATGCCAGCTCTGGGTGGGCAGCTTCGAGCAGCTAGCCCACCCTCACTGTCATACTTGGGACACTCACAGCCCCACCCTGTGACTGCTGCACCCTCACAGGGCTCTCGGCCAAGCCTGGCCAGACCTTGCTCTGTACTCAGTGACCACAAGATAGCAATTTCAGACACAGGGAGAAAGGAGGCAGCCATCAGGAAGTGGCCATTCTGATAACTAGGACAGTTTTTGCAAGTCGCCTGATTTATACTTAACATCTTAAGCAAACAAACCTGTGCCATAAAAGTTTTCACTTCTGATTAGCAGGGAACCGGTGCTGTAAGCAAGAATTACAATTTGGTTGTCATTCTTTCTTGTTTCTAATTTGATTTGGGGTCTACGGTTGTTTCCAGCTTTCCTACCCAACACAGTGGGTATTTATGACTTCCACGGAGAAGCAAATTCTATGTGCACAAAAGCCTTAGTTCTAACACTACATTGACAATTTAATGATGTGCCAAAGGGGAACATATTACAGCTTCCAAATTCAAAGCTTTTCCAAGGAAAAAGACACTTATCCACTTCCAAAGAGGTGGGTACTATCTGTGTGACGTGAGGGAACCCCCGGCAAGGACAGTCACGTGGAGGAACAGCACACGAGGCACAGTGGGCGACCACGTATGGTCCCCTGGGTGGCATGGTCCTCTGCTCCCTAATGCCTGCGAGAAGGGGAGGTCAGGCCATGATGCTGGGTGCGGGGAAAGCAGGGGGCGACTTGACTTCTCCAAACATGACCATATCCTACCCTAACATTTTTCAGAGGAAGCCGCTGAGGGTGAAAAGTTTTCTCAGATATTGGCAAGTCTGTTTCATCAATATTAAAACCATTACCAAACCTAGGCAACAACAGGTGGGAATAGCTTCAATGAGGACAAGGTCTAAATAAATCTAAAAGACATGAGTCCGGGCATCCCCTCCCACTTAGAAGGTTTCTGACAGAAAATAAGGGAAACCAGGAGAAGAAGAAGCAAGTGAAAGTCCTCACAGCTAAAATCTGCAGTTAAAAGGACAGGGTGATGGGGAAGAAGCAACGAAGTAGGGCCCGGCTCTAATTCCTAAGCCTGTTCCAGCCACCCCGCCCAACTCAGCAGAGCCTTCCTTGTCCTGCCCACACCACAACCTTCCAGAAAACTAGTGCTGCTCCTCCGAAACCCCAGACCTAAAGCCTAAAGCATTCAGTACCCCAGCCCTGACCACGGATGCCCTTCAGCCAAGGTCTGCATCATGAAAATGACAGGGTTCCTACCGTGACTACAACAGCCTATTTTTTCATTTTGTTTTACAAACACAAAATTGTATTGGAATGAAGAATGTGCCGTCGCTGCCCTACTCTGCAGCAGGGCTAGCCTCTTCCCCACAGGGCTCCCCTATGGCCTGCCTGTGCCCACCTGCCCCAGGAACCCCCGCTCACCGCCGTCTTAGCCTGCGTGCACTCCTCACAGGCTAAGTGTACTTCCCAGCCTGTGTGAGGACCTGGCCTCTTAGGGGACAGGGACAGGTGCTGCCCCCGCACAGCCAGGCCTGGTGGCACTGGCTACTCTGGCCTCAGTGAGCAGGTAAAGGTTGTTCCTACCCCAGCTGGCACTGTCCACACTGTCTGAAGCAGGGTCATGAACAGAAGCAGCAGCAGGAAGGCAGCCTTCTGCCTGCAAGAGGCCGCCCCGGAATAGACAGCTCTGGAGCCTGAGCCCAAGCCCAACGGCCCCTGGCCCTTGCCACCAGCTCACCTCCTCCCTGATGTGTTCCACCTGCTCCTCCAACAGCTCGTTCCTCTCCGTTAGTGTCTTGTTCTTCTTCAACAACGACTGGCCGATCCGAGCAGCCAGTTCTAAATCCCGCTCTTTCTATGAAAGGCAAAAGTGAGAACAGATGTTCAGAACACCTGTGCTTCCCAGAGGAGCCCAGGGCACTCAGTGTCAACTGAGGAAAACAGAACATTTCGAACTAACAAAGGTATTAATAACTCACCGTCCACGTACCCACACTTGATACCTGTTCAAAGAAGGGAACGCTCTGCCTACAGAAGGTTTCAGAGCTACGCAGACCTCGGGCAATGGGAGACAACCCAAGGACTACAAGTCTCTGTTTCTACAAGAGAAACGTGCTTCCAAAAACAATTCTCCGCAGCGGCTTTGGGTGTCTGTGAAATCACGTGACAATCTGTCCGCCAGAGGGCTGAGCTACTGTACCCCCAGGGCCCAGCACATGGAAATACTCCTTAGCTGCCTGCTGGATGAATGAATGAGCACAGGAATCCCACGGTGCTCTTGCAATAAAGCAAAGAGCTGATGCAGGGAGGCAGGCTCCTTAGAACATATGAAAGTGGAATTTACAGAGCTATTTGTATTTACTTCATATGAAACAAAAATGGCCAAAGTTACTCTGAAATCCAACAGCATGTTTCTTTTACTTAATGGAGGGTACTTAGGTTGGTTTTTTATTATTTATGTATTTATTTGAGAGAGAGAGAGCGTGACTGCACGAGTGGGAGGATCCAAGGGGGGGAAGAGAGAGAATCTGAAGCAGACTCTCCCCTGAGCGTAGAGCCCAATGCAGGGCTGGATTCGAGGACCCTGAGATCAGGACCTGATCCATGGGAGGAGCCTGCAACTTCTGATCTCAGGTTTGGGGATTTGAGCCCCACGTTGTATGTAGAGATTATTAAAAAAAAAACAAACTTTTAAAAAACTGCTAAAAATACTTTCAAAATGGAGGGGCGCCTGGGTGGCTCAGTCATTAAGCGTCTGCCTTCAGCTCAGGTCACGATTCCAGGGTCCTGGGACTGAGCCCCGCACTGGGCTCCCTGCTTGGTGGGAAGCCTGCTTCTCCTTCTCCCACTCCCCCTGCTTGTGTTCCCTCTCTTGCTGTCTCTATCAAATAAATAAATAAAATCTTAAAAAAAAAATACTTTCAAAATGGTGATAAGCATAAAATCGCCTTACCTCAGAGGCAAAGACTGTGTTAAGGACACAGAAGTTTTTTTATTTCAGTTGATGATACCACTTATATGCCGCAGAGCAGTACACCAAGGAAGATCTTTAGTGGCATATAAAGGTACAGCTGTGAGGCGCCTGAGTGGCTCAGTCGGTGGGGCAGCCGAATCTTGACTTCCGGTAAGGTCATGATCTCAGGGCTGTGAGATCGAGCCCCCGTGTCAGGGTCCTCGCTCAGCCAGGAGTCTGCTTGAGATTCTCTCCCTCTCCCTTTGCCCTTCCCCCTGCTTCTGTGCTCTCTCTAAAATAGATAAATCTTTAAATAAATAAATAAATATGGGAGGAAAGATGTTTCCTCACCGGAGAGACAGCAGGACAGACGCCATCACCAAAGGCTGATTCCTCTGTGCTGAGACACTGTTTGCCACTGTGGTTAGGTTCAACTTGCTCCCTTGTGGGTAGGATTAGCAAGGGGAGGGGAGCTCTGGAAAACTAAATCATTTAAGAAGCTTGTGCTAGGGACGCCTGGGTGGCTCAGTGGGTTAAAGCCTCTGCCTTCGGCTCAGGTCATGATCCCAGGGTCCTGGGATCGAGCCCCGCATCAGGGCTCTCTGCTCAGCAGGGAGCCTGCTTCCTCCTCTCTCTCTGCCTGCCTCTCTGTGATCTCCATCTGTCAAATAAATAAATAAAATCTTTAAAAAAAAAAAAAGAAGCTTGTGCTAATTTCATCCAGCTGGTGTAAGAAGAAGAGGAAGGGAATGTGGAGGAGAAAAGCTGGGGGGGGGGCGGGGAGCAGATGCCTGGGTGGCTCAGTCAGTTAAGCATCTGCCTTCAGTTCAGGTCATGATCCCACAGTTCTGGGATCAAATCCTCCAGCAGACTTCTTGCTCAGCGGGGTAACTGCTTCTCCCTCTCCCTCTGCTTTTGTGTGTGTGTGTGTGCGCACGCACACACTCTCTGAGACAAATAAATTCTCTCTCTGACAAATAAATATATAGAACTTAGAAAAAAAAAAAAGCTAGGGAGGAGCCTTAGCTTCTAACCAGCTACTAACTAACCATATGACCTTGGGCCAATGGCTTCCATTTAACAAGGATCAGGTACACTCTAGGTCAGTTTTTTCCAAACATACATTATAAACCATCATAGGTTGAGAATCATTTTTGTAATGGCAACTGATAATTTGTTTTAAATGAAATTCAACAGCACAAGATTGAAATACCAAAGTGCATTCCACATAATGAGGGTATTATTTCATGTTTATGCTTTCACTTGTCATATACTCATTTATGGGAGTACTGAGTTGCAACCTGAGATGCGTTTCTTACAGTGGGTACTGGTCAAAAGTTTACCTGCTCCGGGGGAACCCTTCTCTTCCACAGCGGTGAGATCAGGCTCTGGTTGAACATCCCTGGAACCCAGTTCCCTCCTCTGTTAGGTGGGGAGGGGGTGTGGGGCAGACTGGCTGTTAGCTACCCTCAAAAAAAAATCTCCTAGCATTATGATTCAGACTTGTACGATATGAAGAAAACAAAGGCACTTTGTATTTCTAACTTTTTATATACCCACTGAGTAATTCCGTGCACGAGCAGCACACCTTCCCCCTTGCTTATCACAGGAATTTCACTGACATAGGAGCCGAGCAATGGAGGTTGAAGTACTGTTTGGGAAGACTCTAGATGCCATTTGGCACTCTCTCGCACAGATGATGGCCACTCCCCACTCCGTTTCCCACAGTCTGGAAACCTGTCACTGCTGTCACCGCTGCCCCAGAAGCCAACCGGGTGCCACATCACGGGAGCCACAAATACCTCCACCTTATTCCCGCAATCTGAGCCTGCCAAGGCACAAAGGGGACCAGTGACTCTGGCCAATGAACCTTTCTGTGTACTTTCTGTGTACTCATCTGTGTACTCATCTGTGCTTGCTACAGAGTCCTCCAAGGACGGTTCTCTGCTCGGTGGCCCTTCATCACTTCTGAGACTCAACATATGTGTTTACTGGGTACGTGGAGGAAAGGAGCCAAAGGAATGGTGGGAGGGAACCTACCTCTCCAGGCCAACTCAAAATTAGCATCTTGTGCAAATGGTTTCAGCTGGCTAACACTCACTTAAAAAGGCAATACCAGTGTCAATTTCTCTTTGGAAGTGTGGTCTCCACACATCTAACTCAAGCACACTGAATCTACCAGAACAAATTCTCAGACTGAATACCCAGTAAGCACTTAAGGCCAGAGGCTTCACTGCCTCCTTGGGTCTACACTGCCATCATGCATGCATCGTGGGAAGTTCCGACAAGCGCAGACATTCTGCATGTCTTGGCCACAGTCTGCATGCAAACTCCATGGCAAACAAATCAAGCAAAAATTATAGTTACAAAAGCCCTCTGGGTAAGGCCGGCTGGAGCACCCAAAGGATGGTGAGGGCTTCCCATGGCACACAAAGGCCAGAGCCCAAGAGCAATGGGCAGGGGAAGAAAAACAAATGGGCTGTGCACTCAGTGAAGCCCTTTGCCCTCCCCATGACACCCCAAACCTCAGACCTGGGGCTCTCCTCATCGTCCCTGCCCCACAGGGGGGCAGCTTTCACCCCATCTACACCAAAAATTGAATCTTTATAGTAACAGAAACTAAAACTCTCTGCTGGGGGGGATAAAAGGGCAAGAAGTTATAGTAAAACTATTTATGGATGAAATGAAAAAATTAAACAAGTTCTGTGGTGTCTAAAAGTTATCTAAGGGGAGTACCTAGCTGGCTCAGGTGGTAGAGCATAAGACTCTTGCTCTCAGGCCTGTGAGTTTGAGCCCCACATTGGGTGTGGAGATTACTTAAAAGTTACCTAAAAATAGTTCATTTATAAGTTACATTAACTTATTGAAGTAGCTCTGGTTTTTCTTTACTAAGAGGACAGACTGGTTGGTTTCTCCTGGATGATTCCAGAAATGAAACATTCACATTTATTACACAACCAGCCAAAATGTGGTAAATGTTTACAGCTAAAAACAGGAGAGCGGCTAGGAAGTGACCACTGGGTTAAACTACAGTGAGCATGAGAGATTACAAATAAAGAATTTAGGCCCTTGGTAATAAACTATTAAAAGAACCGGGTTCCCTCGTTCAGCTGGGAAATGCAGCCAGGTGGAGGAGCTCATTCCCAGGGCTCGCTCCCTCTGCCTGCCCTGCTTTGCTTAAAGAGACAGTGACCTGGTTCAGCCCCTTCTGCCAGTGGCGCCCCTGCTGTCTGACAACAGCCCTCAGAGATGGAGAGCAGCAAGCCTCCCACACATGGCGGATGACTCATCTCATTCACCAATCTCAGCATCAAAAGCATGACTAAGGGGCCCTCGGAAAAACCCTCTCCAAACGAGGGGGAGAGGGTGGTGGGGGTGGTGGGAGGCAAGCTCTGCCCAAAGGTAAATCCAAAGGCAGGAAGTCAAGGCGAGCTGCTGTGGAATCCTCTTCCCCTTAGAGGCAGAAACAAAAGCTCCACACCTGCCACCGGCTGCGCTTTGGCATCCTGTGTGTAGTACGTGTACACACACACACACACACACTCTCTCTCTCTCTCCCCTCACCCGCACCCCCAAACCCTGCCTGCGTGTGGCCGGCCTGCGAACCAAAGCAAATGATCAGAGGAAGCAGAACCAAAGCCAAGCCAAGCATAACACAGCCCAGTACCGCGGTCCCGTGACCGAGGCAGTTCACCTTTCACCGGGGAACCGCCTAGTTCCGAAGAAAGGCAGTGACTCAGCAGTGGTTCTTATCAGGACAAGGAGAAGAATGGCATTATAAATGAAATGCACACACACACAGACCATGCCAGAATGAGCTGCTAAAAACAGAACCCAGAGGGCACAAAGCCACCAGAAGAAAGCACCCCACAAATATTCTTCTTGACAGCTCAGGTTTTGGGGGTTTGTTTTTTTTTTAAAGAGGACAGCATGCCATCTGGGGAGTGACACTGGCTGAGCAGATGAGCTGGGGGGACAGGGAACTAGATACCCAGGCTCTGCATGAAGCGCTGCAGGCCCAGCTCCTTCGGAAGCAATCCTCAGATGTCCAAGCAGAGATGGGGCTCGGCACCGCCAGTGCCAGCTCAGCAGGGACCAAGCACGGCAGGCGGAAGATGCTCACAGAGTCAGCATCCCATAATAAATGTGACCCTGTTTCTGTTTTTAAAATGTCCCACTGACAGCCAATGGCCTATACTCCCCACAACGAAATGAACAGGGCGGTCAACACTCGAGCCAAAAGCAAGAGTCCCGGGTGCTGCAGTTACCAGCCTAGGGTGCAAGGCAGCCGTGTGGCCCTGGGCTGCTTCTGTCCTCTGATTTGGGTCCCTACACCCGAACCGGGGGCACCTGCGGCCGAGAGCTAACGCAGAACTGACAAGACACAGCTCTCAGAAACAATTCACCTTTGATAACAAGCATGACAACAGCAGCAGACACTTGCAAAGGGCTTATCATTTCCAAGGTTATAAGGGAAGAGACCTCCCCCCACCAACCCCACACCCCTGTCCTGGATGGTCCCCACCTTGGAAAAGCTTCCAGCTAATCTGGCCAGGAGAACAGAACAAAGCGAATTGCAGGATGACTGCCATGCTCAGGGCTCACGGGGGTACAGACCCCCTGGAGCCGTGGGGACAAACAGCTCTGAAGGTCCCCATGAGCCCTGCAGCACAACACTCAAGGCCAGGGAAGGATGGGGGAGGTCCCTGGTGACAAGCTGGAGGGGGTTTCAGAACGGGATCTGTGTGTAGCTTTGGTTGCCACAGTGAGGACTTCTAAGTGTCTCTAAGTGTGGGGGGTGGGGCAAAGAGGTCAGAGCGGGCTTGGGATGCGGGCTACAGAAAGAAACAGAAACCTCCCTCCTGAGGCTCTGTGGGCTGGAGGAGTGGAGTGGGCTTGGAATAAAAAGAATGGTCCAGACAGAGCCTCCTCAGGAGAACTGACAGCTAACAGTGTGGACTGAGGAGTAGATGCTGGAAATACCAGGGTACCCAAACAGCATGGCACTGCTGGGGGGTAAGGACCAGTGGGAAGGGGTCTGTGACGAACCATTTTCAGAAGCCACTGGTGCTGGGCACCTGGGTGGCTCAGTGGGTTAAGCCTCTGGCTTTGGCTCAGATCATGATTTCAGGGTCCTAGGATCGAGCCCTGCATTGGGTTCTCTGCTCAGCAGGAAGCCTGCTTCTCTCTCTCTCTCGGCCTCTCTGCCTACTTGTGATCTTTCTCTGTCAAATAAATAAATAAAATCTTTAAAAAAAAAAAAAAAAGTCATTGGTGCCAACCAAGCTAGCCTCCCAAGTGCCTAACGCCAGCCACCATAATGGCGGCAACTAGAGTACCACCAGAAGGCCTGTGCCCCAAAATGCCTCGCAATGGCCCTGTCTCACGGCCAAAAATGTAACATCACTTATTTGGGGCCGACCTGTTGGTAACTACTGTGACATGCAGGTGACCGAGAAGTCTCAGCTTCTGCCTACACGCAGAGCAGAGAGAGGACTGGCTGCAGGAGAAGGGAGGGGAGCCGATGGCTAGGCAGGTGAGCCTTGAGGAACTCAGGGGGGAATCCAAAGAGTCCACCCCTCAGAGCAGCCGTGAGAGTACTGGATGTTCAGATGGGAAAAATATAGGAGAGGAGATACATAAAAGTGGGATACAAAGATGTCTCCCAAAACTCTGGGTTCCACCACTCCTGCTCGGTCCTGTGTTTCAACCTTGTCCTACCAGTGGCTGAAAAGGACAACAATGATTTCTGTGTCTCCCACATCATGCTACCCTTTTCCTGGAGAAGAGCTGACGAATAGTAACATGACCCCAAGTCAACCTTGGCTCCAGAGCAGAAACAAGGGTCTAAGTTAGCACTGGTGCCATTAAGGACTGATAACGTTTAAAGACAGGCACTTATTCAATATGCACCTATAAGAACCTGCTGTATTCTGGCCGGTTCTAGGCATGGGGGTATACATATGGTGCTCATCTGTTTGTAGAGGTATGCACAGCCCTGGGATTCTCAACTGCCAAAAGAATGCTAAGAAGAAACCGAGAAAAACAGAGTCCCTAAAATACCAGCAGCTCATCCACTTCTAAGCAAGTTTCATAATTTTTCTTTCCCAGAATGATTTTTGGTTATTTCTATGCTGTGTAATATCCCTTTAACCTGAGGTAAGTTCCAAAAAACCACAAAGATATAATGATGATGTCTTCTTTGGATGCTTTTGGATACCCTTAAAGTATAGCATTACAAAACACTTTCAGGGTTTTAAAAAGTCTTAAATTGGATCTTCTAGCAAGCACTCCTATTTTGTGTCATTTATACGTTCCTTTTAAAAACCTAACATACCTTGTACAAAGTTATAGCTACAAAGACCTGCGGAGCTAACAGTTCAAAAAGCAAAGGCACGGCTTTGTACCCCAAGAGGGCTCCATTTTGGGGACTCTTCACTGAGACCAACAACCATGTATGCTTTAATCAATGTAAGTTATAATCAGTCAATCATAAGCGGCCCTCGGCCTCCCCAGAAGCACTTACCTCCTCAAGAAGCCGAGTGACAGCATCTATGTCATTATATGTCTTAGTCATCTGGCCAACTCTTTCAGCACATAAAACTGCAAGAAATAAAAGTGGCAATGAGCTACGGATGTCACAAACCAGCCAAACAAATAACCCATCTAATAAAGCGGCCTTTAAGTCGGGCACAAAGGGTCGCTGGTTTGGCCGGGTTCGACCCACACTGCACTCGGCACCACCAGATTTCATTTCCCAGTTCCAGAGAAGAGCCTCAGGGGGGGCTCAGGGATGAGATAACTTCCAATCCTGCAAGGTTCTGATTGTGCGTATGTGTCTGTGTGTGCCACGCTCGTGCATACACAGAGGGGTGGCACGGGGGACAAGACGCTGGATTAGAAAGGGGTCTGGCTTCATGTAAACTCAGCAAACTGAAACGGATCAGCAGCATAGGCACCAGTGTGTGAGGGATCAGAAAGCATCCCAAGGGTCTAGAGCTCGCCAACCACAGAGACCCAACTGCATGGACGGAGAAGGATCCTTCAGAAATGGGCTACTGGTATAATTATTAAATAACAATCTTAGGGGGCGCCTGGGTGGCTCAGTAGGTTAAGCCTCTGCCTTCAGCTCAGGTCATGATCTCAGGGTCCTGGGATCCAGCCCCACATGGGTCTCTCTGCTCAGCAGGGAGCCTGCTTCCTCCCCACCCCGCCCCGCCTGCCTCTGCCTACTTGTGATCTCTGCCTGTCAAAGAAATAAATAAATGAAATCTTAAAAATAAATAAATAAACAAACAAACACATAACAATCTTAGCTGATCATTTCATAATGGTGCAGCCCCTCCCCTCCCCTCTCCAAATGGCCTAAATTCTAAGGCAAGGCAACCAGTTTCCCTACCATGAAAACTAGGGTGGTCGATTCTTTTTAATCCACGCCAAAAAGGCTGATACCATTCCCGCCATGAACCCAAACACAGCTCGCAGACTGGTATTTCACCAGGTATCTAATTGGCTATGGTCATGAGAGGCTACGAGGGCCGCCTGAGGGCGCGTGGGCCTTTGTTCTCCTGTTGGAGTAAAAGGTGGTGCCACAAAACACTTTAGTCTGCGGAAAAATCACTGGGCGGTTTTATTTTAAATCCATGGCAAGGAATCGATTTGCAATTCTGCAAACACCAAGAAGGGTGTCACAGGTTTTATTCTGTGGAGGAAGGAATGAACGTAAGTCCCTGTAAGACCCAAGTGAAAAATTATTTAAAACTTGCCACTTCTGCCATTAATAAAGTCCCGGTAACTCCTTATAACTAAGACTCTACAAAATAATTCCTTAAGAGCCGAAGGCTTGGTTCAGCTTTCACAACGACCCACGTTCAGAAATGGCCCAGGCAAGGCAGCTGGGAATCAAGTGGGTTACTAAGCCAACCTCTGTAGCATTGCTAATGGCAAGCTGCAAGAGGAATGCAATAGGTCTCTAAATATTTTATTAAATGCAAGTAAAGATCACCCTAGTGAATGAGCTCAGAGAAACCGGATCCGTTGGAATGATTTTCCAGCTTAAGGAGATCTGAAATCTGGGTCCAAATCTGAAACCCCCTTCCAGCTCTCTCCTCCACCAGACACTTCTCTGGGAGCTGGAAGGAAGTACACTGCCTCGGGCGCTTCCTTTCCCTGGCCTCCAGTGGGGGCTGCCCTGCTAGCAAAAACCAGGGAGCTTCATGTAAGGAAGGGTTGGTTTAAACCAGAATTTAACTTGATGGAGGTGGAGTGCAGCTCAAATGGCTCTAAATTGTTCATCAGCGCAGGGCAGGAGAAATCCTTAAGAGAAGATTCCTGTGCCCCCTAAGGAGTTCGTTTTCACAGGAGGGGGGTGGGGGGTACAACTGTGCTCTGTGGCAGCACTGCAGGAAAAGAGGCAGGAGGCCTCCCCAGCCTGTTGGCCCCACAGACAAGCACTGGCACACCCAGCTCATTAACAAGAAACAGATCCCAGCAGGAACAAAAGGCCTCTGTGCAGAACCCGGTGTTGTGACCAGGGGGCCCTGCTTACTGCCTACCCCAGCCCTTAACTTAGAGGACCAAGTACTCTGCTATTGTGGAGAAAAAGAAAACCAGGCTAGACTTGAATCGGTCTCCATGTCACCCGAACAGGAGACAGCAGGATTCCGAGCTGCTTTTTTCCTCTGGGACTGTATTAATCAGAAATTACACTTCTACTTTCAGGCGAATTTTTTGAGTTAATCATGTGTAGATAATCACATGCAGATGTAAGAAATAATACAGAGGTCCCTAACACTCTTTACCCAGTTTCTTGCAGATGGTAACATTCTGTGAAATATCACAACCAGGGCACTGACATTGATACAATCCACGAAGCTGACTCGGATTTCCCCAGCTTAATTCTTAGTCATCTGAGCGTGCAAGCATGCCCCACATGGGACTCGTAAGCTCTCAACAATCCTATTACTGTGCTGGTTGTGTATCCACCACCACAAAGATCCCTCGTGTTTCCTTTTCTAAAGCTAATTTTCAAAAAGCTTTAATGTGCTTTAACCATTGACCCAATAAGATGTACACTTGGACCAGTGGGTTTTTTCCTAGCATGAACCAGATACATATTGTTGCCACGCACACAGGGACAGGAGGGCAGGTGTGACCTTTCACGTTCAGTTAGGGCTGCAGAGTGAGGGAGAGACCTTCCCAAAGTCCCCAGGCCTTTGAGAGAGCCCAGCTTCGGAAATCAGAGGCATAAATGAAAAACCACTGCTGACCCTGAGCTATTAAAGGATGTGTATTGTTATTCCAGTAATGCTTTGAAAAATACATGTAATCTGGGGTACCTGGGGGGCTCAGTGGGTTAAGCCTCTGCCTTCACTCAGGTCATGATCCCAGGGTCCTGGGATGGAGCCCTGCATCAGGCTCCCTGCTCAGCGGGAAGCCTGCTTCTCCCTCTCCCACTGCCCCTGCTTGTGTTCCCTCTCTTGCTGTGTCTCTCCCTGTTAAATAAATAAATATATACATATATACATATATATTATATATATAGTATATATAATATATATTATATATAATCCTAATGAAGAGAAGATGTACTGATTTATAATAAAAACACAGGAAAAAATTAGAAGAGTCATAAAAATATTGACATTTAGATAGCATTACAAATTCAAAAAATTTTTTTTTGTAGTGACCATGTACTGACGGGGGAAAAATTACTTAAAATATTTCTCAGAACGTATACAGTTGACTACAATATAGGGTCCTGAGATCCTCCCTGATGCAACTTTTTAGAGAAACCAGTAACAGCAGCAGCAGGAGACCTTTACTGAGCACATCTCCTATGGCCAGGCCATGTTTAATAGCCCTCTATACGGATGATTGATAAATACAGCCAGATGGGAACTTACACTAACCCCATTTTAAAATGGGAAACTGCTGGGTGGCTCAGTGGGTTAAGCTTCTGCCTTCAGCTCAGGTCATGATCCCAGGGTCCTGGGATCAAGCCCCGCATCGGGCTCTCTGCTCAGTGGGGAGCCTGCTTCCTCCTCACTCTCTGCCTGCCTCTCTGCCTGCTTGTGATCACTCTATCAAATAAATAAATAAAATATTTTTAAAAATAAAATGGGAAACTGAGGCCCAGAGAGGTTAAGTCACTCCTCTGATGTCATACAGCTACCAAATGGTGATGTCAGTCTAAGAAGAGATGCCCAGCAGGGGCAGCAGTTAACATTCACACAGTTTCTGCTACGTCTGGGGGATTTAATGTGCCTTTTCCTTAATCCTCACCACAGCCCTGCAGGGTGGGTGCTGTCATGATGACCATTCCACAGATGAGAAAACCGAGACGTGAAGGACCCGACCAAGGTCATGGATGCACGGCAGGACTGCACGTCGGCCAGTCTGGCTTGCGTCCTGAGCTAGGGAGCCTTAGAGGACACAAGGGCGAGGCTGAGGCCAGCACACATCAATAATATTCAGGATCCAGAAACAGAGCAAGAAGCATCTGTGGTGTAGGGCAGAGACCCCTTGTGCCAGGGCTCTGAGGCTTAGGTTTCCACAGGAGACTCTAGCAAGGTCATGAGGCCCTGGACAAGCCCTGTAATTGTGTGTCTTGGGTTCCTCTTCCAAGAAATGAGGGGTCTGGGGTGAGAACAATGAAGTGGGCAAAGAACCAACAATGCCTTTAAACAGTAAGACAAGTACAGGCTGCACCTTCCAAGCACAGACTTTCTAGATATTCAATCTACAAGAGACCATAGTCCTGTTTCTCTCTCCATGGGAACGACATTCCAAAGGGAGGCTCCAGTTCTGACCAAAGGAGCGCTAGCACATCAATCCACTTCCACTCAAAGGATGTTGAAAAAACAAACACTAAAGTAAAAGTACAGCCATAAACCTCCATAGTAACATGAACATCTAGGGTCTAAGCCCTAGAAAAAGAAGTTTAACATGCCCACAGTAGCAAAGCTGATACACCATACACACAGCACCCCTCTCGCAGTATCAAACTAACGTGTCTCAAACGAGCAGCAGGCTCTGTGCTCACCAGGACAGGAAACCTGCCTTTTCCGAGGCACAGAGAAAACAGGCCGCCCACATGCCCCTTCTGGGTAACTATGGGCCGGGGCCCGGGGTGTGTGAGGCCCGGCAAGTCCCTTTAAGGAGCCTGGGCTTCCATGATGGGACAGCAGAAGCCGTTCTCAAAGAGGAAGTGTCCACCTAAAAGCTGTATTTCAGAAAAATTTTGGCCACAGTACAGAGAAATGGGGGGCGGGGGTAGTCAAGGCTGTTGATTAATCCAAGGCATTCTTAAATGGCTGTGAAATGGAGAGGAGTGGTCTCTCTTGTTCAGAGAGTTAAGAGACAGGATGGGATGGGAGGTAAATCAGAAAGACAGGATTTGGGCTTCTCACTGGAACAGAGGGGACATGGGCACTCCACTTCTTAGGCCTACTGTCCCCCACAAAGACAGGTGCATGTGACGGAAGGTCAGAAGCACGGCGGCCCTAATGCAGTCACTGGCAAGGGGGGCAGTGGCTGAGGTCGCTACGGGAATAACGTGCCAGGCAGAGGGCCACACAACCACCTGTAGCAGGAGGGCCACAGCAGCAAGGAATGACTTCCCAGGAGCTAAATCCTGGTCTGCAATGAGAGAAGAACCCAGTGCCTATCCCTGGGTGGGCAGGTGGAATCAGTAAGCCAGACTGGAATGAGTGGCCCTGAGCAGGCCAAGCAGAGACAGCAAGGCCTGTACTGGGCTGTCAACTAACTGGGGGAGGGAGGAGAGTGCAGCTCGGGGCGGGGAGCGTGGTGGGGAGGGGGGGTGCAGCTCTGGCTGAAAATCAGCAATGCAAATTTTATTCAAATTAAACCATGCCCCATACATTTCTGAGAATAAATGCTGGCAGCCATTTTACAGTTCCCGTTCATAGACCTGAGATGCCAGCCAAGAAATCCCCAATATCTACAGAGAGCAGGCCCTGAAGAGAGAGGAGTGACTGCCTAATGAGGAGATGCTGTCATTGGGAAACTCGGGGTGACCACCTGAGGCCCAAGAGAAACCCCCACGGGGAAGAAAACAAGGGACCAGGGGCAGCAGGGGTGGGGGGTGGGGTGGGACTCCAGGGTTAAATCAGACACGCCATGGGAAGGAGCCCCGGGGCAGCAGTGGGAGAAGTGGGCAGGGGTGGGGCAGCAGTGGGAGAAGGGGGCAGGGGTGGGGCAGGCCGTGGAGCGGCCAGAGCAGGAAGTCAGCCAGAGCAGGAAGTCAGACGCAGAACTGCAAGCCTGACCAATGGTGTGGAGGGCAAGAAGGTTCCAGCACATGGCCTGCTCTCCCGATGAACCCGTGCCTTCTCATCACATTAACGGACTCAACAAGGCCCCCTTGACATTTTTGGCCTTATCAGACTTCTCCAAGAAACTCTGGTTGGCAGTCCTCACTGCTCACTTAGGTACTGCATCGTGGTGGAAAGATTCTCCTCAAGCTGTGTGAAAGAGTAGGTCTCATCACTTAACCTAATTTTGGTAACAATTCTCCTGTCAGTTTTACACATCTCTGGAGCAAATAAATGAATGTTTTGCACATGTACAAATATATGTGTGTATACAGACAAAAGTGCACATATATATACGATTAAATTATAAATATGTGTGTGTGTGTGTGTGTGTGTGTGTGTGCGCGCAAGCGCCAAGACCTCAGGAGACATTGCTCCCTTAGAACACAAAGACCAAGTCACCAATATCCACGAATGGAGAGAAGATATTCATGACTGCCCATAATATTTGCATTTGGGGTTGTTTGGCTTATTATTTGGGTTATTTGGCTTATGGTTTTTTGGTGTTCTAGCTTATTCACAGATCCTTTAATTAATTAGAACATTGCTTTTCAACCTTAGAACCTGCTTCTAAGTCCCCTCCCTGATAAATTCTCCTCTTACCTTAAAATCTTTAAAAAAGTGAATTTTATTTTCTATAATACTTATAAAAACCCTAAACATATTGAATAAGCTTTCAATATGCCCAGCTGAGATGGAAGCCGGCAGTTAGGTGTCAAGGAAGAGTCCACAAATCAGTGGGTTGGTTATCCCTCTCTCTCTCTGACCAGTAACAGCAGGTGCCAGTTGAAAAAGCATCCCTACAGTTGGCCCCCATCCTCCAGGAAGTAAATCTAGTACTTACTGTCTGTCCCGCCCCCAGGTAAGGCAAGGAGTGGAAGGTTTAGAACCTGAAAGTCATAGGCTAAAAAAATGCCCCCCACCCCTGTGAAATTCTAAGTGAGTCAGCACTGGGGCTAAGTTTCCAGGCATTACAAAACAAACATCCTTTATTCAAAGCTTTGTCTAGATGCTTTTGAATTTGGTTTGGCTTGGTGCCACATGTGCCTCTTTCCTTCTGCAGGGACCGTCTCTTGCCTGCTTCTCCAGCTGGGCCTTCCTGCTCCTCCCCGAGGCCCAGCAGTCAACAGTCCGCCCGTGTAAAGACTGTGGCTTTCCCAGTCAGCCTTCCCTTGGAAGACAGCTAGCAGACTCCCAGACTGGGCCAATCTGGCAAAGCACTTTGATGAGGGGGACATCTTTTTTTTTTTTTTTTAATTTATTTGGGAGACAGTGAACACAGCAAGCGAGAAAGAACATGAATGGAGAGGGGGAGAGAGAAAGAGAAGCAGGGTCCCTGCTGAGCAGAGAGCCCAATGTGGGGCTCGATCCTGGGACCCTGGGATCATGACCTGAGCCAAAGGCAGAGGCTTAATCTACTGAGCCACCCAAGTGCCCCAAAGGCAGGGGGACATCTTTAAATGGCAGCAGCCCCTGCGTGCCTTGACCACACACAGTGCTGGTGGGTTAGACACCTGTGTCCCCATACTTTATGGCAGAGAAACTTGGGCTCTGAGAAGTCAGATGAATGGCCTAAGGTCACAGACTTGACAAGTCCCTCAGGCCTCTACACAAGAGAAAGAAAAATCTATGTCCACACAAAACTTGCACACAAATATTTACAGCAGCGTTACTATGAGAGCCAGAGAGTGGAAACAACCCAAATGACCCTCTTCTGGTGAACAGATAAACAGAATGTGGTACATCTGCCCCCTGGCGAGTTACACAGCTGTAAAAAAGAGGGGAGGCTTGGTATACGCATCAAGTGGAGGGATCTCAGCAGCCTACGTTCAGAAGCAGCCTGACACAAAAGACCTTACCTTGTAGGTACCTTATCTTGCTTTCCTATGAGGTATCCAGTACAGGCAAAAGGGACAGAAAGCAGCTTAGCAGGGGCTGCGGCTCGGAGTGGGAATGGGACTAGCCAGCAACGGGCATGAGGGAGCTCACACGGGGAGGGCATACACATGTTCTACAGCTGGACTATGGTGATGGCTGTACTCCTCTGAGAATTTCCTCAAAAGCATCACACTGTCCATTTAAAGTTTTATGGTATGTAAGTTATTCCTCAATATTCTAAGTTACCAAACAGGCAACCACATATACAGGAACTACACAGACTCTGTTCCAACCACTGCCCTGTTACGTGGCAGTATAAAAGCCTTCTTTCACAGCCTCGATCCCTGACCGAGCCTTCCCCAGACCACACAGCAGTTCCTCAGTCCAAAACCCGCCGTGCTCAAAAGCACACAAATGTACTCATCCACCCCACAGAGACGATCTACGACTTTCACTTGGATAACTTGCACGACTGTCATGAAAATGTGCTCAGGTGACAGATCTGTAAGGAAACCAAGAGCCACCTCGGTCCAGTTGTGGATAAGAGGGACTCTGGATGCCCTTCGCCGGCGTCCACTCTCCTCCCAAGTTACAGCCGCATCCCTGGCGCAGCTGTTGTCCTTCCCCTATCTTCAAATTCATTCAGACTTGGCCCAACAGCCCAAGTGGATTAACTACCAGACCCATAAGACACACATTATTTGGCTTAAACAAGCAAACACACAAAGTAACTATTCTGATGTAGCCCTTGAAGTAGGTATAGGAATAGGGTGAGGACCCACCAAAAACAGCCACGGCCAAGGCCATAAAGAACATAATTCTTTTTTTTTTTTTAAGATTTTATTTATTTGATACAGAGAGAGAGAGGTCACAAGTAGGCAGAGAGGCAGGCAGAGAGAGAGAGGAAGCAGGCTCCCCGCTGAGCAGAGAGCCTGATTCGGGGTTCAATCCCAAGACCCTGGGATCATGATCTGAGCCGAAGGCAGAGGCTTTAACCCACTGAGCCACGCAGGCACCCCAAGAATGTAATTCTTTAAAAAAAAAAAAATTATTTATTTATTTCATAGAGACAGCACAGCAGGGGAAGTAGCAGGCAGAGAGAAAGGGAGAAGCAGGCTCCCCGCTAAGCAGGGACCCTGACTTGGGGCTCCATTCCAGGACCCTAGGATCCTGACCTGAGCCGAAGGCACACACTTAATGACTCAGCCACCTGGCGCCCCAATGAATGTAATTCTTACAAATGGCCCACGTCCCCTCCCACCTGGGCTATGGACGTCACAGGAAGGCAGTGGAGCCTTCTTTGGGGACCAACACATAACTGATACTCAAAAAAAGGAAGATTTTGGGTCATGTCTAACCAATACCCCAGAGAGGGATGAAAACATTAAAGCCTCAGGGTATATCTGGTCACCCCAAGAAAAGCAAAGGTCCCAGAGTATCGCCTCCCCTTCTCTCCCACGTCCCTGGGGCTGGGGGTGGGGCAAATAAGCCACTTGGAAAACGGCAGTCTCAAGTCCAATGGGACACAAAGGGATGAGGAAGGAAGCTGCTAAGAAAGAAGCAGCGTTCAAAGGAAAGGCATCAACTTATAAGCAGCCGTGGTCTCAGGCCAGAAGCAAATGGGTTGACCGAGGCCACCGCTCCTCTCCGTGCAAAGTGCTGGTTTGTCACCGCAGCCCCAGGAGCTGGGCTCTGGGACGGTGTGGTGGCAGAGGCCGGCCGCTACAACAGCAGTCTGTCCAGCCACCACCAGTGACTGCGTGTGCACTGTGGGTGGGGGAGGGGCAGCACTGCCAAGAGCTCATACGAGACAATACAGTCTGGTTACATTTCACTGCTCATCACCACCACTCACTACAATGCCAGTGTGACTGTTTTACTTAGTACTTTCCCTTCCAAGATGGGCCGAGAGCAGAGCATGGCAGCAAACTCCTGAAGACGCGGGGAAGGAGAAACGAAACACCTACTGAGTATATACAATATGTCACCTGCTACCCTGGGTATCTCACAACGGACTGGACTATTTCACTTAAAACCCAGCACAGCTCCACGACGTACAAATGATCCCCATTTAACACACCAGGCAAGGAGGGAGGGCAAGTGGTTTGTCCACGGACATAAGCATGGACTCCTTGATGCCATAACCATCCACCCCACCCTGGGCTGGAACACTCAGTTGATCTCTGGTGTCCTTCCACCATCAGGATGGTGGTGGCTCACCACTTGCTGGCACTCTGCCAAGTGCTGGACGGCTATCGCCTCTTTCAGTGTTTACATTCATCCCAGGACAGAAGTATTAACTGCTGTCCACCCTTTAGAGATGGAGAAACGCCCCCGGGTCACAGTGCTATCATGGGAGGGCCTGATTGCCGTGACCCCTCCCCCCATGATGGCGAGTTTAACCACGGTCTGCTGAGTAAATGCATGAACCTCAAGCAGGTAAGGAACTTGCATAAACAAGCACGACAGAGAGGACCCAGCAGGAAGTGCCATGAGAGGTGCTGTTGGAAGCTCAGATACAAGAAGACTGGGGATGGCAAGGGGTTGGGGACAGGGGCCAGAAGTGGGCAGAGCCGCAAAGGGACCCCAAAAGAACACAGGCCCTAGGCGAGCCTTGTCCTCAACTGGCCCTGGGTTAATGCTGGTCCCTGCACCCCAGTCAGAGGACCACCCAAGCAACTGACATCACTGGAGGCCTGCATGGGGTGGCCATGGATACCACTAACCAAACCCCAGGCTGGAGGCCAAGGTCATGAACACCACAAGCAAACAGTGCTGAGCCAGTACTGATAAGCGGGGTCAGCTCCTTCCTCCTGCGTGACCTACAGCAGAGAGTCCTACACAGCTTGCTCACATGCTGCCGGCCATCCTGTGTCAACACAGACACCACGGCAGGACCCTGATGGTGCCTGCTCTGGGGCAGACATCACAAACACCTCCCATCCAGCACCTTCCACGCAGCTGGCGATTTCCCTCTCAAACTGGAGGAATGTGCTGTTGGCACTGACTCTCAGCCTGCGCCTTGGAACCAGCTGGAGAACAGGCACAGCCCAGCAGGGTGCCACCATGCACAGAGTCCCCTGGCCGGAGGCTCTCCATCAAGCTCTTGCTAGGTTCCCACTGCCAACTAGTGTTTTCTCCAACTCTACTTTTCCAGATGACCATTTCTGGTTAGTGCTCAACACCTGAAAACTGCCCTTTGTGCAAAACACGGATGGGGCCACTTCCGTCCTGGCCATCAGCGGGGTCAAGCCTGGCTGGACTTCACTCCAGTAGCACTTCACCAGAACCCCAGCACTCCTAGAACGTCACTCCAGCAGCACTGAGCCCTGCCCCCGACCCCTGCCCACTCTCAGCCCGAGCAGAGGGGACTGTGGCAAACAAGCAGAGGCCTCCTTCCAGAACACCATGGCAGCCCTGTTTGGGTCAATGCCGTTTCTGCGCTGTTCAAGTCCTCAGTGGCCAGAAGACACAGAACCCAGCCCTGGTCCAGCAGGCCCCAGGACTCAGGCTCCTCTGTAGCCCGTGGGCTCAGAAAACCAAAACCTGCTATGAGGGCACCATGTAAACCCCAGAGAATTCCATATGCTCTTTTCCAATCCTGCCACCTGCCAGGGACCGGGTGAGGAACTTTGCAGTTGGGTAACAGCCTCAAGGAATGTCCAGATGAGAAAAAAAGTTACGAAATCGGGATTCCTTAGGCACTCCCTTGAGAAAGTGGTAGGAATCTGCCACACAGCAAACCACAAGGAAATGACCACAAAACTTCGCTCTTCACCAGTGTTTTCCTGGTGCCAGCGCCAGCACCCTGCTCGGCACGGAGAGGGGGGCACGACCTAGAACTTCACTCCAGCAGCACTGAGGCCTGCCCCCTGCCCACTCTCAGCCCGAGCAGAGGGGACTGCGGCAAACAAGGAGAGGCCTCCTTCCAGAACACCACACACCCCAAACCTGCTTCGGGTCAATGCCGTTTCTGCGCTATTCAAGTCCTCAGTGGCCGGAAGACAGAACCCAGACATCTCCCGGGAGGAGAGCGAGCACCAAGCTGCCCCTCACAGCTGCCTGTGAAGAAGAGCAAGCTGCTTCTCCTGGGAGCAGCCGCCTCATGGGTTAGCACCACTACATGAAGAGAGGCCAGGAAGGGCCTTCGACTCCATTAGCTTTGCGCCTGGGTGTGGTGGAAGGCAGACCCCAGGCAGGAGGACGGTGGGGGAACCCAGGTCGGGGACAGTCCAGCTCAGCCTCTGTTGCGCTGACAGCAAATGGGAGGAGCATTTATTTCAAAGGCTGTTTTGAAGGTTAAAGGATGACATTGGAAAGTGCCTATCACCCCCACGAGGTGACCGAAGAGAATAAATGTGCCCCAGACCCACAGCTATCAGAGCAACCCAACACTTCTTTTCGGTCAGTTAACAGGGAAGAAAACCACCTAAACCAGCTCAGAATCCAGGGAACAGTCCTGTCCACATCCTGCACATAATTTCATGACCCAAGAGCACTTCTCTTCCACACACAGGACTTGCTTCCCATCTTGTCTTGCTTTCAAGACACAGGCAGTATGAAAGCGCTGGAGAAAAGCAAGAGCCTGTCCAGCGAGTGGCTTGCTCCGGGACACAGGACTGGCCCCAGAAACCAAACCTGTCAAACCAAACCGCCGTCTTCTGATCCATACCCCAGACTTCCTGCAGCCGGGAGCCAGTCTCATGAATTTCATTTTACAAAGAAAAGGAAGCACACTGGCAATAAAGTGTCTTTCTTTGGAGCTCACTGTCCTGAAATTATTGTTAACACTTCACCCCTCCAGGACATTTGAGCATTTTATTGGAGAAAGGAAGGCAATGGAATGGGAAGGAATAAAAGAGAATTTAAGTCTATGAGAGGCAAATTAAGTCTACGAGATGGCAAATACAGAGCAGTGGCCCCCCTCGAATGTGATCTTCAAGTAGGGGACCTGTGTTGGGGGATGCCAAAAAAAGATGTGACCACCTTCAGGTGACCTGTGAGCCGGACCTGGGCACTCAGAGGCTCCCCGTCCCCTCCCTATCCTTGGAATGTGGGTTCTGCTGGCCTTTCCTGCTCCCAGAGGCCACTCCAAGGTCAAAGCCTTGAGATGGTAAGGTAGTGTTGAGAACACCTGCACGGTATACGTGACTAAACCCAGTTAAAGCTCCTCTATAAACTTCTAAGGTTTGGCAGGCAGGTGTGGGGACCCACTGTCTTCCAGCTGCCCAAGGCAAGCCTCCTACGAAGTTCTCTTTGCTTGTAAAACCTGCCACCTACCAATCTGGAGTGGCCTGCCTCCTCCTTCATCTCTCGCTACCCACGGGGAATGGGGGCGGGTTTCAGATTACACCCAGGAAGCTCTGGAAAGGGTTGCGAACCAACACCCATGGTTATCTATGAAACGTGGCCCAGCACAGGACAATGTACGTCGGAATCAGCCAGAGGGCATGTTAAAACCCAGTCTGCAGGGCCCCACCCCAGGGTGTCTGGCTCAGCAGGTCCCCACATTCTGGGGCAGGGTCCGAGAATGTGCATTTCTAACACAATCCTGGGTGATGCTGATGCTACCAGGCGGGAACGCACTTTTGAGAACTGCTAGCACAATTGTTTAAGAGCAGAGGGCCCCTGAGCCGTTCTACACAGGTTGAAATCACTTACTAGCTCCATGACTCTGGACAAGGTCAGATAAGTTTCCTCTCATAAACCTGTGAAATAGAAATGGTAACAGCACTTCATCGCATATGGTTGCTTTAAGGATTAAATGCACAGACCTACAGAAAATACTTAGAAAGGTGCCCGGCCCGTGCAGTAAATACAAGACAAACACTGGGTCTCATCACCATCATCTGGCTCAGAGTTTTTGCCTTAAGGTTAAAAATACAGATATAGGAAACATTTTCAATACAACGTTTTTTCTTCTCTTGCTTAGACTATAAGGCACTGCTCCAGAACCTGGAATAGTCTTTAATTTAGAATCGTATGGTTCAATGAGTGGTTTCTAAAATCATCCTACTCTGCTTTACAGCGACCGCTCATCCCACACTTTCATCCACATGGGAAGCCTTGGAAGATCTTGTTAAAAAGTGGGTTGTGACTGTGAGTCTGGGGCCCAAGAATGTGCATTTCTAACCAGGTCCCAGGTGATGTGGGCACACGGACTGCAGGCTACAGTTCCACAGCTGTAAGGGACAGCAGCTGATCCAGGTAAACCTACAAGAACACATGGATGCCTTTCTCCTGAGTATTTCAGGAACCTGACTTATGTGCAGTCCCCATCGGCCAGACACTTCTCCATCCACCTCCATTATCTCCTCTGTGAAAGGGCCAGGCAGGACACCTAGCCTTAGCACAGAGTCCCCTGGCTCTCTCCTGGCTGTCCCCTTTCCCTGCTTTCTCCAAAGTAATGCTTTTAACTGTCCAGCAGGGGAAATGTTAGTATCTTCAGGACAGAAACCTCAAAAGAGAAACTTTTGCTATATGGACAATTATAAATAATTTCTAAAGTAAAGTTTTGTTGAGACGTGAAAAGAGATCATCACAGAGCAGAATTTTAAAAAGGTATTCACACTGATTTTACTCAAGACCTAAGGAACAGACATGCAGTCACCATTGAAACATCCAGCTGCACCCCAAAAATCCCTTTCTCTGGGATTTCTCTGGGTTGTGGGCGAAAGCCAAAGAAGGCCAACTAGGAAACTCACACCAAGCCTTTGGGCCTATCCTTAATTTAACACTCTCCTGCTTGTCCAAAAGCAGCATCTCTCTGATAGAGCCCAAAGGTGGGTTCCCAAGGTGACTTCAACATCAGCCCTTGTACTTTTCTATCTGGAATAATCCCAGGGGCATGTGGGTGGCTCATCGAGTTAAGCATCCGACTCTTGATCTCAGCTCAGGCCTTGACCTCAGGGTTTTAAGTTCAGACTCCACGGTGAGCTCCACGCTGGGCATGGAGCCTTTAACCACTCTGGGGCGCCTGGGTGGCTCAGTTGGTTAAGGACAGACTCTTGATTTCAGCTCAGGTTATTGTCTCAGGGTAATGGCTCCCCACTCAGCAGGGAGTCCGCTTGAGATTCTTTCTGCCCCTAACTACCCACCTCCACCACCCCTCACTCTCCACCACCACTCACTCTCTCTCTCAAATAAATAATTCTTTGAAAGAAAGAAAGAGAAGAAAAGAAAGAAAGAATCCTAAGTTGTTTTTTTTTTTAAAGTCCCTATTTCAAATTGGTGGTTAATGATCTTTGAAGAATAATGCTAGCACACTACAGGAAACATACTGAGGGTTGCTGGAGGGGAGGTTGGCAAGGGGGATGGGATAACTGGGTGACGGGCATTAAGGAGGGCACTTAATGGAAGGAGCACTGGGTGCTGTATGCAATTTGATGAATCACTGAATTCTACCCCTGAAACTAACAATACACTGTACCTTAATTAACTGAATTTAAGTGTAAAAAATAATAATAAGTAAAAATAACACCGGCACAAAAACATACTTTATTTAATAATGACTCAGTCTCTTGCCCATTAATTTACCAAAATCCAATCAGCCACAAGAAAATGACTAAACCTCTTAAAAAAGAGTACTGGGATGCCACTAAGGGAAAAACAACCAACCAGACAACTACTGATACTTGCAATAACATGTATGAATTGGTTAAGCAACAGAAGCCAGACAAACTAACTCCCAATACTGATTCCATCTACACAGATCAAGAACAAAGGAGCAAACAGAGCAAAGATGACAGAAGCCAGGACAGTGGCCTCCCTCCTGGGGTGCGAGGGGCCTCCTCAGGGTGCTGGACGTGCTGCGTGTGGTTTTACACAGAGGTCGTTACAAGCCACTCACCATGTAAGATCTGTATACTGGAAGTTACACCTCAATAGGAAAACAGAAGAGTGCTGTGAGATGAGTGAAACAGCCAGTGAGACACTAACAGGGAAAGGGTCAGATTGGAACAAAGTATAGAATTTACCCTCTTCCAAGAGGTCCAGGCTTTCATGCTGTTCACGGGAGGTTTTCTTCTCTTCATCCTGGTAGTCATACTCAAAGTACTCTTCTTCCCTTCCCACGTCTCTCAGGGACATTGCTGAAGTCACCCCAAAGCCCAAACATTGCCCTAATGGGCGGTTCTTGGGGTAGCACCCAGCCGTCTACCCAGAGGAGCCATTGGAGCCTGGACCCCTGGGGCACATGCTGGGCCCTGGACGGGGCAGAGGACATTCCCTGGCTGAGCTGGAGTGGAGGGTGTGCACAGGGAATTGGCCCAGCGTCACCTAGGACAGACCCGGAAGGGGGTGGCTCCCAGGAGCTGGGAGGAGGGACAGTGTGGGGCGGGGCAGGGCAGAAGCACCTGCCAGAATGGGAATGCCCTGCCTGCCCCAGGTGACCCTGCCAGGTGCTGTCATCTCAGAGGGGAGGCCGGCAGGCAGGTGCAGGACTTTAGGTTAAGCTCTCCACCTCCAGATCCTTTTCCCCACTCTTACTCCCCCGGGGAAGCAATGAGGAATGGTAGCTCCCTGAAGTTTCATAGCAACTGCACCCGACAATACTAAACAAGCCTGAAGCAGGTACACCTGTCTAAAGGTAGGACTCCAGCAGGGGAGCTGCCCTGATGAGTAACTGCCTAATGCCCTCAGATGAGAGAATTTTGGTGGGCGTGCTCCGGAAGCGGAAACCAACCTGCCTTTTTTTTTTTTTTAAGATTTTATTTATTTGTTTGAGGGACAGCAGGAACAGGAGAGAGGGAGAAGCAGACTCCCCACTAAGCAGGGAGCCCGATTCGGGGCTGGACCCTAGGACCCTGAGATCATGACCTGAACCAAGGGCAGACCCTTAACTGACCAACCCACCCAGGCACCCCCGAGCCCATTGTGACTTTGGCAAACAGCCTGACATACTGCTGAATAGAGAAGGGAGTGATCACTCTGATTTCTAGCAGAAGGAAAAAGAGACATGGCAGTCACCATTACCGGTTTTAAGCTTCATTCAGTCTTTCTTCGGTAATAATACATGGCCTTTGCTGTTTTTAAATCCGCATTTTATAACCTTTACTGTCATGCTAAATCTGTGTATTCACAGTCAGATTTACAAATTCTAATTGCTAGGATAAAGGGGGATGGGAAAAGTATCTAAAACCGAATAATTTACAATGTCGCCTGGAAGAAGAATCCGTGGTTTAATTGTGTGTCTCAGTACCAATTCCTCAGCACTGTCTGATTCTGCCTTTGACAGTGGAAGTGGCAGGTTCTTCCATCAAACCCACCGGAAGGTGGCCCCAAGCACTGGCAGCTAAGGACTGCAGCACATTCTGCAATTTCCGTGCCTCAGCCAACTCCCAGCTACACTGTGGCGGGTGTCTCTGCTCCTAAAAGCAACAGCAGGAGACCTAAGCCAGCTGTCTGCCGATTCACCTCCCCCAGGTAACCGCGAGGGCGGCTAGCAGAGCCCGGGCCAGGCCATCACGCAGAATTCCCTGCCCAGGGGCGGGTGCCTGGTCTCATTTGGCTTTGGATCCGCAGGGCTGAAGATCCCGTTTTGGCAGCTAAAGAGGTCTGCTACGTTGAATTGCTACCTCCACAAAAATGAATATAAGACCATATGAGTGCCTCAAATAGCAAACCAGAATGCAAGGAAAATGCTATTTAAAAATAAAACCCGAGAGACATATGCATTGTCTGGTTAATATTTTGGAACCTGGAAATGATTACTACATTGTACAACATTAAAGAGGTACTCTTTATGAAAAGGAGGCTTAGCAGAAATTCAGTGGCAAGGGGTTTAAAATCACATTTCGAAAATCTGCATAAGCTTTAAATACAATGTTTAGGAGGACACACACGGGGGGGGTGCTATTTAATCTCAATAAATGGCATCAAATTGGGCTTAATTCAATTCGAATGACAGTGAGTCTGAAGCCCTGTCGAGGGAGGGAGAAAGGGAAGGAGGATCTCCACCTTGCGCATTATTCATTCAGCAAATATCAGACTGACTGTAAGATGTGTAGGATACTGTACTGGGCCACGGTGTGTACAAATGACAACAAAAGCTGATCTCATGTGTTTGAAAATACTCTCAGTGATGACTCATCACCAAGTTGTTTCTAACTCAGCCTTTAACTCAAATCTAGGCTATCTTTAACAAAAGATGTCCAAGTCTATATATATTACATAATAAACACTGAGGACACAGCATTTTGAACACAAAACCAGACTCTTCGTGGCACCCCGTATTTCTGGGTTTAGTCCTTCAGGATATTCCCTGCCTCGCGCCACAAATCTCTCCTCCCCCTCCTCCCTCCCTCCCCCCACCAGGGATGTCAAGGAGTTCTCAAACCTGAACCACACCTGCATACACTTCAAGATTAAAGGCAGAGATGGACCAAAGAACTTCTTCTCTGACAGAGTAATTTCTTCAAAAACCCAAACAAGAAAGCCCAGCAATCCCTGTGCCAAGGGGGAGATCCTGGACCTCCACATGGAGCTCGGCCCCAGGAGGAGTCAAGTAGCAAGGGTGTGTGCATCCAGGAGGCAAGGACCTGACACTGGGGCCCCGGGGAAGAGAGACAGGACTGAGCTCCGGACGGTGGCCGGGAACACTGGACAGGAAGGTAGAGGGCTTCCTTCTGGGAGTGTCTCTCTCCGGATCCACTTAACATACCATCAGAGACATCACTGTCCCAAAGCTCTACCATGCACTGTCCCAAGAGAGGCCACAAGCCACTGGGGCCATTTACGTTCAAATTTAAATTGATTAAAATTAAATAAAATCCAAAATCCAAGTCATGCTAGCCACATTTCCAGTACTCCAGAGCCACAGGTGGCTAGCCTACCATCCCGGAAGACACGCACAGAATGTTTCCACTGTCACAAGTCCCACTGGACAGCTTCCTTCCAGAGGGTGCCCCTTCCTTTCAAGATGTGAGCTGTACACTTTCTGACCTCCACGGTCTGTGCCTCCCCAACAGCCCCCTGCCTGCCTTGACCCCACTGCACCCCCCTGCCACGAGTGTCCTTCTGTCCTCTACTCCCATACCATCCACCATACAGACTTCTCTCAGTGCTCCAAGCACCCCACCTCCACTTCTTGGTCCGTTGGAGCAGAGCCCCCATTATTGAGGGTCATGGTCCAAGGACCTCGCTATGCCATTAAAAAAAAATAAGTAACAGAAACATCATGCTCAAAACCTGGGCTCTGGGCTTGCATGGACATCTGAGAGAGGACATTACCACTACTTTCCCAAAGCTAGTAATAAGATCGGACGGTTACTTTATGCATTTGTACTTAATTTTTTTTTTTTTTAACTCACTTTTACAGCCATTCAGAAGGGTACTGTGTCTGGAAAGGGAAAAACCATCACCCACTCCCAAAGGTGCATCCCACAATAAGCAAGAGATGAACGCATGGGGGCCTATTTGCATTGACACAAAGCTCAGGAACTTTAGAAAATCATCTCGAAACCAAGGAACAGCTTTTTAATAAATGCTTACAATACCTCTAACAAAACTTTACTCCCAAACTAGCCACCACCCCCGACCACCCAGAGCCCCCATGACGGCCTCCATGTATCATCACCAACTTTTCACTATGGAGTAAGAAGCCCAAGGAACAATGTCTTTAGTCGTCCACTGGAGCTTCCCTGTGATAAGACGGCATGAACGAAACCATCCCCAACCCCGACACTCACAACTACAATGTCGTACAGCTGGCAATGAGGGTGCACGGGTACAAGAGAGACTAGCAAAAAACAGGTGGTAAAGATACTACACTTTGGGGCGCCTGGGTGGCTCAATCGGTGAAGCATCTGCCTTCTGTTCAGGTCATGATGCCAGAGTCCTGGGATCGAGCCCTGGAGCCCTCATCTGCTCCCTGCTCCGCGGGACATCTGCTTCTCCCTCTGACCGTCCCCCTTCTCACACTGGCTCTCTCTCTTTCAAATAAATAAAATCTTAAAAAAGAAAGAAAGAAAGAAAGATACTATACCCTGTTCAAAATGCCACTCCCCTTCTGAAAGGGATTTTATTTATTTATTTATTTTAGATTTTTTAATTTATTTATTTGACAGAGAGAGAGAGAGATCACAAGTAGAGCAGCAGGTAGAGAGAGAGGGGGAAACAGGCTTCCTGCTGAGCAGAGAGCCCGATGTGGGGCTCGATCCCAGGACCCTGAGATCATGACCTGAGCCAAAGGCAGAGGCTTAACCCACTGAGCCACCCAGGCGCCCCCTGAAAGAGATTTTTAAAAAGAACGTACTAATTAGACTATTTCTGAGAAAATAAAATTAAGCACTGACCTAGCACATCACCGTTTACAGAAGCTTTTTACAGTGGACCCTTGAACAACATGGGTTTGAAGTGGGTGGGTCCACTGATATGTGGATTTTTTTCAATAAATGCAGCACAGTACTGTGAGTATATTTTCTCTTGCTTACGATTTTCTTAATAACGTTTTCTTTTCTCTAGCTTACTTGAGTCTAAGATTACTGCAATAGACAGACATAACATACGTGTATATCATACACATACGTGTGAATTGACTATTTATGTTATTTACAATAGCTAATAGCAGTTAAGTTTTGATGGAGTCAAAAGTTCTACACAGATTTTTTTATTGTATGGGGGGTCAGTACCCCAAACCCCACATTGTTCAAGGCTCAACTGTGGCTCTGGTCAGTGTGGCTGACTCTCTTCACTATGGCTTAACTACTCTTCACTAAGGCTCTGGTCAGTGTGGCTATCCCCACTTTTCAGATGGGGCATCTGAGCTGACAGGGGCTCAGAGAGGTCCCAAGATGTGCCCAAACCACACAGCCATACAGAGTGCTAAACGGGCCTCAGACAGAAAACTCCAGGCCAGTGCACTTTCTGGCAATCTCTGTACTTGTACAGTCATTGCTAATGTACATTAAAGACACACACTTGGGGCGCCTGGGTGGCTCAGTGGGTTAAAGCCTCTCCCCACATCCAGCTCTCTGCTCAGCAGGGATCCTGTTTCCTCCTCTCTCTCTCTCTGCCTGCCTCTCTGCCTAATTGTGATCTCTGTCAAATAAATAAATAAAATCTTTAATACATAAATAAATAAATAAAGACCCACACTTGAACCCGAGCCTTTTTTAAATATTAAAAAGGCCTGTTTTTAAAAACATACTTAAAAAAAAAAAAAAGCAACCAGTATAGCCAAGAAACAACATAGGATTCTGTGACAGATCTAAAGAACTACTTTCCAGACCCTGGAGCCTGGGGCTGGTCTCCACGGACATTGGGACAGTTTCCCAAACACACCCGATGTAAAGAATCACCTAAAGCATGTGCTAAAAATTCAGATTTCTCAGGACCTCTCTGGATCTGGAGTAAATCCGAGAATCTTCTTTCTAAATATGTGGGTGATTTTCAGAATCTGGCAGGCTTTAGATGGGGGACACATCCGTTGTGGCTAGCTGGGGCTGTCTGACACTGCAGTTTAAAACCGTAGGCCCTCGTTTATCTGCGCGAATTCCACGAAGGAGATGCTATACTGTTGAGGGCTGGTTGTTTCGAATCTCTAGAAATGACTTTAAGATGCTGGGCAAACAAACCCTCCAATTTCTTATTATTCTAAGCCCCTACCCCATACCCCTTGTTATGCCCTCTGGGGTCTTACTGGTTTTGGTTAGGGCAGGTGGGGAAGGTGATGTGTGAGATTCCGTAACTGAGGCTGAAACGGGGAAGGATACGGCATTCGACACCAAATAAAGCTCTCCTAAACCTCAGAGGGAAAAGAGAATAGCAGCTATTTTTTTATTCCAATTTTAAAAGAAAGGTACTAACTGTCCTGTGGTCCATACTCCCACCCATATATATATACACATTACTTTCCAGTGCTAACCCTCCAATGCGAATGTGAGTCAGTAACGCTGACATAAATGATGATTTTGCATCTTTCTCAAAACATTTGACTCATCTTTTGTTATTAATATGGAAAGGTCCCTGGAAGTTCCCCTCGTTAATGATTCAAATGCCAAATGATAAGAGAGACAAAGCCGGTGCGGGGTGTCTACTCCTACCTGGCCCCCTCACCGCCCAGTAGGGGAGGACTCGGAGTTGAAAGGACTATTTTGTTTGCAATTTAAAAGATGCATATATAAACAAAGGCAAAATGCATTTCCAGACCAGCTGCCCAGGCCAGGAAAGAACCCAACTAGGGAGAAATGAGTAAAGGAGTTAACTATAAAATTAGCATTTACTTGAAATCCCAATCCCCTGGGTTTCCTAAACTCGATGATTTCTGGGTTTCTGTCCCTTGTATCCCCGTTTTGCTGACTATTTTAAAAATGGGATTACGCAAATGCTGGTTGTCCCAGTAGATTCTGTCCCAATGGCCCTCTCCCCTTTATCCAAACCGGAATGGCGGGTAAAGGCAAGTATTTTGCTCAACACACACTCAGACAGTAACTGCGAGCAACACTGATTTACCCTTGGACAGATGAGTCGCCTCTCCTTCCATTTTCCTTTCAGTTGGAAGAAGAGAGATCTGGCTGCCTCCGGGCCAAAAGACTCCACTGAGAAATGGCTGGGTAAGAAAATCCTTCTGACAGACACCCAGATAAGAGTCAGCCCGCCTCCTCTCAGTCCTCAGACTGACTACCACAAGCGACTGGCTTTATTCCCAAGGACCAGGGTGTAAAGAGAGCTGGACGCTGTAGCAACTGGGTCAAGACAGTATGAAACCTTCCTCCCCCACTTCTAGGAGGGATCCGTGGGAGCCATGGCCACGCCCCAACTCAGCCACAGTGTGGGAAAGGCATTCTGCCAGAACTCACACTCCCCATTCCAGGGATCCACTGAGGTCCATACTCTAAAATAAAGTTAGGGAGAGCTCACTCAGTTGAGTCCCAAATCACCAAGGAAACTCTTAAGAGTTCAGTGACAGTTCTGAAAAGAAGCATCCCTCCCTATCACTGCCTCTTGGAGTGGGGTAACAGGATGGGAACTTGCATCAAGAATAACACATCCAAACTGCAAAAAGGACCCAGTCACCTTTTCCCCAGAAGACTCTCAGAGCTGCCCACCACCACCATTACTCGGGATATTTAAAAACCGCACAGGAACTCCACATGACGCTGTCCTCACCTAATGCTAGGGGACAGTGGGGCTCAACTGGGGAAGTTTCTCAGCGCAGTTACATACCCACCCTCCCTCCCAGAGGAAGCCTCTCCATCCCTCTCCTGTAGCCGTTGGTCAAGGCAGCAATCAGCAGACAGGAGATAATTATGCAGTTCCTCAGCTTACTGACGAGGCCAGTTCCCGGCCTGCCACATCATCCAGGTTCATCCAATGTGGTCATGGTCAGAGCGGTCTGAAACTCCCAATTCAATTAAGAAACAGCTACCTCACCTATTAATGGCTCTTGAGGCGCTGAGAACATGGTACCACTAGGGACCAGACCCTCGGACTGTACATATTAACTGTGTTCTTTTCATGTATGGGGGAAGAGGGGGGCATGCAAAAGACATGTGATTTGACGGTCATTTTGAAGAAGAAATTAAACAAGACAGATCCACTGTGCCCTACACGATTCTGGGACCCAGCACCACAGGAGCCTAAGGGCCCTCTCCTGTGGCCTCCCTGAGAATGCACCTCAGTGCTATTTTCTGGGTACCAGAAAGCTCCTGAGGCCTGTCCGGCCACACAAACTCCACCCAGTCTCCTCTGGAATGTGCCACACCCTCCCTGCACAACCTCGGCCTGTGACGGAAGGAGACAGTCTCTCCAGCCCCTCCCAACGTCTCCCCACCCCCACAGATCGCTGGGATCCCACAAGCAAAATGCATTTGAATTGCCTGCCGGGTGGGAAGCTGCTTCTGCATTTTCTCCAGACTCCCCACGGCCCGCCCCCGGTCAGGGCTCGGTCTGGGCTTGGGAAAGGGAGGACTCTTCCAGGCCTGCTGCCAACAGTCCAGAGAGGCGCCTCCTCAATACACTACTCCCCAGCCCCGCCAACAGCACAAAGGTCACTGAACACACCTCTCCTTGCACGCGCGTGCACACACACATACACACACGTGTGTGCATGCATGCGCACATCAACACCAAACTCACGTCTCACCCCGGAGAGAATTCAATCCAAGAGAAGTACAATGCTCACAAACCAGGCACACACCGTCTGCCCTTCTGAGCAAACACCGACTAAGCGCAGAAGGGTCCCCCTAAGCCCTGCCCACCTGCCATCTCACCCACCCTGCTTTCAAAACCATCAGGGCCATGCACGCCTGCGGTCATGCAGGTTCCGGCACCCCACCACCACCTCCTGCCCGTGTCCCTAGCAAAGGTTTCAGGATCACCACCCCACCCCAGAGGGAGACAATGCTCCTACACATTCCCGCTCTGTTTCGCGGGGGGTCCATAATTACCGTCCGAGCATTCTTCATAATACCAGTCTAGTTCATAATAATCCGCTTCAATAAATTTCTGCATAGTCAGTATTCTCGCAGAAGAAAGAACGGACTTCACAGCACCATCAACATCAAGTAAAACACTGCCATGCCTCCCTGCCCTTCCAGAACACTGGGCAGAAGAGCATCCTAAAACACACCGGGATTAAGCCGTGCATTCTTAATGATAGTCTGCCGCCGAAACAGAAAAAGAGGCCGTGAGAAGCAGAATTCTGGTGGGGCGAGGACAGGAGGGGCAGAAAGAGAAGCAATTTGCAGAGCCCCCCAGCAGCCCTGCTAATAAAGCGGCAGTAGCCAGCAGCCCTGAATGGGAGTATCCGTTATCGCCCTATCCAGACGCGAGGAGGGTGACGTCAGGGACACACACCACCACCCGGAGGTCTCACTCCAGCCTCCCTCCCGCTCTTGCCTCCCGCTCGCTGATCATCTTTCAATCTAACAGTTGCCATAGAAACTGGCCAGCTCTGAAAAATGATGCCAAGATGGAGGAAATGTCTTCCAAGGATGCTGGGAGCAGGGGCGGGGAGGTGCCACACAAGGAGAAAGGGGGGTGCAGGCAGGTGGGAGCCGGGGGCCTTGCCACCATCATCACTTCCAACAAATGTAAAGACAAGAACATCTGCTCAATTCTGGGCCACTACGGAGTCTGCATTTGAAAAAATGCCACGTTCTAAAATCTGTAACCATTACTTTTTGTTTTCCTTGGTCAACCTGATTTAATACATGAAACACCTTTTGTGAACATTTTTGACCACCACCTAAAGGAAAGGTAAATTACTCAGAAAATGGAAATGCTAGGGTACCTGGGTGACTCTGCCTTCGGCTCAGGTCATGGTCTCAGGGTCCTGGGATCGAGTCCTGTGTCAGGCTCTCTGCTCAGCAGGGAGCCTGCTTCCCCCTCTCTCTCTGCCTGCCTCTCTGACTACTTGTGATCTCAAATAAACAAATAAAATCTTAAAAAAAAAAAGAAAGAAAAGAAAAAGAAAATGGAAATGCTTTCACTGAAATGCAGTTCTGCTCCGCTGCTCATGCCTTTGCTCAAACTTCTGGGAAAACAGCTTGCAACATACAAACAGGGGAGAACGCCATCACAAAGGAGCCCAGGCAATGCAACAGACTGTTTCACCGGCACTCACATGTGATCCAAGTACAAACCACAGAAGGCAAGAGCCCACCTGCAAAATGGTGTGGTTGCCTCTAGGGAGGGAGGGAATGGGCTTTTGCAACCGTCCTTATAAATGCATCTGTAATGTGTTATTTCTTAAAGAAAAAAAAATGGAGTCACCATTGATTAGTGTTTGGCATGTTTTAAGTATCTCAATTAAATGAGTAATAGATTGTGGACTTATTATAGGTTAGCTCCATACCTTGAACCAGGGTTTCTCAACCTCAGTGCTACTGATGTTTAAGGTCAGATCAACTGACATTTAAGGTGGGATTACTCTTTGCTGCTGGGGGGCTGTCTGGGCATTGCAGGGTGCTTAGCAGTGCCCCTGGTCTCTACCACTTAGATCCCAGGAGCACTACCCTCTCTCTCTCCTTGACATAAGGACACTGCCAAATGTCCTCTGGGAACAAAAATCTCCCTCAGAAACCAAAGACCGAAAACAGAACTCCCTACCAAACCTCACCAGCCTGCTGGCTGGATACCGTAACCATGTGCTGGCATCATCAGCAGCTGCGTGGGCTCTGATGGGTTTCTCCTCTTTATTTTCTACTCAAGACCATGTAACTTGTGAACGAGTAATACGAGAAGGTCTCTTTTCCACCATGGGGAGAGCATGCTCCTTTCCTTCTACAGTGACCGAGCAGGGACGGTTTCCCTTCATTCTTCCAGTGGCATATGATGCCTCAGTTCACAACCTCGGAAGCATCCCTCTAGGGCGGGGCTTCCGGGAGTTAACGTGCCCATGAAGCACCAGGAGCTGTTGCTGAATTGCAGATCCGGACGCTGCAGGTGTGCAGCAGGCCCAAGACTCTGCATCTCTGATGAGTTCCCACGGGACAGCGATGCTGCTGGTCCACAGGCCACAGTTGCAATGGTGAGGTACGTCAGTAGGACGGATAGATCGGGAAGGGTAACAACATACACAGTGTGTGCGTATTTGTGTGTGTGTACGTGTGTGTATATTTATGTGTCTCTCTGCATTTGAATAAAAAAATTTTAAGAAAAAACTATGTGTAGATATGCACGCACACACACACATATGTTTATATACACGCATACACACACACAATTCCAAACCCCATGTATGGACTCTTGGGCAGAATCTGTACTACGTATAGATCTATCTCAACCTTCCTAAATCATGGGAAGCAAATGCACCTCTAATGCTGTGCTGTGAAGTCCCCAGAGCTGGCTTCCTGTCCCCCGTGCAGGTTCCAGAAGCTTCTCCCAGCTCCAGGTACCCTCTCGGTACTCGAGGGCCCTGTGCTTTTACCAGGCCGTGCTTGCCCACCAGCACAAGATGCTACAAGCAGATCTTCCCACTTGCCAGGTGGCCAACTGAGCCCGTTTGGACTGGACTGCACATTGGGAGAGCACGTCCTGTCCCGTGTGGAAAGCGGGGTTCCTGCCTCTTCAGCAACATCAAATAGCAGAACCTCCTCAACTCTCAGAAGGGGAAGGAAAGCTAAAGGCAGCTGGTGATGAATCTTGGCTCAGGCTGTAAACAGGCTTTTGGGAAAGTTTGGAAGATACACAGTGCCAGGGAATGGCACTGTCTCTGGTCATGCTGTTCCCCAGCTGTCACCTATACCCTGGAGGAACAGTGCCCCTCCCCACCCAATTCCAAATTCTTCCTGGGCAACATAGAAATCAGACCCCATCACCTCCCTCACTCACTTGAATCCCTGCCCTTCTTTCTCCCTGACCCCCGCTTAGGTACACATTTAAGATTTTCTAGGACATCTGCCTATTTAAATTCAGCAGCCAATGATTTTAATTCTGGCTATAGCTGCCCCCATTATCTGAACATATCTCTCCCTCTGGTCCTCTATCATGTCTCTCCCTGGCAAGGACAGCACCTCTCAACAGCCCCACAGCAAACCCCCATGTGAGACATGAGCAGAGGCTGTGCCCCAAGGTTTTCCAAGGTTTTGTTTAAAACCTTAAGTTGGGGGTGCCTGGGTGGCTCGGTCAGTTAAGCATCTGCCTTCAGCTCAGGTCATGATCCCACAGCCAGGGATCAAGCCCCACATCGGGCTCCCTGCTCAACAGAGAGCCTGTTTCCCCTCTGCTTGCGACTCCCCCTACTTGTGCCCTCTCTCTGTCTCTCAAATAAACAAAATCTAAAAAAAAATAAAAATAAAGTTCCTTAAGGTGTTTCTAAAAAGATGATTCTAGGCCTCCGGTCAACAATTAACAGATTCCTCAAATATCAGCATGCTCAACAGGTTCAATCCACTACGTCTGGGGGAAAGGGTCCAATATGAATCTGCAAAATGCAGATGTAATAAACGAACAGGAAATGCAAACTCTGTAAAGCGTCACAGAAAGTCAGATGAGGGGAGAGACAAACAAAGGCATGCACATTTCCCTCCCCATACTATGAATTCTTAAAAATACTTTATCGGTATCATCATAAAGGCAAAAAATGATGGATGGATGGATGGATGGATGGATGAATGGATGGATGGATGGACATACAGACAGATGAGAGACAGACTAACAGTCAGTTTAATTTCATAGTTAAGAGCGTGGGCTTTGGCGTAAGATGGCCTGAGGTTTGGTCCAGGCTCCTCATCCACCATCCCTGTGACCTTCTTAGACACCTGAGCCTTAATTGTTACACGAGGGGATTGTAATACCTGTTTCAGAGACAAGCGAGGTTTTAATTAATTAATTAATGGATGGCGGAACGCTCAGCACAGTGCCTGGGACAAAATGAGTTTGCAATAAATATTACTTTCCGATCATCTTCATCACTCAAATTCTTTAAAAACGTAAGTAAGGCAGTACAGGCAATTAGAAAGACAGTACAATTTTCTAAGCTATAATTAGGGAAATGAGGTAAAACCGTCTTGTCTTGGCTTGTCCCCGCATAATTAATGAAAAGGCACTGAGTTCACAGTAATAGGCCCGAGTGACAGTCGGCGGGGGGCAGGGCAGGGGACGCATTTTTGACATACTCCTGAACACGACTTACACCGTGTGCAAAGACTGCATACCCAATTCACGTCTTACAAAAATGGGAAAGAAAACAGAGTGTGCAGCAACAAGCACAAAGGAAACAGCATCACTTGTGGGTGACTTCCACAGGCTCCAAAGCAAGATTCAGAGTGAACATCTATACCACAACTCCCATTTTATAGGCTCAGAAGGATAAAGCAGTCCATCTGCAGCTCTGGAAATGGTGCTGAGGTTGAGATCTGGCTGTACCTGCCTTCAAATCCACATTCTCCTCCAAGAGTCCCATGGCCCCGAGGGTCCCAGTCTTCCTTCCCTTCCTTCCCCATCTGCCCCCCCACTTCCTGCAGCTGAAAAAGCAAGTTCCTCCACAGCAACCCCCACCCCCACCCCTGGACTGCTCCCATCACTGCCCTACCCTGGGGGAATGAGGATCAGGGACAGGTCCCCGGAGAGCCTCAAAGAAGCCACCTCTCACTCACCCTCATCACCCAATACCATTTAGGGCATGCAGGCTGCACACCAGGCAGCCAGCACTTTCTAGCTCACTCCTTCCTCAGACCCTGCTACCTAATTACCAGTCCCCTCGCTGTGCAGAGGAGGCCAGGGGACCCAGAGAATTTAACTCACTTGTCCAAGATCAGTCAGCAATAAAAGCATGTAGATTTAAACTGGGCATGGTCCACCTCTACAGTCTTCCCACGATAACTAAGAAAACATCTAAGGATTATTTACAAATGAACTGTGAAAGGGGGGGAAAAAGGGAGACAAAGATAAAAACTCAAGTTGGTATTTCACAGCAAAAACAAATTGTGGGGGTACCTGGGTGGCTCAGTGGGTTAAGCGCCCCACTCTTGGATTTGGCTCAGGTTGTGAGATCAAGGCCCTGTAAGGCTCCCCACTCAGCAGGTAGTCTGCTTGAGATTCTCTGCCCCTATCCCTCTGCCCCTCCCACTCATGCTTGCTTTCTCTCTCTCAAATAAATAAATCTTTTTAAAAAATTGTGAAGTCCTTTTTCCTTTTAAGAACAAACTAAAAAATGATCACGAAAGAATTAAATTGAAAATATCAATGGGACTTAGTGATACTAAAAAGAAATACTATTTCCAGATCTGTCAAGAAAGTGGCCCAGCAACGACACTACTGCACCCACAACCAGCAGGTCAACATTCTGATGTCCAGCTTTAGGTGAAATGTCAACAGCGCTCCTTGGAGAGCTGCTCATTCCATGCCTTGGGGCAGGAAAAACCAAGATCCACCTACAAGGCTGGCTCGCAGGAAAGCAAAGATGGCTCCACAAGGTCTTGGGGGTAGAAGTGATAAGGCACAGAAGCCAGCTTAAAAGGATGGTCAAGGGCCAGGCTGTGACAAACTGAACATCAAAAACCGATTACAGTTAATGACATTTAAAGGGAACAAGTCGAGTCTGTAAAGATCGTGGTGATGATCAGGGAATGCCAAGACTAAAAGGGCAACCAAGTGAACGAGGCAACTGATGTATAAAGGAGAGAAGATTATAGGAAGATATTTTTAATCCATCTGAAGAAGTAAGGGGAGGGTGGGCGTGTATGACTGTTCTGTCTCTGCCACTAATATCTTTTATAAAGCATTACATGAACACTTCTCGAAGTAGGGTGGCTGTGAATAAAACAACCGGATATGGAACGAGGAGGCAGGTGGAGAACAGAAACAGAACAGAACGCTGTGGTCACAGGCCACACCCAGGCAAGCAGGAGGGTCCTGTCCTGTGTTGTTGCTTTGGGGAGCACAGAAGCGAATCTAACAGATCCGGTCTGCAGGGAATCTATGGCTGGCTTGCATTTGTGATCAGATTCAAATATTGAAAAGAGTTTCTAAGCTTCTAAGTTTCTAATGATTAGTTCTGTTAGCGTATGAATTAAATACCCACATGCATATGAGTGATTTTCTATATATATATCTGAACATATACATATGTGTGTACCTAATTTTGAACAGTTATTCAATATGCTTAAAAGATGAGTAAACACTAACACTGAACAATTTAAAGCACAAAGAATGCAGTTAGGAGTTTGCCCCAAAGTATCTGATGTCATGGCACACGCCACTTTCCTTCCTCCGTGCCCCTCAGTGATCAGCACGGGCCACGCGCTGCCACTCGCTCAAGCAGGTGGGTAGAAGGATGGCTTCCCTCCTCCTACGAAGCAGAACCACTCGGCGGCCCCAATCCCCTCTGGAACACGATCCCAGTCTCTAGGGCTTTCCTCCCCTCAGGAAACAGCGAGGCTGGCCTTCTATCGCACTCAAAGAGGCCAGAAGCCTAACAACAGAAAAATGGGCTTCCAGAGAGGGCTGCTGGAGCTCGCATGAAACCCAGCCTCACCAGCAGACCTTCCTGCACCTGACGCAGAGAGAATGCTTCTGGGGAGCTCGCCTTCCGATCTTTAAGACATTGCCACTGCCAGTCACTGAGCTCCTGTGGCAGAAGGCAAACAGCTTGCTGTCAGCTACCCCCCTCCCAAACCATCTCCACCTCATTTCAAGCTCAGGAAAAGCAGGCCCCCATGCCACCTCCCAGTTCTCTGGGGCAGAACAGAGCCTGGCTTTCAGAGACACATCCAAAGGCAGGGACATGGCACTCAACAGGCCACTGCAGACCCGATGTGCGGCCCTGCGGTGGAGTTATTAAAATCCGAGAAGGAAATGGAGAAGAAACAGCTCAGATGTGTCCCAGGTTCCCAGTCTGCTTCCTGCAGCCTTGGGGGGGCTGCATGGGGCATTCCACTCCAGGACCCAGCAGGTCACATGGCCGATGCCACAGGCTTCAAAACGCAGCCAGAAGCTCCACCGAACCCCCACTCTGCTCCTGCTGCAACTCGGAGCCCCTCTGGCCTGAGCGCGTCCCCCAGGAGGAGCCGATGGGGGTGTGAGCTGAGCTGTCACGTCAATTTCCCACCTGAGCCCATTCCAACTTTGTCTTGGACGCGCCAGAGGGACGCGGGAAGGCAAACAGTCAATCTGTACAGAACTGCGTGCCAAGCATTTTTGGTCTCAAAAGAAAAGATACTTAAGATTGGAATCTGATTTGGTGAGGGGAAAAAAAAAGGTGGCAGGTGGCAAAAGCCAGAGGAAGCTTAGGGTACACGTGGGTAGACTGCCCCCAGGGATGAGTCCCTGGCCACCCTGCTGACCGGATGCTGCGCCCAGAGCTGCAGGTGCTATCGGGCTCGCCAGCGTGCGGCTGCCCTGCACTGGCCCCGGGATACAGGTCCTCCAGTTCCCGTGGGGCCTGGGCCCACGCCAGGGTGAGAATGGCTATGACCAGGTGCGGCTCACGTGTGCGCAGGGCTCACGCAGCCAGGGCTGCTCTGCTCCCACCTCTGCCCCTGCACACCCCTGGAGAGCTAGAAGCAGCAAAAACAGGCCCAAGGAAGAGTCCACTCGTGCGAGGGGCAAGCAAGAGAGGGGAGCAGGCACAATCCAGGGCTCATCTGGACGCTCACCTGTCAACAACATGGCCCCCGGTCTTGGGATGGCAGAAGGACCCAGCCAAAGCATGGGCGTTTACAGGAGAGAAATTCACAGCAACTATTTATAAATGTATTATAATGTATGCATTTTGGTATCATTTTGGTTTGCAAATGAAAATAAGAAGTTGTTCCTCGCCACGAGATCCCTTTCCCATCCCCGACACATGCTCCACCCCAACCCTGTAATTTGTCTTTCCTCCCCTCACTCGACCCCCCCCCCACCACACATAACACCCGGGGGAGAACAGATCCCCAGGGTCCCACAGGGCACCCTCCCCCATGTTTTCTCATATGTCGCCACCTCCCGGAACTATTAAGCCCCTCCCTTCAGGAAGTCAGCACCGGGTGTTAGCCATCCATGTCATTTGGCATATCCCAGTGCCTCTATTTTGGCCACACGTAGGATTTTAATCAGACTGAAGGCCATCTTGGGAAGGTGGCAAAAACCAAACTCTGTATGCCATATATGGGTTTTTTGGGTTTGTTTTTATTTTAAAAAAGGAGAAAAACTTGAACCTAAAAACATATATCTTTTCATTTTCTCTTCCTGAGGAAGCATTTATTAAACACTTACTTAACACAAACATGAGGCAGACAAGGGCTCTGTCCCCTTGGGATTTACTCAATGAATGCAGAAATTATTTCTAACAGCTTGCAGTCTTTTAGAACATAAGCCTTGCAGAGATCTAAATTTTAATGAGAAAAGTTCTAGGTAATTTAAAATGTGCTTAGAGAATTAGGCCAGTATTTCTATCGTGTTCTGAGAATTCTTTTTTTTTTTTTTAAGATTTTATTTATTTATTTGACAGGCAGAGATCACAAGTAGGCAGAGAGGCAGGCAGAGAGAGAGAGAGGAGGAAGCAGACTCCCCACTGAGCAGAGAGTCCGATGCGGGGCTCGATCCCAGGACCCTGGGATCATGACCTAAGCCGAAGGCAGAGGCTTTAACCCACTGAGCCACCCAGCACTTCTATTTTAAAAGAGCAAAAACAACCTTTTTTTTTTTTTTAACTTATAAAGCTGGTTTTTCTTTTTAACAATTTCTTAAAACTGAAAATTAAAGTCGCGAGTCTCATAACTCCTATTATACAATATAGAAAAAATATTTTAAAAGGAAATACAGTAAGACAAAAACAATAACAGTAATAAAAGAACTTTGTCCTGGGATCCCTTTGACAAAAGAGTAAAAAACTCTCAGTGACATATTTCAGAGAGCCACAGAATGTTTAACGCTGACTAATCTCCAGACAGTAAAATCTGAGTCCCTAAGAGGCTATGAGATTTGCTCAAGGTCACACATGGAGTTGGCGAGAGGGATGAGGGAGGCGAGGCCCTCTAACACAGGGCTGACTACTGGGTCCCTCACGACTGGTCTCTAAGAACTACTCAAGAGGAAAACCTTCACCATATAGGGAGATTACCTAAACCTCAATAGACATCCCCTACCCCCACACAGATTAGCTGCATCTCTCAGTCCTAGCTAAACTTGTACAGACAACATACATTACTGTTCTCTCTCATGAAGCGGTCCTTGGTGAAAAGTTTAAGGTGATCCCTGGATAACACTTTGAAACACACACACACACACACACACACAGACACACTTGAGCACTTCAATCATTTCTTCAGGCCATTATCTATTACTGTCATTTTCCAAACATTAATGCGTAACGACCTGTCCAAGCTAAGGGTCAGATATCTTTCCTCAGGTGTCTTGTAAGAAAACACATAGGATATGTTCAGACTTCTTCAAGACCAAATATGGCGTTTTCAGGCAAAGTGCTTCTGAGTACTACACGGCCTGAAGTCTTGGAAATAAAAAGATTTGGTGAAAGATGAGAAGATCACAAGTCAGGGCTAGGGAGCAGGGAAATGCTGCCCATTTCAAGCACCTCAAAAGTACATAAGACCTTTTCAAACCACAAATAAGGCCTGGGCTGCACTGAGGATATCCTAAGGTAAAAGAAAATGGGCTCGGTCCAGCTGGGCTGAGATCCTGCTTCTCCCCCATCCTGTGCGACCTTGGGCTGGCAATGGAGGGTCCCTCTAACCGTGGCCTCCTCATTTTAAAAATGGGGATAAGCCAGTCTCTACCTCTGAGCACTGCACGGGGACTCATTGCTCAGAATGTAATAAGCACTCAATAGATGTCCTTTTCATCTCTCACTAACCACCATGACGTACAAACCATCCAGCAGAAATTAGAGATGAAACCCGAAAAGAATTCTGTATCCAAAGAATGAGGCATCCACCAATCTCGGAATCTCTGCCTACCATTCTTAGGTTAGAAAAGAAAAATCAGGAAGTTTATGAACTCTTAGCACCTCGTGGAATGATGTTCTACTCATTCACTCACTCAACATTTATTCCTCAGGGCTCCTAATGATCTTATGTCTTCGTATGATCTCATGCTCACCAAGAATGGGCTGCTTTTGTTGCAGTAAGTTAATATCTATTTATTTATTTTAAAAGATTTTTATTTATTTGGCAGAGAGAGGATGAGGAGGGGGAGCACCAGGCAGAGGGAAAGGGAGAAGCAGGCTCCCTGCTGAGCGCATGGGGCTCAATCCCAGAACCCTGGGATCATGACCCAAGCCAAAGGCAGACACTCAAATGACTGAGCCTCCCAGGCGTCCCAGTTAATATTTAATCTAAGAGTAATAGTTCAAAGAATCTTAAATAAGTTCAAAGAAACTTAAAAATTGCCACATTTTCAAGCCAAGTAAATTTCTAGAAATACACCTTAATGAAACCATGAGTTGGGTAGACATCTACGGATGTGGAAGGATGTTTACCGGTGTGTTATCTGAGGAAAATTTAGAAACAGCCCAGATCCTCAATAACCGACCAATAATTAGGTATAAATGATGGGATATTAAGCAATAATGAAAACTGTGCTTTTCAAGAATTTTAATGCCACAGGGAAATGGTCAACATATGCAATTAAGTAAAAAAGCATTACATCCCCAGATACGTAATATATTTGTTGGAGGAAAAAAAAAACCACTAAAAATATCTCACAAAAATGAGAAATGGTTGCTAAGTTAGTCATCTTTTTGTCCTAAGTCTTGCTAAATTACCTACAATCAGCAAATTTTTATGACCGAAGGATATACTATTTTTAAAACCTCACTCCCTTTAAGGACCATTGACATTCACTAAATGGCCAGGTACTAAGGGCAGAGTGATGACAAGCATCCCTGCTTCCTCCACCTGAAAAATCAGAAATGGACACTATGTCCCAACAGAGTCACAGAACCTTTTTTTTTTTTTAACTTAAAAAAAAAAAAAAAAAAGAAAGAAAACCGAGGTCCACAGAGGTTCCACGACTTGCTCGTGGAGATGACAGTAACGCTCACTCAGGACCAGGACCAGAAGGTGCCCCTGAGGACAGAAAGGATGGGATGTGGCACAGGCAGCGGCCAGGTGCCTGGGACCTCCATGCACGTCAGGTAGCTATAAGAAGACCGGTGTGAAGATGACAAACCCGTGCTCAATTTACAGGAGACTCTGGCAATGCATCCTGTCAGTGGAGAGGGACATGCAGAAGCCATCTGCAGAGAGGCACGGCTAAAGAAAAGGTGGGGGGGGGGGCGCGCTGGAGAACCCCAGACAGGAGACTGGTAAGCACCTATCATGAAGCAGAGGAAGGAGAAAAGAAATTTACCAAAAAGGAACAGGAACAAGTCAGACCAGAGAGGACTGGTCTGAGGAGAGGCAGAACTACAACACTGCCAAGGCCAAGTCACTTGCACAGAGAGCTGCTACAGCCCTCTCTAGTCCCAGGCACTCCTGCCGGACCCAGAGTCCCAACAAGGAGTCGAGGCCCCTGGAGGGCAGGCTGACTGCCCGCAGACACACCACTGTCTCTCCAGCCTGGCCATGTGGGCTCGTAGGAATCAAGTTTTCTCTACCAAGGCTCATTTGTGTTTGTCCCCAGATCTGTTCATGGCTGTTTTTGCTTGTTAATGCAATGACAGAGTTACGTTTATTATTTCATGAATCGCACAGACAAAGAGCTGTTTCTATGAAAGCGAAGTTTAATACCCTGAAAGACTAAATTAAGGATTAAATGGCCAATTCAATTTGGATACACCGTTGCACTATATCTGAAAAAAATCACTTAACAAAGAGGGGATCATGGACTTCAAATCCAGTGTATGTGCCCTAATAGATTCATGAAGGTAAAGCGCTTATGAGCACCAGACCAGCCAACAGGAAGCACTCCCCAGATCTGACTCATTATTATTACTGCTTGCATTATCGTGGTGGAAGCATATAGACAGATGCCAGCCGCAATGGCAGCCAGAAGGAAAGGGCTGGCTGCTCTCCAGGAAGGCAAGAGTCCAGAAGGGAGTGGTCCCTGTGTCATCCCTGCTCCCAGGGCACCAAGACTTCCAGGGACAGCTAGGTAGAGATGCTGGGGTCCAGCCAACACTCTGGCCAGTTAGAACCCTGCAGACGCTCTGGGCTTGCATACCTCGTCCCAAGCACTCTCCCGCTGCCCTGAAAGAGTCCTAGTGTGGTGAAGGGTAACACACAAGCTCATACAAACACTCACGACGCTTGGGACCATGTGGACACAAGTGAATGAACACAGTGGAAATCAGCATATGACAGTGACTGTGGACTCCAATCTTCCCTAGACACAACTCCCGAGGGCCAGGGTGAGGGGCAGAGGGACCCATCCACGACCCCTGGCCCGTGCAAGGCTGGCACCATGCACAAGCTTAGTGAAGCACTTTGCCACAGGCCTCAGGTGCTCCAACAATGGTCTTTCATTTTTTTGTTGTTTAAATTAAACTTTAAAAACAGGGACCTGGTAGAATATGCAAGTTCCCAGACCCCACTCGCTCCTTCCGCATAAGCAAGGCAAGCAACTGTGCAGAGGCCTGGAGGGCTTTCTGCATGGACCCAAGTCCAGCTGCAAAGTCCCTGCTCAGGGAGGGAAGAAAATCCATAATCCAGGAGTCGTTCTTACTTCCTTAGCCAGAAAACCTGAGCTGGAACTCAAAGACGTCAAGTTCACAAAAGATTACAGGTACATACAAGGCGCTCAGTAAATACCTATTGGCTGATTCATTAAGATTAGTTTACAGTAAGAGTAAACAATAGAACAATGTCTTGAAACTCTTATTGACTTTATAACCTTCTTTTCTCCTTAGGAAAAAAAGATTATTCCAGGTAAAGTCGGAGGTGAAGTGGTCAGGGAATCCTATGCACTCAGAGAGACACAGAGAGATTTCTTTTCTTGACCCAATGCTCCTTAACCAAAAAGTGACACACAGCAGGCCCTGGAAATGAGGAATGGGAAGGGGCCACAGCCACCTCTGTACCAAGCCAGCCACCTCCACGTCTGGTGTCTGCAGAATGCTATGTGACAAGAAAGGTCCACAGCACACACAAGTTGTTTCCACCAGAGGGAAGGAAACGTGACCTACAGACCACATGACAGAGGCAAAACCACAGGGAAGCAGGGAGGAAATCTGAAGTTGACAGTAAGTTCCCACTAAGTGTCACTTGGGACAGTGACCTTTAGAGGAAAAAAGTTAAATCTAAATATGTAGGAAACACATTTTATAAACAAATAGCTACTGATATTCTCAAACTGAGGGTCTGCTCTTCACATCCCACGTGCCAAATCAGTTTTACTCTTAAACTACAACTGTTTTCTCGTTTTGCTCTTCTGAGTAGTTAAGATACAGAGGCAGAGCAGACAACCTAGGTTTGCAACTCACCATTCCCCACCCCTTGCAAGCTGTGTGACTCTGGGCAAGCTTCTTAACTTCCCTGTGCCTCAGTGTCCTCATCTGTAGGATGGGGACAGCAAGACTCTTTCACTCAGAGGACACTGTGTGAATTGAATGAGATACATGTAAGGAATTAGGAACAGTGCCTGATACACAGTAAGGGCTAAATGTTGACTACTCTGTCTTCCTCCTAGACCATCTAATCCTAAATGTCCCCATTTATGGGTACATCTGCTATGTGAATCATCTTCCTGTTCTGTGTTTCCCACGCTCCTCCAGATTAAAAAAAAAAAAAAAAAAATCAACCTGTTAAAAATTTGTCTGAAAAGGTCATTCTACCACTTGGTAAAGGGAGACACCCAAAGAGGTATCCACCACTTCTTAACAAGCCAGGTGAGGGGCTCCTGGCTGGCTCAGTTGGTAGAACATGTGACTCCCAATCTCAGGGTCATGAGTTCAAGCCCCATGTTAGGCATGGAAGCTACGTAAAATAAAAAAATGAAAAATGAAAAATTTTAAAAAAACAAGCCAGGGGAGGGCCAGATCCAAAAGGCAAAGCATCATTCCTCTACTCTGGGAGACAGCCTGTAAGAGTGGGAGCTGAGGTTTACCTCATCTCCTATTATCGGAACCCCTAGGGTACCCCTTATTCCCACTCCCACCCACAACAGAGAACCACTGCCCTAACTGATGAGAAAAGAAATCTAAGAGGAAACAGCTCTGTTATCTTCTCCCACACCTCACAACTGACTTGACACATCGGTGAGTCACAGCGCTGTGGCCACGGTATCCCCTGGGTTATGCTCCTACAAACAAACAAGGAAACCCAAAGAGGACACCACGCATGGAGCAGGGCTCCTGATCTGTGATTTCCACCGATCTCTCGGCCAGTTTGGCCGGGCTCACAGACCCCTTCTTAGTAGACAGAGTTGAAAACACAACATAAAGTACAGATGACTCGGAGGAAACCGATTGTATTGCAATGCAGCTATGAAAACTTGCAGAAAGTCTGTGATAGAAGAGCTTGTCAATGCATTAAATAACAAGATGGATCAGCACACCTTACAACGAAGGTAATTTCAGAGCCGTGACGAGTAGAGGTATTTCAAACCATCTCCACCGCAGCAGGACATGAAAATCTTCATTTCTAGCGGTGATGAAGCCACAGGGCCTGCTGATACCACCGTACTTTGTTTTCTGGGTTCGCCGTGAAAGGAAACACTGCATTTCAGTTGGAAATCAGTGAAAATAAAGACGCCATGTCATTTCTTTACAAGTTCACAGAATCCCCAATTTCCCTCTATAGACTCTTCAAGGGTCCTAGGACCTCCGCTGGAAAGCCATGCTGAGGAGCGTGCTTTATTTAAGAGTTTCCCCCTGATCATTCATTTAATCGACAGTTAGCAAATACCCACTTTGCTCTAAGCACAAGTAACGCAGAAGAAAAATACAAAATTAACGTAAGACTTGGGGGCAACCAAGCCCTAGGAACTATCAGAGTTTCTGCTCAGCTTCCTCTAATTTTGGCATAATTTTGTTATCCACTGCCAAATGCATAACCAAAAACGGAGTGCACAAACAGAAATGAGCCACAGCGTCTGCTCAAGGCTAACTGTCTGCAAGTATTTCAGAAGCTAGAGGTCAGTGCTATGGAGGAAATACAGGAGCCCTCCATGCTTCCACTTCCTCGATAACCAAACCAGCCCTGCCCAGACTGCAGACACTGCATAGGGATGAAAGGAACAATTCATGTGAAAGTTCTCCGAGAATACTGAAGTCCTGCCTGTGGATGGTTCCTGTTACACTGTGCCTGTAAGCGATTCACCCGTGCAGGGACCCAGGAGCCTCTCGCAGCGGAAAGGGCCATGCAGGGTCCCGCAGAATCACAGGAGGATCTCTGAAGGAAGAGGAAGTAATACACGGGGATTTGGGGGGAGAAAAGAACCAAAAAAAAAAAAAAAAAAAACCAACCAAACCAACCCAAAAAAAACCTGTCCTGCTGTGAATTCTACCATGAAGCGGTCTGAAGGAACCAAAGACAGAACTTGCCAAGGACGTGACTCTGGACACAGTTTTCTATCCAACACCACATCTCTTGGGGTAACAGATATCGTGAGTCAACAAAAGGGAACAGCAAAAAGCTTCTTATTCACTGCCAGACACGTCAGAAAGTCTAAAGCTCCACTGGGAACACTGGTACAAGTCTAACATGCTTCATATCTGCCCGGGTGTGGATTATTCTATTTTTATTCCAACCGAAACTGATTACCTGCCGTGTTCATATACCTGATTTGTCTCAGGTATAAACACACAGGTCAATCTAAACAAAATTCCCTTCTCATTGACATCTAAGAGAGAAAATAGCCCCAATACATTCTAAAAGAGAAACTTGTAGTTCCAACTTGTTTATTATAAATGATTTACCAAATTCAAGAACACCGGAGATCACTCTGTATTGAGACAGTAATTACAGAAAACTTATGGATGTTAGAAGCTGGTTTTGAACCAAGTTACCATCAAGTAGAAGCAGGATTGCTATACTTTTTCTTTTTAAAGGTGACACAATGATACACAGGTATGTAAACGATCTCACTGCCAAAGTAACATCACTAATTCAGACAAGGTTAAAGTTAACTTGAATTTTAAATTCAGAGGTGTCAAGACAATGGAGAGCTGGGTCTGTCCTACCAACCTCATTGGGCTGTGTTGAATTTCTAAAGTGTAAAATGATTTCTACAAAGGTGCCTCTTGAATGAACATTAGAAACATCATTAGCATGTGCTTTTTTTTTTAAATTATCACATGTTTTCCAAATCTGCAATATTGGGTTTCACATCCTTGTCACCACACGCTGCGGGGGCGGGGGGGGGCACCTACGTGGTATACTGTTCACCCTACCAGGTACCAACTCTGCAGCCCCAGGAGATGACTGGTTTGTCGTTGGAGCAGCCTTTGGATTTTCCTGAAAATCCAAAATAACCAGCTTAGTGGGCTCTCACACAGAAATCGTTAGTCTTGGAAAACCAAGTTCACAGATACAGAGAAGACACTGGTAGTTGCCAGAGGCAGAGCTGGGAGCTGGGGGGCGGGGGGAGGCAGGAAAAACAGGTGAAGGGGGTCAACAGGTTAAAACTTCCAGCTATGGGGCGCCTGTGTGGCTCAGTGGGTTAAGCCTCTCCCTTCAGCTCAGGTCATAATCTCAGGGTCCTGGGATCGAGCCCCACATCGGGCTATCTGCTCCGCGGGGAGTCTGCTTCCCCCCACCCCCAACACTCTGCCTGCTGCTCTGCCCACTTGTGATCTCTGTCTGTCAAATAAATAAATAAAATCTTAAAAAAAAAAAACTTCCAGGGGCGCCTGGGTGGCTCAGTGGGTTAAAGCCTCTGCCTTCAGCTCAGGTCATGATCCCGGAGTCCCGGGATGGAGCCCCGCATTCAGGCTCTCTGCTCAGCAGGGAGCTTGCTTCCCCCTCTCTCTCTCTGCCTGCCTCTCTGCCTACTTGTGATCTCTGTCAATCAAATAAATAAAATCTTTAAAAACAAAAACAAAAACCAAACAAAACAACTTCCAGTTATAATATATTTATAAAATAAATATGACACGGGAATGTAATGCACAGCATGATGACCACAGTTAATAATACCGTATTGCATATATGAAATTGCTAAGAGAGTAAATCTTAAAAGTTCTCACTATGAGAAAAAAAAAATTTTTTTTCTAACTATGTATGGGGATAGATGTTAACAAAACAATGTGGTTCAATCATTCATTTTGCAGTGTAGACAAATATCAAATCATTACATTGTACACCTGAAATTAATATGTAAATTATACCCCAATTTAAAAATTAAAAAAAAGAAAGAAAATGCTCAGCCTCAGTATACATGTCTTGCTATATCATATAAATAATGCTATGCAGCCAAGATGTTCCCAGTGCCTTTGGTTTAAATGCAAACTCCTTCCCAGGGAGAGTTTCTACGGACTCACATGGTATTTTGGTAAGAGAGGGGAAATGGGAATATTTTCAAATTCTTCTGCACAGTTAAGAGAAAACTGGTTCAAATGAAAATTCGTACCTGGTCCCCACCACCGTAAAATTTCTATTCAGAACACTCAAAATCAAGGCCTTGTGTGTGGCTAAACCCTACAGCCACATTTCTTGGCACACCCTACCACGAACGGCAAGCCGTAAGACCTGCTAACCAGCATGAGGTCCCACGTGGGGCCATGGCTAAGGACCACCGGCCGTCACAGTGCCATCACCAGATGAAGGGGAACTACTCACGGAAGTACTTCAGCGTCTCTTCAATTTGCTCGGTTGTGAGGTCAATGTTGGCATCTGGAGAAATGAGGGGTGTATGGAGCCAGTCGTCGTGGTCATAACCGTAGATGGTGTCGGCTCTTAGCTTATAATGGGGCAGCTGCTCCTCCAGCAGGCTGATGATCTCGACTTCTGGAAGATCGGTGCTGTTGCACACGTCTACAGAGAAGAAGACAGGTAAATGAAAGCCCAGAACTGGCTCTGGCCTTGCGGCTGCTAGCCACTGACATCATGGTCCCAACAGGTGTCTTCACCTACTTACCCACAGCGGGGCGAGGCCATATTTGGCCACCTCAGGGGCCCTCTTCCAATTTAAATTCCACTCTCAAAACATACAAGACCTACCTGAGACAGTTCCTATACGGTTTTTAGCAGCTCACTTTCTTCAAAGTGAAGCCACAACTCTTGGGCTTTCTGGGCTCAGTCAGTCTTCCCGACCCTTTCTCGGACCATTCTCTTTCAAACACTCTACCTGTAAGCCAAACCCGCTACAATTTCACCAATATGCCTAACTGCTGCCTGCTACTCTTACCACTCAAAAATCCCATCTGGGATTTTTGCCTTCATTTAATTCACTCAACTGTTCATCCACCTGTATTTCTTTCCATTCATCCATCCTAATATACCCTGAGTCTCAGAGACATAGGAGATGCACCAGTCAACACAAGTGTCATGGTCCTGCTCTCGCAATGCTTGTGTTCTTGTGGGGCTTCTAACCATTAAAGCAACAGGTGCCCCTCCTTTGAGGGAGAGGCTAGATCTTCCCGGATATGTTGGTGTTTTGAACACTTCAAGAAGAATTAACCTCTCTCCTCCTTTCCATATTCCCACAGTGTTTTGTTAGATATTCTGTTACGTTCTGTCTTCTGGGTATTTTAGTATCCAACCTGTCCCCCTGGGAGAAGGCCAATTTCCACCACTGGTTTTTCTCAATCCACCACCTGTACCCCTCCTAGGTCCTGGCCCAGACTGTGCTCAAGGGGTGCACTGCAACACCTGTGAAGGTCCATCAATCCATACGAAGCCCATTAAAGAGGCCTCGTAATTAAACAGTAAATACAACAACACAGCCAGTGTACCCAGGACAAGACCAGTCTTCCTCAACTTCTCTACCGCGAGGAAGAATGAATTAAATAAATGCTAATGGGTGAGCCTTGATTATCTCTCAACTAATTCTGACAACAGTGACCATATTGGCCCAGTTCACAGAGAATATTCATGACCCATGACGGCAAACGGCAGATGCGAGCAGTGGTGGTCTTGTGAACCCATAAAGAAACCGGAGCACCCATGGTGCTCATGGCTGGACAAGAGAGTTACCTCGGTCTTTCCTCCTAGATGGGGCTCTCTGCTCAGCAGGGAGCCTGCTTCCCTCTCTCTGCCTGCCTCTCTGCCTACTTGTGATCTCTCTGTCAAATAAATAAATAAATCTTAAAAAAAAAAAAAAGACTACAATCAGAGCAATTCTTAAGAAGTTTATTGCACAATGTTCTTGCCTTGAAGCAGTAAACAAAGGCGGGGGCCTGGGTCAAGGTGGAAGGCAGAACATGGGACTCCACCTCCTATCCCTCTCCAAAGTACAAGAAGGGGCAGGAGAAAATCCTCTGGAGATATGTGAAACCACACAAGGTCAAGGTGAAGTAAGGAAGAGATGCTGACAAGAGATCACTCTTATGAGTCATTCTTAGGACATGGAAGGTGGCATCAAAGGAAAGGAGAGAGGCCCAGCCTGAACACACAGAGAGGAAATGAGTGGCACAAAGAGTGGGAGGGAAGCAAGCTGGAAGGGGAGGCGGAGGGAGCAGGAAGGGACCGGGGCGGGGCCTCGGGATTCACTGGGGAACCAAGGCCAGCAGAGCAGGGAAGACCAGTCCCTTTGCTGCTCTTGGGGCTGAACCAAAGCAATGGTGGCAGCAGGGCGTGGCTGCAGGGCCACTCACACTGGAGGACAATATGGAGCCTCCTGTGCCCACAACAACGGCTATCCCAGAGACTTACCAAAATCCCTCTGTCCTTCCTGTTTAAGGCCACATGGCAGGTAAAAAAAAAAAAAAAAATACAGAATCACAGGTCAAGGAAGCGTTTGGTGTCCCAGTGTCACCCTCTGGGCAAGAGCCCACCCTCAGAAAGCACCTGTCAGGGGCGCCTGGGTGGCTCAGTGGGTTAAAGCCTCTGCCTTTGGCTCAGGTCATGATCCCAGGGTCCTGGGATCGAGTCCCGCATCGGGCTCTCTGCTCCATGGAGAGCCTGCTTTCTCCTCTCTCTCTGCCTACTTGTGATCTCTGTCAAATAAATAAATAAATAAAATCTTAAAAAAAAAAAAAAAAGGAAGAAAGAAAGCAAGCACCTGTCAGACTCTCTCCACCTCCTACCACCCCCCCACACCCCAGTCTTACTCAATTCACTATGCAAAGCTCTACCACAGAACATTTCAACTCAGGAAGTCAGTGTGTTTTTCAAGCACTGAGGAAAGAGAAGAAAATAAGTACAAAGTGAAGACATTTAGAATTTTCCTTGGAGCTTCAGGGACTGGAGAGGGACAACATCTGAACACTCATTCTTGGCTTCAAGTGGGAAATGTCACTGCAAGCGCTCTTGGCATTTCAGCCAGCTGAAAACCAGACCAGAGCTGCTCTGCCACTTAGCAAAGGTCTGCCGCGAACAGAAGGGGCCTCCTCCCTGAGGCCAGTGCCAACAGCCCAAGCTCAAGACAGATGTCTCCTACTTCTTCTCACCTCCCGCCAACAACAAAATGCCACTCAAGAGGCTCAAGTGGGGCGCGTAACTAAGCAAGTATTTCCTCCCCTCATAATCAAGTGAAGAGTAAGTTCTCACAAAGCTCATCTTGGGGAGAGGCTTCATGGTTAAAAAATGGCGGCCTTGTAGCTGAGGGGACACAGGGTCAAGGAGGGCTGACACCTGACTGGTGGCCTCTTTTAACTGAACCCGGATGGGCTCCAGCGCCAGCCTATGCCGAGGAGACCAGGCAGGGGACTGACACATTCCTGCATGACTCACCCTCCCAACAGCCTAGAGTCTTCTGGTGTCACTGCTTTGGGTGCTAGGGAAGGCAACCATCTAAAACAGAAGTCCCTCCTAAGAATACTGGGTTACTTCTGAGCATGTTGGCAGCTGCTCAGACTGAGGCTTGACCTGTCCTTCTACATTTCCAGGACTGAAGGTCAACTTATTTACAGTGCGGGTCTTGATGTCCAAGAGAGGTCATTTCCCTCGGAGCACATGATGACTGGCAAGATAAAGTATCAAAAGGTGAGACTGTGCCAAAACGCCTTTTTTAAAAAAAACAGAAAACAAAAAACTCAGGTGCTTGTGTGGCTCAGTTGGTTAAGCAACTGCCTTTGGCTCAGGTCAAGATCCAGGAGTCCCAGAGTCGAGTCCCACATCGGGATCCCAGCTTTATGGGGAGTCTGCTTCTCCCTCTGACCTTCTCCCCATTCTCTCTCTCTCTCTCTCTCTCTCAAATAAATAAAATCTTTAAAAACAAACAAACAAACAATTCTGTGTATTTGATTCTGCCATAACATGACCAGCCATATAAACATAGCAAGTTTTTGGCCACCTGGAAGGTCCAGAGAATCAGAGCACAGGGAAGGACTGCAGAGACCCAGGGAGCATTCCTTAAACTTGGCGGCAGGGTGAAGAGGGGAACACCACATCTGCCCCACGGAGGAGACATACTCAAGGCCTGAGGTTGGGTACACATAGCAGGATAGCCTTCTGGAATTCTCCAGGAATGCCTGCAGTATTGCAGGCCCCAAGCCAGCTGCGTGCAGGGCACTCTCTGAACCTGCCAGCAACCTGGGACAGAGAATATCTGCTCTGTTCAACAGAGGAGGAAGCAGAGATTCACAGGGGGTGTGGAATATCTTGTTGGTCAAGGTCATGCAGCTAAGTGGCAGCTCCTGCATGAGAAGCCTCAGCTGTCTGACCAAAAGCTGTGCCCCTCCCTCTGCCACCAGCAGTCCGTCCCTCCCAGGCGGGCGCACAAGAAATGCTGGGGAACTCCCAGGATATTCTGATCAGGAAGTTTTTGCTCTAAGCAGGGAGACGACTTCATAAGCATGACAGGGATGTGCAATTAAGCACACTGACCAATGAGGGAGGCATCAGAGTGATTTTCCCTCCTAGAGCCCAGGAAGCAGAGTGGAGAAGTGAAGGAACTTGTCTGCAGAACCAGGGAGGGTCAGGGGTGCAAGAAGGACGGCCCTGCCCCCTCTCCGGGGGCTTACTCAAGCTGACGAGGTCAAAGAACACTTGTTAGCCCAGCCTGGAGGAAAAGACCCCTTGATACTCTTGACTGTCATCATTTCTGCACAGCTCCAAGTCACATTATTTTTTTTTTTTTAAACTTTATGTATTTATCTGAGAGAGAGAACATGGGCAGGCAGGGGATACAAAGGGGGAGGGAGAGAGAGAAGCAGACTCCTGGCTGAGTGTAAAGCCCAATGACATGCGGCTTGATCTCAGGACCCCGAGACTGTGACCTGAGCCAAAACCAAGAACTGGATGCTTATTGCACTACTGGGTATTTACCCCAAAGATACACATGTAGTTAAAAGAAGGGCCATATGCATCCCAATGTTCATAGCAGCAATGTCACAATAGCCAAACTGTGGAAAGAGCCAAGATGCCCTTCAATAGACAAATGGATGAAGAAGATATGATCCATATATACAATGGAGTATTATGCCTCCATCAGAAAGGATGAATACCCAACTTTTGTATCAACATGGACGGGACTGGAGGAGATTATGCTGAGTGAAATAAGTCAAGCAGAGAGTCAGTTATCATATGGTTTCACTTACTTGTGGAGCATAAGGAATAACATGGAGGACATTGGGAGAAGGAGAGGAAAAGTGAATTGGGGGAAATCTGAGGGGGAGACAAAGCATGAGACGGTGGACACCAAGAAACAAAGTGAGGGTTTTGGAAGGAGGGGTGAGGGGATGGGTAAGCCTGGTGATGGGTATTAAGGAGGGCATGTATTACATGGAGCACTGGGTGTGGTGCATAAACAATGAATCTTGGAACACTGAAAAAATAAAATTAAATTAAAAAAAAAAAAAAGAATTGGATGCTTAACCAACTAAGCTACGCAGGCGGCCCCCAACTCACATTATTAAGAAGCTATAAAAGTGTGTTCTCAGATAAACCTCAAATAAAGGGCATCAGCCTACAGATTGAACTCAGACCCCAACAGGTCCCTGGCTTCTGGGAGATGTGCAGCAACCACACAGTCCGGAACCACCGATGTCCAGCCTGTCAAACCATCAGAAGGCCGGGCTGGCTCAGTCAGGGCCGATCTCCCCCTTCCCCAGTTACTACAACAGCCCCAAGGTTGCTGGCCACACTGCTACTAGGGCCATCTGAGGAAAGGTGCTTTTTAAAAACATGGTACTGTCCTGCTTTAAAAACCTCCCAGCTCCCTACATAGTGTTCCAGGTTTCGGCCCACACCTTCCTAAAATAGAAGCTGTCGGAAGAGAGGTTTCCCAATATCCAATTTCAGTCCCTTCCTTTTGGTAATGGAATTCCCAAGGTGTGGCTGGGCACATGGCCACCAGGCTAAAAACTACATTTCCCATCTTTCCTTGCAGCAGGGTAAGTCCCCATGCCTGGTTCACACGCTATAAAGACAGCTTCCAAGCCATGTTCTCCAGCAGTCGGTGCAGAGGGGGGATGGAGCTGAAATGATCCTTAACCACACAAGGAAGAGCAAGGCCAGAGCAACCAGGGACCACCTGGTTGAGCCCAGCCTTCACCTGGGACTTTGAGGAGAGAAAGACAGGTCTACCTTGTGGAAGGCACTATTGTCTTGGTGTCGTAAAAACAGCCTCTCTTATCACGTGCAGACTCTGCTGTTTTATCAGTACCTCTTCAGTTAAGCCACGCCAACTTCTCACCACTTGCTAAGCATACTTTTTCACAAATGCTGGTTTTTACACCAGCTGTCCTTGTTGCCTAGAATGCCCTTCGCTGTCCAGCAAACTCCCATCTCAAAATACCACTCAAATGTCACCTTGTATTTCAAGCTTGCCTTGACTTGTGTCCTGTGGCTAGGTACAGAGTACACTGATGATTTCACTACAACGTGATCAGTGTTTTCTGCAGCTCCTTCTCGACTAGCTTTGAGCCCCTCAGGGCGAAGAACTGAGTTCCCGACTTTGTCCAGCTGGGCAACAAACAGTAAGAGCCCAGTGAGTGTTGGGTAAACAATGGAGACAAGGGCAAGGGAAAAACCCAGCAGTGGGTGGCAGGGCTGGTCTGTCAGCCCTGCATCCTAGACAGACCAAAGCCCAGCATTCAGCATGGGGGAGGCAGGGCCAATTGTTTTCAGGCCCCTCCAGGCATCCTGCATTGCTGCTGTTTTCATTCGGCATGGGGGACTTTGGAGGTAAGTCCCCCAGGGAAGGGAATGTCCCCTCAATCACTCAGCAAACACAGATCCAATCCAATGTCCCCTATTCTTACCACACCACTCTGGGGGGCAAAACATAATGGGTTTCCTCAACTGTTCAGGGCTATAATCCCTCCTAGGTTTTCTCCAAGGCATAAGGTTTGGAGTGGGTTCCTCCTACCTGAGGGTGAAGGCTACATTTAGGACTGGCTGGGAGGTGAGACAGGGTGCTAAAGGTCGGGGGGTATGGGGGCACTATGTCCCCTTGACACCTGCCTTGGGCTAGATCCTCATCCCCACAGAAGGGCTGGAAGGAGGCCCCTCTGATACACAGGGGACATGCCTGCTTCATGGAACTTGCCAGGTGCCTGAGATAATGCTTAACGTTTTACAGCAGAGGCGGCAGCTCTAAATCAGTGCCTGACATTTAAAGATCAGGGAGGCTCATGTAAAGACACAGATCCCTGGCCTCTAGAAGAAATCAGCATATCCAGACCCGTGCGGTTACACGCTGATTGGTGGCCATCCCCAGACGGGGTGGGGGTGTCTCCCTCGGAGTCTCTGGGCCTCCCTGCCTGCACGCTGAAGCTGGGGGGCTCTGGGCCCAGGAGAATGGGGAACTGCAAAGATGCAGGGGAGAAGCCTCCCAAACACTCACCGAGGCTCCAGGAGATCCTGGGGCAACAACAGGGGGAGGAGAAGGAACAAAAGGAGAGAGGGGACAGCACTGGATAAAGAGGAGGGCTTCCTGAGAAGAAATGCTAAATCAGGAGCGAGGGGAACAAGGGAACCCGGTCAAGTCAGGGAAGAGACAGACTGGGAGGCAAGCCAGCAGCAATACTGCCACCTGCCGGAAGGTGCGTGGGGCCCAGGTCCAGCAGGAGTGCTGTTGGAGAACTCAGGGGAGGGGACCCCAAGCCTGGCTCTGTCCCCAACTTCTCCCAGTCACCCCAGCAAGTGCCATCTCGTCCATCTGGAGCTCAGTTTCTGCATGCACAGAACAAAGGTGTGCGGCTGCAGAAAAGCTCGATTCCAGCCCTACCCGTGCTGGGCCAAGGGCTGCGTGTAGAGCATTCCCTGCTCCTCCCAGGGGGGTGCCTGCAGCCCCGGACATGCTGATTCCTTCTGAGAGGAATCTGCATTTTTACATGAGATCTCTTGATTTTTGTCAATGCCAGGCACTCAGAATTCTGTAAACACCCCAGAACCACATTAAACATGCGTGTGCCTCCTGTTTGTGCTCAGGGATTTCCAAAGCTAGTGTCTCACTCTGGGCCTCGGGAGAATGCTCTAGACTACAACAAAGGTGACAATCAAAGAAAAAGCAAAGGAACCTGAACTCAACAAACCTGGCCATATCCTAAAAGCCCATCTATTTTCTACTTTTTCTCCCCTACCCCAACCCATTCCAGTTCTCTGCCCAACACGCGTCCACTTAGCCACAAGGGTGGTGGCTGAGGAACGTGACCCCAGGTCTATGCCTGAGGAGGTTCTGGAAAGGCGGTAAGCCTCCAATTAACCACTATGCTTGGCAGAGACGGTAAACCCGCAGCAGTGTTTTAAAGACTGCATGAGACACAACCGTTCTCCTTCTCAGCCACTTGCAAATCACTTGTACAGACTTGAAAACAATTCATTTTTCTTGATATTATTAAGATGAAAGGGCACAGATGCAAAGACTTACACAGGGGCCATTCTGGTGCCGGAGACACATGTGATACTTTGTAATTGGTGTCTTTCTAGAATATTCCTACTATAGGGTCACATGGTTGAGAGCCTCTCCTCAGCATCTTCAGGAACTCAGGGTTAGTAGTCATGCTCTACATCACAAAAGCTGCAATTTCACAAACTGCAAAAGGACCATTAGAGCTAAAAATTACTGGCTCGACTGCCTCACATAACGGAAAAAAGACTGTACTCAGAGAGGCTGAGGAGGTAGCCAAATACCAGGGAGCAACCAGCAACAGACGCGACGTGAAGCAGGTGCTCAGCCTGCTCCACAGCCCACCACGTGAGAGGCCTCAGAAAGGGACAATGCCATCTTGGATGCTGATCTGTCCACCCCCCACCCCCCGCTGTTTATACAGCACCCTGCCTTGGTAATCTGTAAGCGCTCAACAAACTTTTGCTGAATGATGCAATGCACATAGTACCTATTCCTGAATTTAATCTACTCTCATGAACCAGCAGGCAGCTGGTAGGGAGAATTAAGAACATACTTTACAGAGGAGGAAACCAAAGTCTCAGAGATTATTTGAGGAGCCCAAGTGACTCCGCTAGCAAGGGGCTGAGCTGGACCCCACACCGTAGCCCATCTCCCCCCAACCCTAACTGACACACAGCTCACTCCTCGTCTGGTGGGTCCTGGTGAGGATTCTCCAGGAAAGGAATGTACGAGAAAGCATTTCCCTTCCTTTATTGATCCGTGCTGAGGAATCCTCCCAGGAACCGTACGTGAGGGTGGCATTGCCAATAGGCAAGCTTCTCTCTGAGGGGTCTTCAGATGGTTCCTGAGGCTCTACTCTAGACCTCCCATACCAGGATCTAGGTGGTGTGACCCAGGAACTGACTTTTATTTCAAGCCCTCCAAGGGGTCTTGCACACCGAGAGTTGATACCTAGCCCCTGGTGGTGTTCATTAACTGAATTTGGTTTCTTTAAAATAGAATGAATTAGTAAGGCATGTGGCTCAATACTCAAACTGTACACAAGGGCAAGCAGGTCTCTCCACCGGCTCCATCTCGCCCACACTCCACCCTGTTTTATGTGCACACAAGACCCTTCTCAGACTTCTCCTGAGAACCAGTGTGGACTCCCCATGAGCCTGTCCTCACCCTCCCCTTCGCCTTACACAGGAGAAAAGGCCCCACGAGGTGCAGGGCTGTAGGCGGACCATACTCGAAGCCCTGCTGTCCACCCGCGGCACCTCAGCTCATGTTCCAGCCCCAGAGGGACAGGCCTCAGTCCTCCCTCCCCTCCTCTTCTGCCCCACCCCACTGAGGGTCAACTCCCTTGCTGGGAGCAGCACACGTGATCCCCGGGAAGGGCAGGGCCACACAGAGAAAACTTCATGGACACAGAAAGAAGAGGCCAACTATAGGAAGGAAAACCTAGACGGGGGAGTTCCCAGCAATGGCTGTGACCCTACCTACCATAGAAGCAAGTCTTCCTAAGAAAAAGGATCAACAATGACACAGAGTGGACTCCACGGAGACCTGGTGTCAGGTCCCGAGCTATCGCATAATCACACGAACACCAGCTTGGAGGACACCTACCCCTGCCAGGAGCACGGCGGCAGAGACGGCCCATTGGCGAGACGGCCATGTTCACGCGCAGGATCGCTGACGCGACGCTACAGTGCAATCCCGTGCACCTGACCGTGGCACCGTCCACCCCAACACGCCAGGGTGTTGTGCAAGAACTGAGGGCAAGAAGAGGCAAGGCACAGCAAAGGAGGCGGATCCTGCTACGGGGGATCCCCAGTGGCAAAAACCAAATCCAGCTTTTCTGAAAGAGCGCCCCCAAGTGGGCTTTGCATAGAAATTGACAAAGCGAATGATGTCACACTGCGGGCTGGACTGATTGTTATACTGAGACATACAGCTTGAACTGTACAGAAATTTATCTTACAAGGAAAAAGTCCTGTGTATAAATTCAGCCCATGGTTAAACCTGCACACGCACACAAAAATCGGGAGTGCTCCTCCCCCTTAGAATAATTTGTTTTAGTGGGAGAGAAACAGAAAAAAAATACTTTGGTCTTCTAATTTCCTTTATCATTTCTCTTAAAAGTGTATATTTTATAATTACTAAATCACCAGGGGGGAAGTAATTTTACACAAAAATAGCCAGGGTCGGGGTGATGACTGCAATTAAAGTGCTCGCAGCTGAATTAGTGTTTAGACAGATGGAGCTGGTATAAACTGGAACAACACTGGCAGTAAACAGTTTGACAGCATGTTTGGAGAACCAAAAATGTGTCATGACCCTCAAGCCAGTACTCTCACATATAGGATCAAATCTAAGAAAGGAATCCAAAAAATCTAGCATGCCAAATATATAAGCATGTTTACAGTGCATTGGGTGAAAACATGGCTAACCGATTTCCTCGAGAGTTAAACACAGAACTAACTTATGATCCAACAATTCCAAATCTTGGGGGCGCCTGGGTGGCTCAGTCGGTCAAGCCTCTGCCTTCAGCTCAGGTCACAATCCCAGCGTCCTGGGATTGAGCCCCGCATGGGGCTCCCTGTGTAGCGAGGATAGCGAGGAAGCTGCTTCTCCCTCAGCCCCTCCCCCCGCCCAGTCTCTCTCTCTCTCTCTCTAATAAATAAATAATCTTTTAAAAAAAATTCCAAATCTGGATATATGTCCAGAAGCAACTGCAGGGACTTGAACAGGTATTTGTATACCCACAATCACAAGAGCTAAATGGTAGAAGCAACCTAAGTGGTCACAGATGAATGAATGGACATCAAAACGTGGTCTGTACATACAGGGGGCTATCATTCAGCCCTAAGTAGGAAGGAAATTCCGCCACACGCTACACCATGGATGAACCTTGAAGACCTCAGATGAAGTGAAATGAACCAGTCAGAAAAGGGCAAACACTGCATGCTTCCTCTTCTATGAGGTACCCAGAGCAGCGAACTCATGGAGACAGAAAGTCGAATTGGGGGGGCGGGGCATAAGGCTGGAGGGAGGGGTACAGGGGGCTTAAAGGGTACAGAGTCTCGCTGGGGATAATGACAAAGTTCTGGAGATGGATGAAGGCAGTACTAGCTTAACCCTGAAGGTACTTAATGCTATAGAACTGTATACCTAAAAATAGCTAAAACGTTAAGTTTTATGTTATGTGTATTTTACCACTATTTTATTTTTTAAAAGAAATAAAAGATGGTCACTGCATTAGGGATTTCCTTTTCTCAGACTGGAAGCCTGGGGACCTTGGCACCTCAGGGACAAGAAAAGATACACATGGAATAGAAGTTGAAAAACATGCGAGGGAACCTAGTACACCATCTGGATGGCGGCTAACACCAGGAGGAAAGGGAAGAGAGGAGGTGGCGGGGCTAGGCTGAGCAAGGATGCCCATTTGTCTGGGCTTCCCCAAGGACAGCCCCAGTTCATGCCTGTTCTCCCAGTGTAAGTATTAGTATCACTCTGTCATACTCAAAGGTGTCCCTTCTAGAAAACAGTATGGCAACTCCTCGATAAGTTAAACACAGAATCACCATATGACCCTACAATTAATTCCACTCCTGGGTTGATACCCAAAAGGACTGAAGGTGTGTATTCAAACTAAATCTTGTATACAAACATCCACAGCAACACTCTTCCCCAGGGTCAAAAAGTGGAAACAACCCATTGTCGACCCATGGATGAACTGATAAAGAAAATATGGTATAACCACACAATGGAATGTCATTCTGCCCCATAAAGAGGATAGCTGCTATGATGCGAATGAACACTGAAAACATCACACGAAGTGAAAGAAGCCACTCACAAAAGACCACAGGTAATATGGTTCCCTTCCCAGGAAATATCCAGAATACGGAAAGCCACAGAGACAGAAAGACTGGCCCTTGCTGGAGGCTAAGAGGAGGGAAGAATGGGAGTGAGCGCTGATGGATGGGAAGTTACCTCTGGGGGTGAGGAAATGTTCTGGAAATAGATGGTGCTTACAAACATTTGAATGCACCAAATACCACTGAATTATATACTTTCAAAATTGTTAAGTGGGAAATGTTACATAGATTTAACATAGTTTAAAAAAAAAACTCTAATAACGAAAGCGCCCCTGCTGATAGACCACACTGCAACAGGATCACACGCGTGCTACAGCGGCTGAAACAAAAAAGAGCAGCCTGAGTCAGAGGGGATGGGGAGAAATTGGGACCCTTCCACACTGCAGACGGGAACAGGAGATGGTACGGGTCCTCTGACAGATGGTACAGCTCAAGTCCACAGCAAAATCTCTCTCAACTGTGTCCTTACAATTATACGGTTCCGTAAATTACACCTCAACGAGGCTGTTAAAAATTGTCTTTGCTTGAACAATGATCACCCTAAATTGGGTAGACTACTTAGGAGGCCTGAAATCGAAACAAAAGCTTATCAAAGACAAATGGGGGTCATAAGTACCCATAAATCATTTCTGCATTAACACTCACATCCTCGACATACTTTCAAAAAAAGATGTTCATTGCAAAAAAAAGAAACCAAAAACCAGACTCATAAATTCAGAGAATAAATTGGTGGTTGCCGCAGGCGAGGTAGGTGGGGAATGGGTGAAGGAGAGAAAGGGGATGAAGAGTACATTTATCTTGATGAACACTGAGAAATGTATAGATCTGTTGACTCGTTACCTGAAACTAACAGAATCTTGTAAGGTCATTATATTTGAATTTAAAAATTCTTAATTTTAAAAACAGAAGGGTGTTCACTGCTTGGCCAAATACAACCTTCATGTCTAGCAAAATGGCAGTATTTAAGTAAATCATACCAACGTAGTAGACTATTATAAAACCATGAATATCGATTATTTGTTCACTTCAGGGGAAGGGTCACTGGGGCAGAAACTGGAATGAGGATGTAGGGGTACGGTGCTCCAAGCACAGGGAAGAGTAAATATAAAGAAAGGCCAGAGGCATCCTGGGTGACCAGGTAGGAAAAGCAGTGCAGGGGGAGTGGGATGGGAGAGAGGCCATAGCACCCAGAAACTTTGGGCCATGGCAGGAGGTCTGAGCCCACTGTGGCCACAATGGGCAGCCCCGCCAACAAGAGTGCCATGTTCTGACTCGGAAATTAAACAGGCCTCTCTGGCTGCTGTTGGACAGACTGAAGGGGCTACCAGCTGGGGATAAGCCAGGATGCTATTGCTGAAGTCCAAGCAAGAACCAATGGTGACTCAGGCTAGAATGACGTAGGTGGGAGAAGTGGTTAGATTCAGGAAACATGCTGAAGGTAGAGGTAACAGCACTTGCTGATGGATGAGAACTGCACCAGTAAGCTGGCCACAGATTTAGGAGAAGGGAGGAAGGAAAACATCCAAAAGCCCTGGAGACAGTCATTAATTCCAAAACCACTTTGAAAATCTCTTTTCTGTCTCCTGTGATTTTATTTCTCTTCCCTCCATATGCCTTGGAAAATTCACTGGTGATGTCATCAATATGTCACAGACATCTCTCCATGACAATAAATTCTGAGCCACCTCCTTTGTAAGGGCTGCATAGTATTCCACTTGCAGCATGTGCCACAATTCAGTTATGCAATCCCTCTCCCATTCACAGACTCCTCAGATTTTTGCAATTAACACCAAAATAAATATTCCATAGTGGCTGCACCAATTTACATTCCCAACAACAGTGCACAAGGGTCCCCTCTCCTCCACATCCTCACCAACATGTGTTGTCTCTTGTCTTTTCCATACGAGCCATTCTAATAGCTGGGGGGGGGGGGGTGATACCTCATTGTGGTTTTGGTTTGCATTTCCCTGATGACTGCTGATGCTGAGCACCTTTCCATGTACCTGCTGACTGTTGGCCTTTATTCCTTAATAATATCCAACCTCTTTTCACGGACATATTGGCCTTTTGCTTTTATAGGATGCTCATATGTATTTTTTTCTTGCTTATTTCTTCTTTAACATTGTTATACACAGAGAAGCTTTATATTAATTCCCTATCAAATACAGAGCAACTGTTCCTGCCACCTGCCCCTCCCTCCCCCCACTGGTCATGCAGCCCTACTCGTGCTTCCTGGGTTTTCCCACACAGCCTTGTGTGCTGCAATAGGACTTTCTAGCAGGAGCTCCTATGTCAGTGTTAAGCAGGGAAGCCCTCTTATACTGCACAGGCAGGAGCCCTTTCAGCCCTCTTTAAAGAAGTTTAAAATAAGCCCTACACATAGGGCTCCATCCCCCAGGAGGTGCAGCCCAGCCTTGCAGGGGGGTTCTTCGCAGAGGCTGCCCTTCCTCCTATGCCCACCTCCATGAGAGCTGCAGGGCTCAGAGCCCCCACTGTGTCTGCACGGCTCCCAGCCTTTGCCCTGCACGGTTCCCACAACCTCACCTTATCTCCCCGTGCACTGTGGGTGCTTTGTACTTTTTAGTGTTCTGGCTACGAAGTCGCCCAACTCCTGTTATTTCTGGCTGGTGATTCCGAAGAACATGTGAGCTTTTCAGGAACAGACACATCGAGTTACAGCAAGAATCCCCGTCTCAGGCTTAATTTTTTAAATCGTCAAAATGATCCCTCCTTTTCTTTACAGTTCTAACCTCTGCATCCAGCTTTCGGATGGCCTTGCCCGTCTCGAGATGATTAAAATACCCAGAAATGTTTACTTCTACCACTTTTCTGGCTTCTTTCTTGACGTTCGTTCTCTCTTTGGGCCATGTGGATTTTACTGGGTGTGAGAGCGATGTAGGGATCCAGCTGTACTTTTTATAATGATAACAAACAACAGTAATAAGAAGGCAAACATTTGTGGAGGGCTACCACCACTACGTAAATCCTACCAGGTAAAGCCGCTGCTTGGCAGTTATCTTTCAGTCACTAGGAGGTAAATGCCTATTTTTCTGCTTCTCCATAGCAAAGAAAAGACAGCTTGTCATACTTCACCTCACCCATCTCCCTCTCCCCCCTTGACTCCTTTTTGCTTTAATTTGTGGGTTCAGATCCAGTCTCCTGTTTTAAAAAGATTAACTTTTTACACTAACACTTGCTTTCTGTTTCCCAGAAACATCTATACCTAGTCTTTATGGTTAGGCTCTCTAAAGCTTTCAAGGCAGCTTTGAAAATCTGCTGCCCTGAAAAGCAGCTGAGCAGCTTCCAGAGTTCAAGGCCCACATCCTCCCCAGGTCCTCTCCTCCCCAAAGTTAGCTTTTATGATGGGATGAAAGCCAATTCATGTCGAAGGTTAAACGCTGAGATCAACGGTCAGATGGCAAATCAGGACAAGTTTATTTTATTAATAGAACACAATTTTTTAAAATCATAATGCCTACCGTGCCTCGACCATTGAATGCGGTACACTGCTTTATTGTTCATCTAAATGATTTCCTAGACAGGAAATTCTGTTTAGAGGCGAACAATGGCCACTTTTTCTAAACATGAAGTGAGATCATCTGGATATTAAAAGACTACAAACTCATCCCCCAAACCATTACCAAAACCCAACAATAAGCGGTTAAGCAAAATAGGTAAAACCAATAAAACCCGAGTGTGAAATGATTCCATGTTCCCTGAACCAGGTCTCAAAACAACACAAGTATAAAATTACAAAGGGCGACTCCTCCAAAGCAAAATACAAATGAAGAAAAAGAAAGGTATGATAAAGGACAAATGTTAAAGCTATGTCCTCAGCTGACGTAGTTCTGATGCCCAGGTTCTCAGGGGCGGTGAAAGTATTGGTTGTGCACCTGCAGAGCGCGATGACCACTCAAGAAGATTCCTGGCTCCGGGGATGCCTGGGTGGCTCAGTTGGTTAAGCATCGGCCTTCAGCTCGGGTCATGGTGCCAGGTCCTGGGATCAAGTCCCATATCTGGCTCCTTGCTCAGCAGGGAGCCTGCTTCTCCCCCTGCCTGTAGCTTCCCCTGCTTGTGCTCTCTCTCTCTCTCATTCTTTCTCTCTCTTTCCCTCCCCAACCCCGATAAATAAATAAATAAATAAAATCTTTAAAAAAGAAGAAGAAGAAAAAGATGATGATGATGATGATGATGGTGGATAATGATGATGATTCCTCACTCTGCTCTCCAAGGCCAGAGCTGAGCCTGTTAGGGCCAAGAAACCAGGGCAGCAGAATCCAAGAGGTGACCCTCCAAATCATTAAAAATTCAGCCACACTGGATATCCAAGATCTATAAAGAACTCCTCAAACTCAACACTCAAAAAAAAAAAAAAAAAAAAAAAAAAGGCAGATAATCATGTCAAAAAATGGGCAGAAGACATGAACAGACATTCCTCCAAAGAAGACATACAAATGGCTAACAGAACATGAAAAAATGTTCATCATCATTAGCCATCAGGGAGATTCAAATCAAAACCACATTAAGATACCACCTTACACCAGTTAGAATGGCCAAAATTAACAAGACAGTAAACAATGTGTGTTGGAGAGGATGTGGAGAAAGGGGAACCCTCTTACACTGTTGGTGGGAACACAAGTGGGTGCAGCCACTTTGGAAAACAGTGTGGAGATCCCTTAAGAAATTAAAAATAGAGCTTCCCTATGGCCCTGCAATTGCACTACTGGGTTATTTACCCCAAAGATACAGATGTAGTGGAAAGAAGGGCCATCTATACCCCAATGCTCATAGCAGCAATGGCCACAGTCGCCAAACTGTGGAAAGAGCCAAGACGCCCTTCAACAGACGAATGGATAAGAAAGATGTGGTCCATATATACAATGGAGTATTATGCCTCCATCAAATGATGAATACCCAACTTTTTTAACAACATGGATGGGACTGGAAGAAATAAGTCAAGCAGATAGAGTCAATTATCATATGGTTTCACTTATTTGTGGAGCATAAGAAATAACACAGAGGACACTGGGAGAAGGAGAGGAGAAAGGAGTTGGGGGAAATCAGAGAAGGAGATGAACCATGAGAGACTGTGGACTCAGAAACAAACTGAGGGTTTTAGAGGGGAGGGGTAAGGGGGGTTGGGTGAGCCTGGTGGTGGGTATTATGGAGGGCATATATTGCATGGAACACTGGGTGTGGTACATAAACAATGAATCTTGGAACACTGGGAAAAAATAAAATAAAATTTAAAAAAAAATTCAGCCACACTGGAGGGAGGTGTGTGGATGGGAATGGATTGGGGGTGACAGCTAAAGAGTCTGGAGTTTCTTTTGAGAGTGATGAAACTGTTCTAAAATTGATTTGTGGTAACAACTGCACAACCCAGTGAACAAACTAGAGGCCATAAAACTATATACTTTAAATGGGTGAATTATATCTCAATGGAGTGGCCACACACATAAAAATGTAACCACAAGAGATGGGGAAGTAGGGTCAGTGAGCACACCTACTACCCTTACTTAGGCCCACCTCAAAGTCCTTCACCAAAAATGCTGTTTCTGAAAGATAAATCTGAATCCCCCAGGAAGGTTAAATCACCTTCACTATTATCCTTGGAAAGACCAAGGATCTTCTCATACCCTTTCCAGACATTTCCATGGAGAACAGGTTAAACAAAACGAGGTTTCGTATGTAGAAACAAGCAGCTTTGGCTGCCTAGAAAATTCAGCGACAAAGAACCAGTTTACAGCTTGACGATGCTGCACGGTGGGTAGGGTATTACTGGACTCCCCAGTAGCCTCCCAACAAAGGCTATTCCTCTCTTACTGTTAGGTTGACATCTGGAGAAATCAGGGCTGGAACGTCTGCACCAGGAGTCCCCCAGCCACAATCCACAGTCAAATTCAACCCCGGCCTGTTTTCATAAATAAGGATTTTACCGAAATCCAGCTACACACCCATTCCTTGAGATACTGTCTGCGGCTGCTTTCAGCTACAACAGCAGAGGCCAGTCGTTGCAACACAGGTCATGTGACCCAGAAGCTTGAAATATTTACCCTCTGATCTTTAGGGGAAAGGTCTGCCAACCGGTATTCTAAGCCACTGGGGAGATGTGGACTCCCTGTGGCTTCCTGAAGGCCACCGAGGGACCTCAGCCATTCAAGGATCTTCTAAAAATCTGGCTGTTCATCTTTTTCACAATTCTTCCTTCACTGTCTACCTTGGTTTTGGTGCACTGTGAACAGAACACCACTTCACAGTTCTGCGACTGAGTGAGGCCACAGAACGTGCCTCGGCCAGTCTGGAATGCCAGCCAGAGACTCCGCTGCATGTCCAGCCAGAGACTCTGAATGTGCAGGCTGAGTCTGTCCATGTAAGCCTTGTCCTCTGCCAGGAGAAGGGGATGGATGGCCGAAGACAGCCAGGGCCCCTTCAGCCCAAATCCTCCAATGAGAGCTAAGGGGGGCAGACCTGAACTGAAGCCTGGGCCAACCTCAGGTTACTGAAGACCACAATCTAGGAATAAACATTACAGGAGCCACTGTGGATCTGGGAGTGGTGTGTTACCCAGCAAAACCTGACTAATATACACTCAGTTTGAAATGACATAACATATAATGACTGAGAGCTGGAAGAAAAAATTTGCCCACATGGCATTGAAATCACACCACCACCAGGACCCCCTAAACAGCAGCCTAAGCAGGAAAGATACGGTCACGCTTGGCTCTCCTAATACCCTCCCTCTTCTCATAAATTGCAAAAAACAATCTCTGGAATGAACTCCAGCAAACAGCAGACGGGGATCAATTAGAATAAAGGTAGAAAGAACGAGACAGAGGAAGGCATGGAGGGATGGAGGGAGATTTGTTTTGTTCTACACAACTGAAGCCGTCTGCCTTCCTGTGGGATTCTCTGGACAATTAACCTCCTCTTTCCTTCAACCACTTTCGGAAGTTGCGGACCCCAGGGCACCGATGCCTCTCTTCTCTGAGTTAAGCTGTCACTCCTGCTGCTGGTGCTTCTCTCGCCCACTAGATGGTGCTGCGTGCACACCTGGGTGGGCCCAGCACCCCTCCCAGCCTCCTGGTCCCAGCAAAAGCAGACTAGGCACCAGGGGACTCACACACCTTTTCTCAAACTCAGACTTGTCCCTTCCCATTTTTTACTCACCACAAAGCCCCACATAAATAGGGAGAAACAGAGCTGACACTGAGCAGAGGAGTTCACGCCTGCAGTTATGATCATCTGAACGGACTGTTGTCAAGGTTTTTCTTCATACGGAAAAAGAAGTACAATTACATTTATCAGATAAGCTGAAACTTGGCAAGTTGGGTTGAAAAGGAGAACAGAATTCCTGTAAGAGAAGGAATGTCAGGGTCGCCATGCCCCAGGCTTAGCCCTATCATCGTCTTCCCAGCCACTGAGAAGCAAGAAGGAAGTTCTCCCCCACTGGGAAGGTTCAGTGCGGCCCACATACATGTTCCAGCATACAGGTCAAAATCCAGGAGGGCAGAAGACCTCCTGGAAGATGAGGATTCAAGTCTTGCTCTGAGCTGGTCCACTTGGGGTCTGGAGTTGGTATCCGCATTCTCCGGCTCCTCCAGCCACCGATGGTTCATTTCCTTCCACCTGCCCTTACGCTGGCTCACTTGAGACTCAAGCCACCCTTGCTCACGCTCACCTGTCCACTCCCTAGTCTCTCCCTGACCGCACGCTCCACCTCTGCCAGCCGCATCATGGCCACCTCTGCAATCCGAAATTCAGACACCCCCTCCCTGACCACAACCAGCCCCCCCAGCCCCCTCTCCTCACAGTTCCCCCTCATTTATTCCCACTACACCACCCGGAAACCACCGCCCTATGATTCCTCCACTTTGCCTTTCTTGTGCCCTTCCCTCCAGTTTGAATCCCACAGCCCTTTGCTTCAACTACCCCCTTACTCCACGGTGCTTTCATCCAATTCTGCATGGCAACAAGCGTCCACCTTGCCCTGCCTTGTCCCTGGGCTCCCGGAAGCACTAGGGGAAAGCAGAAAGCACCATGAGGATGGTGGAAAGCCCTAGAAAGCTGAGGACTCCCATGCTGAGGGGGCCCATGCCCAGCACCCCATCATCTATTCTGAAACAGTGCTAGGGTGGGGGATGAGATGGGCTGGGTAAGGTCTAAAACCGTCTCTCTGCAGAGCAGTAACTCAGGGTAAAACACCTTCCAGCAGCTTGCTGTCACCCACAGGAGGAGAGGCCGGTCTCTGCACGCTCTCCCTCCTTCTTCCTTTCTCCCAGTGGTCAGGTTCCCTCCTAAAGACTTCCAGAGCTCACATGCAAACACAGAGCCCTCCCTTCCCACTTAGCTCCATCTGAGAATTCCCTAGACCTACCGCACACTGACTGCACACACGGTATTAAGGACCCGTCCCCTCTCTTGTCTGTTCGCTCACCAGCACGCTCAGCAGCGTGGCTGGGAAACACCTTTCCTAATCTTCCTCTTGTAGCCAAACCCCAGCATGTTCCAAATCAGCATAACGGAGCCCCTTCATTATCCCAGGATGTGTCCAGGAACAGAAGAAGGTGCCTGTTACCCAGACACAAGAAAGGAACTAGTTTACAACAGGCCACCTTGTGCCAGAAAAGCACTAAAGAACATTAACCCAGCAGGGCCTGTATCCTGCAGTCTTTACCAAAGTAGTTCTGGTCGAATGTGACACAGTTTCCAGAGTCTGCCCGGCTAGATCCACCCCGGTGTAAAATTTTTAGAAAAAGAAAAAAGAGGGGTGCCTCAATCGGTTAAGTGTCTGACTCTCAATTTCGGCTCAGGTCCTGATTTCAGGGTCGTGGGCTCAAGCCCTGAGTCAGGCTCCACATTCAGTGGGAAGTCTGCTTGAGATTCTCTCTCTCCCTTTCTCTCTGCCCCACCCCCATGTGCGAGCAAGCGCGGTCGCACACTCTCTCTAAAAATAAATAAATATTTCTAAAAAAGAAAAAAGAAGAAATCATTTCTCTTGTATGGAGGGAAGGGCAGAGGGGAAAGGGAGTAGGGAGGGCAGAGGAAGGGGGGACAAAGATAGGAGAGGAAAGATGGGGAGAAGTAAAAAGAAACAAGGGAGGAAAAAGAAACTGAAAATATAAGTCCTCCAGGCGAGTCCTCCGGCAACGGGATGCCCACTGGCCCAGGGCTCCGAGGCAGGCCCCAGTATGACTGCAGTTTAAAAAGCTGGGGCCCTGGGGCATCTGGGTGGCTCAGTGGGTTAAGCCTCTGCCTTCGGCTCAGGTCATGATCCCAGGGTCCTGGGATCGAGCCCCGCATCTCGCTCTCTGCTCAGCGGGGAGCCTGCTTCCTCCTCTCTCTCTCTGCCTGCCTCTCTGCCTACTTGTGATCTGTCTGTCAAATAAATAAATAAAATCTTTAAAAAAAAAATAAAAAATAAAAAAAATAAAAAGCCGGGGCCCTGCAGGCCTTCCCAGAGTCTCGGCCTGACCACGTGTCCCCACACCTGTGTTCAGTCTGTTTCCCAGGACAGACACCTGTGAAACTTAAAGGCTCAAATCACAAAACACACAGTGATCCCTGTTTGCATAAGGCACCAAGGCACACCCCAGCAGGCACTCCTGGAATTCAAAGTCATGAAGTGCGGACAGTGAACTAAGAGATGAGGACGACGGGCAAGGTCTCTAGCAGATTTCCCACTAAACCGGGCCGCATGGAGGCAGCTTCACCCCAATGGGAATTAAGCAGAGCCATAAGTAACAACAGTCACCAATCCTTACTGAACACCTTCCTTGTACCGTTGTACCAAGGACTTAATAGGAATCACCATGCTGAGTACCAACACCGAAGGACCCTGAGGTTCTTACTGTCATCCCATTTTAGAGATGCAGAAACAGCTTCGGAGACAAGCTGACTTGCCCAAGGTCCCACAGTAAATGCTGCAGCCGTAAAACACACCCAAAATGTCTCTGCCCCAAAGCCAACATGGTTAGGCCGAGAACCCCAGGAAGGCACACTGCCTCTCCCTTGGGAATACTGTCAGAGTCTGTACAGGCTAAAATATGGGGGTGGGTGGACTTCCCACAGGAGCAAGTTCATGGAGCCTTGAGAAAGTATAGTGAGTCAGCCTTTATTTCCTCTCAAACCTCATATATGTCCATAAAGGTTTCAACAGAACTATGTTAGAATAAGCATAAAAAGAGGCTCCTGGGTGGCTCAATCGGAGTCCTGGGATTAAGTCCCATATCGGGCTTCCCCTCCTCTGCAGAGAGCCTGCTTCTCCCTCTCCTTCTGCCTGCCACTCCCCCTGCTTGTGCTCATTCTCTCTCTCTCTCTCTCTGTCAAATAAATAAATAAAATCTTTTAAAAAGAAAAGAATAAGCATAAAAAGAGAGCACCCTGTGTATCCTATTAAATGGAAGGAGGCAGAAGGAGGCAAGGACAGTTTTACCAGAATACCTATTCAGTGAAAACCTAAGGCAATTGAGCCTCCTAGAAACCAAGGCAAAAAGAGACCTTCCCTGGCACAAACACCAAAAAAAAAAAAAAAAAAAAAAAACCCACCCCAAAAACAAAAACCCTCATTATCTAATAAAAAGAACCACAACTAAGCAGAAAACAGTTTTAGCAAGAATCCCAAGAGTTCACCAAGAAAATTTTTTAAAGATTTTTTATTTATTGATTTGACAGAGAGAGAGAGACACACACAACATGAGTAGGGGGAAGGGCTGAGGGGGAGGGAGAAGCAGGCTCACCACTGAGCCTGTTCGATCCCAGGACCCTGGCATCATGACCTGAGCTGAAGGCAGTTGCTTAACCGAGTGAGCCACCCAGGTACCCCAAGTTCACCCAGAAATTTTTGAGACAAATATTCAATAATGTAATGGGAAGTATATTTTATCCCAATCACTTCTATAATCAACCAGAGCTTTAAAAAAAGCAAAATCAGAGATCATATGCTGGATGTCTATGAACATTTTAATGGAGGACATTTCCATCACTGTAGAAGGTGCCACTGGGCTCCCTGTCGAGTGTCACTTTTCTAAGTATTTCACAGAAATAGGTTACTTGCTTCACCCCTCAATAAATCCATCATCCCCATTAGACAGGCAGAGAAATTCTGCTTCCTGAGCATTCTTCAGAAGCCTCCGAGACCCGCCCCAAGGTCTCCTCGCAAGGCTTTCCAGTGATGGGAGCCAAATCCCGCCCAACTTGCCACTCCCCACTGAGGCTGACCCAGAACAAGGAGAGCAGTAAAGTAACAAAAAAGGAGGAACAAACCCAGCCCGGGCAAAGGAAGGAAGAGGTGAGAGAGGAGGCACAAGTGAGTAAAAGATAAGCACATTTCTGGGAGATGGGTGGGAGCGTGCTGATGTCAGAAAGGACAGAGTAAGTCTGGGGCCCAGAAAAAGGGCATCTGGGTGGCTCAGTGGGTCAAGCCTCTGCCTTTGGCTCAACTCATGATCCCAGAGTCCTGGGATCAAGCCCGGCATCGGGCTCCCTGCTCGACGGGACGCCTGCTTCCCCCTCTCTTTCTGCCTGCCCCTCTGCCTACTTGTGCTCTCTCACTCTCTATTAAATAAAAAAATAAAATCTTAAAAAAAAAAACCAAAACCTGGGACCCTCTCAGAGACAGTGAGACAGACAGAAGGGGGGAAGGGGACCGAAAACCAAGGGAGAGCAAAAGGGCAACAGGTGAAACAACTCTGCAGCCTGCGGTCCTTCCCCTTGACCCTCCACCCAGCAACCCAGCCTCAGGCAGCCCAGGCCTCTCCTCTGGGCCAAACACACAGACCAACAGACAGCGATAACAGACAAAGGACAGATGATAAACAGTCCGCATGCAACAGTAACGGACACAGGAAGGGACTCACTGAACACCTACTATGTGCCCACAGCATGCTCGGCACCGTGCGTGAGGTAACTCGGTGAATCCTCACGCAAGCCCGTGAGGCAGGTACAAGGAGACCTTCTCCACCGTTGGCAAAGGAAGGAAAGCGTAAATTACTATTCTCTTATATGGAATGATGGAATTAACTACTCCATGGGCTAAAAACAGAAACTGGTAAGAAGCATTTCTCTCAGATACAGAAAATAAAAATAAAAACTCCCTCTACGTACTGAGGGGAATGTAAATCGAGACCATCTGCGCTCTTGTTTTCACGCCTCAGTTGGCAAAGCACGAGGTGTTTGCCAATACCCAGCGTGCAGGGGGGTGCAGAGGGGTGTGGGCCCAAACACCCCCACTTTATCTGCATAAAAATACAACTGCTCTGGCAACATCCGTCAAAACTGAAGTCCCCACTCCAGAAAGTCCCACAACTGTCTTCATCATATAGTTGCTCAATTATCTGGGAACATCGATATCCCCGGCAGCCTTCATCAACACTGCAAGGGACCCTGAATTAAAACCACCCAGCCAAGCTACTCTTAACTTCTCAACCCACAGAAATATGTGAGACTATAAATGTTTGCTGTTCTCAACGGCCAAGGTTTGGGGAAGTATGCTGCATAAGTGATACATGAGAATTAAATGCAGGTAGATATAAAAGGCAATTAGGACAACGTCAAGTACATAGTAAGTGCTCTTTCAGTGTTAGCTATGAGTGTCAATAATCTCCCTGCCACAGGGCCTTTGCTCAGGCTGTCTTCGCTGCTTAGAATGCTCTTCTCCCATCCCCACCATGCAAACTCCTACATACTCTTCAGACTTCTGCTCAAACACTGCTTTCCCACAGAAACCTTCTTGGAAATGCCACTTCAGAAATTCCCTTCATACAATCTTTTATTACCTTCTGGTTCTCCTATGAATATCAAAGATATAGTAATAGTAGTTAAACAGTAATTCGTGTGACTATTTTTGAGACATTTTTCCTCTTCTGAAACGTAAAAGAATCTCAACCTGACACACTGCCCTATCCTCTGTACACACAACAGAAACTCAATTATACCTCTTAAAGGTCAACAACCCATTAGAAAAATGAGGAAAGACCAAAAAACCCAGGTTGTCTGCAGAAAATAAAATGCAACAGAAAAGAGGTACAGACTATTCATAATGAAAAAGACAGAGTAAAATGAAGTCCCCTTTTTCCTGACCACCTGATTAACCAAGATGAAAAGAGCTGACGATGCCCAAAGTTGGCAGGAAATGGCCACACCCTTACACTCGTCCTGGGCACTTAATGGGTGCAGGCTCTCTGGAGGGCAGTGCTGTGGTGTAGACCAAATCCTAAATGCACATTCCCTGTTACCTTACAGACACATAGGATAAGTGACCCAAAAGATATCAAGCAACACCATTCCCTGGCATACTGTTATGATGAAAACTCTGGAAATATTGTAAAGGCTCCCCTGACAGGAGTCTACCCCAAACAGTGGCTCTTGCTTGGACGTTAAGTACTCAGCACATGGTCAACTGCCTTTGCAGCTACCACCTTCCCTGATGATCCCACCTGCAGGGGCAGGAGCTGACTGATCGTCACACACCCTGGCAAGGCCATGTGCCTGTAGTCACAACCGAGATCCAGGTTACAGCAGTTTGCTTTGGCTTCTCGCCCACATTACAAGGAAGCATTACGCTGGTTCTTTTAAAATGGTCTTTAGGGGGTGCCTGGGTGGCTCAGTGGGTTAAGTCTCTCCCTTTGGCTCAGGTCATGATCTCAGGGTCCCAGGATCAAGTCCCACATCGTGCTCTCTGCTCAGCAGGGAGTCTGCTTCTCCCTCTCACTCTCCCTTTGTGCGTTTTCTTTCTGTCTCTCAAATAAAGAAAATCTTTAAAAAAAAAAAAAATTCTCTCTTTCCCTCTCTCTCCCTCTGCCCCTCCCCCTGCTCACTTGCTCAAGAACTCTCTCTCTCTCTCTCTCTCAAAAAAAATTTTTTTCACATGGAGGAAATCCACTGAAATAGGGTCAGCAAATGACACCATGAGGTCTAAACCCCAAGGACCCCTATTTCACATAAGAGGACAAGCCACTTCACTCTACACCTCCTTAAGGGTGCGAGTGATAACACTGCCCACCACCCCAACCCCAGCAGGGCTGTGCCAAGGATGAAATGAGTTTCCACAGCAGTGCCCGGAAGCCTGCCAGCCACAGAGCAACCACTCATAAGCATCAGCCTGTGTTAGCATTTGTGATGGCTGTTAACCCTTCTGAGCCATGGGAAGCCGGGAGAGTCGGGAAAACATTCTGGGTGTTTCTGTGAGGGTATTTTTGGAAGGATTAACATTTCAATCAGTAGACCCAGTAAAGCAGACTGCCCTCCTTAATGTGGGTGGGCCTCATCCCATCTGGTGAAGGCCTGACTAGAACAAAGAAACCCCCCTCCGGTAAGACGCTTCCTCCTGTCTGACTGTTTTGGAGCTGACATCAACTTCTTCCTGCCTTTGGACTCAAACTGAAACACTGGCTCTTCCTAGCTTGCAAGCTGCCGGTCTCTGACCTGGAGCTACTCCACTGGCTCTCTTGGGTCTCCAGCTTGCTGACTGCAGACCTTGGGACTTGTCAGCCTCCATAATCCTGTGAGTCAATTCTTCATAATAAACCTCTTTACAGATGTATATCCTGTTGGTTCTGTTCCTCTGGAGAGCCCTGACTAATACATGATTTATGAAATCTGATTCGTTCCAGGTCTAATTATAGCTATAAAGTTCCAGTTCACAACGGTTTCAGCTTGAAGGGCTCAAATCTGTCAATGTTCACACCACATCGGGGGGCAGAGAACACAGACAGGTCTCCCCAGGCCCCGAGTCCCAGAGTCACCGCTGAACCGCACAGACAGGGGAACATCTGAACCCAGGGGAACAACTACACTGAGCTCCTCCTGCCAGCCTCACACCCTCTCCCTGGAAAGGCCCTATAGCACGCCGTGCCAAGGGGGCAAACAGGGTGCTAAGGCCAGAGGCCCACACCTGGCCCCTCAGTCAGCAAATGCCCCTGAGCCCTGGTCTGGTCACATCAAAAAGGGGACCCCTTGACAAAAGCATGTAAGAAGCGATCCTCATTTCACTCTGATACCTGCAAATTAATATAAATCCATTATGAAAACGGAACGGCCAAAGGAACGCCATGAGGAACGCTATTTGAGGCTGGGATCGATGTCCTGAAGCGCCTGCAAAGCACACCTGGTTAATACTTTAAAATAAGATCACTCTCGGGGCTCCTGAGGGGCTTGGTTGGTTAAGCATCTGCCTTAGGCTCAGGTCATGATCCCGGAGTCCTGGGATCAAGCCCTGCATCGGGCTCCCTGCTCAGCGGGAAGCCTGCTTCTCCCTCTGCCTATGCCCCTTCCCCCACTGCTTGTGCTCTCTCACTCTCTCTCAAAGAAAGAAAAAAAATCTTTAAGAGAAATAACAAGATCACTCTTTAATTTTGTTTAACATCATTTACTATTTGCCAGCTTCCTAAAACGGTTTAAAATGGGCAGAGACTACCAGGAATACATTGGATATGTTCAAAACTTGTTTCAAATTCAAAATGCAAACCAATTCGGACAATAAAAAAATACATAGATATCAAGCACCTGGAACTACAGATGCCAGATCGCATGCTAAAAATCTTACTAATACATTTTGCCTAGACTTTACAATGTCTGTCGAAGACCCTGTGTGACAGATATTCTCCCCACTCCCCTCACGATGAGGGAACGAGGGGGAAGGAGGATCCGCTGCGGACCTCCAAAATCACTTACAGAGCATTGAAAGGACAGATGTGAATGTTTGCGTGTTTTGCTGAAGCTTACACATCAGCTCCGGAAACCAGCATACGAGGCCTTCCTCGGCATTCCACGCACAAAAACCAACTGCTCAACAGAGCAGATTCCGCTACGAAGAAAAGAACACGTCTAAGTTATGAGTTTAGAAAACGTGTCATTCCCTGGATGCTAATTCACAACTCACCCTGTGAAAGAAGGGATATTTCACGGTCCATTCTTTTCTGTCTCACTCAGCCAAGTACCATTCAGGCTAAACTTCTCAACGGGAAACACATGAGGACTTTTACGCTAGACAGGAACCAACAGGCAAGATGTTAAACTGAACTCATAAAAGACGTCCATAATATTTTCTCTGAGCATGTTTTCAGAGGATAAACCATCAGGTTTGATGGCTTAGGCTAGCAACAGAAGAGGAACAAATCCTAAACAGTGGATTTGCAGAGTGGGAGCAATGCTCGGGGGCCGCCGCTGGTCAGCTCAACCTCTGCCTGTCTCCGGGGCTCAGAGCCGGAGCCAGTTCTCAGGCTGGACCCCAACAAAATGCTGGCCTTGCGGAGCTATTGGTTGAACAGAATCGCAGCACATGCCTGAGGGGCTTTACATAGCCCTCCCACCCCCACACTCACACACTCACAGGACCCCATCATCTCTCATTGAACTCTTAAATGTCCTGAAAACTGAACCAATTTGAACAGGCCAAGAGGGGCTCGCTTCTCAGTTTACTGGGTTTGGGCCGAGTCAGCTCTTGGTAAGAGCAGGAAGACAGGACAGACACCAGATGTTCATCCATCATCAGACTCTGACCCGCTCCCCCAGCAGGGGAGACAAGCCAGAGCACAGATGATTCGCAAGCTCTCCATCACTGGGGTGTGGATCAGAGGTACAGACGGGGCCAAGCATGTTTAGGAAAGAAAGGAAAAAAAAAAAAAAAAAGTAAAGGCAGAGAAGAGAGGGGGAGGAAGAGAGACACTAACTCTGTTCTTCCTTCGCCTTTCAAAAAAGTCCTCGCTGACCCAGATGCCAGGTGAGGTTCTGAGAAACCAGGATGAAGACACAGGATTAGGAAAAATTGAAGAGTTGGAGAGGTAAGGGCTGGGGGGACGGGAAGCTGGAAGACCCTCCCTGTTTAGCTGCTGCAAAGAACCACAAGGGGGAAAGTGCTGGGAGTCTGGGAGGCCTGGTCCCAACTCAGAGCTGTCCTCACAGCCCCGTGTCACTGCCTCCCCCGAGCCTCCGAGATGAGGGGACAAGGTGGGACCAGCTTCTGTGGACCCTCGGCTCTGCCCTTAAATGACTCAATATTGCAATTTCCCCACTATGCACCCAAGGACATCCCGCCAAGCAAAACAGGGCAGGAGAGACACTACTTCTCCTGTGGTCTCTTCTTTCCGGCCACACCACAAAGAAAACAAACAGCAGATACTCTTACCACATGCGTTTGTCCGAATGAGCTCGCCTTGGCACAGTCCTGGCAGAGGCTGGGCCCCGACGGGCTGCCCGAACCGAAGTACCAAGGCCATGGACAGAAATCCACTCCAAAAGCAATTCAGAGAGAAGGGGGATTCTCCGTGAGAACCCCAGCACGAGCAAGACCTCAGCACAGCCACCCCGCTGTGCCTCCCTCAGCAGCTTTCTCGGTTTGCTTGTTGGGGCAAATCCCAAGATTGTGGCTGCTCTGGAGGCACAATGGGTTACGTAACTCCAGGCAGCCTGGGCACCCTATCGGCTCATCTTGTTAAACCGCCCCAAAGAGAAAATGACGCACCCAAAATGTGATATCCTGAAGTTGTTGGGGTGGGGGGGAGCAGGGGAGCAGGGCTTTGTGCTGGACACTGGGCTTTGCCTAAAAATGAAAAAGGAACAAAAGGTCTGCTGTTCACCTCACTGCTCGCTGGGAACCGAGGGCGGAGGGTATTTACCGGAGGCCTGATGCCAAGTGGGCTCCCGGGACTGCACTTGGCAAAGCCCCTAGAGGCGGAGAGGCATTCTTGGGGACACTCCAGGTCTCTCCGAGAATAGTGTTCACTATTTCAATGACCCTCTAGTAAGACTTGAACCTGCACCATCCGGCCGTCCAGCACCTTGACCATGAAACAGGGTCTGTGCTCACACTCCTGGTTCACTCAGCCACTGCCAAATGTGACAGCGCTGAGCTCTGCGTCTCAGTTGTCCTCCACCGGCTTGCCACCAACATCCCAGCAAAGAGCCTCCAAGCACCACGCCCTATGGGGTTTGAAGTTCCAGCACTGCATTCTACCATTTCCTTGTCCTCGGTTGTCACGTTCAGAGAAAGTGAAACTACTTCAACAGGCTAGATGTTTCCTGGATTTCGCTGGTACAGATGCCACTGGAAGCCCAGGGGTTAGTTCACATGCTTGTACAAATGAGGACACAGTTGGGACACTGCCTCCTCCAGGAAGCCTTCTGGGTCCTCCCACAAACTTTTCCCTCCCAGGCTCAGCCAAGCACTCCTCTCAGCATGCTCCCATATGCCCATGCTTATCGCTGTGCTAACTGTGGCGCACCATCCATTTTCACACGTTCATCTGACCACCCCACTGGACTGTATTCCTGGGGGGCCCAGAACTCCTGTCCTGGGGTCATGACATGCACTCCAATCTCACCCCTCAGGTTCAAGGATCTTGGGCAAGATGCTGAACCTCTCATGATTTAGTCTCTCTACCTGTAAAAAGGGGATAAGAGACCCCACTTGCCAAGCACTGGCTGCATGAGGTATGATTTTAATCACTGGGATTCAGGGCTGCACAAAGTCCTTGCCCTAAAATACAAACGCACAGTAGTAACTCATGACTAAGTCTGGGGAGGAAGGTAAGGCAGGAGAAAGAGAAGGGGAAAGGTAACAGTGGACCATTCTTCATTCAGGGCAGTCACAAAATGGCCTCTAATGAAATCCCCTTTGGAGAAAGTGAAAAGGGAATCATGAGGATATCAGGGTAAGGCGATCCAGGTGCTGGGCAGCAGCAAGAACAAAGGTCCTGAGGCAGCACATTCCTGGTGAGTCCAAGGATTAGCAGGGAGACCAGTGTGTCTGGGGTGGAGTGGGCACAGAGAAGACAGAGAGGTGGGACTTAGACCTGTCACTTAGACCTCCAATGGCAATGATCCGATAGGAGCCCAATGGAGATCTGGAGCAGATGAGTTAAAGAAATCATCTGACTGTGTGTTTAAAAAGCCTCATTGGTGGGTAGACGGAGAACGGACCGCACAGAAGCAAGCAGGGAAGCAGGTGGCCCAATTTGGAGGCCACCGCAATAATCCAGATGTAAGAGGAAGGTGGCCTAGGACAGGGTAGATGCCATGGAGCTGGTGAGAAGCCATCAAATTCTGGACACACTGAAGACCAAGCCAGCAGACTTCCCAGCAAACTGGGGTGTGAAAGAAATACAGAGGTCATGAATGCCTCCAAGGCGACTGGCCTGGGCAACTACAAGGACAAAAGTACCATTTATAAAGACAGGGTAGACTACAGGAAAAGCAGTCCGAGGTGGGAAAGGGTTCACTTTTAGCTATTCAAGTTTAAGATGCCCACAGGCACCCAAGGGGAAGATGTTGTATGTGGCTTTAAACCAACATGTCTGGCCTCCAGGGGAGAGGATTAGTCTGAGGACAGGAGCTAGACAGGGGTCAGTGTGGGGCAGATTCTAAATCCTGGGGACTGGGGGAGATCACCTGTGGCACTAGTGCTGATGAGAGAGGGAGGGGCTAGCAAGACTAAGCCCCAGGCCCTCCAACATCCCCAGGATCGGGAGGAACAACAGCCAGCAAGGTAGGAGAACAGGAGAATCAGGGAGCCAAGGGAGGACCAGATTTCCAGAAGGGAGTGCTCAGCACTGTCAAGCCCTGCTGAAAAGGCAAGAAGATGAAGGCTATGGACGGACCCCTGCACTGACAAGGCCTTCAGTGCTAGGAGAATGGTAGGCTCACACCCTGCTCGCCCTGGGTGCAGGTGAGCACAGACAGGAGCAGAGACATGGGTACCGACACTGGCCGTGAGGACCCCCAGCAATCCTCTTCACGAAGGGAGAGATCATAGCATGCTTCTGTGCTAAGAGGAGGCTCCCTGAGCAAGGGGAAATGGATGACGTGTAAGAAGAGAAGCTGCAGGAAACGTCTCCTTCCAGAAGTGGGCAGACCAGCAGGGGTGGGATTCAGGGCACGAGCCGACGGAGGACCACTCGTGGGGCAGGAACTCAGCACAAGGGCGAGGCCCCCAGGCTGGGATCCTGGGTCATCCCCCTGGCCCTCTATACTTGGGATACTCCTGACATACAGGAGGTCCCCCATGCTTAACTGTGAGACAGATCAGTGGAAAGCTACTGGAAGCAAATCTGCACATTTTCAGCTGTCACTGGGTGTTATTTCAAACAGGAGGAGAAAAGCAAACACTGTAGACAAAACGAGAACTGGGGTGAACTTTGATATGAAAGCATCTAGATGTGACTCGAACAACGCTCCTTGCTGCTGTCTGCGCTCACCAGCCCACACCACATCTGCTCGGAACCCCGCCAAGCACTCATCCCCATGATCCCTGGGGGCGGGGGGAAAACAAGCAAGAGCTTCAGTGGGATGAACTCTGCTCCTGGGCCGCGGGGAAGTCATGACGGCTGAAGGCATGTGTAAGAAGCGCTATCTAAGCCAGCCTTGGCAGCAGACACCGGGCACCATGAGCAGCTCCCCATGTTTGCATCCCCACAAGGCAGTTGTGTGTGATTTCCATTCCACCTGCCTTTATGCGAGAATCAGAAACGGAGTCTCCCCGAGAGGAGCAGGAGCCAAACTACACCCAGCATCACTACAGGCCAAGCAAGCTGCTCAGGGTTCAAAATTCCCATCCTTGGGGCACCTGGGTGGCTCAGTTGTTAAGCATCTGCCTTCAGCTCAGGTCATGATCCCAGGATCCTGGGATCAAGCCCCGAATCGGGCTTCCTGCTCAGCGGGAGGCCTGCTTCTCCCTCTCCCACTCCCCCTGCTTGTGTTCCCTCTCTCGATGTGTATCTCTCCGTCAAATAAATAAATAAAATTACGAAAGAAAATTTCCCATCCTTAATCTTCAGGGCAGTTCTTCATCTCATGTTGGGTCTGGATGGTGGCTCTCGCCATCCCAAAGCTCAGACCCTCCGCACTCCACTCGTCCTCCCTGGCCCTTCACACCTCCCTCCACTAACTCCTGTGGCCACACACCCCCGTACCCCCCACCCCACCCCAGGCAGGAAAGGCCCCCTTACCGGTGATGGTGCAGGCATCCCGGTACCCTCTGCAGCTGGGAGCATCTTCCACAGCCTCGCTTACATAGTGCTCCTCAGGGATGCCCGGGCTGCAGGCTAGGACTGCATGGCTGCACGCCTCCAAAGGGGGCACAGAGTTGGCCGAAGTGTCGTCGTGCGGAGCTGTGGCGTCCAGCTTGGCAGGTTTCACGGGGAGGTGCCCACTGCCATCGGGGGCCCCGCTGCCGGAGTCTGGGGCAGTCAGGTGGACAGCCCCCGGTAGGTGTGTTGCACCAGCAGGGGCTCCTTACAGGAAACCTAGGGGACAATCCAGACAGAGGAGCAGTTAGCGGAGCTTCTGAGATGATGTGGGTTCAGATCACAAATTCTGCAAACCAAGGCATTTCCCATCAAATTCTTCAATTCTGATCAAAGAAACGGCACAGTGGAGCTTTCCAGAGACCACCTGATGTAGGGTGACACCTTGCCCCGAAGGCTTATTAATGGAATGTGTCCTTCCCTATAGCTGTGGTTTAAATTTCCATTTTGATTTCTAATACTAATTCATATAATCAATATAATGCCTATGAACAAAAGCTCTTTGGGATCATCAATAATTTTTTAAGGGATCCTGGGACCAACAAAGTTTTAGAATTACTGCTCCAGTATATAGTTCTGTTCTTTTCATCAAGTATAATAACAACCAGTATAGTTAATAGTAAATAACCAGTATAGTTCTTTTTTTTTTTTAAGATTGTATTTATTTATTCAACAGAGAGATCATAAGTAGGCAGAGAGGCAGGCAGAGAGAGAGGGGAAAGCAGGCTCCCTGCTGAGCAGAGAGCCCGATGCGGGGCTCGATCCCAGGACCCTAAGATTGTGACCTGAGCCAAAGGCAGAGGCTTAACCCACTGAGCCACCCAGGCGCCCCCTACTTTTTTGAAATAAGAAAGGAAACAAAAAGAGGGGGAAGCTAACGGACATTTTACCCAACACCAACACAGCACAGTAGGTTGTGACAGAAAACTACAGCCCTAGATCTGTGACCTTTTCCCTTCACAAGATGTTATTTACCATAATACACCAAGAGTTCCTATTAGATATAAATGAATTCAGCCCTCATTCAAGTGAACACACAACTATCAAGTGGGAAGGAGTGGGGGAGCCTGTAGATCCCTGGTGAAAAGTGAAGGGTAACCAGAGATAAAACTGGATTGTGACATCTACTTAGTGATTCAAATATAAATGGAGAAGCCGCCTGGTAAGAAAAAGCCTAGAATTCCCAAGCAGTACCCCAAAAATATTGCAGGCTGCAGTGGCCTACGGAAATGGACCAGGAGACCTCCAGAAGAGACCCATGAGCCCATTAATCTACTGTTCTATGCAAAGACAACAGAAAGACATTGTCAGACATGTAAAAGCTTAAAGATTTGATCCCCGATACTCCTGGGGAAGCTCCAGCCAGGGAAGCCCACCACACCTTACAGGCTCCCACTAGTGAACAGATCAATGGAAAGAACTCAAAGGGGAGGAAGGCCTGCTTACAGTTAAGAATGGCAGTGAAATTAAGCCAGGGACACTTAGAATTAAGGTCTAAATAATGCACACGATTCACAAGCCTGAAGCAAACAGCTGAAAAGGGGGGAAAAAAAAAGGTCAAAGGATTTATAGATTCTCTAGTCCCCAAAAAAGAAATACACAAACACACACACTAAACAATATTAAGGAACCTTAATAGCGGTCCAAACAAACAAAATCTCTATCAGACTGACAAAGATTTAAAAATTATAAAAAGGTTCAATTTGGCAAGACTTTTAAGAAACAGTTTTAGGCATTACTTGGGGTGGGAGGGGTGGTAATAAATTCAGGAGGGCAGCCTGGCTGGATGTGGGCCCAGGATGTTTACCACCGTGAAATGCTAACAACAACCCAACTGTGTCACAGAGAGCGGGGGTGGGGTGGGGGGTCAATTACAGCTCCACCAGAGACAAGGCAACCATGCCACCCTGAAAAGAAGTTTCAGGGCCCAGATGATTTCATCACCATGGAAAGACACCCTGCCCAGAGGGAGGAGAGGATGAACATGGCCTTCCAAAAGTTTCAAATCCGCTAATAGACTGAACCCTCAATGTATCCCTCAATGTATCTTTTTTTTTTTTTAAATAAGGGGTCTCAAATATACAGATTTCTTAAAGACGACTTCAACCGTGGATTATACAACTTTTGCTTTCACAGTCCATAAAGTGAGGGGTTTGGCCGAAATCCTGGTGATTACGAGCCCTAAACTGCTACTGTCCTGCCTCCTGGCGCCTTTGCTTCAATTTACAGTAGTCATACCCTCACCCCAGGAACATACTGTTATAAAACGAATAGTTCCAGGGCACCTGGGTGACTCAGTCGGTTAAGCGTCTGCCTTGGGCTCAGGTCATGATCCCAAGGTCCTGGGACCGAGCCCCATGTCGGGCTCCCTGCTCAGTGGGAAGCCAGCTTCTCCCTCTGCCCCTCCCCCTGCTCGTGCTCTCTCTCTCTCTCTCTCTCTCTCTCTCTCCAATAAATAAATAAAATCTTAAAAAACAAATAGCTCAAGTAAGTATAAGCACTTTCTAAAAAACATAGTTTGGACACATCAGCAAATGCTCACTCAAGCCTCAAATGGGAACACAAGGAGCCATTTTGAAGCACAAAGTACACTTATTATGGGCTGCAACTGGCAAAGCCCTCAGAAGCTTGAGAGGTCTCTCTCTTTTAAGTAGAACAGAACTACTCCAATTTATTTTCTCATCTCCAACCCCGGTGAAAAAGAATTAAGTATGTAGGCACGGGCATTCACATGCACGCTGCACCTGAGGTACATCATATCCCATAATTTGTGAATTTTAATGCTCACCACATGTCTTTCTTTGGTCATAATATTTTTGGTTTGTTGTGGTTAAAAAAAAAAAATACCCACATAACATAAAATGTACCCTCTTCACCGTTTCTAAGCGTAAAGCTCAGTAGTGCTGAGTACCTTCCCCTCGTGGTGGAACCAATCTCCAGAATGCTTTTCAGCTTGCAGAAATGAAAATGCACCCATTAAACAGCCCCCAGCCTCCTCTCCCGCCACAACCTGGCAAACACCATCTACTTTCTATCCTATGAATTCCCTACTCTAAGTGCCTCATGTGAGCAGAACCATATCATGTCTTTTTGCCAATGACTTACGTCACTTAGCATAATATCCTCAAGGTTTATCTGCGTTGGAGCATCTGTTGGAATTTCATTCTTTCTAAAGGCTGAATAATATTGCACTATACTGAGAAGCCCTTCTTGAAATGAAAAGACCAATCTCTCGCCCATTAAAGTCAAATGGAAAACAACCTGAACTTCTACAAACACAAAAACAGTTACAGGGACGCCTGGGTGGCTCACTCAGTTAGGCATCTGAGCCTTCGGCTCACGTCATGATCCAGGGGTCCTAGGAGCGAGTCCCACATCGGGCTCCCTGCTGCACAGGAAGCCTGCTGCTTCCTCTCCAGCTCCCCCCTGCCTGTGCTCCCTCTTTCACTGTGTCTCTCTCTCTCAAATAATAAGATCTTTTTAAAAAATAATTAATTAGTTAAAAAAAAAGTTACAAATCGCAGCAGACCCAAACCACTGAAATTCTGGAAGAGAAGCTAATCCACCTAAGACACATGCCTCTGTGCCAGGTACATCTAACATTCTCAAAATAATCACAGATTTGCAAATTCGACCATCATATTCACATGCCAGCATCTCCCATCCTATTTCACTGTGAAACCTTTCTCCACATGGTACCCAGTTGCCAGGCGTTTACCTAACGGAGTTTACTTTGGGAAAAGCCTCTGTGAGTCTGACTCAATCCCCCTGCCCCCATCCTCCTGTCTCCCACACACTGTGAGCATCTTGAAAGTCCGGGCACCTGCTGGGTACTAGGTAAATATTTACAGAATAAACAGTCATGAGTGAAAGACAAGGGATTTGGTCCCAATGACTCTGAGATCTCCTGAAGCTACGATGTGGTAGTTTGAGGATCTGTGTTGTACGAACCCCATCACAAGTCACAACGCCACGTACTGACCTTGAGGAATCTCTCTGAAGCGCGTCTGCAGTGCTGGGGGGAGGGGGATGAAGACCACACCCTGTGGGCTCTGCAAGAGGGCGCCAATCGAACCTCAACAGGCCCTTCCCATTACTGACTGATACACACCAAGTGTGATTTTGTGTAAGATCACCCACACACAACAGTTCAGGAATCAGGAAGCCTAACCTGTAAAACCCTCAAGAGCTGGCTTGCGAGTCCCTCACCCAGTTTCTAGGTTGAAGAAACTCAAAGCACGAATCCTGTCCCCGCCCCCCAAACCCGGGGAGACCTCAGGGATGGTGGGGGAGGGGTGACGACGCTTCTCTCCTGCCCCTAAGTGCAGCCGGGCAGCCGGTCCAGGAGTGCTGTGAGAGACACCGTACCATTTCAAAAATCAGTTTTCCCAGAACAGTGGTTTATCAGCGCTTTTACTCATAATGCAGTTTTCTGCTGGGGACTCTAAGAGCTCAAGGATCAGAAATAGAGAGCCAGGCACCCAATCAGACTCCAGAACCAAGTGGCCACTGCAAAGGAGACCACCCAGCAATGTGACCCCAACAACCCCAAAGCAACATTTGGGGGGCAGGGGGGAGAGAGGCGCTCCCGTATGTCCCAGAGCCTCAGACGCCTCCTCTCTGAGGCAGTAATACACACATCTCTCAGGCTGTTAAACAGATTATAGACACAGATGTAAGTCTTTATAGCCAGCACGGTGCTAACCACAGAGCAAACCCTCCAACTTTACAAATCCCCAAACTGTTCCCGCCTCCCAAAACTATTTATTTACTGTGTAAGAGAAGTGAACGTTCCTAAATGTGCACAATTTTGAATACCAGTATTCTGTAGGGCAGTGCATGTCTGTAAAGTCCTAGCCATATCAACTTCTTTTCTAAGATTGTAATTTATTTGAGAGAGAGCACAAGCAGGGGGAAGGGGCTAAGGGAGAGGGAGAAGCAGGCTCCCTGCCGAGCAGGGAGCCCAATGCGGGGCTCAATCCCAGGACCCTGAGATCATGACCTGAGCTGAAATCAAGAGTCGGACACTTAACCAACTGAGCCACCCGGGCGCCCCAACAATATTAACTTTACTAAGAGCTCGGAGAGTGCACCAGGCACAGTGTCAAGAGTATTTTGGAGGCTTTAAGTTATGCCACCCTCTACCACCTCCCCATCCTTGCTGGGGTCCTGTGACCAGCCCCATTTCACAGTTGAGAAAAGAAATGCTCAGAAAGGTTCATTAACTTTCCAGAGGTCACAGAGCCAGCAATCCAGGTCTTCACTGCGACAAGGGATGGAAAGCCAACATGAAGACAATTCCTAGCACCTGGTCTCTTGCCTTCCCCTCTGTCCACCACACACGAGCATCTGAGGCTTCATGGGATCCAGGAACAGAGCAGCCACAGCCCTGGGTGCTCTCTGGCTCCGGCAAACCCTGGCACCCCCAGCAAAAGGCCTCTTTCAGGCAGAGGAAACAAACAGGGCTTAGGCAAAGTGAGAGTGGACAGTCCTGAGCCATGAAAGGGCCTCTGTTTCCCTGCCTGACTTCTGCTTGCAGAGCCTGCGGGAAGGAGGGATTTTTCTCAGCAGAGGAGTGAGAAATTCTGCAACCTGGTCAATTCTTCAGCCAGAGAGGTGCCAGGAAAAGAAGTAGGAGAAAGTACACATGGAGGCGGCTTTGCATTCGAGCTAGGAAGCTTCTCCAGCCTCTGGCCCGAGGCCCTTGACCTAGGCTCTCCTGCCTCACTCTTCCTCTCAACTTATGACCCATGATCTGGCCCCCTGGTTGTCAGGGGATAGGACAGGCCACTCATCTTACTCTAGTTTGTTGCTGACAAAGTACACGGGTGTAAGCTCGTCGTCCCCCCTGCCACTGGCATGTGATTTTTGGGAACCAGAACTAAAACCCAGAGAGCTGTGTGACACTGAGACATGGCATTGCCTCTCTGGTGCCTCATCTGGATAAGGAAGACCTTGAGCAAGCATGAACCGGACAGTCCCTTGCAGCTAAGCCCCATGAAGAGCCCCAAAAGCACAGGAAATTATGGGAAGGCTTCTGTGTCATCAGCCCTTCCCCTGCACCACCCTCCCCCCACCCCATACTATCCGCATGAATCCTCCTCCCTCACCCACATACAGGGGACCTCTAAGAGGAGAGCCAAGTGATACTATGCAGATACAGCCGCCCTGCACAGACGAATCAGGTATTTCCCAAGAGCCAAAGAAAGGAGCTTCCACCAGGACCAACTCAGACGTTGTCAGGGGGAAAACAGAACAGGATCCAGGTCAATGGCCCCAGAGGTGACAAGAAGCCGGTACGGGATGACTCCCTCCATGGCCAGCCAGGTGCCTGAGCTTGCAAGGCCTCCGTTTTCTGGGCAAAGGCATCCAATACATCTGGCACAAGACCTGCTGTCAGAGTTTAGTAATTCTGAACAGGTCCAAGTACAGCAAAAGTTTTCATCAGGATTATATCAGTCCTCCACTGATGCAGCGGCAGGCTGCCACACATCTGCTGGCTTGAAATGACACCTATTTACCAACTCACTGTTTTCTAGGTCCGCAATCTGACATGGGACCTCCTGGGCCCCGGGGAACAGGTCAGCAGGGCCATGCTCCTTCCTGGTGCCCTGGGGAAGAGCCGGAATCCAAGCTAATTCAGATTGTTGGTCACAATCGGTTTCTTGTGTTTGCAGGAATGAGATCACGGTTTCCTTGCTGGGCTCTCTGCTGGGGGCCAGCCTTTGCTCCTATGCGTCCTGTGTTCCTTATCATACTTCCCAGGTTCTTGCCTGTGACCCCCACATCTCAGAGCAACAGCCCGTCGAGTCCTTCTCACACCTGGAACTTACAGTCCCCTCCCTCCACATCTGAGTAGCTCCTCTTCCATCCCCCTTTTCTGTTTTGAAGGGCTCATGTGATGACACTCACATGATCAGGGCAGTTTCCTGTCTTAAAGTCATGTGATCAATAACCTTAATTCCAACTGCAAGCCCCTTTGGGCCAGAACCTAGGTTGGTACTGGACTGATGAAAGCCAGGGGACAGCAATCTTGAAGGAACGACTTTAGAATTTTGCCTCCCACAAGGGCCTTTGGTTCTGAAGGCCCAGTAGACCTCAGGAGCCCGCCATGTCGCCCCCAGCCTGGTGAGAGGGCAAACCAGAGTCAGCCCAGACCCTTTTGGCCCCACAGGAAGATGCCTGAGACCCAACACTGGGGACCAGACAGGAGAGGGTTTAGTCCCAGCTCTGCCACCACCTACTGACTGTGGTCCTTGGTCAGCTTCTAAGATGTCTCTCATCTATAAAATGCAGGTGTCATCAATGGGTCACCAGGTGGCTGGGACAAGGAGAAACAATGAAAGCAGGTGGCCTGCCCGGCCTTAGGGGAGCCTAAGCGTTAGTACCTGAACATACTGCGGAGGCAGATTTATCTACAACACAGTTTTTCTCTCGAGAATCAGTTAACATGCGCTATTTCAGAACCCACGCGGCCTCAGCATTCCTGTAACGTAAAATGACCCACGGGCTTGGCACTCAACTTAGTAATTTACATGCATGACCTCATTTATGGCTCACAACCTATCAAAGTAATACCAGTAGCTGCTGTTTTCAGGAGAGGAACAGGCTCAGAGAGATAAGTAACTTGCCCAGGATTTGAACCTAGATCTGAATGGCCCCAAAGACGCTGCCCTATTGCAGTCGTGAGTGATCCTGGGCTACTGTGTCCTTCAGTCAAGTGGAGAATCCTATGCCCCGTGCTCTCTCACCGCTGCCCCTTCTCTTACAGCTGTCCACTGTCTCTCAAAACAACCCTCCTGGGACGCCTGAGTGGCACAGTGGGTTAAGCATCTGACTCTTGGTTTTCAGCTCTGGTCGTGATCTCAGGGTCATGAGATCGAGTCCCATGTCCAGCTCCGCGCTCACTCGGAGTCTGCTTAGATTCTCTCTCCCTCGCTGTCTCTCCCCCCTATGCTCAAGTGCTCTCTCTCTCTCTCTAAAACAAACAAATCTTTCAAAACAAACAAACCCTCTTGCCATAATAGGGGCAAAGGAACCCAAAGTGAAGATCCCACTGAAACCACCCAAGTGCACATAAGAAATATGTGTCCCCCCCAGCCAGCCCAAGGCGCAGTCTGACCTCTGGGGCCACGCTGGGTGGGTAGGCAGGCCGCCGAGGGGCACCCGCACAAGTCCAGTCCTCCCTTACTTCTCCATCTTATCGCTCCCTCCCCACCGCATTTGACCTCTCTGCCACTCCCAGCAGCTCCGGCAGCTCCCTAAATAACTGGACAAGCAGCAAAGTAGTGGAAAATACCATGCACAGTTGGAACAGCTGGAGGATGAGGAGGGGAGGAGCTGCCACTTTGCACAAAGGTGACACATGGCAGAAAGAGCAAGGCTGCCAGTGGAGGGAGGGATGGGAGTCCGGGGGAGGGGGGGGTGAGCCCCCAGTCCTGCAGAATGACAAAATGGCTCACTGCAGGCTTTCACACACCCAAAACCCTTTGTCCCCTAAACCAAACCCACACTAGAGCCTGGTGGGGCCCTTCTCATTCAGGGAGGCAGCAGTGGGGCCAGGCTGAGGGCCTGGCTCCACGTTTCATCTCCGGTAACAGGAGAAGCGGGACTGGGAAGCATTTCTTGTTGACACAAAAACTTCAACGACCGGGGCGCCTGGGTGGCTCAGTGGGTTAAAGCCTCTGCTTTCGGCTCAGGTCATGATCCCAGGGTCCTGGGATCGAGCCCCACATCGGGTTCTCTGCTCAGCAGGGAGCCTGCTTCCTCCTCTCTCTGCCTGCCTCTCTGACTACTTGTGATCTCTATCAAATAAATTAATTTAAAAAAAAAAAAAAAAACTTCAACAACTGATCGCTATGCCACACTGCAAAGGGAAGAAGCGTCCTGGGAGAGTGAGAGGGACTACCCGTGGCACGAGGAGGCAGGGTCAGCCAGGTCAGAGCCACAGTGGGCACCCCAAGGGACAGAAAAGGCAATGTCATATGGTCTCAAGGACAACTGTCAGGGCCTCTCGTGGACTCCTAGGAGGTGCCTGGAAAGGGGCCCTGGAAAGGGAGAGGCCAGGGCTGGGGACAGCTAGGGACTGCAGGCGGGTGTCGTCATGGTTTGCACTAGGCTGGCTGAAGGCGTGGAGGTGGGGAGGTGGGGGTGGCACTCTAGTGCCTGCCACGCGTGTCCTCCTCACTGAAACCCACTTTCCCATGCTCGAGTGCTCGAGTGTGTGTGTGTGCGCGCACACACACACACACACACACAGAGGAAACAAAAGCCATTTCCAAGGCTGTACCATTCTCTAGTTCCAAAGAAAGTGAATCCCCAAAACAGTCTTTAAAAGAAAATCAAGAATCAAAGAAAAGGCTGATAACTCTAGGCAAGTGGAGCAAAAATTATGGGGTCTGGTCCTATATAACCCCACTTTGTCTTTTCTAAATCTTGCTTAGGACAGAAGCAAACCAGCCCACACACAGCACTGTCCCCCGCCCCCTAGTCCCTGCCATGAAGAACAGGCCCATTTCATCCATCGGGCCTCATGAATGAAAACTGCTGTCAGGTGACCAGATCTCCCAGTTTCCAAAATTAATCCTGCCGCACCGGAGAGAACAGAAATGCCCAGCCTCGCCCCCTCCCAGCCCCGTCTCCCAGAAGAAGGCCGGCGAGGGAATCAAAGGCCGTGTGCTGACAGCTTTACGTAACAGGCCCAGCTCTCTCGAGCTGGCGGCAACAGATTTATAACACGCCAGAAATAGCTCCCTCTCCTGTGAAACAGGACCGGCCTGGGAGGCTGAGCAGCAGAGCCTCGCCTACAGCCTGCCTCTCCCCTTTCATCCGCAAAGGACCCCTTCTGCGCCTTCTAGCACAAAGCAAGTTCAGTGAGACCAGCTGCCAGGGCCCCACACAGACAGGTGTCACCTGAGACCCTCCCTCAATGCTGGAGAAGACATTCAAAACCTGGGTCCCTCAGAGACAGAGTGCCCAGGCCAGGGGAGGAATGGTAACTCCAGCATGTTGCTCTGCAGACAAGTGTCCCCAGCGCCACTGGGTCGCTCCACGCTCCTAGACCAACTCAGGACAAAGCATGGCCTCTGGACACTTTATCCTGCCAGCCCCAGAGTGCGAGGCCAGCCCGACAGATGGCAGGCAGGACGGAGGCAGTCGTGGGTGCCCTGCCCCACTTCGAACCCCAATCGGAAAATCCGAAACTGCAGCAGAGGTCTGTTCACATTCCCAGGATGCCCTGGAGGAGTTCTGGAGGCTGGCCAAAGCTGGGGAGGGTGGCAAGGGTGGTGACCTCGTCCAGAATCGCCAGGGGATGGCTCACCAACAATCTCCATGATTCCAGGCTGGAGGGCTGCAGCTGCTTTAAAGAGGAAACGGTCCCCTGAGAAGAGGCAGATGTCCTCACCAGGAAGCCCTGCAGCCCAGATGCAAGTGTCATCACTTTGAAGGGGCATGGGGTCTCGGGGGAGCAAAAAGTGTGGAAGGGAAGAGAGCAGAGATCTTTGAGCAGAGATCATGGCTTGCCTCAAGGCAAGCGCATGAGGCCTCACCTGCCCTCTCAATGTATAGGCCTGAATTAACAATAAACCGAGCCTGGCCAAGAACAGCAGTTGCCAAGCTGTCACGCTCCAGAATAAAGTTAATACAATAACCAGAGTGGGAAGGAGGCCCAAGAATGTGGGACAAGGGTGGGAGACAAGGAAAGGAGAAGGGAGCAGTTCTCTGTGCATAAGCCCTCCCAAGGTCCTGGCTTTTATGGCACTCAGTCCCCGGGAGGAGCCTGGCTTTTAATGATTACAAGGAAAAGAGTACGAATGGCTCCTGGTTACTGCACAGTGACCATGTCCTGGGTCAGGGCTGGGTGCGTTACCCCAGGTGTCCTGACGTAAAACTCCACGGCTGCCTCTGGGGCCTGCATCGTGGCTCCTTCCTCACGTTGCTGATGGAGACACGGGCTGGAGATTCCTCGCCGACGGTCTGAGAGCCTGGAGGTAGGGCTGGTATTGAACCTTAGCCTGTCTACCCAGCACACAGCAAATGTGTTGTACATAGCAAATGCCAATAAATGCAGAAGGTGAGTGTCAGCTTTGTTCATGGTTTTTTTTTTTTTTAATATTTTATTTATTTGTTTGACAGAGAGAGAGAACACAAGCAGGGGAAGCAGCAGAGGGAGAGGAAGAAGCAGACTCCCGCTGAGCAGGGAGCCCGAGGCAGGGCTTGATCCCAGGACCCTGAGATCATGACCTGAGCTCAAGGCAGAGGCTTAACTGACTGAGCCACCCAGGCGTCCCTCAGGGTATTCTCTTACCACTCATGTAGACTGGTAATTTTTCCGAACAGTTAGGACATAAAAAGAGCAATCCTTCACAAAAAAGAAATTAATAGTATAAGATAATGTCAGTTTCAAGATAAATGCATTCAAAGAAATCATGAAGATCATTTTACGCTGAAAAATGTTAACATCCCCAATGAAAATGCTTAGGCATCAGTCATTAATAAAGGAAATTCAGTAATAGTTTTCAGGAGAAAAAAAAATCACCAAAAAAAATCAAAGAAATAGTAATGAAAACATGAGATACTATCTCATTATCTATCAAACAAGAACCCTTTTTCTTCCCCTGTAGATAGAGCCTCCACTGCAGACAAGGGTTTAGATAATGAGTTAGCTTCATGTCCAGGGGCAGACATCAAAAGCAATCCCTCTTCTCCAAGTACTTCCTAGGAAAAAGACCATAACTGTGGACAGAGAGAACTTTCCTCTTCTCAGCACTGCACAACAGAGAACAGTTAGAAAATGAAAACACCTAATGATACGGACTTCAATTCAATAAAGCAAGGCCCATCCACATAACACATCTGTACACTCCTGACCGTAACACCATTTCTTTTTTTTCATTTTTTAAAAGATTTTATTTATTTATTTGACAGAGAGAGAGAGAGATCACAAGTAGGCAGAGAGGCAGGCAGAGAGAGAGGGGGAAGCAGGCTCTCTGCTGAGCAGAGAGCCCAATGCAGGGCTCGATCCCAGGACCAGGAGACCATCACCTGAGCCGAAGGCAGAGGCCTAACCCACTGAGCCACCCAGGTACCCCATAACACCATTTCTAACATCAGTGCAGAGAAACGTGTGGTGGTCAAGCCAGGATGCTCAGGATAGATTCAGTGGGAAAACGGCAGACCATAAAAGCAGGTGCAGAAGACAGGGTGCCTGTTTTAATAAAAATGAAACACATACAAATGTAATAAAAGAATATGTCATCTTCATGGGCATCCCAACCTCATGCCCCATCTCCACCCACAGAACTACACGCAATAGTCTGCTGCTGCCCTTTCCTTATTAGGGCCCTGGCTGTCCTTCCCCATGGCAATCCAGCCTCCCCTCTCAATGGCTGCACCTTCCTAGATGCCCACAACTTTTGAACGGCCTGAGTACAAGCACATTCCTTTACCAATGCAACAAATGCCTTTCCTAAAGCACTTCCACCATAAGCTCGACCCCTTTGAAACAGTCCCCATTAGTCACCACGGGGGGTGGGGCAAGTTAAAGTTAGTTGGCCTCTACAAGCCTCAGTGCTCTCCTCTGTAAAATGGGACATAATAACAGTACCTAAGCATGCAGGGCTGTCATAAGGATTCAGTGAGATATAATATGTTAAAGTAAAGTCAAATGTACTCTAAGCACACAGAGTCAATGCTCAGTGACAGCTCCCTTAATGGGAGTCAACTTGTTGGGAAAATGGGAACCCTATTTCAACAAGCATTTTCCTACAACCAAGCTATGCATAAAGTTCAAGCACACATGGCTTATATTCTATGCTTCATATCATATGGACAGAAGCTGACTACAATCAAGACTCACTTCTGCCTCTTTTGTTCGTTGCTGTGGCCTCAGTTCCTGGGATATAGCAAAAGGCCCATGAATGTGGAAAGAATTAGATGACTCGCCCAACTGACTATAACCCCAACCCAATCTTCTGATTTAATTACAACTACATGACAGGCTAATCACAATTGTGGTGACTCTGGGGTACAACGGGTTTCCACTGAGTCATCTGTCACATTAGGAAGTGAGAAGAGACTTTGTGAGAGGATTCCTGAATGACAGAACCAAGGTCATCTCCATCTTCTGAAATTGACCCACAAAACCTGAAAGCTTAAAAGAGAAAAGTAAGTCTCACCTAAGCATCAGAGGAGGACAGGAAATTTTTATTTTCAACTGTACTTCTGAATAAAGCTTCATTCCCATTTCCATATCAGCTTCTCAGTGTGCAACAAACTACAGTGAAATCATAGCCTTGTGTTTTTGAAAACAGATTCCGTAGCTATGGTAACAGAAGTTGTCACTACTCGGACTTCACTGTAGGATCAACTGGGGAGAAACAGCTCTCAGTCCAGACACAGCTAATCAGCTCCGGACAGTGTTCTTTTCAGTACAATGTGCTTAAACCATAATTAACAAAGCCCTTAAACAGAATTCTCTAGACAAACTGCACCACATAAAGGTTCCTTCAACTAACAACTCATACTTAGGGATACACACACACAAATCTCCTTGTCCTGATTTTATTAATTCTAAATAATCCCCCAAGAGGCGAGTGATTGGTCCACATTAAAAATCAGATTCTGGACTTGAATCATCGTGCCAACAAAGAAGGAATTTTCTACAAAACATTAACATAGGCATCTACACAGAAGTGGGAAACCATGGCTCAATTTTTATCATCCACTTTTGGTAAGTAATCCAAAACAGACTTTGGGATTACTCAAGAAGTAGCACAAATAATTAGGAATGCATAGTACTGAGAGTAGAAGCCAAAAGTTTCTGTATGAAGATACCACAGGGGGAAAAAAAAAAAAAAAAAAAGAGTATCGCAGAAAGCAGTGAGGTCAGAGACAATGGCTACTGAGGGACTAAAGGAAGCACATTCCACCCCCTGCCCCCGAAAAAAGCACCCAGGGGAGCCTGGGTGACTCAGTGGGTTAAGCATCTGACTCTTGATTTCAGTTCAGGTCTTGATCTCAGGGTCATGAGTTCAAGCCCTGTGCTAGGCTCCACACTAGACATGGATCCTACTTAAAACACACACACATAGACACACACACACGGCACCCAATGAGGCTCTCTGAAATTAACAGGCTTGCTACTAGGGAACCGGTCGAACAGCCACGCACACACTGAATGAATCCTGACAGGTGGCTTGTAGTCAACATGTAGTTTCATGAGATGGTAAAATCTCCTTAGGGTGAACAGGCCATGATAACCACAACACATAAAGGCAATAGCAAGACAGAAAACAGAAGGAGGAAACGCACTGGCTAGAACTGGATGGGTGGGAGGCAGGGAGGACAGAGTCATCTCCAAGCAAACAAGCACTGGCATCTCACTGGTCCCCACCAGTCACTGCCCTCAAGGGTGCCAAAAGTAGGGGTCCCACAGAGGCACTAATTCTGTACTGTTCATGACCTCAGCTGGGGGGATCAATGCCCACATGCCACATTCCCAAGCTGGGCTATCCCTTTCCCTCTCCACCATCTTTCCAGTTCAAACAAGTGGCCTCTCTCCAAGGCCATGGTGAGTCTAACGCACCCCAGAGTTTCATCTTCACAACTGCAAGTTTAACAGGAGACCCAAGGAAGACTGCTTGCTCACAACTTCAAAACCACACCACCCACGTGGTCCCAGGAGAACTGACGGGGTCACATTTTCACAACTCTCTTATGTTTGGCCTACAGCATATTGTTAATTTTTGAACTAATTGCCAAGCGTTAAAAATCACAAGTTTTCGCATAAAAAATATCTGGATTTCTCAACCTCTCAATGGTAAATTCAGAGTTCTGGTAACATCAGTCTCATGGTCCTGAGAGGCAACCCTGGTCAGGAGCTAGAGGGCAGGTACCCTCCATCTGCCACGGTCCCTATCCCTCCCAGCTATCTGATGCCCAGCTGGTCCACCCTTTGGTATTTCTCTGCCTGGCCTCTACTAGCATGTTCTATACTAACAAAGGTTACACTCTGGAATAGCTTTCCTTCAATACAGAGTGGTTCCCATCTTGGCAGGTGCCCTTTTTCCTATCATTCTGCAAAATTCCAATCTCTGGAAAAGGGACTGGTTTTAGATAAACTCCTGGTTAGCTTCTTGTTTATACTTGTAATAAAAAACATACAACCCAACATAAAAGTTTTTAAAGACATCCTTACACTTCCCATCATGAAAATTTTCTCCATCAAACTCTACTACTCATTTACAGAATTTCACAGGGGAATTCTATTAGACCGTCAAAGACCAGATAATCCCAAGTACAGTTAAATTGCTCCAGGTCACATTAAAAAGAAAAGGGAAAAAAAAAAAAAACCACCGAGAAAACATGCACACACACATCATGGGATCTATTCCAGGAACTGCTCAACATTTAAAAATCCTTTACTACAACCCACCATATTACTAACTCTAAGGAGAAAAATGATTGTCTCTATAAATGCTAAAAAACTTCAATACAGTTCAACAACCTATTATCTAGTAAAAACAGTCCATAAAATAGGAATTGATGGATACTGCCTTAACAACACACACACACACACACACACACATCAACATCTTACTCAATGGAAAAACCATAGCACCGTTCTCAGTGAGGTGAGGAGAAGGTTAGGACACCCACTATCTCCACTACTAGGTAACAATATGTTGTGGGTATGAGCTAACACAATTAGACAAATCAACAATTAGCAGCATTCAGAATGGGAAAAGAAGTAGTAAAATGATCTCTTTGTAGATGATATGATTATATATGGAGAAAAACCAAGAGAAAAACAATACTAACTCAATAAAGGAAGTTGGCAAAGTAGCAGGATATGTTGGCACAAACATCAACAGCCTTCACGTCCACGAACAATAACCAAAGGGAAGATACGACAGCAGATGAATCCCCCCACCACGCCAAAATAAACCACTCTGAAATAAACCAAACAAATGTATGTACAACATAGGAGAACATTTTTTTAAAAATCACAGTTATTCAAAAAAAAATAAAATAAAATAAAAAATAAAAATCAGTTATTCATCGTGTCACAAATTGTAAGACGAAAACATCAGAAACAGCATAAATGTTTATATAAAAGAGTTTATTCAGCCAAACAATGGAATCCCATACAGCAGTAAAGAAAAAAAATATCTACGAGGTAAGATCTCCATAAATGGATTGTGGACTAGTTTCTGGAATACACTGCAAAGTGCAAGAAAAAAGGTATAAAAGGTTACTACTTTATGTACAAGAGAAGGGAAAATAAAACATTCACATACAAGTAGCAGGGTTGTGTTTTTTTTTTAAGATTTTTTTTATTTATTTGAGAGAGAGAAAGAGCACAAGCTTAAGAGAGGGGCAGAGGGAGAAGCAGACTTCTCGCCAGCAGGAAGCCTGATGTGGTGCTTGACCCCAGGACCCTGAGATCATGACCTGAGCCGAAGGCAGATGGTCAACCAACGCAGCCATCCAGGTGCCCCATCGCTGATTATTTTTATAAAAAGAAACACAGGAGGAACAAACAACTGAAAACTGGTTGCCTCTCCAGGTGGGTAGGAACAGGGTGAGAGCAACACACGCTATCTCTGGGTGCACCCTTTCCTACACTTTGGACTCTGGGTCAGATTCACAGTTTACATAATTGAAAAATTAAGTCAATGACGATGGGAAACTGATACCGCACATAATCAAAAGAGAACACAGTCACAGAGCAAACGAGTAACACTAGCACTCGAAGAAGAAATCGGCAAAGTCACTCTTGCACCCAATACCCTGAACACACTCAATAAGATACATTCTCAGGACAAAAAGAACTGCACAGGGACGCTTAGGTGGCTCGGTTGGTTAAGGGTCTGCCTTCAGTTCAGGTCATGACCCCAGGCTTCTGGGATAAGTCCCACTTTGGGTTCCTTGCTCAGCAGGGCGCCTGCTTCTCCCTCTGCCTGCCACTTCCCTGCTTGTGTGTGCGCGCCCGGGCGCGCGCTCGCGCTCTCTCTCTCTCTCTCTGTGACAAATACAATCTTAAAAAAAAGAACTACACAAAGCCAATCTTACTTAGTAGGTGTATTGATGGGATTGGAATGGGTGTAACCACTTCTAAAATTATTTGGGGTGCAATGTATAAATATGTTGGTGTTGCATAATAAACAACTATTGTTAATAACAAGGTGGAGGGTGTTTATTTCATGGGAAGGGCAGGAAAAGCAGAACCAAGGAAACCCTAAAAAGGTTCGGTGTGGGTGGAACTGAAGATGCAGGGGAGAAAGCTGGAGAGGCAGGGGCAGGCATAGGCCACATCATCACACAGTTCCAAGGGGCCGCTAGTCACTGTCACCTGTGTAACTATACACTAAGATGGCCCTGGCCTTCTTGCCCCATGCTAAAAAGAGCTTGGTCTTTATCCAGGATGCAAATAATCTACCGTGGAAGAAATTCTTTGGGTTGCCAAGTTCATCCTAAGATACCCAGTGAGTTAAGATGACACCAGGGGCTTTGACAGGAGAGAACTTCGTGGCTAGGGGGCTTGGGAAGCCTCAGGACAAACAAGTCCCATAGATTTAGATATGCAGAAAGGCATGTGTTTTAAAAACCAATTCCAACCCTTCCACAACTCCTCTGATTAGAAACAAACAAAATCAAACTGAACAGCCCTACGCCACATGACTGCTGGGGGAAAAGAAAAAAAAACACACACAGCTCCTTAACCCACTGAAAATAAACCCTTAATATTCCAAGGTAAAAGCAACTCACAAATCATTTTCAGAAAAGCTGTCCTTTCTGGGAAGTCTAACACAAATATTTTAACTTTGGTATTTTAGGAACCATTCTGTAAGCTGCTTAAAATGCTCATTATTCACTTGCTTTTCCATGATAAGCTCCTATAACAGAGCAACATTCAAGCTATTCTTATAAGTCTAGAATCACATGAGAGCTTCCCAAATTCCAGCTGATAATATTTTCGAGCTCTTCAGAATTACATCTGGGTAACTCACATGGCAAGTTCAAAAGTTTGTTTCACACCTCAAAGTCCTCAGGCACTGACACGGGAGCGTCCGAGAATTCCCATCTGTATGCTGTGTCACCACCTCCCAGTCTAGAAGGCATCTGTGGCCTCTCCCCCAGGTCTTATCTCACCTTGGTCTCGGGCAGCTTATCTCTTGCTGTACGACAAACCACCACAAAAACACGCTTGCTCAAAACAATGGACTGTCCCTCCCAATTCTATGGGAGTAGCAGAGGCCCAGCTGGGTGGTCCTTCTGCTGTTCTCACTCGGGTCTCTCTTGACACTGAGTCAGATGATAACAAGGGCTAGAGCATTTAAAATGGGTGCACTCATGTCTAGCACCTTGGCAGGCACGGCAGGAAAGCTGAAACACCTCTCTTATGTGGCAACATGCTATTTCCATGGGGCTACTTGAGCTTCTCAAACGGTGGCTGGACCCTAGTAGATGGTGTGTTCAATGTATGAGGCAGAAACTGTACATCTCTCTAGACTCCAGTCTTGAAAGTTACACAGTATCACTTCTGCCACAGTCGGCTAGTAAAAAAAAATAATCACAAACCCAGCCCACGTTCCAGGGGAAGGAGACTCTACCTCTCCACAGGAACGTGGCAACAATCTGTGGTCCAACACATGGCCAAAGGTATCAGGCCCATGAAACTGTAGGGACAGCTGCCTTGCCCCTGCCTGCCTTGTCTTTGTTTACAGCAGAACTCAGCCACAAAGGCTTTCCTGGGGGGGGAGGGGGGGGGGAGTCCGAAAACACAAAGAACCTAAAGGCTTCTTCAGCTATGGACTGTTACAAGGGTTGGCAAACTTTCTCTGTAAAGGGCAAGACAGAAATTTTCCAGGCTTTGAAGGCAATATGGTGTCTGCACTATTCAACTCAGCCTTTGTAGCAGGAAATTAGCCACTGACAATATGTAAATGAAAGGGGGGTGGCTGTATTCCAATAAAACTTTATTTACAACAACAGGCGGTGGGAGGGAGTATTTTGCAGACCCCTGGTCTAGGACAAGGAGCACTGGATTTGGGAATGGAAAACCAGGCCTGGAATTCTGACTTCACCATTCACTACCCACGTGACCTTGGCGTAACTTTCCGGTTTATTTTCTAAATCTACAACAAAGGGTAATATCATCCATCTCCCAGGGTGGCTAGGGGCAGGAAGGATACACAGTACCCCTCCCCCCAGTAAAACAAGCATGCCTTAGTGCTAGCCTGCAGGGCCTGAAGAACAGCTCCTTGGGAGGGGGTCATGGGGAAATCCAGCTGGGCAGGAGAGAAGGTACTGTCCTACACTGTTTTTCAGTGAAATGGAACCTTCACTGTGAAAATTATATTTCGCACTAGACTGAACACTCTTTGTTAAAGACCTGGCACTGTTTTGCTCTTTTTCAACAGCAAAATACCTTGTTTTAAGGCAGACAGAGAGTATTGAAACAACCAGTATGTCACAAACGAGTAGCACACATGCTCAACGAGAAGGAAAAAAAAAATACCAAAATGAGCAAAAGAAATATTTTCTCAAATACAAAGTTGGTTCAGAAGCACAGCAATATAATCATACTGTATTTAAGCTGGTTTTATAATTTCTGAGAGGTTAGGCAGAAAACAGTCTGAGTCAAGTATATATATATTAAGACATATATATATATATACATATGTATTTTTTTTAATGCTAAAAGCATAACTGGCATTTTTTAAACATGTGAGTGCAAGCTTTACTTTCCTTAAGTTGGCCCTGATGGGAAACAATGTATTCAAAAAAATTTTTTAAATCTATCCATAGCCAAAAGGAATTAAAAGCATTAAAGAACTCTGTTTGCATCTCTCCTAATGGGGCAGCCCTTTATCATACCAATAGTCCTCTGTGAGAATAAGAGATTTCCCATAAGTAACTGGCAGCATTCTACTCCCGTGTTTGGAAAATTCCATCGCCTCACTGACAACAACTTGTCCACTACCGGATCGTCCTGCTGCCCACACCTGAGCAGGATCCTGGCCACCACTCATTTTGCAATTTCATGTTCATTTCTCCCATAGCTGGGCAGCCCTGGTCAAAAGCAGCTGTCCTAGGGCCTCCATGAGAGACAGCTGCATTCCAGAGGGATGGTGTCAGGAACATCCTAGAAGGGTGTGGGCTCCCTCCTAAGCCCCGGAGTGAGTGCCAGTGGCTGTCACCATTTGGATTCAATGTCCATTTCCAAAGCAACCTATACCACCTCCAGAACAAAATCCTTCTGAACAAAGTCAAAATCCAGGCAAATGGATGGATGAATGGGCTTTCTTGTTCCTGATCCGGAAATTAATAAACTGGTACATATCATTGGTCTTCAGATTCAGAAATCAGATGGGAAAGAAGCAAGATGACTTAGCATTGAGAGAAGCAAAAGTGAACGCTTACAAATTCTCTTGTATTTGTATTTGAGCAGAATGGAATTCTCACATGATCACGGGGATGTCTATATTAAGTCTCCGAGGCCAATCTTCTCCTAAATAGAGTTCAAGTGGCACTAAGTTCACATGATCCTCGGCACTCTCCACACAGCTGACTGTTTGCCCCTATCTCTCGCTTTGGAACTTGAGCTTCAAAGTAGCTCCCTGCCTGCTTTTGCCACAGCCAGAGTCCATTCTGCACCCAGGAGGTGTGAGGGTGATGAGCTACCAGAGGCCCGAGCGGTAACAGAGCCACCCCCCTCGTGCGGGGGTGTGTGTGTGTGCGCGTGCGCACGCGTGTGTGCACACACACAAGCAAACACGGCTGAAGGTCACAGGTCATGTAGGATGCGAAGATCAGGGGAAGCTGGGTCAAGGGTGTATGGGAACTCTCTGTACTCTTTGCAACTCTTCTACAAATCTAAAATTATACCATTATAAAGAGTTTCTTTTAAATAAAATAAACTTCAGGTCAGCTTGAAGGCCTGAGGGGTGCTTCTAGTTTTCACAGGCTCCTTTTGCATCCACCATTAAATCCCCCAGAAGGTCCGTTTGTTTAGCCCTGAAATGAAGCTCATGAGCTTCCCAAGGGATTGCAAACCATGCCTGACAAAAATGTATGAGTGTTCAACATTCAGAGTCAGGCTTTCACCCCGTGACGGGCCACAGCTACACACCAGCCAGACCATTAAATGAAGCCAGGCCTGGAGAAGAGACAGCCATTTGCTGGTTATGCTCCTATACCACCCTGCATTTCAATGCTGCCCCATCTCCACGCTCCCAAATGCAAAGGGTCAGCAAACACAGAGGAACGGTCCCTTGGTAGCCCATCAACATTTTAAGGGCACTGAAAATATTTTTCATTTAGTTTTCGCAGAGTTGACTATTACATATTTAAATGAATACTTCATAAGGAGTCATATAACACTAGCATCCTCTATTCCTTGAAACTCTGAATCTTTCTATTTGTTCTTTCTACCTAGAACCTCTTTCTCCCAGGCATCCTCACTGCCTTCTGTCTCATCTTTTGTCAGAAACTAATGACACAGCAACACCTGAGAGAGCCCTTTCCTGACTGCCCAGTTTAAAACTGCACCTTTCCCAACATTCAGTATCTTCTTCCCTTTATACTTCTCTCCTTAGAAGTTATTCCTTCTAGAGGTACCGGGGTGGCTCAGTCAGTTAAACATCTGCTTTCAGCTCAGGTCATGATCCTGGAGTCCTGGGATCCAGCCCCACGTGGGGCTCCCTGCTCAGTAGGAAGTCTGCTTCTCCCTCACCCTCTGCCCCTCCCCAGCCCCACTCGTGTGCACTCTAATAAATAAAACCTTAAAAAAAAAAGAAAAAGAAAAAGTCATTCCTTCTAATGTACTATAATTTACTCATTTGTTAAGGGTCCATAGTCCCCAAACTGAAATAACACTCCATGTGAGTGGAGTTTCTGTATGTTCTGTGCACTGCTAACGCAATTTCTCAGAAACCCTCTATAGAGATAGTCCATGTTCATGGACAGGAAGACTCAATATCGTCCAGATGTCAGTTCTTTCCAACTTGATCTACAGATTCAATGCGATCCTCATGAAAATCCCAGCAAGTTATTTTGTGGAAATTGACAAACTGATTGTAAAGTTTATATGAAGAAGCAAAAAACTTAGAACAGCCAACACAATACTAAAGGAAAAAAAAAAAAAGCTGGAGGACAGATATTACCCAACTTTAAGACCTACTACAAATCAACAGTAATCAACACAGTGTAGTACTGGTGAAAGAATAGGCAAAGAGATCAACAGAACAGAACAAAGAGCCCAGAAATAGAACCAATAAACACAGTCAACTGATCTCAGACAAAAGAGCAAAGATGGTCTCTTCAACAAATGGTACTAGAACAATTGGACATCCACATGCAAAAAAATGAATCTAAACACAGACCTTACACCCTTCACAAATAACTCAAAATTGACCATGGTAAAATGCAAAACTATAAAATTCTGAGAAAACGTGGGAGAAAACCTAGATGGCATTAGGTGTGGCTATCACTTTTTAGATACAACAGAAAATGCATAATCCATGAAAGAAACAATTGATAAACTGTTAAATTTAACATTAAAATTAAAATTAAAAACATGTTCTGCAAAAGGTAGTATCAAGAGAATAGGAAGACAAACCACTCAGAGAAAATATTTGCAAAAGACACTTCTGCTAAAAAGGACTGTTAGCCAAAAAAAAAAAAAAAAAAAAAAAAAGAACTCTTAAAATTCAACAATGAGAAAACAAAACCCAATTGAACAATGGGCCAATGACCTTAACAGATACGTTACCAAAGAAGATACACAGTGGCAATTAAGCATACGAAAATATGCTCAAAATCACAAGTCATCAGGGAAAGGCAAACTAAAACAACTATGAAATACCACTAAGCCCCTATGAGAATGACAGCACCAAATGCTGATGAGAATACAGAGCAACAGGAACTCTCATTCACTGCCAGGAATACAAAATGGCATAGATACTTTGGAAGATGGGTGGCTTCTTACAAAGCTAAATATACTCTTCCCATATGATCCAGGAATCAAGCTCCAAAGGAGTCCAAAACTTAAGTCCATACAAAAACCTGTGCACAGATGTTCACAGCAGCTTTATACATAACTGCCCAAAGTTGGAAGCAACCAAGATGCTCTTTGGTAGGTGAATGGATAAACTATAGTACGTCCACACAATGGAGTATTACTAAACGCTAAGAAGGAATTCGTTATCAAGTACAGAAAGAGATGGAGAAACCTCAAATGCATATTCCTAAGTGAAAGAAGCCAATCTGAAGAGTGACAAACTATATGATTCCAACTATATGACATTCTGGAACAGGCAAAACTATGGAGACAGTAAAAAGATCAGTGGTTCCCAAGGGTGGGAGGTGGGGAGGAGGGATGAATAGGCAGAACACAAAGAATTTTTAGAGCAATGAAATATTCTATATACTATAATGGTGGATACAGGTCATTATACATTTGTCCAAGTCCACAGAATGTACAACACCAAAAATGAATGCTAAAGTAAACTATGGACTTCAGATGATTATGATGTGTCAATGTAGTTTCATCAACTGTAACAAATGTATCACTCTGGTGGAGGATGCTGGTAATGGCGAGGGCTGCGCTGGTGTAGGGAATATGGGAAATCTATGCATCTTCCACTCAATTTTGCTAGGTACCTAAAACTGCTCCACAAAAAAAAAAAAAAAAGAGTCTTTTTTTTATTTAAATATTTAAAAATTTTAAGTATGTATAAGAAAAAACCCTGGTTCTTTAGGGTTGACAGGAAAAGAACAGAGTATTTTAAATAAGGAAAGGACATTTCTTATGCAGAAAGAAAGTGACTAACATCAATCAAACGCTTTCTGAATCACTGTTATGTGTACACAACACTATCCTTTATGCTCTGAGATTACACGGCACTTTCAGGTAAATTATCTCATTTGCTCTCCCCAAAACTGTAAAGGAGGAGGAGCAGGTATTATCATTCCCAATCCACAGAGGAGGAAACTGAGGCACAAGTAAATAGTAAAGCTAAGAAAGAATCTAAGCTACCAATACTTTCTTTGTAACAGTCTCCACCACTGGTAGCTATTTCTCTGTAAGGGAAAAAAACACCCTGAAATCAGTCACTTCAAATTTTTTCTTAGAAAATAACATTTCAAAGTTGGATAATTTATAAATTAAAACAAATATTAATGAAAATGACACATGTATTCTTGTAGGAAAACACACAGGGCCCTGCTGATAGGCACAGGGAGAAACAGACCAGTTCTCACCAAGCTATTTCCAAAATTCTGTTGGAATTCATCAAGACTACCAGAAAGCTTACCAGTTAAGCCAAGTATATATTCTCCTAAGATACGGTTAGCTTGGTTCCCATCCTCAGGGGGGAGAGGGAAATGAAAGTGGAATCTCAAAATTTGTACAGAAACAAAAGCACACATAAAATGCTGAAGCCCTGCGTGCCTGGGTGGCTCTGTTGGTTACTCATCAAACTCTTTGACTGCGGGTCAGGTCATGATCTCAGGGTCTTGAGATCCAGCCCTGCATCAAGTTGCACTGTGCGTAGAGCCTGCTTAAGACTTTCCCTCTCTCTCTTCCCCTTCCTGCCCTGCATCTCTAAAAAATTCCCTGAAGCCCCAGGCCTACTTACATCCCGTGCATGAATATGTATACACACGCACCTAGATTTCTTTTAAATCAGGTGAATACGTGCTTGTTTAAAAGAAAAATATCACAGCACAAAGGGCAGATGGTAAAGAAAAACTCTCTCAAGATACATACAATGGGCATTTTTCACATTTCAAGATCTCTGAAATCAAGGTCTGTCTTACATACAGCCAATGGAATCTTACACTTCATTTTGCACCATTTTTTTTCTTTTTGAGAGGTATATAAAATGGCAGACTCCTATTTAATATAAAAGGTAGCATAGTATACACGCAGATCTGTTCTTTGCTCTCCTTGCTTAGCAGATCTCCAATCAGTCCTTATCGATGCACAAATAGAGATATCTCTTTGCCTTTAAGCAGATACACAGCAAGCCACTGAATGGACAAACCCTAACTTAACCAGCTGCCTAGTAGTTTAGACTGTCTTAAATCTTTTGCCATATGTTGCGATGAATGGCCATGGACAATGGCTTTGTACGTTCCTGAACACAGAGGAGAGGTTTCTAGACATGGCATGGTGAAGTCTGAAGAAATCATGTAAATTAGTCACTTTACCAAGAGCCCCTGGGACAGGAGAGAGAAGCTCAACAACTCAAGTGGCCAAACAGAAGAGGAACAAGGACAAGCTGCATCTTATGAGAGATCCTTGCATCAGGGAGGACAGGGTGACTAAGGGTTCCTCTGGTCCTCACTGACCACTATGGAGATGAACATGACAAAACAGAGTTTACGGGGGAAAGGACATTACAAACAATCCTTATTTCATGTAATCATCGTAACTGCCAGATGACATGAGAATGACTCCCATTTTAAACACGAGGAGAGAGACTCGGAGGGGTAATGAACACAGGTCTGACTTCCCATCAAAATGCCCCGTGGCAAAGCAGTTAAGAAAACCATAAGCAAAACCAGGAGAGCTCAAAGGTGCAAGGACAATCCCAACTCACCTCGGGCAGAGGGCAGAGGTGGGAAGGAGTAAAGGTGTAAGTGAAGTCTGAGCTCAGCCTTAAAGGACAGGCTCAGGTTTCCTGGCATTAAAAAAAAAAAAAACAACTTTCAGATGGTTGTATTTTCCAGTTAAACAGGGTGAGTTCTCAAAGTTATAGGGCACTTTATGGAGGAAGGACATATGGCCTGCCTGAGAGGCAGATGAGTCAGAGCCAAACCCATTACCCGTCCATCCTTCCTGTTCCACGGGGGCACCCATGGTGCAGCATCTGCCGACACGCTGGTTCTCCTCAGAGAGCAGATACAGCATTACTGCAGACATGACAATGTTCAGGGGAAGGAGAGAGCCAGTCTTCACAAGTCTCTTTGTCGTTCTTCTCTAAGAAGAACCTTCCTCAGGAGACTGAAGCCCACTTGTCCTAGTTGCCAAAGCCCATTTCAAAACCACAGCAAGGAGAATGCGACCCCAGTGACAGGCCTACGTCAATCAGCACCCACCCTCTCCTCCCTATCCCCACCACTGTACACTTCAAAGGAAGCTGAAGAGTGGCACAAAATCCTGATTCTTTCAGGAAAGACAAAAGCATGGTGGACGATGGGTATGTGGGTTGGCGATGAGTTTCTGCTACTCCCATCACTTACTCATCCATTTGTCCGTTCGTTCATCCAAGCACCACTGTGAGCTTGTCAGCCTATGTAGAAAAAAAAAAACCCACCTGTCCCAAACTCAATTCTAGGCTTATGGTCCAGCCGTATTTACATAAGAAGATTTCCAACTGCTTGATATTCAGAGTAGCACTACCCAGGTGGTCTAAATATCCAAGAGTAATATTGCTGCAGCAACTTCTGGCTAGCCAGGTCTCCAAAGGCAAGAGAAACAAAAGCAAAAATAAACTACTGAGACTTCATCAAGATAAAAAGCTTTTGCACAGCAAAGGAAACAGTCAACAAAACTAGAAAGGAACCTATGGAATGGGAGAAGATATTTGGAAATGTCTTATCAGATAAAGGGTTAAGTATCCAAAAATCTATAAAAACTTGTCAAACTCAACACCCAAAGAACAAATAATCCAATCAAGAAAAGGGCAGAGAACCTGAACAGACATTTCTCCAAAGAAGACTTACAAATGGCCAACAGACACATGAAAAGGTGCTCCACATCACTCGGCATCAGGGAAATACAATCAAAACCACAATGAGATACCACCTCCCACCAGTCAGAATGGCTAAAATTAACCAGTCAGGAAGCAACAGATGTTGGTGAGGACGAGGAGAAAGGGGAACCTTCTCACATTGCTGGTGGGAATGCAAGCTGCTACAGCCTCTCTGAAAATCAGTATGGAGGTTCCTCAAAAAGTTAAAAACAGAACTTAAGACCCAGCAATCACACTATTATGTATTTATCCAAAGGATATAGACATAGTGATTTGAAAGAGCATATGCACCCCAATATTTACAGCAGCAATGTCCATAAGAGCCAAAATACGGAAAGAGCCCAAATGTCCATAGATAGATGAATGGATAACAAAGATGTGCTATAGACATACAATGGAATATGACTCAGCCACCAAAAAGAATGAAATCTTGCCATTTACAAAAATGTGGATGGAACTAGAGAGTATCTTGCTAAGCGAAATAAGTTAGTCAGAGAAAGACAAATACCATATGATTTCCCTCATATGTGGAATTTAAGAAACAAAACAGATGAACATAGGGGAAAGGAAGGGAAAATAAGACGAAAACTGAGAGGAAGGCAAACCAAAAGAGATGCTAACTCTAGGAAAGAAACTGAGGGTTGCTGGATGGGAGGTGGGTAGGGGGGTGATGGGTATTAAGTGATGGGTATTAAGGAGGACACCTGATGTAATGAGCACTAGGCATTATACGCAACTGATGAATCACTAAATTCTACCTCCAAAATTAAAAAAAATCAAAGAGTAATATAATAGTGATGCACAGATTTTAATTACTATACCTTAAAATGCATCAGTACCCTACTTCCCATTGCCATGATCATATGTGGCTAGGAAGTGGTTCAGGGCAAAGCGGCTGAGGCGGAAGGTGCCCTTCGCCAGGCCCCTTCTATTAATAGCAGCTCAGTGTGACTCAGGTTACAGGTTGGTTCAAATCCATAGACAACTGGCTCTTCTGACAGGCAATTTGGGTACTTTTTTCCTCCCCTGAGATTTTTATTGTTAAAACCCTAGTACTGGAAATAGAAATGTCAATGAAGGTATTAAAAAGGGTGAAAAGCAGTCTATCATTACAAGTAAGGCCAGGAAAAAAAGCAAGAATGTGTGAATACACACACACACACACCCCTCCCTCAAGTTTTCAGTATTATATTCAATACTGTGGCACACACGTAACCTTACAGTAGGAAAGATACACTTTTCTAATATATTTGAGGCATTAAAAAGCAGGAATTCTGACCTTGTTTCTGTAAGATCTCCAAGTGAACGGAACAAAAAAGACTGCTTTTAATTTTACAATTTCTAACATTCACTTGGTGAAAAAATCTGTTTGATGTTAGTTAATATGTATGCTAAACATAATGTAAAGATCAGTGATAAAAGGGTGGATTTCTGTTTATGTTGAAATATTTTAAGCATTTACTGGTTATTCACCCAAAATACGTTTTAATTAAACAAAATAATTTCACAAGTTCGTGGGACAAGTGGCCAATAAGCTCATGAAGAGACAGATGTTCAAGGTCAGCAGCCATCAGGGAAATGGAAATCAAAATCTTAATGAGCTGCGACATCCCACACACTGGGACTGGTGGAAAATAACAATGATAAAGAAGACCCAACCATTTGGTAAGCTGATGGGCAGGTTGGAAGCCTCATACACTGCTTGGGAAAATGCAAAATGGAGCAGCCACTTTGGGAAGCAGTGGGGCAGTTCCTGAAAAGGTTACCATATACAGGATCTAGCAAATTCCACTCACAGGTATCCATCCGAGAGGAGAAACACACCTCCATGCAAACATTTGTTTCTGAATGTTCACAGCAACGTGACTCATAATAACCAAGAAGTGGAGACAATCCAGAAGTTCAACTGATGACTGGATAAATGTAGCATATGCAGGCAACGGAGTGTTAAAGGCATTAAGTACCTGGAAAACAGTATGCTAAGTGAAAAAAGCCAAACGCCAAGGACCACATAAGACTCCATTTATATGAAATGTCCAGAGCAGGCAAATCCACTGAAACAGAAAGCAGATTCGTGGTTGCCTGCGGCTGAAGGATTGAGGGAGATGGGGAGCCACTGCCGGTACAGGGTTTCTTTCTGGGGTGATGGAAGCCTTCTAAAATTGGTGGTGATGATGGCTGCATAGCTCATAAATACACACAAGACCTGTGAATTCTCTATTTAGAGGGGTAAGGGGCATGGTGTGCACATTATTATCTCAATAAAGCCATTATTTTGAAAAAGAAAATTTTTTAGACGTCTATGGGAGCGAGAGACCATGAAGGGACAGGGCAGTGGCTTTGGGGTAAGGGAACCACTCTTTCCCTCAATGGTGGTTAGTGACTCTACACGTGTGTAGAGTCTCACAGACCAGACACAAAAGAACAATGTCCATTTTGCTGTATGGTGATTTGAAAAATAAAAGATTCTTCACAAGTCTATAGCTCTGGGCATCCATAGCTGACGTATTAGGAACAAATTTTCAGATATAACATTAGCTGTATCTGCTGCAGTGCATAAAATGACCAAGCCCTCTCCACATTCCACCTTACATGAACTGTAACATGCTTTAGAAATGGTTCGACCATGCCGGGAACAAGTACGAAGGTGGTAAAACAGCAGAAGGCCGTTTTCAGAGGCAAATGAGTGCCCCAGTGTAACGCTGCCTCCCCCAGTCACCAGGCAAGGAGTGGGAGGTCCTTGAGTCTCAGTCTTGCTATGTAACTGCTTCGCTGGTGAGCAGGTGACCTGGGCTGAGTTATTTCTGATTCTTCTGCTTAAACCTGCCCACCACTTCCCATCGTTGCTAAAACAAGACCCAAGCTCCCGATTCTGGCGTGCAAGACTCTGGCTGTGCCGCCACGTCTCTCTGCCTCTCCGTGCTGGCTGGGGGCCAGGACAGGGCAGGACGGCAGGGTAGGCCATGAAACCAGCCAGGCCCGACTCTCCAGCCAGAGAGAGAACGAAAGGAGGTCATTCACTCCACAAGTACTTATTGATCATGTTGACTAAGCGCTGAGCACACGCTTGGCACATAATGCATCCTCAATAAAGGGTAGCTATTGTTTGTGTTAAAGATACACACACAAACCCAATGTTAGCTCCTGAAGGACAGGTCCCCGTTTATGCTCTACCATGTATCAACACCCAAATGGCAACAATATCAGGTATTCAGTAAACACACAGTGACCGCATGAAACTTGCCCTGGAGAACCAAGGGACGATTCTTCAGAAAAAGCCACTGTCTTTAGAGACATTTCTACTTAAAATGTTATAAGACCTTTATGCATCCCAGTATCTTTTGTCATAGCTGAAGTAAGTGTCAGGGTAGTATAGGCTGTCCGCTGGGACACATATTTTGATTCCCAGGTGTGTGAGATGAGCAGTAAATCCATCACCCGGCTTGGAAAAAGCAAACAGAAATCTGGGGTCTCATCTCGCACACAGAAGACAAATCAAGAAGGAAAGGCCACATCCCTATATTCAAAACACCTCTTTGCTCAGGCCCGTTTAGACCCACACTACCTGTTGGGCCAGGTCAAGCAGGGTCAGTGTGAACTTGGCTGAGAGCAAGCCTGGGGCACAGGCACAGACCCAACTTTTGCTGGCTCCTCTGAGCCTGGATTTCAGGGACGGGGACAGGGAGGCAGTAGCTCCTCGGAATTTCTCTGCTCTTTGCCTGGGGCCAGGAGGAAAGGAGACTACACCACAGAATGGGGAACCCAGCAGAGTATACCCAGCTCCCCCACCAAAAGGAGACACACCCCAGGGCCCAACCATCCACCTGCCCTAAGGGTCCTCTTTTACCCTCTTTCCTTGCTACCAACTTGATTCCTTATTCTGAAGGGACTGGACTGTGGAATCCTCCCTCCACAGAGTGTCCCATCCCCGCCCCCCGCCCCGGGAATGGAGTGATGCCATCATCCACCTTTTGCTTTGTGCAAAGAATTAGTCGGCTATCCCACTACACTATCTGTAAACATCAGATAAAAGTCAACGAGACAGAGTCCATAAGGTCCACCAGCTTAAACAAATGGAAAAGAAAAGATTTCATTGTGTGGGGCACTGCCTGGGAGAAGCAAGAACTCATAGAACCAGCCATTGTTTGGGAGGAAAAGAATCAGGCAGCTTTATTCCCGGCAGCACATGAGAAAGCAACATTCAGCCAGCTTGCAGCGTCAGGGAATCTGAATGGCAATGGAGTGACCTGGTCAGTTGGCTCCCCCTGCCTTTCCCCCTTAACAAAAGGTTCAAGATGACCCAGGAGCGCCGACAACCCCAAATGGCATGGGGGAGATGACTTCTTGAGGTCATGCACCTGGCCCAGCACTTTTCTCAGAGAGCAGGTAGGTGCCTCTGACAACTAGAACTCAAAGCTGGGGGCCACCTGCCACCTCAGTCCTTAGCGGTGTCCAGGGCTCTTCCACCATGGGTTTGGGGGAGGCAGGGAACATAATACAGAACAATGCGTACAGTGGGATCACAGCTCGGTGAAATATACATCCCGTAGCCACAGGCACACAGAAGAAAGACTGGAAGGAAACCCCCAGAATGCCAACTGTTCTTATCACCCATACACACACACACACACACACACACACACACACACCCCTCTCCTCAGTTCTTCACAGGATGCAGAATAAGACAAGTTATTTTTTGCCTTGGAGATTTAACCACGCTTTTGGTCTAGTTGGCTGCTTTCCCAAATCCCAGGCTGGAACTGCTCAACAACGCCATAGGGGCCTCGGGCAATGACGCTGGGGGGATACTTTTCTCAGGAAGCCGCAGGCAAGATTACCGCTCCTGTGGAATATAGATTTCCAGGCTTTGTGCCACTAACCCCCAAGTCCACAAGGACGGGCTTCGGTGTGAGTCTAATCATCTAAACCAGTCAGCATGCCTGGGAACCTTCTGGAGGGCTTATTAAAAACTAAGATTGCTGGGCCCCATCCCTGCATTTCTCTAGTGTGGAGTAAGACCCAAGAATTTACATTTCAGATAGGCTCCCAGGTGAGGCTGCTGCTAGGAGACCGAAATGGGAGCCACTGCTCTAAACCAATATGTAATTTCAAGCCAAACATCCCTAAGACGCCAACACACTGAATTCTTCAACACAGGGCTAATGTCCCTTAGAACACTATCCAGGAGGGGTGTCTGGGACTTTTAATTCTCTTTAAATTTTTTGTGAGTTTGGAATTCCCGGATTACTCCTTGCTTCTTAGGAAGCCAGATTTCATAATTCAAAAGCTGGGGCCCCAGCTCAGCTATCATATCACAAGGTCATGGGGCAGCTTCAAGTCACAAAAGCTTCCAAATGAGTCACCAGGGCGTTGCCAGGCACTAAAGAAGATCGTTTTAGAAGGGACAGAAGTTTGATAAGGAAAAAAAAATCTCCGTCCCACGTCCCACATAAACAGTCACCAGGCCTGCGTTCTTGGGAACCAGCAATGAAGCAGCTACAACTCCACTGTGTTTCATGATTTAAAAGATGGGGGTTCTGACAATCTTCAAGGTCACATATGTATCACCCCTCACTGTCCTACCCTTCTTCCTTGACCCATCCAAAGGCAGTAGCAAAGATCTAGCCATCCTCTATAAGACTTTGAAGGCCAGTTCACTTGGGTCTTAGCTATTCACCTGCTCAAACTGGTGCATAAGTACCCAACAGACCCAAAAGAGGAAAACCACGTGGCAGATGTTGGCCCAGGCTGAAAAGCAAGCTGCAGATAAAAGGTAAGTCCTCACTAAGGGAGCCCCTGAACTGTGAGGAGGGTTAATACTGCCCCCACTGCAGAGCAAAACGAGAAGGCATGGATTCTCAGAGCTACCTACCCATCTTCCCACGGGCCTTGGAAGGTTCCCTAGTGAGTATCAAAGAAGAAGACAAGCAAGAGCTGCACCATCTCTCGCTCACAGAGGTGAACTCAAAGAGGGAGAGCTCTGGCCTGGCGGCTAACAACGCCCATATGATGGGACCCACCACCATTGCGAAGACAATAGCTAAAGAGCCTCTACGCTGGGCAGATGATACAATGTCAGCTTTTCTGTACATAAAAATAAAATTCTGCCTTCAAAATAAAGTCAGCCAGAGGGCCTTCAACTTTACTCCCATAAGTCCCACAAGGAAAAAAAAAAAAAAGCCAAGATATAATAAGCTATAAAGTCAAAGAAAATGGAAGAGAAGAGAACATGAAAAACGTCAACCAACTTTCAGAAGATGAAAGGCAGCAGAATCTGGCTTTACGCACCTTCCCAGAGCAGAAGCCACTGTAACAAGTACCTGCAGGGGGGTCCCAAGGAGAAGTAAGGGACTAACTCTGAGAAGACTGAACTGTGGGGGATGGTGAGGGCCAGCAAGCTGGGGATTAGCAGAAGGTTCACACACAAGAGCAATCGGACACCTTCCCAGGACCACAGATCCTGCTGGCCTGCCAGAACATCCAGGTAATAGTTCTTTCTTCATTCCAGCAGACCTTTGAAGTCAGAGTCAAAGACGTTGCACCACAGAAGCACTGGGCCCTAGAACACCAGGGAGGGCTGAGATTGGGTCAAAAATAGGGGAGTATGTGTAGATTCCCCCTACTCACTTCCCCAACTCAATTCATAGAATACCAGCTGCCAGGCAAGAGACTAAGGGTTCCTCTCTGGGGAAACAGACCAGAACCAAAGGAAACAACTCCAGATACCCAGAGTCCCCAGTGAAAAGGTGAAGTGCCCCAACACTTATCATACTCATAATACTTAATCCACAAGCCCCACTCTCCATATAGAACTCCAAATGGAATAAGGACAACCAAAGACCACCAGACATTTGAGAAAAGCCTCTAACCTGTAGACAGAGACCAAAGCAAACAGGAAAAGGAATTCAAAAGAAACAGGGACAATGCAGGGAACAGAAGCAAATTTCAAAATATTATCATTAACACTTTCAGAAAGAGAAGACACTGTCCCCCCAAAAATGAGAATAGGACACTATTCCAAAAAAAGGGAGGAGGTACACTCAGAGAATAAAAGTGAGCATTCACAAATACCAGAAATTAGCTTATAGCAGAAATAAGAAATTAAAGAACCAAGAATAAAGCTGAGGAAATCTCCCAAAAAAAAGAATAAGAATTAATAATAGAGAAAAACAGATAAGATAAAGAGGGAGCCAATCCCAGGGGTACAACAATCAATAAAAGGAGCTCCAGAATGGAAAAAAGGGGGGTAGGGGCTGGGGGATAACAGGAAGAAATTATCAAAAATGTATATAAAGATTTTACAAAAATTATATACATGATTATATTACAATTTATATATAATTATATCTATACTTATATACTTATGTGCTTATATATTTATATACTTATATACTTATAAAGATTACAAAAATTATATGCATGATTATATTATGGATTTATATGTAATTGTATCTACACTTATATCACATAAATATTTCTTTATGCATAAAAACTGTGTCTCCTAGAACTGAAGAGCATACATTTCTAGATGAAGACAACCCACTGAATACCCAGAGTAATGAACGACAAACATCCTACACATCATCTTTAAATGTCACAAGCTTCTAAAAAATTGAGTGACATGCAAAGGGTCAGGAATCAGGATGGTCACAGACTTCCTAACAGCAACACTGAAGGGTCAAAGACAGGGAGCATGGCCCTCGGAACTCTGAGAGGAAGTTACCACAACCGAGAATTCTATACCCAGTCCAACTACCAATCAAGCATGAGAATAGAGTAAACCAGGATAATTTAGAACTATAAAAGCGAAGATGAAAAGAAAAACCTCAGAGCTTGTAATAAGAGGGAGAGGTGAACAGGTAGAATATGGAAAATACAGTTGTTTTTCACTGGTCCCTTAGTGTTATTAGACTTTTTAGAAACCATGTACATGAGATTAGCAGGAAATAAAATGGACTGAGGACCACACTGAACTGCACTGTGACGGTACGCACAAGCCAGGTCATTTCAGAGCTGTGGTCAACTCTGTTTCCGGGGGTACCTGGGTGGCTCAGTCAGTTAAGCATCTGCCTTCGGCTCAGGTCATGATCTAAGGGTCCTGGGATCGAGCCCCATGTCAGGCTCCCTGCTCAGCTGGGAGTCTGCTTCTTGCCCCTCCCCCTGACTTGTGCACTCACTCACTCTCTCACTCACTCTCTTGCTCGCTCACTCTCTCTCTCAAGTAAATAAATAAATAAAATCTTTTTTAAAATAGACAAAAATAAATTATGGTACTTAATGATTATGATAAAAGTCTGGACAGCAGTTACTTTTGGAGGGAGGGTGAGAGGGGGCTTCTGCAGAAGCTGACAAAGTTGTACTTCCTAAACTGGGCTGTCACTATAGAAGGTTTTTAATAATAACTCATTATGCTATTCACGGTTTTGTGTGGTGTTCTGTACCTGTTTGATTTTATAATAAAAAAAATTTTTAAGTTATGTGCATGTGCTTGTCTCGATAAGAATTGTTTAAAAAAAAAAAGGCAAGTGGATCTCACACACACATGAGATTCTCTGGCAAGATGTTCTCTGTGCATCAACACTGGGTATTTCTGAGTGGTCTGATTTGGAATGTTTTCTTGCTTTCATCTCTGTTCCATCCTAAATCACAGACCCTTGAAAACTGGCTACTGCCAAGAAAGATTCACGATTTTTAACTTAAAAAGTCAACCGCAGGTATCTATGGGCTAATCATTCAAATTTGGGGGTTCCAGAGCTTTCTTCTTTTCTTTCCACCTGATTAATGTCAAAACTAGAACTGAAGGATAGAAATGGAAAAAAGTAAATCTAAAATGAGCCCATTTCTATCTTCCAGATCTGCCAAAAGACTGGCCTGTGTGGGACCATTTACATTCCCTCTTGTCGCCACTGAATATATGAAGATAATTCAGGGATATAATAATCATGTATTTTAAAGTCTGCTTCACTTTTGTTTATATGAAAAAAAAAGGCAACCTAATACTTTGACCACACTTAATGTAAAGAATGAATTTAAATATTAGGCACTAAAATGTTATTCTTAATTAGTAAGAAATATATACAAGTACCTCCAATTTCAGTCAAAGTCTGCACTGTCCCTTAAAAACTAAATGAAACCAAGGCCATCCAATTCAACAAAAAAATAGTTACTTCAGGACCCTCAGGAAATAGCAAAACACAATATTCAGAATGGACAATCAAAAAGCATACACTTACATTAAGAAAAGGAGGAGGGGTGCCTAGGTGGCTTAGTTGGTTGAGTGGCAGACTCTCAATTTTGGCTCAGGTCATGATGTCAGGGTCGTGGGATTGAACCTGGATCCATGCTCAGCAGAGGGTCTACATGAGAGTCTCTCTCCCTCTCCCTCTGCCCCCCAACCCACTCCTGCATGCACGCACACACACATACGTGTGCAGGCTCTCTCTCTCCCTCTTTCTCTCAAATAAATAAATCTTTAAAAAGGGGGGGGGGAACAGTCCTCAATGAACACCAGAACTATGACCCATTAGTGCTTGATCGGTTTACGGATTGGGAGTTAATCTTATCGGAAAATGGAAACCGTTTACATTTCTTCCTCCCAAGACAAGTACTGTAAATATTAGCAGACACTGTGTCTTCTAGCCTAAATCCAAACTTAACTGTAAACACATTGATTCATTTTCCCTCTCTCAGAAGGGCTCCAAGCACTCAATAGACATCCTCTGAATTCATCTTCCTAGGAGTGGGATACTAGGGCCTGAGAACCCCAGGCAGCAGCTGGATGAGCCAACAGACTCCTCCAGAGGGGAAGACCTAACATGAGCAGCCACACAAGGCAGCAGAGGGGCACAGAGCAGAGCCCGCATCTGCTCTCACCAGGCAGAGTCCACCCGCCTTCCCAAGCTATGGCCTGCAGAGGGTCTCATGGGAGTTCCTGAACCACATGAAAATTGTATGTGATTTTTTTTCAAGTATGCTCTATGGTACATTTGAATCCACAAAAAGAAAGAAAATTGCAAAAGTTGCTCAGTCCAAACCATGTTTATCAAGGCAAAGCTTCCAGTTCCAAATCTGGGATCTGCTACCCTAGGAAGTCCCTGGTTTTCATTTGTTTGCCATTCAGTTCGGGGACTGCCACCCCAGGACACACATATTACTAAAAGACCGATACTGGTCTGGGAGAGGAGGCTCAGAGACCTGTAGGTACAGGGACTCCACTCATAGGATGTACTGAATCGTTCAATCATCTAAAATTCATATAACTGAAAAAGCTTAAATATACACATCTGTAGGGTTACGTTTGTATGTTATGGGCGATTGGAACAGCAGGCCAGGGGAATGGGTTTGATTCCGAAGTACCTCTGAACAAACAGTACACTATGAAGGCTTTCGGTTTACTTGAACACAATGGCCTGATTTCTAACCATCCCAGGTGAAGGAGTCTTGGTTCAGGGAGGAAGTCAGATGGCGTGGCCTCAGGATCACAGGACAACTGAAGGCCAGAGGAGAAACTGAATCCCAGTCTGGCGCCCCAACCATGCAGTGAACCAAGAGTTCAGGGGACCCACTTTTGAGTGTGAGCCTGAGGCAAAGGATTGGTTCCACAGTTACCCCACCTCACAGAGAGCATTCAGTCCATGTTTACCTTTTTTTTTTAAGATTTTATTTATTTATTTGACAGAGAGATCACAAGTAGGCAGAGAGGCAGCCAGAGAGAGTGGGAAGCAGGCTCCACGCTGAGCAGAGAGCCCGATGTGGGGCTCGATCCCAGGACCCTGAGATGATGACCTGAGCCGAAGGCAGAGGCTTAACCCACTGAGACACCCAGGTGCCCCTCAGTCCATGTTTAAATGAATAGAAAAAGCACGTGATTCCACCTTTAAAACTCAACTCTGAAACAGTCCCCACAGTAAGGTGCCTTTAAATGAAATAGGAGTCCAGCTTCTAAATAAGGTTATAAAAAGAAAAGGTATACATTTATATAGAGATGTAATACACTATAAAATGTGTCCTCACGAGCAGTTTACAGCAGCAATAGGTTCCTGCTCTGAGAATTTTAAACCATCCCATTTCAGAATGGCCACATCTTTTAAAATTTAAAAAAAAAAATTTTTTTTTTAAGAAACACACAGGCATCAGCTGCTAAAGATTTTATTTTCTTCAAGTAAATTGGTTTTACAGCTCTAATTTCTTAGTCCGGGCTAACTTAAAAAATCCAGAGGAATCATGCAATTCAAGTGAAAAACAGAACAGGAAAGAAAAATAAAGAAAAGGGGCAACCAGCTCAAGGCTGTTTCAGGGACTGACCTCTGTAACTAAACAGTCATAATAACACATTGATGGTGTTTAGTAATAAGCACTTAAACTACAGCGCCCCCCCTCACACACCATCCCTCGAACAAGGCACCCCATCTCAGCCCTACCAAGGAGGAGACTGCAACTCTAGGAGTGGGAGGAACAGCCCACACAGCAGGCAGGTGGCACAGACCAGAGCCCAGCCTCTTGGCACAGCAAGATGAAACTTGGACTGGCAAATCCAATTTATTAACTACTTTCTAGGAAACTTGCCCTCTCCGAGACAGAAAACTTCCACATTATACAAACAATATTTAAATGACCTTTAAAAAAAAGAAAATAAAGCCTTGAAAAAGTGTTAGTGGGGAGGGTGAAAGACACCCAAGTAGAACTTAAAAAGAAAAAATTCATTATTTTAAAATTTCAACATCAGGGCCACCTGGGTGGCTCAGTCAATTAAGCCTCTGCCTTCAGCTCAGGTCATAATCCCAGGGTCCTGGGATCAAGTCCTGCATGGGGCTCCCTGTGCAGTGGGGAGCCTGCTTCTCCCTCTCCCACTCCCCCTGCTTGTGTTCCCTCTCTTGCTGTCTCTGTCAGATAAATCAATAAAAAATCTTTAAAAAAAAAATTTCAACACCAGTTTTAAGGTCCAAAATCTAAGTCAACCCAGTACCTACTTAGAGCTACCTGAAAGGTAAATTTCTACCCAGGCCAGCGGCCAGGACATCTAGGTTCCAGCAAATCAAGAGAACTGGTCAGCAGATTACCCTTTCCATCCCAAACCAACCCACATCTGCAGATCAGGGCAAAGAATCACAACCAGATGTTTACAAAATATTAAACTACGACCAAAGCAATCATTTTGTGTAAAATATACTGTCTCCCACTAATCAAAGGCATTCCAAAGGGCAGTAAGAAGGTTGCCCATCAAGTCATCAAGAGCTTTAAGAGGCAACAGCACTGTCCTCTTTCAAATCTGCCAATATGTGTCCCCCGGGAATGGTGGGGGAGGAGCTCTGCCACTCTCAAGAGGTCACAATCAGAACCAGGGATACTGAAAAGCAAAGCCAGGGACTGGCTCAGAAATAGCTAGACCCTGAAAACAGAGCCTGTCAGTGACCATGAAAACCAGGTCCTCCTTACTCCCCACCTTTGTGGAGAAAACAGGACACAGGGTCTCAAGTTAGAGAAACCCACAGGCAAAAAGCCAAAAACAACATCCATCAGAAACCAGAGAGATTTGCTCACAGGGCAGAGGGGGATTAGGGGAGAAAAGCCCCCCCCCCCCGGGGGTCACAGTAAGTACAAAGGATTCCCAAGACAAAGGGCGAAGCAGGAGGGCAAGGGTCAGGGGGAGGGGTCTAGAAAGAGAAAAGATGGGGCAGGAGAGAGGAGGGAAGGGGGAGAGAGGGGAGATGGACTGCAGGAGAGGGAATGGGGGAGGGGATAGAAGGAAGAGGAACAAGGAGGGGAGACCAGAGGAGAGGTTAGGGGAAGGACTGGGGAAGGAAAGAGGGGAATGGGGGAGGGGAGAGGGAGAAGAGTGAATGCAGGAGAAAGAGGGCACAACCAGGGACAAACTGAGACAGCTGAGTGCCGTGAAATGGTTGCTAAGCTGCTGCCCATAAACCCACAATAATGGCTGCAGATACACTAATCCTTACCCCAAAAGGGGGAGGCAAGATCAGCAAGAACACTAAAGCAGAGCTCCCGGGATCAAATTCCACATAAGCATCCTTCCTAATGTATTCTTTACAAAGGAGGCCAACATTCTCTGGTAATAAGAACCCGGGCTCATCATTCTTTTTAAAGATGAGACAAGGAGATCAGTATAATTAGTAACACTTCTAGACCGTGGCAGGTCAGGGTCCGCAGCAGTCACAGCTAGCAGTGGCAACCGGAGATGATCAGCCCTGGAGAGCCAGACAGCCCGTTTGCCATCAACATTAAGAACTGCATTTCTTCTCGGGAACACATCCTAGGAAGCAATCACTGTCACGGGTTCATTTTCCAAAAGAAAAAAACAAAAAACAAAGAACTTCAGCTCAGTGAAAAACAATTTGTATTCAAAAGTATTTTAATGGAGATCCTGAAAAATAATATAAGGAAGTAATGATCTGAAAATCATTTACTGCGATAGCCATCCTAATAAAATAAAGGACAAAAACCACATGACCATCTCAACAGACGATGAAAAAACATCTGACAAAACTCAACACCCTTTCATGACAAAACACTCAACAAACTAGAAATAAAAAACTTCCTCAACCTGGTAAAAAGCATCTATGAACAACCCACAACTAACACCACACTTATTAATGGAAGAATGAAAGTCTTCCCCTACGATCAGGAACAAGGCAAGAATGCCCACTCTTGCCACTTCTGTTCTACATTGTACAGGAGGTTCTAGCCAGAGCAGATAGGCAAGAAAATGGAATAAAAAACACTATTACTGGAAAGGCAGAAGTAAAGCTTCTATTTCTACTTGCACATGACAAGATCTTATACACAAAAAATTCTAAGGGACCCACTAAAAACCTATTGGAACTAATAAACAGGTTCGGCAAGATTGCAGGATATGTCATCAATATACAAAAATCAGTTGTATTTCCATACACTGGTAAGGAACATTCTAAAAATGAAATTAGGAAAATTATCACATTTATAGTAACATCTAAATAAGGATAAAATACTAAAGGATAAAACGCTAAAGTATAAATTTAACAACAGAAGTGTTTAAGACTACATTGTGGAAAGGGGCGCCTGGGTGGCTCAGTGGGTTAAAGCTCTGCCTTCGGCTCAGGTCATGATCTCAGGGTCCTGGGATCGAGCCCCGCATCGGGTTCTCTGCTCAGCGGGGAGCCTGCTTCTCCCTCTCTCTCTGCCTGCCTCTCTGCCTACTTGTGATCTCTGTCTCTGTCAAATAAATAAAATATTAAAAAAAAAAAAAAAGACTACATTGTGGAAAGAAGTGAGGACCATCTAACTAGATGAGAGGACATCCCGCATTAAGGAAGACTTACTATTTTAAGATATCAATGGTCCCAAAATTGATCTACAGATTCCATGTGACCCCTATCAAAATCCCAGTTGCCTTTTTGGCAGAAATTAAAAGCTGATCTTAAAGTTCAAGTGGAAATGTAGAAGATCCAGAAGAGCCAAAACAATCTTGAAAAAGGAAAAGTTGGAGGACTCACACTGCCTGATTTCAAAACTTAGTACAAAGCTATGGTTAATCACTACAGTGTAATATTGTCATAATGCTACAGATCAATGGAACAGAATGAGAACCCAGAAATAAACACTTATACATATGGACAATTGACTTTCGACAAGATAATTCAATGTGGAAAGAACCGTCTCTCCAACAAATGGCGGTGGGACGATACCCACACGCAAAAACAGCAAAGCTGGACTCCTAAGCACGCCACACACAAAAATTAACGGATCGCAGTCCTAAATGTACGAGCTTAAACTATAAAACTCTTAGAAGAAAACACAGGAATGGATCTTCAGGACCTTAAGGCAATGAACGGTTTCTTCATTACAACACGATAAGCACAAGGAACCAAAAAGAGATACACTAGGCTTGGTCAAAATTAAAAATTTCATGCTGCCAATGATACCATCAAGAAAGTGAAAAGACAACACAGAATGGATATGTCAACTGGACCTCAAGGCTGTTCAAAACAAAACTACATATCCTTGGTATTTTGGTCCAGGTATAAAGGCAGCTCAGCCTTCCTAACCCTACCCCAATACCCTTGCGCCACCTCTAGGAGGGGACACTATTGCAAAGATCTCAAGAGTTACCCAGTGGGTTGTGAACCTCTCTGCCACCCTCCAATCCCAGCCTCCCCTCCACTGGCTGTCCCCCTTCGAAAAAGGGGCTGACCTCTCCAATCCACACTCTTGTCAGAGTACTATAACCCGGGGCACCTGGGTGGCTCAGTGGGTTAAAGCCTCTGCCTTCCGTTCAGGTCATGATCCCAGGGTCCTGGGATGGAGCCCACATTGGGCTCTCTGCTCAGTGGGGAGCCTGCTTCCCCTGCCCTGCCCCTGCCCCCCGCCTCTCTGCCTACCTGTGATCTCTGTCAAATAAATAAATAAAAATCTTAAAAAAAAAAAAAGAATACCCTAACCCTGTCTTTCACATATACAAAGTCCTGCAGTTCTCCCTGCAGTGACCCTGCAAGACAGCTCTCGGGAAGCCAGGACTTCACACCCTTCACACAGCTTGCCTCTGGAAGCAGGAGAAGCAGGGATACGAGTAAAGATGCCTGGACTCAAACCCCTCAATATGGACCAGCTACTCAAATTCCAAAGGTTGGCCAGTCCCAACTCAGCGAAATCACTGAGAGGTTAAAACGTTGTAATCCATGTAAACACCCATGAAACATCACCTGTTGTTCTGAGAAAGGAGAGGCAAGTGTTAGAGTCCACTGTTAGACACAGAAAAGAGGGTCCTCTAACATGATTTCCCAACGTGGGTCATGCTGCTCCCTCCACCTGAACGGCCCTGCCCTTCTCTTGAGCTGAGCACCTTTCCTTTACCTCTGGGGACCCTTCCCAAACTCCCCAAGCCAAAAAGCTCTTGTGATCATCCTCTGAGCCCAGCAGCTTCTCAGTCACTGCTACAACGCTACATTTCTTTCTGAAACGTCATTAATGTCTGTCTACACCACCAGACTATAAACTCTAGGGGGCAGGGACTGCACAGCTGTCCACCATCCCCCACCCCCTGCCCGCCATGCCTTCAGCAGAAGCACTCTGCCAGGCACTGTGCTGAGCCCTGCGCACCCCCAGTGAGCATCACAGATGAGGTTCCCAACCTCCAGCAGCTTCCATTCTCCCTCGGAGGAGGCTGGAAATAAAACCCCAAAACCAGCGAATAAGATCATTAAGAAAACGGGCACAAAATGGGCCCGCTACACATATCTGTCCAGTAAATGACTGACAAAGAACCGTACCCATTTCGTTACTCGGCTCCTGAAAGCATGAAAGCATCTTCCGTGTGTCTCCTGCACGACAGCAGGTGCCTGGTGCCCGGAACCCCAGCGCCAACTCCTGCACTTGGCCAGGTCCCTTTCCAAGGAGCATCAACTCCCTGGAAGGTGACGTGGAAAGTCAGGTCGGGTCTGCTTCCCCAGACCAGAAACATGTCCATTTTTCCCCAGTTGGGGCATGAGTCAGAGCAGCCGCAACTATCTCATGACCCAGAAATTCTGTTACACGGCTCTGGTGATTTATGACTTGTGATTTTAAAAGGCTCACAAACGTGTGACAAAACGGTACAAGAGAGGCCGTAGAACAAGTCCACTCCAAGGGGCTGCTCCCATTCCCAAATCCATCCCCCCCTCTCCCCCCTCATCCTGACAGATAGAGCAACTTAAATCCGCCATCATGAAAACTGAACAAAATCGAAAGGGTCACGTTTGCTCTGCAGTCATCTCATCTGGTATTTACTGAGCACCTACTAGGTGCCAGGAGCTATGCCTGCCTCTGGTAGTACCGGGACTAGAGAGAAATGAATGGGACAAAAATCCCTGCCCTGATGGAACCTGCCACCCATCGCAAAGAATGATCTCAACATGCTGTGCCCCATATAAGATCCAGACGAAAATAGCCCTTCGGGTCAAGTGCCACGTGCCAGGGCGGATGTCTGCATGCCCTCCACTGTCCCACTGAAGCCTCTCATGGATGTTTTTTACCTCCAAAGGGGCCACAGACAAAAATATCAGCAGTGATAGGCCTCCGGGAGAACTGCTGATACAGATGGGTAACCTGGGGTGAGGAAAGTCTTCCTGTGCCAAACTCAGGACAGACCTAAAAAGTGAGCAGGAGTCAGCCAAACTGCCAGGACAGGCTGTGCAGGGAGTGGGGGCAGAGTTAATAGCACAGGCAAAGTCCAGGAGGAAGAAGGGAAAGCAGGGCCCTGCGAGGGAACGGAAAAGTTCTGAAGGGCTTTAGCAAGGGAAGGAGGGGCAGCAGCCTCTTTGGCCCCTTGGGGAGTTCCTGAACAGGCTGGAAGCAAGCAAATGAAGGCATCTGATCTACACTTCAGAAAGGTCACCTCAGCAGAGGAGAGAAAGTATTAGAGCAGCCAAGGCCAGCAGGCCATTCAGAGTGACCCAGGAGGCAAATACCCAGGGGAAGGGGCAGGAGTGAGAAATGGAGGGTCAGGAAAAGGTCCAGGTTCCTGCCTGAGCAGCTGAGAACAGGGATAACCTCCATGCGACTGGACTCACAGGTTGAGACTCCTTTCTTGGTGGGGAGGAAGTGGGGGGCAGGGAGAGAAAGTGGTGGAGGTGGTTAACGAGCTGGGCCATGTTCATTCACCCCAAAATGGAGGTGTGAGGTAGGCAGGCAGGGAAGCAGGCAGGTAAATGGGTCCAGGGCTCAGGAAACAAGATTTGGGTAGTGATGGCAAACGAGGCCACAGGCATGGCCACCTCCAGGGGCAGTGTGCAAGGCAGGGTGCTCCACTGAGGTGACAGAGCTCGAGGACGCCACCACTCAAAGACTGCACTGGGGCAGAAGAACCTGTGAGGCAGGGCGGTGGCAGAAGTGGGAAGGGAGCCAGAAAGGAGCAGCTTTTTAGAAGCCCAGGGAAAAGAGCCTTCCGACATGACATGAAAGGAATGCCAGAGTGTGTAGCCTGTGCTGTCAAAGGTTAAGAATGCCAGGACTGGGTGTGCCCTGGACTTAGAGCACCAAATTCAGAGCTCTTAGTAGGGGAACAATTGGCTCAGGTGCCTGAGGGCAACAGGGCCAAGGAGGAGGGGAAGAGGAGGTTTCAGTGAGACTGGCAGTGAAGGAAGGAAGGAGCTATGGCCAAGGAAGACCAGGGGTCTAGGAAGATGGGAGAGAACAAAGTATGTCAGAGGGATGTGGGATGCAGTCCACAGACAAGATGAGGCTGAAGAGACAGAAAGGACGGGGATTTCAGGCGCCGCTCCTGAGGACATGAGAGAGGATGGACCCACAGGCCGATGTGAAGTAGCCTCAGGCAGGAAGAGGGTCCCTCCTTCACGTCACAGGAGACAGGACAGAAAAAAGGTTCTCAACATGTGCACGTGAAGGCTGCGAGGCAGCAAGTCTGTTGGCTCCTGCTCACACTGCCAGGGGTAAATGTTTAGGGAAGACCTGGAAAGTCTAGAACAGTCACTGGGGCACAAGACAGAGAGAGAAACCTAAAGAAACTTCTGCATACAACTGGGCAAAACCTGTGGCCCAGCTGAAGTTGCCTGACAGGGTCACCGTGCTGGGTGATAGGTGATTCTAGAACTTCTCCAGCAGCCCCCGGGAGGTTCGGCACAGAGTTCTGCCGGGTGGCAAAAAGGAAGACAACGGGTGCTCGGTGACAGGAGGCTGGAGTGGAGGGGAGATGCCAGGAACCTGGAGGGGGCAAGGAACGTGCATGAAGGGCTGGACGGTCTAGAGTCCAAAGAACAGGGTAGTTATGCTGAGGTTTTCAGAGGTAGGACAGGTAACTTCAGGAGATGACACAGTCCAGGCTGAGACAAGGGCAAGGGAGGAGAGGCCACCACGGCAGAGGAGATGGTCAACGTGCCGGGTGTGTCATCAGAATCCCGAATGAGGCACTAGGTCAGGGGAACACGACCGTAACCCAAACGTCCTGGTCTTCCATGATGAGAGGCGTACAACCTGGGAGTGGAAGGAGAGGACAGTATCCCAAAGTGTCACCAGCCCCAAAGAGTGGAGCTCAGAGCTCTCCAGGCTGAGGGCCTGCTGAACAAGCAAGAAGCCAAACCGTTCTACACATCACCTTAGTGAATCCCCACATTCTTGCGACAGTCTTATTCCACGGATAGAAACACAGAGGCTCACTGGCTGTAGACCCCTCCCAAGGTCACAAAGCCGAAGCCTGCAGGACCCAGATTATGAGGTTCAGGCATCCGAAGATCCAATGTGCTCAGCCCTGCCACATGCACAGGGAGACAGGGTAGATTGCATTATTTATGCCCCAGCAATCACTTAGCCCCGTCCAAGGGCTCTCTAATTGGGCCTCACACCATCTCCAAGGAGGAGGGGTCAGGGGCCACCAGCTGCCAGCTAATAAGCAACCGGCTATCCTCCTGAATGGCTTACTGTACTCGCTGAGATGGGAGGCCACGGTAATTACCCAGAGCCCATTAAAAAGAGCCCAGAATGTGATGTGCTAATAGTTCCAGGACAAACACATCAAAATATAGTTGAAGGCAACCCGAGCCGAGAATGGCTATTTCTAAAAGAGCTGACTTGATCGTATTCTACAGGAAAAATCCCTTCCTTCCCACATTTCCGAACAAAGCAGCCAGTGTCTTGATTCAATGACAATGGAGTTTCATTTTAAGGAGGGTAGCAGCCTACCACACTGGTTTAGGGGAGTTAAAAAATATTGGTGCCACAGTCCTGGGGTGATAGAGAAGACACGAGGAAGGAAAACAGGATAACAGTCTTATAATAGGCAAGATGGCTGTCAGCATTAATTTGGTTCTTTGTAACTTCCTATTGATTTATTCAGATACCAATAAGACATAGTGGAAAGGCCTAGAAGAGAAGCGTTCAGAGGTTGGAAAGCAGCCCTCAGGTGTTGACACACACTAGGTGAATTTGAGCAATATCCTGGGGCTTCACACCATACTTGGCAAAGACTCGCCAGGCCTCCAACAGCATGACAGGGTGACGGGCGGCTCCTCTGCGCTGCACAGAGAGGAAACCCAAGTCCCAGAGCCACGACCTGGAAGACGGCAGCACGTTCTGGAATAACCAGGCATGCCCCACTCATCTGCACATACCGGAATCCCAAGTAAGCCCAGCTCTCATGTTGATTATTCTTGCCATACTCGACCAGAAAGCAGCAAGATCTGTCCTTAAATATTTCAGATTCCAAGAGAACGCACCTTCCAGATTCTTGACTGATAATCTCAGCGACTGAACGGACTCAAGCAACAGCACAGGCTTCTCAAAGAAGGCTACTAAGCATTCCTCACTCAGTCCCTTCAAGCCTTCAGGTGAAAGAAGGGAAACCTCTCACTTCCCAGGAGCTGGGGCAGAGTCAGATTTTCTGCCCAGGCCAAGTTTCAAGGCCAGGCCTTCTAGGGAGGGACATCATCTCAGATTATGAGGTAAGCAAGAGTGATAATGATAAACCTGGGATCGGCTTTTACTGTTTCTATCATCTTCCTGGTTCCTGAAATTTTGATCCTCACAGGGGGGAAAAGCTATCATCCACACTGTGAGGAAATCGGCAAGGCACCTCAGACAACCCCACTCTAATTTATGGGAAGCGTTTTTAAAACAGTAAATTCCAAATAGGGCACTGTATCCAGACACAGGATAAGCAAACTGGCAACACACACAAAGAAAATACTACCGAATCGCTTGGAGAATCTTCAGAAATTTTTTCAACATTGAAAATTCACATTGCTATGGTTCTCACCATTACTGATGTGCTGAGGCACACCGTTCCTTTCCCTCTTTGTAATCTGTTCAACGGTTACTTCACTTTCCTTGCCTTGGGTTGAAGTTTGAGATTCCCCTTCTTCCCTCCTCTGCCAAGAAGAGTGACTTCGGGGCTGTGAAAGAACACGGCATTCTCCTTCCTCTCGGCCTTTACCTCCGGCTTCAGAGGAAGACGCCTCCGCTCACTTCTTAGGTGTTGGGTAAACTTTACCTCCAGCTGTCCCCACTAACCACTTCACCAACAAAGGACACCGAATGACTTCTAACACCAGGATTTTAAATTATGTAAATGCTGTCCGGTGTTAAAAGCTCCATTCGGGATGTACAAAATTTAAGGCATCCCCGTAGAGTCTTCCTTGCTACGGCTCCTCACATCCCTGGCCCGCCTGTCCTGAGCCTCTACCCCCAACACACAGCGCATCCTTCATCGGGCCTAGAGCTGCAACCACCCTGCCTGAGCCTGTACCAGCACAGAACCCTCTCCCTCTCCCTGCTCCCCTGCCCTGGCTCTCCACACAGCAGCGGGGGAACCCATGTACAAAGTAAATCCATTCACGCCACACCCCCTGCTCAGAATCCTCCAGCAGCTTCCTACCAATCATACTCAAAATAAAACTGCAACTGCTGACCATAGCCAGGCAGGCCAGTGGGACGCAGGCCTGTCCTGGTTGCCTCCCTCATCTTTATCCACTTTCCAGGGCGGATTGGGGTAGGGGTGTGGGTCCCGCATTAAGGTCACACTAGCCTACTTGCAGAGGCCTGGGCACTTGCTGTTTGCTCTACCTGAGAGGACGCTGTCCTTCCACATTTTCCCATGGCTCATCTCCCTCTCCCCATGGTTGGGTCTCTCTGCTCACCCATAACCTCCCTGCGGAGGCCTTCAGAGCTGCTCCACCCTCTGCCACCCCTCCCTCCCTATCGCCCCCAGTCTCCACCTGGCATTACAGCTTACACCTGCTACATGTTTGCATCTCTTTCACCTGTCCCCAGACCTGGGCTGTCCAGTTTACTGTCACACCTCAGTGCCTGGCCCAGAGAGGCCACTCCACACATACTTGCAATCACTCTTCTAACCAGACCTCCAGTTCCCCATCCTGTTGAGAAGGCACTGACTCCAACGAAAGCTGACTCTTACCCGCTGAAGACCTAGGAAGTCAGAACCAACCACGATTCTGGGATAAGCATACACCACTCAGCCAATACACTGAGATTCGGCATGGACACTTGCCCCTGTCGCCCCACAGCATGGAGCCACGGCACCCCCTTCCACCGGTCTGTAAGAGCTGGGGTGGCCATCATAGGAAAAGGCTTCCTACTTTATGATTCCCCTTCTTCAGATAAAGTTAGGGACACGGGGGGAAAAAGGCCATTCTTGGTTATATTTCCCAATCTCTGAATTGGCAGAGAAACCAGTAAGAATAATTAGGTGCCCAGTTCATAACTCTCTTCCCATGCTGATCTCACTCTACATTTTGGGTTTGGGGTGTTTTTTTTGTTGTTTTTTTTTTAGCATTTTCACAACAAAATGGTTTCTAAAATCCAAAAAAAGTAATTTTTTTCTAAAATAGTTATATTTAGTTATATTTATTTTCCTTTGGAAAAAAATGTCCAGGTTATAGAGCCTTTCTTAAAATTAGAGTAAGATAGGACACTGATATATGTATTATTTCATTATTTTTGAAATTAAAATGGGATCAGTTTGTCATAGCTACAAAATTAGTGTAAATATCTCAAAACAACAGCACTGGGAAAAAAACAGTAGTAAACTTTTCTAATGAAGCTTGCATCCCTTTGAGCTTTAAAACATATACATTGAGGTCCCAGCCCATAACCACACATCCCCCATACCAATTCAGTCCTCCCAGAACAATAATTTAAGTAGCTCTGATACTAATTTTACCTTGTGTTTCCAAGCTGAGATGGGTTACTATAAAAATGAGGGGCGAGGGAAGGGCCACATGGACGCTTGTTGATAAAAGTTGATTGGCAGGGACCCAGGACAATGGTGGGAGGAGAGGTCATCAGCCAAACCAACAATGCACACACTGTGTGCAAAAATGAACAGAAATAACCAGTGCCCTGGCCGGCTCCTCAGTCTGTCTGGGTTACAATGGCTCCAGAGCCATTAGGACCACTGCTGCGCCCCATGAGTGGAGAGCAGTTAAGATAACTGTGCAGTTTAAAACAGGCTCTTGACCACACAACCTCCAGTGTTCATCACCCTCAGACTTACCTGCACTCCTTATACTTTCTAGGAAACGCCGAGGCTCACTTTTAACCTAAAATGGGCAAACTTTCTTCCCGTGCCTCTCTGTCCTGCCCTAGTTCCCCACCGGGTTAAATAAGAGGGCCTCAAAGGAGAAAAGAAGGAAGTGTTATAGGAGGGAGGGATGGGGGGTGTGTGTAACAGCCCAGAAATAGAAAAGATGGAGAGAGAGAGACAGAAACAGAGAGGGGAGGGAGAGAAAGACAACAAACAGCAGAGAGAGAAACAGACAAAAGACAGAGACAAGAGAACAGAGAAAACACAGTGAAAGAAAAAGACAAGGAACGACAGAGAGAAAATGACAAAATGACACAAAGGGCGAGAGAAAGAGAAGGGAAAAGTTCACGGGGGCGGGCGGGGAGGAGTGATGTGTTTCATGGAAAAGCTATCTGTTACCGAGTCGCTCCTTTTCCATGTACTGTATTATGCCATATGTGGGAAGTGAACAAGGCTGGAACTCCGCCTAAGAACATCTGCCATGGACTTTAAAAGCCCTAATAATAGCACAGCTGGTGTCCCCAGCCTAATGAGCTCACCGCCCACGTGACCACTCTTCTCCGGCAGCTCCTCCCCAGAGAGAAGGCAGCCAGCAGCGGCCAGTCCCTACCTCTCCGCCCTCCCTACCCCAGGCTTTATTTCCTCCACTGCCTTCCCCACTCCCTTCTCGCAACACCACCCCCACCCACTCTCCCGAACTCAGTTACCCCGATGTGGCAGTTCCTATGAACAGAGATCTTCTTAACAGGAAAGGCACAGATCAGAAACAAAAGGGAGGATACCACTACAACTCTTCTAGACATTAAAAGGATAATGGTTACGTCAAGAAATTCAACAGCTTCAATGACATAGACCACTCCTGGAAACATACAACTTAACCAAAGCTAACACAAGAGGAAAGAACAGATCTGAATAACCCCATCTTTATTAAAGCAATGGAACTCCTAATGAAAAAACTTTGCCAGATCCCATGAAAGGCCAGTGCACCATCAGCTGTGCCTTGATGCCAGGGTACAGGGTACCAGCCCCTCCAGGAGCCCTGGTGCCGGTCTGGGGAAGCCAGTCTGTAGCAGGGAGGCTCTCAGCCAGCTTGACTTTCCCACTGACCACTGCGTGTTGCTAGGAGAAAACCATGCCCAGCAAAATGGGCAAGCCGGGTGGGAAGGCTGTGAACAAAGAAGTGAGCTTTTACAAGGCTGTGAAGTTTTAACCCTCTCTGGTATACTTTTTTGAAAGTAATTCCCATACAGTGCACTTAGAAAAGTCCTCTAGTACTCTGAAGAACCCATACCTTAGCAGCAGGAAGGGCAAGCATTTCAGCTTCTAAGGGGAAGCCTGTCGGAAAGGGACAGAAAGGAGACTCCTGTTGGCACTGATACAGTATCCATAGCAATTTGGAAGAGATGCTGAAAAATATGGGACTTCTCTCGCGTGCGCACGCTCAGTACAGGCAACACCTCCCGACCACGAAGAAGAGCCAAATGGACATGATGCATGGGACTTATTCACCAGAAAAAGACAAGAGGCTACATTTTAGAAACCACACTTGATAACATACAAACGCATGGATGTGTCTGTAAGTACGCAGTATGGAGGCTAGCAAATTACTAGATTCTGCCCTGCCTACAGAGTAATTACATCAACAGCAGTCACACAATTAGCTCAAAGGTGGGCAATCGTGAATTTTTTCTACTACTAAATACTGTTCCACACTAAAAGACAACATTTTTTATCTTGTTAATGCCATGAACAAATTACCTGAGCCTTGAGAATTTCCTGTTTTGATTTAGAACATCAAGCCACTCTTGCCAGAAGTCAACACTACAAAATTCACCAAAACTTAAACAGAACAATTATCGTACCTGAAGGACCATCATTAAGTGCTTGTATACATTATTCCCTGTTGTCAGAATGTTTAATGTACTGAGAAGAATCCTTTCCAAGACACAGCACAGTTGTTTCCATTCCCAAAACACTGAAAAGCATTAACAGAATCAAGGGCCGTTCAGTCTTTACCAACCTGCCCTTTCACTTTTTACTCTCTTGAGTCAGTCGGACATCCAGGCCAAGACTATGGTTCCTAAGCCTCACGCTCCTCCTGCTCCATCTCCCGGCCCACGACAGTGCCCTGTCAAGCCATATGGGAGCATCGGGAAAAATGAAAAATCAGTAATATGAATTCTGTCTTTATTACAAACGTTGACGTTTTGTTCATCATTGATTTCTCTGTGCTCATTTAGATTTTTTTTTTTTTTTTTAAAGAAATACCGCACTAAGGGGCACTTGGGTGGCTCAGTGGGTTGAGCCTCTGCCTTCTGCTCAGGTCACGATCTCAGGGTCCTGGGATCGAGTCCCGCATCGGGCTCTCTGCTTGGCAGGGAGCCTGCTTCCTCCTCTCTCTCTCTCTGCCTACTTGTGATCTCTCTCTGTCAAATAAATAAATGGAATCTTTAAAAAAAAAAAAAAAAGAAAAGAAAAAGAAATACCGCACTAAAATATTATTTCTCTTGATTACTTAAACTGTGCCTCTATTATATCACCCTAGGCCTGGCCCTGGGCCACCATGATAACAATACATCCTTCATGAACCAAGGAAAAATGAGTAAATATCCAGGCTTCATTAACTACCCCAAAGACTGGACAACAGCTGCCTTAAGGACCATGTACGAGGTGTGCATTTTATGTTCCAAATGACTCCACAAGGGGACGAGGGGATGGAAACCCCAGATTAGGGCACTGTTAAATTCTGTGGAACAGCTAACTATCTTACGTCATGTTACATTAAAATCTCACAGTTGCCAAATTTGCCGGAACCTTTCACTGTCTTATGCATGCCTTACACACCCATCTTGCACAAATACCTCCTCGTCGGTAACCACCACTATCCTGATCCTTATTGTAGGAGAGTTTTGTCCATTTAGACTTCCTGAAAATCGAATCCTCTGGAGTATACTTTAGTGTCTGGTCTCCTCAGCTCAACATTTTCTCGCAGCATTCATCTACTTGTTGCATCGATCAATAGCTCATCCCTTTTTACCGCTGAGCAGCAGTGCACTGTATGGATAAACCATGATTTTGTTATTACTCATTAATAGACATTTGGGCTTCTCCACCTGGGGACTAACATGAGCAAAGCTGCTACTAATTAAGCAGCAGCAGCATGCATTTCTGTTTAATATACGCCCAGGCGTGAATCTCGGGCTCATAATATAGATGGTCAGTGTGAGTAACTATCGCCAATCTTCCTACCGGTTGTTGTTCTTTGCATGTGGTGCGTGAGGTTTCCTTCTGCCTGTTCCACACCCTCACCAGCGGCTAGTACTGCCCCGTTGCTTATTTTATCCACTATGACAGGCAGCAGAAGTTATCTTTACTAGAACAAGCAACTTCTAATTCCCTCCCATTTCACCATGACTCCCCAGCTCTAACAACACAAACTGAAAACCCTCAAGTTACACATACAAGGGTCACAAGAAAGTACAACAAAATCCCTAATTCCAAACTCACTAATTTGGGGAACTCATCAAACATGCCTTCCCCCCACCCCCATGAGATAAGCATATGGGATGCTTGGCAAGAACACTTGAAAATGTTCCTGAAGGCCACAAGAATCGTCATGGTCAACACGTTACTGTGCTTCCAAAGCGAAGCCTGCATCCCTTCTAGATACAACTCCACAAATATTTGCATACCAACAAGTGTAAACAAACCCAGAGAACATTTTAGCTGCTATCTTGCGGGGCTCTGCACAGCAGAGAGAAGCCAGGAACCTCATGCTTGCTGCAAGCACTCTCTCTTCCCCCAGCACCTCTGGTCTCCTCCCAGGTAGAACTCTGGGAGTTCTTCCCATGACATCACTACTGTCTACACCGCGATGGCCCCCAAGCCCTCCCCTCACACTCGGATCTCTCCCCTAAGCCTCAACACCCTGCCCTCGCACTGCCCTCAACACCTCCATCAAACTCAGGACCTCCCAAACAAGGTCCTGCCCGTCTTCACCACCACCCACCCCCCCACCCCCGCTGCGCAACTGAGTTATCACAATTGAGTTAACCAATTCAAAATTCTCAGCCCCATCCTTGAGGCCACCCCTCCCAAACCTTAACCACCATCTCTTCGAAGGGCAAGCTGAGGTATCCCCTCCAGGTCACCCAAAGGAATCCATCCGCTTTAACCACACTATCGCTCACTGTCTGAAGTCACACCCTCTCTCACCTCTAGCCAAACCAGAGCTCCAGCGCGGGCTGTCATTCCAGTGGCGGATAAGGCTGGGGACCACACACATGCCTGGGCACACTCACCCTGTGAAGCCAGCCACCTCCCCTCATCATACCCCCACCCCGCCATGGCCTTCTCTTTGCTGCATCCCTGCTCTCCTACTGAACAAATGTGGGGGCAACTTCTGAGTCTGTGAGGGAAATTCTCACATTTGATTACACTGCGATTCTCTGCCGTGTGGCCTCTTCAATCAGGATACCATAAAGGATGATGAAAAAGGGTATGTTTGCTGATAAAATAACCAAACTCCCTTCATTATTCCCTTTGTTCCCTTCCATATGAGTACTGTTTCTCTTCTAGTATCAAGAGACTTAGCAGAGCTGAAAGTTGTTCAAGTTCACACTCAGCAGTGGCTATGACATTCCTCTTCTACTCTTTTAATGACACAAACTATTTTCCTATCTTTCCAGTACAGTATAAACACACCTACTGGGTGCCTGGGTGGCTCAGTGGGTTAAAGCCTCTGCCTTCGGCTCAGGTCATGATCCCAGAATCCTGGGATCGAGTCTCGCATCAGGCTCTCTGCTCAGCAGGGAGCCTGCTTCTCCATCTCTCTCTGCCTGCCTCTCTGCCTACTTGTGATCTCTGTATGTCAAATAAATAAATAAATAAAATCTTTAATTAAAAAAAAACACACACCTACTGCATCAGTCAACAATTTACAGCCTATTTGTTTTCCCAGTGATTTGCTTGTCATACTTTTATCTGTCGTAATAGAATATTCTGCCTGTCTTCTCAAACAGAAAGGTATTTTCTCAAATACTTAACACCAAACTACACTTCTTCCACAAGAGACCTTGGAAATGTCTTGATATTTGTGTCCAAATGTTAAGTCCAAAGGGATTTCTCTGACGCCTCGGGATCCTTGCAAAGTGAACAGCTTCTCCTCAAAGCCAAAGGAGGGAAGTTCACTGTCAGGTGAGCAAAATTCACAGCCTACATCATTGCCTTAGGTCATGGGGGCTATTCCTGTGAGAACCACAAAGACAAGGCCCACAGCCCTGGGGCGTGGCACAGGATACATGCTCTGAAATGACTCGGGAATGAACGCATCATAAGGAGTTCAGTAACAATTATAATGGCCAACACAAAATGTTTACTGTGAGCCATGCATACACATTAAATTCACGTAATCCCTTTAATAACCATATGAGATTATTATACAACGTAATGATTCAGAAATTGTCTGCCCCAAACAGGAGTTTTTGCCGGGTTCAACACAAATAACCCTGGAAAATCACCAATCTTGGCGGGGGGGGGGGGGGGAGGGGATAAAACACGACTTCAAACATATCAACAGTGTGCTACAGTTGATCCCAACAAACTATTAAATCTGGAGGATTTTATTTTTTAATGAATGGAAATAAGGCTGTGCCCCAGTCAAGCACATAAAACAAAACTGTACAATTCCCAGGATTCAGCATTTTATTTAAAACATATTCTCGATGCCAAGGTTGAAATGGAATACCCACCGTCTGGATGACACTATTTCCTTCCCTACTACCTAAGCCAGTAAACCAATTGTCTCAGAAATGCTGTGTCCAACTAACACTCACAGACACAACACCAGTGACTCAAACGTGTAACCAATTGCTCATTTTCCTTCTCCCAACCTTTCCTCAAAATCATTATACTGCTACCCCTGAATCATAGGTCTGGTGTTTTGTTTGTTGGCTGGTGTTTTTAATCTCCTGGCACAAAGCTCATCAATCCCAACCATGTAACATGACAAAAATCTGCCTGCCACCATAGTTTAAATAAATCGCCAATTTTCTTCCCAGATTTGAAAAAAATTTTTAAGATTGTATTTATTTGAGAGAGAGACACACACACAGAGGATGAGACAGAGAAAGAGCAGGCAGGTGCAGGGAGAAGAGCAGAGGGAGAAGCAGACTCCCTGCTGAGCAGGACCCCAGGATCACAACCGGAGCCAAAGGCAGATGCTTAACCAACTGAGTTGAAACCCCGGATTTGAAATTCTGCAATGTGGGCAAGATCTGGAGCCGACATTACAACTGTGTTGCCAGATTTCTGCAGATGTTAGACTGCCAAAAACCCCTACTCCAAGGCAAGGTCCAACGAGCAAATCAAATTTATTCTTAGAACCCTGGACTCAGAATCACGAAATGCGATGTCCTGTCTTACTGAGTAGTCTTTCCACTGTTGTCCTCCTTATTACCCCAACTCACACACCCACGTTCCCATTCAAAATAAAAGAGGAGAGGGAAGCATGGAAGGAAAGACCATGAACTCACAGACCTCACAGACTCTGAAATACTAGCAGCTCCTAGAAACCTTATTCATCCGAGTCTCACCACACTAAGTAAATTCAGTGTGACACGCGAGGAGTTAAACAGCAATCACCAGCAAGGACTGAAGCAAGAGTTCCACTTTTCAGGAATTCTCCACAGGTCAAAGTCCGGCAAAAACTGTGGCTAGTGTTAGGAGAATATCAGAATAAAGAAAAGGGACTTGAAAGAAATAACCCCATCACACCGATCAGAATGGCTATTATCAAAGAAAGAACAGAACAAAAAACTGAAAATAACAAGCGTTGGTGAGAATGTGGAGAAATTGGAACAGTTGTGTGTTCCTGGTAGGAAAAGAAAACAGTTCAGCCACTGAGAAAAATGGTGTGGCACTTCCTCAAAAATTAAACAGAATTATCACAGGACCCAGCAATTCCGCTTGTGGGTATGCACCCAAAGAAGGTAAAGCAAGGACTCAAACAGATATTCGTACCCATGTTCATAGCAGCCTTATTCACAATGGCCAAAAGGTTGAAGCAACCCAAGTGTCCAAAGATGGATGAATGGATAAACAAAATATGGTCTATACACACAATGGAATACTACTCATCCTTAAGAACTGAAATTCTGGTACATGCTACAACATGGATGGACCTTGACGATATTATGCTAAGTGAAAAAAAGCCAAATACAAAACAACAAATATTGTACGATGCCTCTTAAACAAGGGACCTAGAGTGGTAAACTCACAGAGACAGAAAGTAGCAGCACAGTGGTTGCCCGAGGCTGAAGGGACAGGAGAATGGGGAGGCAGGATTTAATGGGTACAGAGTGGCAGTTGGGGAAGATGGAAAAGTTCTGGGGATATCTGCACAAAGTGAATCTGTTTAATGCCACAACACACTGTACAATGAGAAATGGCTAAAACGGTGAAATTTGTTGTATACATATACAACTTTTTTAAAAAGAAAAGTTGATTATATTAGACATTTCCTTTCCTTTTTTAATTTGCTTTTTTTTTAAGAGTTTATTTGTTTATTTCAGAGAGAGAGAGGGCAAGACAGCACAAGTCAGGGAAAGGGAAAAGCAGGCTCCCTGCTTGATCCCAGGACTCTGGGATCATGACATGAGCTGAAGGCAGATGCTTAACTTACTGGGCCCCCCAGGGGCCCCTAGAGATTTCCTTTCATCTCTCAGACTGGGATCTTGGGCACCTCCAGGGCAAAAAGGAAAAAAAGGAGAATTTTGCAAAGGCGGGTTGTTTGCGCCCATCCCAGCATAAGGTTACAGGAGGACCCTAGGCCGAGAGCTCTGCACCTGCCAGGAAAGCAGAACAAAGAAGGGAGGATGAGAAAGTTTACCTATATACTGGGGTCAGATCCACCTACCTTCTCTCTAGCTTCCACCCTGTCTAGTGATGTCCACACATATGACCAGGCACTTCTGATCTACTCAGCAAAGGGAGGTGAGTATGTGGGTAGCTGGGTCAACTCTAGGGCTAGAACTTAGACAGAACCACCTAGTCACTGCTCTGGCGTATTTTTAAGAACGTAAAGCACCACCGAATGTTTGAGATGTGCATTGTGGCAGGGCGGGTAAATGACAGGCCACATTTGGGAATGCTTCTCCTCACTGCTGACTGAGAACAACAACTTATCCGTTCCCTCCTTGGGTCTCCCATTGTACAGTTCACTGCGCACAATTTAAGGGAAGAGGTGGGCACTGGGGAGAGCCCGGGTTCACCAACCTCTTCTGAGAAACCCCAACCCCTTTCCTTCCAGGGGAGGGCAAGAGGAGGAATCCAACCTTGAGGGCCAACTCCCCCAAGGGGGGCAGGGAACAAGTGTGTACCGGCCACTTGTTCTTCCCAGCATATATGAAGTCTGGCCTCACGCATGGGGAAAGAACGTTCTGAGGAACCACCAACAGGTGAAGAGGTCTCTGAGCATCAATACCACCTGGGGATAGGGTTAAAGATTTTATTTATTTATTTGACAGACAGAGATCACAAGTAGAGAGGCAGGCAGAGAGAGAGAGGAGGAAGCAGGCTCCCCACTGAGCAGAGAGCCCGACGTGTGGCTCGATCCCAGGACCCTGGGACCATGACCTGGGCCAGAGGCAGAGGCTTTAACCCACTGAGCCACCCAGGCGCCCCTGGAATAGGTTTAAAATGTAGACTCATGGGGCATCTGGGTGGCTCCACTGGTTAAGCATCAAACTAAATAAATAAATAGAATAAAACAAAATCAAAATAAAATCAAATCAAATGCAGCTTCACATCCAGCAAGTCTGGGGCAGGGTCTGAGGATCTGCAGGGCTAACAGGCTCCCAAGTAATGCTGACAGGCTACAGGCCCACCTGCCACAGGTTGGGTAGTGAAGCCTTCCATTCCTGCAAACAGCTGGAGCCAGGAAAGCAGGGAGCAAAAGCCAGGCACAAACAGCACCATCAGGATCTTCCTCTCATGAGCGTCGCTCTCGGCCACCTGGGGCCACAGCCAATGGGTGGGACCAACCAAGGTCCCACCTTGAACCCGGACTCTCGGTCCCCTTTGGCATAAATAGTAAAAATGAAATTCCTCCTCCTCACTCCCCACCAGGCAAAATTTTCCAAACTCTTCTGACAACTTCAAGGGCAGCTTCCACAATCATTACTCACCTGTTCCCCCTGTTCAAACTCCTGAGCCAATCACACAAGGGAAGCCAAACCTATTCTAACATTCTAATGGGAGACACGGGTGTTTGACCACATCCCACTTATTATTTGAGAAGGAGCATAATAAAAGGAAGCAAACCTACACCTGTCCCGCCTTCTCTGCTTTTTGCAAAACTTAGAAAGTGAGAGCTTGCAGAACGCACCCTCGAAAAAATCCAGGCCCACAGCCTATACCACTGATGTAAAGAACTGCCAGGAAGGAGTTTTGACTTTACCAAAAACCACCAGAGGAACTGATGGAGAACTTCGAAAATCCCAGGGTTCTCCATTTGCAGGGATGCTTTTTCTCCCTAAACGTGGAAAAGAAAAATCAAAATCCTTACCCTTATTCTAATTAATACCCATTTTAAAGTGACATAAGCAAACCTGCATCTGTGTAATCCAAGGTAGGAATTGCTACCAGCTAGTTCATGTGAACGTAATTCAGGAGACAGCAGCATTTTGTAATCAATATCATCTCACTACCTAGTAACTAGGTCTAGTTACTAAGGGGGCATGCAATAAAGTAAGTAGTGCTCTGAATGCTATTCTACAAGGGATACCTTCCAGAAAAAGTCAAACCACTTCATCCACAGGTTCACAGTTTTTTTCAACAATTCTTAGGGGCAAAAAAAAAAAAAAAAAAAAAAGACTTCAAAGTCCCTTGAATAGCCAGAACATGGTCTTCCTTTACATTCAAATCCAGATAATTTATACTCTGGTGTTTCTTTGATTCACTAACATACCTTTGGATATTGGCGCACCCTTTTCACCTCTAGGAAGGAGAGGACTTCCTGCTTTTAAAAGTCCAGGCACAGGGCGCCTGTGTGGCTCAGTGCGTTAAAGCCTCTGCCTTCGGCTCAGGTCATGATCCCAGGGGTCCTGGGACCGAGCTCTCTGCTCAGTGGGGAGCCTGCTTCCTCCTCTCTCTCTGGCTGCCTCTCTGCCTACTTGTGATCTCTGTCAAATATATAAATAAAATCTTAAAAAAAAAATCTTAAAAAAAAAACCAGGCACATCATGAAGTCTGGAATGAGCAGAGCCCCTAGAAATAATCCAGCTCCAAGATTCTAAATTGAGGTACCCAAACTTTTTTTTTTAAGATTTTATTTATTTATTTGACAAAGAGAGACACAGCAAGAGAGGGAACACAAGCAGGGGAAGTGGGAGAGGGAGAAGCAAGCTTCCCACTGAGCAGGGAGCCCGATGCAGGGCTTGATCCTAGGGCCCCAGGATAATGACCTGAGCCGAAGGCAGACTCCCAACGACTGAGCCACCCAGGCACCCCTGGGGTACCCAAACTTATGCTGCAGGGAGCCCATAGAGCCTCAGGGAAAATAAGGTGCATCTTCCTTGGGTGCTTTTTGAATTAAGACAGTAACTTAAAGCATTTTTATATTAAAACACATGAATCCTGCATTCTATTCTCCATCAAAGGAATCGGTGAATGCACATTGAAAAATTCCCTGAAAAGTGCCAGAAACCTCAGGCTATGCTCCAAAATCCCCCTTTCCAGGGTTCCTTTGCCCTGAACATTATGGGGCAGGCTTGAGAAGTATCAATATGATGCATTTCATAGCTTGAGACCTGGCTGTGAGTGGCTCCTAGAAGTCACTGCGCTATGTTAGTCTTCGAAGAGATTTACAGCCCTCCTCCCATTAACCAGGTGAGGCTGGGAGCAGCCCTTCCCAAATGCAGGACCAGAAGCCAAACAAGGTTGTTAAGAGCTAGCCTTCCACCTGTGTGCCATCCTCTTCCACCTCAGGTGCACTCCTAACAAACACATAATTAAATGAGCTTCTCAATGAATCATAAAGCCACACGTCCCTCCATAAAACACACCGTCAAAGCATTTCTTTAAGCAGCTGCTCATCACTGGCATTATATGTAGCTTGGAGGCATCCAGATTTGTGCATATGCTATTAGTTACTGTCTCTTCACTAAAACGCTGAATTTTTCAACACTGCAGGTGGCCTCCATTTGGACACACCTAATAAGGCAGCAAGTCAGAATGGGTAATATTTGTTCCCAAAAACGGGGGGAGGAACCAGAAGGCCCATTCAACGTTGTGTCTCTAAACAAAAGACACTCCCTTGAGACTGAAAAATAAAATCTAAGAACCTATGTGAGATGGTCAACTCAAGAGTCATCTAACAATTAGAGACCTACTGTGTGCCAGGTCAGAGGGTGGGGCTTAAGAAGCAATGACCAGAAGAAAATCCACATCAGATGGCAAATGGTAAGGTGCTGTTAGTTTGGAAACTGAAAGCTGAGGAACTCCTTTCAATGCAAGTACTGCTCGTTTATCTTCAAAGCCCCCTTTTGGGGGAGGGGGGGAGAGGGAGAATTTTAAGCAGGCTCCAGCCCAGCACAGAACCTGACCTGGGGCTCAAACTCACAACCCTGAGATCATGACCTAAGCTGAAATCAAGAGTCGGACGCTTAATGGACTGAACTCCCCCAGGTGTCCCTCAACGCCCTTTTATGTGATCTGATTTGACCTTCACAGCAAAATTGTAAGAAAGATAATTAGTATAATATCTGCTTTATCTCTGTTAGGGCTGAAAAAGGTCACCCAGTGACACACCTAGTCATGTTGGAATGAGACCTGAAAACCCTCTCACATCATTTAGTCAAACTTTTACGAACACTTTCATTTAAAACACTCTTTAATCCTTGTAATAATTTCATGAGTTTTGTTTGTTCCGGGGAGGCAGGCAATCCCAGAGAAGGGAAAGCCAGGTTACAGGGGTTAAATAAGGGCCCAAGGTCACAAAAGACAGAAGAGCTGGAATTTGAATCCAGGTCTTCCACCCAAAGGCCTGTGTCCTGGGGCACCTGGATGGCTCAGTGTGTTGAACAGCAGACTCTTGATTTAGGCTCAGGTCATGGTCTTGGGGTCCTGGGACCAAGCCCACCCTCCCCCCCCATCAGGCTCAGTACTCAGTTCGTAGTCTGCTCGGGAATTCTCTTTCCTCCTCCCACTGCTCCCTCCACGGGGCTGGCCCATGCTCCCACACATGCACTCTCTCTCTAATAAATAGATAAATCTTTAAAAAAAAAAAAAAAAAGCCTGTGTCCTTTCAGAAAGAACATCAGCAACACAGCCAAGCTAGGGACACCCTCCAGGAAGAGCTGGGGATGGGAAACCAAATCGCACAGGCCCTTGGGGAGTCGAACAGGAACTGGCTCATGCTGGGGTCAAGCTGAGACCCAACTCTTGCCAAACCTGCTGGGCTTTCTAACCCAGCTCAGCAACCCCCAGCCCTGCTCAGCTCTCCAGGTGGCCTATGTTTGTCAGGGCACCTCTGTGATAAAACTAGGGTCAGAGATCAAAAGGCACACCAAGTGTGATCTTTCCAAACCAGGAAAAAGAGGAAGGTGCCATCTGTCACTCCAGGTCCAACTCTGAAGCTGCCAGGCAAAGGCCCTGTCTGGCGCAGGGGGAGGGGGGCATTGACCCTCCCCAGTGCAGACCACTCAGGACTGGGCATTGCTCAATCTGGCCAACCCCCTCTCTGCTGCTCTTGCAGTTGCAAACTGAAAAGGACCCTGTTCCTAGCTTGTCCCCCTGTCTGATATCCCTTGTTTATCCCTGCCGCAGATAAACAAAAGATGCTCCAGGAAAGGGTACCCATCCAGCCTACGCACTTGCAGACAACAGTTACGTATTTGTTTGAAGCCCTTAAGTTCTGGTGAAGAAAATCAGAAAACTGTTTAAAAAAAAAATCGGAGGCCAAACCACTTACACTTCGGAGGCGCTCAGAGTGAAGGCTGATTTCGGTTTCTGAGCAAGTGCAGGGAAGGGCTTGAAGCACAGAGGCTTCAAAGGCTCTCGTGCACCGGGAACGCCAGCCCGGGAGCAGCTGGGCTTCCCTAAACACAACTTAACAAAAGAAGAAACCACACTCCATCACATTTGTTTTCACCTGCAAGAGGCTGCTGACCTTGAAGATTCGAAAAGGATTTAAAAACCCACGTCAAAAAAGTGACAAAAGTAAACTTGTTAACTCTCAGAACTGAAAGGAAGGTTCCTAAAAGCCACCCGTTTGGTCCCAGACACACTCAGATGATGTAATTTACATTAGTTTTGCGGGTGAGTGGGAACCGGGGTGCTGCTCACTCTCTGGCCTGGCTCAGATCGGGGCTCTCTGAAGGTCGCCTCACTGTCATCTCCGAGTGCCGAAACCCGGAATCCGGGCCACGCGGTGTGACCGACACCATGGCTATGGGCACCTTTTGGGGCCCCGCGAAGGTCTCCCTCAGGTGCGGCCAATGCAGGAGGGGTACTGCCTCAGGGTCCCGGAGCCCGGCCTCTCCCGCCGCCGCCACCACCGCATCACGCGCCCAGACTCCACGAACCCTGGTGTCCCTCCCCACCCACCCCCCGGGCCCGATGCGCGGCCCCGAGTCTTACCCGCGAGAGGCGCACGGAGCGCGGCCCCGTCGCAGGCGCGGTCCCGGGGGCCTCCCGCGCGGGGCTCTCCGGGCGCTCGGTTCCGCCGGCCGCCTCCTCTTCGTTGTCCTCGGCCCGGCCCCGGCCGCCCGGCGGCTCCGCTTCCCTCCGCAGCTGCCGGCCGGGCGGCACCGGGGTGCACGCGGCTGGGTTCGGCTTCGGCGCCCCCTCCTCCTGCTGCTCGCCGCCGACTTGGCGCTCGAGGGCTCGGGGTCCGCGGTTCCGGGACGCGGAGGTCGTCGAGGTGCTCGGGCTGCCCCGCGCTCCCTCCCGCGCGCAGCCCCTCTCCGGGGGCGCCTCGCTCTTGGCGCGCGGGCGTCACGGGCTCGGGGCGCGCGGGCACGGCGGCGGGGTGGGCCCCGGGGCGGCGGGCGGGGGCGCTGCTGCAGACGCGGGCACTGATGCGGGCGCCGCGGCGCGGCCTCTCGCCATGGCTCCCCCGCGGGCGGGCGGCTCGCACCTCCCCTCCGCGCTGCCGTCACCGCCCGACGCGCGCCGAGCCCTCCCCTTCCACCGCCCCGCCCGCCCGCCGGCCTGCGCCGCCACCTGCGGGCGGCCCTCCAGGATGCACGCCCCGCAGAGCGCGCGGGTTGCGCCGGGAGCCGCGCCCCTCTGCCCTGCAGCCGCGGTCCTGGTCCCGCCCCTCGCTTTTACCTGCGCCGCGGGGCTTGGGAAAGTACCGGTCGACTCGAACACCTGGGTAGGGGAAACCTATCACACCTCTCCCCGAGCGCTTATTTTCTTCTAGCGCTTTTCGGCGTCCGTCTAGGTTCAGTCTACAGGGAGCACGTGCGCTGTTTGCCACCAAAGCAGTGGAAGTCCAGGCGCGTTCCTGCAGGTTGGGCGGTCTCCTAAGAAGCAAACCTGAGGCTTAAGCAGGGGGAGGACACCGCCGGGTGCTGGGGGGTGGCGGTGGAGGAGGGGTATGTCAATGGACAGTCTGAACAAAATGCCACCGACCTCTAGGTCGGGGAAGGCCGAGGGTTGGGTGGCGGGGAGTGGAATCAGAAAAGGATCCAGGAAGTAAGTGCTCACAGGCCATTATATTATGCAAATCACCAATGGACAGTTTAACTCGGAACAACCCAATTAGCTCATTTACACTTAGGGCTGCTGAGTGTACTCCTTTGGCCCCTTCTCTGCCCAAAGGTCGTAGAGGATGTTGGGAAGGCACGGAGAGGACTCTTAACCAAAACCAAAGACTTAAGAAAGCTGAGCCATAGAAAACCTGGTTTCGAATACTGAAGAGGACTTGAAGTGCACCGTAAAGATTCATTTAGGCAAGAATCATCCCCGGATGCTAACACTAGAGCGGATTTAATTGAAGAGCAGATATTTGCTTCGCTTAATGTGTCTCTCCATTGATGGTTTAGGCTCATTAATAGCAAGGGGGAAATATTTACAAAGGAGCCTGCAGACAACACCTTGACCAGTGGTCAAAATTAACATCATGAATGAGAGTAGACGGGTACCATGTCCTCAGAACACTTCACCTACGCAGTGTTCCGGGGAAACTGCATAACCTGAATCTGACGATGATGAAACCTCAGAAAAACCCCAAATGAGGAACATCTAGTAAAAAGGGACAGAGGCTGTATTCTTCTAATATGTCAACGTCATAAAAGACAAAAGAGGGGTATCCGGGTGGCTCAGTCAATGAAGTGTCTGACTTTTGATTTCAGCTCAGGTCTTGATCCCAGAGTAGTGAGTTCAAGTCCCACATTGGGCTTTCAAGACATGTCTCCAAAGGCAAGGGAAACAAAAGCGGAAATGAACTTTTGGGACTTCATCAAGATAGGAAGCTTCTGCACAGCAAAGGAAACAGTAAAAAAAAAAAAAAAAAAAAACAAAGAGGTATCCCCCAGAATGGGAGAAGATACGAAAATGACACTATAGACAAAGGGCTAATATCCAAGATCTGTAAAGAATCTCGAACTCAACACCCAAAAAACAACTGGGTCAAAAAATTGACGGAAGACATGAGCAGACATTTCTCTAAAGAAGACATACAAATGGCTAACAGACACATGAAAAAGTGTTCATTATCAGTAGCCATCAGGGTAATTCAAATCAAAACCACATTGAGATACCATCTTATACCTATTAGAATGCAAAAATCGACAAGGCAAGAAACAACTAATATTGGAGAAGTTGTGGAGAAAGGGGACCTCCTTACACTGTTGGGGGGAATGCAAATTGGAGCGACCACTTTGGAAAACAGTGTGGAGTTTCCTCAAAAAATTAAAAATAGCAGCGCCTGGGTGGCCCAGTCATTAAGGGTCTGCCTTCTGCTCAGGTCATGATCCCAGGGTCCTGGGATTGAGCCCCACACTGGGTTCCCTGCTTGGCCAGAAGCCTGCTTCTCCCTCTCACGCTCCCCCTGCTTGTAGTCCCTTTCTCGCTGTGTCTCTCTCTGTCAAATAAATAAAATAAATAAAATCATTTTTAAAAATTAAAAATAAAGCTATCCTATGACCCAGCAATTGCACTACTGATACTCACCCCAAAGATACAGATGTAGTGAAAAGAAGGGCCATATGCACCCCAATGTTCATAGCAGCAATATCCACAATAGCCAAACTGGAAAAAGCTGGGATGTCCTTCAATAGACGAATGGATAAAGATGTGGTCCATATACACAATGGAATATTACTCAGCCATCAGAAAGGATTAATACCCAACTTCTGCATTAACATGACAGAACTAAAGGAGATTATGCTAAGCGAAATAAGTCAAGCAGAGAAAGTCAATTACCATATGGTTTCACTTACATGTGGAACATAAGGAATAGCATAGAGGACATTAGGAGAAGAAAAGGAAAAGTGGATTGGGGTAAATCAGAAGGGAGATATGAAGCATGAGAGACTGTGGATTCCGGGAAACAAACTGAGGGTTTTAGAAGGGAGGGGATAGAGGAATGGGTGAGCCTGGTGATGGGAATTTAGGATGGCACGAGTGGCATGGCGCACTGGGTGTTATAAGCAAACAATGAATCATGGAACACTACATCAAAAACTAATGATGTACTATATGGTGACTAACACAATAAAAATAAATAAATAAACATTACCATATGTACATTAGAAAAAAGGAAAAAGAAAAAAAAAGGACAGAAGAAGGTTAGATGTTCCAAATTAAAGGCTGCTAAAAAGTCATGACAACTTAATGGGATACATTGTCCTAATCTGAATCCTATACTGGAGGAGGGGAAATGCTGGAAAGAATATTTCAGCAGGCAAGGTTGGAATCCTGATAGTAAATTATTGACTCGATGTTAAATTCACTGCTGTTGATAACTTGGACCATGGTCATGTAGAAGAATATCCCCATTCTTAGAAATACACTAAAGTATTGTGCAGGCATGATGTGTGCAACTTAACTTCAAGGGACTCAGAAAAAAACATATTGATAGGAAAAACAATAAAATAAATGGGCAAAATATTAACAATCAGTGAATCTGGGTACAGGATGTATTGAAACATGTCTGTACGTTTGAAATTATTTCCAAATAAAAATACTTTTGAGAAACCAAGCAGGGGATATGGTTGGATGGGAGGAAGGCAAGGTGCGTCTGTAAAAGGGGGACACAAGATTCTTCTGCTTTTAGAACTTGTGGTCTTAGAGCAAGTGATCAAATTTACATAGAACTGACATACACTGAAATAAGTACAAGTAAGACTGGGAAAATCTGAATAAGATGTGGATTTTATCAATGTTAATATTCTAGTTGTAATAACATATCAAGGTTTTCAAAAAATGTGATCATTGAGGAAACTGTGCAAAGTGTATTATTTCTTGTGGTTAAATGTGAATCTACAGTTATCTCAACAGAAATTTCAATTACAAAGACGCCTGGCTGCCTTGGTTGCTACAGAATGCGACTCTTGATCTCGGGGTTGTGAGTTCAAGCCCCACACTGGGTGTGGAAATTACTTAAAATAAATAAAATCTTTTTAAAAATTTCAATTACAAAAGAAGTGATCAAGTATATGCCAGATTGGTATGTAGGTAGGCAGGGCTAACTGGGAATGTGTAAGAGCAAATGTGCTGGTGCTGTCTCCTTGTGGGTTTAGAGTAGACATGGGGCTGTTAGCAACATGTTTTTTTAACTAAAAAATAATAAAAATAAAAATAAAATAAAATAAATAATATAAATAAATAAAAATAAAATAAAATAATAATAATAATAACCTATTTGATAAACTATTTGACTATTTGATGTATAACTGACAGATCAGGTTCCTTCCAATTCTGTAATTTAAGAATCCTAGAGCTGGGGGATCTTTGACATCATCTAGTCCAACCTTCTCATTTTCAGGAAACTGCGGGCAGAAAAGTGGTACATGACCAAAGGAGCATCCAATTAGTGGTAGACCCATAACTACAACTCTTGTCTGCCAAATACGTCCAATGCTCTTTGCACCTTTACCAGTTGCCTGTCACTCTCTATATCCATGAGGTGCGGTCAAGATTGGTGCCAAATTTTGAAGTCATCCATTCATTCATTTTGACTCCCTGACTGTGGCCCTGTGGGCACAGGGTCCTGACATCCTGTTTCCAGCACCAGATGACAGATGCATGCATCCTGGAGGAGGAGGGGCTGGTTTCCCTCTGCCATCCCTAGCTTGGTAGGAGCAGGTGGCAGGCAGGACCCCTTGAGTGAGCCCCCAGCTGTGTGCCCTGAGCTACTTCAGCAGCTGGTGACCTGCAACTTCTGGAAGTCAAGGGTGCAGCGACCTAAGAGGGGAGCTAGATGGGTATACAGAAGAGAAAGTACTAATTGTCTGACAGGTCCCAAACTTACCCAGCATCGGGCATAGGTCTCTACACCAGAAGTGACTTGGGCCTCCCTTAGGGCACAGATAGGCACTGTATTCTTTCCTTCTGTCAAATCAAATCAAAATCAGCATATGTTCACTGATATTTGCCAGGCCCTGAATAAGTAGCTATGGGGAAAAAAAAAAAATATATATATATATATATATCTGTGTGTGTGTGTGTGTGTGTGTGTGTGTAATTCCTGCCCTTTAGAAATCCAAAATACAACCAGGGACCCAAGACGGAAATGCAGAAAATGACCTGACAAAAGAATTAAAACGTTAGCTTTGTTGGCTTGGGTTCTCCTCAAAAGCAGTGTTAGAGGAGGACTCAAGAGCAGGTAGTTTCTTTTGGGAAGTGATTGCATGGAACAGGGATAGGAAAAGGAATCAGGACCAGAAAGAATGAAACAGGCAGGGAGAGAAAACCCATCCAAGGATGCTAAATCTAGGTGGTCTCCTCCGTGAGCAAGTAGGGCTCAGTCCTCCCAGCACCCTCTGAGGAATTGCATAGAATGCAAGACGTGGGGGCACCTGGGGGGTGCACTCGGTTAAGTATCTGACTTTTGGTTTTGGCTCAGGTCATGATCTCAGGGTTGTGAGATCAAGCCCTGCATCAGGCTCTGTGCTCATCATGGAGTCAGCTTGGGGTTATCGTTCCCTCTTCCTATGCCCCTCCCCCTGTGCTCTCTCTAAAATAAATAAATGAATCTTTGAAAAAAAGGATGCAAGACGGAAGAAGGGAGCATTTATCCACCAGCTCCTAGCTCCCATTGGCCAAGTGGGCACTGAGCAAAAAAGTGAACTGAGAAGGTATCACAGGGACATACATATATAAAATGCTCAGATTCCAGCAGAAAAGCAGCCTACAGGCAGAGATTTTTGCTTGCTTTATTCGTTGCTGCATTCCAAGCAGCAACAATAGGGCTTGACTCATAGTAGATGCTCAATCAATTCACCCAGAATGAGTGAAATGTAGAGGAAATTGTTAAAAGTATGTAAATAAGTCATTTATCAACAATGGGTGTGTGTTTACATGCTCACTTGTATGTGCACTGGGTATTAGATAGGTTAGAGTGATAGTGAACAAAAAAGGTACAGTCTTGGCCCTGTGAACCTTTCGCTCCAGTAGAAGAGTCAGATAATATGCTCTATATGCACCTTCAATTAGTTTGTGACACATGCTGAGAAGAAAAGCATGTGGGCACTGGAAATAGAATCATAGGAGGATTTATAATAGACCAGTTGGTCAGGGAGGATGTAAGGAGTTGACCCAGAAGAGGAACAGGAACCAATCATGCAAGGGGCAAGGGGCAGCATCAGAAAAGGGCCCAGAAGCAAGAAAGAAAGACAGTAGCTGGCCCTGCTGGGATTTCAGGGAAGAGCCAGACTGTGGCCTGTGTGCCAGTTTGAGGAAACCCAGACGGCACTTCAGGGCCAGACGGCAGGGCTCACCCACAACCTCCACTTCCACCTCCACTACTGCTACAAGTAATACTTCGGGAACATACTAAAACCCCACGTCATATAAGCAGGCCCCTGCAAATTCAACTGGTAGAGTGTAGCATAGGGTCACAAAACTGAAGGTTAATTAAAATCAGTATTTCTGGGGTGCCAGGGTAGCTCAGTTGGTTGAGCGTCTGCCTTCAGTTCGGGTCACAATCCTGGGGTCCTGGGACGTGATCCCGAGGTCCTGGGATAAAGCCCCAAGTGGGGCTCCCTGCTCAACGGGAAGTCTGCTTCTCCCTTTCCCTCTGCCCTTCGCCCTGGCTCGTGCTCTCATGCTCTCTCCCAAATAAATAAATAAAATCTTTTTGTAAAAAATCAGTATTTCTTGGAGTGCCTGGGTGGCTCAGTGGGTTAAAGCCTCTGCCTTTGGCTCAGGTCGTGATCCCAGGGTCCTGGGATCGAGCCCCACATTGGGCTCTCTGCTCAGCAGGGAGCCTGCTTCCCCTCCCCTCTCTCTGCCTGCCTCTCTGCCTACTTGTGATCTCTGTCTGTCAAATACATAAATAAAATCTTTAAAAAAAATCAGTATTTCTAGTAACTATTTCAAGGTTACTATGTGACAAAAAAAGGGAAAATGTTTTCTATTCATTTAATAAATATCTAGGGAGTCATAAATAAAGCATCAGGTTAACTGAACTGAGAGCACCCCCAAATGATCATGGGCTCCTCATTTATAACCACCTCCCCCACACACATCCTCCAAGAGAAGAACTTGAACCTGCCAGAACAAGAACAAAAATCCAATCCTGTTATATCCACACCCACATTGTCACTGAATGTCTTATCCCAGGGTTGGTTGGTTTGTTTTTATTTTTTTTTAAAGATTATTTATTTATTTATAGAGATCACAAGTAGATAGAGAGGCAGGCAGAGAGAGAGGAGGAAGCAGGCTCCCTGCCGAGCAGAGAGGCCAATGCGGGGCTTGATCCCAGGACCCTGGGATCATGACCTGAGCCGAAGGCAGAGGCTTTAACCCACTGAGCCACCCAGGTGCCCCGATTGGTTTGTTTTTTATTAAGATTTGTTTATTTATTTGAGAGAGGGGTAGAGGGAGTGGGGAAGGAGAATCCCAAGCAGACTTCATATCGAGTGCAGAGGCTGACATAGGGCTGGACCCAAGGACCCTGAGATCACAACCTGAGCCAAAACCAAGAGTCAGTTTACCAACTGACTACACCACCCAGGTGCCCCTTATTGTGGGGTTTTAATCTGACATTTACTGAGCACATATATGCACCAAGCACTGTACTAAGAACTGACATCACTTCATTGAATCCCTACAGCAAGTCTGTGTGATAGCCATTAACATCTGCAATTTATATATGAGAAAATTGGAGCCTCGGAGAAATTAATTTACCCGAAGTCACACACTACTGACAAAATCAGAATCAATCCAGGCTTCTAGTCCCCTATGATTGATTCAACACTTTGCTTTTGTCCTGTGAAGAAGAAGAGAATCAACCAGTCTTGGAAGAAAGGAAGAATGGGGAGGTTAGGATTGAGGTGGGAAAGGAACCCTAGGATCAAAATGTGTAGCCTTGTGTTTATAATGCCGACCAGCTGCTCGTGGGAAGTAAGAAAAAATAGATTAATATCAAAACCTTCTTTATTTTTTTTAAAAGATTTTATTTATTTATTTATTTGTCAGAGAGAGAGAGAGGGAGAACACAAGCAGGCAGAGCAGCAGGCAGAGGCAGAGAGAGAAGCAGGTTCCCTGCTGAGCAAGGAGCCCAATGTGGGACTCGATCCCAGGACTCCGGGATCATGACCCGAGCTGAAGGCAGCCGCTTAACCAACTGAGCCACCCAGGCATCCCTCAAAACCTTCTTTAATAGCTGGTGTTAGTCCTGATGCTTTAAACACCATCTATACGTGGGTAACTTCCAACTTTACACTTCCAGCCCTGACTCTCCCTCCTGAACTCCAAACTCGTGTAAACAAACTGCCTAACTGGCACTTCTGTTTGGATGTCTAGCAGTCATCTCAACCCTCTGATGCGCCAGCTTGAGCTGCTGGCCTTGCCCCAAGTACTTCTACTTTCCCAGTCTTTTAGATTTCAGTTGCTCAGGCCAAAAACCTTATAATCATTTTAAACTTCTCTCTTTGTTCCCAACCTATCAGGGATTCTGTTGGTTCTACCTTTCAAATACAATTCAGAATCTACTTCTCACCATCTTCATTGCTTTCAACCTGCTCCATTTCCCCTGGAGCCCTGCAAGAGCGTCCCCAAACCTTGCTTGCTCCTCTCTCATCCTCTCCCTTCCCCCAGAGTCCATTGTCAACACAGGAGCCAATATCCTTGTAAAATGTGGCTCATTTCATGGTCCTCCTCTCTCAAAACCCTCCAATAGCTCCCCATTTCCCCCAGAAAATAAGCAAAAATTTTTCCAGTTGTCCATAAGACCTACATGGTCTGCACCCCCACCTCCCAGCCTCATTTCCCTCTTCTCTCCAACTCACTCCCTTCACTCCACAGGCATAATGATCTCTTTGCTATTCCCTGAACACCCAAAGATACTCTCACCTCAGCATTGCACACTGTTCCCTTCGCCCAAAATTCTCTTCCTCCACATGGCCCTTCCCATCACCTTCCCAGCAAGGCCCTTAGGCACTCCAATTCCCCTTGCTCTCTTCTATTTTTTCTTATTCAACACATTATAACATGTACTCATTGCTGTTTATTTTCTGCCTTTTCTCTTTCAATTCACAAGGTAGTTTTATTCCTAGGTATAATCTTGGCACAATGTCTAGAACAAAGTAGTTGCTCAATAATTATTTGTCAAATGATCCATCCTTCTGACTCTTACCAAAGAACCATCTGACCCAGAATACACTCACTGATTAACATTTCATTGTCTTGTTGGAGGTGGAGAATGTAGTAATTTCTGGTTTTTATATCAGTGTTAAAACATCTTGAGAGTATGTCCCGACTTTCCTTAACTTCTCTTCCAAACCCATTATGAAGTGACCATCTATCAAAACCCTGCGAGACCCTACTTATTCTCAAGATCTATAGTATTATTCTCAAGGGAACGAGTATCCTATATGACTTTCTGATTATGGTATACTCATTCTTATTGGCTAATATTGTCATAAAACAACTTCTTATCTCCAAGTCCTAGGAATCCACATTTCACTGGATGACTCTGGAGTGTCACTGTAAGTTTATCCTGATAGGAAACTACCTCTGCTATTTTAATTGTTTACTTACTCCCATCTAAGTCTTTTCAAATTCATATGCCTTGAAGATTTTCTGGTACATAATATTTTACATGTGGCCAATATTCTCCTAGTTGCCTGATTCCTAGAGTTTTATATTTATGTTTTGTTTCATTTTCCCCTGAGCATGGATTCTTCATCCAGGGTCCACAGAGGTCCAAGGGGAGATGTCAGGGAGCCTATTAGTTTGAGTGGGCTAAACTGATGTAGTAAGTAAATGTAAAATGTAACAGTTCGACACGGTGGTTTGTCTTTTGCTCAAGTAACAATCTAGAGTAATTCCAGACTGGTAGAGAAGCTCTGTTCCACGTATTTCACTAAGGGACTGATTGTGGACTGAATGGGCAAAATCTGGCTCCACCATCTTGGGTCACGCTGGGCATCGTCCAACTCAGTGAAGGGCTGGGGGAGAGAGTGTGGAGGAACCTGCAGGGGAGGTTCTGTGAGCCAGGCCTGGCAGAACACACAAACCACTTCCACTCAAGTTTCACTGGCGAAAGGTCTTAGTTACATGGCCACAGTCACTAGAGGGAAGCTGGGCAATGTCATCTAGCTGAGCAACCAGGAAGAAAGGGGGAACAGATTTTGGTACTCAGCTAGCATTTTCTGCCACGGGGGGACAGGAAGGGTCTGAAGAACGGGTGCAAACACACACACACACACACCCCACAAAAGATGCATTTTCATTTGATTTACTTTGAAAATTACAAAGAAAAAATTGCTTTACTAATTCAAAGTATAAGCTTATGGTTTTAGTTCACTTTATGCTTCATGAGGAGGCATAAGGTGATCTGATTGGCCGGACTGGGTCATATGACTATAGGGAATCGGGGGTGGGGTCTGTTACCAAGGAAAGATGCTGGTACTTAGGTTCAGGCAAGATACAAGGATTATCACACTAGCGCGTCATCTGAATTAACTTAATTGGAAAAACCTGTTGTGAGGGACACAACTGGAATTTCCCTGTCCCCCTCACAGTTTAAAGCCAGAGACCTGGAACTCTTTTTTTTTAAAGATTTTATTTATTTATTTGACAGACAGAGATCACAAGTAGGCAGAGAGGCAGGCAGAGAGAGAGGAGGAAGCAGGCTCCCCGCCGAGCAGAGAGCCCGATGCGGGGCTTGATCCCAGGACCCTGAGATCATGACCCAAGCTGAAGGCAGAGGCTTTAACCCACTGAGCCACCCAGGTGCCCCTCCCTGTCCCCCTCACAGTTTAGTGCAGCCCGTGTCAGTAGCCAGCACATGCATCTCTTCCACTTTTTCTGGCAATTGAAGGCTGTTCTGCTCATTAGGACACCTTAGAAGTTTGGAGGTATTGAAGACCCTGTTCCAGAAGTCTCCATTGCCTTGCACCTTAGGACAATGTCAATTTTGTGTTGGCTCCCCGACTTCCTCCACGTGATTAAGTTCCAGTTATTTTTGCTTGATAAAACGTCCTTCATTGGCTATCTTTCTCTCCCTGTCTCACTTCTCTGCTCTCCTGCCCAGGTCTCTTGGGATCGCCAAATAAATAGCTTGAAATCCCTGGAGTTTCTTTTGGGGGGGACCCAGACTAAGACACTTACCCTGCCATGACCATTATGCATCTTGGTCAATGTTTGTTAGCGCAGACTCTGTACTGTCAAAGCAAAGCAAAGAACATCCATGGAAATTTCTTTAGACACCGTGATTATGTCATAGACACCGTGATTATGTCACGCTGGGAAATAAGGTGAGGAGAAGCAGGGTCAGTGGTTTCTGCGCTGCAAGGGCTATGAAAAGAAAACAAAAGTAACAGTCTGGCAGAGCTCAGCATCAGCAAGTAGAACATTTTCCCCTGCTGTTACTAAATTTATCACATTCAGCAATAGAAAATAGTTGACCCAACTTGAACAGACTCCCGTTTCTTTCACTGGAGTTTAGGAATAAATAAGCCTGTAAGAAACAGCCTCCATGTAGGATGTAAGACCTTGGCACAGATGAAGCGGAGTTAGGTAATGGAATACGGCAGGGCGGAAACAGTTTGCTCTCTTCCTCCCAAGCCCCCCAACACAGACCAATTATATTGACGGTATAGCAGTAGCAGCAAGCTCTTAAAAAACAAACAAAGAAACAAAAAACCCCCAAACCTAAGCCTATTTGTTAGTTGAGGCGACAAAGAAGGGCTTTCAGGAACACGAAGTGCTCATGGCTTTCGTTTGACTTGAATCATCGCATGGGACAAGACACAAAGCCACCCCGTCCCACATGGGATGACGTTCTTGCTGACAAAAGCACAAAGGCGAAGGCCAAGTGCGGGAGCATCTGTGGCTCGTCATCTTGGACAGGCTGCAGAGAGGGTGCATCTTCTTCCTGAGAAGAACTGAAACTGGGGTTTGCTTGCATTCAGAAGCCCCGTGTGAAGCCTCCGTGGGGGGTGCACATCCCAGCGCCAAATGGAAGAAATGACACACGACTCAAGGCAACTTGATGAAGTCCTTGCTTCCCCCTCCCCCTCCACTTCAAAAGGCTGCCGGAGAGAACACGTGTGATTCTTTTCCTCCCTGTCTCAATTGTTACGGAAGTTTTACAACCTGTTTTGATTTCTTTCATATTTACCTTTAAAATTTTACAAATATATGGTTATTTATCAAAACAAGGCATCAATCTGACTTGAGGATGTACTCTAGGAAAACAAACAAACATAGATGCAAATAAAGAAGCTAACAGATGACATGTAAAACAATAATGAGAAAATGTCATATGTGTTTGGGTCATGGGGGTGGCACAGTGCGGTAAGTGTCTGACTCTTGATCTTTGGCTCAAGGTCGTGGCATGGAGCTCCAAGTTGGACTTTGTGCTCACTGTGGAGTCTGCTTGAGATTCCCTCTCCCTCTTCCCCTCCCCACCTCGTTTTGTCTCTCTCCAAAATAAATAAATAAATCCTTTTTAAAAAAGATTTTATTTATTTATTGGACAGACAGAGATCACAAGTAGGCAGAGAGGCAGGCAGAGAGAGAGTGGGAAGCAGGCTCCCCACCGAGCAGAGAGCCTGATGTGGGGCTCTATCCCAGGACCCTGGGATCATGACCTGAGCCGAAGGCAGAGGCTTTAACCCACTGAGCCACCCAGGCACCCCAATAAATCTTTTTTTTTAAAGGTTTTATTTATTCGAGAGAGACTGAGGGACAGATAGCTAGAGAGCACACAAACAGGGAGGAGAGGGAGAAGCAGGCTCCCTGCTCAGCTCGATCCCAGGGCTGGATCCCAGGACCCTGAGATCATGACCTGAGCCAGAGGCAGACACTTAACCAACTGAGCCACCTAGGCACCCCTAAAATAAATAAACCAATCTAAAAAAAAAAAAAAGAAAAAGAAATGCTCAAGGACAAAACAAAACCCACAGTGATAGGTGATGTCAATGGGACGCAGGGGTCAGCTATAAGAATTCCAAATGGTCAAAGCTGAGACAATTTGAGCAAAAAATAAAATGGTTATTGAGTCATCTGGATTATAACCCAAAGTACAAGTTAAATAGCCATGAACACATACTGACATAAATAAATGATTGAATAAGTAAATACACAGGAAGCAAGAGAAAAATCTCCCATGCAGAAGAATTCCAAATAAAGTATGTAGATCTCCATTCTCAAGGGGGTTAGTGCATAATTCCCCACTCTGGAAGTGTGAGCTAAATATAGTGACTTATTTCCAGAGAGTTCCATACAGAAAGAGGAAAAAAAAGTTACTTTACAGTGGGGAAACATGGTAAGCACCACCTCCACCAGGCGAACAAGACTTACGTCAACAGTGACAAGTCATGTTGACAGCAGGTACCCCTGATATGATGTGATGAGAAGAGCACTTCACCCTGTGGTCCTCCTTCCTTAACCCATAACCCCAGTCTAATAATAAGAAATACATCAGACAGATCTCAACTGAGTGATGTTCTAAAAATACCTAACCAGTGTTCTTCAAAACTGTCAAGGTCATCAAAAACAAGGAAAGTCTGAGAAACGGTCACAATGAAGAAAAGCCTAAGGAGACACGACAACTAAACTAAACTTGGTATTTTGAATGAGCTCCTGGACATTTGGTAAAAACTAAGGAAATCTGAATAAAATGTGGACTTTAGTTATGTCTCAATATTTGTGACAAGCGTGCCACCCTAAGATGTTAACAGAGAAAACTGGGTGTGGGGCATGAGAAGTGTTCATGCTATCTTCATCATTTTTCTATGAATCTAAAACAATTCTAAAGTAAGTTTATTTAAAAAATAATGGTAAACATCAAAACTGGTACCATTTAAAGTCAAAATAACTTTTTTAAAAAAGGTTTTATTTGTTTATTTGAGAGAGAGTGTACGTTCAAGAGCATGAGCTGGGGAGAGGGCAGAGGGAGAGGAAGAAGCAGATTCCCCACCGAGTGGGGAGCCCGAGCTGGGGCTCCATCCCAGGACCCCGGGACCACGACATGAGCTGAAGGCAGACACTTAACCAACTGAGCCACTCAGGTACCCCTAAAGTCAAAATAACTTTTAATAATATGATGAGAATGTTTAATGCACTGGTTGTGAAGAAATTATTTAAATATAAATAAAGTTAATAACTTGAAATGAAAGTACAATTTCCACAAAATCCGTGGAGAGGGAGGAAGTTGGAGAAGGAAATTAAGTCTTGGGGGACAGGGGGATGGGCAAATGGGTGAAGGGGAAGGGGAGGTCCAGGCTTCTCATTATGGAATGAACATGTCAGGGGGTATAGTCAATGGTACCATAGGAAGAGCATTGTGTGGTGATGGACACTTGTGGAGAACAGTGCATAACGTATGGAGAAGTTGAATCATTCTGTCTTATATCTGAAACTAAGGGAACATTGTATGCCAACTATACTTTAATAAAATAAAAATACATTTTAAAAACATTTTTGAAGGGAAGGTGAGTCTAAAGATTTGGTCCTGGGTAATGCATGATTTTGATGGAGAAAAAAGACGTATTTTGTAGATGGGCACGCTTATTGCTGGAGGAATTAAAGTAGCTGCAGCATAGGCAAAGCAAGAGAGGAGCACAACGATAAAGCATAATAAAGTCAAACACAGAACATGACCAGAAGAAGGCCACTGTGTAACTGGGGATCATAGGAAACTTCAAAAGGTTAAATCCTCCCTCAGAAAGAGAAGACTCTCAGACTGGATAAAGGAAAGTCCAGCTTTCTGAGCTTTACAAAAGACACCAAAAGCAATATGATTCATTTTTTTTTAAGATTTTTAAAAATTTATTATTTGTCAAAGAGAGAGAAGAGCACAAGAATGAGGAGCAGCCGACAGAGGGAGAGGGGGAAGCAGGCTCCCCGCTGAGCAGGGAGCTGAGGAGGGACTCGATCCCATGACCCTGAGATCATGACCTGAGCTGAAGGCAGACGCTTAACCGACTGAGCCACCCAGGCATCCTAGGAGCATGATTTTTAAAACACTGACAGTCCTAGGAAGGGCAAACATATAACAATAGAAGGCACAATACATTAAGAAATGGAAACAAAGCTTAAGAAACAAAGCTTAAGAAAGCTTTGGTGACACTACTAACACAAGAGCAGTGTCCTCAACTGCTTACACGAGCCTTTCTCAGTCCGCTCACACCCAGCCTGAATCCAATGCACACCTATCTACAGGAAGTTCTACCCCTTCCCCTGGTAAATCTGAGTGCTTACATTTTCCGAAAAGCCATCTGGCTATTCTTGTCACCTCTTGTGCTGGGCCTGCGGATGACTCACTTGGGCCTCTGGCCTCTCTGGATCTCTCCAGTCAAGGCCACCTGGAGACCCCCCGATGTCCAGCCAAGCACAGCTAATGTAGGGCTGTCATGTTTAATTAGAGTTCACAAAGACCCAAGGACAGTCATTACATGTAAGCCAAGCTCACCAGATGGAAAGAGTTGTTGTTGTGATATGTCATTTATCCCCCCAAATTGATCAGTGGATTTTTTAAAAAAGATTTTATTTATTTATTTGACAGAGAGTTAGAGAGAGAGCACAAGTAGGCAGAGTGGAAGGCAGAGGGAGAGGGAGAAGCAGGCCCTCCGCTGAGTGGGCAGCCCCACACTGGGCTCCATCCCAGGATCCCAGGATCATGACCTGAGCTAAACACAGCTGCTTTAACCAACTGAGCCACCCAGGCATCCCTGATCAATGGGTTTTATGTTAAACCAATCAGATGCCAAAGAAATTTTATTTTAAGGAAACAACAACATGTCCTTCAGTTCATAGGGAAGGATAAATACATAAGAATATCCAAGACAATTGAGAAAACCATCGAGGGCTACTAATTCTAACCAGAAAGCAAAATACAGGGTTGTTTCTGTCATGGGAATTGACAAGAACAGGAATCGCATGGAACTGAGAATTGAAAAACAGAACAATGCCACTGTGAGAATTTAGGTTTTTCGCTAGGACACTGTTTTCCCTTTGTTTTAGTAGTCAAAATTCTCTGGGGTCCTGAATAATTAAATTAAAACTGTGTTACTGGAAGAAAACTGTGAAGTTTTATTAATCACATAGTGCCCACCGTGACATGAGTTTCAGGTAAAATTCTGAACGATTCAGAGAAAACACTTTTAAAAAGGGTTCCCTAAGTGTTCCTTGTTTCTCTAATTTTTTCTTAGTTTCTCTTCCTCTTTTTGTATTTTTTAAATTTTTTGAAAGATTTAAAAAATTTTTTTAAAGATTTTTTATTTGTTTGAGAGAGAGAGCATGAGCTGAGGGAGAGGCCGATGGAGACAGAGAGACGGACTCCCTGCTCAGCAGTACAGGGCTCTATCCCAAGGCCCCAGGATCACGACCTGAGCTGAAGGCAGTCATTTAATTGACTGAGCCACTCAAGTGCCTTAAAAGATTTTATTTTTAAGTAATCTCTACATCCAAGGTGGGGCTTGAACTCATGACCCCGAGATCAAGAGTCACATGCTCCACCAACTGAGACATCCAGGAGCCCCCTCTCCTTCCCCTTTTTATTTTTATTTATTTTGATTTGTTTTTAAAGGTTTATATTTATTTACTTGGCAGAGAGAAGAGATAGAGATCACAAGTAGGCAGAGAGGCAGGCAGAGAGAGAGGGGGAAGCAGGTTCCCCACGGGGCAGAGAGCCTGATGTGGGGCTCAATCCCAGGACCCTGAGACCATGACCTGAGCCGAAGGCAGAGGCTTAACCCACTGAGCCACCCAGGCACCCCTTCTTCCTCTTTTTAAAGAGATGATGTGGATAATATATATCTAGAGGCCCTGAAATTCCAACAGCCATCACCCACAGATTCAACAATTTTTTTTAAGAAACTATAAAAAAATTTCCGAACATGAAAATAGAATCGTATAATGGGCTCCATGTATTCATCGCCAACTTCAACAATGATCAGGGCAGAGCCCACCTTTTTCCATCCTCACTCAATTCCCTCATCCTTTAAATTATTTTGAAGCAAATCCCAATCCCAGACAACATATAATCTCATTTATAAATATTTCAGTGTGCCTCTCTCAAAGACGAGAAGTCCTTTTCTGACAAGTTACCTAAAATGTACCGAGTTTTGGTATTATGTTACGTGAAATAAGTTATGGAAAGACAAATGCCATATGATTTCACTTGCAAGTGGAATCTAAAAAACAAAACAAAACAAACAAACAAGGCAGAAACAGACCCATAAATACGGAGAGCAAACTGGTGGTTGCCAGAGGAGAGGAGGGTGGAGGGATGGGTCAGGTGGGAGGTACAGGCTTCCAGTTCTAGAATGAGTAAGTCACAGAAATAAAAGGCACAGCATAGGGAATCTAGTCAATGGTATCTTAATAGAGCTGTACTGTGACAGATGGGAGCTGCACGTGTGGTGAGCAGAGCATGAGGTATAGGCTGTGGAACCACTACGTTGTACACCTGAAACTACTGGAACATGTGTGTGTCAATCATACTTCAATATAAAAGGTACATGTTATTGGGTGTCTGGGTGGCTCAGTCAGTTAAGCGTCTATCTTCAGCTCAGGTCTTGATCTCAGGGTGATGGGATCGAGTCCCGCATCGGGCTCTCTGTTCCACGGGGAGTTTGCTTCTCCCTCTCCCTCTGTTGCTCCCCCCACTCATGCTCCTACTTGTGCTATCTTGTGCTCAAGTAAATAAAATCTTTTTTAAAAATGTACAAATGATTCATGAGGTTGAGTTCACAAAACGTACCTTGACTTAGCTTTTTGAGGGACTCCAGATCTTTTGTAAATTTTTCAATGTCTTCTTTGGTTATTGTTTTATTAAAATTTTCTATGTTTGAGGCCATGTTGTGAGTCTGAATATTGGTAAAAATACAACAATTTCATCAAATTTCCTAATTTATTTTCATGAAATTGCATCTAGTGAGAGAAAAAAATAGAATATATTAAGTTAATGCTGGAAGAGCAAATTGATGATGCAGGAGAGAGAGGATGGATCAGGGAACAAGTGTGGGGGAGAGGGGTGCCACCTCCCATCCACTGTGTAAGCGGGGAGAGAGGGCTCATGGATTCAGATAGATGTAAGTGGCTTGATTCAGTATTTCCACTGAGAGTGAGGGTAGTGATGAGAATATCAGAATCTGCAGGAGAGAGGAACTGCTCAAAAAGGGAAGAAGTGAATTGTCTAAGAAAATGTAGGATTTCATGGAGGTCTTGAAGGACCATTTTAGACGCGTGGGTTATAAATTTAAATAGAGCTCGATCAGTGTGATTGCGTGTTTTTCGCTGACCACAATCCTCTGCTTCGTGTCGGCATAAAGGGAAGAAGAAAGTTGGATTTCACCCAAGTTAGTTTTTTCCAATTGTGTTTAATGAAGAAAGAGAGGTAGGTTCGGGGTAGTTTAGGGTAAACACAGGAGAGTAATTTTAGTGATTAGGAAAGTAAAAAGAAGCTGAAAGCGGTGAAGGATGACAAAACCATTTGGGGTGTGGGAGAAAAATGCCTGAGAGGTTGGTAGGAGCAGCTATGTATTCAGGGGTTTGGCTGATGATGAGTTGTAGGTTTAGAGGGCAGAGCAGAAGGGCCTGGAAGGGGCACAGTGGAGGAGTGTGCGGGAGAGTGTTGCAGTAAGTGTATCAGGATAAGATTACAAGAGAGGAATGATGTCCAAGGAAGCTTTCACTTCTTGTGACCATTACACACTGCCCGTGAATCTTGTTTGCTCTTTATTTCTGGGCTTTTCTCTATTTAGAAAAGTGGATTCACTCTTTAAAAGTTCCCCCACTGGGAGGATTTTCTTTCCTTTAGTTTTCAAAAGCCATCTTTCTTTGTCTTTCATAATGCTAAGGCAGCCCACTTCCGGTGGGTTCCAAGAAACCTTGCAGAGAACAATATAAGCCAGACTTGAATTTTATTTCAACCGTCGACTGGTCAAAAGGAACTCCCCAAGAGGAAAAAGCTGTGGGTTAAAAAGGGGTTTCTAGGGTCTCCTGGCTGGCTTAGTTGGTAGAGCACTCTTGATCTTAGGGTCATGAGTTAGAGCCCTATGTTGGGTGTTGAGATTACTTTAAAAACTAAAGCGTTTTTTTAAAAAAGGGAGGGTTTCTATGCATCAAGAGTTGTCATGCTGGGAGTTTAACCGACCTGCTCAGGCAGCTCACTGATGCCTTCAGGACCTACAATTAACAAGGTGGTACTAACACTGGACACACCCATCTTAGTGGTTTGGTGGATCCTAAAACTCAGTTCATGATAAGCATCTCATATCCCAAGGTTACTTACTATCTAATGGTGTCTACCAGGGGCCTTCAAGAACTGTTTCTCAAAGTTGGTTACCTGATGGAGAGAGGGTGCTCTGTTTCAAATTCATGGGCACCAGCCCTAGGCTAGCATGGTCAGAGCTGACTACAGGATCCATGTGGATCTGACACCAACACTTGGAACAGCATTGCATCCATTGGAGTACGTGGACCAAATCCCAGAGCTCTTTGCTCATTGGCCTGGACAGGCTGGAGAGGCTCTTTTGTTCCTGGTTCCACTCAAATTTGGCATCCTTCTCATATAAGTTAGCAGACTCAGAGTAACACATCTGAATATTTTGCTTCAGAAATCCAAAGAAGTCCAGCAAACATTGTGCATCTTTTTTAGTGGTAGAGATACAAGGTGTTGTAATTTCCTCTTGGCTTTGAAGTAGGGACCACTGGCTTATCAGAAAATTCGACCAAATAAAAGGTATCTGAATTTTCTTAGGGTTTCTTAAGATTCATATCCTATGAATATTCACAGGGTAAATATGTATTACCAGGGAATCTAGCGGACCTGTTATTTCCATCTTTCCTGATTCTATCAGCATTATGGCTTCAATATAATGAAACTGTGTGATACCCTGTAGGATGATGAGAGGGTCAATGTCGCTATGAGCTAAACTGTGGCACAGAGCCAGAGGCAAAATTTGAAAGTGCACTACTCACCTTATCAGGTGAAGAAAAAAACACTGATTCCCCCCCCCCCCCACCACCATGTCGAGAGATAAAGAAAAATGCATTTCCCAGGGCACCTGGGGCGCTCCATTGGTTAAGCAACTGCCTTCCGCTCAGGTCATGATCCTGGAGTCCTGGGATGGAGCCCTGTATCTGTCTTCCTGCTCAGCAGGGAGTCTGCTTCTCCCTCTGACTTCTCCCTTCTCATGCTCTCTCTCTCTCAAATAAATAAATAGATAAAATCTTTAAAAAATGCACTTGACAAATAACAATTACACACCAGATGCTAAGAAGGTTGATTTACTCCAGTAAGGAGACCACATCTGGAAAAGCAAGTGCAATTTTAAGACACCAACTGACGAAGCCTGTGGTAATCCATTGTCGTTTTGCAACGTCTTTTGTTTAAAGTCAGTCTGGGTTTGTTATTTCAAAGCCAGTGCCAAGTAGTCCCCTGACAGTCCAGGAATTTCCCTTTCCCTGGTGCACTGTTACTTTGATCAGTGGTTTCAAGTCTTTTTGGAAAATACCAGGAGGAAGACACACAGTAAGTTTCTGTGTCTGGTGGAAGTATTTTCTTCTCATGGGCATTTGGGCCTCCTCCTCATTCAAAGACTCCTGGTCTGTCTTTGGGTGAGGGGCCATGATTTTCCATCATGGTATTTCAAATTACACCTCTGTTTTTTAGACCTAAACTTTTTTGTGGGGGGAGGGAGGGTCATACAGATCAAATAGTACTTAGTACACAGTTATCTACGTTAGTAGTACAGACTACACCATTAAGTAGCCCCACTTAAATATCCCTGAGGTGAGCACATTCTGTTTAGTCTCACCATCCCTGGCGGCTATCATGGTAACCATGCCCATCTTGAATCTTTGCAGTCAAGAGCTGCGTGATAAGACCTTCCTGGGATCCCGCCATTCCCACTGAAACAAATACAGCCTACAGAGAAAAGCCACTCAGGTGCTTTTAAAACATGTTTAGGGGTGCCTGGGTGGCTCAGTCGTTAAGCGTCTAGCTTTGGCTCAGGTCATGATGGGATTGAGCTAGTGTCAGGCTTCCTGCTCAGTGGGAAGCCTGCTTCTCCCTATCCCACTCCCCCGCTTGTATTCTCTCTCTCACTGTCTCTCTCTCTCTATCAAATAAATAAAAAAAAATCTTAAAAAATGTTTATACTTCTCTCCCAATATATTTCTCAAGGATTTAGTGAAGTAAGGGTCTTCTGGGTTCTATTGGGACACATACAAAGGGATGATTAGGTCCCCTCTTAAAGTCTTTGGAGCCCTTTCTCTTTATCGATGGCGCTCAAAGTACGGTGCAGGGACCCCCGGGGGCCTCTGAGCTCCTTTTAGGGTATGTACAAGCTCAAACCTATTTTCATAGTAAAACACGGGGCCACCCGCCTTTTCCACTCTCATTCTCTCTGAGTAGACTGTGAAGTTTTCCAGAGGCTCTGTGACATGACATCTCAGCAGACTGAATGCAGAGGCACGACTGAGAATCCAGCTCTCTCCATTTAAGCTAGACCCTAGAGAGATTTACAAAACAATGCTATCTTCCTCACTAAATTTTTTCTCTGGAAAATAGTTTATCAAAATACATTATGTGAAAATGTAAGGGATTTATTCTTTAGTTAAACATTATTACATGAATACTTTTAAATTTCTGAGTTTGAATTGTTGACATGATAAATATCGATAGCTATGCACACAAAATCTGGGGTCTTCAATAAATTTTTTAAAAAGATTTTATTTATTTATTTGACAGAAAGAGGGAGATCACAAGTAGGCAGAGAGGCAAGCAGAGAGAGAGGGGGAAGTAGGGTCCCTTCTGAGCAGAGACCCCGATGCGGGGCTCAATCCCAGGACCCCGAGATCATGACCCGAGCTGAAGGCAGAGGCTTTAACCCACTGAGCCACCCAGGCACCCCTTCAATAATTTTTTTAAAAGATTTATTTATTTATTTATTTATTTGAGAGCTAGAGACTACAAGCAGGGGGAGGGGCAGAGGGAGAGGGAGAGAGAGAGAGAGAGAAAGAGAAAATCCCCCAAGCAGACTCCCTGCTGAGTACAGAGTCCCACACAGGGCTTGATCAGAGGATCCTGAGATCACAACCCAAGCTGACATCAAGGGTCAGACACTCAACTGACTGAGCCACCCAGGTGCCCCAGGGTCTTGAATAATTTTTGAGAATGGAAAAACATCCCAACACCAAAAAGTTTGAGAACTTTTGATTTATATTTTATAACTTGGGGCTTTTGGCATTAAAACACACTAGGTCACCGGTGAGACCAGTTTCAATCAACTAAGAAAATAGGCTATAAATTCAGCTGATATAATTTGCAATCCACAGTTTTTTTCCAATTTAAGTCATGTAGCTTTGAAATAAGAGATTCTTTAATCATAGTCATACAGGTTCCTGAGGTTTTATTCCATGCTTCAAACCAAGAATTTAGGAACTTAACACTGTCCAGCCCCATTAGAAGAAGCTATCTCAAGCCACAGGTCTTAAACTCTTTGTGGTGTGTGTGTGTGTGTGTGTGTGTGTGTGTGTGTGTGTGTGTATCCTGCAGTAATGGCTTTTTACTCTCAAGCCTTTTTTCAATTGGGTATCCATCCCAGGTGACTACAGATAATAATTTCAATCATCGTTTTCCCTCATTCTTCCAGAGGTTGCCAAGTTCCCACCCTTAAAATGAGCTAGATCTCATCATGTTGGTCCCCAGGCAGACCTGATACCCACCCATTTGCTCTGAAATTTTAGGGTTTTTCTTTAGTCTGCATCTACTCTTGGGATCATTTCCCATATTAGTCAGGGCTCTTAACTGGAAGCAACAGAAATGGACTCTGATTAAATAAAATATTAATATATTGATAAGATACAGGGAAGTTCACAGAAATATTGGAAAGACTGGGGAACTGGGCTTTAAAAAAACAAGAAAGAATAAAGAGAACCATAGGACTAGGACATGGGATCAGAGCTGTAACTGTGGTTAAGGTTAGGGTTAGGATCAGGGCTCAGATTGGAGAAAGGGGTGGGGCTTAGGTTAACCTAGTGATAGAATTATGTTTGGGATATGGCTAAAGTCAGGGTTACAATTGGGGCTAGGATTAGATTTAGGGCTAACGTAGGTCTAGGGTTGAAAGAGTAAATTTAGAGTTATGGCTTGGTCTAGGCTTTTATGGCTTTTGATAACCTTAGGACAAAGAGACCCATAGGATTAGAGGTGGGGTTACCTCTAGTACTCTAGTTAGATTTATGGTTAAGGCAAGTGTAAGTCTCACTTGGTGAATGTAGTTCATGTTTCTGAGATCTAACCAAGGTTTTCTCTACCTGGCTGGTATACTCATCCTCCAATTACTTCCTTCTGTCGAAATTTACTCTATGTAAGAGTAACCATCACAACCTTGGAAATTAGGCTGCTCGACCTGGTGGAAGTGGACTTCCACAATATTTGACGGCTACCAGCATTTGAAAATGGCACCTCAGCTTCAAGGTGGAACCAATTCTGAGTTGCAATTTATGGTTTGGGGCTACCAGTGGGTTTGGGCCAAAGCTTGTCTCCAGGTAGACCACATTCCTGCTTAGCTTCTCCTATGTCCTGTCCTATTTTCCTCACTCCCCCTTTTCTTGGAACGCTTCCCAATAAATCACATGCACAAGAATCCCCTTCTCAGGTTCGATTTCTAGGCAACGCTACCCAAGACAGTGAGCAATAACTCAATTATGAGAAGGAGATTCATGTTTTGCACTACCAAAAATGGACAGTCATCCACAATGGCTATTTTAAAAGAAAAAGCAAGATGCATAACCCCCATTGACAATGTATTCTTGTCCAGGGACACCATTTCTCTCTCCAGTTCCAGTAGACTCTGTGAGACAGAAAGCTATCTTTTTGTTCACTGCTTTAGACTCAGGAGTGAATGTCTTTCTTGATACATAGGAGGCTCTAAGTATATATTTGTTGAATGAATGCGTGGTTAATACATATGATTCCTCTGATCCTGTTCCCAGACAGCTGTGAACTCCAGAGGGTCACAATGCCAGAATTTTTCTCTTATTGTAATTTGATGTTCTGCAGCCACAGGTCAGCTATTAGCGTAGCTCAGGGCTTCAACTCTAAATGGCTCCCCATCACACATGTGCCCTGCCTTTTCTTTTCTTTTCTTTTTTTAATTTATTTATTTGACAGATAGAGATCACAAGTAAGGAGAGAGGCAGGCAGAGAGAGAGGAAGGGAAGCAGGCTCCCTGCTGAGCAGAGAGCCCCATGTGGGGCTTGATCTCAGGACCCTGGGATCATGACCTGAGCTGAAAGCAGAGGCTTTAACTCACTGAGCCACCCAGGCGCCCCATGTGCCCTGCCTTTTCTTAACCATCCCCTTCCCTATGTTCTCACTGTTACCCTGCCCCTTTGTTCTCTGCAGGTAATTTGTCTTTCTTCCATGTTATAAAATTTTAAAACCCAAATTATTCAGAATCATCTTCAACTACTCCACAAATAGAGATCTCAACCGATCAAAATAAACAAGCTAGAAACAGAGCTTCATGTGTATATTACAAAAAACTGGTCTACAATGAAGAAGGCATCACAAGTGCCTGAGGAAAGGGAGAATGTTAGTGTTGGGATAACTGGTTAATTATTCTGAGGTGTAATAAAGTTAGAAACTACTTCCCCTATGTTCCCCAAGACAAATTCCAGATGGACTAAATAATCCAATGTAAAAGCGAAACAATAAACGCAGAAAATATGTGAATGGCTAATCTCCACATGGGAAATGCCTGTGTGTGTGTGTGTGTGTGTGTGTGTGTGTGTGTGTGAAATGCCTTTCTAAGCTTACAAATAATTTTCTACAAATCACAAACGAAATGTTAAACCTGTGACACTACCCTATCACATGCGAATTTATGCTCAGGCTGAAAATCAGAGCTGCTTGTGGAGATGGATGGATAAGAACTTTTCTTTCAGTGTTACCAGGAAAGAGGGAAGGGAACCAGCCCTTCCCCTTTCAGAGACTCTTAGAGAGGCTGGCTTAATAATTTGGCTTGAGACTTGTTCAGAGAAAACTCAGAGTTCAAATAATCTACAGACTCTTTGGATACCTAAAGGTAGCAATCAGGAGCAGTCAACATCTGTTTAGGGAAACTCTGTAACAACCTTCCTGCTGATGAAAGATTAGATCAGTTCTGTCCGGAGGAGATAAGGAATGGGTAAGGAGCTCAGGTGCTCCATCAGATAGGATGATGGGACTGAGACAATATTCCCCTGAAGACAAAGAAAGAGGGATGTCAGTCCTGAACTGAGTAGAAGAGGAGAGAAGGGAATATGAGGCTATGGGGAAAGTCTAAGAGAGGAGGGTGGTACGTGGCTGGGAGGCTTGCAGAATGGCAACAAACCACACTCCATTTTGTCTATTTGTGGATAAATGTATATATGTGTGTATATATAAAACATATCCATATGTTATATATCATATAAAAACATATATTCATTTACATTATGTGATGCAGAGATAGAATAGGTAGTCCTGTTATGTGGTTTCAAATTTGAACTGTACAAAGTGTGTCTCTTCTAGTTGGTCCTGCACCCACCCAGGTCCCCTTCAATAGTCAGCAGTCACTGGCTTCTTGTCCTTCCTTCAGGAGGTGTTGGAACTATTCTCCACATATATGAACAAATATCTGCATGTACTTTTGCTCCTTTTTTTTGTTTATAAATGGGAGTATATTAGGCTTAGTGTTATGCACCTTGCTTTTTCCCCTTAATAACTAGTTTTGGAGATATTTCTATATCAATACACAAAGAGCAAATTCATGTCTAATTTAATCATTATCTTGCTGATAGACATTTTAAAAAAATTATAGACGAGGCTGCATTGAATACTTTTTGCATACATTATATTTCAAATGTAAGTATATATGTGTGTGTATGTATACACACACATATATATGATTTAGATCAATTTATAGAAGAGCCGCTGGACCATTGGGGATGTGCATCTGTTATTTCGATAACATTGCCAAATTGCTCTCCCACCAGCAGTGTGCAAGTGCCTGCTTTCTAACACCCTTTTCATGACTATGTCTAACACTCACTCTTTAAGTCCTGTCTGTGTTGTAACCTCTGTTCTTACCACACCATCGGTAAAACGTCTTGCAAAGTAACGTGGGCTTTGCAGAAGGAAGAAGAAGAAAGCACCATCAGATGCATGAGGGGGAGCAGGGTCAGAGGTGACTAGGATGTCCTGGAGATAAGACGGGGAGAAGGAAGCAATCATCAAGGTATTTGTTGCAGTAAGTGTCCAAAAAATGTAATTTCTGTGGAAATCTAGTCTAACCTGGAGTTTCCACAGCATGTGTAACAGATGTTAGAGTGATTAATTCTTATTATTAAAGGGAAAAGACATCTCGGGAGGACAGAAATTTTAAAAACTATGGGTTAGTGTTATAGGGTTGAAAATCTCCCATTGAAGAGGAAGGTGGCACCTGGATCTTTCAGTATTTACACTTGCAAGCCAGTGCTAGAGGAATGGTCATGCTCTCTCCCAAGCCTTCAAAGTACTCCCAAGTAATGGAGTATTTTGGTCTTGAGGTTCTCAGACTTGAGCTTGTGTCTCCCAGATAGTCCATCCTGAGCTGGTAATCTGAGCACGGAGCACACCACAAGGAGAGCTGGAGACCGCAGGGGACAATGGTCAGCTTCTGTGTCTAGTTCTCTGGAGGATATTACAACCCAAAAGAGAACCATGAAAACCATCTTCTGCCCTCTGAATTTATATCCTGGTTGGATTTTCCCCACTTCTGTTTCATTCATTCCTGTTTTTAAAAAAAAAGATTTTATTTATCTGTCTATTTGAGAGAGAGAGACAGTGAAAGAGAGCATGAGAGAAGAGAAGCAGACTCCCCGTGGAGCTGGGAGCCCGATGCGGGACTCGATCCTGGTACTCGGGGAGCATGACCTGAGCGAAGGCAGTTGTTTAACCAACTGTGCCACCCAGGTGCCCCTTCATTTCTTTTTAAATCTTTAATAGTGTTTTCCTTCTATTTATTTCCACTGGGATAATTTTGTTGTTATTTTTTAAGCTCACTGTCCTTGAACTAAACCCAGAAACAAGTAATTGCCAAATCCACAATCATAATGAGTAACTTCAAAACACCTTTCTCAGGAAGTGGCAGAGCAATCAGGATAAAACAACTTAAAAAGGTTTGAAAGATTAGAACATGTCAGTTAATAACCTTGAAAATATGCATATGAAATTCTGAACACAACAAATAAGAAACAGATCTTCTTTCCAAACTCCTGTGGAACATTTAAAAATATTAGTAATTTATTAGACCACAAAGGAAATTTCAGTAGCTTCCCCAAACCAAATATATGCGGGCCAACAAGAAGAGCAAAATTTATCTAGTAACAAAGCAAACAAAGGCCCAACTCTTAAATCTCTTGCATTAAAGAAAAGCAAAAGAGAATGCAAACTACAGATGCTATATATTTCACATCTATAATGATATTATATTGAGGTTTTAGCCTGGTTTCTGCCATGTTTTTGTTTCATTGGTTTGCTTATTTTAATCTCTTTCATATTAGGGTCTTTCCTCATGTATCTTGATATTTGCGGCTACATATACACATGCAAGACTAAAGCATTAAAAGGCTCATTCAGTATCTATCGCACATTTTGGGGGTTATTGATTAGCGAACTTTGTTTAGAAGAAATAAGGCATTAATATAGCTCTTTTATTGGGAGACCTTCTCTTCTGCCAGGTATTTGGCAAATCTCTTTCTCCAACCTTGCTAATTTTTTTCACCAAAGATTAGAACACTAGGGGCTGCCATCATTGTGGGTAGAAAAAGCCTCAGGGTTCAGAAGGCATTCTTCATTCTCCACTGCTTTCAGCCTTTAGCTCATGTCATTTAGAAAGTACTTCCAAGTTCTATCTTGAAAGCAGAAGCCGCTGAGAAAGATTCCTGAGAGAGTACGAACGGTTGTAAGTCAAAGAATAACGGCGATTCACCCGAGATCAAAGAGATGAACAGCTCCTCCACATACAGTTTTGCAAAGCGTGGCTCCTGATCAGCAACATCCACATCATCTGGTAAAACTTGATAGAACTGCAACATTTTGGACCTCATCCAGAGGCAAAGAATCAGGTGTTCTGTGTGTGGGGCCAGAAACGTGTTACAACAAGCGTTCCAGGTGATTGAGAAAGTTCCAAAGTTTGAGAACCACTGGCCTAACTTGACGGAGGGAAGAGGGGGGCTTGTGTTCACGTGTCTCCTGGCAGGAATTTGAGGACGTGGAATTTTAAAAGACATATGCAATCAACTCGAGATGGAGGATATAGTCTGTTTTCTCAGGTGCAAGAAGAAAGGTTTTCTCTTTAGTCTTCTCTTCTCTTTTCTTCTAAAGGGTGAGGGACCCGAGACATCCGCTTCTTTCTGAGCTATTTGTTACCCAGACTGCGTCGCCTCGTCCCTGAGCTCCGGCAAGTGTCAGAATGCAAGAAGATAGAGGAGGACAGTGTGGGACAAGAAGAAATAACAAGGTCCCAGGCTTTCATAGCCTCCAAATGCGAATCTCTATAGCCCAAGCAGGTCTCCTATCCGCCCCAAATCCCAACCACCACACGCAGTTAGGTTGGACAGACGCTTTGCCACGGCCCCCCCACTTCCGGGTCCTAGCCAATAGGAACTCAAATTGCTCAGCCAGTCAGCGCCCTGCGCTGCTTCCGGCGTTCTGCGTGCTGCCCTGGAGACGGGATGGGCGAATCCAAACGCAGAGGGGTGTTAGACACGCACTACCTAAAACTACGCCTGCGCGTTCCACTTTGCTTCATTGCTTCACCCCGGGCCTTGGCCAGTGGACCTGCCTTGAAGGATTAGAACCCTAGAAGCGGGCCTTGGCGGGAGCCTTCCATTGCGTCGGCGGCTTTTCCCCACCGAGCGTTCTGGTGAGAGGCAGTGGCAGTTTTAGGGTTTACGAATTCGGGTTTGTGTCTTGCTGAGGGTGCGGGGTACGCTACAGGCCTGGAGGGGCGCCATTCACCTACCCTTTCTCCGTGAACCCTGTGTCTCCGGCGTCTTCTTTCTTCGGACTCTGCTTTGTTACCGAGTTAAACTAAAAACCTGAAACAGTTTTCTCGAGGCTTTGGTTCCGGGCACACGGAACACCTCCTCGAGGACTTAGGTGCAAGGGGGATTCGGGGCTGTAGGGTTCAGGAGATGAGCTTTATGGACGTCCTAGATTCGGAGTTTTTCCCGTTAAAACCTTGGCGGCGCTTCCCGAATTCTAAGCCGGCTGTGCTTCCAGATGTCCGTGGACGTGGAGAGAGAGTGAAAGCCTCCAGTTAGCTGGCAGTTAGCTTCTTGGAGTGAGGGGTGTTTACATAGTGATTGAGCACCTGCGCTTTCGAGATCAGACTAAGCTTAAAGCCTGTAGTTAATTAAGCCTGTCAAGGAGGCGCACCTGTTGAATGCTTGGGCACAGCGCCTGCCACCTTTACGCCCTCCAAAAAGGTTGTTTTAGTCGAAGTTGAGCGTGCATCCGGGGGGTGAGTGAAACCACAGGTGGCTGGGCTTTGCTTCCAGAGTTTCTGATTCAACAGGTTTGGGCTGGGTCAGCTGCTGCTAGTTGAGGAGTTAATGATCTGAAGGTAGAGTTAAGTGAGGGAGGGTTCCGGTCTTCATCTGCGTGCCTCTAGCACCTGGTTAGTTTTAGAGTTTGTTGCCTGTAAGCCCAGCCACTGAATCTTAAGAATGCCTCATTTGGTTCTATGTGTGATTCGTTCTGATTTCTGGCTTCTCTGATAATACCTTGGTGAGCTTGTAGGTTGAGAGTCTTAAAAAACACGCCACACCTTTAGAAAAATTGGGAAGACTAAATGGTGGTGTCTGGAAATGCACACTCGGTGAGAACACAATAAACAAACACTAGGAAGTGATAACTGAAACTCGGGAGAGTGATTGCCTTTGGAAAGGATGAGGAGTTGTGATTGCCATAGGCTCAGGAAGGGATTGCTGGAGTAGCAGGCAAAGTGATGTTCTTTACCTGGATGCTGATCCCAAGGATGTCCCTCTTATAATCATTAAACTATACATTTATTTTGTGGAGTTTTCTGTATTTGTGTTTTATTTTACAGTTTAAGAGGTTACATGTTTTTAAAAACTCTTATTAGGAAGTCTAAGGTGAGAATGGCCTTGGAGTGAGCCAAAAAGACTCTAAAAGCGTGGAATTTCAAACTTGAAACAAAACTTAGAAAATCATCTGATCCAATTCCTATTTTACTCTAAGGAAACTGAGCCTCAGAGAGGGGAAGTGTTTCCATAGTAAACCTCTCTTACCTAAGCCAGACTTTGTAATTGGTGCATTTCATTAATTTCAGGCTGCGTGGTCTGCCCAGATGTCACTACTCAGTAAAAGATTGAAGAAAATAATTTGGCCTGAGTCAAGTTCAAAACTTGAAGATTTCTTTTTTTTTTTTTCCTTGTGGCTTAAAACCTTATTTTCAAAGAATCAATTCTTTGTCTTACATAAAAACTTACTTCAACACCTTATCCTGTTGTATACTAATGTAGCCAATTTGCGAACATTTAACTAAATGTTAAAGGTCTGGTTATTTTTTTCTGGCTAAATGGCTTTCCCATCTTAACATATTGTCATTTTAATCTTACTTTGGTTATATTACATACTTTGTAATATTGACCTGTTGCCACAAAATTACTCTTGTCTGGGCTGAATTTTGGTGGGTCATGAGTCAGCATTGGTTTTTAATGAATGGGTTTTAGGAAGAGACGAGCATAGAACTTAGTAAAAGTGCTTGTTAAAATAAATAGATACTACCTGTGCCACTTTTGGATTTTCATTTGATTTAAATTTGGATTTCTTCCACATCTTTTCTACTTAAAATTTAAAGAATTTTGCTCTCAATAGTATGAGTTCTTCTGATTTGACATAGAGACCAGATTTGTAATCCAAATAACTAAATGTAATTACTAGCCTGTACATTTTATAGATTTTTGCCCCATTTTGCTGTAAATTTTAATTTCTTTGGAAAGTGGAATCATAAAATTAGTTATTCCTAGATTGTTAGATTACTGGTTCTCTATGCCAGGATAGGACAAACTGCTGCCTATTGGCCAAATCTGACTCTCAGGTTTGTAGGCCATACCTGTTGTGGTATGGCCTACAGCAGAGAATACATTCTGGAGATCTGGTATACAGCATAGTGATTATACTAAACAGTAAGGTATTATGTACTTCAAATTCACTACAAGAATAGATCTTACATGTTCCTACCACAAAAAAAATGATAATTATGTGACATGTAGAGATATTAACTACTGCTATGGTAGTGATCATATTCTTATATATAAATGTATCAAATCACATTGTACACTTTAAACTTAAAGTATGTCAATTATATCAACACAAAATTGAGATATGTAGATACTATACAGTTTACCCCTTTTAAAATGTACAATTCAGTGATTTTTTTTTTTTTTAAGATTTTATTTACTTATTTGTTTGAGAAAGCACAAGCAGGCAGAGGGAGACGGGGAAGCAGGCACCCCGCAGAACAGGGAACCTGATGTGGGCCTTGATCCCAGCACTCTGGGATCATGATTTGAGCTGAAGGCAAAGGCCCACCCATCTGAGCCACCTTGGTGCCCCCAGTGATTTTTTTTTTTTTTAAGATTGTATTTATTGGGGGAGAGAACAAGAGTGTGAGGATGGGAGGGCAGAGGGAGAGGGAGAAGCAGACTCCATACTGAGTAGGGAGCACTAGGGGCTCAATCCCAGGACCCCAAGATCATGACCTGCACCCAAGGCAGATACTTAACCTACTGAGCCACCTAGGCACCATGATTCAGGGATTTTTAGTGTATTCACAAAGTTGTACAACCATCAGTACTAATTCCAGAACATTTTCATCTGCCCAAAAAGAAATGCCATACTCATTAACTTCTCTTTTACATTCTTTTTCAAAGAGTTTTGCTATAGGTTCTGACTGACTGGATACAATGTAGAAATAGCTGCTTTTAAAGAATTTCTTACAGCTTATCGGATAATTTCTGGAAAATTTTCTGTAGTCTAGCATATGAAATCCTTCCAAATAGATACCAATTTAAAATCTGTTTTGTGGATCAAGTAAATACTTTGATTATATTGTAAATGTATTGTTCAAGATGCTGAATCCACTGACGTGCTTCAATTCTAAATAAAATCTGATAAGACTATATCAATTCCTGTTCAGTCATGCAAATTAGGACCAATTGGCCAAGAAAATGAACTCTCTTAACTGTTTATATCCTAGATGATGAAGTGGTTGTTTAAAAAAAATTTTTTTTTTTGTTTTTGTTTAAATTTAAAACAGGAGTTGGTGAACTTTTTCTGTAAAGGGCTAGATAGGAGGTATTTAAAATGTGTGTAGGCCATTATTCTGTCACAGCTCTGCAATTGTAGCCTAAAAGGAGCCTTAGACAATATACAAATGAATGGGCGTGGCTCGGTTCCAGTTAAAACTTTATTTACAAATGCAGGCAGCAGGCTGAATGTGGAAGAGGACCCTTTCGTTTGGTGACAGCTGACTTCAAATAATATTTGGATTGACTCTTAGAATCTTTTTGGATTAGATGTAAATATCATTACATATAAAGCATTTTAACATACATTGTCTAATTTGTATCTCACAATTTGAGGTTTAGGTGGGTCACCTATTGGCACATTCTATACAGATGTTGACACAATGTGCTTGCCTTCGTAATAAGAGCCTAAGAAAAGTATCAAGATACATTGACTGGCATCTCATTCATCCCTCTTTTTGTCATTTTCATTACTTTTGTTGATCTTATTGAAGGAAATTGAGTATTTGTGAATTTTTTTGTTTTCCCCTTAGCTTATTTTTTTCTTCACCCTACAAAGAGACATTAGTATCTAATATTTGTAGGTGAATTTTCTGAGTTTATAGAATTATTAGGTTACATATTAAGTATCCTAGGCTAATTAAACATGTAACCAGCTTGCATTTATAAATGTTTTTGTTTACCTTTTAGGAACTAGAGATGCCATTAGGCTGTTATTTTATCCAATGTGAGATTCCGCCCAGAGATGGAAAACTTCATTCTGTATGAGGAGATTGGCCGAGGAAGCAACACCGTTGTTTATAAAGGGCGACGAAAGGGAACAATCAATTTTGTAGCTATTCTTTGTACTGATAAGAACAAAAGGCCTGAAATAACCAATTGGGTAAGTCAGTCAAGTATGTTTCCTTCCTCCTGGGAAAACACAGAGCTATTATCAAGGAGAGGTAGTAGCATCAAACTGAAGCCATTGAATTCACTATAGCATATACCATATTTTCAATCTGGGATGGGTGACCTTCTATCTGTTTAGTGCCACCAATCCTGAATAATGACTAGTATACATACTTAGGTGATTACCAACTTTGTTATTTTTTTGGGAAGAGTCAGGGAAAATACACTCTATAGTAGATTATTTACTTATAAATTTAGTATATGATTTATGAAGCTTGCCAAAGGAAGGACAGTGGGTAAGAGTGAGTTGGGTTTAAAATTTATAGCCCAGGGTCCTGGACCAAATTTAGAGGTTTTTTCCCCCCTCATTGTGGTAAAATACATGTATCAAAAATTTACCATTTTGACCATTTTTAAGTGTATAGCTAGTGATATTCAGTATATTCATTATGCTGTATAACCAACACCATCTCTAGAACTTATTTTTTTTTAAAGTTAATTTTTTTAAAATAGTAGGCTCCATGCCCAGGGTGGAGCTCAGTGTGGGGCTTGAACTCATGACCCTGAGATCAAGAGTTGGATGCTTAACCAACTGTGCCATCCAGGTGCCCCTAAAAAGTTAAGTTCTTAAGAGCAGTTTTAGAGTCACAGCAAAAAGTGTAGTGATTTTCCACTTACTCCCTGTTGTCCTGCATGCATAGTCTTCTCCATTGTCAGCATCCCTACCGAAGTGGCACATATATTACAATGGATGACTCCACATTGATACAGCATAATCATCCAAACTCCATAGTTGACATTAGGGTGCACTCTTGGTGGTGTACATTCCAAGTGGTGGACAAATGTAATATGGATCATTACAGTATCATACAGAAGACTTTCACTGCCCTAAAAATCCACTGTGCTCCACCTAGTCATCCCTCCACCTTCTTCTTAGGATTTTAAAGGGAGAAAACAAAAATCCCTGAGGCAAGTTAGTATTTTTTTTTAACTGACAGGTTCTTGCATCTTTGAGTTTTCAGTTCACTCTTGTTTTTGGTGCACAGGTATTCTCATGATATAATGGAAATGTACATTTTAAGATCAGTGGGCTCACTGTAATGATTCTTTTAATAATCCGAAAGAATTTACACTGGGATTCACGAAGGATTTTTTTAAAGATTTTATTTATTTGACAGAGATCACAAGTAGGCAGAGAGGCAGGCAGAGAGAGAGGAGGAAGCAGGCTCCCTGCTGAGCAGAGAGCCTGATATGGGGCTGGATCCCAGGACTCTGGGATCATGACCTGAGCCAAAGACAGAGACTTAACCCACTGAGCCACCCAGGCGTCCCCACTAAGGATATTTTTAAGAATAAAATTGTAGAATCCTTTAAGGATTCTTTTAAATATTTTAAAAGTAATGTATCATTATTATAGAAAACTTGGAAAATCCAGAAGAATGGGTAGAAGAGGTGGGGAAAAGAAAGGGCTGCATTGTGCTGTCACCTGAGGTAGTCCCTGTTTTGTTTTGGTTGGTTGGTTCTAGTGTTGTTTACTATGAGTTTAAAAAAAAAATTTGAATCCTGATACTGCATAATTTTGTTTCTTGCCTTTTTCATTTAAATTATTATGCTGTCTTTTTTTATGATATAAAATTTAACGTTTTGAAGTTGGGCTAATATTTTGTCACTTGCTATATAATCTAACTATTGTGTTATTGAGCCTTGAGGTTATTGTTACTTAGTAAAAGTGCTTTTCTTCCTTGAAAATTATTTCTTTCCTAATTATAAAAGTAGTGTGTACTTAATGTAGAAAATAGAAAATAGTAGAAGAAATTACCAGCAGTTCTACTCATAACAGCTATTTTGACATATTCTTTTCGGTCTTTTTCCTATGAACATTTCTTTTGCAATGTTGTGTTTACATAAATACACAAAACTATATTTCATAGGTTTTTTTTAAAGACTGTACATTAAATTAGCATTTTTCCACATCACCAACCTTCAGAGCCATCATTTTAATGTTTGTCTGATTCCACCAAATTCTGCTCTCGTTACCCACTTCCCAATTGTGTATTTAGGTGTTTCTTAACAGATGTGAGGATTAATATGAGAAAATTAAGCATTTTCTTTTTTGTGTGTGTTTGTAAATGCTGTATTTTTATAGGTCCGTCTCACCCATGAAATTAAACACAAAAACATCGTAACTTTTCATGAATGGTATGAAACCAGCAATCATCTCTGGCTAGTGGTGGAACTCTGCACAGGTAGGTGTGTGAGGGAAGTGCTACAAATATTTCCACCTCATGTAATTTTGAAAAAACATATGTAGGTTTTGTTATTTTCCTTTTGTATTGCAAATAGAAGCACTTGATACTATTGACTGTGTTCGCTTGCATGTATGTTTGGTTAGTAGGGGAGAATAAAGAGCAAAGATGTCTGCTGAGAGGGAGACGGTAAAATTCAATTTGGGCTTAACTTTATTTTGGTATAAAATACTACTAAATTGCCTATATAAAAATTTAGAAATTTTTTTAGTGATGAACTTATCAAGCAAGTTTTCTTAGTCAATAAAAACCAAGTGTTTTAGTTAAAGTAGCTATTAGTTAACTCATTAGTTTATAAAGTGATCATCTTTTTGTTTATGAAGAGAATACTTACTGTTTATAAAAACTTAAGGAATGTGAATAAGTAAAAGATGAACCAACAAATACTACCACCTAACAATGATTAGAGATAACTTCTTATAGCTCTTGCTTTATACAACTTTCTGTGACTGTATGTAGGGAGAAAACTGACTGACTATATTGATATTATCTGGGCTTTTAGTTTCAGTGTCTTCAGGGAAAAAGTACCACTGTTAGCATACTTCTGTTTATACATTGATAATAAAGGATCACTAAATATTAAGATAGAATTTCTAGTTTTATGGGTCTTACCCATTATATTGGCAATTCAAATTTATAAAACTGAATCATGAAAGAGGTTATTTGGAATAATTCTTACATTTTATTTTTTCCAAAATAATAGGAAAGGACTATGGTTTAATTGCTTGCACAGTTGAACACACTGTTGAGGTGATCAGGGGACTTTCCCTGTGTTCCTTCTTGCTTCAGCTGTTATTTCTGCTCCCAGACCATCTTCATAGCTTTACTACTTTATGCCTGTGTATGGAGTGGTTCCTCACCCACTGAAACAAAAATCAGCTTCAAAAAATCTACCTTCATAGTGTTCTGACTGAACTTTCAGATAACATCTAAGACTTTTTTTTTTTTTCTCAAGAGTGTGTGCAGGCCCTGGTCAGGGGGCATTGGGGGATGGGGTGGGGCAGAAGTAGAAAGGGAGAGAATCTTAAGGAGACTCCATGCCCAACACAGAGCCTGACTGGGCTTAATCTCATGACCCTGAAATCATGACCTGATCTGAAATCAAGAGTCCAATGCCATCAGGCGCTCCAAGACTTTTTTTCTCCCCCCCTTCCCTTCCCGCGTCCTCCCCCCCTTCCCGCGTCCTCCCCCCCTTCCCGCGTCCTCCCCCCCTTCCCGCGTCCTCCCCCCCTTCCCGCGTCCTCCCCCCCTTCCCGCGTCCTCCCCCCCTTCCCGCGTCCTCCCCCCCTTCCCGCGTCCTCCCCCCCTTCCCGCGTCCTCCCCCCCTTCCCGCGTCCTCCCCCCCTTCCCGCGTCCTCCCCCCCTTCCCGCGTCCTCCCCCCCTTCCCGCGTCCTCCCCCCCTTCCCGCGTCCTCCCCCCCTTCCCGCGTCCTCCCCCCCTTCCCGCGTCCTCCCCCCCTTCCCGCGTCCTCCCCCCCTTCTTCTCTTTTCTTCTCTTCTCTTTTCTTCTCTTCTCTTTTCTTCTCTTCTCTTTTCTTCTCTTCTCTTTTCTTCTCTTCTCTTTTCTTCTCTTCTCTTTTCTTCTCTTCTCTTTTCTTCTCTTCTCTTTTCTTCTCTTCTCTTTTCTTCTCTTCTCTTCTCTTTTCTTCTCTTCTCTTCTCTTTTCTTCTCTTCTCTTCTCTTTTCTTCTCTTCTCTTCTCTTTTCTTCTCTTCTCTTCTCTTTTCTTCTCTTCTCTTCTCTTTTCTTTTCTTCTCTTTTCTTTTCTCTTCTCTTTTCTTTTCTCTTCTCTTCTCTTCTCATTTCTTCTCTTCTCATTTCTTCTCATTTCGTCTCTTCTCATTTCTTCTCTTCTCTTTTCTTTTCTTCTCTTTTCTTTTCTTCTCTTTTCTTTTCTTCTCTTTTCTTTTCTTCTCTTTTCTTTTCTTCTCTTTTCTTCTCTTCTCTTCTCTTTTCTTTTCTTCTCTTCTCTTTTCTTCTCTTCTCTTTTCTCTCTTCTTCTCTTCTCTTTTCTCTCCTCTTTTCTCTCTTCCTTTCTCTCCTCTTCTCTTTTCTCCTCTCCTCTTCTCTTTTCTCCTCTCCTCTTCTCTTTTCTCCTCTCCTCTTTTCTCCTCTCCTCTTCTCTCCTCTCCTCTCCTCTTTTCTCCTCTCCTCTTCTCTCCTCTCCTCTCCTCTCCTCTTTTCTCCTCTCCTTTCCTCTTCTCTCCTCTTCTCTTCTCTCCTCTCCTCTCCTCTTCTCTTCTTTTTTCTCCTCTCCTCTTCTCTTCTCTTTTCTCCTCTCCTCTTCTCTTTTCTTTCTTCTCTTCTCTTTTCTCCTTTCTTTCTTCTCTTCTCTTTTCTGTTTTTCTTAAGAGAAAGGAGAAGAGTTTTATTTGAGCCCAAGTTAGGATAGCTGCCTGGGATATACAATCATCACAAAGAGAAGAGTGCTCTGGGGAGAGAACATTATATGCAGGGTTATATATATTCCTCTGAACTTGTCTCCTGTTGCAACCTTGATGCTTTAAAAAAAAGTTTGTTCCTGGAACTTAGATGGTAGAAATGTGAACAGGACCTTGGTATAGTATAGAAATAGAATTCACACTGTGTCTGCCTTTGTTTTATTTCCTCAGTGATGTACTCTAAGGGTTGTGATTTTCTGTTAAGGAAAGACCTTTTTCTTCCATGCAGACTTTGTAGAAAATGGTTAACTTTGTATAGGAGTAAATGTGGCTATGCTTTGCATGATGTGTTTTAAATGCACAATTTGAATTAATATTTACCACTAATTTTTGTAGCTATTAAATTCCCGAGGGATGAGTTAGAAATCATAACACCAGAAGGATTCTCCCTGCATCCCTCCTGCTTGCTTACTGACTAGTTTCCCATCCTGAGCAGTAAGTCTCTGGAAGCTGGCTCTGGAGTGTGGACACAAATTCCTCTTCAGTGCTTGGACCACTGTGTTCATTCATATGTGCATTTCCCCTGCCAGGCTGTCCATGTGTACTGATTTATTTTTTTAAGGCTCAGTATCATCTCCCATCATGGGAGCTCCTGGAGGCACTGTGTTATGTTGGTGGGTTAAAATAGGTGATTTTTAATCAACTTGCAGGTGGTTCCTTAGAAATGGTTATTGCTCAAGATGAAAACCTCCCAGAAGATGTTGTTAGAGAATTTGGGGTTGACCTCATTACTGGATTACATCATCTTCATCAACTTGGCATTCTCTTTTGTGACCTTTCTCCGGGCAAGGTAATTTATGAAAGTTTTCATTTCCTAACTCCTATGGTCTTAAGTTTTAGTGCTTTCTCAGAGGTGTTTATATTTTTAGATAAAATTTAGGTAAAATACAGACCATCTTGAAATTGAGTTAATTTTTTTTTTCTTTTAAAGCTTTTATTTATTTTAGAGCTAGAGTGAGCCCTATCAAGAAGGGGCAGAGGGATGGGGCACCTGGGTGGCTCAGTGGGTTAAAGCCTCTGCCTTCTGCTCCAGTCATGATTCCAGGATCCTGGGATCAAGCCCCATATTGGGGCTCTTTCCTCAGCAGGGAGCCTGCCTCCCTGCCTCTCTCTCCGCCTGCCTCTCTGCCTACTTGTGATTTCTGTCTGTCAAATAAAAATAAATAAAATCTTGGGGTGCCCGGGTGGCTCAGTGGGTTAAAGCCTCTGCCTTTGGCTCGGGTCATGATCCCAGGGTCCTGGGATGGAGCCCCACGTTGGGCTCTCTGCTCAGCAGGGAGTCTGCTTCCCTCTCTCTTTCTCTCTGCCTGCTTCTCTGCCTATTTGTGATCTCTGTCTGCCAAATAAATAAAATCTTAAAAAAAATATATATATATATAAAATAAATTAAAAAAATAAATAAAATCTTAAAAGAAAGGGCAGAGGGAGAGGGAGAGAGAATGTCCAGCCGACTCCGTGCTGAGTGTGGAGCCAATCCCCTTACCCGGGATCATGACCTAAGACAAAACCAAGCGTTGAAGCCCAACTGACTGAGCCACCCAGGAGGTCCTTGAATTAATATTTTTTTAAATTAAAAACGTGCCATATTTTAGTTACCTATCGAAGTAGCTTTTATTTATTTATTTATTTATTTTTTATTTTTATTTTTTTTTTAAGATTTTATTTATTTGACAGGGAAAGCTCACAAGTGGGCAGAGAGGCAGGCGGCGGTGGGAGGGGGAATCAGGCTCCCCATCAAGCAGAGAGCCCGATATAGGGCTCAATCCCAGGACCCCGGGATCTTGACCCGAGCTGAAGGAAGAAGCTTTAACCCACTGAGCCACTCAGGTGCCCCTCGAAGTACCTTTTAGAATGGGAACTCTCCTCTGAGTCCTTTGAGTAAATGTTACTGTTGCCAAGGTATATTGTGAATAATGAGCTCAGTATCTCTATAAACTAAGATGCTAAGCTCTTAAATTATGATATATGATTATGAGCCATTGTTTTAGCTTGATAATGACCTTTTTGGCTTTGCTATTTGATTAGTGACATTATGGGTCAAAAGCTTCTTTGTTGGTAAAAATTAATGACCCATAACTAAATGTGCTTCAGTGTGGTAGAGGAATGAAACCTGCTTAGTTCCAGAATCATAGGTGACACTGACATTTAGAAATTGTGTGACCCTGGGCAAGTTTCCCTTTCTCTCTGCATTGACTTCCTTGTCTGTGATCTGGAGATGGATTCCATACTATATTTAGGTTAAGCTTCTAGGACACTTGCTGGTGTTTTCAATCAATGGCATCTAGTATTTATAAGTACATATTCTTAGGGATTGTACTTATTACTGGTTTGAGTTGCTACTTTGTGAAGGTGTACATAATGAAATACAAAGCTGAATATTGTTAAACATTATTATTGTAGGCCCTCCATATGAAAATATAATTACAGGTGAGGAGACTGAGGTTTAGATAGGTTAAGTAAATTCTCCAGTCTGAACTGGAGTGGTGGACCTAGGGCTAGACCTCTAACTTCAAAATGCTAGTTTTGAGCCTGTGAGTAAACAACACCTTGGAGAAGTAGGTTTTCAAATCCTCCTACAGCTGTCATGGAGGATTGGCAAGGATGGATTGTTCCATATACATTGTTCTTTATCTTTCCCAAAGGCATGTGGTTTCCCTCTGTGATTATGATGTGTTCATTGTATACATCTGAGCATGGGCAGTTTAATATTTGATCCTATTATTAAAATGTTGGATTTTTTTTCTTTAGCCACTTTTAAAAATTTATATGCCTTTAATTTTTTGAGTAGGATGAAGCAAGAAGGCCAGTGCTCCAAGATCTTCAGTGGGATTTGAAGAGGGACTCAAGGAGAGTGCAAATGGGACTGGTTTCTGAACACCTTTATTTTCTCGTCTTCATAGATACTCTTGGAAGGGCCTGGCACATTGAAGTTTAGTAATTTTTGCTTGGCCAAAGTAGAAGGTGAAAATTTGGAAGAGTTCTTTGCTTTGGTGGCAGCAGGAGAAGGCGGAGGTGATAGTGGGGAAAATGTACTGAAGAAAACTGTAAAAAGTAGAGCCAAAGGTATGTGGAGAGCTTACAGATCAGAACACTGCCCAAGTCATGTGTTCAGGAGATAATATCAACTTTGTGTTTTTGCCAGTCAAATTAATATATTGAAAATAACAGTAGAAATCTGGGTATGGGGGTGGCTTTGTCTATAGCCCAAAGGTTTTCGCATAGGTCCAATACTGTGTAAAGTACAGGGAATCTCTAACAAAGCTTGTATTCTATCCTTGGCTTTCTATGTCACCACTCATTGAACATGGGAATGGCCATTTTGTCCTGCTTCCTGCTGTATCCTAAGTACTTAGAACAGTGCCTGGCACAAGCTATAGGCTCAGTAGATATTTTTTCAGCATTGATGAGCAGCTGATATTCTGAAATTAAGGGAGATTGTTAGGGTGCATTTTTGGGAGGTGGTTTTGCCAGTGAGATGGGGCCTGGAGTGTTAAGAGTTGTTGTACTTGAGGGGAGATTGTGAAGTGATACCTTTTGTAATACTGTTTTTAGAGAGAGAGGGAGTGTGCGAGTATAGCTGGGGGCAGGAAGGGGAGAAGGAGAGGGAGAGAGGGAATCCAAGCAGGCTCCATGCCAAGTGCGGAGCTGATGTGGGATTCAGTCTCACAACCCTGAGATCATGACATGAGCCAAAATCAAGAGTTGGAGCTTAACTGACAGAGCCACTAGGCTCCCCTCTTTTGTAATGTTCCATGTGTAAATCTGTTGTCAAACTTAACACACGTAATCATTTTCTTCCCATGCAGTTATGTTGGTAGGGACTTCATTCGTTCGTTAGTATGTTTATTAACTCAATGTTGAGGGAAGAAGAAAGTGCGTAAATCAACAGACATTTAGACATGTCCTAGACACTGGAAATACGGATGTGAACAAATAGGCAAAACCCTCAGGCCTAACCAAACTAGCATTCTAATCGGGGAAGACTGACATTCACCTTCAACACCTACTAATGAGGTGTCTATTAAGTGTTGGGCAGGGTGCCTGGGCATCTTGGGGGTCTTACTTATGCTTGCTTTCTCAGGACCTGGCATAGTAAGGGCAAATAGGCCTTCTGTAAGTGTGTGCTGTGTGAGTGAATGTATGCATGAAATGTGAGGGCATAGCAAAAATGTCACCTAGGAGAGCTTTAAACAGAGGCCACCTGAGACTGCTGCCCTGGCTGTAATGGGTCCTGGGGATACTGTTTGCTGGAAGATTTACCTCAGTGGAATTTTACTTTCCCAGTGAGTGGTGATGACTCGCTTCATGGAAAGAACTTTCTCATTGGAAGATGGGCGGGTTTTCAGTGGAATTCTGGTGGGTGCTCTGCAACCCCTCAGCCATGTGACTTAGGAGATGTTAGGGGACCCTCTAAGCTTCAGTTTCTCATCAGTAAATAAGGGAACTTGCTAACTCAAAGCTACTTCTTTGTAATTTTTTTTTTAAGATTTTATTTATTTGACAGAGATCAAGAGTAGGCAGAGAGGCAGGCAGAGGTGGGGGGAGAAGCAGGCTCCTCATTGAGCAGAGAGCCCAATGCGGGGCTCGATCCCAGAACCCTGAGATCATGACCTGAGCTGAAGGCAGAGGCTTTAACACACTGAGCCACCCAGGTGCCCCACTTCTTTGTAATATTAAATTTTGTATAATAAAGTCTATGTGGCACACCTTAGTGTTCCTCACCAAACATTGCCTGTTCCCCTGGATTGCATCTTCTCCCTTCCAAAGTTTAGGAAGTGTGAGCAGAAGTGATGGGAGTTACTCTGAGGTGGGCATTTTCAGAGCCAGTGTGCAGTTTGCTATGTTCTTTCCCCTGTCTTGGTGATGATGGAAGCCTGTGTTGAGATGGTGTCTCTGTCAGCCTGGCTCTTGGAGTGATTCTGAGGGTCAGGGCCCCTGGGCTGACCTGTGGTGGATGTGTAGTTGGAGTAATAAATAAACCTTTGTTGGTAAGCCAGTGGGAATTTGGGGTGTTACTGCTATATAATTTAGCCTATTCTAATGAAAATATTATAGTCAAAGGTTCTTTTGATTATTTAAATTGTTACTTAAAAAAAAAATATACTGGTAATTGTGCCATACCTCCAACTCAAGTGGGTTTTCGAAACCTCTTTGTGTTCTTATGTAGCCTTGTAAATGAAACCTTAAAATTAGAAACCATTAAAAAGTGTGGAATACATAGGAAGGCCTAGGGAGGTAGATTTGTTTTGGGGATTGATACAAATGCCTAACAAAGTTGTTTTTTTATACTTCTAGGATCTCTTACATATACAGCGCCAGAAATTTTGAGGGGTGCTGACTTCTCCATCACCAGTGACCTCTGGTCTTTGGGCTGCCTGCTTTATGAAATGTTTTCAGGTGATTACTTTTTGGTTCATTTTAAAATCCGAGCCGAGCACACACACAAGGATGAAGTCTGTAGTTTGCAGCAATTTTACCTGGAAGATGAGGAAAAAAACCTGGCTTTTCAAAAAAAATTTTTTTTAAGATTTTATTTATTTATTTGTCAGAGCACACAAGGAGGCAAAGAGGCAGGCAGAGGCAGAGAGAAGCAGGCTCCCCACCGAGCCAGGAGCCCGATTCGGGACTTGATCCCAGGACCCTAGGATCATGACCTGAGCCAAAGGCATTGGCTTAACCCACTGAGCCACTCAGGCATCCCACCAAATTTTTATATAACTGGTTTTAGCTTGCTTTTCTCTATATTCCTCCTGTATTCTTGGTGTCTATGCATATGTCTGGAACCTTTAACATAAGAGGTCAAGGAACTTCTGACATACAGGTGTTCTTCATGATAATCATTTGGAAAAATGTGCCTACTTATTAGATTATTAGATTATTATAGATTTTTAGAAGTTGTAAGGTACCTTGTGCCTGTGAATTATTCAGATGTGTCCAGTGACCCATGCAGCCCTGGGATCATGGCAATGGTCCATAAATGCATCAGCATATTTGTTAGGCTGATAGGTTTTGAATTATAGAAATATAAAAATATACAGTGTGCCTGGTCTGTATCAAGCATTCAGTAAATAGTTCTTGTTCTATATTTTTTCCTATCAATTTTATAATCCTAAACTATCTGTAGTTGAGATTTATTTAGAATTATTAGTGATAGCAAAGTATTGTCTAATTTTGCAGTTTTTCTTGTGGTTTCAGGAAAACCTCCATTCTTCTCAGAAACTTTTTCAGAATTAGTGGAAAAGATTTTTTATGAGGATCCTTTGCCACCTGTTCCAAAAGGTAAGATCTTTTTATTTTTTATTTTTTATTTTTGTGATAAAGGCAGCTAGTTTACATCTGACACTAATGGTACATTTTTATCTAAAATCTGTTTTTAATTCCTAACCCTCAAATTTACATTTTATAGACAGATTGATATTTTTAGAAATGTTAGCATTCCTTTTGCTTTTTTTTTCTTTTTAAGACACTAAAATGAAGACCAAAGTACTGCTAATAGATTCCCTCATTTGAAAGCACAAATTATTTTGTGCTCTTATATCAACCGAAGTCTGATTAAAGATTTTAAAAATCCCCACCTTCTGTGTTTTTCTTTCTTGTGTATGTATCATTTACTTAGTGTTTAAGTTCCATGTAGTTATTTCTGTTTAATATTCAAATAAGGACAAGCCAGGCATTTGTCAGTCCTTCTCTATCTCAGTCAATCAGAATGTCCCTGATGTGTTTTTAGTCTTTTAAACTAGATATAGTTGTAGTATTTTAAAAGTATTGGAACTTTAATCATGTGAATTTTGATTAAAATAACAATCTACCACTAACAATTTTAAGGCAAGAAAAGGAAAAAAACCCCAAACACACAGAGTAAAGCACTTTGGTGTGCGTGAAAGTGCCGGGCTCACAAAAGGAGTTTCAAGACACACATGTGAAAACTGGACTTTATTAAAAAATGTACATTTTTAGAAGAAAAAACTTAGAGAACTAATCTGTGGAACTGGGAATACAGAATTCTTTTAGGATTTCAAGAGCCGTCCTAAGGAGAAAAAAACCCCTCAAAACCTTATTTTGAAAATAGTCTGTACTTACTAAAAAGAGCAAAATTGCATTTGTTTTTCTTTAACCTTTATATTTAAGAATGACTAGTTTCTATAAAAGCTATCTCCTGTAATGATGATTTCTGACTTTTGTTTTGTTTTTAATACTCACAGTATTGATTATGGGTTTGTCCTGTAAGTTAAGGATTTCTATGCAGGGAAGAGAAATCTGAAAATGCAGGTGTCAAAGGTCTGGTGGCCCAGGCTTAATTAGCGATCTTCCTGCGACTGTGGCCATAGTGCCCAATAACACCCTCTGTTTGTGTTTGTCCATTGTCTTCATGGCCACTTGTAACCAGAGACTGGTAATGTGGTTGTGGTATAATGTAATTTAAAAAGAATTAATATTTGGAAAATACTGGAACTGGCCAATATCATCGTATTGTGCTATCTATTTTCCTGTTAAAAAAGTCTTTAGAATAGGGAGAGGGAGAAAAGAGGGATTGCAAATATTTTTATTATGCATTGTGAAGCCAAGTTGGTCAAATTAAGAATGCCTCAGAAAATGAGGCATAATTAAAAGTTGAAGACAAGGGTATGAGTACGTTGGGCTTGTGATTCTTCCTGGGCTTTATTCAATAAAGAGAAAACGAAGTCAAGACTTAGTTTTTGAGATTCATGTTTTTTGTGTTCTAGGAAAACACATTTCTTTTTATGCCCACACCTCAGCCCCCATTAAATGGAGGCTGTAATTGTTAGTAATGGATTCAGTGTTCTCTTAAAAATGATACGTGCTTAGAGTACTGTTACTCTAAATGTTTTTGCAGAGTGTGTATTCATATACTTACCACTTGTTTTTCTGTTTGGGAATTTGTGTATAGATCCTTCTCTTCCTAAAGCTTCTTCAGATTTTATTAATTTGCTTGATGGTTTACTTCAAAAGGATCCTCAGAAAAGGTATGTGTGGGTTGTATTTTAATATGAAGAAGAGGAATCTTTTTCTCCTTTCACATACTTCTAAAATAGTACTGTTATATACAGAGAGCGATTCAAATTACTCAACATAAACTCAGATTTCTTTCTTTTTCTTTTTTTTTCTGAGTGTTTTTTTTTTCCTGTTTGCAGGGGTTTTATAGTTTTTAATTCCAGTTAACATACAGTGTAGTATTAAAGATTTATTTATTTTAGAGAAAGTGAGAGAGGGTGAGTGAAGGGAGGGGCAGAGGGAGAGGGAGAAATGGACTCCCTGCTGAGTGGGAAGTCCTACATGCAGCTTGACCCATGACCCTGAGATCATGACCTGAGCTGAAATCAAGAGTCAGCAGCTTAATCTACTGAGCCGCCTGGGAGCCCCTAACACATAGTGTAATATTAGTTTTAGGTGTACCGTATAGGGATTCAACAGTCCATACATCATCCTGGGCTCATCACAGCGAAGGTCCTCCTTTATCCCCGTCACCTATCTCACCCATCCTCCCGCCTTCCTCCCTTCTGGTAAGCAGTTTGTTCTCTCTAGGTAAGAGTCTGTTTCTTGGTTTGGTTCCTTGTCTGCAGGGGTTTTTAATCCTGAGGAACTTTTTAAAGTCCATTTCTCCTTTAATAAATAGTTGCATAGTAGGTTGACAGATTTTCTTATAACTCCCAGATCCGAGAGGGCGTTTTTTCCCATTGTGGATTTCAGGTTAAAACTGTCATATACTATTGAACGAAGGATGATGCTGTCTAGATAGTTAATGTTATAACTACTGAGTGGTATTTTAATGTAATATGTTTTTCTGATGATCCTGTCATAACGAGGGTATCAAGTGAGAGGATAATAGGCACAGTGTGACTTTTCCAGTTACAGTAATGGCAGAGAGTTAGAATTCACTGTGGCAAGGGATGGGGGAGGGTGGAAGGGAGGTGGGAAGTCTGGTGGGGGTCTCCCTGGGTTGGCAGACAAAAGCAACTGGTTTCTACTTCAGGTTCTGCCACTAGGTAAGTGGGGGGTTTTGGGCAAGTATTTGGGGTCTCTGCTTCAGGGTGTAAAATGAAGTTAGTTTAGTGTAGCATGTAAAATAATCCAGTCTCTAGCTTCCCTAAGTATAAGTGAAAAACTGCGGAAGGAGCTGCTAATTCTTGTGGAAGCACACCTTGTGCTTAAATGGATGCTCTTAGGATTGCTGTTATTTTGCTGTGATCTTCCAGACACCTTTTGATAGGATACAAATATACTTAATTTAGGATGGTGTATTCACATTTCCACATGTTTATATCCTTGTATACTTTGTTGCATAAATGGTACCACTGTGTAACCTAGTTCTTTCTATATGTCCACTAAGTCCTTCTACATGGCTGTAGAATGTACATGTGATAACCTTAAGCATAGTAAACATTTAAAGTGTTTCTTGATTTAGAATATTCCATGGGCTGCAACAGTAGAAATCCTTTTGTGTATTTGTTGTTGTTCATTTAGGCAGTTAGCAGCTTTGGAGAGATTTCTGACCGTGGGGTTGGTGGCCAGAGGTTAAGAACATGAAACAGTTTGATGCCTTTGCTACATTCTTGGAATGTGTGCTGGTTTAGTAACCCTCCCAGTGTTACCTTCAATGGACTTTGTTGACCTTATATTTGCTAAGCTGCCAGATAAAAAAGAAAGAAATTTCACTTTATTGGCATTTTTAAAATTCTGCTAGTGAGTTTTAAGAGCCCTTTGTACAAAAGGGATACTGTATGTAATTGCAGATTCCTTTTGTTAATCACGTTTTAATTTTGACCTAGGTAGGTTTTATTATTTTTTCCTTTAAGTAGGCTCCATGCCCAGTGTGGAGCCCAACTCAGGGCTTGAACGCATGACCCTGAGATCAAGACCTGAGCTGAAATCAGAGTCGGATGCTTACCTGACTGAGCCACCCAGGCACCCTAGAGTGTTTTTATTTCATAATCATATTTTCTCTTTCGTTTTGAAATCTCAGTTAGGCTTAACCATTCCTAGTCTGATGATTATAACCAGAAGCATGCTTTATTAGTTGTAAAAAGTAATGCTTTGAAAGTGAGTTTGGGTTTTAGATACAGTCTGAAGTCATTCTAATATGGGTAAACTAGCTAGGTAACATTTTGGCTCTTACACAGAAGTGTGACTGTGTAAAATTATGAGGTTAATTTTCTTCTTTATTTCTGAATGCAGTTTTAAAAGTGAAGTTCCCAAAATGTGTGAAACAGGTAGGGTATATAGAATAAAGGATGACAGAATTATAGATTGATAATGTTGGATATATTTAGTTTAAAATTTTAAGCTAATTTTAGATTCCATTCATAGAATGTTTTTGAGAACCCAAAATGTTTTCATCAGGCTCTGAAACTTCTAATACTTAATTGTCGGATTCTTTCATTCTATACCATTTAAGATTCTGAATTATTTTTCTGTGTTTCACTAAGAGATTAATTGTATACTAAAATGAAACTAGGGGCACCTGGTTGGCTCAGTCGGTTCATGTCTGACATGGTTTTGGCTCAGGTCATGATCTCAGGGTGGTGCAATTGGGCTCCGAGTCAGGCTCCACGCTCAGTGGGGAGTCTGCTTGAGACTCTCTCCCTCATCACCTCTGGCCATATGCTTGCTCTCTTGTGCTCTGTCTTTCAAATAAATAAATAAATAAAATCTTAAAAACAATTAAATGAAAGAATTGCTGAGGTACACTTATAGAGAGAAATTTATAAATCATAAATTCTGGTAGATATAGTTGGGACATGACTTGGGAATTGTGGATGGTAGATCATGTTAAAATAGAATTTTAACATTTTTGTTTTATAAAGATTAACTTGGGCAGGCCTACTGCAGCATTCATTTTGGAAGGATGCCTTCACTAGGAAAGATCAGGAATCAAGCATTGAGGATTCCAACATCAGGTAGTAATATAAGCTTATCTTTGTTGGGGGGGACATGGTTATTAAATGATCTTACTGATTACTGTTCTATCAATGCAGTGTCAGTGACATGAATTTCTCTGCTAGGAGAAAATCTTTTAAGTTTTGCTAAAGAGTTTAATCATGACATTGTGTTCTCAACTTTGCCATTTTCTCATTAGTTGTTTATTATCCAGTCAGTGATTTAGTATGGTAGTCATTAGCTCCGGCCACCAAATATAACTCACGTTCCACCTTGCAGGAGCATGGTAGGATTTCCTTTCCCCTTTTTGAGTTAGGTGTGGTCATGGGACTGGCTTTGGCTAATGAGATGTGAGCAGAAGCGGTGCGTGTTCTGCATAGAAACCTCATGAGCCAGTGTGAGATCTGACACATTTCTTTCTGCTGATGAGGTAACTGGGATGAAAATGTCCAAATGGGGTTGCTGTCGGGTGGGTCTTCAGTGACTGTGATTCGTGTTGCTTCCCTACCAGCCTTCAATGGCTGTATGCATGAGTGAGACAAAGTTAGGAGACTCAAGCCACTGGGATTTGTGGGTTGTATGTTACCCACAGCATAACCTAATTCCTGTCTGAGCCTGACTGAAATACCTCATTTTTATTATAAAATCTTCTTAGCCCAGGACACTCACACAAGTTATTTTATTAAGAACCAGGTGAGAAGTGGTCAAGTAAAGTTCTGCTAATTAGCTTTCTTTCTTTTTTTTTTTTTTTTTAAAGATTTTATTTATTTATTTGTCAGAGAGAGAGAGAGAGAGAGAGAGAGAGAGAGAGTGAGCACAGGCAGACAGAGTGGCAGAGGGAGAAGCAGGCTCCCCGCCGAGCAAGGAGCCCGATGTGGGACTCGATCCCAGGACGCTGGGATCATGACCTGAGCCGAAGGCAGCTGCTTAACCAACTGAGCCACCCAGGCGTCCCTGCTAATTAGCTTTCATCCCTCTCCACTTATTCAGTGGTGAATGGTTGTCTGATTCTTGATTTTCATCTTGGCAAATTCAGTGTATTGGATGGAGAACACGAAATTTTAATAAGGTCTCTCCCTAACTTGGGTTTCTCTGATCCAGTGAGATTCAGCCATACTCTCCCCATTGTGTTAGGCTCTGGGGAAACTCCAGAAAGTAGGGCTCTGGTCTTGGTCCTCCTGCATCAGCAAGTCACAGAACACCTCTGCCCTTAGTTTGTCATCTTCCCTTTTAATCTCTGTGCTTTTGATTTCTTTTCTTGCCTTATTGCCCTTGCTGAGCCTTTTTCTTTCCTATAAGATGTTGAATCAGTAGTGATGAAAGTGAACATCTTTGCCTGGTTTCTCCTCTGGGATGAAAGCCTTCAGCCTTTCACCATTAAGTACAATGAGCTGGAGGTTTGTGTAGCTGCTCTTTTTAGTTTGAATGAACATTCAATTTTGTCAAATGCCTTTTTGTATCAGTTGATAAAGATCATATGCATTTTCTTCTTGAGACTCTGATTATGGACTCTTACATACATCGGTTTTCAAATATTGAGCCAGCCTTGTAATCCCACAATAAACCCTACTTAGTCATGCTATGTTATAATTTTTATGTTTTGCTGCAGGTGTTTGGGGCCAAGTGGCAGGACAGCAAGACAGGAGAAAGAAAGAACAGAGCAACAGGGATTTGCTTCATGTTCTTGGGATCCTAGCTGTCTGATGAGAGAAGATGCCCCTCCCTCAGTTTTAAGCACCAGCTAGAAGCTGCTGCTTTCCCAGCTAGCTGCTGCAGGATTACCTGGAGGCTGGAACAGAATAAAATGGAAAAAGAAAAAAAATCGAAACAAAACAAAACAAACCAGGGAATTTCCCCTTAGAGGTCCCTTTTCCTGTTATGTAGAACAGAACTAGGAAGATTCTCTTGAGGGCTCCTTTTGTCTGTACTCATTGCCTTAGTCTAGACCAGGCCATACTGGAAGGGGTAAAAGGGAAACTCACTGTGGGTTTATTGGTACTTTGAGTTCTGGTTTCTTTCTCCAGTCTGTGTGCTGTGTTTATTTTTCAGAGATAAGGTTTATAGACTCCATACAGTGCCTTTGATATTGTAAGTGCTCATTTTAGCCACTCTGTGACCATACTTTCCAACTCCATGGCTTTGCCAGATGTTACCTGTAATTTAATGATCTTTTCCCATCTCTTGTTCTACACAGAAAATTCTAGAAAGCTCAAAAGTAAATTTGATCGTGTTGCCTTTCTCCTGTTGAACAGCAGGAAAGTGATGGAGCTTTCTGGGACACAAGATCGCAAGGAGTTTTTGAAGCCTCCGAGTGGACAGGCCACAGGGGAGAAGTGCGGTCAGCGATTAAGTCACTCTTTCAGACTAGGTGAGCTCTCACTGGAGCACGTTCGTGTCACTGCTGATCCTTTTTAAGGGTTTCTAGTTTTTTTTTTTTTTTTTTTTACCATTCTCTTTAAGTTTCTGTCTGCATCCTGCTCTGCTCATAATATTTTTGGTCCTTCATGGATAATGTTTTTCTTTCCTGCCACAGAAAATCCAGCTGAGTTGCGGCCTAAAAGTACTGTTGGAGGTCAACCGAATGAGTCCATGTTTCTTCTCAGGTAGGTAAGATGACAGAGCAGCAGGGAATCCATGGGAAGTGACAGTGGGGTCTTCCCAAAGCATCTCTTGTCCTGGTGGCAAGCCGTGTTGCGCAGAGATACAGGACAGGGATGTGAATGCCAGATTCCAGTTTCACTCTCCGCTTTCAAAGTTACTGTTAAGTGCTGACAATTGCAATGTTGACTTGGCTGTGCATTTTCAAAAGTTTTTAACAGCACCACCCATTTTTCCTATTCATAAAAGTTAAAACCTCTTCATTTTGTTCTTTCCCTTTAAATAATTGAATTTGAAATTTTAGTAGTCTCTTCTTTATTGGATAAAGACCTACAGGAAAGAACAGGTTTTTTTTTGTTTTAAAGTGTTGTTTTATATGGAGGCATAAATAATGTTCACCTAATAATGTAATCATCAAATAGTTAAATATCAGAATAGTATTTTAATGTGATTAAGAAAAATACATTTAAAATTTTACTAATACGTCCTAAGTTTTGTGTTTTATTTATAGTTTTAGTCTTAGACGTAGTTTTATTTAATAACATAAGGGTTATAACAGTAAACTAAGGTTTCCTGACTTGTTTTACCCTATTTAACTATAAAATAAAACTTAAGATAAAAACTTTAATCTATATACCTTCTAGGTATTTTATTTTACTTTTTTTACTTTTAAAGATTTTATTTATTTATTTGACAGAGATCACAAGTAGGCAGAGAGGCAGGCAGAAAGAGGATGAAGCAGGTTCCCCATTAAGCAGAGAGCCTGATGCGGGGCTCAATCCCAGGACCCTGGGATCATGACCTGAGCTGAAGGCAGAGGCTTTAACCCACTGAACCACCCAGGCGCCTCCATTCTAGGCATTTTAAAGTCAGTTTTTAAAAACTTTGTATAATCTTTGGCGTATTTTGTGAATTAAATAAGGATTTGTTCTAGGAATAAACAGATAAGCCCGATGTGGGGCTTGATCCCAGGACTCTGAGATCATGACCTGAGCCGAAGGCAGAAGCTTAACCCACCGAGCCACCCAGGGACCCCCAAAATTTCTTAAAATATGAAAAACTCCAAATCAGAGACCCAAGTATAATAGAGTGACCCACAGTATGACAACCATTTTTAAGTGTAGAGGGAGTCATTAAAAATAGATGCAGATTATAACTTGTTTCTTAAATAGATACCAAGATCATTTGCCATTTCAAACATTCTGAAATAAAATTGTAAATATTTTCCATCCTTTGTAGAATGTCTGATGTATTTTATTATGTCAATCCTGATACCAGCAGACATCTACACAATAATAAAATCAGTGTTTTAAGATTTCTAGTTAAAATAGAAACTATGATATATAACAGATTGTATAAATAAAAGAGATAATAAATTAGCTAGGAAATTGCTTTGAAGACATTTACAAAAGTATCAGATAAACACAAATTAGAATTTAAATATATGAGATCACCTAGAATCTTGATTTTTCTGTTTTTTTTTTTTTTCTCGTGAGATTTTTTTTTTTTTTTCCTCCAAATAGTAGTTAACACGTGAAAGTTTCTAAAATCTGAGTAATGTTGACTGGTCGGTATTTTCCAGTTCTCGTCCAACTCCAAGAACGAGCACTGCAGTGGGATTAAGTCCTGGTGAGGATAGGACGCAGCATTCATCCCAGAAGACTTCTCCTTCAACCAAGGTGAACACAAGGGAACTTTTTTTTTGTTTTTTCATATAAGATAGACTCAGAAGAATAATTACCAAGTTCATCTCTGAACTATGATCGAAATGATGAAATTTACAATTAAGTCATCTTTGATCACTGGTTTTTCTGCTAAGTACTCTTAAGAGGGAGTTATGTCTTTGATAACGGCTTTCCTGAGATATGATTGACATCCCATGCAATTCACCCAGGTAGAGTGTACAATTCAGGGTCTTTGAGATCATTCATGCAGTCATACAGCCATCATCACGGTCATTTTGAAAACACTAATTATGCCCCAAAGAAACCCCGCACTTATTAGCCGTCACTCCTGTTTTCCCTCAATTTCTCTCACCTCTTACCCTAGGCAACCACTCTTCTTTGTCTTTAGACATTTGTCTATTCTGGACATCGCATGTAAATGAAATAACACAATATGTGTTCTTTCGTGACTGGCTTTTTTCACCTAACCTAATGTTTTTAAGATTCATCCAAATTATAGCATGTATCAGTCCTTTGTTTCTTTTTAGTGCCAAAAATTAATCTGTTGTATATGCCACATTTTATATTTCCATTCATTGGTTGGTGGGCATTTGGGTCTTTTCCACCTTGTGGTTGTTGTGAATTGGGCTGCTATGAATGTTCATATATATGGTTTTGAGGGAGCATGTGTTTAATTTCTCCTCATACCTGTAGGAGTGTAATCGCGGTATTGTGTGGTAACTGCCATTTTATGTTGCCCCCAGCAGTGATGGGAATGCCAGTGTTGACCCATCCCTAACAAAACTTGGTACTGTCCATTTGTTTTCTAATTATGGTAAAATAGATATTATGTAAAATTTACCATTTGACTATTTTTAAGTGGACAATTCTGTGGCATTAAGTACCTTCCCATTTTTGTTCAACCATTCCCACCATCTATCTCCAGAACTTTTTCAGATCCCAAACTGAGACTATGTAGCCACTAAACAGTCTTGGCAGCTATGATTCTCCTCTCTGTCTGTGAAGTTGCCTAGTCATCTCATCTAAGTGGAACCATGTAATTGCCCTTTTGTGTCTGGCTTATTACACTCAGTGTGATATCTTCAGGGTCCATCCATGTTGTGGCATGTGTCACTTTCATTCCTTTTTAAGGCTGAATAATATTCCATTGTGTATAAACCACATATTGTTTATCTGTTCATCTTTGGACACTTTGGTTGCTTCAGGCTTTGGGGTATTGTGAATAATTCATGGGAGCCATACTGGGGGGTGTGAAATTGTATCTAGTTTTGATTGGCATTTCTGATGGCTAATTATGTTGAGTATCTTTTCATTCATATATATATGTACATATATATATATGTATTTTCTTTGGAAGAATTCAAATCCTTATCCATTTGAGTTGTAGGAATTCTTTGTATATTCTGATGGTGGTGTCCTTTGAAGCACAGATATTTTTAATTTTGATGTAGTTCAAATGATTTCTTTGTGTGCATTTTTGTTGTTGCTTATGCTTCTGGTGTCATAATTTAGAAGCCATTGGCTACTTGAAGGTTACAAAGGTTTATGCCTATGCTTAGCTCTTACCTTTAGCTCTTTAATGCATTTGAGTTAATTTTTGTATATGGCATGAGGCATATGCCAGCTTCATTGTTTTGCATGTGGATTTCCATTTCTCAGCACTATTTGTTGAAAAGACTGTTCTTTCCCCAATTATCTTGGCATTCTTGTTGACTATTGATTGACTGTAAAAGCGAGGTTTATTTCTGGACTCTCTAGTCTGTTGATCTATGCATCCTTCTCATGCTGGTAGTATAGTAACTGGTTAGCTACTTTATTTTTTATTTTAAGAGATAGAGCACCAGGGCAAGGGAGGGATGAGGGGGAGTAGAAGATGGAGAAGGAGAGAGAGATTTTTCAAACAGGCCTCATGCCCAACACGGGGCTCAGTGATCCCGAGATCATGACATGAGCTGAAGTTAAGAGTTGAACATTGAACTGACTGAGCCACACAGGTGCCCCAATAATTTTTTTTTTTTTTTTTAAGTAGACTCTGGGGGCACCTGGGTGGCTCAGCGGGTTAAAGCCTCTGCCTTCGGCTCAGGTCATGATCCCAGGGTCCTGGGATCTAGCCCCACATCGGGCTCTCTGCTCGGGAGGGAGTCTGCTTCTTCCTCTCTCTCTGACTGCCTCTCTCCCTACTTGTGATCTCTGTCTATCAAATAAATAAATAAAATCTTAAAAAAAAAATAGACTATGTGCCCAGCGTGGAGCCCAATGAGGGCCTTGAACTCATGACCCTGAGATCAAGAGTTGAACGCTTAACCGGCTGGCCACCCCGATGCCCCTAGCTAGCTATTCTTCTTCTCCTTCTTCTCCCCCCCAACTTTTTTTTTTTTTTTAAAAGATTTTATTTATAGAGCACACAAGTAGGGGAGCAGCAGGGAGAGGGAGAAGCAGGCTCCCCGCTGAGCAGGGAGCCAGTTGTGCAGCTGAATCCCAGGACCCTAAAATCATGACATGAGCCAAAGGCAGCCGCCTAACTGACTGAGCCATGCAGGTGCCCCCTAGCTAGCTATTCTTGATCATCATAGCTTTTTAGTAAGTTTTGAAGTTAGGAGGTATGATTCTTCCAACTTTTTTCTTTTTCAAGGTTGTTTTGGCTATTCTGGGTTCCTTGTATTTCCATGTGAATTTTAGGATCAGTTTTCACTTTGCGTGTTTCTGAAGAAGGCAGGTAGGATTTTGATAGCAGTGACATTGAATTTGGGGAGTATGGCTATTTTAACAATGTACAGTTTTCCTCCATGAGTGTGGACTGTTTGTTTGTTTACGTCTTTAGTTTCCTTCATTCAGTTGTTTTTGAATGCAGAGATATTTTGGATTAGTTTTTCCAAGTTAACTCATTGTACTTAGCGCTTGAGAGATATACTTTCTTTTAGTTAGTACTGTAATTTTTAATGTGAAATGCATTTGGACTGCATGAAACTTACTTGAAATGAAATGTAAATGCGTTATAATAAAATCTCATTCTGCTAATAATTTAGTTATATGTGAGATAGAAAATCAGTGCAAAAGTTAAAAAAATGCATTTTGAAATAGATGTTGAATATCTTCTGGCACATGGTTATTGTAGAGGAGTTTACTTAATCATTTTATTGAGAATATTCAAGCAGTAATTATATAAGTACTATATGAGAGTATCTTTTATTTTTTAAGTGATACTTTTAAATTCAATTACAAAATCTTTATAATTGTAGAAAACTTAAACTGTACAAGAAGACAAAAAAAACCCCACCTACTTTTAATTTAATTAGCCAGAGGAACCACGGGTTACAATTTGATATTTCTTTTTGGTTCTATACATATGTATTCATTTTCAAACAAGGGAACATAATTTTTTAACTTAATTTTTTTTCATTTGGTGGATTTAGTTTATTCCTGAGCATTTTATTTTTGACTATCATGAGTGGGTTTTTTTAAATTTAAAAAAAAATTTGTTTTTAAATAGCGTGAGTAGGGGTTGGGGAGGGACAGAGGGAGAGGGAGAATCGGAGCAGGCTTTACACCCCATGCAGAGCCCGATGCAGATCTCAATCTAATGACCCTGAGATCATGACCTGAGCTGAAATTAGGAGTTAGACACTTAACCAACTGAGCTACACAGGCTTCCTTGGTATCTCATTTTTGTAATCTGTTACCTGTGCACACATTTTGTTTATATATAGGAAATTAATTTTTACATATAAATTTCTAACTGGTCTGCCTAATTCTCATAAGAATATATTATATACTAATATAACTAATTCATTATGGCCTTTCTTTGAAGTCTTTGTCTTGAAAGTTCATGTCTTTTTTTTGAAAGTTCATGTCTTTAAGCATTAGAATTTTTGTTTTCCAAAGTTGTTCCATACTTACTCTTCATGTATTTTTTTATATGTGTGTTTTCTAAGTTACGAAGGGGTGGTCCTGGTTCCAGGAACTTTGTTAGCTACTTACTCTATTCCTATTTTCATGCCCCTGCCTCAGTTTTGGATAATTTCCTCATTTTTCACTTCACTGATTTGGTTTTGTCTTGTTCAGTTTGCTGGTTGGTGTTTCAGTGGAAATTCTTAATGTATAAATTCTCTTTTTTTTTTTTTTTTTTGTCTTATGTGAAGTCCTAAGGCATAACACTAGGAATGAGAGCTCTGTTTACTATTTATCTTTTTTTTAATTTTAATTTTTATTTTTTTTAAAGATTTTATTTATTTGACAGATTACAAGTAGGCAAGAGAGGCAGGCAGGGAGAGAGAGGAGGAAGCAGGCTCTCCACGGAGCAGAGAGCCCGATGTGGGGCTCCATCCCAGGACCCTGGGATCATGACCTGAGCCGAAGGCAGAGGCTTTAACCCACTGAGCCACCCAGGCGCCCTCTGTTTACTATTTAAATAGAGCACAAAGAAACATCTCATGGAATTGTTAGCAAATATCTGGTTTTTCCTTTTCATTATGTGTTAGCTCTATTTCAGCTTTTATAAAGGTAGATGTGTAACACTTGGGTAACAGGTTAGTACTTGACCCTGAAATTCTTTTATGCTGTAATTTTAACTTCGTACTGAATATTCTGTAAAGCGGAACAAAGTGAGCGTTCAGTGGATGAATGATAAAAACCATGCTGGTGACTGAAAAACCAGTTTGCCTCCTCATAGTTTAGAGCATCAGACTAGAGAAGCTCCGTTTTCTGGTCCTCACCAGCCTTTGTGGCAAACACAAACAAGTACGTTACTTTGATCTTTCTGTGTTTTCCTTCTGTAAAAATGGGAATGATACAGATGACTGAAGATCTTTGTGAGAATCAAAGAATTCTGTGAAAGTGTTTGATTTGCGAAGTGAGTGATTCACTGATCTAGGTGACCCTTCCAGGGGTGTCTTACTCAACATCTTATGAGCTCAGTTTTTTAAAAGCTCTTCACGAGTCACAGAAACAAAGCCTCATTTTTGCTCTTATTTCAGAATACAATTGGACACCTGAGTCAGCAGGACCTGGAATCCCAGATGAGAGAGCTTATCTACATGGACTCTGATCTCGTTGTCACCCCGATCATCGACAACCCAAAGGTGTGGAAAGATGCTCTAAGAGACAAGGGCTGAGCTTTAGCCTTCCCTGAGAGCTGGAATCCTGGTGTGATATTTTCATTTCTTTGCCTTATTTTCTTGGCTGTTCCTCATGTCTGCTTTTATGTCACTCGTGCCGTGTGGCTACATTTCTGTCTGTCCTGTCTGTAACACTCCTTTCTGCTTCACTGAGTGGTGAGTTTTTTTCTTCCTCTTCTGCATCAGCTCTGTCCTCCCTCCATGCGTGGGCTTCTAGACCTCAGACATTTGTTCTCAGTCCCTTCCCTTCTCCATGCATACTTGGGTGAATTTCTCTAAGCACTCTAATTGTGCATGTGTTACGAAAGCAGATGGGAGTGAGCACTGCTCCCTCCAGCTGGGGTGGGTGGGCGGGGCACACAGAGAGCACACCCTCTCACAGGTGCTCAGGACTGCAGGCCAGATGGTGGAGACACTGGGAGCTTGGGGAGTCATGTTTCACAGGTGTGCTTCGTACCCAGCATGATTTTTGTTGCTTGTCACTTGGAATGTACTACTGTATTACTGGGGGATGAGGAGTATTCTCCTTAAGAAAATAAACATTAATTTTTCAGTCCCTCTGTACTACCTATTCTGTAATTTAATTTTCTTTCTTTCTTTCTTAAAGTCTTTCTGTTTCAATTTATGGCCATTTTCTCTCTTCTCATTGGGGAACATTAATTTAGAACAAATGGGATTTTGGATGTGTATTTACTAGGTAGACAAGATTTAATATAGATTACCCAGCAGTTTTTCATAATGGAGCTAATTCTTTTCATGAGTTCAGATGTCTGGCAGAATAATTGTATATTATGCCAAATTTAATGTGTAATAGGTTATTTCCCAGTAGACCTTCTAAGAACAGTTTGTAATATCTTTTGACCATATTTTTTCTGCTTATTTCTTTTATGACCATACTTAATTGTTCTGGGGAAGCCTTAGTAGAAATTTTTTTAACTTCTAATTTTAAACATACAGAAAAGGTCCAAAAATAGTGGAGTTACTATATAGTTTTTACCCAGCTTCTCCTAATGTTAGCATCTCATAGCACCATAGAATGGTTAGCAAAGCCAGGGAATTAACATTGGTACAGTGCTAATAACTAAATTCCTGAATTTATTTGAATTTTACTAGTTTGTACCACTGATGTCCTTCTGTTCTAGGGTTTCTTGTTAACAGTTTGCTGTTAGGCCGTCTTTTCCTCCTACTTCCTGTCCTTGTCTTTCATGGCCTTGTGGTAATTTCTCAGTCATTTCTTGGCTTTCATGACTTTGACATTGAAGTGTACTGGTTAGGTATTTTGTAGAATGTCGCTCAAGCTAGGTTTGTCTGTTTCTTATGATTACTATGTATGAGGTTCTGCATTTTTGGCAAGAATACTACCAGCAAAGCTTTTTAAAATTCTCTCTCTATAGAGAGGTTTTGAAGGATTTAGACTTAGAGATGATGGTTGAACTTTTTAATTAAAATTCTCAAGATGAAAGTACCTTTTGTTCTAAACTTATGGATCCAGCTAACCATTTTTTTCTCCCCTTCCTTAAAAAACCAGTCGTGTGCTTTCCTGTTCATGCTGTTTACAGCTTCCTGCAGTGGTGTGTTCTCTAATTCAACCATGAAGTTCTTACCATTCTTTAAAACCTTACCCCCTTTCCAGCTCTTCCATAAACCTTGTCAGCCTAAAGTGCTCTCTGCATTCTCTAATATTTTAAACAGTTTTCTCTCTAGGGGAATGTTCCAACTATAATTATGTCCTGCCCAGTTTGCACTGTTCAATATTTGTTTGTTTGTTTTAACATGTTTCCAGTCAGTATCAGCTTTCTGACTGTAGGATTGTGTTTTTCACATCTTGGTTATCCCCCTTAGCATTTAGCCTCCTGCCTCACCCTCTCAGGTGCCCAATAAATATTTGTTGATATGACTAAATTTCTAACCTAGGGTTTTATTAGCTAAAGAGGATATCCTCTTAAGGATATCCTTACCAGGATAAATTACTTCTTTTTTTAATGAAGCTTTATTTTATTGCCAATATCAATTGAAGTGATATTCTAAAAATTCTACCTATTTAAAGTAAATTCTACCCCCAACATGGGGTTTGAACTCACAACCCAGAGATCAGGAGTCACATTTTCTACTGACTGAGCCAGCGAGGTTCCTTGAAATGATTTTATTTTTATAAATTATTATCTGTCTTTTGTATTTGAATCTGAAGGGCAATGTTGAATTCTTTTTTCTTTTTAGTGACAAATTTTCAGTGTTTTTTTTTTTTTTTTCCTGCCCTAATTGTTTTATAATCTGGTAATGGGAGATATATCAGGAGATATCTGTCTCAAAAGCCATCTTAAAAGTGTTTGTTTTTTCAACCACAGATAATGAAACAACCACCAATTAAATTTGATCCAAAGATACTGCATCTCCCGGCACATTCAGGTAGGATTATAGCAGCCTGGTCACACATAGACTCTTAGAAGATAGATATAAATAAGAAATTTAATAGCAAATAGAATATCTTATTTATTAAGTAGCTGAGTTCCTGTTTTCTTGCCACCTGACTATTCTTGGGGCAGTGCTGTGTATGTTATAAATCTGTAATCCATTTGTGCCAGGCGTTCACCTTACTCAGCTGAAAGTTCCTGTAAAGCTGTGTGGACCCTTCTCTTGCCCTTGCCTTTTGTAGAGCCACTGACTTTCCAACACTTATGGTGCTCTTGTGGGTACAGAGGGTTGGAGACCACAATGGAGAATTGAGATTCTAGGGGTGCTTGGATGGCTCAGTTGTTAAGTGTCTGCCTTTGGGTCAGGTCATGATCCTAGGGTCCTGGGATCGAGCACCACATTGGGCTTCCTGCCCGACGGGAAGCCCACTTCTCTCTCTCTCTCTCTCTCTTCCCCTGCTTGTGTTCCCTTTCTTGCTGTCAAATAAATAAAATTTTAAAAAAATAAAGAATTGAGGTTCTACTTCAGAGTGGGGCAGTTGACAAGGGGGTCAGGTGGTTCACTTTTGTGGGGATGGTGTGGGAATGGAGATACTTAAAGGATGATTGTTAGGTTTCCTTTCACCTAATGGGAAGTCTTATTTGGGATGAACATTAGAAATTGTTTTATACCTTAAATTTTGATGGATATTGTTTGATAAAATCTATTTGCAGCTATTAAGCTAGAGCCAGAAAAAATTCATTTTCCTAGCTAGAGTATAATCTATTATTTAAAAGCAACTCAAAGTAAATTAAAAATAAAATGTGTTCAAATTTAAATAAACTGCCAAGTAGGGGCACCTGGGTGGCTCAGTGGGTTAAGCCTCTGCCTTCGGCTTAGGTCATGATCTCAGAGTCCTGGGATCTAGCCCTGCGTCAGGCTCTCTGCACAGCAGGGAGCCTGCTTCCTCCCCTCTCTCTCTGCCTGCCTCTCTGCCTACTCTGATCTCTGTCTGTCGATAAATTTAAAACAAAAAAAATCTTAAAAAACAAAACTATGCCAAGTAGAACCATATTCATGAAAACCTTGGAGGAGTATTTCAAAATAATATTCTTTTCCTTTGTCCCTTTATGTTGAGTTATTTTAGGAAATTATTACAGGTTATTTTGTTTAAGGATAGAAATTAGCTGAAACTTAATTTTAGATGGCATCTCATGGCCCAGTTTTTGTTTTCTGTTTGTGGAGGGTTTGGACTTGGACTTTCCAGATGACTTTAGCTACGGTATTAACCTGTTATGCTTAATACTTTCATTGAAACCTTTTGACAACTGTGCAGTTCTTGGCTTTTCAGCTATCTTAAGGCTAGATTGCTTTACTTATACAAAGGCTATCTTGCTTTTTCATAATACAATTGTATTTACCTTTGTATTTTGTTAGATTCTAGGTTGCAGGATGATTCTCCTGTGGGCATCTGCATAGTTTTCCATTCACATAGTGAAAAAGTTTCCATGGGTAGAAGAGGGATCTAGAAGAATAAATAAAAGTAGTGTCATCTTTGGAAGACTTTATGGTTTTGACATTGTAAAGTTAGGATTCTCTTTGTCCTCATCTTAGCTATTGAAATTCTATGTTCCATTTATTTCTCTAGTAACGTTTTCAGTTTTTTTTCTTAAATTTTTTATATGATACCTACTTTGAACCTTTTCTTTCCTCTCCAGTGGATAAGTTAATATTTCTAAAAGACCAAGATTGGAATGACTTTTTACAGCAAGTGTGCTCACAGATTGACTCCACTGAAAAGAGCACAGGGGCCTCCCGAGCCAAGCTCAATCTCCTTTGCTATCTGTGTGTTGTGGCTGGACACCGGGACGTGGCCACCCGGCTCCTCCATTCCCCGCTGGTATGTAGTTCATTGTAAAGACTCCTTTCGTGGTCCTCACAGCATGCCTTTTGTATGTAACTTTTGTATTTCTGTTGAGATGAAAACTTTAGTGCTAAAATACTAACTTGATCTAATTACAGTAGAAAAAAATGATTTATCAAGATTATAGTTTGCCAGAATTGTTTAATCCTCATGTCTGAAATCAGTTGAATAGACAGTGATCTTTAACTTCTTCTGTTGTCTCCTAGTGCAGGATTCACATTTCAGTTGTCTACAGGTCACATGCATTATTCATGAACAAAGTGTACATCTTACTTTTTTTAATTCTAGTTCCAGTTGCTAATCCAGCATTTGAGAATAGCTCCAAACTGGGATATGTAAGTAACATTTATATTTTAATTATTCATTAAATAGTTACAACATATTTATCAAAAACACATAGTTCTAAATTATTATATACTGAAGTAATAATTACTCTGAATCCTAAGCAATCATAGGCATCCCAACTGTAAATTAAAAAGATTTCAAAAATAGGCCATATACTATTATAAATATAATTCTAGGATTATATAAACTACCTCTGGAAACTTTGTTACTCTTCCTCTTATGAGTATTCTTTATTAAACACTTAAACCCTGTGTTTTAATTTTGCTTCCTGCAGAGTTTTCCCTTGTGATTTCATCTTTCCCATACATGATGCATGACTTCCTTATGATGTTATTTAAAATCTAATGGGATTATGCTCTGTAAGCTCCTGATGGAAGGATGTATATTTTCTTATTATGCAGGCAACATACCATGGTGGAAAAGCACATTAGATAAAGTGTTAGAAGGCTCTGGGTTCTGGTAGCTGGTGAGACCAGGCCAGATGATTACCTCTTTCTTTTCTTTTTTTGTTGGAGCCTGGAGGTTGCAGTGGCTGTGCTTGGTGTGGTCAAGCCTGCTTATCTTGTGTTCTAGTTAGAGAAGTACATGAAAACAACAGTGAGGGTATTTGTGAAATGTGGTAATAGCAATTATTCCAGAATGGTGAAATTTGGGGGAAACGAGGTATTCACAAATGCTTTTTTTTTTTTCTTTTTTGGATAATTTTTGTTATGTATCTTCTGAGGTTACTTCCCCAAGGTAAAAGTTGGCATAGCAAATAGGATTTTTAGGTATTTTTTGAGCATGTAAAACTTTGAGAAGGTTTGTGGTGTGATCACTAAAAAGAAACCAAACAAAACCTCACACTTCAGCTAAAACTTACATCCTTGAATGGGGTGCCCCCTGCTGACTTGTAAAAATCGACATTTTTTTATCCTTCCCAGTACTGTTCCCACCCCCGCCCCCGCCGCCATCTTTTAGATTGAAACTTCATTATAAAACAGCTTGTGTTTGAGGAAAATGATAAATAATAAGGTAGCCAAATCCTCTGCTTGGAACCTTCTTTCCATTTGTCTTCCTCCATTCAAACACCAGTTCTTCCAGCAGGGCCTTCTCTGACCTAGGTCATATCCCCTTAACAGCATATAAGGGTCCTCAACTTAGCTGGGGTGTAGCCACTGTTGAAGTAGATGTGTTTATTCCTTGGCTTTGTTCAGCATACAGAAAAACAAAGTAGAATAACATAGAATTTGTTTCTCCGAACCGAGGGTCTGGATGGCGGGGAGGTGGGTAATGGGATAACTGGGTGATGATCATTAAGGAGGGAATGTGTCAGCACGGGGTATTATAGGAGACTGATGAAGCACTGCTCTCTACCTCTGAAACTAATAATATATTATATGTTAATTAATTGAATTTAAATAAAATTAAAAGATGTTTTGTTTCTCTTCCCCTTATAATGTATCTACTTTTCTGAGAGAGAGAAATAGGGAAGGGGCTGAAGGAGTGGGAGAGAGATAATCTTAAGCAGGTGCTACACTCAGCATGGAGCCTGTTGAAGGGCTTGATCTCATGACCCTGAGATCATGACCTGAGCTGAAATCAAGAGTCAGGCGCTTAATAAACTGAGCTACCCAGGCACCCCATATGTTATACATTTTTTAATGTCATTAACAATTTGTCTAAGATTTTTTTTCAAGGTATGCCTTTTCTTCTATGCTAGGAATGTCTGATCATTTAATTTACCCTGTTCCCTATTTTTGGATAATATTGTAACATTATAAATAATGTCAATGAACATTTTTGTGTTTAAATCTTGGTGCGTGTTTGTTTTTTCTTTTTCCCCTGAGAGCAGATTCATAGAATTAGAACAAAGGAGTACAAGGCAATAAATAATTCTGATAAAATGCTAAAACATTCTTTAGAATCATTGTATTTACATGCATTCCCAGTTGGTGTTTATAAAAATGCCCTTTTGTTAGAACTTTCAACAGTGGATATTTATGAAATTTTGTATCCTTTGCCAATCAACTTTATTGAGGCATGTAATCCACATATAATAATGCATAATATTTTAATATATGTGCTGCCAAAGCGAGCACAGTAATGCATAATATTTTAATTAAACTGTTTTGGGGCACCTGTGTGGCTTAGCAGATTAAGCCTCTGCCTTCAGCTCAGGTCATGATTTCAGGGTCCTGGGATCGAGCCCAGCATTGGCTCTCTGCTCAGTGGGGAGCCTGCTTCCCCCCCATCTCTCTCTGCCTGCCTCTCTGCCTACTTGTGATCTCTGTCTGTCAAATAATTTTTTTTTAAAGATTTTAACTGTGGGAATATACGTCATATGAAATTGACCATTTTAGTGAGTGTACAATTCAGGGGTATTAGGTATATTCACAATGCTGTGCAACCATCACCACTATCAATTTCCAGAACTTTTTCATCATCCTAAAAAGAAGCCATTATCCATTAAACTTTAACTCCCCATCCTCCTTCTCCCAGTCCTGGTAAACTTCTATTCTACCTTTTGTTTCTACGAATTTGCTTATTCTATACCTAAATTAATTGGGGTCATACAATATTTATCTTTTTGTGCCTGGCTTAATTCACTTAGCTTAACGTTTTCAGAGTTCAGCCATGTTGTAGCATGTATCAGAAGGTCTTCCCTTTTTTAAGGTAGATTAATATTCCCTAGATGTATATGCCATATTTAAAAATTTTTTATTATGTTAGTCACCATACAGTACATCGTTAGTTTTTGTTGTGTTCCAAGATTCATTGTTTAGGTATAACACCTAGTGCTCCATTTTATCTTTTTACCTGTTGATGGATACTTGGGTTGCTTCTACCTTTGGCTATTGCAAGTAATACTGCTGTGAACATTGGTATACAAATATCTGTTTGAGTCCCTGCCATCAGTTATTTTGGGTATATACCTAGAAGTGGAGTTGTTGGATTATTTGGTAATTCTGTCTTCTCATTTACTAAGGAGACCTCATACTGTTTTCCACAGCCGCTGTACTATCTTACATTCCTTCTAGCAGCGCACAAGGCTTCCAATTTGTCCACATCCTCTTCCTCACCATTTTTTAATAGTAGCTATCCTGATGGGTGTGAAGCTGTCCACCTGCGTGGTTTTGATTTGCAGTTCACTGATGACTAGTAATGTTGTGCATCTTTTCATGTATTTGTTGACCATCTGTTTTTCTTTTTCTTTTTTTTTTCCCTTCTGTTTTTCTTCTTTGGAGAAATGTCCATTCATGTTCTTTGCCTGTTTTCTAATTGGGTTGTTTTATGTTGGTGATTTGTAAGAGTTCTTCATATCTTCTGGCTGTTACCCCTTTATCAGATTAGGTGACTTGGAAATATTTTCTCCCATTCTGTGGGTTGCCTTTTTGCTCTTGATAGTGTCCTTTGAAACTCAGATTTTCCACCTTTTCTTTTGTTGCCTGTGCTTTTAATGTCATATGCAAGAAATCATTGCATATGACAAATTCAGTGTCTTAAAGCTTTTCATTTCTTCTAAGAGTTTTACAGTTTTAGCTTTTGTATTTAGGTTTTTGATCCATTGAGTTAATTTTTGTATATGGTGGTAGTAAGGGTTTGACTTCATTCTTTTGTACGTGTATTTCCAGCTTTCTCAGCACCATTTGTTGAAAAGGCTGTTGTTTCCCCATTGATTGGTATTGGCACCCTTGTTGATAATCTTTTGACCACATATGTGAGGGTTTATTTAGTCTAAATACCCAGCCTTTATGCCAGTCCCACAGTGTCTTGATTACCATAGCTTTGTAATAATTAAGTTCTGGAGTCAAAGTGTGAGACCTCCAACTTTTTTCTCTTTTTCAAGATTATGTTTCTTAGTTGGGGTCCCTTGGGATTCATATAAATTTTAGGAAGGATTTTCTAATTTTTGGTATGGTTTGACACTTGAATAAGGTAAAGTAAATGTTCATCAGTTTTTAAAATACAGTTTCTCTGTAAATTTTGTTGCTCTGCTTTACCTCTTAGTTGATTAGATTTCATTTTTTTCAGTAGTTCTTCTATTTTTTTCTTTTTTCCTTTCTTTTTTTTTAAATTCCAGATCTCTGAGTCTCTGCTTTTTTAGTTGTTGCCTCCTCAAGGCTTTCTTTTTGCTTTTAGGGTTTAGGTTGAGGGGACTGACTGAGACCTTCTTGTGCCCTTGGGCTCGATCACCCCTGTGCTGTACTTCAGAATTTGCTCTCTGTTTGCACAGCTCTGAAAGACTCAGGGCCAACCTGTCTTTTTCTTCTTCTTTATATGTGACTAGTTTGATTGTTTCTCAGTATCTGGATTTTTCTTTATTCTAAGCCATGAAATTTTATTGGAATGTGTATAGGTATTTTCACTAATTTGCTATGGCAGATTAAGTTTAAGTGCTTCAGGCTTTCTTTAGCTTCTCTGTTTCCTTAGGATCTCTTCTTCTGTGTTTCATCCTTTTTCTGCTCCTGAAAGTGCTGTGGATGGGTGTGGGATTTCCTGTCTTTCTCTCTCTCTCTCTCTTTTTTTTTTTTTTTTTTAAGATTTATTTGCGACAGTGGGGCGCCTGGATGGCTCAGTGGGTTGAGCCGCTGTCTTCGGCTCAGGTCACGATCTCAGGGTCCTGGGATCGAGTCCCGCATCGGGCTCTCTGCTCAACGGGGAGCCTGCTTCCCTCTCTCTCTCTCTCTGTCTGCCTCTCTGCCTACTTGTGATCTGTTAAATAAATAAAATCTTAAAAAAAAAAAAAAGATTTATTTGCGACAGAGAGTGAGAACAGGAGGGAAAGAGAGAGGGAGAGAGAATCTCAAGCAGATTCCGTGCTGAGCATAGAGCCCAACACGAGGCTTGAATTTATGACCCTGAGATCATGACCTGAACTGAAACCAAGAGTCAGACACTTAACCGAGTGCACCACCCAGGTGCCCCTCCTGTCTCTTTACTCTTCATTTCCTTTTGCTTTCTCACTCTTTTGTTGAGATATAATTCACATATCATAAGATTCACTTTTTTTGTTTGTTTGTTTGTATTGAGTTTATTTATTTATTTACTTGAGCAGTATTAAGGTCACAGCAAAATTCAGAGGAAGGTACAGAGATTTCTCATATGCCTCCTGCCTCCATACAGGCTAGTCTCCCCTATTACCACCCCCCACTCCCATTAGAGCAGTATGTTTGTTAGGACTGATAAACCTATATTGGCACGGTGTAATCACCCACAGTTCATAGTTTACAGTTTAATCTTGGTTTATATGTTCCATGGGCTTGGACAAATGTATTATGACCTGTATTGTCCTTATAGTATCATATGGAATATTTTCATATCCCTAAAAATCTGTGCTCTGCCTATTCATTTCTCTGACAATCACTGAAATTTTACTTTCTCCATCGTTTCACCTTTTCCAGAATACCCTACTGGTAATCCTATAATAATGGGATCCTACAATATGTATCCTTAAGATTGGCTTCTTTCACTTGGTAATAGGCATTTAAGGTTCCTCCATCTCTTCTCATAGCTTGAAAGCTCATTTCTTTTTAGTGCCAAATATCTCCTCGTCTACATGTACCACAGTTTGTTCACATACTGAAGGACCCCCTGGTTGCTTCCAAGTTTAGCATTTATGAATAAAACTGCTGTAAACACCATGTGGACATATGCTTTCAACTCCTTTGGGTAAGGCCCAAGGAGAAGGATTGCTGGATTGTTTAGTAGGAGTATGTTGAATTTTGTAAGAAACTTTCAAACTGTCTTCCAAAGTGGCCATACTATGTTGAGTTCCAATCAACAATGAATGAGAGTTCCTGTTGCTCCATAGCCTTGCTAACATTTGGTGTTGTCAGTGTTTTGGATTTTGGCCATACTTATTGGGGTTTAGTAGTATATTGTTTTAATTTGCATTTCCCTGTTGACATATGATGTGGAGTGTTTTCTCATATGTTTATTTGCCATCTGTTTATCTTTTTTGCTGAGGTATCTGTTAAGATCTTTGGCTCGTTTTTTCATTTGGTTGTTTTCTTACTGAGTTTTAAGAGGTCTTTGTATATTTTGAAAGACAGTCTTACATCAGGTATGCCTTTTGTAAATATCTTCTTCCAGTCTGTGGCTTGTCTTCTCATTTTCCTTATGTTATCTTTCACAGAATAGAAATTTCTTCTTTCTTTCTCTTTCTTTCTTTCTTTCTTTTCTTTTCTTTCATTTAAGAGAGAGTATAAGCAGGGGGGAGTGGCAGGGAGAGGGAGAAGCAGGTTCCCCTCTGAGCAGGGAGCATGATGCAGGGCTCCAGGACCCTGGGATCATGACCTGAGCTGAAAGCAGTCATTTAACCAACTGAGCCACCCAGGTGCCCCTAGAAGTTTTTATTTAGATAAAGTCCAGGTTATTAATTATTTCTTTCATGGAGTGTGCCTTTGGTGGTTGTATCTAAAAAGTCCTTGCCACACCTGAGGTTATGTAGGTTTTTTCCCCGCTATGTTACCTTCCAGCAGTTTTATACATGGGCATCTTACACTTAGGTGTTTGATCCATTTTGAATTTTTATAAAGTGAGTAAGATGTTTCCAGATTCTTCCTTTTTTTTTTTTTTTTTGCATGTATATTAGCACAATTTGTTGAAAAGACCATCTTTGCTCCATTGTATTGCCTTAGCTCCTTTGTCAAAGATCCTTTAATTGTATTAATGTGAGTCTGTTTTAGTCCTTTGTTCTGCTTCATTGATCCTTTTGTTTATTCTTTTGTTAATACCACACTGTCTTGATGACTGTAACTTTGTAGTGAACCTTGATGAAGTCCAGTGGCGTCAGACACCTGAATGCTTGTACATAAGTATTCATTGTAGCCTCCTTGCCGTGCTGGGAAGAGAAGTTGGTTGAAGTTTCCCACTACTCTTGGGTATACTTTTAATTCTTTGTTACATGGTGTGTAGTAATACCCTTTGTAGTTTATACTGCTTTTAGTTACAAGGAATCTTTTTCTCATTTAGTGATGTTAGCCTAAAATTCTTCTTTTGAGGTTTATATTGAAAACCCTGTTCTACTTTCTTTGACCTCATGCAGTGATACAGTCACTTCTTTCCTACTAAGGTGTGTAGTTATGTTATATTTGATGTTGATGTTCTGTTTATTCAGGGCCTACTTGATGGAAGGGACTCTCGATGTTGGCATTGGTGAGCAGTACCAAGACCTTGCCTTCGTTGGCCTTCTAGGCTGGTGGGGGACACAGATTATAAACAAGTAAACACATGAAGAAGGAAGTACTTTTAGATCTACTCTGTCTAATGTAGTCTCTAGCTGTATGTGGTTATTAAAATTTAAATTTCAAAGTAATTCCACAAAACATTCCTAACTTGTACCAGCTCTATTTTAAGTGTTTAATAGTCACATGTGACGAATGGATACTCTTTTGAACAGTGTAGATATAGAACCTATCTGTCATTGCATGAAGGTTATTGGCCAGTGCAGTTTTGCATAATGTCATGAATATGGGGACACTTCTGAGGTACAGTGTAATAGGACACTAGGGACATCCAAAGTGGTGACATTTAAGAAAGCTGTTTATGAGAAGAAGTCTTTGAGGGCATCATATAAAGGATATAGTCGTATGTAAGTATTTGGTATAAACTGAGAAAGGTTTTTATTAAATATTTCATAATTTAAAACTAAAAATGTTAAGATAGTGTGTTATCTCTTGTTCTGATAGGGATCGTATCTGGTGAGATTGGAGAAATTAATCAGTATATTGTAATACATTTTTCTTTTAGTTGAATAAGTCTTGTAGACAGTATTTACTTTTGTACGTAGAAAAACAGGTTAGTGTTTGCAAGTACTTTTGGGTTTGTCCTAGAACCAAGATAAGGTTTTGCCTTGCATCCTCTAGTTCAGTAGTCAGTTTTTGATAATGTTTTATCATTATAAAAAATTTTTTTTAGAAGTTAATCCATCTATCCCTTGAAATTGCATGTATGTGGAAATTGAAGCATAATTCACTTGACTGTGGTCACAAAATGGGTCAGTAGCAGAGCAGTGATTAGGTGCTTTTTCTTGTAACTTTTGGTCCAATGTCCTACCAAATCTTTTTCAAGATGATCCCTTTTATTTTTTATTTTTTAAAGATTTTTAAAATTTATTTGACAAACAGAGATCACAAGTAGGCAGAGAGGCAGGCAGAGAGAGAGGAGGAAGCAGGATCCTTGCTGAGCAAAGAGCCCGATGTGGGGCTTGATCCTAGGACCCTGGGATTAGGACCTGAGCCGAAGGCAGAGGCTTCAACCAACTGAGCCACCCAGGTGCCCCAAAATGATCACTTTTAAAGAATAATCTTAAGACCATCTTTTCATCACATGGTGTTGGGAAAACTGGACAGACACATGCAAAACAATGAAACTGGACCACTTTCTTACACCAAATACAGAAATAACCTCAAAATGGAACAAGGGCTTACATGTGGGACCTGAAACCCTCAAAATCCTAGAAGTGAGCATAGGCAGTGATGACTCTGACATCAGCCAAAGCAACATTTTTCTAGTGTCTCTTGGGGCAAGGGAAATAAAAGGAAAAATAAACTCTTGGGATTACATAAAAATAAAAGCCTTTGCACAGTGAAGGAAACAAAACTAAAAGACAACCTATGGAATGGGAGAAGATATTTGCAAATGATCTATTGATGAAACTTATATAACTCAAGACCCAGAAAACAAATAATCCAATTAAAGATTGGGCAGAAGACCTAGACGTTTCTCCAAAGAAGACCTTGACGTGACAGCAGACACATGAAGAGATGTTCAGCATCACTGATGATCAGAGAAATGCAAATAAAAACTAGTGACCTATCCCCTCACACCTGTCAGAATGGCTAAGATCAACAAGAGACAAGTGCCGGTGAGGATGTGGAGGAAAAGGAACCCTCTTACACTGTTGGTGGGAACGCAAACTGGTGTAGCCACTGTGGAAAACAGTGTGGAGGTTCCTCAGAAAATTAAAAATAGAACTACCATATGATCCAGTAATTATTTCTGAGTATTTACCAAAGAATACAAAAACACTAATTCAAAGGGATACATGCACCCGTGTATTTTGCAGCATTATTTACAGTAGTCAAACTGTAGAAGCAACCAAAGTGTATATTGATAGGTGAATGGATAAAGAAGATATAATGTAATATTATTCAGCCATAAAGAATGGAATCTTGCCATTTGCGACAATATGGATGGAGCTGGAGAGTATGATGTAAGCAAAATAAGTCAGCCAGAGAAAGACAAAAACCATATGACTTCACTCATATATGGAATTAAAGGAAAAAAAAAAAAAAAGACCAGAAACCAGACTGTTAACTATAGAGAACAAACTGATGGTTACCAGAGAGGAGGTGGGTGGGGGGGATGGGTGAAACCAGTGACGGGGGTGAAGGAGCGGACTGGCCGAATCACTATATTGTACACCTGAAACTTCTATAACACTGCCTGAAGTACACTGGAATTAAAATTTAAATAACAGTATAATGTTTTTTATTTAGAGGCAGGATGCTAGTCATACAAATGCCTAGGATTTCTTTAATTTGTAAATGTTATGAGATTTGAATGGTTAATTCAAGAAGTATTGAAATCTGTAAGAATGATGTCTGTAAGTTAGAGTTCTGATAATGTGAGTACTTTCCTGTGGTCCTTCTTGGAGTCTGATTTGTTTCCCTCCATGGCTCCTGTGTAGTTAAGAACCCGAAAAGATTAAGAGACTCTCTGGCTGGTATACACACTGATTAGCCCAGAGAACATGCAAGCATCAATATGAATACAGTGCTTAAAAAAAAAAAATACAGTTCTCATCAATTCACATGTCCAACTATTTTCTCCAATTAAAAAAATCTTCTGACTGAACTTTTGCAAATCATCTGAAAATGGTATGTAATAATTTATTGACCTTATTTTCTGTTGAATAATGATACAGAAACACCTCACTAAAACTAGTAGTTTTTGGAACAATATTTGTAAGATCTAGGATTGTAAAAAATTTCTATAAAAGTGGATATATAAATATTTATTTAACTGTTCTATTATTATTATTTTTTAAGATTTTATTTATTTGACAGACAAAGATTACAAGTAGGCAGAGGCAGGGAGAGAGGGAGGAAGGGAAGCAGGCTCCCTGCGGAGCAGAGAGCCCGATGCGGGCCTCGATGCCAGGACCCTGGGATCATGACCTGAACCGAAGGCAGAGGCTTTAACCCGCTGAGCCACCCAGGCGCCCTGTTCTATTATTTTTTATCACTTATGAATAAAACCCTTGGTCTGCTAATAAGTGGGACCTAACCTTTAGCCAAATACTGCTGTACCCAGGAGTAAAAGTGTTCATTACATTTTTCCTCCTCTCTGGTTAAGGCCCTTCATAAAGTTTATCTGGCATTCTACCACAAAAGCCCAACTTGTTCAACTTGAGTCGCTATTAGACTCAATCCCCTGCAGCGGGCATTGCTGCTCTTGTCCCTTCATGTAACAAGGGCCATATATGTGGGGGAGTGAATGCTCACCCAAGCATGCCTCATTTTGATCTTATGTTAATGCTTAGAATTGTGTAATGTAACTAGGGCTAGTTACCTGGGTCTCTAACTCTCTTCTTCAGAGTTTATTTTTCTCCATTAACAGACGGGCCAAGGTTGCTCGGGTGATTGGTTTACTGGCCTCGCACACAACTGAGCTCCAGGAAAATACACCTGTTACTGAGGTAATTCTCTTTTATTACTGGAACGTTACAAATGACAAAAAAATGTTGTTCTTGACTTTGTAATTTAGAACATGCAGCTTTCATTGACCTTCACATAAGTTTTCTTTGTGGAATTGTGGCAATTATAAAATAACCTCAGTAGACCCTTAGACATAAATACAGCCGCACATTTACAACCTATTCTGTTATTAAAGGTGATAACGGCGGAGTTAAAAGGCTTGTGGGCTCTATTCATCATTATTTCAAGAATTTTTGGATAACCCTTATTTCATTACTAGTTTTCTTGTAGTCTACTCAACATCTTATTATACTTAATTTATTTCCTAGTTGAAGCATAGCTCATAATTCCAATTAAAATCCTTTCAACCCTAAATTTCATGTTTTTATCCTCATCAGTTGTCAGTTATTTCAGACAACAATCCAAGTATTTAATGGCCATGCATGCTTGAAAGAGATTTTGAAATATTTTGAAATATTTTGAAAATACTGCTACTGGGAATTGTTGAGTAAATCTAAGTCCCATCAAGTTAATGCTACCATTGTACTGCCTTTCTGAGCATCCTTTACCCCTTGGACTAGGGGAGTGTCAAGAGTTGAAATAGGCAAAAAGAACCAAGGCTTGTAAGGGCAAGGACAAGAACTTCTGAAGGAAGGAGAATGTGGGAAGTAGGAAGCGGGAAGAAGAGAGGGGGTTTTTGTAGAACCAGGACCTGATGGTGTGGTAGTTGGGCCTTGAGGAGGACTTGTTTAGCCAAGTATTGTCCAATAGAGCTTTCTGTAGTGATGGAAAATGTTCTGTGACTTTGCTTTCCAGGACCTTAGCCAGTTGCTGGGATGGCATCCCAGTTATCCCTGGTTGGAGTGGCCATGCACAGTTAATTTAAGGTCCCTGCATGTCCTTTGTTCTTAATTCCATCCCTACTTCCTGCAAACTGTAAACTGTGAGATCACTGTCTCACTAAGACTAACCTTTTTCTTGTTTTTATGGGACCAAAAAGAATGAATTGTGACCTTAACAACCCCTGATGGTACCCAACTTGACTATCAGAGATGTATAAGCTTGACTTTTCTAAGACCAAGCAGATAGGGCAGTATCACTAAGCAGAGAGGCTTTTAGCTCAAAAGTTGGGGGGCTTCTTCTGACAACTCAGAGGAAGGGTTTCCAGTGAAACAGAGTGGTACTCTAGGAGATGAAAGAGAAGTTAAAGAAAATTCTATGACAAGTCCTGACATTCTAGAGGGCATTCCTAGATAATCAGAACAGGCAGTCAGTACTCAGGAGCAGCGTGCCGTGAAGAGTGAGACCCTGAAGATGTCAAATAGGACTGTTAAATTAAAATGTTCAGTAGGTGCCAAAATGAGTGGGGTGAATACTTTAGGAAGCTGAGTTAGTGGACTTGAAGATCAGCTGCATGAATTCTTTTAGGATTCAGGAGGAAAAGAGAAGAGTTAAAAATTATTAACTACAAAAGAATGGAAGAGAGTTCCAGATCTGTTCTGCTGTCCGGTATGGCAGACACTAGCCCAAAATGATGTTTGAGCCTTTGAAAAGCAGGTAGTCTAAATTGAGATGAGCTTCAAGTAGAGCACACATAGCAGATTTTGAAAACTCAGTATGGGGGTGTGGGGGGAAGCATCTCACCTGTAAATTTTTTATAGATTACATTTTCAAATGATAATATTTTGGATATATTTGGATAAATACATTATTACAATTAATTACATTTCTTTTTATTTTTTGATGTGGCTCCTGGAAATATTAAAATTACCTTTGTGGTTTGAATTGTATTTCTGTTGGACTGTACTTGTCTAAGATAAACATAATGGGATTTCAAGGCTAGATCAAAGCAAACATTCATGAAAGAAATAATAGAAGAAAATTTCACTCTGAACTGAAGAAAGACTCAATCTTTAGATGAAAGGTTTCACCAAATGTCAGGCAAGATATTGAAAAAATGTACATATTTAGACCTATCCTGGTGAAATTTGTAATTACCAAGAGAAAAAGAAAACCAAAACTCAGGTTATAAACAAAAGCGAATTAGACTTGCATATAATTTACTTGTAACACAACAAGCTGAAGATATGGAAAACAATAGAAATAGAACAAAACTTCAGGGATTGTGTGACCTTAAATTTCTCTATGCAGCTACCCTGTTGCCTGTTTGTGAGGACAAAAGGAAGACTTTTTCAGAAATTCAGACACTCAGTCTTAATTTTACCAACATTTCTAAAAACTTGAACAAGCTACTTGACTAGCTCCCTATAATCAAATTTTCAGGTAAAGAAGCAAATATGAACATTGAATCATTAATATTTAAATCCAAATGATAGCTGTTAATGTGACATATAACCTAGAAAGAATGGATTCTTCAGATAGAATAAATATGCTCTGAAAATATTAATGGTAGCATGGAAGTAAATTCTACATTGTTTTAGAAGATCTGGAAGGGAGAGAAGGGAATAGGAAAGGGTGAGTCAAATTGCTGTTCTTTTACAAATTGAACATTTCTTGAGTATCTCTTATGGGCATGGCAATGTGTTACATGCAGGAAGACCATTACTTGAGGCAGGTTCTTATCTTATTCTGGAAGAAATTAATAGATACTGTTTTATTGTATTGATACTCTTTTGTTCCTTGTTTGACAAATATTTGTCAGTGGCTGTGTATATACAGGTACTCTCTAGGTACTAAGGTGCAGTATTGAGCAAGAGAGCTAAAAATCCCTGTTTTGATGGAGTCCATGTTCTAGTGTGAGGAAAGAGCGAGAATGAGCAGATATGTAGCATTGGGCAGTGACAGATGCAATGAAGAAGATAAAAGTAGACTAGTGGTCTTTGGGAAGGATGAGGTGACGGTGGCACCATTTTAGATGGGTTGGTCAGGGACAGCCTGGGAGAGGAACATCCAAGCAGAGACCTGAAGGGGTCGGGGTGGTGATGGGGGGACGTTTCCCTCAGCTGGGGGAAGGGTGAACAGCAGGTGTGCAGGATTGGTGATGGAAAAGTGGTTGGCATGTTTCGAGGGACAACATGGAGGCGATGCAGCTGGAACGGAGTGAGAGGGAGACTTAGGAGGAGGACATAGGAGATGCAGTTACTGAGATAGCCAGGGACTTGGTCATCCCAAGCCTTGTTGTAAGCCCTGGTCAGAACTGGGACTTTATTCCAAAAGAGATGGGAAGCCATTAGAGGAATTTGAGCAGGGGAGAGAGCCTGATAGGGCTTATGTTCGAAGAGGATCACTGTGTTACAAGGACAGTGGTAAGGTAGAATCAGAACACTAAGAGCCAGTGGTATGTGGTAGTTCAGATGAGGGGTGGTGGTGACTTGGACTAGGTTCATAGTGGTAGATGTGGTAAAAAATGACTTTATTCTGGATATATGCTTTCTTTCTGGATAGATCTCAAAGTGTTGACAGATTGGCTGATTGCTGTGATATTTGAAGTCAGACTTTAATAACCAGGTCTAGCCAATATAAATTCTAAAATTCACTATGAAGAGTATTGAGGCATCAGAGAAATGCAAATCAAAACCAAAATGACATACCAAGGGAGTTACCAGGTTGGCAAAGATGAAAAAGCCTAAATGTTAGTGAAAGTACTGAACAGAAGGAAGGCTTGTATGCTGCTGGCGGGAATGTGACTGGGCACAGGCTTTCTGGAAAATGGAGGACATCTTTACTCCATAAGCCAGCATCCCTTGTCTTGTGACCAAGTGACATGCTCAAGAATGTATATTACCAGCATTATTTGTAACTATAGGCCCTAAGCATGAAATAACCCCTATATCTATCAACAGTAGAATGGACAAAGTGTGGCACCTTCGCACGGTGGGATACTAAATAACATTGTGAATAATGAACCCCAGCTTTGAGCAGCAAGCCTGAATGAATCTCCTCATCATGGACAGTGTCCTAGACATCAGTAGGACATTCCCCGGGGAAAGATTGATGTGTAGATTCAGAAATATCCAGGGGCTGTGAAGGTTCTTGTTTAGAAGATAGTTGCCTCTTGATGCTGGATGTCATGAAGGAAAGGTGGATGTAGGTAGATGTCATGGAAGGTGTGGAGGTGAGGGGTGCCTTGTGGCAGAATTTGGGAAGACAGGCTGGAGGCCAAGACTGGAACTGAGAGGTTGTCTGCACCCCCGTGATGTCCTTGTACTTGGGGCTTCCTGTGGCGGTGACTGCAGACAGTATGTTGTGCCGTTGTAGGAATTCCTGTGGGTCTGAGCAGAGGGCCCCTGCACTAACTGGGGACCTGTAAGTCACCCCGAGTGATGTGCTCGGCTCACCCCTGGCTCCATGCTGGTGGTTTGTCCCCCTGGTGATTGCTGTTGTCACTGAGAGTGTTTGGTGGGGGCAGTTCTGGAAGCATCCTTGTCTCTGTGTACCCAGGCTGTTCCTTAGCCCGTGCTTCCCTCCCTTCAGCGACTGGGTACCTCGTGTTCTCAAGATACTGGCCCACTCCTGTTGCTGTTCCTTATTAAACATTGCATCCTTGATGCTGCCTGTGTTGATGGGGGAGGGATGGGTGTTAATTCCTGAGGTTCTGGTGTCCTTCATTCATGTACTGTTCTTTTCTGGGTGTTTGCTGATGTTTTAGTAATTTGAAATGAAACTTGGGAGAAATTATACTTACTTTAAAAATGCAGTAATGTGTCATGAGTTATCTGGGAAACTTCTGAATTATGCATATTGTGAACTAAGTTCCTTTGGATAATGAGAAGTTCCCAGAGTAACTTGAAATTGTGCCAGGTGCTCCTGATGATGCCATCTTCTACTCTTATTTCTCACACTTTTTCATTCTTAATTCCTGCTATGGACGGTTGTGACAATTAAAGCAGCCACTAGAGGGCATTCAAATACTGGAAACAAAGTTTGACAAGTTGATTGTATCTTGAGCTTGAAGAAGCTGGCTTAACACAGTACAGTGTTTCATCTTTTCCCTGGTTTTTGGAGTTTTTACTGCATGGCCTGTGATTTTATTCCATTGCTGATTATTACCATTTGAGATTAATGAACACCATGGCAGCCTATCCAGAAAAATAGTCCTTTCAGGGGGTTTGAGAACCACATGGAGTGCATTGGTGAATCTTAGCTTCAGAACTCTGGAGACCAGGTTTCTGTAACACTCATAATTGTGGGTGTTCATAGATATTTTTCAGTAAATCATGAATAAAATCTCAAGTGTGAGATATGTCCTGATTTCGGCAGTAGGTTTACTGCTGGTGGATCCTTTTCCCATTGTGACTGAAGATCTTAGAGACATTTTAAAGGCATAGAACCTCATTTTATAGTTTGTCTTTTGTATCCCACAGTGCCTGGCCAGCAGAGCAACGAGTATTTTAGGCCCTGAGTCAACGTTGAAGGGTTTAATAAATGATTTAAAGAATGTAGGAAAGTATGGCAGTATAATTTGTTACGAAGGGAAGAGATGGTGGAAAGCTATTTTGCTGTCCCGGTGGTATAATTTAAGTCTCTTTCATCTAATTCTATCACCAGTGGCCACAGAAAAGAGCTGGTTGTATTCTCCTAGATGTATTTAGAAGCATTTATTCCATTCTCTATTTTTTCTACAGAAAGAGGTAGCCAGCTTCTTAAGCCTGTCTTCCTAGATAATACACTTACCCGCCCCCCTGTAATGATAATGATTCTTATGTGTAATAATTATTAAGAAATATTCTTGATGTTCTGCTGCATAGATTGTCTTATGCAACAGTTATATTTTAGTAAGTTGAATATAGAATCTAAAAATTAGAGCTGGAAGGAAAATTAACAGACATTCTAGTTTGATCCTTTCATTAAACATTTTTGTTGTGGAAGATCTGTACATAAAAGTAGACAGGAATAAGGGGATACCACTCACTTCCCATAATCACCAGCACTTTGCCAATGTTGTCATCTTACCTCTCTTGGCGCCCCCCCCCCATTGTTATGGTAGTATGTTTTTAAAAATCCCAGATGTCATAAATATTTCAGTATATTTAACAGAAAAGAATTTTTAAAAAATACCGTTATCACACCCAACAAAATCATTAGTGTTTTTTGAATATCTTCCAGTATCCTGTCAGTACTTGGATTTTTTTTCTTTTTTCTATTTTGTTTTTGAAGTAGTAACTAGTAAAAGTTTATCATGCAGATACCAAAGAGACGGTTTATAAACTGGAAGCACTCAAAACATGGAATGAGGCTCAGTGGTATGCTGTTGTAAAGCAGTTTATATACTGTGAAGGCAGGAAGTATTTTTTCTTTACAGTGATTGGTTATAATATTTGAGTTCTCTTAAAGGGAGTTGGTTAAGTGTTACCTCCTATCGATTCTGGGGAAGTGTTTACATTTCACTTACGATATCCAGAGGAAAAGCAAGAAGTGAGCTAGGCCAAGTTATCCTTGCTTATTCTGCAAAATAAGTTAAATTAAACTTTGCTTGTATAACTAACTGGTTTTTGTCCACTCAGGGAATTTTCTGGTTTCTGTTTGATTTTTAATAATTCCCTCTTTTATGTCATGCTCTCAACAGGCCAAAGAGTTCCATATTTGCTCTTTTCCATTATTGAGTTGTCAGGCTGGAAGGTCACGTAGCCACTGTCTTTATCATTCATGTGGTGGCTGTTAATTTCACCCAGTTGCCTGATTTCTGAGGATGTAATTTGGTGTGCACGTGGCTACCGAGAGACAGGTGAAACCCCCACGAGTGTACAACACAGTAGGTAGGTTCATCTGATGACTATAAGGAGAACAGTAGCCAAGGACTGAAAAATCCCCCAGAGCAGGGATTCTGAGGAGCCAAGATTTAATCGGTTAAATGGGCCTATGGAAAAGGTATCGCTTATTTGGTGGAAAAAATTTTTCTCTTGTCTTTAGGATCCTTTAGATTTGGGGTAGCAATTCCTGATTTGTTGACCTAGAAACAACACTTCACCAATGACAGGACATGTACCCCCTTGTTGACGCTCCCATTCTGGAGGACCACTGGAGAGAAACCACTTATTTCAGTTCGTATGGCTGGAGGAGCATTGAGGGTCTTATTAAAACTTTTTTCATTAATTGCAGAAAAATCAGTGAGTTTTTTCAAATTCATTAACTCCCAGTTGAAGAAAAAGCATTCTTTTTTAAGATTTTATTTGAGAGAAAGAGAATGAGAGAGAGTGAGCACGAGAGGGGGAAGGTCAGAGGGAGAAGCAGACCCCTTGCTGAGCAGGAGCCTGATGCAGGACTCAATTTGGGACTCCAGGATCGTGACCTGAGCTGAAGGCAGTAGCTCAACCAACTGAGCCACCCAGGTGCCCAAGAAAAGGCATTCTGACAAATATAAAGAAACCAGAGCTTTTTTGAATAATAGGATTTGGATGTTCACAGGAAGCTCACCTATGCGGTGTTGCTTTACGTACGAATGATCCTGCTTTTCAATCTGGCTAGCTTTCGAGGAGTCCTATTTAGTCATTTCGGGTGCAGGATATCCTAACCTACAGCGTCCAGACCATTTGGGTGGGGAACTTTTGTATATGTTATTACCACAGAGAATGAATAACCAGTATTACTAAAAGAGGTCGAGTAGATAGATCCAAGAACCCCCCAGTCAGGGGCAATGTGGACATCATGGTTATTCTTTGTCATGTAAGCATCAGTACAAGCCCATCTTGAATGGCTGTGGTTTTAAATGTGGGTCAGAACAAAAACATTCCTTTGAATTTGGCTTAGCAGTCTGTGTATTGTATTGTTGATAAATGATTGGTTTCCTTTCATTGGTCCCCTGAATAGTCATCTATCCAGTAAGTGAAACTTATTTATCTTATATAATGGGATTACGGAGACATTCCATTTACCTACAGAGTTTTCATTGAACTAGAACAGCTTCCGTAATTTCCTTGACAATGTGATTAAAGGTATCATTGTCATTATCTAATTTAAAATCTGTCCTGATAAAGAGAAGTGCAGTCTCCTCCATCTGAGTCAAACTTAGAGGGTTTGATTACAAAGTAAGTCTGGAACATGCTCCAAATCTGGTCTCATTAAGTTTCTTTATGCACAGGGTCAGTTAATCCAGCAGTGAGGTTTCTGGTGGTTGTGGACCATTTTCTTGATGGTTCCATTTTGTAACTTTTCATTGAGCCAGAGTTGAAATGGAGTCTTGCATTGCATTTAGATAATGTAGGCTCTAAGTCTTTTAATTTCAAACATTTCCCTATGGTGTTTTAGTGCCATCTTTTAAAGACGAATCATCATTTGTTTTAGCCAAAGCTGGAATGTCGGAAATTTTATCCCACCCTCTTGATGTCATTTCACATGGTCCTTAATCACCTGCATTTCCTGTGAGCTGTAGTTTTTGATGTATAGCCTTGATTAGACGCAAGTTCAGTTTTTTGGCTAGGGGATCGAATTCTTCATAGTTGATGCTGTGTATTTCCTGTTGCCTCACGGAGAGAGGCAGGGGAATGTCTGGTTGACTCACTGTTACTGATGTTAGGATCGCTGACTGGCTCCAGGTATTGTCAGCCTTGTAGCGGAGTTGCCCATCACTCTTTTACTTCATAGCTAATAGCAACCATTGAGGATCATTGCTTAGAAGGCTTAGTCCATCAGGGTTGCAAAAATGATAATTTTCTCATTTTTTTAAATCCTTATACATCTTTTTTTTTCTTTAAAGATTTTATTTATTTGAGAGAGAAAGTGAGCATGAACAGGGAGAGCTGCAGGAGGAGAGGGAGAAGCAGAGTCCCCACTGAGTAGAGAGCCTAATGTGGGGTTTGATCCCAGGATGCTGGGATCATGACCTGAGCCGAAGGTAGATGCTTTAACCAACTGAGCCACCCAGGTGGCCCTAATTTTCTCATTCTGCAATTCCTTTCTCACTTACAGTTGGGACTTTTTTTTTTTTTTTAACAGAACTTTCCTATATCAACTAAATTGTTATCCTAAAGCATAGTTTGTTTATCAAAGGCAGGATAAGTGATTGTTTCCTTTGTAGACCATTTTTCAGAACAATAAGTTGGTACCTTCGTAATCTTGATATGTCCAGTGATTTTCTTTGTATTATTAAGAACTTATGGATTTATATGTATATGTCTATATATTTAAGTCTTTTGCAATATTAGTCTTTTTTGATGCTTAAATTGTAGTAAGTCCAATGGAAGCCCTTTTGGAGTTTGCTTCTTGCTTTTGAACATGACCCTACTACTGTCTCTGGTAACTGGCTTGCATTCTGTCAACAAGATTTTACAGTTTATCTTGAGAACAATCAGCTCTAATTTTGAAATCAATTCTTCAAGAAACTTTGATTTCAGTTGGAAATGACTTTGAGAAGAACATAGGCTGGGTGAGGGTGCTCACTGCTACTGGCATTGCCATTTCTTCCAGACCTTTTCAAGGGTTAGAATTAGAAAATTTTATTTCTTAAAAGAAAAACTAAGTTCATTAGTACTGATACTTCCAATTCAAATTTAAATTCAGTTGTTTTTTTTTTTTTACCTTGCTGATTAAAAATTTTTCTTTTTCTTTTAAGCTGAAAACCTTGGCCACTAATAACATTAACATAATTATGTCTTTCCTTTAACCTATAATTTAGAATAACAGTTTTAAAATAATACCAATATTGGGGAGCCTGGGTGGCTCAGTGGGTTAAAGCCTCTGCCTTCGGCTCAGGTCATGATCTCAGAGTCCTGGGATTGAGCCCTGCATCGGGCTCTGCTCCGTGGGGAGCCGGCTTCCTCCTCTCTCTCTTTGCCTGCCTCTCTGCCTACTTGTGATCTCTGTCAAATAAATAAATACAATCTCTAAAAAATAAATAATACCAATATTACTGCTGACAATAAAATGCGAAGTGTGGTATAAGATATTTTTGTGCTATTTTGTTTTGGTTCTTGAGATATAATTTGCTTGATGATATATACAACCCAAATACAGAGTTTTAGATTGAATAATTCTTTACATTTCTGTGACAGATAATGATATATAATTATATATTCAATTTTTGTTACATATTTAGGGATTAGGGATATAGGGATTACTTTGTGCTTGCTTCTTGATTTCTAAGTAATAATGCTTTTTATTTAATTGAAGAGGTACAAATATACAGAAATGTGTGCAAAACATACATATCCTGCTCAATGACTTGTCACAAAGTAAAAACCCAAAGTCCAACTGGGTCAAGAAATAGAACATTACCAGTGCAACAGAATACCCCTTATACCTTCTTGTGATTACTCATTTCTCCCTTTGCTCTACAGGTGACTACTACCGTAATATCTAATATGATTATTGTGCCTGCTTTTGAATTGTATTTAAGGCATACCATATGACTTGTATTCTTTGGCTTATTTTGTTCCATGTTATGTTTGGGGAGCCCTTGTTGTTTTAGGTACCTGTAATTCATTTTCATTAAATGGTTATATCACACCACTGGCGATGGACATTTGGGTATTTTTTCACATTTGACTGTTATAAGTAATTCTTGGACATACATTCTGATGTACTTAT